>NC_142243.1:94328373-96728373 GCF_052056855.1 Sturnus vulgaris
TGGGTGTAGACACTCTAGTCAGAGCACAAGTTCATGTTAACACTCATTTTAAAACACTACACCTCTTCCCCCCACCAGCACTTGTTAAAAAGCTGACCCTCTCTCTACCCAGATATTTTCAAAAAGGTCAAAAAAACCCCTCCTGTTCACTTCCAAAATAAAAATTAGTATAAAACATTATTTAAAAGCTGCTATCAGACAAGTCGGGTCTCTAATGGTCATGAGCCAAGTCATCCATATGGTAATGGAGGAAGGCTAATGAAGTTCCAAATGGCTTGGTGGCATAATATTCATAGCAGATGATCACAGAAAACAGACATCCTCCAGAAAGTTACAGGAAAAATAAAGGCTTATCTAATGTTTTATTTAAGCAAAACCTCATAGCTAAGGGAAGATACAAACTTGGAGGAAAGAAAGAAAATCTGAGAAGTCAGTCAATTATTCAAATTCAGGTAACAAGCATAAATTGGAAGTGTCAACACAGAGTCACGCCATCTATTTTTACCAACCCAAATTTCGGCAAATAATTCAAATTAGATGCCTATAATCCCTCTTCAGTCAACAGAAGTGAGATAGGCACAGTAATACTGGTTCCTGCCTGCAATGCTTATGACTTCCCATTAGCTGCACAAGAGGACTCCCTACCTAGTTTAAAATAGGTGCTTTACCTTTCAGCAGTTAGAATTAGATAAAGTACTCATGCAAAGGTCATGAGCTTCTGGCATTCTTTCCATGTATATTCATTTTACTGTATTTCAGGCTTATCCTTAGAAAATACTTTAGTGCTTCCCTCTCACAAAAAAAAAAAACAAAAAACAAACAGCTTTTTTTGCTGTGGAGGTCACCCAAAAAATTCTCTCCCCACATTGATAACATGGCAGATTTCTCTCCACTGAGCAGACACGGACAATGTGAAGTGTCATCCAAAAGTGACGGACAGTCAGTCAAAAACTTGGCCAGTGTAAGGAATACCTACCTGCTTAAATAACTACACTTGCTGTCCCAAATTCAGTCATGCTTGCTAGCATAATATTTTCTATCCACTTTTTGACATATGTTAAACATATCTACTCTCAGCTGGGAAGACAATAAGGAACAACTTCTTAATATGCTTCCAGGCTGTCTAGAGAAGCTTCTCCATCTGTCTGAACCTTTTTCAGGGAAAATTCAAGCAAGTAAACTTAAAGTCTGTGCCTTGATACAGCAGGAAGTAACAACAAATCATCTGAGTGGCAGTAAACAAAAGTTGGGGACCAGAAATTTCTGAAACCTCTCTACTGAAACTGGTGCTTCTAGTCCAATTGAGGCAGTGGAGAATCAAGCAGTCTTATGTAAGATATCTTTGCCAACGCTTTCCTTTCTTTGGCTGCAGCTGGGAATGCAGTAGAAGCTCTTATAACTTACTGCAACAGATCCAGGAGCTGGGTGTAAAACCCCTTATTCTTGCATTAGTTCTAAAAGGCATGAATGTACATGCATAATATCCACTTCAGTCCTAATCTCCATCCAAAATCAACAGTTTTACTCTGTAATATAGCTGAATCCAGGGCACATTAAAATGCTGGCATGGTTATGAGACCATTTTTAAATCACAGTAGAGATATCTTATCAAAAACTCACTGGAGAAAAACACTCTCTGTCAAAGAAGGTGGCTAGTTTTGTCAGCACATAAAATACAAAAATACCACAGCATAACAATTGTAAACAAGACATCCCAAAACCCTGACAGTATCTATCCCAGCAGACAGTGGCCATGTGTACATCAACAATCAGGGCAGCACTGAAGAGCAGACTGTAGAGTGAAAGAGTATCTCCTGACAGCCTGACCTTCATACTACATTCATTTTAGGGAGAGTTATTTTGCCTTAACTTTCGTTTGGTCTCAAGGGTCCAACAGCTATCAATGACATGAGCAGAGGGGCACTCCTTCCAGTTTAGTTTCATTTGAAAGGAAAATAGTTTTAAAGGAAACACATTGACATCATTTCACAGTGAGGACCTCTCCTAATTGTCCACATTTCCTGCAAAATTCACTCATAATCCATCGTGAAATACAGATATATGTGTATCCAGTTCCTCATCCTTACAGTTACAAGTTTCAGATGAGAGGAAAATGAAGGCAAATGTGTCCAACATTCAGGTTACAAAAAATCCAAACAAACAAAAACAAACAAACAAAAAACCCAGACATTTCTATTTGTAAATACTTCTGTAATATGTAAATACTTATTTTTTCTTAAAGAAGTTATACAAGTAATGCCATTCCTCTATCTCATTTGTCATCCACTAAGTATGCAAAGAAAATGTAAATTAACCTAAAAATTATAACATAAATTATCTTTAATCAGAACAATTATTCCCACAAGCACTTTTTTTCTCTTCTTTTTTAAAATATTCTATGGTCAATTAGTAAGTAGTAAAAATAGCACAACTATGAGAGAAAAAATGAAAATTGAAATACGACACCACCTTTTTTAATCTTAAAATATTTCTGAGTCCTCCTAATTTTGGAATCATCAACTGGGTATCATTGTACAGACTTAGCTCTCTCTCCTAAAGGCCTTGGCTGACTTTTATCTCCTCTGTGTCTGATCGCAGCTTAATTGCAAGAAATGCACAACAGCAGCAAACTTCCAAGATTATTAGACTAAGTTATTGTGCAGTGTCGCACAAAACTATCTGAAAGGAGCTTGTGGCAACGTGGGGAGGAGGAGTTTCTTTTTCCAAGTAACAAGTGATAGGACAAGAGGAAATGGCCTCAGATTGTGCCAGGAGAGGTTTAGATTGGATATTAAGAAAAATTTCTTCACCTAAAGGATTGTGCAGCATTGCAACAGGATGCCCAGGGAAATGAGAGAGTCACCATCCCTAAAGGTATTTAAAAAACATGCAGATGTGGCACTTGGACAAGGTTTTGCCACATGTGGCACTTGGACAAGGTTTAATGGTGGACTTGGCAGTAATGGGTTAACAGTTGGACTTGATAACCTTTCCAAACACAAATGATTCTAGCATCCCATGAAAAAGCTGTGACAAATGGTAGAAGAGGAAATAATAGAGGTGATCTCCAGAATCACAGAATCACAGTTAGGATGGAAAATACCTCTGAGATCATCAAGTCCAGACCATGACCCAACATCACTGTGTCAATTAGACCACGGCACTGAGCGCCATGTCCCATCTTTCTCTGGACACCTCCAGGGATGATGACTCTACCTCCTCCCTGGGCAGCCCATTCCAATGTCTAATCACTCTTTTTGGGAAGAAATTGCTCCTGATGTTCAACCAAAACCTCCCTTTGGGCAACTTAAGACTGTGTCCCCTTGTCCTGTTGCTGGTTGCTTGGGAGAAGGAGCCGACCCCCACCTGGTTATACCCTCCTTTCAGGGAGCTGCAGAGTGATAAGGTTCCCCCTGACCCTTCTTTTCCTCAGGCTAAACACCTCCAACTCCCTCAGCTCTCCTCATAGGACATGCCCTCCAGACCCTTCACCAGCTTTGTTGCCCTTCTCTGGACACGCTCCAGCACCTCAGTGTCCTTCCTGAATTAAGGGATCCAGAACTGGACACAGCACTCAAGGTGTGGCCTCACCAGTGCCGAGTACTGTGGGATGATCACTTCCATGCTCCTGCTGGCCACACTATTGCTGATCCAGGCCAGGATGCCACTGGCCTTGTTGGTCACCTGGGCACACACTGGCTTTTTTTCCTCCCAGCTATTGACCAGCATTCCCAGGTTGTCTTCTGCTGGGCACCTTTCCAACCATTCTGTCCACAGCCTATAGCACTGCATGGGTTTATTTTGGCCAAAGTGCAGGACTCAGCACTTGGTCTTATTGAAGCTCATGTTGTTGGTCTTGGCTCACCTATGTAGCCTGTCCAATTCCCCCCAAATTCACCTGTGCTCCTTCTCCTGCAGGCCCTACATTGTTTCTATGCTCACATTGTGTTTTCTAGGAGAAATAAAATACCAGTTGTCCAAACAACCTCGTTCACCTCATAATTCTAATTGGTTGAGAAGGCATCATCCATTCTGTGCAGTGAGAGACATGAGCCTTTTTTTTTTTTTAATAAGTGAAAAGACATGATTACTTGACAGTATCACAGTGCACCTGTCCAGGAGATGAATGTTAGATAACCATAACACCGGATTCTCTAACTTTTGAGTTCTTGACAATCATCACATTACAGAAAAAGAGAGTAAAAAACCCTAAGTGGAAAGAACAATCAATTACAATTTCTCTGTTTAGCTGCAATCACCCTTATTCTCATGAATCAGTATTAGCAATTTTAACCCTGAATCTTCAGAGATGTCTGATGTGATTTTAATGCAATTTGTTCTTGTTGTCTTGCCAGAGTCCTGACCCTGCATCAGTAGTTCTACCACTCTTTGCAGAAGTCATGGTAATGAATTAGCAATATTCATTCTGCTGTAGCAGCAGAACACCTGGGGGTTTGGAGGGGAAAAATAAAGTGGGGAAAAAAGGGTTAAATATTCTCCCTGTGACACAAATCCTTGTATACATGGCAAACCATGAAGACAGAAGTGCATCTCTTGATAGATGTGAGTGAGGAATGGGTTGGTGACCTGCAGCTGGACTAGCCTGTTGGCTGCACTCATAAGAACATCTGCTGTGCCAGGGCTGAAGAGCTCTCATCTATCCTATGACCTGCACAGTCAGAAGTAGCAGCCTAGGCATAACCTCCAGCTCCCAAAGCCGTACCAGCTGGGGACAGCTACTAGCATCAACAGCAGCACCTCTGTCCTGACAGCAACTGGTCATTTTTTGTCTCCAAAAATAAGGATCCATCATTAGGGTCGGGGAAGCCAATGCTTCTCTGTCTTCCTTGAAGACGAGATTAAAAACCTTCTTGTGTAATCCAACACAGAGGTGTACAGTCCAGTGAGCCTTAATAATAACTCTCATGTAAGGATGCCAACGAAAGCTCTTTTAAAAGTAGCGTCTTCATCTTGTTTCCTTACTTTTAAGTCCACTCCAAAGGGTCAATGTAAATAATTTCAGCAAAGTTTGGCTGAGTGCTGCAATGAACAAGAAGCCTGCAAAGCATGTGAGACTCCTGCTCAGAGACCAGCACTTGGCAGGTGTTTTCAAACTGTGCTCCCTAGACTATCTGTAAGGAGTAACCACAGGTGGTTCAGGGAGTTGTTTTCACTCTCCCAGTGCACAGCAGAAACAAGGAGGCAGTCCTGCTTCCTAAGAAAGTTTTAATTGTCAGTCTCCAAGCACAGTTCCTTTGTATTCCTGCCAGAACTCTCATGTATGCCTGTGCTTGCTTGCTTTGCTGCATAGGAAATGAAGGCTGTTAATGAGTCTCTCCTTTTGTCAGGTGTTTGTTTGCTATACTTTCAAGTGTGATCAAATTTACCAATGACACAGAAATGGGAGGTTTGTAAGCATGCTGCACAGTGACCTGAAGGTAGTAGAGCACCAGAAACTACAGGCAGTTGGGGGAAAATGGTGGTGCTGATGAATACAGAAATCCAAACTCCAGGAGAGACAGCAGTGGACTTGGTTGCACAAAGGGGTACAAAAGCAAGCACCTATAAGCACTGTAGTAATATTTTATTAAGATGTTGTTATTCACTTCACTTTAATTTCTTTTGTCTAGTAAAATCCATGTACCTCTAAAGAGGACAGAAATCAGATGGGCCATAGTCATGTCGTTTCCACAACAATAGTTCCATTTGAAGAGATGCAAACACCACAACAAAGTTTAAGAATCAAGTTCTAGCTATTGCCTCAATGAAAGCACAGGATGTGTGGTGGAATAAGTAGATTGATAACTAAATCTGAAAGTAAATTCATACCATAAGTGTGCTGTAAACACTACGCTGTGATTTTCCTTTTGTGGACCAAAACATCCAGGTCTCAAATCTACTACAGTAACTTTCTTTATGGAGAGTTTCCAGAACTTTGTAGAGTTGCTGCTAGGCTTCAGGCTTAGCTGCTTTCAGTATTCACTGGGCTATATAACAATTGCTTTTGCCAGCATTTGGAAACAAGTGATGAAAATAAAATTTTCCTGTGTCATTTTATTGTCTTCACCAGAGCAGCACTTACTAAAAAAAGTACACAAAGTCCTGCCAACCTTCGCTTCCAATGCATTCTCAGTTCTTTTCTTGAGTTCCTTTATGGGGCACCTTCTCAACTTTCCTTGTCCTATCCAGTTTCAGTTTTGTCAGACTCATTTTACAGCCTCAGTTTTTGCCATTTATTTTCCCATCCTTTTTTTTCCTTGCTCACTTTAATTCCTGCTTCCAGTTCAATTTTTTTCCTATGTCTTATCAATTTAAAGAGAAAATACAAGAGTTATATGTATCTTTTTCTCAGCAGGTGACATTTTATGAAGCTGTCCCCAGTTCTTATCAAGATAAAGCTCGTTTTTTCCACCTTCTGGTTTTGCAAGCTGCTCTTTATTGAGATGCTGATCTCAGAAAACTTGTAGATTTTGATGGCTTTAGATGCTGTAACATTTAGTGGTTTTTTTTAATTGTATCTATAATAAAATTTTTTAAAAATTTGAAAGTGTTTAAGAATATTCCCTTGATAACTCATCAAACAAAATTTGGTTAAAATTTTCCGGAATAATTCACATCTAGGCTCTAACCATCCTTAGAAATTTTTTTGCATCAAAATTGAATGTACGCTGTTCCAAAATGTAAATTCAACTAATTTCAGTCTTAATCTGTTAACTCATATTATAAAAAAGCATACTCTCTATGATATGCTGTTTCTCTTTTCTGCCACTGATTCTTCTCTCTTTTCTTCCAAACACCTCAAAGTCCTCATAGCTACAAGGGTGGATCCTCAATTGTTGATCCCATTTTAATCCTTCTCGATTCCTACACTGGGGTAGAGGGCAGTTTCAGCTTTGAGGTCAGCCACCAAAGGGATATTGTCAATAAAATATCTGCAGATGCAAAACCTGCATGTTTCAGTGCACAAATTCAAGGCCCTAGGTTCTCAGTTCAGAAATCAAGAATTCAATGTTTATAAGTCCTGCATATAAAAACGATAATTGAGGAAAAGGAGAGTAAGCTCTTGCCAGAAGGTAGTGCTTAAAAACATACAGAAAAGTACATCTAGATGTGACTGCAGGAGACGACAAACAAAAGTGTTTAGGATATGGAGAGATAACAGGTGAGTTCTGCCCTTGATATTAATTGTGTATGTTATCTGAACCACGGTTTGGCAGCAGCTTGGAGTACAGGTTCATCTGGGGAACAGCAGTCACTGGGGCAATCTTTCTCAGAAAACTGGTATTAGGACTTAAGTCTTTTCGAATAACATAAAAAGATTAACCCTGATTCACTATGATTTGGCCCACCAAAATCCTACATTATTTAGGCAGATGTATTTCTCTGTTTAACCACCAAACTCTTATTGCCAAAATAGCTTTCCATATTACCTCAACTATTTTCTCTTCTTCTGCCTGGTCTTATTCCTGCTCATTACATATGTTTCCCTGCTGCATTCTCCAGCACCTGACTGAGCCGTGTCAGTCAGAGGTTGTGGATCTTACATACTGGTACTGTTTTAAACATGAAAACAGTGTACAAAATTGCATCGCAAGAACAGGAATAGATTTAACTTTAGTTACACAAATTTCTGCATTGACTTAACAGAAATGAGCAAAATTAACACTGTGAGCAATTATGTATGTCATTGTCAATTCATCTTTGTGTGATTTGCTAACAAAAAAAAACAAAATCCAACCCAAAACCTCCAATAATTCCCATCCCATCTCAGCGAAAACAACAGTGTCCCCAAAAATTTCATTGCCAATCTATTGTCAGTTAGTTCACCAATGATAAAATTGTATTTCTTAATCCTCCTATCATACAAGACCACGAGGTACTGAAGGAAACCTGGCATGACATTAAATGGAATTCAACACCCAATTTTTGCATAGTCCAAAATTTTGTTTTACATATTAATGGATAACTGCCAAACTGCAGGCAGCCAGCATCATTGACTCAATAACCTGCTGGAAAAATATCCCCCATGTGGATGACCATCTGCACCCACACAGCTGAGGCGTTAAATTATTTCATCACCGTCCCTGTCAAAATTTTAACTTCTTGACCTTCACAAAAAAATGCTGTGCCACCCCTCCTAAAATCAGCCTTTTTTTTTTTTTTTTTTTTTTTTTTTTTTTTTTTTTTTTTTTTAATGCTACAGCTGAAGCACTATGATAGCTAAAAACATTTCATTAGACTGACAAATTTCCCTGCTTTTCCAGTATTTGCACTCCAAGTAGGTAAGGGAAGAAGAGGAGGGAAATCATTCAGAAAGATAACTTGAGCTTCTTCGCTCCATCAAGGGACTGTTTGCAAATAAAGATTCCCACCTGCTGCTCTCCACACTAGCCATAGCTGATAGCATCATATATGTTGGTTTGCATTCATACATTACCATCACTTTTCCTAGCTTACCTGACTGTCTTTTCTATAAAAACATATCTTTTATTCCCTCTCCTTGCTTTTTTTTCCCTTCTTTTCCTTTTTCTGAATATCTTCTCCAAAACAGAGATTTAGGTCATTGCCCAAGGTCAGACAAGCCTTTGCCTTGGGAATTACTTTTTTGCTCAACACTTTCTTTAAAGCAGAATATTCAAACTGGATCCAAATTTCACTTCCTGCACAGTTTTAAACTGTTGATCTTTCTACCACTATTCACAGCAAAATCTTTCACCATTTCACATCTTGGCTTTTTCAGTCGTCTCTTTTCTGATCTTAATGACTGCAAACATGTTCCTCAGCTGTAATATATTCAGCATGCTGCTATTCAGATTTTCTTGCTCGTTAATAACTACATAAATGTCACCTTTTTCATCCCTCCTCAGATTCTCCTTCACCTGCTTAACATATAAAGCCTTACATGAGATAAGGTTTGTCAGATGAGTTCCATCCTCCCTATTTTTTATACTTTCTATAAAGTTGGCCTCTGATTTTACTCTGCCAGCAACAGAAGATTTTGCAGACCAATCATCCTCTTCCTGAAACAATTTATGTCTTTCTCCTGCATAACTTTCTCACTCAGGTAACAAAGGACACAGGCAGATTATTAAATTCTTTCCCATTCCTCCTCCAGAACTAGTTTCAAATCTAACTTTGCAGCCCTGGGGCCTAATAAATCTGGTGCTCCTCACTGGTGAATTCTCCATCTTCCCTTCCATACTTTCTCGCTTCAATGAAGGCCCTTATTCCTGCCTTTTTTATCCAGCTCCGGACTCCAATTAGAAGGAAATCTCAAACAATGCCTGCCAACCCTGGCTTATCACAGTCACTCTTTTGTGTTTTATCTCATCTGCATATTTTGTTTATTTGGTCTCTTGAGACTTCAGTCCCCTGGAACCTTTTATTTATGTATCTGCATTAGCACTTAGCAACAAGAGCACCAATGTTAAATTTTTTTATCATTGTAAAACAGGTGAAATAGATCAGCTGCTCTATAGCAATCTTAGCTCCTACAGACAATGGAGACAACCAATATGCCCAGAGGTAATTTTGTCACTGATCTCAGATGGCTGAAAAAATAAGAAATTATCTTATTTCAAGGTAGTTCACTTCTGTAATGATGGACCCATTGCTAGTGTTCTCATAAATTAAAGCAGTAAAAATATTTTATTTTGTTCCATCACCCTACATTTCCATCCACTTGTATCTATATAGGTTGTCAGGTTTTTTCATTTAAGGATTAAAATTTGGAATGCCAGGTCTGTATGTAATAATAATTTCTTGACAAGAAGTAAAGGAAAGAAACCCAAGCGAACCAAACCTGCCTTGTCACCATATTTCTTAGATCTGTATCCAAAATAGAACATGTATTTCTCTCAAGTCGCTGATATCACTTTTTATAATCAATAATTGTAATCATTTATAAAAATTTGAGCTTTTGGTACTTGTCTAGAACTCAGAAATTTGATCTTAATACTTGTTTAACTACAAAATTGTTAATAATTTCTAGCGAGTGCTACATAACTAAGAAGTGTTTATTAGAACTCTCACAGACAGAGGTAGGAGTAGAAATACGTTCTTGACTTCAATTTTACAAGATACTCATTTTGGATGTAATATTTTTGTGAAGACTTACTCAGTTTGACTTGTCCAGCATTTGAAAATACATCCAGAAGTGTACATCTCAAACAGTATGTAAATTATATCAGCATTACTAGGCACTGTGCTCTTGCAAACAACAAAGTCTCCCAAATTGACCTGAAATATCACATAACATCAACCTAATCGACAAACTGGTTGGGTCGAATAGGACAAATTTATCCAGAACTGTGACAAGCTTGAAGACTAGTAGAAACAAATATACAAACTCTGTGATGGCATCCATTGCCCCCAAATTTACAAAAAAACACCTGCAAAAGCTCAGGTAGTTGGATTCCATACTGAAATATTTGGAAATATCCAGCTGTGGAATCTGCTTGTGTATTTTAGCCTTCTTGAAAATTACCTACCATACCTATATCACACCATGACATATATATGATATGCCATTATCATCAGTTTGAGGTTTTGTTTCCTTGGCCACCTAAAGCAGGCTATTGTTTCTATTCCTTCATTATGTTAAGTTGCGTATTTCTAATTCTTCCCCAAACAAATTTAGTTTCACGATTAAACTAATTTTGTTTCATGATTAAATGTATCTTGGCTGAGAGCCTGAAATTCACTTTCCATGAACACATGAAAGAACAAAATTTAACTTGCATGAATTTCATAAAAAGGCTGTGTGGAGAGATTGTAACATAAGCAAAAAAGGAATTTTATGCAAACCTTTCAGAGATGATTGGGGAAAGCATTTCTATTTGCCCTGCTTGATTGTTAATATGTATTTTTCTCTCTCAGAGTGTTTCTCAAGATTTTTTGTAGTTGTTGCATTTTTATTACTTAATACATAAACAATAGCTACAATAACAATGTGTGTAATGCAGCAGCTACAATAGAGCATGAACTATATATATTATGTGGAAAAAAAAGCATTTAAAATATTTTGATTTATAAAGTCAAGCACCTATGTTAGGAAGCGGCAGATTTGAAGTGGTAGAAAGGAGATTTTATCCTACTTGGCTATCTGAACGTGCATAGGAATAGTTTTTAATTCTGTGATCATATAAAATCCTTCCTCCACAAATGTATTAACACCTGTGAACCGGGATCTCAGGTTTGGCAGTGATATACTTAGGAGTTTACAGAAGTGACATGTGATTCTGCTGGTCGTATAGATTTTATGTGAAAAGGCCACATTCCAAATAATAATCTGTAAAGACTTTATTCTTTAAAAAAAACCTACAGATTGAGAGCTTTCCTTGTGCATTGTGGTATATTTCAGGTGATAGATCCTACTCTCTCGTTTGTCTTGTTTTGTATCTCACAACTGGGATTGAGCACTAGTCACAAGACTATTGCATGAAGAGGCTATGACATGTCTGTACTACAAAGTACAAAGTACAAGTATTTTTCTCACATATTATTAAGTCACTTTATAGAAAAACAATTATTACTCTGCTGTTCTAGTCAAATCATGTAACAATTACTGACAGAATACAATATTATTATTAATTTTCCCAATGCAGCAGTAGTCTGAACAACAAAAGACTATCCACATTTCCAAGGGACACAGTCACAGATTTCAATAGCCATCCAGTATCTGAGCCTGTCTTTCCAGGCAGATGGTTACGTGACCCAGTACACTGACCAGCTTTATACAAAGGAAGCTTTATGATCAAGGTATGCTGTTTACTCTAAAAATACCTCTGTGTTCCTGACTCTCACAGGAATCTTTCCTGAGGCTTATAAAATTTCACAGTCAAATGTTTTCAAAAAGGTTGTTGCTGACTTTTGTGGGAAGGAATTGATCTTTAGTTTATAAGACATTCATGTGTTCATTTGAGGATCCAAAAATGGAAACATCCCTACATTACTTCTGAACAATATTAGCTCTATTTGATGTTTCCATATGCAAAATATAGCAAAACTAACTTCCAAATATGATTGACACAATTATGATTCTTACACCGAAATAACTCACAGATTTCGAAGTAAAAAGGCAAATAGAAAATGTAGTTTTGCTCGTCAGAGATTTCTTTATTCAGTCTTCCTAAAAGAAGAGATTTCATAAGAATAAAAAAAATAAAATATGAAATGCATAAATAAAGAACAGTTCAATAAAAATACAGCATACAAAAGTTGGGTTATACAGTGAGATGAAAAATTATTAAGTGGATAATACACAAAGAAAAATAAATGCAAGAAGATGGAATACCTAACAGCATAAGTAGAGGATATTTAAGGTTGTTATTAGGAAATAAAAAAATTGAGAGAGACTGTGATTTTAGAAGGTTTTTGTTCACCTACATGTAAGAACATCTGTGTAAATCCATGTTCATGATCAGAAAAAAATGCTACCCAGACCAATTCCCTTGCTTTTTTTCATCTACACTGCCTCTCACACCTAAGATCCACTATTCATTTGACTTTCAAATAACTTATCCCCAACTAAATTTATCTAAGCAGTTTGCAGTGCTTGCTAATAGATACTAAACTAGTAATAATATTCTTGTATTATTCTCTTTGTAATGGTTATCATAGAATGAGATGTTGCAGTTACTACAATAGTTACTACTCTTTGATGAAATGAAAATGCTGAAACAGCAGTCTGCAAGTCACAGTAATACTTCTTGTATTGACAATATTTTTACCCACTTCTATATATTACCCAAGCATAAACAAAACAGAAAATATATAATTGACATTTCTACAAGGCCCCTAAGTACACTGATTATGTACATAAATAAATATGTATAAAATTATGTATAAAATATAAAGAACACATATAGAATATAAATTATATATATTTAAGATGTAAATGTTATTTTTTTACTATGTCAAGAAAGGGCTGTGAGGGAAAGAGAAGTAGCAGGGTATACGTTCAGAGCAGTAAAAGGTGACATCATGCACCATGTATAGTTTTAAGAGAAATCAATACTGTTTTTAACCAGAAAGCTTAGAATTTATCTTGTCTACAAAACAAGCACCTTTTCCAGTGCCTATTTCAGCACTGTCAACTTTTAAATGACATGAGCTTGTGCCTAGAAGTCTAATCTAAAGCCAATGAAGTGAGTTTTCCAGGTGTCTTAACCAGCTTAAAATGACAACTGTAAGCCACAATAGAGTTCATAGTCTAACAGAAAAGTAAATTTTAAAATAACACACTTGTTCCAGTAACACGTGTTTATCAGTGGACCAACCCATAGTACAGAGAAGACAAATCCTATTAAACTTAGTGGGTGAGTGAAAGAGATCAGTTCCCTGAATCCAAATTATTTTCACAGCTCAAGAAGAATCAGCGCTGATAATGCCCTAACAACCTCTACCACCAACAGATATGACCTCAGGTGTAGTGATAAGAATATATAATTCTGCATTGCCTGAACTCATCTGTGTCTCTTGGAGAGTGCTGATGCTCTGGGAACTTGGTGCCACCTTGAACAATAGAAAGCTTAAACTTCAGAAGAGATTTAAAATATGCTGGGTCACACAATAATAACACAGCACTAATGGTAAATTAAGAGTTTAAGATGCATTTTGAGTTACTGAGGAGGAAACCTGCAAGAAAGGAGCCATTATTTCAAAGTTTAACATGGATGACATGTTGGGAATAACATTTACATATTTGATTTCTTAATTTGTTCATTTATTACATATTCTGAAACTATTCTACTGATTATAAAAGAGAATAAATACACATTTTTTTTCTGCAGGAGAATAATTCCATGGCTCTGGAGTCAAAACCAGGATTTCTAGTTGACTTCAGAAGAACATGAGCTACGATCCTTCATGGAAGCATTTGGGACTTGCCTGTAGATATCACAGGCCACCTTCCATAATCACCTCCCAGCAGATGACAATTATATTAAATTCCCAACCAAATACTTCATCATGATGCAGCAGACAGAAGAAATTTCTCATTTAGAAACAATAATTCTTTAAGTTGTACATATTTAGTTATTTTTAATTAAAATCAATTACAGTTTAAATGCATGTTCATTCTTTCTCTAGGGAAGACAATCACAACTGTGATCTAGAGCCTAGATGGGAAACAGTAAGATGGAAAATGCCTCTTTTATTTTAAATAATCCCTCATATATAAATTATTTGCCCCCACAGAGCAATTAGAATAACAGCTGAATATTTTTCTTTCCAGACCAAGGATGGCAGGAAGCAGACAAGGCAAAAATTTATTTCTGTTTTGTTAAGTGCATCCTTATTTAAATCCTGAAATGCTATTGCATTTCAAAAAATACTTTTTTTTTCTAATCTTAAAAAAACTAAAATGATCTCTTCAGAGTATATAAATCCTCTAAGGCAGAGAGAAGCTGTGGGAAGCCATTCCCTCATGAGTTGCAGGCAAGCACTCAGAGATTTCTTGCATAGGGAATGCTGCAGCCCTCTGGTGCAATAATTGGATACAGGATGACACAGACACAGTGGCTAAAATCATGGCAGCTGCAGAAGGGCTGTGAAGATGATCTCTGCCTGCCCCTGGGCAGCTGGACTTTAGGCATGTCCTGCAAGCAGCCTCAGTGTTCCAGCTGTGCCGTGTTAGCACCAACTGGCTTCTGGAATGCATACCCAGCCAGACTTTCCCATGCCTGGCCCTAGACAAGGGATGGAAAGCCTTATAAAGACTCCTGAATTACCCTTTGGCTGTTACTTTGGAACTTCAAGAGTGAGTGAGTGAGTGAGTGAGTGAAAGGCAGACCCCAAGTCCCAAAATAAATTGGGATAGAATACCTTTAAAAAGTGAGTTTTCTAATTTTCACTCTGGCAATACTTCTTCTCAGCATTATGTTAAATAAAACCGCCTGTAGAAAGAAGTGAATGACCAGCAGGTCACCTTTCTTTTTTCACACCAGAAGCCTGATACAAAAGGCTTCCCCTTGACTTCAGTCAGCCTTGGGAAAGATACCTGTTTGGCAATTTTTGGAGCCAGATTTGTAGCCCTTAATTCTCACTGTCACCATTAAGTTTCATCCGCATGAGCAAGTTTAAGAACATCAAGATCTGAGCCTGATGCACCCACTCAAATTTAGGAACACAAATACACCCACAGACCCAGATACTTAAAGTGGGATATTAATTCTCCAGAGAGGCAAGTTCCTATCATGGGATTTATGTCGCCCTCCCTAGTGAGGGCAGTATAATCTATGCAGCTCACTAGAAGCAAGCAAGCTCCCTTTAACAGTATTTTCTAAATTCACCATTGCCCTGCTGGTTCCTGTGTGTGTCAGTTGTTCCTCCTACCTGCATTTCCAGTCTGCTCATCTGCAGATGACATTAGCTCCAAGGGATACGGCGCTCCAAAGAAAGCAGAAAAATGTAATTCCTAGAGAAATTCCCAGAAGCTTACCTGGCTACTAATCAAATGGAGTAAGAGTTCTCTAGCACCATGTACTGGAAGAATTTCTGTCTCGATAACTTGGGTTTTGACATAAGCCCTAGAAAAAGATACATGCTGTCTCTGGGTGGAAATCCTCTGTGACACCACCAGACATGTTACAAAAACATGCTGAATAACAACTAAATTCAGCTTAAGAGAAAAAGATAATTGGCATGATCATTTCCACAGACATGCTGAAAAAAAGACTATTTGCAGCTATTCAAGCTACTGTGTACAGCTTGGTTTTTACATGAGAAATCAAGATAATACTTTAAGGAGGCAATTACTGTAGCATTTCGCATACAGTAACCTACATATAAAAAGCATTAGTATTATAGATTATGCCCAGCTCTGCTTTTACATGACAGTGATTATTTTCCCTGGGCTTCTTATTCTAGAATACTATTACACCTTTTGGTTTATACTCTTTTAACTTGTTCCCAAGTACACATCTTTGAGGGATTATAACAAGGAGAGTTTTGCTTAATAGTGCCTTATTCCAGTAACAATAGTTACATCTAATTAAGGGATCAATGAGACCAATGCTTTGTTCTTGCTCTTAAATAAAATTAGGTTTTGCAGACAGTGCAAATAAATTTAAATTACTGTAACATGAGGTACATGTTACAAGCAATACCAAAACCAAAAAAAAACAAAACAAAACCAAAACCCACAAGCAAAGGCCAATAAATGTAAATTTTCTTTACAGAGTATTTTACTGCATATAAATAAAAAGATAGAGGGTAAAAATACAAAGTCACTGCTAAGCACAATGAATATTTTCCACTATTTTATCAACCCTGAGATTCTTGAAGTTAAACTTCCTGTCCATATTGGATGGCTCAACTGGAGGGAAGCTGGAATAGGGACAGCTCTGGTGATTCACGTTTTGGACCAGGGATATTGCAAGTGTTTTGATGTAACTTCTAGAGTTCACAGGTTCATTTACTGTACAATTCCTGTTTGTAAGCTCCTCCACAGAAGCAGGACATGCAGAGTAATCACCGTTATCAACAAGCTCTAATGGTAAATAATTATTTCATCCCACATAAAGCAAACACTGATAAGAGACAGTCATTTATAATAGTGGTCTGGCTAGATGCTTCAGGTCAGCTGGCAGGTAAATTATTATAAATTCCAAAGAGGAATTAGAAATTCTTCCATTCCATTTAGCCTATAAGGATGGTAATTAGAGTTATTAATATTACTTCTTTTTCAACTCTGTTGACCAATGCAGTCCCAAACCTAGTTGCCAAGAGAGGATATTATTAATACTTGGAAAGCATTCTATTGGAATCAGTGGTAAGAAAAACATAGCATTAGAAAGCAAAATAGCACAGAAAAAGGAAGAGTTTCAAAAACTCAAAACTTCTGTAACAAAATACACTTTTTTTCTGACAAGATATACAGTTAGCTACAGATTGCTCTTTCAAGTATTTTGCAGGTTCACAAATTAAAATTCAAAGCAGAATTCAACAGTCCAGGAACATCAGGAGATGCCAGAAATAACATTTAGATGTCTTTAATAGATGTCTGCTATATCTTAAATATAAAACAAAAAATAAAATTACAAATCTGATTGTTTAAATAGCTTGATACATTTTGAACTTTAGTCACCAAAAATTTTGACTCTTTTCCACCCATCCTAATGGATAAGCAATAAAGTGAAAAAGATTGTCTCTATGCAAAAGAAACTCCGAATATTCTGTTACCATCTGCACAGCTAAGTGAATGGACCATTCACAAAGCATGTATGTGTTTTAGAGTGCTTGTTCCCAAAGCAACATCTAGAAACTATAGCTGACTGATGTGATCATGATTAAATAGATTTTGACTAGTGGGAGCACCATTCTAGAATGTGCAGCTTGTTTTGGTATGAGTTTAGGTGTTGATAAGGATGCACAGAAGTGCCCGAATGACATGGAGAGTTAAATGTTCAACAAGCACAAAAATGGGAAGTCCATTATCTGCGAGTTTATGGAAGTATTAAGAACCCAGTAGGCTAGAAAAAGACTAAATCCAATACATACTGGGGTTTCAACAATTACTATGTATGTTTCACGTTGCATCTGCATTTTCAATTAATTTTCTCATTTTTGTGAAGGTTTCCTTCGCATTTTATGGGGTGTTCTGTGGTGTTGGGTTTTTTTTTCCCTAGGATTTAATACAAATCCAAAATTTGTATTTAATACAAATACAAAAGTTAGATCAAAACTGAATGAGTTGTTTTTGTTTCATACCTTTTATTATTTTTATGTAATCCTGTTTGTGAACACTCTGATTTCTGCATAAGTTCACAAAATAGCGACTTGTTGTTCTGAAATGGGATACTCTTGATCTGAAACAAGAATATTAATCCTCAGCCTTGCATCAAACAATGACAAGTTTGCAACAGATTTCCTTCTCTCAGCTCCATTATGAGAGTAACAAACGTGCTCTTGCTCATTAACTTGAATAATATATCAAACAGAAGGCCTTTAATTGTTTATTTTGCTAGCTGGAAAAGAGGCTGTGAAATTATGGGGAAAAAATGCAAGAAGCAATTTCATCTCCCTTTTTTCTTTGCTATTTCTTTCCTCTGCTTTACTATTTTGCCTATACCAACTCTTTCCCCCCCAGATTTTTAGAGAACTATCTCTCAATCCTCTCTTCTCAGACCTCTTAGGCATTTAGGAGCACAAGGGACAAAACCCAGCTAGTATAATAACCTCTATTTAAAGCTTGATTGTGGTGCTTTCTTTTACAAGCAGTAAAAGAAACTATTTCATTACATTGATACAACAACTCACAGAAGTATAAAAATAGACAAAATGTAATATCAAGGGGGACAGAACTCCCCACCTACTCAGGAATCTCAAAGCAAATCAAATAGAGATCTAAAAACCTTCCCACAATGGTAGATGGGAAAAATTAGCATCTCATCTGATAGCAGTAAAAAAAAAAAAAAAAAAAAAAAAAGCTGAAAAAAAATGTTCATTTCTTCCTTCTAGTTGCAACAGTGGGAACAGTTCCAGTCCTAAGAGATATTTCCCAAGCCATAGACAAAATCTTTAATTGAGGCTGCAACAGAACTTTTATCTTTTGACTTATATTTCCATTCTCAACCACTAGCTAACAGTGCTGTGTTTTACTCTGTCTCATTTTTTTGTTCATTTTGTTTCCAATTTGATTAACAAACAGACATCAAAACAATGAAAGATTTCAAAGGATTACAAAATCCACTTTCAGTCTCTTACAAAGTGGTATCTGAATTATTCTCAGTCAGCGATGGGCATGAAATATTTTCAGGACATAGTACAGCTAATATTCCTAAACTAGTCCCAAGAGAGGCAAACCCCAGAGGTCAAATTCTTCTGTAAGATAAAAGTGCGAAACTCTCACTGAAACATATGTGAAAATCCCATATATAAATCTGTCCAAGGACAGAATCTGAAGAATTTCCAAGATGAAACTCTTGGCATAAGCACAAGAAAACTGGAGTTCTTTAAGTGGAGATCTTTTAGCACATCTTTTTTATTTCCTCTGAAGTTATACTCAGCATTAATGAAGAGAACAAAATAAGCAAAATAGAAATGTTATCGGTTTCAATATCTGTATGACAGCAGAAGTGTGGAGATACTTTTCATCAAATTAAAAATATTAAATTAATAATCAAAAAAATAAATATAGGGTTGAAAAAGCATTTACCAGATCCATTTATTTTAACTGGAAGAACCAAGCTTTGTTTCTCAGCTCTTTCTCTCCTCATAGAGACCATTGATGCTGAGTAAGAACACCTGATAAAATGCCCTGGAGAAGCTTTACAACTCAACTGGCACTTACACAGCAGATAAGTCTCACTGATATCAGAGTAATCTTTCCACAAGGATGAACAGCTCTTGAACAATCTCTCCAGGGAACAGCATTAGACACAAACAGACTTTCTCCATCACCAGACATGATATTCTCTCCATATGTAACATACCTTATGTAATGATACACAGGAGCTAATATACTGATTTTTTTTAATATGCTTTAACATCAGCAAATAATATAAAGTGATCATTTCTAATGGTTAAAAATACATTATGGAATGTATTTTTAGAATGTAGGCCTCAGATGCTCACCTCATCATCACAGTCAAACAGCTGAAACGCTTTGATCTTGTTTACAGAAGTTCTATATGACTGGAATACCATTTTCTTATTTCCACCTTTTTCATTACTTAGTTTTTAATTGCACCAGAGAGCAATTCCTCCTGCTATATTACCCAGCACAATGAAATTCTTGGGGTTTTTTTACTCACCTAAATCTAAATGTAAAAATTAAATTTGAAAGGTTTTAGACAAAAATCGGTTTTTCCAGTTCCCAAATCATGTGTACTTGTTCACAGTGTTTACTGACCTTCACTCACTCCACAGGCTTCTAAACTTGGGTATCTGAGCTAGTCATCCCTGATTTCTCATTAACCAGTGACAAATAGTCCAGCAACTACAGAGGGTGTTTGTTCTGTGTAAGTGTCTGCTAGGAGTAGGATGAATCATTAGATGATTGTGTTGACATGAACTTAGACTAAATGCTAAACTATTGAGTTGATACAGACACATTGAATTGATCTTTTTCTCTGTGCTCAGCTCTCTGCACTATATTAGCAAAAGCAAGCCAATACACACTATATACAGAGCAATTTCTTCCTTCCTGAGCATAGCTGTGTTCATAAGCAGTAATCAGTGACAATTCTTCGCTCTATCAGTATGAAAAACGAAAAATTATACCATCTTTTTACAGGTGAAAAATCTCAGACAAAAATAATCAAAATGATCCAATAAGCTTGAGACATTTAACTCAAACTTTTCTTTTTTCTCGGTTCCTTTTTTTGGTGGTGATTTTGTTAATTTGTTTGGAGGATTGCTTGGTTTTTGGCTTTTTCCCTCAGTGTACAAAACCATCTAAGGTGAGAACAGCCAGCTTTTCTTCTGTTTCCAGAAGCAGCAATTCCACACTGGCATGAATCTAGATTCGAAGTCCTTTGTAGGTATCCACAGAGTGTAAGAAAAACGAAATTTTTGCTCAGCTGGAATGATTACTCTGCCTCTACCAGAGACATTCTCATTCTCTGGCTGCAAGGCTATGCCCATTTTCCTGCATATCCCCCTGCCCTACTTGTTGCAATACATGAGGCACAGATGCTACAGGGCAGCAGGCACACAAACCTGCTGCACCCTGAGAGAAGACACCTTTGGCACTCAGCAAGGCCTGAGTCTGTCCTGTCTTGCCTCTTCTGTGTCTGTCATTAAAGTCTACAGAATAATAGTTTCAGAAAATAGTTTCAGAATAATAGTTTCAGAAAAAAGTAGGAGCACATGCATGTGTTTAGACTCCAGAGTTTCAGGCACCTCTGCTTTTGACTTTCATGTCTCAGTGCTCTTTTCACACGGATTTTAATCTTTTTTAAATGAAACATCTGCTGTTTTAACCTATTTCAGCATTAATACTGAGGCCACAATTAGGATTTGGCCTTTTGGAATTACAGCATGTATACAATCACATATACCTCCCCAGCTGAGCTAACAGCAGAAGTGCTGATGATGGCAAACTGAATATATGGATTAACCATTAATAAATGGATATGACATACAGTTTAACCAGTGGGTTTCAAGCCTGTTCAATGACCATATGAAAGCTAGAGGTTAGCAAATCTGGTTTCCATGACAGGTGCTGGATAGGGAATATTCTAAAATTGCTTTTTCTATTTATTTCTCCCCAGAATCCTGTTTCTACTCTTTCCATCTGCTTAGGTGTCTGCCTTCTGCCTGTGTATCCTCATCTGCAGCCTCCACTTCTGCTCATACAAAGGTCTCCAGTGTCCCTCCTTATCTTTCTTTCTCCTCCTCCTCCCCAGCCTTGCACTGCAGATGGTCCCTTCTTCTTGTGGGGGAAGGTTTGGAGTGATGACATTTGTCTTCCCAAGTCACTGTTACACGTGGTGGAGTCCTGCTTTCCTGGCTGAGCACCTGCCTGCTGTGGGAAGTGGTGAATTAATTGTCTTGCTTTGCTTGCATGTGCTACTTTTCCTTTACCTATTAAATCATCTTTATCTTGACCCACAAGTTTTCTACCTTCTACCTTCCCAAGTCTCTCCCCAGTCCCAGTGGTGGGGGAGTGAACGAGGGGATCCATGGGGCTTGGTTGGTGCCTGCAGCTGAACCACAACAAGTATAGCCTGTCTCTGACTTCTTCAAAAGGTGCCAGAATTCTATAACTATGTTTGACTTGATACATCTCAGGCTTTGAAATCTTCTTAAGAAGCAGAATACAGATGAAAATGAAAAGTAAATTGATGTGAAAATTAAGAGCTAGTCAACATTTTTATGTGATACAGTTAACAGTTAGTGAATCCAACAATTAAATATTTAACTGCCAGTCAGCAAATAAATACTACCAACCAGTCTTCAACGGACTATTTGAGTGTTTTAGAGACCAAGATGTGTTGATTCAAGGCCTGCCAACCTGAGATTAACTGTTTACCTATTAGGAAACTGGCAATTGATTTTTGAAATGACAATGAAACAGAAATGAGAAAGTAAATAATGCAGACACAGAGGAAATGGTTAGAGAAAACAGTTTCCACATAATACATGTTACTAATGCTCTGACACTCCAGAAAAATATGAGAAGCTACCTGAAAGTCAGTGGATTCTCACCAATGTAAAACTGGTAGGAAGCCACAAACAGAACTATCAGTTGTAGAAATTTCTAGAACAAAGTAAAGAAAAGGAAAAGAAATATGGCAAATCAGAGAATCAACAGGCCTCAGAAAAGAGTTTGGAAGTCAAGAATGTCACCTATTGTTTAACTTGCCTCTGTTTTGAAAAGAGAGAAACTGGCAAATATGACTTCATTTTATAAAAAAATGTTGTTCTAGACACTACAGAGCATTGTCCAAGTAGGAAAATTGGTAGAAACGGAATCAGTGGTTGAAGAGATAAATAAAATACATAATATTTCATAAAGGAGTCATAATTCCCAAAATGGTTGAAAAAGTCAGTTAGTAGGGAGGTAAGAGAGCTTTGTTGATAGAAAATACCTGAAATTTTTTTAAGGTCTTTCACCAAATGCTTTTTAATAAACTAAATTGGTCTGGATTAAAAGATAAGGCCCTCTCATTAGTAAATAATAGTTGTAGGAGAGTAAACAAAGACTAAAAATAAATTTTCAGTCTCGGAATTTGATCAGGTGAACCTATCAAAGGCTCACCAATGATGAACATGGATCTGTGCTGAGATACATGTTATTAAATATACATAAGTGAAGGAAAAAGACAATAGGATGAAGGAGAAAGGAGGAAAAATTAAATCTGGTGACACAGATAGAGAATAGCAAAATCTGAAATGGAAAATCCATTATATTGACTAATTGAGTCTTAAAATGTCAGATGAAACTAGGTCTTAATAAACACAGTTATGCACATAAGAACATATCTAACTATAAACAAGGAGAGAGTTTCTGTTTGTTCTTAGGTAATTGCTAGAAACATCTAAAGTCATGATCTCAAAAAATAGATCCTGAAGTTACTGTGTGTATTTGTGCATATGCTGTGCTCAATGAATATCATTAATATGGAGAATAAAACTGAGAACAACAGTCATCATGTCATTGTGACACTTTGTAAACACCTGTCAAATCCACATGCTGGAAGCTGTGTGCAATATCCAAAAGAGCAAACCAGAAAAAAACAAAGAATTGCAAAGATGATCAGAGGTATACATTTTTTTCCTATCTAAGAAAGAGTACATAGCAGACTTTGCAGCTTGGAAAAGATGTAACTTTGTCTACACAATCATTGAGAGGATAGATAATGTGAATAAAAATATTCATCCACTATATCTCATTATGGAAGGACAAGGGGACATTCAGAGAAATTATCAGGTAGCAAAAGGAATTTTTTTGCATAAACTGCACATTTCAGCTGTAGAATTCATTCCCACAGTAAATAAAAGACTAAACAAGCTCAAAAATTGTAATCAAGGGTAACTTTACACATTTGGCCTTCTTAAATGGCAGTCTCTATGCACATCTGATTCCCAAAAGATAGACCAGCGGTTGGATTCGTTGGGTCCCTTCCTTTTCCCCTACAATCCATTTTCATTCCTGCTGTCAGAAGCAATTCTAACAATACAGCCCATACAGCCTGTAGAGAGTGGTGCTGCTGGCCCAATGCAGGTGATCCACAGGGAAGACAAGTAAAAGGCAAGCAGTGCTGCCCTTCCCTCTGGGCTGCTTTCCAAGAGCCCATCACAGTCTTTCTACTTTACAGGACTTTTTTTTTTTTTTTTGCACAATCTCCATTCTTCTATTACCATTCCCTCTTAATTTTATTAAAAACTAAATTTATTTTGATACCAAGGCAATACACTGTTAAGCCATGAGAACAATTCAGAGCCTTCTTCCTGTTTATGAATACCCTGTACTGCACAGGCTCTCTTGTTAGATCCTAGGGAATTCTATAAGTTGTCAAATTGTTAATATAAATGGCCTGTGACAGCTGGACAGAGGAAATAAATCACATGCAAATACAGCACATGGTTACACATATATTCATAGTATTTACCTGTCTTTAATTACAGACTTGAAAATATTCATTATTTCCTGAAAAATAATTATTTCCAAAAATATGTACTGTTACAGGACAAAGGAATCAGAACAAAGAAATGAAAATAAACTCTAGGCCTACAGGAAGAAGAAAGCAGGGGAAAACAAAACAAAACAGAAGGGGAACAAAGATTAACTCAAGCCAAAAGAAAAAGAAAAGAAGGAAAACACTAACAAAGAGTAAGAAAATAAAGCAAATAAATTACGAACAGAGAGATTAAAAAACAGAAAAGTGAGTAAGGAATATTTGACAGGTTTTTGTTCTACTTTTGCAAGAATAGAAACAATAATTTGAAAGATAAAATGGTTTGAAATTTCTTTTTTTTTTTTTTAATTTAGGTATTTTGTTTCTGATTTCTTTCTAAGACCCACAGGGAAATTGTAGAAATCAGAATCACAGAACAGTTTGTGTACAAAGTGACCTTTAAAGGTCATCCAGTCCAATTCCCCTGCAAGAAGCAGGGACATCTTCAACTAAATCTGGTAGCTCAGAGTCCCATCCAACTTGGACTTGAATGTTTCAGGTGTGGGGCATCTACAAAATAGCAACTCTCTGGAACATAAAGAAATCTCCTCTAGCCCAAACACAGAGAGTTTTCCCTCACTTGCCCCACCCACCTCAGACATCGACTTCTCTCATTAGGAAGGGAGACTTACTGTCACATTCAAGTAATGTGCCAGAGCCTGCTTTTTCACCCTGGTGTGATAAAATAAATAGCATGGAGCACTATGCAGGTTCACTTCCCAAATTATCCGGGACTGGAGACAGTCCAGTGAAGGTGCAGCCTGAGACACAGAGCTTGGAACCACTTGTCACTTTGTGACAATCCAATTTCTTCACACATTTTTTCCAAATGTAAAATGGAACTGACTAGATGAGAAGTCTGTGCATGTCGGAGAATACTCAGGGTGTATAGAAATGATGTCTTGAATAGGCTGGGTGAGAAGTATATTCCTTTTGATTGTTGCCTCTTTCTTTTTAATGTTCTCAGAAAACGGCTGTATCTTTCAGAGTCTCTCAAGGATTTTTAGATAAAAAGAGAGGTTTTATCTTTGCATGTCTATAAGCAGTGAAAAACTCCAGAGACTGAAACCTACAGGCAATTCAAATAAACTAAATCCGATCAAGGTAATATCAATGCCAGAATTAGAAGAAAACCCAGAGAGAATATCAATAACAACATTAAAACAGCAGGTTTCAACTGGAATCAATAGGCAGTATAAACAGAAAAAATTAAGTCACAAAGTGATAGTAGATAAAAGCTCCCCACTCATTAAAATTCTGTTTGTCTTTGTGTCTTTTTATCAATGTACCTATATATCTATGCAAGTGTATCAAAGTTTATAATGTAAAAGAATGATGAAATAATCTAATTAATTTCCGGTGTCATTTCACATATTTCTTTCAAGTTAAAACTGCAATATTAATAATGGTTTGCAATTTAATAAAATATCTCTATGTCCTATTAACTTCTATATCTGCTTGTTATAAAGCCCTTTTTTATCAAATAGCTAAACTTCAAAAGATTTCTGCTTTGATCTGAAATGAAAAAATGAGGTTCATTCCATTTGTACAGAATAACCTCACTATATTTTACAGAAAAGACAGTTGTCTGTTACTGCCTTTCTGTTTCAAAATACATTGTAACTTGGGCAAGCAAGAATAAAAAGTATGGGAGAGAAGACTGAGCTTTATGAAGGCATATTATAATGTGGCTGGGGCTGTGTCAAAATTTATGATGGTTGCAGCAAGTGAGATATTCTTCCTACTTGAAAAGCAATAAAAGTTTCAAGAATGAAATGTGTAGGTGTTTAAAGGTGGGTTTAATTCTCTGGAGGTTAGCTTTCATGGTTTCTTTTTACTTTCAGAACTGAGATTTTTAACAATATGTTAATCACTTTTGATTTTCCAATAACTTTTTCTTCCCCGTAGGATAAAAAAAAAGATACTTGATAGGTATGGTAAGGGGGAAATATTCTAAATTTAAGCTGTTTATGGAATTTATATCCCAAGTCAGCATTTCAGGAGATGGCAGCCCAGGTATCCAGAGGGCAAATTAACAATCTTTGCATGACCAAAACACCGATTGGTATTATTAAAATTTTGATCCAAAAAGGAGCTCAGGACTGGGTCTAACTCAAACCATGTCTGACACTCACATGATTCCTGGATGACAAAGAAAAAAAGCCATATTTTATATATTGCTCAACCTAGAGCCTTTGTAAAGAAATACCGTGAACCACAGTAAACGTTATGACTTCAATCAGAACACCTTTCTGTCAAAACACCCTTTTTAGTGGGCCCTTTAAACATCGTTGGTGAGTGGATTGGAAGTTCAGGAAAAGGCAATAAAGCTGAACATGGCTATTTTTTAATATGGCAGGCAGCGTGAAAAGGGTTGGTGAGGACCAGAGTAAAAGTGTTTCTTGCCACCTTATCACCCACTAAAGATCCTTATGCTGGAGCTTACAGGTATCCTTCACTAACAAAGGGAAGAAGGGATCTGTGCTACCCAACTCAGGTCTGCAGCTGTGTCAGTAAAGACAATTTATCCACTAGTATCCATCTGCATCTCCTCCCCATAGCTTCTATCCCCCTTATCCACAATCCACAATGACCTCAGTTCACCCTCATCCTCTACTTTCAGTATAATGAATCCATACTCTAATAGCTATACTCCACTCCAAGGAACTTCCCTGCAACAGCACCTCCTACTCTTTCACTATCCCATGCCTACCCCTGCTTGGACCACCAGCCCAGATGTACATGGATTTATTTATATCAAGTACTGACTGCTTCTCAAGCCCCTGTCTGCTTCCAAAATACCTGCTATGCCAGATTTTCTAACAGAGAAAGTGGCTCAGTGCAATTTTCCCTGAAGAATGCATAAAGGATTGGTTGTGAAGGAATGTGGCAATGAGGGAGAGATGATGGCTGCTATATAAGAATCCAGAAAGTTTCCATTCCCGTTTTCATAAGCTTTTTATCCTTCATTCTCTGATCAACAGTGCAACAGTGAACAAGAACAGTGACATGGACCAACCTTCCACATCAACCCCTGTTAGCAATTCTTAGAAATTGCTTGTCACAAGGGGGCTGGAATATACAATTGAATTTAAACTTCTGGTTTTGTAGTTAACAGTGGTTTAAAGTTAATTGATATAGATTTATTAATTAACTGTCCAGAAGAAGTTTTATAGCTGATGTTGTTGTTTTCCCTGGAAATAGTGCATTGTGTAAAAGACAAAAGATCAGCTACACAAATGTGATGCTGTTATCAGTTTGTCTACTTGTTTTATCTCATATAAGAATAAGAATTAACATTCTGAGTCAGATATTCTCATTAATGTGATTCCCATCATGAAACTGAAAACACACAAGTTATCAACACTTCTAAAACTCTCCCTGTTCACATCACAAACCTGGTCTTAAGAGTTCCAGGCCCACAAAACTTGTGAATGTTCTTACTGAGTCTTACTTGCCTGAGAACAAGAAAGGAGCTGCAAAAAGGTCTGAGGTACCTATTTATAAATCCCCCAGAGTCAAGATCCTCAGAACCTCTGCTACCTCCATCCTAACCTAGATGTGCCTAAAGGTCCCATATGTCTAAATAGCTATTTGCTTCTTTTGGCAGATCCAGGCTAATAAGTACTTTTGGAAAATGCCCTCTAAATCAAATCCTACACAAAACAAGGTGCAAGGAACTAAGACCTCTTTTACACAAAGAATAGTTTCATTTGAAGTTTTACAGTCATTTAAGAGAAAAAAAAGCCACCAAATAATATGCAGCCTTGGATTTGATATCAGGAAAACTTCATTATGTTGAGAACAGTGAAGGTGGGGAGGTGGTAACCCAGAAAGACGGTACAGTCTCCATCTTAGAAAGTTTCAACCCAACTGGATAAAGCCCTATGCATTCCTGTTTGATCTCATAGTTGAACATGCTTTGAACTGAACTGGGGACTTCCTGAGGTCTTCTATAGCCTATGTTATCCTGCATTTGTATAGATTATATGTATTGCTTCTTACTAATTGCTTGGTTTCAGCTCTTACAGGATCCTCAAATGTGCTTTGGATCAGGAAACAGGAATCCAGCAGGGGACAAGTTTGAGGCCTGCTGCCCCTTTGAGAATTCATTTGACTCTGAAAATTATCATTTGAATACTGGCAGAGAATTTCTTAGAAATGGTTCAGAAACCTCTGCATGCAGTCCTTCTGCATGGACCACACTAACATGAAGTGCCTTACTGACCATTATTGGATACTTTCTAACCACAATCGGCCATGGTTTAAAAGTTTCTGATTATTTCCCACAATATAAAACAAATTTTTGAACTTTTCTCTTGGTTCAGATAATATTTAACTCTACATGAAATGCTTACTCAGCTGCTAAATAAAGTACTTTTCTGTGTGAGTAAACATAGCAGGATCTGACTCAGAGCAAATTATTTATTTAATACACTAAGCCCTACTTTCTGTTCACAAATTTTTCCTTGAAACAAATGTACAGCAGTTAAGACAGAGCTTTTTCTGGTGGTGTTTGAGTTCTTGTTGTCTCCCCAGTTGGTTAATGATAAATGAACACCCCTGACAGATGGTGCTGCACGCAAGCCTCCTCATCAGTAGGGGCTGGGGCATTTCAACAAAGGTTTGGCATTCACCTGGTTCCTATTATTATCATCATATGTAGCTATTTGTAGTAGAGAGCAGATCTTTGTTTGCTAAAAACAACCACATGGGAAGAAGATTGACACTTGCCAGGCTCTGCAAATGAAAACCAGGAACCCAGACACTGAGTCAGAGAGGAGGGTTCTGAGGAGAATGTGCTTCCATTTTCCTCCACAATTCCTTGGTGAAAACACAGGATTCAAGAGTAGCCAGCTCAATTCAGTATCACAAGTTCACTTGAGGACTTGTTAAAAATATAATTCCTTGGTTTGTGAAACTAAGAGACTCTCCAGCAGCATAATGCTTAATTTTTTTTTGTCAAGGTCCTGACATCAAGTGTTTAATAGAAAAGTACAAGACTTGTTGGAAATGCATTCCTGGCACTGTAGTAGGTAAATTAAATATAAATAAGTAATTTATTGCAGATCATGTGGTACAGTTCCACCAACCTAAATACAATATTTAAAATTTCATATAAATCTTATCTCTATGCTCATACCTTATTATTTCTTAGATACTGACAACACAAAAAAAAATCGCCATCTATACCATGAAGTTTTGCTGTGTGAATGACAGATGGAGTGAAGGCAAATCACACTAGAAAAACAGGGAAAATTGTCATCTTTATCTTTTCATATATTTTAATACTTCATTTCTTATTGGTGTAATGGAACTAAACAACAAACTGTCTGCAAAGAAGTTGCTCACCTCCTGACATTTTCATTAGTTCCAATCACATAAAAGGAAAATAAAATAAATTAGGTTTTTATGTGCCCTTAGTATCAGACAATGTTGCTGTTATTTAAACAGAAGATGTATTGAAAGCCGTAACTATGAGTCTTGTGAGATTACCTTGTACACTACAGCTCAGCAGCATATCCCAGTAAAACCAGTTCTGTAAAAAGCAATCCTATGAGTCACAGAAATTGTGCTTCCTTCTTGCCTCACTGCAGAGGCATTAGACTACTATTAGATGGAGATTACTAATGTTTCCACCTTACTCCAGTAATGGCTCTACTGTAGCTATGAAACCCTAAAGATACAGAATTGAAACTTTTGTGGAAACATCCTATCTATAAATAATGGGTTCAGATCTTCACTTACACTTCCTTGGAATAGTGGAGAAGGATTCAGGATCATTGTCTATATATAACCAATGTCACATTATCAATGGCATCAGATGACACTGTGTAGCTGTAGACTCATCTTTTTCTTTAAACAGAATAATCACAGACTAGTCTTAAAACATTATAATTCTGTGGGGAAATTTCAGAAATTCTTTACCACCCAGTATCTTTTATAGTTGGATGTAGAGTTGAAGTCCTGGTTTTGGACAGGATCTCTTGAACACTTTGGGAACAGTGACATTTAAATGGTAAGAACAGAGATTACTTTTTTTTCATCTAGCCTGCCTTATTGGACTGCTCTCAAAGGACAGGAATATGCTATATATGAAACATCAGAATTTTTTCTGAGAAAGCTTGACCAGAAATATATGGGATCCCATATGAAACTTATATGTCCATATATAAAACGTATGCACGACATTGCTTTTACATGTAACTAGTCATGAGGACATGATGACTAGCCAACATCCAATAAAAGCTGCCTGGTGCAGAGAATTGGAATTCACTGGAGGTATTTTGCATTGCGTGAGATTGCCTGCAGGTACTGTGGAGTCAACCTCAGGCCAAATTATAAGCATTGTCAGAGCTATGTTTTTCTGTAGTCTTGCAGTGCTCTTCTTTTTGTTTGTAAACCACATGAGGAAAATCTTCTTTGGCTTCCCATGATGCCAGATCATTTAATATCAAAATAGATTAATGCTAGCCAGAGCAGTACATGTTTATACTACAGTTTCCTCTGAGGCAATATCTTTCCTCTAATTATAGCATAAGGATATCCCCACAATCAGAGCCCAGGGTTACAGTGTGGTGACCATTCCTGTTAAGCCATCTGAGAGATGACTAATAACTTGAGTGAGATGAAAAGCAAGGCACAATGCTCTGGGAGTTAATCTTAAAAGATTTTTTTAAAATCACTATTATCTTTCAGGCAGTTGCTGTTTTGAGTATTTTGTAATAATGAGACGATCCAGGGCTCAACAACCTCTAAGCACTAAGACTGACTCATGAGCCAATTTTGTACTGGTATCTTTCCGCAGTTTCCAGTGGAATTCTCAATACATGAATGTATGTCAGTATGGTTGTGCTAAAGATCTATAAGAAGGAATGAGGTTGACTATCTTTTTGCAGTCACCATAATAACTACAATAAGACAGTTATTTGTTGACTTAACATAGAATCTAAGGAAACAAATATTAATTTATACAATCAAACAGTTTTATATCTATTACTTGTGTTCACTTTTGAGCAAGCTAGAAGCAAAATAAAACAATTAAGCTTCTAGGGACTATCATGATTTAAATACCCTGGAATTTTAGCTCACAATTCCTATTTTCTCAGTAACCATTGTTATAAAAGAAACAATCCATGCTAGAATTTATTGCTGTAATTTATATTAGGCAAGGATTTGTGATCCTTGAAATTCCCTGCTGTCTGATTTACAATACTCTTTTTCACTGTATCATCCTTAATTTTATGTAATCAACATTTGCAAGGTTTCCTGTTATAGCTGCTGCCATACCAAGCTGAGGTTATTTATCTAGTCAGAATGTTTGCTCTTTGCAGTGTATTTTGTATATGCTAAGAGTCCCAATACTATATAATTACTTGTTTGCTTGCCTGCTCTTTTGATCAAGTCTCTGAGACATTATTGAGCTTTAGCAATCAATAGAATTTCAGGTGTCCAACAACCACTTAGTGATTTGTGAATATTGAGTGTTTGTGTATATATCCCAGATGCAAAGCAGCCAGCATGTTTATCTAATTCTTTATTTGATTTCAAAGACAGCTGTTGAAAACCTTTCATATACACAATTATCTTCTTTCATTTGAGCATGGCAGTAACTATGCAAATATCTCAATTTGTGTGGTTTTAATAACTGAGCTATTCTCTTCCACATGTACTTGTTTTCTGCTTGCTCCAGATAGAAATAGGGTAGGTTTTAAAGTGTAGCTATCCTTGGATTTCATTGTTACATTTAAGGTGCTTTTTTATGTTTTGCTATTTTGAAACCTCCTCGTTCTTCAAGCATAACATGTATTACGTGATGTGAGGATAAACTGCTTCAATAAATCCCATTATTCTGAAGAATAATAAAAATAACAAGCTGGTGACACTGAAACAGTGATAAATAACATTTCTTATTTTCTTACACTTTTAGAATCTCATTCTTGCACTTCTGAATCAACTCTAGCTCCCAGAGCTGTCAGACTAGGAGAGCACTACCTGTGTTGTTTTTGTCAAAGAAAATTATGCTATTGAACACTGTAATTTGTTAAATTCCAAATCTTATTTAGACAATTAGTTCAACCTGTGTTATCTCTGAACATGTAACTGAAAAAATAAATGAACGGTGCATACAAAACACACCCATGGCTCCCAAAACAAAGAGGACCTTATTCAGGGAGATGTTATTTGAAGATAAGAACAACACTCTGGCATCATGCCTCTCCCCATGAAATAATGCCATGAAACCAATCTTCTGTGACAGCTTTGATGGTTGAGGGTCTCTGAGTTCCTGGAGGTAAGTAGGCTGGAGGACAGTATTTTTTCTTGCAGGTAGACAGAAAACCCCAAAGACAACTTGTGAAATAAATAAGTTTTAAATGGTCCTCACAATGACTGCAGTCATCATGATTAGAGTTGTGAATCCACAATAAGCCTGATTTTGTCCATTTATACTTTACTAGAAGCTACAAACAAGAACACTGAGCAACAAAGTCAACAAGTTTGGCCTAAGGTCAAGACAAACTCTTTAACCCAAGTCCAAGTTTTTAACCCAAGGTTCAAAAGTTGAATTTTCTCTCACATTACAAGAAAGGGAAAGACAAAAACAAGTGAAAGATCAAGACAAAAAGAACAAGCAATCAATCCTCAGTTCCTTCTATAAGATATATAGAATGGGACATATTGAACATAAATATTTAACATTCATATTTTCATTGCCAAATAGACTCTAGGTGAACATGATGGGATAGAAAAAGTCAGGAGAAGATTTATAAGAACTTCTTTTACCTCAAACAAGTTAATGTTGGCTGACAGTAGGTAGCCTACTGAAAAGAGCATTTTCACAAGCCTATGCAGTAGACAGAAATAGAGAGAGTGAAAACATCATCTTCCTGCTACCCATAAAAGCACTGCCATCAGCTTCAAATTGGAAGCCCATTGTGCTTTCCTCTGTCCAGCCTGGTTGGTTGCCTCACCAGGAGCCAGAGCGACCTTCTTTGCATCCTAATTTTGTCCAATACTGCACCTTCCAGCTAAGATCCACCTGCTAGCACTGCTCTCCGATTACTGGTCAACCACCATTCCATGGGCTGTCGAGGCCCTAAGGGCACTTGTAGGTCTGAGGCACAAAGCCCTGCCCACACACACCGGGCCCGTTTCAGTTCAGCCTGAGGCCACTGAGCTGTGCTCTAAGTGTGCCTGTCTCCAGGTCTGTCACACACATGCCCAGCTATGCGGTCTGCTGGACTGGGCTCTGGGCCAGGGACTGACTTCCCAGCTTGACCTCAGACCTGACACCTAGCTCCAGGACCTGTCTGATGGTCACCAGGCCGAGTAGGACCCTTGCTGCTGCCACAAGACTGGAATTACATTCCTGGACTTGCCTCATCACCAAATGATGCTGAGTGTCCTGAACTCTCAACTGGCCCCCTTGCCACCTGTAGACCCTGGAAATGGTGCAGCAGAATGCTGGCTGAAAGTCCCTGCCCTGCTGCTGTGCGTTGCCCTCCTGATGAACCAGGTACCTGTGACTCCGGATGATGGACCCATCCCATATTGTCTTAAGCATTCCTCAGTCCCAAAAGTTCAGAGAAGGGCCCTTTGCAGCAGAGTCGACTACCAGCTTTTCAGGGAAAGGCACCAAGTAGGTGGAGGCTGAAGAACTGGCTGGAGTTTCTTCCAGAGGTAGCCAGCTCACACGGGTGCAGAGTCCCAAGTACTGAGATGTCCTTTCAGCTTGTGAACCTGATGAAAACTCAAAGAAAGAAGGGCGGATACATTATAATTGGGGATAGGAACATTGAGGGAGAAACAAAAGGAAATTATTCTAAGACTTTTTTACTCTTGCAGTCCATAAATCAGGTCTGGGACTTTTCTGTGATTTTTGTTCTATAATATCACAAAAACGTAGTAAAAGTAATTCACCTCCAACTACTGCACCTGCTTGTACAGTTTAAATTAAAACCAGAAACACTGCAAATCCCACTTCACAATGCCTTTCAGTGTTCAAGACTCTGAATTAAAGGCCTTCATTGTTTAGGAGGATTATTTCATTGCCTTCCCTGGCTTCAAAGAAATAAGAATCTTCACTCACTTTTCTATTGATCCCTGTTGATCAGATTAACTTTGTTTTGGATTCCTACAGAAACAAAAGACAAATAGAAATGTTGTGAACATTTAATGTGTACAGTTTTGTTCAGTTCATGATTCGACTACCTATTACAAAGATAATTATTGGTTAGACAAAGAAAGAATAAAGGAATTACTGTAAATTATGCTCAGTAAATACCAACAGTTTAAGCAATTACAAAATTATGGAATATTTCATAATGGCATGTAATTACAGTTAATTCCACAATTAAAATTATATCTTTTATTTAGCAGCACTTGTTCTTTCATAAATAATAATAATAATTAGGATTAGGAAAGGTCAGTGAATACTTCTATTTCAACACTACAAAATGCATTTCAAGCCATTCCCGTTCCCCTCATGTACTTTACATTCTGTGACTTTGGTCTTTGTTATTTTGTAATCTTAGAATGGGCCAAGAGGCTCTCCTGGGACATCACAAGCCAAGAGAGCTGAACTGTATTAGTCTAGCCATAGACAAAAGGTCCTTAGGAAGCGTCTTTACTTGTGTGCTCAGAGGAATTATCCTCAGAAGTATAATATACGATAATAACTATCACCTCTACTTTCTTACAGTGCTGTCCTGAATATCTACATGCAAATCTACTTGTACATCTCCTGGAACAGACCATTAAATCACCATCTGGGTGGGAAAGTCAGCTATCAGCTACCTGATGACTATTTCTCAGGTCTTGCTCACTCTTTCTCCCTCCTCTCCATTCTTTCCTGAAATGCCTTACTGATAAAAATGGCACAGTGCTCGTCAGATGTCTCTAGCTTGCTCTCATGGTTTGTTTGCTGCATCAGGCAGCATCTTATTAGCAATCATGGCTGTATAAAAGCTGTACTCTAACCCCATAAGAGAGGAAAGATTCAGTTTGTTACACAGTGCATTCTGATGAGAGTTCAAAGCTATGAAATAAATGTATCTGTAGTCAACACAGCTGACACATTACAGCCACATGCATTATTGCCACGTTTTGTGGTCTACCCTGGACAGTCCTTTAACATGGGCAAGGATGTTAACTCCACTCTTTCATTGCTATGTACTCAACTGCTACAGTTGGTTCAATAGGATCTCTAGAGGTCGTCTAGTTCTGCCCTCCTCTCAACATGGGTCCAACTATATCAGATTGCTCTAGGTCTTTTCCAGTTCAGTTTTGAATATCTTCAGGGACTGTGAGTCCATAAACTGTACCAATCCTCCAAACTCCCACCAGCACCAGCACCACCACCACCACCACCCTACTCTTTTTTCTTTTGGGATCTAAACATAATTTCCCATTATCTTCTTCTCATCCTGCCACTCTAAGAAGAGTGTTTTCATTTAGATTACAATTTATCAAAAAGTACCTGCAGGCAGCTATAAGACCTGCCATTAGCCTGTTGTTCTTGGCTGAACAACCACTATTCATCCAGCTTCTCCTTGTCATGTGTTCTAGGCTTCTAATTATCATGGTAGCTCTTTTACATTGACTGCAGCATATCAATACTTATTTTGCACTGGGAAACTAATGAAGAGTCCTTCATATGGAGTCTCACATCTAGACATATTTAATATACCTTCTGGGACAATGACTAAATAACCTCCCAAGGCAGCCTGTTCCAATGCTTGACAATCTTTTCAGTGAAGAAATTTCTCCTAATATCCCACCTACACCTTCTCTGGCACAACCTGAGACCATTTCCTCATCCTATCCCTTGTTGCTTGGGAGAGGAGACTGACAGCCACCCCACTAATAGCTACTTCCTTCTTACTGGTACACTCACACTATTACTGTGCTTTATGAAGTTGGTCTCTTTCACTGCAAGTGCTGATTGCTGCTGGCTCATGTCCCCTCTGCTGTCCACTGGGGCCCTCAGGTCCTTTCTTATAAAGCTGCCTTTTAAAAAGTTGAATCCAAGACTGGATGGAAGGAGGATGTCTTCCCAGACCAGGGCCAGGACTCTATAATCTGCGCTGAATCTCATGAGATTCCTGCTGGACTTCCTATGTCCTTCTGAACAACACCATTCCCTCCAGGGAAAGAGCCACTCCCACCCAATGTGGTGTGATCTGAAAACCTGCTGAGGTGACACTCTGTCCTACCTCCTAGACTAGTAAGACACAGTTTGGATTCCCACATGAACTGCTGAGGGGCCTCACTAGAAGCTGTCCCCCAGCAGGACTTTGTTCATTTCTCAGGCTCAGGTCCTGAACTAGAGAGCCATCCTTCATCTACCCCTCCTTGCCCTTGGCTGCATCCCCACACATCCCACGAATCTGCTGAGCTGGCTGAAGTTATCCTTTTGGTGGTGTTAAACGCTTTTTATTTTCTTTCTCACATGTATTACCTCATTTCTACTCCTGCCAAGTGAACCTAAACAGTAGTGAAAAAACAAAAAAAAAAAGTGTTCAAAATTGTATGTGTCTGAATTAACATTTTTACTGTTGGGGAATCTGTGCAAGTGCTACATGCATGGAAGCATTGAAGTCCAGTTAAACACACACATTGATACTCTTTCCTAACACTATGAACAGTCAGAAGACAAGCTGTAAAGTTTCTTTATATCAGCTTTAGCTGAAGGTCAGATTGCATCCACCAGCCACCATTTTTTCCATAAAAAGTTCTTATTAACAAACAAGTGTTAGGAATGCAAAAGCAAACAAATTCAGAAATATTTCTAACTCTTGCATACATACATGCTCTTCCAAGTGTAAGTTTTAGTGGAGTGAAAAGGATAACATAATTAGTGACACAATTATAGCTACATGAGGAGCCACCTGAATTCTTAATTGCTTAAACTTATCATTTTTAGGTAGGATAAGTACATCAGTGGAAAATTGATGATTTTTTTTATTTATTAACTATTGCTTAGTCTTTAGGGTCTCAGATGGATTGGGCATTACATAAACTTGCAGAAAGTCAATCCCATCTCTGAAATCTTTTTCAATTATGAGGTGCAGATAAACGTGAAGAATATAAGGATGCTGTTTTCAGTAAAAACAACTGAAAGAGCAAGAGTGGTTTTACTGTGGGATCAAACACAGAACTGAGAAGATGAGCCAGGAAAAATGGACAAATACAAAAGTGGAATATGGAAACAAAAGAAAAATTGTGGTAATTAATGGGAAAATATAAGAAACAAGATGAGAAGACCTAAAAAAGAATGATGAAAAATAAAGTATATTGGTACCCTAAAGAAAGTAACTAGTAGGATCCAGTTTCCATGTGTAAGCACATTTACATTTTTAGCAGCTTTGTTGTTCCATGGAGACACAGGAGTCCACCAGCCTTCTCAACATGGAGTTTTTTCTTCCCTCAAGAAGGGCTATTCTGCTGTTTCTTTGTTCTACCAAATGAGAATAATTTGGCTGTTCTGTTCCCAGGATTCCAAGGACTGTTCTTCAGTTACAAAACCTCACAGTAAAAGCAAACAAGTAAAAAAAAAAAAAAAAGACGGTGAAATTGAAATGTCAAAGGTTCTTGACCACAGCTTCTTTTCCATCAAGTACTCCAGCTTCTGCTAGAGCAGTCCTTTTTAATGACTGTAGAAGTCCTTTTAGTTTAAAGGAATGTATAAATTTGCAACAATGTAAAAAATTCACAGCAAACTTCTGTGTAGGTGAAAATCTGTTGTGTTAAGGCAGAAGTTGGCTCAGCTGTGGAGTAGCACTGCATTATGGGGAAACTTCCCAACAGGTCCCAAGATGGACTCATGAAGTGGGGATTAGTCAGAGCACCAATCAATACCTGAAGAGATTATTTTATTTGAAATAAATGAACTGGTATTTATCACTCTATGAAACAGCAAATAGTTTAGACCAAGTAAATAATGTGAAGCAGAAGGAAATTGCAGAGAGCAGGCTTTGTAAGGATTGCAAGATTATTGTGAGTTACACTGGCAGCATCTACTACATCAATGCAACTGCACCAAGACTGCTTCCACGAAGCATTAGAATTATTAAGCTTCGCATAGAAATGTTTATGGCAACACTGTTCTGGGTTAGTGCAATTACAGCAGCAGTGCCAGCACAGTATGAGCTACTGCAAATGCTTGTTGGCCTGAGACAAGGTGAGAGAGAGATCAAAATCCTCTGTGAACTGCTGAATGACCATGTTGCTGCCTAACTCTGTGACCCTCATGGAAAAGCTGAAGAAATAAATAAAAAGTGAAACAGAGAATGGGCATTTCCTTGTCCATTATCAGCCCAGCTCTGCAGGATATGACCTATTACTTTCCTGGCCTTCAAAACATCTGCTTGGATTAGTATCTGTCTTTGAGTATCCTGTGACATTAAAATAGCATCCAGCTGTTAAATATTTGAACTTATAGACATAGGCGAGCACAATGAAAATGCTTCAGGTTCCACTATCTACACCCAAGCTAAGAGATATTTTACTCCACTGGTAGTCTCTCTAACTTGAGGGTACAGAGTTCACTGAATAAGTAGTTCCTTGCATGTTTTCTCTTTGCATGTAGTAATCAACCCCAAAAGGCTTCCAGCTGCTGAACTGAGGGTCTTAATTTGGGCCTGTTGTGTTTATGAATGCTCATAATTCCTCACTGCTCTTAATAATGTCTGTAAGTCTCTGAACATCATGACTTAGTCTTCTAAAATTTATCTTGTCTGTGACCAATGCAAAACATATGAGAAAACAGTAGAATACACATAATGCATAAAATATCTTGTAAATTGAAGCATTATAGCTATACATGAAAAATTAACAGTGGGTGTGATATTATCATTATTATTTGAATGTTCTCAAGCCCATGCAAAAACCCTCAAAATTGCCACCTTTGAAAGGGAACTACCACGCATAAGTAAAATGGAACATATGTGATGGGGAACAGCAGTTTTGAGGGGAAAAACCTGCAGTGAATCAATAAAAAGCATTCAGTGCTAATTTCTAGAGTACAGTGGTGCAGCTCATGATTGCACACCAAGTTCTACGCATTGCAAAGGTGATTTAACTACCACAAGATCCCAACCCTAAAAACATATTTTTTTTTCATTTTCTGTTCCTTACAGTATCTAGACCAGTAATTCAGCAGAGGACATGATTAGCTTTATTGTTAAAAAAGTCATATTATTAGCCCTTTAATAAATAATTAAGAACCTCATATGAAGGATTTTATTATAATAAAGTGTTTAATGGATTAATTTTCCCTTCATTACTATTATTTTATTAAATCCACTTTATTTCTGCTCTCACTGTTATCCTGTTGCAATATTTTCAATGGACTAGTACTGTTTGATACAGGTCAAGCTCAAACTGTCCTGCCATTCAAATATAATCTGTTAGAAAGAAACAATACAAAAGATTTGAGCCTCATAGAATTTACCATATTAATGTAAAGGAAAGAAGCAAAAGGGGAAAGATAATTATATTTGTGTAAGCCTAAAGTAAAGTAAAAAACATAGGTAAGTGTAAAAATGAATAAAAATATACAGTCTTCTTTGAGTGCAAATCTGTTACCAGGCAAAAATCTTGCCTGGGTCAACACTAGTCATTAAAACTCCAAGCATCAGTTTACACCTGTCCTTAAAATGCAATCCAAACAATCTTATTGAAAAGTGTTATTGGATAAAACAAAGAGTCATCATTAAAATGCAGCACACATCAATGGATACATAAATCAATTATAATAGCAAAAAGAGTGACTATACTTCTAAGGAAAAAGAAACCAAAGACAGAAAATACACCAACTGCTACTAATGCTGCAGTGTTAGAAGAAAGCTATAGAAGAGATAGAATGACATTGTAAATTACTCTGTTTATTAAAAAGAATCTGAGAAGCTTTGGTGAGGAATTTTAATTCAATAAGTTATAGTCTAAGATTTATTTAATAGTTTGTCCTACCATAACTACACAATTGAAATTATACAGCTGTATTTTATCAGTAAAAATACAGTGAAAATACATAGATGCTCCAAAGAGTGTAAGAATGAAAGCACACAGACAAATATGATCTGATAACATGTATTTGTTTATTAAAAATAATGGAATAAATATTACATTATGTAGCTGTGCTGTGGCAACTGCACTTGTAACATTAAGAAAAGCATAGGTCCTCAAGAATTAAAATGCCAGGCCTGCAGATCTATAACTCCCATAATATCTTAAAGTCATTATAAACATTTCAGTGAGGGTGCCAGTTGATTCTAATAACAGTGTGTGCAAATGACACATAGTAGAGGAGACCAACATATTTATGTGACTATAAACAGTGGAATGTTGTGATAATTTTGCTCTAAGTTCTGACAATGACCACGATCTGAGCTTTGAATATATTAGGCATTTTTAATATAATCATGAGGTTCGAGGTTTTCTGAAGTCAGTATCCATTCTCAGACCCGAGCCTACTCTCGGGCTCAGGACTTGGCATATTTACCTGAAAGTCCAAGACAGTCATCAGACTCAAACATTCCTGGCACCCTGAAACAGGAGTTGAGGTTCTGCTGAGCTGGCAAGCCCCACTGCTGCCACAACGCCTGCAGCTAGTGCAACCTGTACCTAAAACTGCTTCACTTCACCAGACCTCCGAAACTCACGAGAAAAATCAGGATCCCTGCCCTCAAATGGAGGAGACAGGGAACAGCTGACACTGAGGCTCGTTCTCACCATCCTTTGCTGCCTGACGTTCAGCACATCCCCAGATCACCGCGCCTTGACGGCCCAGCCCGGGAGGAGCCTTCCTCCATGCCCTGAACCTCTGCGGTGGAAGTTTCGCACTGCGCAAGCTGCTCGGCGGCTGACTGAGGGTTTGAGCAGGTGTCCCTGCAGCAGGGCAGGCAGCTCTGGAAAACCTGGGAAGCATCTCCTTTTCCAGACGCCGGCGACAAGAAGGGGGCAGGAGCGGGTTGAGGGCGCTGCGGGGCCGGGGGTGCGCAGGGTGGCCGGCGGCTCGCTGCCCTCGCCACCTCCACCGGGCTGCTCCCACCTGGTCATGCGGGGCGAAGGGGCACCGGGAGAGAATTCCCTGTCGAGCTGACAGGTTTGATGCTTTGATCCATGGGTACTTGTGCAGTTCTGCCCCTGCGCGTGGGCCCACGGGCTAATGGGTGGTGCGGTCGGTCCTTCGCTGCAGGGCTGCACGAGTGGGAGCTTCAGTGCCACCCATTAGGGACTCTCAAGCTCGGCTGTGTCTCGAAATGACGCCTCAACGTTGCTCAAGCTAAGTTTTAAGCTTGCACCTACTTTTACCCTCCCTGCTGACACGGTGTTTGAGTATACACACGCTCCCCTTTCCCTCTTGCTGGTGTTGTTTCTCAAGCAGAAATGTTTGGGTAGGATCTTACCTACCACAGGAAAGTAAGGGAGTAATAGCTCTTGCATTTTTTGCATCCCCAGGCCACCTTCCCCACCTCCAGAGATATCTTTTATCGTCCGTTCTCTGATCTAACAGAGAAGTGGCTTCCTGCGTGGTGCCAGAGCATCACTGCTGGGACAGCAAGGGAAGGAGAGGTCGGCCCGACCCCTTGCTGCTCCTCGCACTCAGCTTCAGGCCCTGCTGATGGCCTCGTTGTGTTCGGGGAAGGGGGAAGGACAGACCTAAAGTTCTCGGTCCAAGAGACACGTAGGGCCCAGTGACACCTTCGAGAGGACCCACTGTCCTGACCCACTGTCAAACCATAGAGATGATTCCCAGCGCAGAAGCAAAAAAAAAAAAAAAAACCCAAAATTTTTTGACCTAGTTTCTCTACATCAGGTGAGTAGAATACATCAAGAAGAGCTTTCCATTACTGAATCAGTACGAATTTTTTTTTCTATTTTTCACTTTTTTTTTTTTTTTTTCTGGATTGGCTAAGGCTGAGCTGTGGTGCTTTCAGACCAATCTTCCTACAAGTGCTGCAGTTCAGCACCGTATGCTTTGTGTTTTGGAAACAGCAGTGCAAGTAGCTGGAAAACTTGGGAACCGAGGAGAAAGGTCAAGGGCAGAGGCTGGCCAGTTTTTGTTCCCACAGCTGAAGAAGCATAAATGGTCAAAGGACTATGATTAGTTGCACTGACCATAATAGTAGGGAAAAATGGAGAGAGGGGGAAAAAAAATAGATGACGACAGTTTTGTAGCTTGTCACTCTCAGCTCTGACATCTTCCTGTTCCTGGCCAGGACCTGTTCCAGACGCGGCACTGAGAGGAAGGGACAGCAGCCCTGGGGAGCAGCTCCGATCCCGGCGGCTGCCCGGGGATGCGCAGGGCGCGGAGCGTCGCTCAGCCCCTCCACCGACTGCAGCCGGGCGGCCGCACCGCCCCTTGCGAATGGCGCCGGCTTCTCGCCTGGAAATTCACCCGGCAAAGACGTGCGTGTCCCGTGTGTCCCTCGCCCCGACCGGCCGGCCCCACGGCCGCCTGCGCGGCGCGGGAGGCGCGTTAGTTACGCGAGCGGCGGCGGCAGGATGCGGGAGCATCCCCGCCGGGAGTCGAAGGGAGCCCTGATCTTAGCGGGCTCGGCATACCCACCGACGGCTGGCGGAAGCAAAGAGTTAAAATATAAAACCATAAAATATTGTGGGGCTGTTGGTTTTTTGTTGGTTTTTTTTTTTAATATTAATGTTCTTATAACGGAAGTTCTTATCAGTGGGTTGCACTGTACTTGGCAAACAAGCCTTTTTACCTTTTAAACAAATAATTCATTAGGTAATTAAATTCAAGTGAGATTACTCTAATTAAATATACACTGCTGTTGAATCATAATTTCTATGTGGCCTAGTTAAAGATGAACGATCTCTTATTCCTGGAGAAAAAAAAAAAAAAAAAAGAAAAAAAAAAAAGCTTTAAAAGAATTCCCTGGTGACTGGAATAATAGATTTATACATCACCGTACAGAGGTCATTTCAAGAAAGAAGAGACACCAAACACAACATAAAGGGACTTTTCATGTCTGGAGATACTAGAATTTCAGGTTTTATTGCTGCAAGTTCTATTAAAAGACTTTGTGGAACCTAGGAGGAAATCAAAATTATCTTTCAAAAGGTGATAAGTTATATAAATATGTGCACAAACAGAAATGTGTCTCTGAAGGTATTAGTTCTGCATAATTTCCGATGAGTAGCTACTAGGCCTCAAAGGAAACAGTGCATCTTGAAATGCTCTGAAGGCTTACACTGGCCAAAATAAGGCAGGACTTTAGCAAAATTAGAAGTAACTTTGTAGCCAACGATGTGCTATATGTCCTGGTTCCTTTTAATAGCATTAGCCGTTCAAGCCATAAAGACTAATCTGGAGAGTAGAAGTTCCTGCTCTCTGCTTTGATCTCCTTCCTCTTGGCTGTTTAAAGCTGACAGTTTGGCTGAATGGCATTCACTGCTTTCATTTGTAAGACATGAGTTTCCTAGTGTTCCAGAGCTAGCAGCTACACCTGTACTGCAGGAATTTACATTGCATTGCTCCAGGATGGCATTGATTTGGGACGGGTGAAATACAAACACAAACTAATTAAAAACTGCATAATGCAGCCCTACAGGAACAAGACAGAAAAAAACCAAATAAATACAACTGCAGCTGGCACGGCAATTGTGCCTCTGCCCCCAAGCAACAGTCTGGTGACATAAAATTATAAACCTTAAAAAACTCACATAATTGCTGTTGATCATTTTGGAGACAAAATGGAAATTATTTTGTTAATTAAGTTCAGACCCATAAAATATTCATAGATAGGTAGATAGACGGACAGAGAGAGAAACAGAGAGAGAGAGGCAGATGATACATTCCATAGATTTTAATCCTCGTTCACATAGGCCTGTGTGCATAGCTCTAATAATTCATTTGGAAAAGCGCAAAGGAAGGGAACATCTATGAATTCACGTTGCTATCACAAATAAATGTAAGTTCACCTGAGGTGAACTGATAAAGGATTAATAAAAAGTCACCACCAGAATATCGGGGGAGAGGGGGGGGGGAATAAATTTCTCTTAGTTTACTTTTTTAAAAAGTTGTATTTTTCATTTTGAAAGCACATGCTCTCTGTCTCTGAATAGCATAATCTTTGTAAATACTTTACTAACACCTACCTTAAGTACAGTCAAACGCTGCAGCTGCTCAGGCTTGAATTTCTTCCTGTACTGCCTACACTGAAGATGTGTACATATTCACATTTAGGGAATAGATCAGGTATCCCTGATTCCAAGTTTGTGTTTATTCAGACAAACCAAACCGTTCATTTGCACAGTCAGAGGTCTAAGGGCTTCAGTTACTGTGAATTAAAGTGGCAAAAATAGTGAGATTTTTTAAATATCCTTCCTTCCTTCCTCCCTCCCTCCCTTCCTTCCTTCCTTCCTTCCTTCCTTCCTTCCTTCCTTCCTTCCTTCCTTCCTTCCTTCCTTCCTTCCTTCCTTCCTTCCTTCCTTCCTTCCTTCCTTCCTTCCTTCCTTCCTTCCTTCCTTCCTTCCTTCCTTCCTTCCTTCCTTCCTTCCTTCCTTCCCCCCCATTTTAACAGAAATGTTCCTCTGGTTGGGCGTGAAGGGGAGGAGAGGGGAGTCTGGCGCTCCAGAGCTACATCACCTCTCCGCCTATAATTGTTTGTCACACGCCCTGTTGTCACAAAGTGGGGTTGTTTCCCAGACCCTGCTGGAAAAAAAAGGTACAAAGTAATAATGAGTGTTTAACAAGGCTCATAAATCAGGGCTGATGAGAAGCGCTCAGGACGGTCACACGGCGGCGACAGGGCCTGGCAGCGGGCGACCAGAGAGAGGAGACCCCTGCCACGGTCCTGCCGAGCCACCCCCGCACTGCCGGCACCCCCAAAAAAGTAAACGCCCTCAAGTAAAACACGGTCCCAAGCTAAATCAGATGTAAGGCACTTAATGAAAACTCAGTCAACTGATCCAAATAGTCGGCAGTCGGTGCATAATTAGAATCTAGGAGAGATGTATTAAATTAATGGATTCTGTCCTGCACAGATGTATCATTAAAATATATAGGATTGATACTTAACATGGTAGAGTTATTTTAAACTTACAAATTAATAAAAACACAGCTAGGAAAAAAGAAAGCAAAAAAAGAAAGACAGTGAAACTACCTGCTGAGAACAGATAGAAAATTAGCAACATACGGATAATCTATTTTTTTATTGCATACCTCCTTCCCCCCAACCCCCTCCCTGCACCTTCTTTCCACAGGAAAGAAAATGGAAACAGACTATTAACTAAAGAGATCATCTTAAATTTCTTCGTCTATTACCGGTGAGAGCTGAAAATGAAAAGAGGATTTGCAAAAGAAATCGTTACCAGGATGTTTCAGAGCAGTTACAGAATTAAATGAAAACTTTTCTCCCCACGCCACAAACAAGGCGCTTTAGAGACTAAATCTCCCTTTCTTTTGGTAGATCTGATTATCAACGCCGCATAAATCCCGAGTTTTACCAACGGGGCCATATGCTCGTGTATCTGCCCGCAGAGACGGCGCCCAAACGCGTGTATCACTGTGGAAATTACACGGGTGAACCGTAGACTAGTAAGTATCTGAACTCCACTCTCAGGCTGTGCTCTGCTTAGTATCCTATTCTCCCCATAGTTAGGTGTCTCCTTTCAACATCTCTGTCATCTCCATTTGAAGATATTTTCAGCGGTTTATCACTGCCATCTCCAGCCCTGCGCATTTGCAGCAGGTTATCACAATTGCCAGTCCCCCCTGGCTGATGGGTTGCGCTGATTACCATCACTGCCCTCAGATATTTGGTGCGGATTCCCAGCACTGCAATATCCACTCTTAGGACATCTGGAGCAGATCAAAATCACTGACTTCATTTTTCAGTAGAGTCAGTGTAAAAGCTTCACACAGCCTCTTCGCAAACGTACCCTGCAGTCAATTCCCGCAGAACCAGCCTTCAGTTAAAATTCGGCCAAGCAGCGACCCCTATGTCTGGATTTGCATTTCTTATCGGACCCCTATCTAAACTGATTTGTTAATAATAAAGAGAAAATCTCTTGGCACTGGATGCATCGCCTTAAGAAACTGGAAGGATCACACTGTCTCAGCAAACTCCTTCTCAAGAAAGGCTCCTTAAGAAGTTTATCTGCCCAATGATCTTTGAATTAGATGAGCGTGGCCATTTAGGTCGATTTACTTTAAACAGTATACAATTTATTTTAAGCGATTACCTTAGGTATAATCACATTATGCTCAGCTCTGTTAGGTATTTCTCTCCCCCCTGATTTCTGATGTGCATCCGCTCTCCGACGGGAAGGTGACTGCTTTTCACTCTCAGCCCAAATCCTTTTTTGCTACGTGACTGTTTATCGTCTTTTAAAACGCTGTTCGGCTAATGAGTTGGCACTGCACTCCTTTTTGTTAGGTCTTGCAGAAAGTTAAGGAGGCGTTCAAGCAACTACAACACAGTTCTCAGGGGAAAAAATGGGGGGAAAAAAAAAGGAAAAGGAAGAGGTTTTTTTCGAGTTATGATTTAACTTTTTTTTTTAATCTGTATTTTATTCCACCTATTAACAATCTGAAGCTAATTTATGAGTAGGAGGAGTTGATCATACCAACCTTTTGGACTGTTTATGTCCTGGATTTAGGGAAAGATTTTTCCTAACGCTTCGGGCAGCTGCTGCTGATGTTTGTAATTTTCCGTACAGTTTCGTTCTTTTCGCACTTTTGTTATTAAGCTCCTGCTATAGGTCTTGTATGGGAGGAAATAAACCCAGAATCTCCCAGACCTTCACTAAACTGATTTTCAAGCTAAGTAGCTTAGTGTAGCAGCTCTGGTCCCAGCTTACTTGCACAAGGGGGAAAAAATTAAAAAGAGCTTTGAAAGGTTGCCTATTAAAGTGACTTAATAAACCGTCAGAAAAAAAAATGGGCAATGTCCTGTGCAGGAGCAGGAATCCCGTGAGGATTGGCATTTTCTGATCAGAATTGTGCATAATTAATGGCGTTCGCAGGACCCTGCTCATCCTTGCGCAAGGAACTTTGCAGATGAGGAACAAAGCTTTCCTACCAGTCTTCTAACTTTTCCCCTCCTAGGCGGTTTTTTCCTTCCTATTTTCCTTTCCTTCCAATTTATGTCTGTTGTTGTTTTAGTTTGTTTTTCTTATCTCCCTCTTTTTTTTTTTTTTTTTTCCCTTTCCGAAATCACAGTCACAGGTAACCTGCACTTTGTATTTATTTGCTCTATTTCTACTCAAGGTGAAGAGCAGCAAAGTTCGCCCCAAAAAGATGCTGGGCTGATAGAAAAGCAAAGGAGACTTTTTTCCTTTTTCTTTCCCTCTTTTTTTTTCTCCCCTGAACCGATCTGAGAAGGATGAGAGCGGGTGGGGGAGGGGATGACTCACATTTCTTAAGCCTCCAAGTGGAAACCTTTTCTGGATACACATTCCACAGAGATCTAAAGAGCTAAGAAGATTTCGGCAGCGTCGGTGCCTTATCCCACCTTTATTTACCTGAAGCCCTTGTAATGTGACACTTCCATTCGCAAAATAAGGCTGCAAATTTCAAGTCCCACTCAGCTCTGTTACGGCGGTGCATTTTTGTCTGAGGGTCGCTCTCCTGCTTTGAGGGTGAGATTTTGGAGCGGTGCGTGGGAGGTACTGCTCTCTCCCTGTTAGACATAGGAAGGGGAAAGTTCGCTATTTCCAACTGATGGGGAAGGAAGTTTAATCAACACCGTGAGACGGAGCGGTTCCCTGGAGCACGGGGAGGAAAGGGCTGGCCGGGGTTGGAGACACCCCGCGGGGGCGTTGGCAGGAGGGGAGGCATCTCCGTCGGCTCCCGCGCGGCCAGTTCCCGGCGGGATCCGGGCTGCCGGGCTCAGCCCGGTGCTGCAAGCTGCGAGAGGGGGCGCGAAGCCCCGCGGAGCGGCCCGAACCTAAGGGCTGGCTCTCGCTCTAGGCTCGGGAAAAGGAGGAAGACACCCATCGTCCCCCCACTCCTTCCCTTCCCCCTCTCCCCTGCCAAACACTCGCATCCCGAAAAGCCGCGGGCCTTTGCGTCTGCGGCCACTCCGCTCCGCGCCGTCCCTTAAGGAAGAGCTCGGCCGCCGCTTCAGCACAAAGACGGAGCTCCTGGGCTGCGGGGATCGCTGCGGCGAGGGCTGGGCCAGGGCTGCCCCTCCGCGCCCCTCCGCGGGGCAGCTCCGCCGGGGCCGGCCAAAGGGACGGCAGCGCCCGGGCCGGCCCTGCGGACTCTCCCCGCAGCCCCGGCGCGGCATGGTGGGGCAGAGCTGCCCCCGGCAGTCCCACCGGGGCTCGGAAGGTCGGGGCGAGAAACGCCCAGCCCTCGGCCCGCCGCCCCCGCGCTCCTCGTTTTCCACAGCGGGGGAGCGGGGCAGGGCCCCGGCAGCGGTAGGAAAGGGAAAGTTTGCGGTGTCGCCCGGGCGGTGCGATTCTCTCTCGGTCCCAGCGCGGTTCGGGCGAGCCCAGCCACGTCGGGGAGCTGGACAGCACCGCAGGCAGGGCACAGCGGTGACAGTCCACCTCCCTTAAGGCGGCCAGGTCCCTGGCAGAGGAGTCCTTTGTCTCCCGCTGCACCTTCCACCCCTCTCCAAGGGGAAAATGAGAAGAAGAGAGGAAAAAATCCCTTCTTCTAATCATTGTTGTTAATGATCATAATGGCAAGAGCTCGTTTTGGTCCTTTCGTGTGTGCTCCCTGTGTTGTGCCCCCCGTCCCTCTCCCCCTGTTTCCTCCCCGATGTGTTTCCTTCGGTCCCCCTGAAACGGGAAGATGGAAGTTTTGACAACCTACAAGACGCTCGGTTTCCCCCTAACCCCCACCCACGCTGGGGGGCGAGGGTTGGGGGTCCTCTGTGCCCTCCGGCATGCATGTCGAGGTTGTTGATTTGCGGGATTATTTATTTCCAGTATTCTGAGAACTGTCGCAATGCCTATGATAATTGTCCCTGAGTGTCAATCCGTCGGCAGGGCACGAGGAGGAGAAAGGGCGGCGGGGAGGATCGCATCGCTGCGGAGTCTTTTTCTTGTTGTTTTTTTTTTTGCCCTCCATTTTTCTTTTTTTTTAAAACTAAAGATTCTTTTGGGAAGTACTGCTAAGAGCCTTTTGACTTTCAGCAAAGTTGCGCAAGTGTGTTCGTGTATGAGTGGCGTTTGTGGTTTGCTGTAGAGAGAGATCGCATTTATTTATTTATTTACTTATCTGCCTTTTTTTTTTCTTTTTTTTTTTTTTCTTTTTTTTTTTTTTTTTTTTTTGTAGTGGTAAATTGTTACAAGTCGCCTGGCTGCAAAGCCCCCTTTTCCTCTCACGGCCACTCTCGTTTGTTCCTGAGTCCAACGACGACAAGGGGGACTCAATGTTAAAGGTGGAAAAAAAACCAGCAACACAGTTGTTTTTGTTAAAAGGGGACACACTAAGGCTGCGAAACAGCAAAACCCCAATGTTGGACAGCTGTAAAATCGTGTAGACAGGTTGTCATACAGCAGTGGGGGCTTTTCTGAAAGGAGCCCATTGCTAAACATTAAATACACTGGGAGCAGAGCAGAGCAGCTGCGCGGACACACGCACGCACGCACACACACACACGCACTCGCAGCGCGCAGCCGAGCGGCCCGGGCTGGGCTGAGCACCACGTGCTGCGCCGAGGGGGGCGGCGGGGCGGGCGGGGGGCGCGGGGCGGCGCTTCCAGCTCAAGTGGGTGCCAATCAAAACATCAACTTCAAATTGTATCTGAAAGATCAGCCTAGGACCTAAGGGCAGACACATCAGTTGGAGCTCAATTGTTGATCAGATCACATCTAAGGGATTTAGGAGCACAGAAGAGCCGAGATTTGAGGAAAGACACCCCACTGAATCCTGCCACACTCCTCCTCCTCCTCCTCCATACCTAGGGTGCAATATATATCTGACAGAAAGAAATCAGAACGAAAAAAGAAAATTATCGGCTCGATTTCTTTTCTCTCGCCCTGCCTGACTCCAGTAAAGAAGGGGGGAAGGAAAAAAGAGAGAGAGAGATCCAGAGAAGCCCGGGTTTGTTCTGCTCCCCTCCCCGGCTCTTCAGCAAGCTCCCTCCTCCCCCTTTCTTTTTTTTTTTTTTTTTTGTACAATTCCTTCCCCCCCCTTCCCCCCTCCTCCTTTTTTTTTTTATATCTCTGCCGCTTCTGCCGCTGCCGCCAGTGCTGCTGCCGCCGCCTCGGTGTCCGCGCCCCGGAGATGTCCTTCCCCCAGCTGGGCTACCCGCAGTATCTCAGCGCCAGCCAGGCGGTGTACGGGAGCGACCGGCCCGGGGTGCTGGCCGCCGCCGCCGCAGCCGCCGCCGCCGCCGCTGCCGCCTCGGGCCGGCCCGCGGGCGCCGAGCTGGGCAGCGGCTCGGCCGCTGTCACCTCGGTGCTGGGCATGTACGCCAGCCCCTACAGCGCCCCCAACTACAGCGCCTTCCTGCCCTACACCGCCGACCTCGGCCTCTTCTCGCAAATGGTGAGTGAGCAGCGCGCTGCCCCCCGCGCTCCGCCGAGCGCGGCCGCGGAGGCCGGGGGAGCCGGGGCGGGCGGAGGCTGCGGAGCCCAGCGCGGGGGGCGGCTGCGGGGGCGGCTCAGCCCGCCGGGGAGAGGGAAGCGTGGCTGCCGATGGGTCTGCGGGGGAGAGAGCGGCTGGGGGTCGCGGGCTCCGTCTGCCCGCGAAGCGCCCCATCCTCCTCGTCGTTCCAGCCGGGCAAAACTCCTCCGAGTTTGCCTTGGCGGTGGAACCGCTAATCAGGGCTCCTGCCTCCGTACTGTCGGCTTTCCCTAGCAACTCGGCTATTTTTTGTTTTCTTTCTTTGTTGTTATTGGTGTTGTTGTTGACGGGTGATATTGTCGGTCCTGCTGTTTCACTGAGCTTTCCAGCGCGCTCCTCTTTCCGCTTGGTACTTTTCTTTGCCGCTGAGCAATAAAAACAGGTTCCGTCCGAAAGGCCGAAGTGTCGGTACCTGGGGCGCCCGTTTATTTCAAGGCATTTTCCTTAAGCTTTGAAAATGTCCCGTTCTATTCCTTGAACTTTTCATACTCTGATTATGGCGGGTATCATAGATGGGATTTGCATGAAACGAAAGAGGGCATCTACATCCCATTATAGTCATAGAGTCAGAAACGCGTATCGGCGTTATTTCTAAGATAAATTGTCGCCACCCAGACTGTCCTCAGGATCAATTTCACATTTTCTTAAGAATGTAATAGTTAGAAAGTGAAACATTTTTTTAAAAAACTAACTGTTTTTATATCCGGCGTCGTTGAAACGTTTTCGTTGCTGGTTCACCAAAATTCTTGGCGGCGCTACGCATAGGTTCCACTTCATTTTCTAAACGTTCCTCTTTTCTTTCCCCCGCCACATAAAAGTGTGAATATTTCTAACTGAATGCATGCAATGCAAAACTTGTTAGGGTTTTTAATACGTATGTGTAAACAAATAGGAAAATACGCTGTTGAACAAGGGACAGCATTTGAAAAGAGATCATTTTTGTACTGCAAACATTTCCTATAAAGTCACTTTTAACAGCATGCATTTCCTACTTTTTTTTTTTAACCTTGATTTTGGAAATGCAGTAAAAGTTGAGACAGAAGCAATTCACAGAGTGATTCACAAGTGGCTTCTTCAAAAGAATTCCCAACAGAGTTTATACAAAAAAAATATAATTTCAGCAACAATAACAAAAGACAGACGAATAAAGGGAGTGCAGAAAGCCTACTCTGTAACACATTGCAAAAATTACATCGGGCTACTCTTTGTGTATAAGCGGTGTCTCTGAAATTAAAATACATGGTCCTTAACTGTTTGACAAAGTTAGATTAGTTTCTTCTCAAACATTATTAAAGAGGTCCATTTCTAAGGCTGACATAAATTATGACATAGCAATACGAAGAATGTATTTCTGGACTAGGCAAAAAAACCAAAACAACAACAACAAAAAAAGCGAGATCGTAATAGAAGAAATAAAGAAAGAAAACTGCTTGAAATGTTAGCTATTTTGGAACAGTTCCCGTTCCTGCTCGCAAAGTACCCTGGTATTTTATTACAGTGATTAACCATGATGGTGATATTTTGAAACAAATTCTAAATTTCTGAACACTTGTAAATCAAGAACTAAAATATTAGGTTAATATCTGGACAATTTGAGGTAATAATGAGGCCTAATGAGGTTGCTAGAAAGATAAAATGTTATTTACCAAAACACCTGATGGGATAATTTGACTTGCTGTGTTTTACTACTGATGATAAAAAGAATATTGATTGCAAATAAATCACCGTCTCTAAATGCTTGTAAACAACTTGTGTTTGCTCTGGTCAGATCAAAGTAAAACTTATGAGATAAAGTGTCTACATATCTATATTCTACAATTCGTGGATCAGTTTTCATTCCAGAGTTTAAAGGCTTTTCTAACAGTTAGAAGTTAATGTTTTACTCCAGAATCTTGGTGTTTGATTTGGGGAGCGAGGATGGTAGTGTTGGCATGTGCGTGGAAAATCTTTCACATTGTAAGTCTCTCTCTTAGTACTGAAGTTGTGCATTCATCTCCCCAGTCTCGTTTCACTAGGAGCAAAAATAAAGAATGCTCTGCATGCATTTCTAACGTCCTCCTGGATACTTTGCAGATAAATGCGGCGCTATGCGCGGGCATTAGTTTGTAACTGCGGTGTAGTACCTGTTCTACGTGCCTGATAATTTCAAGGGCACAGTAAATTTTCTCGCCGAGGAATAGGCGAAGTTGCTGCGTTTCCATCGTTTGGGTTGGTTTGCGGAGAAAATACTCATTATGTCTGTCAGAGCCCCGCTCAGCACCCTTCTTTCCTTTCCCTGCAACAAGGGGGAATCATTTGGGAACACCTCTCTGTATGACCTAAATGTGAAGAGCCTGGAGCGGGCAGGGCCGAATTTGGCTGTGAAGACCCTTTGCACGGCTGAAAGGCGTATTCCGGCTCCCGGAGTAGCCTATTCAGGTCTGTTAGAGACGCTAACGAGATAATTGATGTGCTTTTTCCTCTCCGCTTGTCTGAATGTGTTGCAGGGCTCCCAGTACGAGCTGAAAGATAATCCGGGTGTCCACCCTGCTACCTTTGCTGCTCACACTGCTCCCGGCTATTATCCCTACGGACAGTTCCAATACGGGGACCCGGGGCGGCCCAAAAATGCCACTCGGGAGAGCACCAGCACCCTCAAGGCCTGGCTCAACGAGCACCGCAAGAACCCCTACCCCACCAAGGGCGAGAAGATCATGCTGGCCATCATCACCAAGATGACCCTCACCCAGGTCTCCACCTGGTTCGCCAACGCCCGCCGGCGGCTCAAGAAGGAGAACAAGGTGACCTGGGGCTCCAGGAGTAAGGACCAAGAAGATGCAAACCTCTTCGGGAGTGACAATGAGGGGGACCCCGAGAAGAATGAAGATGATGAGGAAATTGACCTGGAGAGCATAGATATAGATAAAATCGATGAGAATGATGGGGAGCAGAGCAACGAGGAAGAGGAGGAGAAGCCCGAGCTCCTGAGACAAAGCAGCGAAGAGGAGCATTTGGAAAAGGAGAAGGATTTGGCACTGTCAGGGCCTGAAGGGCTGAAACCCAAAGATGCACTGGCCATGGTGAAGGAAGGCTCTGACAATAACACGAGAATCATCAGTCCTGGGGGACCGAACAATTTACAGATGCCATCTCACAGCAAACCCAAGATTTGGTCTTTGGCAGAGACAGCAACCAGTCCTGATGGTGCCCTGAAATCTTCTCCTCCTCCGCCCCCTCCTCCCCAGGTTAACCACACTTCTCCTCAGATTCAGCATCCCGCTTTTCTCCCAAGCCATGGACTCTACACATGCCAGATTGGCAAATTTCACAACTGGACAAATGGGGCTTTCCTCACTCAGAGTTCCCTTCTAAATGTGAGGTCCTTTTTGGGAGTAAATCACCACCATGCCGCTCATCACAATCACCACCTCCAGGCCCAGCAACAATCTTCTGTTTTAACAGCAACCCTGGGAGCTCTAAACAGCGAAAAACCTTCAGAGAGGACCAGTCCCAAACACATAGGTAATTAATGCATCAGGCTTCCACCTCTCCCTCCACCCCCAACACATGCACGTGAACTTCTCCTTGAGGAATGGTGTCACACTGGTGTAACTGATTGCTTTTAATGGAGCTACAGTTTACTCTAGCGTTGATTTCCGGCCCCCCACCCAGCGTGTTGGTCACATACATTAAGCACATTTCATGTGGCCTATTACATTCTCACCCTATACGTCCATCAGGTAAGATGAAAATTCGGGAACAGCACAGTGAAACATATAGGTTTGAGCTTTCCTTCCCTCTCTCATGACCCTCATCTCCCAATAATTTCAATGGCAGGAAATAAGGTGTCAAGGAAAGCTTGCAGACTACTTAAATACTGAAAGCAGGGTATAGCACTGTACATACATACACATGTATCTGCGCACTTCTGAACAGGAGGGTGAGAGGGAAGTGTGTTCTCTGCACAGTGTCCAGATTCTTACTGTTGTTATTCTAAAATGGTTCTCCTTTTTTTTGTTTGGCTTTTTTTTTTCTTTTCTTTCTTTTTTTTTTTTCTTTTTTTTCTTTTTTTTGTTTTGTTTTATTTTTATCTCCTTCTAGAAAGAGAAAATGTACCAAGAACTGATTCCCCACCCCAGCCGCTAAAATCGCCCTTCCAGCCTGTCCGTGACAAGTGAGTTTGTTTGTTTGTTTTCACTGTAGGAATGCTACTTATGTGAAGCAGTGTTTGAATAATAAAGACTAATTATAACACCTAATCATCACCATAATAATACATACAGACAATGAGAACAGCACAGGAGTTGCCCTAATCTTTTCAAACTTAGACTAAATTGCAATTGTACATAGCCAGACTAACTTTTCTAAAACTTAACAGATCTCAAAGATCTTGTGTTAATTACACCAGAGACAATGATTTCTGTGAGATTATCTATTACTAAGATGCTATAGCAATAGAGAGGCAATTAAAAAAAAAAAAAAAAAGATACTTTTTTTTCCTGAAAGATTGTTACGTCTTTTTTTTTTTTTTTCTTCCTCCCTTCCTCCCCTGCAGCTCTTTGGCTCAGCAAGAGGGAACACCGAGAATTTTAACAGCTCTCCCTTCTGCTTGATTAAATGATTTGGTGAAAAAATATTACAGAGACTGGTATTAAGGACAGAAAGAGAGAAAAAAAGGAAACGGTGTAAACGACTCCCATCAATCTCTTTTTGCAATAAGGTGGTGCAAATCCGTAAAAGCATTACACAAATCTGTAGATGGATCCCCTTCCTCATTGTACCATTTCAGATCGTGTTATTCTAACCATTCTTGGATTATTTGTTTGGTAAATGTTTCCCATGTGTTTGTGGTTTTCTTTTTTTCTGTATATAGAGTGATTTCAGATTGTAAATAACACTTCAGCAAAACTTGTCTAAATCATATATTTTTGTCTAATAAACTAAATGAAATTATGAACTCTCCTCAGGTATGTATTCTGTTGTTACAGATCTTATACGTATATTAGAAATCTATTCAAACATTTATAATTTGTTTTTTAAAAAGTCTCCTTTCAAATCTCCTCCTTTGGGTAACTGAAACTTAAAGTAGCAAATCCAAGGTATTTTTCCGAAAACAAGCTGCTAGTTTCCTTTTTCATACAGGCAAATTTACAAAGATGAGTGAAGCTGGTTCTTGCCTTAGTAGTATTAAAGTTATTTTTTAAATTGTGGTGATTCATATGTGTTCTGTAGTATCCATTTTCCAGACATAAATGGACCTGACTTCCATTTAGGCTGCAAAATAGTTTCTTAAAACTGAAAGGGACAAGTTTTTTTCACAGTTCCCTAGTCCAATAACTTTGCTGTCCAAACTGGTTGCAAAATTGGATCAAGAGCTTTAGTGCTTTGGTATATATTCCAAGAAGAAAAAAAAAAAAAATCACAGTTTAGGAAAAAGAATTATTTGTAGCAATATGCGCTTTGAATAAACACAGAGGAAATACGACGGTGAAAGATATTTTCCTGTGAGATTAAATACATCTTAGTAGAAAAAAAAATAGGCAGCTCTTGCACAACTTAGAAATCTTAGAAGAAAGTTTTGCGATTCCGATTCGCTGGTTGAAAATAGACTGAGAGACAGGATCTATCGTTTTATAAAGGCATTAATCTTCCAAAGAAGGTCCGTTAAAATGTGTAATATTTTGAGTGTTTATTTCTTTTTTTTCTCCTAAATGAGAACACTAAATGAGCATTGAGGTGCTAATAAGATACCAGATGGTTGTTGATGGTGGAAAATGGAAAGAAGCAGCTGGGAAAGTCATTAAGAAATAATGCGGTGACGCCCTATCCAAACTAAAACAACCTCAAACCAGGACTTGTCGGAAACAAGACGAGATTTTCAAATAAAATATTAATAAAATTCTTGTCAGAGATCAGAATATTGATATTGATTTAGCTGCAAAATCATCCCAAAAGATGCTGCAAAGAGCAGCCTCAGTAAACTCAGTATGGCTTAGAGATCTGTTGGCAAAGCGGTGGAGGCGGTGGGCTCCCACATTTTTCCTTTTTTCTGATGGAGCAGAGAAATAGGTCAGGCAAAATAGGTTTTGTGTGGAATTTATGAAGGAGAGTCTCTGGAAAGAGACTCCTTTTGACATCCTACAGTTCCTAATTAGTTTGTATTTTGGCTTTTAGTTGTTTCCGTGTATTTTTTTTCCCCATTTCTCAAATCACAGTCTCGCGTTCGTAGTTGTTGGTAACTGTTCCAACAGAAGAGAACATTGCACTTTTTACCAAACTAGAGTAATTTAGCCTTCAGGGAGAGTGAAGACATATTTAAAAATAAAAAGGAAAGAAAAAAGTCTTCAAGCGTGTAGGGCTTAATGGTGCGTCAGGTCTGCGCTGGTGTAAACCTGATGCAATTGCTACCTCTTTCATATCAATTCAGATGAAATCGCCTCAGTCCCTCACCGGCTGCCTCGATTCCCAAATTCCTTTCGGGATAGTCTGCTGTCCTCGAGCAACCCGGCCGTCCGGGGTGCCGCTGCCGCCGGGGACCGACTGCTTGGTTATCATGGACCGGCTCCGCTCCTCCAAGGTGGAGACGGCACCCAAAAGGAGCGTCGGGATGCTCTGCCAGGCGGAGCGAGCGCGGCGCTGCCGAACTGTCCTGGGGGGAGCGGAGCGGGGATTCCTGTGTGCCGCAGGAACCTCAGCAGGGACCAGAGCTGTGGGAAGCGGAGCAGAGTGAGCGTGTGGCGTTCCGCCCGCCCGCCTGGGAGCGGGCACCCCGCTCCTCGAGCGCCTTCGGGCCGAGCGGAACCGAGCGGAGCCCAGCGGTTCTGAACGGTTCCGAGAGGAGCCCAGCGGAGCCCAGCTGTTCTGAGCGGTTCCGATCGGACTCGAACGGTTACGATCCGAACCGAGCGGAGCCGAGCGGTTCCGAGCGGAGCCGAGCGGTTCCGAGCGGAGCCGAGAGGAGCCGCGGGCCGCGCTTTGGGCAGGCTCGCAGCGCCCTCTGTGGGCGGCGGGCGGCGCCGTCTCCGCGCCCGGCCCGCGGCTCCGCTCGGCTGGGGCGGAGAGCCGGAGACTGCCCGCCTTTAATTCGGCCAGAAAGCCAACAGCATCCTCCGGAGTGCGCTTACAGTTCTGATTATCCTCCGGAGAGTGATAATTCCCACTAGTTATCTGGTTGGCAGTTTTCCTCCTTTGCAAGCCTCGGCATTTCTAGAGCTGACTCTGTTGCACAACGCGATTTTTTTTCTCCCCCTCATCTGCTTATTTGAATTTCCCACCTCTTCTCCCCCGGTAACGCTAACATTTGTGACACTTCCCTCCCCAACCAGCTGAGGGTGTTACCGGGAGCGGGGGACGATGAATGAAGCCCCGCCGGGTCAGCACCGTTCCGTCTTTCCCCACCGCGCCCGGAGCGCTTGCCGGGGATGGGATGAAGGACCCGGCTCCTGTCTCCCCTGCGGCTGGCGAAGGCGGGGGCGGCCCGGGAGCTGCATGCCGACTGATGGAGGAGCGTGCCCAGAGCTGCGGGCTGCCTGCTCAGACGGAGCGTGCTTGCGCCACTCACAAAGTTTTTGGACAGGAGCTCAAGTGGCTTCCCCTTAAAAAAGGGAAAACCGAATAGTCCTGAGGCCAGCTGAGAAACGCCGTATTGTTTAAGCTAGAAAAGCTCCGGCGTGGTTGCTTGCCTCAGTGCCCAGCACTCCTCGAAGGCCACTGCCTCAGCCTTCTCTGCACCTGGGGGAGCGGGGTGATTCGCCTTTCCCTCCCCGGCAAGCCACAGTGAGATGGCCCTTTCTCCTGCAGGAAGTTTCAGAGAGAGAGGACGTGTGCGGACGGTCATGGCGCTACCGCCGGAGCCCTCGGAGGCTGCCCGGGTGCGGTGCGGGGCCCCGGCCGGGCGGGACCCCCCCGCACCGCCCCCAGCGCTCCCCGCCGCCCACAGCCCCCAAGACGGTTCTGGGAAGGAGCGGGAGCTTCGTAATCCCGAGGTTTCGCTTGTCACGTGAACCGTGCTAGGAATGATCGTTTACGTCACCCTGGCAGGAAAAATAATTTGTAGTTTTTCTGTCATATTTTCATTGAGATCCACCCCAGCAGTTGTATACCAGAAAATACCAGAGTGTAGGTAGAATAATAAAGAAGCTTAAGCTAAACGATTTGCCGTAATTGGGAAAATTGGGAATGCTTCGAGCTGATAAGAGTAAATTGGAAAATACTAGCTTCCTATTTTCTTTTTCTTTTTAAATGATGACGGTACCTGAACCTGATGAATAAAGTCAATAAGAAAATTTGCATTGAATCGAATGGGAACTACAAGGAGTAATACTTCTTTTAGCACGACAACCGAGTGCCAAGACACATTTTCGTGTTGCTCGCAAGGCTGCCAGAAAACACTTTTTAATATATTTGCATAATCCTCCGTCCTCCCCCAGTAAAAAATGTCCTATTTTTGTTATTATTTACTTAGCATTAAGAGAAGAATGGCAAAAATCTGTGAAGAAAGAACACTGAGAAGTTGATATAATCTCGAGTTCAGCAAACTCAGAAATTCTCAGTTGCCAGAACAGATTAAAAGCAAACGGCAGCTTTACGGGGATTTGGCTTTGTCACAGAGACGTAGTTATGAAACACACTGATTGGTATGCATGCCTCATTTTTTATTCTTTTTCTGTTTTATTCTGAAAAAAAAAAAAAAAAAGGACTATTTTTAACCAGGTTTAAAAAAAAAAAAAAAAAAAAAAGCCCAGAGAAAGGGAATAAAAAAGGGAAGAAGAAAATTAGTAGGGTGTGTGTACTCAAACTCAAACTGGCTCGTTCCTATGATTGTTATCGTTCCCGGCTCCTGTCATCCCTTCTTGCTGCTTTGGTTGAGTTTTTGATGCACTCTCTCTGAAAGTGGAGCGGCCCCGAAGCCGCCGCCGACAGCAGCGCCCGGCGGAGCTGGGGCGGGGGCGCGGTGCGGGCTGAGGCTGCCCCCGCCCGCCGGCAGCCCCGCACCAGCCCTGCTCGCGGGGCTCCTTCGATCTCCCGCTAACTTTCATGGCTTGACCATGTTTTCCCCAGCCTTTTTTTTATTTCTTTTTTTTTTATTTTCTTTTTTTAACTTTTTTTTTTTTTTTTTTCCTCCATGGGCGCCGATCAATTATTCACAAGCACATTTATCTCCCCTGCAATATGGAGAATTCATATTCATATCTCTGTTTTAGTGGCCTGACACAGATTAATGTAATATGCGCCGCGGCTCCGAGCGCCAGCCCCGCTCTATGAATCATGCACTATAAAGTTTCAATCGTCCTTGTAGATGAGACTATTACAAAGAGCGCGCAGCGGCGGGGGCGGGGAGGCGGGGGCCGGCAGCAGCGGTGGCTCTGCGCCTCGGCCGGCCATCGGCCCCCTGTTAAACGGGCTCGTATTGAAGCCACCCGGCTTCTGGCAACTGCGGGACAATGCGGGCCCGGCGTTAGTTCTGCCCAGCGGGGCTCCCGCTGACGCGGGTCCCTCGCCCGCCCGCGCCCAGCGCCGGCCGGCCCCGGGGAAGGGGCTGCGGGGCCCCGGATCGTGTTCGTCCCCACCAGCCCTCCAGGCAGGGGCGGGAAGAGCCGCCTGGCCCCGGAGGAGAGGCGGTGCCGGTGCCTGCGCTCAGGGATGGGCACCCCGGGGCGGGAATGGGGGACAGACTGTCCCGGGCGCGCCCTGAACTGATCCACCGCACTGTGGCTGCGGAAGGGAGTCTCCGTCACCTGGGTAGTACCAATGCTGCTGCGGTATGTTCAATTTTGTTGGTTTGGTCTTTAAAATATTTTTTAAATTCCCCAATGTCCTTAAAAGACGAGACGTAAAGAGTAGCCGGGGCTGACAGAGGCACACAAGCAGCACAGGGATAGGGCCGGTGAGTTGCCCCGTGAAAGAGAGCATCAAACATGAACTTCAGCACGCCCTCCATCCCCAGACCGCTGCCTCAATCCCGGGCTGAGGCTCCCCTGCCACCTTGGTGACCTCTGTGCACCCAAGCCCTGCATGCAGGCCTGCAGGTGGATGGAGGGGAGCCACCCCAAAATCCATGGATCGGGAGCCACGGCTGGAAAAGCTGTAGCAGGTCCCCTCTGGCCTGTGGGGAGTGGGTGGCAACTGTGGAACTGCACCATTCTGGACCACAGGTCCCCTCTGCCAGGAAGGGCCATGGCGATGGCCAGCAGGGCTGAGCCCACCGCTGGCTCTGTAGGGAATGTGGTGAGGAGAGATGTGGGGCCCAATTCCAGGCTTCAAGTCACTGGGTTTCAGCAGTAAAACTTACCTGGGCCCAACAAATCAAGTAAAATGCTGGAACATGTAATAAACATGGCCTGCGTGGCGTGTTTTCCAGTGAAAAGTTACAGGAATGGCTCCTGGCGAGGTTGGTGTTCCCCATTGTGCAGTGCCCCCATGCAGTGCCATTCATAGCTTGCCCATAAAACCAGCCATGTGGACAGGAATCGCTGGGTACCAGGAGACTGAAAACCCCATGGAAATAGGTATTCAAAATTTAAGACTTCGAAAATATGAGCTCTTAAAACTAAACAATGTACTTCTGTAAGGAATTAATTTACTTGAGTCCCGTCACCACTATTAATATTAGTTTAGGCTTCTTTTTTTGTGTGTGTGAAGAGAATACATGCATGGGTGTTTTTTAAAAAAGTGAAAAGCATGCATCTTTTATCTGTTTTTGCTTACTTTAAATAGCATTATAGACATCCCTCATCTCTGATAGCCAAACTTGTTTCCTAACACGTTCTTTGGGAGTCAAGCTGATGCAAAAATGCAAACGCGGGGCACACACCAAGTCCTGGTAGTGCTTCTCCTGAGAGAACAGAAAGCACTGGCGTAAATTCTGTGCAGAATTAAAGGCGAGTTTAAAAAGTAACATTTATTTTTATTCCAGATTTATGGCTGACCCGTAGATAATTAAAGGTTTTATTTTGAGCTGTTGGCCCCACACAATACATTGTCCTTTGTTGCTGCACAAGGAGCGCTTTCCCTGTGCTGCCTACGGTTCAAAAACAATGAAGCAATCCATTTATTTTGTTGGTCAATTGTAGCACAAAGTGAGGTGGTCAGTGTGGAAAGTTTATCACTGTCTTGTCCCTTTGGAGGAGGCAGAGCATTCACACACCCTCTGCCCCAGTACACAAATGTCAGTCTTTTTGCAGGCTGCTGTTTTCCTTTTGAAGATGCCGATGGTGTCTCTGATCCACTAATCCATTTATCCAGTTTCATGAGTGCATTGGCTGAATACACTCACAATAGCCTTGCCCAGCTGGAAACAAGAAGTCAGTGAGTGCAGCCGGCACACCCACCAGTGCCTGACACCACTCTCAGATGAGGCTTGAGTGCTTGTCTCAAAAAAACCCCAGCCCCACCCCAACCCAAAACAACCCCCTCAGAGCCCCCAACATGCCCAACACTGGATCCTCCCCTCCCTGAGAACAGAAGTAATTTTAGAAACATCTATAGCTTGCTACATGGCTATATTATTTTCATGGTATTCGGCCGTGTCAATGAGGGCTGGAGTAGGCTTGAGGGAAAAAAAATGCCTCTGGGACTCTGCAAACAAGTGCACATTAAAGAAACTGGTCAGTTGCTGCCAAGGGGGAGGGGGCACAGGAGAGGCAGTGGGCAATGGGCTTCCATTTGTGTTTGGTGTCATGCCGTTACTTGCCAGCTTTTTATTGCATTTTAAATGTATGTTTAATTACCAGTGTTATTGGTAATAACAGAATGTTTGAAAATATTAAATACATTTGTGAGCTTGTGTGAAAAAGAAGTTAAAAGGTGTTCGGTGCACAGAATGTTAAAGAGATCTCACAATGAAGTGATTAACATTTTTATGAATAAAATTAATCACGCATTAACTCTGCAGCTCAATACATCTGAATGCCAAATGTTGCACAGCAGCCCTTTCCCCTAAACCCAAGAATTTTGGATGCAGTATTGACCCACATCAAACACTCGTCTATTAGTAATGGAGGAACAGTTATGAGAAGATATTTTAATAATGTACATTTACATTTGAGGCAAGCAAATAAAAGGGAGCAAATAAATTCGGGGTGCTTTGTTAGGATTTGTGAGGACTGTAGGCATATAAAATCTATTAGGAAGCAGTCTGTGGGGGCAACTGTTTGGAGAAAAAAGAAGTTTATGTGGCACTCACGGAGGCAAACAGCAAAGTCATCATAGTAAACAGATTCCAGTAGATTGCACTCAGCTCTCCTTGGCTCTTTTTAGCATGCTCATTGTTCTTGGCAAAGCTTATTAGGTTTTAAGGTGGGAGCCTACCATTATTAAAATATCCACAGTGTCAGATAATAAAATGTGATCTCTCTCTCTCTCTCTCTCTTCCGCCGTGTGTGTGTATATGTGCGCGCGCGCGCGGGTGTGTGTTTTCTAATCTCTTGCCACTGTGGTTTTGGGATTATTCCAGCAGGCTGTACAAAGGGAAGCAAAGGCATCTGAAGTGTCACTCTACAGCTGTGGCAAAGTAACAGAATTTCCATTTTGTTGATGCTCCCAGCACATGTGTGCAGCAGAAGGTGATATCAAAGGAGCCGTTCTTCCTCAGTTCTGCACATTATTTTTCACTGCTGTGGCGAATCTCTCTGAGCTCCGTGAACCAATAAAACAACGGTCCCTGTTTGAGTTGATATATTAATATTTACTGAGGATTTGCAAGGTCGGGGCTAAATGTCAGCAGATTGCTGGGGCAGTACTGTGGGGAATAATTAAACAAATCTCACAGCAGTTCAGCCTCCTAACATCTTTATTAATCTTTTTTTTTTTCCCTTTTCCTGAAACAGTACACTGAAATATTGCTTTTTCAACCTTACTGAACAATTGGGAGAAGTTTAATAATAAAATCCTGGATTGAAAGTATTTGTTTTTGACAGTTTCTTGGCCCACTCTCCTGCAGATGTTAGTTAGTTGTGAAGGCTATGATGTGTGAATTATCACCAAGCTGCTGGGGTTCTCACCTGCCTCTCCATCAAATTCATCTTGACCAGTCTGCCAAGCACAATGATATTGCTGCTATAAATGGAGACCCAAATTGGCTTCATTAAGTAGTGGGTCCACTTCTCTAAGGGAAAAAAACTGGAGAACCCCAATTCAGTATGCATATCTCCCTTAACGTGATTATAGCATGCACTCTAGTACAACTTAAACAATTCTCTTTAATAAGCTTCATAATTAGTGTTGGGATGCCTCATTACAAGTCATTGCCTGTAGCAGTCCTAGGCCAAACAGCCCTTCTCAATCTGATTTTTTTTTTTATCAGGCAGCAGGAGCTGTCTAGAGCTTTTTGTTTGTATAGTGGGGAATTGCATTAAGACCCCAGTGTAAAAATACCACAAGGAAATTAATTGCTTCTGTGCAGATTCACCACAGATGTGTCCTGTTATGGGGAATGGTATATTTCTGACATTGCTATACTGCGGTGTGCTGGGGAAAAAACGTCTGGAAAAGCTACAAATGCAAACATATTAGCATCCATATAGATTCCTTATGTTGTAACTGAAAACAAGGAGATTTTTAAAGTGTGTCAGAGCCTTCAAGCCTTTTTTTTTCAATAAAGTAGGTTTTTTCCTGATTTTTCTTTCTTTCTTTCTTTCTTTCTTTTTTTTTTTTGTTTTATTTTGTTTTTTTGTTTTTTGTTTTTAATACTCAAAACCCACTAATAAAATACACATGGCCACATATTCTATTTGGTACTGGCTGATAAATGCGCTGCTTAAAATAACACACACGAAGAGTGCGGTGACTCAACGCAATAAGAAGGCTGACATACAAAGCCGCCCTCAAGGTCAGTGGTTTGTTATCTATCAGTGTTGGTCAGGTTGTGAATCACAACTGCAAGTTTCAGCAAGTTAAGGGGAGGAGGAGCATTCAGGGTGCTTGCCCTGTGGAAAAGAAAAGCTGAGCTGGTGGTTTGTTAGCTGCCTCTGAACATCACCCTACAGCTTCTGGGTAATGCCCATTCCCTTGTCACTAAAGCAAAGCTGGAAAGTGCCTTGATCCAGATATACGAGCGCTTTGATTTACTTGTTATAATTCAGGTGGAAGGGTTTAGGGTTAGCAAGTCCACCTCTGCAGAGCCTCGTTGCACTGCCCTCTCATTATTTATATTGATTCCTTTCATCTCAGACCTTGTATACTTAGGTTTTGACTTTGGGCTTATCCCTCTTTTACAGTTGTATTTTCCTCATGACATCACTATCGATAATAATATTAATGTTAATAATATTAACAATATTCACCTCACAACAGTTACAGGAATGAAGACCCATTTAGAATAGCGTAATGTGTGAGCTGTGGTATTAGAAATAGCTGTTTGGAATATTCACATGTGATTGTGAAGGGGACTCCTCCATCTATTCATTCTAGGTGCTGCAAAATTGGAAAAACAAAGAAAACAATAATTTGACACAAATTCAGGATTTGGCTATCTGATAATGATCCAGGAGCAGAAATAATAAAAATAATTGTTGTACTTATGTTTCTCCTATATAAGTAATTTGAAAAAATCACAGGGAAGTGAAATTTCTGTATCCAGGACCACTGAACTTACATACAGGCTCTGATGAGCTCGATTTCAAGAAAATCCAATCATTAATTGGAAGCAATAGTGGAAACAGGTAAATAATTTCAACAGTTCAGATCAGTGTTAGTTTTACCATACTGCATTTCATGGGATCTTTTACCAGACATTGCTTTTACCAGAGCAAAGGAATGATAAACTGCATAGATGACAAAGTCTGTCTTTTAACTACTCTTTTTTTTTTTTTTTTTTTTTTTTTTTTTTTTTTTTTTTTTTTTTTAATTCTCATTCCTCAGCCTTTGGTTCTACTATGATAATAATGTTTTGCTCAAATCTATGCATTGTACGTCTTTTTTTCAGGCTATCAAAGAGCAAACAGCTAAGAGTCACAATCCCAGGGGAAGTGATTATTGTTTTCCTGTGCTTTGCAGTAGCAGTACCTGGAATCCTTTTAAAAATGGCTCAGTATAGCATTGGAGAAGGCCCCTGTCCTGGAACAGGTGAAAGTGTACTAGATGAGATCTGCAGAGAATGTAATGAAGAAACACCGCCTCTGTGAGACCAGCAGAGGATGGAGCTGCAGAGGTAGGGAGGAGCTTTCCTCAAGTTATGCTTTGTTTATGGCAGAAATGGGAGCCTGAGCCTCTGAATTAGGATTTTCACTTGACAGAGACTCAGGTGTAATGGGATGTTTCAAAGACTCAGTGACAGCAGGTGAGTGGTAGACCAGAACTGGTGTAGTTAAACTGCATCCACATATTCATAATGTATTCACCACAGTGTCATCAACTCCTGTGATGTCACTGGAAACATTCTGGCTGTCATGTCTGGATTTACACACTGAAATGCATACTTAGTTAGGTAGGGAAAACAATCTGCTGTTTACAGGTTATTCTTACCAGAGTAATCAGAGCTGACTGCCCTAGAAAGTGTTACAATTGTAAAAAATGCCTTAAGATCAAGGGCTTTTTCTTTGTTTGTTTGTTAGCTTTTTTACTCAAGAACATTTTTTAAAAATTATTCTATATATTTCAGTGGTTAAGAATTGATTGAGGGACCTACTCTTGGTCTCTTCAGTTTTACTAATATGTTGTGTATGTAGAAAAACAATGGTGAAATCTTTGGCAAAAGTTATAAACAAGGGGTTTTATGAACAAATTTCTAAAAACATCAGGCAAACCCCTGAAGTTTTTTACCAAAGGATAAATAATTTACAACTTCACATGCAAAATTGTATGTAAAATGAGCTAATTTTTTTAAAAAAAGGAAATTCAGTTTTGAAACCTTGACAAAAATTGTTTTGCAAACTCAGATTATGAAAACATATCCGTATATGTAGCTCTCCTACAGACAGAGAAGAAAAGGTAGAGTTTCTTCACCCGACACAGGCATGGTTTAGGTTGTTTGAGGGAGCAAGAGACTTACGAGGATGGATACAGCAAAAATACCTCACTGCTGCTCTGAATTTCAACAGTTCAGAATGTGTTTGAGAATATGAATTAACAAATACTGATAAGTGTAGCAGAGAATAAAGTTTTTAGTGGAAGGAGTTTTTAACAACAAATGAGAACAAAATACTGTGCCATTTGTCATTCATACAATGAAGAGAGTAGTGGTGATGATGATGCCTCTGGTAAAATTAAAATATATAGTAGTGTGCTGATTGAAGACATTATATTCTTCTGAGGAGAATGGGATTGGAGGTGTACAACATGTGTGTCTCCTGTGGGTTACTTTCCAGAACCTTAAGAAGATTTTGATGCTTTAATTCAGCATCTCCCTTTGGAGAAGAATAATTTGAAGAACATATTATTTCCTTCTCAAGTTACATTTTCTCTGTTGTGATCTAATTTACAAGAAGTGAAAGCAGTAGAGCAGAAGAGGAAGTAGAAACCAATTCATGTCACCAGCTATTTAAAAAAAAATTATATATCCTTCTATTATTGCACATGTGTTTGCGTGTGTATGTTAGAATATTCCCAAAGGCCTTGCTCATAAGGCCCACTCTGTGTATCTGTTTAAGTGACTACATGTGGACAAAGAGGTAAGAGGAGATGATATATTGTGAACACAGGAAATTTGTATACTGCTGGTAATCTGTGTTAAATCCACCAGGAAGATAATGAAGTCTCATCTTAACGCTAAATTTTGTGTGGCTACTATCTGGGTATGAGGATGCTCCTAGAAGTAGCTTGTAAGATGTTTGCTCTTTGAAATGCCCAGACACGTGGCTTTCATAGGCAAGACAAGTCCTACAGTTTGCCTAGGTCCTCCCTTACCGATTTATGCAAGTTATTTGGAAGATCTGAGAAGTATAGCAGGAGTTCTGTTCTCTCCAACAAAATTGTCCCTCTTGGTTGCTTTTCCATGACAAGGGGTGTGTGCATGTTCTTGGTCTCACTAAGATGTTGGGTTTGCCTGTTTTCCCCCTCCTCCTGTGAATAATATTGATCTTATGGTACTTGAGCCTACCTACATTTGTTTGATAGCCTCTTATAAGCTCTGAGAGACTAATTCAAATTTGTCACATCTCTGTGGAATGCACTCTTTGATAGTACTCAATGTCCATGCCCACAGTGCAGGCATTTTGGGTCTTGAGTACAATCACTTATATAAAAGGGTTTTCACATGCATCTCTTTTGTGGCTCTTACCTTTGGAGCCACAATCTCTGCAGTTTCTCCTGACAGTAAGCATTTATGGCTCTCAGCTCATTGAACATGGATGTGGCTTCAGCCAGTTGTTCCTGGAATGGAAGCGGCATGGCTGAAAGCCATTTGTGTAAATGGTCATTGGCCATCTTCATCACCTACTCTCAGAGCCTTTTCCTGGCTTCGAGATTTTTATCTTTTCTCTCTCTTTTCTTGTCCTCTCTTTCAAATGATATTCTCCTTTTTGTTTCTCCTCTTTCTTCTCTTAGCTAGGAGTCTCTCCCTTGGTTCCTGTAAGAGCAGGCTGCTGTCAACAGACTGACTGTTCTCTAGACCAGACCTCCATATCTTTCTGACTTTACTGTCCCTTCCTTCTTCAACCTGAAAACATTCTTCTCCTCCATTACTTAAAAAAAAAAAAAAAAAGAAAAGAAAAAAGAACTTCCTATAAAACTACAAGGAAAAAAAATCATTCCATATAGAGTACCAACCTCCATCGTTATTCTACATCAGTAAACATACTCCTGAACTCACTGCCTCGCATATCTGGATGTAATTTTCCTGAACTTTTGGAATAAGGTGAGCAATGGAGTATTTCTCCCAAGGCATCATCACAAACATCATAGTCTGTCATCCCGGCCAGTCTTCTGCTAGTCTTGATCCAAGAATACTACTGTTTTATCTGACAAAAGATGTTCCTTTCATTAGTTTCAAACCATGGCAAAAAAATGCTGGGGTTGCACCTCCTAGTCAGAAGCAGTACATTATCTCATATCCCTGATCCCAGGGAGAATATCTTCTGCACTTGGCAAACCTTTCCTTGGAATGAGATTGGAGACTCCCAGGTCTTCTGTAAGGCAACATTAGTCCATACCTGAATGTGCAAGGGCTCCCATCTCCTGGGATCCAAGCATGTGCATGCTGATCTCAAAAGGAAGACATAGAAAACAGCAGTAGAGCTAAGGGCAGTCCCAAAGGACCTTAAGTCCAAAGAACAAACACATGTTTGAAAGAACAAAAATATTTAATTGTTGTCAAATGTATAAACCTGATGTGCAATTCTAACCAGATCAGGCTTTGGGCTGTTTGCCCAGTTATTTATAAGAAAGTGTCCAGAATGGATAAGATTGTGAGATTCTCCTGGGACACTGCTTTTGATCTGGTTATTTTTTGTTGTGTTTGATAATACACAGTTCTCTGCCAGAGGGAATTCTGGGCTTACATCCATGTTCATTCTCATGTTCAGACAGCATTGATAGAACTAGTTATGTATGTGTGTTGTGTGTAAATCAAAAGTCCCTCTGAGCCATGGTGAAATTGTGTGAAGTCTGGTCTAAAAGTGATCTACTTCACTCTGCCTCCTTTTCTGCAGAATGAACACTGTCTTGTTATTTTCTACTATAAATCTCCCTTAGGGATTTTATCATCTTGCTTCCTAGAAATGTTGAGTAATTTCCTTGGAAAGTTCTGAAGTGAAGCTTGTGGAGCAGGGAATCAGCAAAAGACAATTGTTCCTCCTCATTGGGAGTAGGAGGGATAGTCTGCATATACCCGAAATGGGTTTTTCAGATGAGTGTAGGTGTAGCAGAACTATATCCTACACAGTGTGAGAGAATAACCAGTCTCTGGCTTGTAAATAGTGCTCACACATATGTGATGGAAGAATAATTTGTAGATGCATAATGGAGGAGCTTGCCAGCCTGGAAGCGCGGTGCTGGGAAGTGAGTATCTTTGGGATAGTTTTCACTGCCCCTAGGCAGTAATTTCAAAAAATCCAAAGAGTTTGCCTTGCTAGGTTGGAAGACCTTCCGAAGCAAAAGGGAGAAAGACATCACTCATAGGCTTATGTGCGTGGCAGATGTTTTTGCTGTCTTTCTCTCTGAAAGTATCCTTTAGGGGTACATTCCTAAAGTATCCTTTAAAGTATGCTTTAGGGGCATCCTTTTCTCCTTCATGTTTTGAGTTACTAGTTTGGAGATCTGTCTTCCCATTTTCCATTCTAAGAATAGAAGAAGCTGCACGGCAGTCTTATGATGGACCCGCTTACGTGCAGCCTCCTTCCAATCAGAGTTACTACCTTTGGCTTGTAAGGCTTCACCAACTTTTCTTCCTCCATGTGTCAATGCTTTCCTCTCTGCATGAAGTTGACTTGGTCCAAATTGTTAGTGGTCTCTGTAAAATTAGAGATACTACATTTGATTTTCCCAGACTATGTTCTAATATAGTAGTTCTGTCCAGATTCTCTCCTGATTTGATGATTTCTCAGCAGTAGCATACTGTCATTTACTTAGGTGCCAAGCAAATCTATCTAGAAATGAGAGGTATATGTGTACTATGTTTTTTTGAGGAGAGACATTCTGAGTGCAGAAAGGAAGAACGGGGTTATGGTATGAAGATCTTATGATCTAATTCTGCAAAGTCTTGTGAGAGTGGATAGACATGTATTTCAGGAGACACACTACAGAACACTGATATTGAGGCTCTATGGGGGTATATCCTGGAGGTATTGGATATTTGCATTGTTCCGTCCCACACGTTTCCTGTTCAAGCAACAACATGCCTACCGTACTCCAGAGAGCATTTGAAAAATACATGGAAGTAGTAAGGGAATTTGGTCAGGAGCTTGGGAATTTGACCTCGGAGCTGCCAACAAAATGACATTTGTATAGGGCAGTGCAGATATGGCTTTCCAGGTTTACATGTCTGCATGTACTAAGAATAATTAATATTTTGGCTAAAAATGAAGGCATAGAACTTCAGAGACTATTCATGCAAGTTTTGGGAAAGTTATGTGTTCAAGACTGTTTCGGCTCTTGAGAGATCCCATTTAACAGATTCCATCATTTCAAGTGTCATTCATTCAAGAACAAATAGAGTTCATGGAAATAGTAAACTCTGCTTTAGGTTCACAGAACTCCATAAGTACACACAGATTTATTGCAGCATCTGAAAGACATTCAGAGGTAATCTAATGTGCAAAAATTAATGTTTTATCCATTTTGTTTGCTGTGCCATCTTTACTCACACAAGTAATGTGCAAAATACAGGAAGCATCACTGACTTCCAGGTGTACTTATAGGAGTTCAAATAAAAAAGTTGATCCCAGTATGTTCTCAGGAGCATACCTTGCTGTTCTAACTTGCCTTATAGTAGCAATCTTACATAACTGTTATTTTTTAAGATGGAGAGGTGAAAGTTTTTAGGTAACTAATGAAGATGTGTATGGGATAAACAGGACATTTTCCCTACAGTTGAGGATGGATATGTATTTTCCCTCTCTATAAATCATGATTTGAATAGTTTTTGGACAACAGCTATCACCAGTCACAATGATGTTCCATATATTTAAGGTTACAAGCACAGCTTGTAAGAACTGCTTAATTATGTGATATATTAATGTTCTATTGATTATGTTATTGCCTGTAAATCTTGTTGCTTAATAAAGCTGCAGTCATTTTGCAATAAAATTGTGTTTGCAGTCAATTAATGGCTTTCTGGGGGCAATGGACAAAGTAATAGGTATATTGGTGTTGTGTGGAAAGCATAGTACTGTGGCTTCCAGTATAAAACTAGGAAATACAAATGTATGGATTGAGTAAAAGAGAAGAAAAAAATTAGCTTCTGTTCAGTACAATGATTCACAGTTTTCTTTCAGGTCCAACAGAAAAAGCAGCATTGTGCAAAGCATCTGCACATGAATACAGGGCAGGATAATATTCGATTTAAAAATACAAGTAAACGATAACTGCCAATATTGAGACCATGTGAAGGCAAAGGAACAAAGCATACTTTCATTGCTAATCATGTTAACATCAAAGTTTGAAGAGTACATTCGCCTATTCAGAGGAAATGCCATCACACTTCTGACGATCACATCTGCCACTAATATCATCCGGCATGTGGTCAGGTCTCTGTTCCGACTTTTATCTCTCTACCAAAATTTCATGTCTTGATTTTAACATCTGATGCTAAATTCAGGTCACTACAAAATAAGTACAACTTTTTTTTTTTTTTTTCCACTTTCATGATATTTTCAAGAGGTACATATAAAAATCAGGATATATATGAACTATATGTCAATAAAAAAATTTTTTACAAAGCTTTTCCAACACCTAGGAGATTTTGAGGAAGAAGGAAGGGGAGAAGGGGAAAGGTGAGGTTGTTGTGTTTTGTTTTGTTTAATTTGCCTTAGAAAACTTTGTTAGACTTGTAGGAAGTATATAGAGGTCTGATTTATCTCTAAAATACTCTCATTCCAGAAAACATTGAAGTATAACTGTATAACTGGAGAAAGACACTCACATTTCATACAGTTTTAATCCATAGGGTCTCAAGCATTGCTTCTCAAGTCTACGAAAGCCTGAATTTTTACCTTCCCTAAAATTTTATCCTGACATCATATACCTGGCTAAATATATGTCGATGGCAACATCACATAAACGTTTATGGTATATTTGATAAGCATTACTTTTTACCTATATTCCTGATGTTAAAGTTTTCTTGCTTTTATTGATGGGATAAACTACAGTCCTCTTACCTTCAGGATGTTTAAATAAAGAGAAAATGTTTCTACAGATATATTTCAGTATCCCTTCAAAGACATTTTGTATTCTAAAAACTGTTATAAATGGAGCTTTACAGCAGCTACCTAATTTAGGAGGAAGTGTGTTCTCTGGTTTTAAAATTGTCGTGGGACTCTTCAGAGATTTCTGAGCACATAAACAAAGATGTATGTTTGTAGATTTTTCTTTGCTTGCCAATATTGCACTCATCTTTAGACTGGAAAACAATAAATTCTCATTTCAAAGCTGAAGCAACTAAGTGCTGCTAATGAAGTGGAAGAATAGGGAATACTGTGTTTCTTTATGCAGTAAAGAAATCCTTCCAGACATCCCAGTGTGATATCAAACATATGCCTCATCTGGTCCTGTAACAGGTTCCTTAGGTGGAATCTAACAACCCTGTACTGCAGGGAAGGAAGTCATCAAGCATATGAGTCAACATCTTCTCAAGAGTAAGAATGGATTATAGTCAGCCAAGGCCCTGCATATTTTAGTTTTACTAATGACTCACCTTTTGGAAGGCCTACCTTCACAATCACTGTAGAATGAGATGGAAGAGCTCTGAGAAAAAACTCAGGTAGTAAAAAGATGCATCATAACGTTTGGGTCCTTGATGCTTCTTGAATGAAATTTTGTCTTCTTGTCAGTTCTTTTATCATGTCTTCTTTGGGCAATTTCTTGTGTTGACCATCCAGTTCTATGTATCTGCACAAACACTCACAAAAAGCCTATGGCTCACAGAAGATAAACACTTCTAGTAAAGGCTATTTTTAGTCCCTCAGATAAAATTTGTTAAGATAAATGGACCAAGATATTTTTAAATTTTCTAGGCTTTTTTTCTTTTCTTTTTTTTTTTTTATTTTATTTTTTTATTCTTTTTATCTACTCCCCATATACATCAAATACAAAATGTACATAGATTTATCAGGTTTTTTTAATCTGCTTTACATAACAGTGTACAGCTCACACACACATACAGAGACCTTTTTTTATATAACCAAAACCAGTGAATATAAAAATTTCATCTAAACAATTCTAGTTTCTAGCTGCAAAATATTCATTGGTGTTACACACCTGACATGTATCTAATTTCATGTAGACAGCAAATACCTTTGTTTTTCTAGTAACACAGAAAAGCTACTTCTTGATACAAGCTTATCCAGGATGGTTTTATTAAAAAATTAGATCTTAATTCTATCAAAAAACAAGATGGAATGCTACTGACAACCACCTGACTACGCTAACTAAAAGGTCAGATAATAGAAAGACAGTTTCTTTTGCCAAATCCCTGTATTTGCTTTATTTTACTGTAAGTAAAGCTACAACTGTAGTAACTATGATATTATTGTTCTGTTATAGCTAGTATGACAACTTTATCATCAAAGTTTCATTGTGGATTAATGTGAAAGTGATTTTTCAATCTTCTGCTTCTTAGCAGGGATGGAAATGACAGTTTTACACTCCTCTATATAATTTAAAACACAATGCTATGAGTCTTTACTGAAGTTCAGCTCTAGGTACATAACAGGTTTTAAGTGGTTAAGTAAACAGCATAGTATATTAATCTATTTTTTTTTTCATTTGTTGCAATTTATTAGGATTAACTTCTATTATTACCTTTAACTGAACGTGAAACAGACTATTCAGTTTTCATGAAAGAGCTATTCAACATTCCTTTAAGGAAGTAATGCCATTGATCTAAAATAGTTTAGATACCAGACCACATTTTTGAGAATATTGATTTTAATAATACTATTAGTTAATACATAGTTAGTTAACACCATAATATTAGAAAAATGTCATACAGTTTTGGTCCTGTGTAATATTGAAGGTTTTAAAAATTCTCAAAAAAAGGACAGAAGTCTTGATCATGAGTGATCAATATTTGTCTTATCAAGAAAAAGCATGTAAAGTAGACAGTAAAAAAATTAATGGTGATAAAAGTTGAAAGTAGAATTATTGAAAACATAATTGTAAAATAAATTTTACTTTGTTATATTTTTACCCTTGCACAGAGATCTTGGAATACACATGGAACGAGTACTCTTACTGAATAATTCTAAATGTTAATAAGAAACTTATCTTTACTGACATTTTCTGTTTTCTCTTTGTAAACTCATCAAGCGTGAGCGAATGATAAACAAGAAATGTATGTGCAAGCTTTCCCACTGAACTGGGATGGAACTTTCCTTGGCATACTGAGAGGTTTCCAGACATTCGTGGACAAGCCCCTCAGTGGGCAGCTTTGATGGAAGCCTTCCAGCCCTGAGGAAATAGAGGTACGTATCTCTCGATAGCCCCTTGCTGCCACCAGCCATGTGACAGACCATACTGGGTAACCTGCTGTACCTTAACAGCCCTTAAAAGCAATCCACCCACAGGACTATCCCTGTGTCCTATCTGTGGTCACTGAGGGGTGTAAGGACAGCAGCACTCGGGGGTGTAAGGAAGAAAAGGGAGTTTGTTGCCAGCTCTGATTGGAGCATGAAGGACTTTACATCAACCTTCTGATGAAAAAGGATTTCCCTAGAGCCTAGTATACAGCTTGGGAAAGATTGTCACAAGCCTGTCCCCTTAACTAATTCTTTCCACAAAGGCATGATGAAAAACTCCCAGACCAACCACACCCCTGGGAATCTGCAGTAGACAGTCCTCTCCTTGCTGGAAAAGTGATTCCAGCACCTTTGCCTGCCAGGGCCTGACAAGCTGAAGGGAGAAAACCTGTAGGAGGAAGGATATGGAGAGGCAGGGCAAGAAATGAATGCATGAGGAGAAAAAATGAACGCATGAGGTGACAATACAGTTTTGCTCTGAGGTCACCAGGGGCCAGAGCTGTTGGAGATTGAGATGACATTGAAGAGGAGATGGTGAGGGACCAGCAGGAGGTGCAGCCACTGCCTGTGTACATGGCTCTGGATGAGATTCCCTCCAGAAAGAAGCAAGAAAATTCCTGCAGAAGGGACGAATTAATTGTTTCCTTTCTTCTGCAGACCTGGGAAGCATCTGTAATCCACAGCCTTGCATAGCCTGGGCTCAGTGTCTTGAGGCAGTGAAAGGTGGCTTAGACACCTGCCAGTGATTAGCTGGGTTGGACGGTAGTGAGCTATCCTGAAGGCAGGACACAGGCATTAGCCTTGCCAGCCTAGACATCAGCTCCTGGTTGTCAAAAATTCCATTCATGTAATACCTTCTTTTCGACCTGCAGTGCTTCTGCCCTCCTCTGTAGAGCAAAGAAGTGGATCTCTTCTACACCAGCTGCTCAAGAAGCTGGGTGGAGAGGGCCAATATTCTTTTCAATATTGCAAAATTACTTTTGCTACAGCAGACAGTGCTTGTGCCTATCTCCTTCATGTGACACAGAACCAGGAGAGCTTCTGACCAAAATACAGTGATACCAAACTTGCCTGAAAACTGCTGCAACAAATAGGGGTCAGGTGTTTCCCCAGACTGCCCAGAGGCTGATTCAAGAGAGCAGGCTGTAATCAGGCCTCCAGAGAAAGTAGTGTGGGATGCAAAGGCTTAAGCTCTGGGAGCACAGACAAAGGCAGAAGGATGCTTTGAAAGCGGGTTATACACCATGGAAAGCTGCAGAGAGTGCAGATGGCAAGCAGCAACCAGGCCATAGCACTCTGGGATTCTCCTTTGTTGCTGCCATGAGATAGCAGGTGGCTTATTTCCAGCCTGAAGGCTTGTGTTTCCAGTGGGGGCTAAGAAGTGGTAGCCATCATCTTGGAGAAGATGAGAGCTCAGAGTACCTGTCTTGGCTAGGCAAACAAGGACACTTTTGCAGGCATTAACATGGGAAAAAGAGAAACTTTTTGGTAATTTCTGTTCTCCACACCCAACTATGGCCAACTTTTCACTGCAACCAATACATTTGTAAAGAAAAACTGGAGATAATTTCACAACAAAGGGTGTTGGTGAGCTGACCAGGGGAGGTCCAGCTCAAAGGAAGTCTCTGTCCCTCTCTGAAGGAGACAAACCTGGAGTGCTCTGTCCATGTTGTGCTCCCCAGGTGGTGTAAGTCAGGCAGTGACTTGCCAGAGAGAACTCATCAGAGGGCCACCTGGTTGAGCAGGGGTGCAGAACACCTGCAGGGAGGTTTTGATATTTGTTCATCAGTACGAAGAGCATGTGAAAGGGAAATCTCCATCTGTCCTGGAGGATGTCAAAAGCCAGATCCAGGCTTTAGCCACAGCTGCACAGAGACAGGATAGGAAGCAATGGATGGAAGGTACAAATTTTAGATACTATGAAGAATCTTTTCTTCACAAAGGTTTTCGAACATGTGCAGAATTTCTTGAGTTTTCTGTGGAGATATCCAAAACTATGCCAGACACATCCAAGAGCAGCCCAATTTCACCTGGTTTTGCAGGATCAGATCACCTCCAGAGGTTCTTTCTACTCAATTATCACATGAGTCTATGAAATACATTGGAGCTGTTGTCACAGTGCCAGAATTGGATACATAAAAGGAGGAGTGGATGGTAGTGGCTAAATTATCCTTACCAGCTTACAAGCAGTGGGTGACTCTACCTAGCGTTTATTTAATCACTGCTGTGGTCAAGAGTACTGTGCAAATTATCTACTTTTTTTTTTTTTTTTTTTTTCATTTTAAGTGGTAGTATATTGATTGTTTTTACCTCCTTAGGAAGCACTGTTATAAAAATCTTTATACTCCCGCAAGTCCTTTAGTAAAGGGGATAAAAATCAAATTTCACAGCTGTGCTAACATTAGGTCCAGACCATTTTCAGTACATATTGAATAAAAAAATGCTAAAATAACATTAAAAGCCTAATTTAAGCTGACAAAGGCAAAGAAATCAGAATTTGGATGAAGAAAAGATGAAAAGGAAAGTAACCTCTCTCTGGACATATACACACCACCTTTCTAAAGTTTTTTTTTTAATAAGATTTATATTTCTTTTGGAAAAAGTCAAATGTCCCTGGGACTATTAGGGAACAAATAACATGGGATCTTTTCCAAAATAATCTATTGTAATTCAGGATTTTCATAAACGTTAAAATATTAAATATAATTACTAATTTTTAACATATATTAAGGATATTGGGTTTTTTATGTTCCAGTTAAATCCCTTGGATTTGTTATATTGGGAATATTGCATAATAAAAAATTAAAATAATATGTGCAGTTAAATGCACTTCTACAAAACACTTAAAGGGTATTCAGAGCAACTTCTCAAATGCAAACAGATCACACTCATTGTTTATTTTGGGGCGAGAAGTAGATCAGGAAGTTCAGCTAGTTCAAGTGTATTTTTAGAGAAAAACTTTCAGAACTTCTTATGTCAATATATCAGTGTGAGTTACAGGGGCATCCCATGGCTAACTCGCAGAAAAATTAGAACAAGAATGAACAATTGTAAAAACGACATAATTTTTATAGATGGCTCTCTGTATAATTTCTACCTTCTAATCAGCTCTGAATGAACCTAAACTTGCAGCAACAATGTTCTTTGTTTTGTGTTAGATGGATGCTCTGTAGATTTAATGGAAAAGATGGTGCAACTCTTTCTTGTCTTATTTGTGCACTACAGATATACATGCATTATGAGATTGTTTAAAATTCCTTTTGAAGCTTACTGTTGTATTGAAAAGCATTTGCAGTAATGGTGCACACCATACATGATTACATACACTGCAGTTTTGGAGCAGAGTGTGCTAAGGAGTAGATGAAGCTTGGTTTGAGGTCACCAGGTAGAGAGCTGTAGAGACAGCTGTTGAGTGGTTACTGGTGTGCTACACTGCTGGATTTATTCAGACATGTAGGATCTGGAAGAGGAAGCCAGAGTCTGAAGTGTCAGCCTCTGTTGTCACAGGGTGATGACCTTTCAAAATGTATGATAAATCAAGCCCTTCTAATTATTCATCAATGCAACATTGTCTCAGAATTCCCCAGCTGGCCTCTGATATCCTACCTTTGCTGTGCCTTTTAGTCTTGTGGATATAGATTTTCCTGCAAGAAAACACCTATTTTTATTTTCAAAGAGGGTCAGACAATTTTTAATCAAGCAGAAAAGTAACTGTTAGCTTTATCTTAAAAAAAATATATTTCTTTCAGTAATATATTAGTGGTATACTTACATTTAACATGGAAGCTATCCATATTGGAAGAAAACGATACTTAAGATAAAATCTCAGTATAAAAGCTAAAAAATACCCCAACATTCTACTTTAAATGGTTCAGTCACAGTCAATCCAAGCAAATGCAGTGGATTTTTCTTATTATTCAATATAGGTCATAGGAGATGAAAAAACTAATTGTAAAAGGCAGAAGAAAGGTACTGAAGTAAAAAAAAAAAAAAATTAACTGTGAACCAGAAAAAAAACAATCCCTCTCCTGCTCATCTGCGACTTGCCCTTGAAGGCTGATGTTCTACTTCAAAATTGCTTTGCCACCTAGAAGAGGTCACCTGATATCAGCCCCTCTCTAGTGACTCTCACGGTGTTATCACAAGTTTCATATCTGTGCACATCAACAAGTAGCATGCCAGTGCCAGCTCTCACAGCTGCAAGGACAAGGATCAGTTTAAAACATCAAAAGAGATTTTGGCTGCAGCTCCAGTGTTCTCAAATAGTTTATGCACTGTGTTTTTCTTTGGCCATATCATGGTCGTTGTAGTAGGAGATGTTGGTCTATGTCAAACAATCCAGAACCATTTGGAGGTAATCTGGAAAGCCTTTGCTTCTGAATGTGATACTCCAGTGAATAATTAAGAATTTTTTCTTTAAATTAAAAAACAAATCAGAAAAAATAACAATTAAAAAAAGCCCCAGGCACCAAAACAACAGATGACATGTATATATTAATTAATATATATGTAAGTTTACCCAGAGGGGAAAATAAATGAACTATTTAAAGATTTTTTTAATAGACATATTCAATAAAAAGATAGAATGTGTTACTTTTCTACTATAGTAAAGTGTCTGAAAATTAACGTATTTATACTGGCATGACACGAGAGCTATGGCAATTGGGTTTTTTTTGGTTTTTTTTTAATCCCTCTTCTCAACACCCCACCCCTGAGAAAGTTTAACAAGACCCAACAACCAAAAAAGGTAAATCTGCATAACAAAGTCTTGGATATTTTTAAGTTGTCTATAAAAGCGTACCTTGTGTGGTCTGATACATAGTTCAGGATGTAGTTTTCAAAAATGTCAAGCATGCACATGGCTTATAAGCACACATCACTTTTCAGTTTTGACAATTTTAGAGTAATCACCCAAAGGCCAGAAGAGCAAAGAATATTCATACCCAGTAGAAAATGTATTTGCAGTAAATTTAGATTATGAATGAAAACCTGTTGAAGCTATGTTCTTGTAGCCAAAGTGCTCATCCTGTCTTGGCAACAATCCAGTTCTGTTTTATGGAAAACATACATATTTATTTAATAAGGTTTCTTCTCTACATTAGTACATTAGTACGTTAAATCACTGTTTTTTTCATGCACAGATGTTACCACTCTTTGTCTTGTACCAAAGATGATCTTAACACACATAGCATAACATTGGCTTTGATAAAAACCTATCTGGCAGAAGATACCACTTGGTCATCCTATAAGAAGAATAATGTTTCTATAGCTTTCTATAATTTTTTTTTCCCAGGGGATTTGGGTTCATCTCTCTTTCCTTCCCTTCTCCATACTCTCTTCAGCTTGTCTATAGCCACTGTATGCTTCATATGGTTCTTGAACATCATGATTACGTAGAGAAAAACACAAAATTAGGAATAAGCACCTATACAATTGTAGTCTAGGAAATTCTTGCTGTAACCATGGCCTGCCTCCTCATTTTACAAAACTTTAGCAGCAAGTCAGCAGATTTATGTTTTAGATAAAAGTCACCTAATTGCATTCCTTGGTTTGAGAAAAATAAACTTACAAAAAACTCATCTGTCTTGACTACAAAGTGAGTTTACAAAAGAACTTTAGTACAGAAAAATACTGGACAGGGTTCTGAATAGTTTTCTTCTTGCAATATTTATATAAACTACTTTTAAAAGCATAGGGACTGTTTTCCCTCTTTATAGGTTTATAGCATAAATATCGTCAATGGAGGTAGGAATGATATGCATGTTTGGACAATAAACCCTTTAAAGACTATGACTGAAACATAGAGAACTAGGAAAATAATCCCTTAAAGAAGAAATGCACCAATAATTAATGCAGCAATCTGGAGTGCTTTATGAGCATACTGCTAGTTCACATTTTTAGCACATCAATGGAGACAACGTTGTAGTAACCAACTTTTGATGATCTCACAGTGAGCCATATCATGCAATGTTAGCAATATCAGTTTAAAATTTAAATATATATGGCCATCTCCTAAAGAAGAAAAAAATAAATAAAGGTCTCTTGAGTAGTCTTCAGATGATGCCAACGTCTATAAAAGCAAAGAATTGAATTAAACCTATTGCACTCACAAAGGTTTTGTATAGGGACCTGTGTGTTTGTTTAAATCAAGTTATCATTCTAACAGAGATAAACGTGGTTTGATTGCTTTTTATTTCATGGCAGGTTCCGTTATCTGTATCTATAGAATGCAGGACACTGGAATTTAATATTAAGGTGAACAAATGCATTTAGTTCAGCTGAATATTCCATCCCTACAGTGATAAATACCTTTTATAGGTTAGGCATTTCTATTAAGGCTTACTGAAAGCAAAGGAATTTGCTTTTGGAAAATTCTGAATTAAAGAATAAGCAGGTAAGCCAATTTCTTGAGACAGAATATTCTGCAGTGACATCAGTGTAGCAATGACACTGTAGCTTATTAGCTAAATGTTGCTGCCTTTGGGTAAAAAAAAAGTTGAAAAATGTCTACAGTCAAAATCCACACTATAAATTACTGCTAAATCCTGAACACTGATAAAATAAGCAAATTTCCTATGTTTAGTCTGTATTAAGCATGATGGGCTCCTCTAGAGCTAACAGGGTTAAAGCTTTCAAGCTGTTTGTGTGAAGCAATCAGAGAGGCCAAAGCTGAGAGGAAACAAGCTGGAATGCAGAGTGGTGCTAGTGATAGTTGTATGGCGTGATCAGCACATGGCAGGATGAAGCTTACAGCATAGTCTTGTGAGAACAAAATGAAATATAATTCCACCAGGAAAACCTTCATAGTGTTATCCAATGCATTGACCCTGGAAAATTCATGGACTGTCTTGTAGCACCTTTGGTCTAGATCACATATAAGTTTTACTCTTTCAGTTATGCTCTTAGCTATTGAACTCTAGATCTTTCAGTCACGTGTCAAAATAAATACTGTCTGACAGCTAAAGAATACCTTTATCATTCCCCGTTGCTCACTGACTTCATAGAAGCATACCTTTAGTCTTCACAAGAAAAAAGGAGGCTGTGATCTCAATATTTCAACACTTTTATTTACCTTATCTGTAATATAATTAATAGATGACTGCATAAAGATCAAGGTGGCTATCAAAGAAAATGAGACAGCTTCATATGAAACTTGCTCTTTTGAATCAGTCTAGGACTCTATCAAAGCATGTGTGATAATTTCATGTAAATCCCGGTGTTCTGAATCTGTATCTTTTAACCTGTACATACCATTTTTACCACACTACATTTCAAAGACATTCAAAGCTGATCTAATTTGTATTACAGAATTACATTATAATCTGCAAGCAGCACATCATACTGATTTCTTAAAATTAATGTGGAAGCTCATTATAAAGACATCTACAGAGGGCTCATGTAGTCTTTCTCAAAAATACTGTGACTTAAACCAACCACATTCTGTATTTAAAGTACACCTTTTTCTAGCCAGTCAGATCTTTCTCTGAAGTCTGGATTTTGAAATTTTGTATTTTGAGCACAAACCCAAGAGCAAAACATTCAGCGTCATCCAGGATTGCCATTTGTAAACTACTCTGAATGTTTGATGTTGAAATACATAAAAATGTTTTCAATTTTTGATTTATGAGATGATAAATTAAGAAGATTGTTCATCATGTTGGAAATAAATTCAAGTGATGGACCGAAGCAAGAAGCAGTAATACTAAGTAGGATTGCATTTTCCTTGTTTATGTAAGACCTAAATTGACTTTTAAAAGTGAACTTAACATTATAAATTCAATAAACAGACTTAAAAAAAGAGTCCTGTAATTCTTGTCATGACAAAACAACAGACGCTTGTTTACCAGAGAACCATTCTATATGGGCTACAGCCAGGATTTTCCCTTTTACCATGTTCCAGGACAAACCACATTTTGGAAAAACACAGCAAAAGTAGTGTAGATTTGCAGGCCAATCTATTCAGACAAATTGCAAAGTGACCACTCTCTAAGTCTCTTTTTAAATTAATACTGAATCATTACACTTGAGAACTCTCCCATGCCAAAAGTGCTTTACTCACTAACCTCCTGTCCACCCAAATAAGCAAATTACATCTGCCTATTTTTATTCTCTTTTCCAGAGTAGCAGGAACTAGCCACATCATCCAAGATAATAATACCTAACAAAAACGAAATATGAAGTATACACCAGGCAAATAGCTGACCTGCATCAAGGGTCATCAAATGATGAAAAAAAATACGAAAAAGGGGAATAAAAAGGAAAGAGTTCTTCTCTGGAAAGACCTTGGCCCTTAAAACTGGTTTGATATGCTTAATGCTGCAACTGAAGAAGCTGAATTACAGCTATCAGTTTTTAATTCATGGCAATGTCTAAAACTGCAGTCAGATAAACTGAGCACAGAAAACTCCAATACAGCTGGATGATACTTCATGCCCATGTTGCTTTCTAATGGAGTGGTATCAAACCAAGTGTTTATATCCTTGGTCTAGCTGACAGCATTGCTATGTGTTCTTTCAAGGACATGTCTTTATAAAGGGACAAAGAGCACTGATCCTATTCCTGCTTACCAAATTCCTTCCATATAGATTGCTAGGAGTCATAAACCCCTAAAAAGAATTTACAAAAAGAATTTACCAAAATTTACGATCCTATATAACTTGTATTAGCTACAGTTAAAGGAAGCCTCGAAAGCCTAAAGACGTACCAAGCAGACCTTTTGTTTAGAACATACGGGAGAAAGGACTAGAACAAATGCTTTCCAGTTAACTCCACAAATACAGTTGTGCTGCTCTCAGAAGAGAAAGAGGATCTTCAGAGCGCCTAACTCCTGATGAGCATAACCCAGTTTGATACAGCTCTTTACCCACTGTTTCACAACACTCAGCCTTACAAGGCAGAGCTGTGGGGCTCAGAGCCAATGACTGCCTAGTAGCTGTCAGACAGTCCAGGAAAATCAGTGTCTGAATAGAGGAAAAGCCCACAGAAAACAGAGGAATAGGAAAGCCTAAACAAAGTTGACACACTGTGTATTTTAAGGTCATCTTTCTGCTTCATCCATTTGCAAGTGGAGGATGTTGGACTACTGTTTTTTTTCCTGTGAAAGCATCAGTGTCTTGGGTTCCTGCTATCAAGCACCTAGGTGTTTTTGACTAGTTTGGAACAGACAGAGGTTAGGTTTAGAGCAAGGGATTAGACGTGAAATATCCATTTTCAAGGCAACAGGAATTAGGGTTGTATAAAGCACAGAGACATGATAGCACTTTTCCTGAATCTCATACAGTCAATAACAGCTGAAATTTTAGATTTTTTGTTCATCAGTTCCAATAAAATTGGGACAAAGTTCTCAGAGACCATGGCCACATAACTGAGGACAACATTTCACCCATTATCTTTAATTGGAAGAATACGCATGCCAAGGAAAAACGTTGCTATCTTAATTCTAGAGAAAGCATTAGCAACTGTATCGAAAAAAAACATGAAAGCTTCCTATTCCACCAAGGGACCCTGCCGATTATAATAGACTCTCTCTACACTAAAACATGATCATCCTGGTATATATGTTAATTTTGACTTGAAAGAATGATAACATAATATAGTATAGAAACAAACCTGTTACTCTTTGCCAAAAACTATTTAATAATTTGAATGAATCTTTTAAAAAAGCAGAAAACTAAGGACTGATTTCACTGTCTGGATGCTATGAAGTCTGCTGGCCTTTCTTAAGAACTTTTAAAAAAAATAACCCCGAAACAACAATTCCCATTTTACCTCTTCCCCAGAGAAAAAGAGTCCAAACAGAGAAATGATCCCTGCTAAAAACAAGTACTGACCTGAAGCAACTAGCGATGTTTCAGCTTTGAGTGCATGCCTTATTTTTCAGGAAATAACTTAAATCCAGTACAGATTACAGCTATGAAATAGAAAGCAGATCCACATCTGGCTGTCACATCTGTGCAAAGCAAAGCTTACTTTGTTTAGCCTGTCTGATTTATGGGTGTATCTAAATCATCTCAAGGCTATTTCACTTCTCATTTGCATAAAGAAAACAATAATATTGTATAATTTTTAATTGCTATAATGTGCAAACAGATTTTGGACCATGCCACTTCACTGTAGTATCTTTGAAGAATATCTAAGCTGAGGGGAAAAATTGCACAAATATGTTTCCCAAATTTCAAAACAAAACATAAATATTGTAAATGAATAAAATGTACGTTTAATCTACAAATATTGCAAACTATAAAATCAGATATTCTATTATATAATACTAAATATGTGTATCTTAAAATTTTTAGAGATATTAAAAGTTATTGACTCAAATGAGAGAAAACTGCTGCCTCATTTTTATTACACCAAGCTTTGGTCAAATTTTCAGCCTTGTAAATGAATTACATGGATTAATGAGTTCAATGGAAGGTAATGAACCCATTAAATTGCAGTCCTTCAAATTAAGCTACCAATGAAATGCAATGAAAATTAAAAAAATATTTTCTGGTTTTGCAGTGTTGAATGTGGAAATAAAAAAAATAAAATATTATAATTTGAAATTTCGCTTGTAATATTCTTTTTACAAATTGCTAAGCTTTTCTCCATATTATACTTTTATTGATAATGCTTATTTTCATATTCTATCAAATAAATAACAGTCATGATAACTGCATTCCATATTTTTATGTAAGTTATTAGTAATAATTTTAAATGTGACAAGGAGAAGCTTCTGATGCATTACTGAGTTTAATGCAAGCTCTGCATAAATTCAGATATACCTCACTGTGGATTTTTTTTTAACTGTTATCATGGAATTAGTTGCATAGATGTTACTAGGGAAAAATAAGTTTTTAGATTGTAAACAGTTACCCATTTGGTTAAATTTGCACACACAGACTGCTTAAAAAAATCATGAAAACTCACAGCCAAACTTCACACAAATGTGTCAGTCCATTCTTACTCAACAAAGATGAAAATAAGTGCAATGGATTAGATTCATTAGCTGTTTACACAAAACTGAGTATGTATATGCATAAAGGCAAATAACTGGACCCAGAATAAATGTATTGATAATTTAACTCTCTTGTAAGAAAAAAATCTGAAATAAAGACCAAGACAAAAAGAGTCACAAACAAAACCTGACAAAAAGCAAATAGCCATTTAGCATTTTGCAGAAATCCATTTTGCATATTAGAAAGAGGATGGAGAAAAAGATAGGAGAAAAACAACATGAAGTTCAGACATCAATATATACAGTAAAAGCAGCTTCAACACACCACTGAAAGAACAAAATTGTAAGTGAAATACAAAAACCTATAAAATTTGTTGATTGATATTAGCCTAAGATAATCACTGTCTGTAATGGGAAAATGCTAAGAATTATTTTAAAACACTTTATAGTTTGGAGGCTAGATCAAAACTGACTTTAGATGTCATAAGTTGTTATTTCCCTGAAGAAACAGTATACCATCATAGTTATTCAAACAGACAATATACACAGCAAAAAATCCTCCTTGGGTTTAATACAACGGCATTTATAATAGAAACCCCATATTTAGCAATAGTTACTTTTTAATGTTTAAAATACATTTTCTCAGCTATTATGAGACAAAAGTCATGTACATAATATGGTTTTGTGATGTACTCTCTAGAAAAGACCACACAACGTTTGCATATTTGTTTTGTTCACACTGCAAATACATTCTACCTTGAGCCTCGTTTCTCTAATGCTGTGATGTTGCTTTCATTCCCCCCATGCTCTATCAAAACTATGTTGAAAGAATATACTTTAAAGTGCTAACCACATAGCAAAACTGCTCCAATAATTTGAAAGTATGTGGACAGTTTTGAAAGACATCGAGATAAAACAATTTTAAGAGATTCAAAACCAATAAAGTCATTTTATGCAATATGTTCTTCATGTCAGTTGTTGTTTTCTTTAATTCACATTAAAGATATGGAATGTTTGACAATAGCCATGAATGACATTTGGACTGGGTTAAAACTGTATTGGCTACAAAATCAGATTCAGACTGGAAAGGCAAGACACAGGTTATGTAATTCAGAAATGACAATTTCTAGTGTGATAACAGTTGTTGTACTTAGTTCTGTTCTCAAGTAATGGTAACTGCAAATTAATAGAATATTTTTCCAACTACAAAGACATTTTACATAAAGAAACATTTAAAATAATCATACCCCCAAACCTCAAAACACTCAAATCCCAACCTATTTAAAATAGCCCTCAAACAGTTCAACTTTGAGAATGCTTACTGTGGAAAACTGTAAGCACTGAAAATCAGAGTGTAATTTTCCTTGAAATTTCAAATATAATATATGCATACTGAAAACATGTATTTACATTTCTTCAGAGATCTCAAAGATTAAAAAAAAAAGAAACCAAAAAGAATAAATTGCATCCACCTTTGAACTGTGAGCCCTCTGGTGAAAGAACTATTCATACTTCTGTTCTAATATAATATTTAACACAGTGGGGCTTTGGTTTGGGTTAGTTCCTGGCAATAATACAGTAAACAAGATTAAATTGAAATAACAAGAGCAATTCAGAGGTTTTTGTTCATTCTGTTTTGGAAGAGACAGGAAAGTTCCTGCTCAGAAGATCAGTGAATACAGTGTGATTCCAGTAGAGCACTTAAGCACCATTTTATCTGGGGGACTTTTGGGAAACCTTAATGTTGCACAGACCTGGCATCCACTTTTTGCAGAATGGTGGATTTCATCCTCTCAGTTAGTTCTTCCACCTTGAGTTGGTTTTGTCGTTCCCTCTTGCCCTTCCCTCAGCAGTCAGGCAGGTAGATATACAAAGAAAATGAGGTAATCCAGTCTATTTCTGTGATCTCATGTTGGTGTTGAAAATGTCTGCCCCACCTGCTTATAAAAACCAGGATTTCTAATGTCTCTCTGGGAAATCGATTCCTGCTCTTGTCTAGTCTTCCCACTAGGAAGTTATATTCTTAGTCTGGAGCTTACTTTCATCTCCCAGTTTAAATCCTTAATTTCTTCCCTACCCACACTCAGTGTGGAGAATAACTTATTGCCTCTTTTGTACTTCTCCAAACTAGATTACCCCTATGTTTCAAATGTTCCTTGTAAGTACCCTCTCTCACACCTGTTACTGTTCTTCGTTGCCTTCTACTTATGAACCTGGTGTGGTCAATGTCCCTCATTGGAAACAAGAGCCCACGCTGGCTGAGGCTTTGCATATTCTGGGATAGGACACCGATTTACCTCTCTCAGTGTGCTGCTTGCCCATTAGAAATTAACAGTTTCTAATGTGTGATTCATTAGTGAAAATACAATTGCCCAAAATGTTTCATCACACTCTGGTTTGTTGTCTTAAAAGTGTTCGCATTTTGTTGACATGAAAACATTCTATTTCCACACACAAAGGCTCCTCATCTTGTGGAAGAAAATTAGACATGTTTGACTACTGTGTTAGCTTTTGTTTGTGTCCATATTATCTTCCCTCTTTCTACAAATTTTGTAATTAATTTGTATCAGTGAAGTTAAGCTGACTGCTTGTTATTCCTATTTTTCTCCTGCACTTTAAAAAGTGGATGAGTGGATGTTACTTTTGCTATATTAGCCTTCTGGAATTTCACTTATTGTCACAAATTTTCCAGAACCACTTTTAATGCCCCTGACATTAGTGAAATTATTTTTTTTTCGTGCCTTGGAGTGGAAGTAGGCATGTGCAGTTGACTTACAAGTGTATAAATATTTTTAGCAATCTCAGGCTTGTTTTTATCCTTCTATAGCTTGACTCATTCTTTTGTCATGAACATTTACTCTATTGCCTGTTTGACTGAACTTGACCTTTTAGTGAAGACTCCAGCAAAAAAGACATTAGATTTACTTTCAGTTTCTTGATATCATGTGTTGATAGCTTCCTGGTCCCTTGGGAGTTGTCCAGCCCTTTTGCTGGTATTCTTCCTATTCACATCTCTGGCCAGCAGTGATTGCTTTGAGCTTTGGCTCTTCTATTCCTTTCCTCATGCTCCAACTATTCTTTTAAGATCCTGCATGATTACATGATTCCTACATCTCTATTCTTCACTCTTAAATTTTAAGTGATTGAAAAACTCATTATGACCAATTTCACTTTCTATCTTTCATCTGCCACTGTAATTTATGCTTGTGCCCTTTATATAATTTTTAAAACAATAGCTAAATTTTCAGAACCCAGTTTTTTGCCTCATTGGATTTGTTTTCCACAAAAGTATACTTACAAAGCTCTGAGTTTATTGGAGTCTGCTTTTCACACATTTTTTTGGTCTTAATATTCTGTTTTCACTCTCTCTCGTCTTTACTAATGAATGTTGTCATATTGTTGGCAGTCCATCAGAATTGCCTTTCATCCTCCGATTTTCATCCAGTTGTCTCCTGTTTGTTAGAAGTGAATCTAGAAACTCATCCTTCCCTGCTCCTTGTTTTCTTTACTGTTTGTATTCCAAAAATCTCTGAGAAATTTAGCTCTTGCTTTCTTTCTCAACAGTTCTCTGAGTAAAGGCTTCTGTCACTTTCAAATTTTTGTGTGATTCTGCTAATATCAAAAAATAAACAAAGAGGCTCACTTAGTTAATTTTCTTAGGGGGTTGAGAATGAGAACACCTAGTAAACAAAGACTTGGAACCACATTTTTCCATCTTATGAGAGGCCTGTGTTTCCTTTACAGCCAAAAGTGCTTGTCAGAAATGGCATTTGACAGCTTCTATCACTCTCTCTCCCCTCCACACATTGATTTTCACCTTGTACAGTACTTTAGCTTCAATTAGGCACAAGGTGTTATGCCTGAGACCACTTAGATACCCATCAGAAAGGCTACAACCAGCCAGGGCTGCTGTAGAGACCAAGGACAGAAAAAATGATTTGGCACTCAGACATGCTGAAAAAGTTTTTGTGGTAGCTGCAGGCTAAAAACATGAACTATAAGCAATGTAATTATGAAGTAGATGAAAACAAACTCCATGGTTACCCAGCTCCCTCATTATGATCAGATCACTTGGCACATCACTGCAGAGAACTTTGCTTTGGAAAAACATTACATTTTTCATGAGCAGTTCAATAAAAGAAACTATTTTATGGGTCCAGGAGATGGTTGAGGGGTTCAGAAGGAAATAATTTGCTTTTATTTTGCTTTAGAAATTAATTCCAATTTTTATAGCAATTTACAACAAATTCCTGCACATTAAATACAAAGCACTAAAGCAAAAGTTACAAACAGTATGTATTAGTATTTTTGGAATGAAAATTAAAAAGTGCTGCCACTTCTGCAGTCCAAGTCATTATGTTTTATGGCTTAGGTTAACATTGTGCTATAAAATAGAGTAAATAACTGTTAAAAGCAGTCATTTGCTCAGAATTATTATGAGTTTCATTTTGGGAATGATTCAACCCACTATTATTTTTTTTCCTGTGTAAATGGCAAATTTTTGAATTTTACTGCAGAGCTCTTAACTCTGTCCTGTCATACTGAGAGCAGATACCATGTTAAGAAGTGAGCTTTAAATAAGCCAACAACTACTGTGTTTGATGTCACTGCTTCATTTGTAGAAAATTGTATATGGTAAGCTATATTCCTATTTTTAAGCTCACATGGGAAAGGTATGCTTGTTCAGAAATCATTCTTAGCAAAAGAGGCTGTCAGAGTCTTTTTTTCTAACCAATCAATGTTATGTAGCAGGAGTCTCAGCATGAGATAATAGCTATGACTTCTTGCTAGAATCTCTTTTAAGTTCAGTTATTTCACATCTCCTCTTAGTAATCAAGTACAAAAATAACAGCAGTTTACGAGCCATATTAAGATTGTGGAATGTTTTGAATATATATAACCAGTTTGTTAAACAAAGAAATTAAATATTAGGACTATAGGTATCTTGTGCTAGTCCAGGGGTCTGTGGGTTTCTTCTTTTGATCCAGTACCATGTTGTAAGATAGTGAAAACTTGCTTGTACTGTGTCTCTATTCTCCTTAAATACGTGCTGTTTTGATTTTCATTTACTATTATATTACCTCTATGTTAGGGTATTTCATTATCCCTCCAGGTCCTTTAACACTTCATTAAGAATTTTAAACTATCCAGCATCATTGTGGTGTATTTTTCTGGCTGCAGGTTCAAAGAGGTTAAACATATATTTTTCTATGTATTTCATCATTCCAATGAGTCTGCATGACCCTTTCATAATTGCTGGAGGACAGATTTGGGGGTTGGCTCAGATTATGTTGCTAACTGCATATATAGTTTATTCACTTCTCTTTCTGAAATGTTACTTCTATTACTCACACTTCTTGACTGCTGTTGCTCTTTGCAAATCTGTCTTAAACCACCAGTCACAGCCTTCTACCACTTTTCTCAAATTAAGATGTCATTTCTTTAGACCTTAATATAAGTTCTAGAGCAGCAAATGTTGTATTTTCCTGTCATGTCATTGATGTTGTATATAAATAAATTTAAAGAAATGGTGGTTTTCACAGCAGTGTTGAACAGATGTCCCATTTTTTAAGCACTCCACTTGAACCTCCCTGGTTGCTCAAACTTAGAAAAGTGATGTCAACCATTTCTCCCTAGATTTTCCTTTCCCTTCCTGCTTTAGAACAGTATGCAAATTTCTTTAATTCAAGTCTGTGTACAAATATGAGATCTGTTTGGGTTTTTTTTTCACTTACAGTGACCATTTATATAGTTATTCCCATTGTTTCTCTCCTCATGCAATAATTTCCAGAGCTGTGAACTTATTAAATTTGATTTGCATCCTCTAACATAGGATGGAATGGTTTTTCCTGTGAGATGCTTGTATCTTGCTGTAATTGGTCTAACTTCTTTATTCCTTGAAGCATGAGATTAAAATCTTTAGTTCTTATGATCTAGCTCTATAGGACTTGAGATGTTTCACAAACTAATATTCCTCCCTTGGCACCCTGGCAAGGGTGATCAGTTCTATTCACCCAAACAGTTTACATATTCTCTTTGTGCAAACGAGTTTTCCACCATAGGTGCTTTGTTACAAATACATGTGGTATTCCTGCTTGTGGCTTTTCTTTAGTGTTTGTATTGTGATTACTGCTATTTTGGCTGCTGAGCTGCCCATTTTAGCACTGAGAAATGCTCCAGTTGCTTTGAGGCAGAATGCAGATCGCATCCTTGTGAAGGAACTATAGTACCACATTTGACTGCAGAACCAAGTGAACCAAATGCATTTCAGCACTTAACATTTCTAAATACAGGCAATGAATTTTGTTATATGTGCCACAGAATTTCGAAATTTGCTTTTCACATCAACTTACTGCTTACTAAGCCAGGTCATCCTTGTTTTGTCTCACATTTTTTCTTCTTTTATCAATTTTGCATTAAAAACTGCAGAGTATTTCTCTAAAAACAAAAATTTTTATCCAGAACATGAGATTAGTGATGTTATGCTTATATACATGCATAATGCAGATAAATATGTAAAAACCTCTCAGTGATGGAGGAAGTTTTCCATTTCATAGGCAAGAGCTTGACCCAACTGCTATGCAAAAATTGGCTGGGTGACAAATCAGTGATACAGGCTTCCATGGAGGAGGTTGAATTTTAGACAAATCCTTCTTTTGTTATTTCTTATTAGATAGTTTAAATACATTTGTACTCAACATACTGTTTACTGTGAATCCATTTACTTCAGTTTGCATAGTTAGTTTATATGTTTAGTAGTTTCAACCTCTGCATTTGGCCTTGTAAATTCCAGTTCAGGGGCTGGGTGCCAACCTTCAAAAGCTGTAGAGCTGAACTGTGAAAAAGACTTTGCTTTTATGATTTCAGACCTTCACCTTTGAGCTCTTGATAACTTTCTGGCTTAGACACCTTTGTTTCCTGTTTGGTCCATTGGTGTACAGGGTGTCACACCGAGCTCTGCTCTGTGCTGGTGGCTGGAAGGTGTTGGTAACTCACCTGTGCTTTGGCTGCTGCTGAGCGGGGCTGGCACAGCAACAGCCCTCTCCAAAATTCCCCTTCCATCTGAAAGCTGATCCTGGGAGAGGATACAGCTGGGCTAGCTGATCCAAATTAAACAAATGGATATTCCATACCACATGGCATCAGCTCAGATATAAAAGCTAAGGGAAGGAGGAGGAAGAACAGGGAGCATTTATATATTACAATTTTTGTCTTTCAGGCAAAAAAAATGCCTGTTATATTATGTGGAAATCCCACATAAGGATGCTCTGAATTTTTATGTGCTGTTAGCAATATGTTAAAAATGCATACAAATTTAAACCTTAAATATATAGGTATGAATATACTAGGAAAAATGAGTTATGCATCTTGTTGAAGATGTCTCTGCTCATTGCAAATTGTTTGACTGAGTGGTCTGAGACTGAGAGTTCAAATCTTAGAGGTCTCTCGCAACCCAATATATTCTGTGATTCTATTTGGTGTAATAACAGAAGTTTTCACATTCTTCAAAGGTGAATTCAGCCATGAGCAAAGTATATGTTCACATATTCATGATGCATTGCTTCAAAGTAACACTTCAGTTCTCAAAATACGTAAAGTCAAAATTCAGGTATTACACAAGAACTTAAATGGGGCTCATTCTGAGTCAGTGAGTAAATTTTTAATAGTAAGATTTTCTTGGCAAAGCTCAGACTTTAATATTTCTGGAGAAAATTGCAATATATCTGAAAGAACTTGATTATGGCCTCAAAAAATAGCTATGTACAGGCACAGCTATAGAGTCGTGTATATAGAGATAGTACTAGACTTTAGTGTCGGAAGGATATATTTATCTAAATTTCATGGAAATAAAGATTCAAGCACTTTGCTTACGTCCAAAATAATCCCATAGCTTCTAGTTCTAGTGCTACTTTGCATGCCAGATCATGAAGAATAGAGAACACTAGAGAAAAAAAAGGAAGCATCTGAAAACCTTTTATCCTAGACCCAAAATGAAATCTAAGCATCTAATTAGTTAAGAGCTAGATCGGAATTTAGAATTCTAATTCTAAATTTCATTTCAGTCATGCTGAAAAGCCTCTTCCATATTCACTGATCTCTAAAATCACCCAGATTCTAGAAGGTATTCAGTTTTCAGTACTGCTTTCCCACATAACTACAGTACTGCTTCTCTAGTCCTGCCCTCAGCCCTCTTGGGTGACAAGTAAGGAGAGTGCCCGGGGAGGAAGCAGCATTGCAAAAAATTACCTCATTCTTCATCATGCTGTTAGCATGATTATAGAAAGATTTGGCACAAATCAGCTTATATTTTGCATAAAATCACAGTTTAATCTGTATTTTATATGTTTTCTTAAAATTTCATTATAAGTTTTTATTCTGTTAAATTTCTTTTCTCACACTTGTAACAGCACTTCTGCACACACTCTGGGTTTTTTCATGGGTTTTTTTAAAGCTTTTTTTCTGTCGCTATGTACTTGCCTCCATTTATAGACCAGTAGTATGGTGTTATACTCCATGCTCTTTGAACTAGCCTCTAACACACAGTGATTTAAAGTCTTCTTTCAGCTCTTCAATGTTCAAAGTGAATAAGTGTTCTCTTTTGTACCCAGAAGACAAATGAATGCCAACAACCTGTAACTGCCTTTGATGCTTGACCTCTGTATTGAAAGTTTGTTATGTCACTCTGAAGAAATATAAACACGGAGGGATCTTCTCAGTTGCTTCATAGCCCAAATGCATGCCTTAAACTGAAAACATCTCTCTGACAAGAAACTGAATTTATGTAACTGCATGAATTGTGTTGAAGTGTTACTGCTGCAGGTTTGTACTCAGGGCTTCACCAACAAAGATATGATGATAGCATATACAGCTAAGGAGGGAAGTGAACTTTGATTTTCTTGCAGCCAGAATATTTAGTCATTGGTATTTTTACAGAAAAATAAACAAAACAGTGTAATCAGTTCCTCACTGCTATGTAAAGTGAAAAATGTTTTACCTGTTCGGTTCAGAAGTATGTGATTTTGTGAACTCTGTGCTGCTTTTAAAAATTAAGAGATTTGTGAATAGGTGGCACTTTAAGAATCCCTTTTATATTCCTCTGCTGTCACAAGAGAAATTGTCCATTATTCTCTGTTTTTCCTGTTTATGTCATGAGGAAGAAAGTATAGGGCATGAAAGAAAAACTGTCTCTTTTCTCTCTGTCAGCTAAGGGAGAGACTGTCAGCTATGGGGTCTGGAAGGAATTTTTCTTTAAACACCCACGTAAGAGCGAGCTTGCTCTGACCCTTTTGGTCTTAAAAAAATATTTGTACGATTGCTTTTGACCACATGTTTTGGGTTTTTTTCTGAAGAACTTCCAGGTGAACTGACCACGCTTTTAAGGTACATTTCGGTCTCATATTCATTGCAAATGTGGGTAGAGCTATATCAGTGCAGCAGCACTGGTTAGGACTTGTTCATGTGCACTTCCCACGTCCAGCAAACAAAGCACAAAACAAGATAATCCCTTAAGACAGAAATTTCTAATGGAAGGAAACTAATACTTCATCTTTCATAAACAGCAAGCTTAACATCTAGAGATCCAGTCTTGTGAGACTCTGAAACTCTATGGAGTTCATATGGGGAGGAGGATGTGGAATGAATATTCCCCTACAGGAACTTTAAGGACCATATACAGATATAAAGGTTTGCTCTGCTCTGTGAAGGTGCCGAAATTTTTATAACCTCTGCCTCATGTTACCTGATCACGAGAAAAGTATTGATAGTACCTAGGAAACCAATGTTTATTTTGAGCAGAAATAAACAAACAGAAAATGGGTGTACTAGAGAAGTTTCAGATTCTACAAGTCTGTGATAAACATCCTACTGAGTGAGGTCAGTTTCCTATACCACACCCTGCCTCTAACACTGGAAGTGGGAGATGGTATTTAGTCAGAACATGTGAATTTGGCCACCTGCCTTTTTCCTCCCCTGGGATTCACGGCCATTGAATACATATGGATACATCCGTGATACATATGGATATGGCATAGAGTTTGTATCCCAGCATATATTCTCTAGTATCTTAGTCTGGCCTGTTTTGAAACACTGATATTATCTGTCTGCACAGTCTCCTGTGACAACACATTTTAAAAGTTCATTACCTATTCAATTAAAAATAGATTTTTTCCATCTGTTTTACATGATCTTTTATGAGATTCTGAGCTCTGAAATTCCAGATTTTAGGAATTTTCGACATAACAATTGTCATTAATCTTGTACCATCATCATCATGATTGTCTAAACCTCATCTGTATTTCCCATTAGCCTTCTCTTTGAAAGACCTATTTTTCCTCTCAAGCCAACTGCTTTATTCCTGAAACCATTTCTGTTGCCTTTTCTTCTACCTTTTCTGACTTCAACTTGTCTTTCAATGAATGTTGAATGTCAATCAGGGAGTTCTGGTACTAGGCATCTGAAATGATTGCTGAAGAACTAATGAATTGAAGCCTCATTCTGTTGATCCCTTAGCTCTGTAATATTCCTCTTCCCATCAGGAGTCAGAGCATAACCTGCACATTTGCTGCCTTGCCAAATGTTAATACCATTTAGTGAGTGCATGCTTGTGTGGGTATCAGGAATAAGCAAAGCTTATTAAAAAATTCACTGTCACTAAAAGTCCAGCTCAAAATTGAAACTATTTCCTGGAAAATATTCTTTCAATACGCAGTCTTTTTATTTTATTTTATTTTATTTTATTTTATTTTATTTTATTTTATTTTATTTTATTTTATTTTATTTTATTTTGTTTGATTTCTGCAAATAGTTTAAGTAGAGAGATTTATTATAGAATTGTTCACTGGTATACAAAACTTACAAGAAAATATTGAGGAGCATTAATGTAAAAGGATATTAAAATTCCCATACCTGAGTATTGGAAACTAAAGCTGAAATTTTGCACAGCTAGCTTAGATCAAAAATAAGTTAAGTGAAATATTGTGCAATCATGTCCTATAATTCCTTATTATTTCAGATTTACAAATAATTATTTTACATTTAGATAAAGCCATTACATTGAATTATGAATTATTAATTGATTAATTTCAGATAAATAAATCTAGGAAAACTATCAGCTGTTCAAAGATAATTTGAAAATAGAAAAAAGAAAAATTTGTCTTATGATTTATTTACTATGTATAATTCTCCCAACTCTACATGAGTCATTAGTGCTCTGAATATCCATTATTTATATTTTTTTGTTTTGTTTGTTGTTTAGTTTTAGTAAAATCACTAAAGTTAGAAATAGGAAAATTTGAGGTTGTTCAGCCTAATATATAATCTGGAATTTCAGCAAGTGTGTCTGCCATCTTTCAAAAGTTGGCTGGCTGAATTTCAACTGTGACCATCACAAAAGCATGGCTTCAATTCTTTTTCCCTACAGTGTCAATCCACGCCTGTCCCAGGCTGTTTTGTTCACTTGAATTTAGATCAGTGACACTGGAAAATTTCCAAGTTATAAGGGAAAACTTGAAATTTGATAGAATAATAGCTGTAATTTTCAGGGATGTTAAGCACAAAAAGGTGCTATTATTACCTACAGAAGAAGGAGAATTTCATAGAGATTTCAGTGGGTGGTTGCACCAAAAAAGTGCTGAGAATTTTGCATAACCCAGACTTTATTGACGTATTCCTACTTATGCACAAGATACAAATCAGGTTATGAATGATAAACTCTTCACTGACCTAAAACTCCTTTCTTCGTCAAATTTAACATAGGAAAAAGATCGTGACATCTGTCATGCTAAAAATTAATTAAAGATGGGTACAGCTTAATTTAATAAAACAAAATGAAATAAAATGAAATGATCTGGACCTCCTTTTTATTCCTGATTGGTGTCTACCAGGGCACTGAGGAACGGTAGAGAAGATACCCTCAAGACCAAGACAATATATTCCAGGTGTGTAATCCTGCTCTGTCATCTTTTTGATGGCTGTGAAGAATTTTTCTGGGAGACCTTCAGGGCTTTGGTTCCCATTCTTTTGACCTTCTGTTATAGTACCTTCTCTAATTGTGTTCCTAATCATATCATAGTACTTTTCTCACTCCCTTACTTAATGCTGCAGGTTTGGTGTCCTTGGAGGGCTAGCTTAGAAATCTGAATAGTGGATCCAGCAGTGGAGAAATAGGGGAAAATATTAATGTGTGATCTAAAAGTCTTGTCCCGGTTGTAGATCTGGATTTATCATGTGACCCTGCATATCAGTGCGTTCACTGTTCATGTCTGCATTCAGGATGAGCTCCCACCACCACAAACTGCTTTCACTCCTGTCACTCATCCTGAGGAAGCTGCAAAAGGGTTACATTAAAACATCAGTACAGGGGCCTCCAAGCTTGTCTATGGAGCAATCTTTAAACAGTTTTTCCACCATCTCTGATGCCAGACGTCCCCTAATCTCATCTCATGTCACATATTTATCTCACACTACCCATCTCAGCCTGTGAACCTCTCATTCTCATAGTGATTATCATCTTGTGCCAAAAACAAAACCTCTCAAGCTTGGGATGGAGAAAATGTCTGTGAATGAGGGAGTCCCTCTCACTGTCAGCCTCCAGCTCATCAGATGCCAGAACTCATGCAGGCATTCTTTCTCCAGAACAGAGCAGAATGCTTTGCACTGAGAGCTTTGCTACCAAGCCAATTACTAGACGGTGAATTTTCTTTCATTAAAGCTATCCATACAGACAAAAACCTGCATTGCAAAACCATTGGCATTGGTTTATCACTGCACATATACAAGCTGCAAAACTACAAATAATTGCCTTTGTGGTTATATATTGATGAGGTTCAGCATATTTCATGGTTACACACCAGCCAGAACCAGTTTCAAGATATTGGTCTAACAAGTACAGGCAATAAGAGGGCTCCTTTTTCAGTCAGTTAGAATTATTTAAATATGTTTCTTAATTCATTAGAGTGAGAAATGCAGGTAAATGATTCAAAAGATACTTGGAAAGTGATTTCTTTATTATTATTACCTTACTGAGTGAGATGTCTGGATTTGTGAATTTTTCATGGTTTTCATCTGAATCCAAATTCCAAATGCTCTGTCGAGTTTTAAAATTCAGGAAAGAAGTCCATTACTGTTCTCAGTAGGTGCCACTTATGTGTCTCTGCACTGCATCTGTCAAGATGAAAGAGCAATCAAAAAAGTGTTTGGCCTCATATATGCAGTTTTCCTCCATGGTGCAAAAAAGAAATTCTTAAGTCAAACTAGTAAACTAGATATTAGTTATAATAACACTCCCAAGTAACATCTTTTCTGGAGAAAATTCCCATGTTACTATGTGCACGGGTCTCCAGAGAGAATGTTGTTTCAGTTTTGAAAAATGTGACAAAAAGTATTGAATTGCAAAGGACCTAATGGAAAAGTCTGTAATCTGTCTTATACTATTTGATTAACCCTCTGTGTTAATAGTATACTAAAGCAATCTGATTTTAAAACTCTATATTTTATCAGATTTATAAATTTTAGGTATGTACAAATATATTAATATACAAAAATGTTTTCTTGATCCAGAAAAAAGATATTCAAATACAAGGATAAATAATCTATGGTCACTGAAATTACCATAGCCATTTAAAGTCAGGTTTGAGCTACTATATAGGAAAAATGCTACACATTGCATATTGTGTTAATAGTTAACTTCAAAGGTTTTGAATATTCAGCCTTATCTGATCTCCAGTTATTTGCAATTGCAGTGCAGATTGAGATATCAAAAAATCAAGAATAAAATATTCGGAAATTTCTTATTCTTTTTAGTGACAAGTTAAATTACAGGAGATCTTACCATTCTCTAATGGGATTTTTTACAATTATAAAATTTTCTTGGCACTTTAAGTAATATCTTTGTTTCCAGATTTTATAACAGCACAGCTTTACTCCCTAGTCTGACGCTTTTCTATCAAAGTGCCCAAATTTGTCTGATGTTTTGGTATGGAGCAGGACAAATGGGAAGTGAGAGAGCAAGATGGACATAGGATGGGTATGGGAGTGAGATTTCAGACACTCCTGAAAGTGAAGCTATGTTTTCCCCTTGCTAATATATATTTTTTTAAGTGCTAAAAATGAATGTGATGACCTTCTCTGTGGTCATTTCTTCATCTGGAGTCCATTTTCTTTGGAGGAAAGACCTCAAATTTGTCAAGAGAATATATTTGTGTAGATATATTTGCCAATCCCACTAAAATCTACTCAGATTTGGCCATGCTTTTAAGCTTCTTTTAAAATGAAAATTTTCTATTCCCTGCTCTGAGCAAATATCTGTGAAAAGCATCTCATTCTTATTCAAGGAGAAGGAAAAAGTCTCCATGCATATCTGTGGGCTCCCTTGGCAGTGTTCCATACACAGTCTAGGCCAGCTCATCAGCAATACAGGGTTGAAATACAAGCCTCAAAATAATGCCATGGAATAACAAGGGAGGAGAAGGAGGATACCACTACACATTTTGAAAAAGTAAAGAACAGTCAAAACTACACTGAAAAATGTTGTTAAAATTGTGAAGTCAAAGACTGAGATTAGCTGCTGCCACACTTGTAGCTGCTTGAGCAATCTTTATTCAGTTTTTATCCGTTTACATGACTACACAGAACTAACAGAGAAGTTAGACAACTAAAAAGTTAAGGTGGCACCATATTTTAGCACTTGAACTCAGCATTGGCATCTGGCACCAAGGCATCAATGTCCATTAGGGTTCCCAGGGGAACCTGGACATGTGCAGGTTGTCATACTACAGCACTCGCCTTGGCTCAACTTGTTCCTGGAGATACTCTGACATTAAGGAACCAATTAATACAAACCTCTTGCTATCCTTTTTAAGATTTTATAAATATTTACAACTTATTTGAATGTATAAGAGACTTAATTATGAGAAACAATTCTTCACTACCACTTTTAAAGCTATGATAGAAGCGTAAGGCATGGGAAGGAAGATCTTGAAAGAGAAATATACATTGATAAAATTACAGAAACTGCCTAGGACTCCATTGCAAATTGAACTCTCCAAACATGCAGCAGCCATCTGAAAGATATAATTAAAGAATTCGAACTTTATATGAAAGTAAATGCAGCTACAGAGAAAACTGAGGAAAATGGGATTTTTCTCTTATTATTCTTATTAAGCCCATGACATTAGATTTGCTGAAAAGCCTTCCATTAAAATGATCAAGAAGAAGCCAATTATCAGACAGAGCTACAGAAATTAAAAGAATGTTACACTGGTAGTGAGAATGTACATAAAAAATTAATCTCAGAGGGGGAGACACTGGTCTCTCATTAATCACCCAATACGAACATCATGTACTTTGGAATGAAATTCAAAATGTTTGCATGCTGAACAGCCCAATTAACATCTTGTTGCCTGAAGCTAAGAAATGGGAATGGGTTAGAACAGGGGTGCATCCTAATTCTTGCAGTTTAACTGCATTGTTATGAGCAAAGTGAGGTATTTTAATATATTTAGATAGCACAGCTCAGAGCCACCTCATGGAGACAGGCAACTATATATTATTTCCAAAGAAAAAAAGAGTCAATCGTTTTTAAAAACAGCCAGAGAATTAGCTCCTTGTGACTGTAGCGTTGCCTTTTGTGAGAAGTGATAATTCTGGAGCATGTTAAATGTGTTTTGAGAGCACTGGCTGAGGCAAAGCCCTGGAGGACAAAAGCAGACAAATGCATGGCTTCTAGATACTAGACAAGAGCCTCAACACAAGCTGGTTGCTGAGTTGCCCAGACTGTGAAGACTTGGCATGCTTTAGTGCCTGTGGAGCTCTGAAGTTAAAAATTATGAAAGAGAAGGTAAGGAAAACTTAAGTATCACTAAGATTAGCTGGTAGCTGACAGTACGTACCCAACATTTCTAGTTTTGGAGGCAGGACCCCAAACTGTTCATGATTAAATCAGTGCAGGGTTAGTGTGGCAGATTTAGGTGCATTCTTTCATTATGTGACCATTTGCTGTTTTTCCAATGAAGATCTTTATTTGTGATACAAACCAAAGATGAACCAATATTGTCATTAATAAAGCTGCTGTCTCCTTCATTCCCATGTTAGTGTAGGAACGAGAAGGTATGAGTGAATGTATCTCCTAATTATAACTGATGATGAGAGGTAATATTTTCTTGCTGCTATTTCACCCTGTAGAACTCAATTCTTTACTGCCCTATCATGATGTTTAGCAAACTCCTTACATCAGATTTTCCACAAGGGTTCTCTAATTCTATGTAACTCATTTTTTGTGTACCTGGACTCACCCCATGCTATGGCACTGGGAGAAGCTGTAATGACGAGCAAAGACAATAGAAGCTATGTTTTAGAGAATACCTCAGGTATGTTTTTGAAAACCAGTTGGGTAAGATTTTTCAGGCTGGATACTTAAAATAATTTGAAACTTCTGACTTTAGTGTCTGTGTGGTTCAGCACTTTGTAAAGTGAAGATAGCTACACCTCTCTACTTCACATTGTTATTTTGAAAATAAATTCTTTTATTACACCGACATGGAAAAACACCCATGGGAAAAGTAAAGAGTCTGTGTTCAGATTGGCATTTGAGCTAATGTGAGCTAAAGTTAAAGCTGTGAGAGGCACACACTGAAGACAGCCCAGTATTAAACATTATCTCAGGACCCCAGTATCAGTCATTCTGCAGGCTGAATGAAGTGGTAAACATCTGTAGAGAATGGCATGTGATTAATTAACTGCACACTATTTTAAGATGTCACAAGAGCCCTGAACTAAAATTCTACTGTCAACTTTAGTACTGACACCTCAAAACTTCAATGATTTGCTTTTTTAAACTTAATATTATTCCACATTGTTTTTTAGAAGTTTTAATCTATATATGATGGTGTGATGCGGAGGCTGCATAAGTATTTAAGAAGTTTTTGGTTTTTGGGGTTTTTTTTTGTTGGTTTTTTTTTGGGGGGGGGGTTGTTTTGTTTTCTTTTGTTTTGGTTTTTTTTGTTTGTTTTTTTGTTATGAATGGTGAATAAACCCATCCTGACATTAAGAATACTTCTTGGAAAGAATATCTTGCAATATATTTGATTATATTTTACTTATATCACATTTTGATATAAAGAATTATCCCTTGAAAGTTGGTGAGGTTTTGGTTAAGGATTTTAAAGAAGATTTTTCAAAGAAAGTAAAGAAGTTTTTTTGTCTTCCAACCGACCGACTTTCTATGATCAGTTCACTAGTGTAGCAGGAACAGGAAAAACCTTTCTCAAGGGTTTTGCAATGGTTGAGTCTGATAGGTTTTCCTTTAAAAGCTGCTAGTCAGTAGTATTCACCCTGGATCTTTTAGTATGAAATGCAGGTGAAGAGAAAGGGAAACTCTCTGCCATGTTTTGTTTCTGTTTTAATAGGAAACTATTCATATACTGAGAGTGTTGAAAAGTTAGAAGTAGACATAGAGGTGATGAATTAGTAGGCATGTTACAAGTAACACAGCGAAGTTACTGAAAAAATGCACTGCAGTGTTTGTTATGTGACCACTAACAGTAATTATTCTCCCCCACAATACAATCTCAGGAAGTTAGGTATCTTTTTTTATATTAACACCTACAATTGCAACCCTTTTCCTTGAAGGAGAGTCTTTCAATGAAATAGAAACGTAATATTTTGTATCCCAGTCCTCATTAAGAGGATGCAACTACTTGATAAAGTGGCAGCAAAAGTGATTTTTCTGCATGCAGAATTCATCTAGATATTTGTGAACCAGAGATCAATGACAATTTAAAAATGCATGTGCAAGTAAAATGTAGTTATTCCACTTGGACCATAAATATAAATATCTCTCTATTTCAACGGACAAATTTCTTTTTTCTAGGCATTTCCTAAGGAGTTTTTGGTGGAGTGAAGAATGTGAATTACAGCTATTTTTAGCTGTTAAAAATAAACAAAATATAAAAAAAGCAATAGGAAGGTATGTTTCTTCCAGAAATGCATGCTACCTGAAATGTGAATAAGCAACTGAGAGAGAAATTAAATTCTATCGCAAAAAATTTACTGTCCCATTTATATATGTTTTCAGCCTTTTTCTTGTTTGAACTATATTTCTTTTCTTTTTGAAAGAAAACCTGACTTATATAAGGAATTAGCCAAAGAAAGCAAAATCTGAATTCTTACTTGTTATTGAAGAGATAGATGGAGAGATATATAGAATAAAGCCATTCAAGAGGCTGTTGAAGATTTACAACTTCTGGAGTTAAAGATGATTCTCTGTGTCCAGGAAAAATTTTGAAGAGCTTCAGGTGAAGACAGAAATAGGTTTTGTACTTCTTTTTTTATTTTGGACGAACTTATGTTTACAATACAAAGCATCAAAGACCAGAGGAGAAAACTCCACAAAGCGTTCAGAATAATGTTGAATCTGTGACAAATAAAGGAGGCATGAAACATGTAGGTACAGGCAGCAGTGAGAAAATACCAAGAACATTCCCTGCTCAGGTTAGAGCCATTTGCAGTGGAAAGCCAGAATACAACAGTCACAAGCTGCTATAAGGTCCTGAACAATTAATCTTGAAGCTCATTCTGATTCAGCCAGAAGATAAGATTAGGCGGCCTGTGGAGGTGCCTTAGAACCAACCTTTTCTTTGGTTCTGCAAGTAAAAAGTTGTCCTGATGGGCTGAGACATGAAATCTGTGTTTTATCTTGGTATATGAAGGTCTGTAAAACCTTATATAGCCTTAGAGTTTGGTTTCATCAAACTTGTTTAACTCACTGTCTGGCTTTTTACCTGTAAAATTAATAATTGTGTTTTATTTAAATTTATATCTATAAAGCAATAAACTCTTTTTATCTTTACTTGCATCTAAGATGTGAAAAGAGATAACACAACTTTCTTGCTTTATCTTCATATGAATTGATGATTCTGATTTATATTTTGACTTAATGATTCTGATTTATATTTTGACAAACAATTTTGTTGGGCTGTTTTTTGCAAAGCTGCTCAATAAAAGTGCATGTCTAGTGCAAATTTATAGCCCACATATAGCGTTTAAATATCTTGAACTATCTAAATGACAAAGTAAAATACACACTTTTAAGGGGAGACAAAATAATAGTTTTCTAGGGAATGAGTTCTTCCTAAGAGCAAATTTAAGCAGAAATTACAACATGTGAACTGTAAATCTGATGGTTGATTTCTGAAGTGTGACTATGTAATGTACTGATAAAGTAAACCTAATAAATCAGAGAGGAAATCTAAAGTCTCATACCTGTTGCCTACACTTGGAATTAAGTGAGGTTTTTTTTGCTAGTCATTAGGAACTGCAATAATCCTAATAACTGCAATAATCCTAATAAATAATATGGTCTACACCACATAGTGCTGTAATCTGATGTAACGTAATTGAGATATGTGGATTTTCTTTCTTTAACTGTAACTATTAATTGTCATGTTCATCTGTTTGCTTTTTTGCTTGCTGAAGGGGCAATTCTGTTCTCAGCCTTCATAAGGGGCTGCAATTATAACATTCATAAAATCAGCTAGTCATAAACATGTCACATAAAGTATTTCACAGAGTTTATGTGAAAGGAAATTGAAGTCTCCTGGAAATGGAACTGAATCTTGTCCAAACAACCTTCGATACACTAATTCAACTTTATTGTTTTTGTATATTACAGGCTTCTTTATCCATGCATACTATCATTAACCATACAGTATGTTTTGATAAATATTCCCCTTCCTGGAAACTTGTGCAGTTCTTTGACCACTGTCTCTGTTGGTGGTGCTTTTTCATTAAGTCTAAACTGGAAAAAGAAATGTCATATTTAGGTGAAAGAAACTGATAAAATGAAAAAGTAATTACCTCCCAAGGTGTTTATGTGGTAGAACTATCTGTCTGCCCTTTAAGACTCCTAAATAATTGGTTAATATTTGAGAAATAATAAACAATTATACCTAAGGCTAATAGCACCACTTAATTTTTATTAAAGATCTACAATGGCCAGGGTCACCATGTAATTTGAATGAGTCAGGCAATAATACCAAACAGTACTCAGGATATGACTTACAATATATTTTGGAGGAGCAGTTCCTTCGTTTTAACAAATGATGAAGGGAACAATTAAGAAAAGAAGAATTTGTGGTATGAATTTCAGGCTACCTATGCTTCTACCTATACATATTTTGGTCATAAAATCCACCTAAATGTTGCTTGTGTCCTCAACGTGTGTGCATAAATTATCCCCTCTACAAATGAAATAGGTTAGACTGTGAATGCAATAGCAGGTAGTTCAAATTTGGCTCTAAAGGTTAGGGTAATGATTTTAGTCTGTTATAGCTGCTTAAAATCACCAATAAATTCAGTGAACCTGTGGATTAGGTCATGTGTAAATTTGATGTTAATGTCTGTGTTACCGAATCTTCTCTTTTTTTGTTCCCATGAACTTTCAGACCTGTCTGATTCTGTCTGTGATGCAGGCATTTAGTCACAGAGTACCCTGGCTGTGTGCCCTCATGGGCTTCAGCAGCTGCAGCTGGCCAGTGGCATCCTGTGCCCCATGGGGGCTGTCAGATCACAGCTCTGCACAGCCTGTGCTATGGCTGTTTGGGGGTGCAAGCCCCTCTTTTGTCCCTCTTGGGGGTACAAACACCATGTTTAATGCCATGTGTGAAGTATGAGACTGAGGTCTCGGTACCAGCAGCAACTCTGATTGTGTTTATGTAGAGGGGCACATGACATTCACGGGAGCATGGTTAAAGATTTTAAACACCCACAGACTTGTAAGGAACTTTCTGCTACACTGAGATAAAACTTCTAAAAAGAGGGGTTGGGAACTTCTGTGATTAGCTTGGAATTTTGCTATAGCAAACCCACTGCAAAGTGAAAATTCTAACAGAACTCTGTTCTTGAAAAATATTTTAACAGTATAGCTGACCAGATGTATTTATGAACTCCAGTCAGGGGACTTCTGAAAACCTCTCACTAATGTCTCGTTCTGCAGGAGAAGGATGTCAATGGTGCCCCAGTTCAAATTTTTCTGGCTGATGTGAGATTTTGCTATAGTAAGTCATAGCAACAGGGCCAAGAAAAGATATTTTCATCAGTATTTTTCTGAGAAAACTTTGTTCAGGATCCAAACCAGCAAAACACTATCTCCATACATTTTTAAGAACTCTTCAATAGAAAAGTGAGGAGTTTCCAGGTGTTTCTACTTGGGGATAAAGGAAAAGATAAGTGGAAATGCAATTATCAATGGAAAAGCAAGATGACAGAAATTTTTCAAAGATTTAGAAGTGATGATGATTATTACTATTATTTGTTCTCTCTTTCTTAGCCAGAAGTGGGTATTGCTTTCTAAAAAGATGTCTGACATGTCTTGGCTACTTCCAGTTGCCTAATTTTGAGTCTGCAAGAGCTGGTTGAGTGTCAGTTTCTTTCACATTTGATACTACTCGACCTTCTTCAAACACTCTCACTCTTAGCATTGGAAACTGGAAGAGAAAAGCAAACTTTAGCATTTGTAACAATTGACACAAAGTGGTGAAGCTTTGTGACAGAAGGAACACAAGAGAGGGGAAATGAAGTGCTGTTTGGGACGAAGGGCATATAGCTGACTCTGGTTTTCACTTTTCATTGTGTTCTTTCTCACCTGTTTGAAGGTTTCCTCTCTATGTGTCACTTCTATGCTGTTAGAAGTTATGTCTTTTGTTAAATAATTCAGAGCTTTCCAGTCTGCCAATCAGGGAAGGATTAAAGCTGTGGTGTTTCTTTTTTCTTTTTCTCTTTTCTTTTCTTTTCTTTTCTTTTCTTTTCTTTTCTTTTCTTTTCTTTTCTTTTCTTTTCTTTTCTTTTCTTTTCTTTTCTTTTCTTTTCTTTTCTTTTCTTTTCTTTTCTTTTCTTTTCTTTTCTTTTCTTTTCTTTTCTTTTCTTTTCTTTTCTTTTCTTCTTTTTTTCTTTTTTCTTCTTTTCTTATCTTTCTCTCTTTCTCTTTCTCTTTCTCTTTCTCTTTCTCTTTCTCTTTCTCTTTCTCTTTCTCTTTCTCTTTCTCTCTTTCTTTCTCTCTTTCCCTCTTTCTTTGTCTCCCTTTGTATTTATTTTACAAAACAGAAAAGGAGAAGGCAAAATGAAAAAAAAATAATATCCATCACAGCTGTGTTAGATTGTTGCTAAAAGGAGTAAGAAGCAGAAGTCACACCAGGACTCATATTTTGCACTGTGCTGTTTTGTCAAATCAAACATTCTATTAAATCAAATCACTATTTATTATTTAAATTTTTAATTTTATCTTGCTTTCCTAGCTTTAATTCTTTTAATTTCCTACCTTTTAATACTTTAATTTCCTACCTTTAATTCATGATGTGTTAAGTGAAATCTTAGAAAGTTCAGCTAGAATTTGCATACAAAATTACGAACTAATTTTGAAATGACAGATATTCCATTGTTTTGATCTTGTCTTCATTAATATGGAAATAAGAAACGTCTTTGCTTGAGGCAGATCACACTAGGTCTGCTTCAAGATCTTCCTGAAATTTGTCTTCCTGCATCATGTTCTTTAGCAACAAGCAAAGTATGAACTTCTCCACAACTGTGTAGGATAATCTCAGTGAAGATGGTGTCACAAACACTGTGAAACATACAATAATCTAGAAGGATCCTACGTGTAAATTGCTGAACTCTACCTATAACATTAATGATTCAATTTTGCTTCCCTTCTCCCAGGCAATATTATTGAGAAAAGAATGACAACAAACCATGCATGGTATCAGTTGACAAAAGGGTTCTAGGCTTGTCTTTGTCCAGTGGTTACAGAAATTTATAAATATTCACAGAATTAGACAAAGGATTTTACTAATTTACTCAGTTGTTTTATGGATAATCCACTACATTTGGCCATAAGCCCAACTTCATGACACAGGAAGGGTTGTCAAAACCACTTTAAATTGGCTTTGTTCACTCTCATCACAGCTGCCAGAGGGTTGTAATGGGCAGAATCTCCTAAAAGGCCCTTTAAAATCCTACATGTCATGAAAAAAATGTACATTGTATATTATATTATTCAATCCTATTGTTCAGTTTCAATGCAAGACCATAAAACAGGGATTTTTTTGACCTAGATGCAGAACTTCTGGACATCTGACTGCTCTTCTTTTCTTCTCACCCTCTGCCATCAATGTCATCACCTAGTTGCCCATATGTTTGTAAGAAATAAGTACTTGGATAAAACCCAGGAGCCTCCAGATTAACTAAAGCATGAATAAGGAAACACACTACACAGCTGACAGACAACAAGTTGAGAAAGTACTTATCTACTGACTGTCAAGGAATGTGTGCTTTGAAGGTCCTACTGCATTTGTACCTTAACCATGGTAAAACAGCAGCATTCACTATTGCACACTTTCCTCTCTTCGTTTCCTGCCTCTCTGAACATTAAACATTTGTTTCAGTGAGATAAAAAGCTCATTTGTTTGTCCTAAATACGGTGCCATTTTCTTTTGGTAGTATCTCACAAGCAAGCTGTATAGAGCTGCTTCCGTGAATGTGCTTAGACCTCCTGTAGTAAGGATGGCAAAAAATGGATCATACAGTAGAGAGCAACGCCTTACATGTAGCCAAACGGATTTTGATACAAAATGCTCAACTAACTGGGTTTTTAGCTTTTCAGAAAACATACCTGTGTCCTCAAGCTCCCGTTCTCTGCAGTGCTGCTGCCTGTGCAGAGGCTCTCAGCTGAAGCAAGCTGAGCACAGTGCTGTTAATGGGGTGGCTGGGCATGGCCTATTATGAAGTGTTCACATCTTTCTCTGTCTCTTTTCTTTGTCTGCAGAACCAGTTTAGTCTTCTGACATCCACCAGTTTCAAAGTCCACTTGCTGAACTTCATTCTTCCTGAGCTATGCCTTAGATCTGCCTGTCAATGTAGTAAAGTTTTATTTTCATATTCAAGTTTTTCTATATAGAATGTGAGGACTGGAAAAAAGCATTTTTGTAATTTAAATGTAGAACTTTAAACTGATGGGCTTCTCTAGAAGCTGGATACAGAAGATCCTTGTGCCATTTACCCTCTTATTTTGTATGTTTGTAATCATAATTAGTGTAATTAAGTTGTACTGATTGTATGTATTAAGTCCTGATAGCGTTGTATGTGTACATATTGTGTTTGAATTCTGATTCTTGCTATACAAGTGGAATACTCAGGAAAAGTGAATATTTTGGTAATTCTGACCTAATTTATATTCTTATAAATATATGTAATCATAAGCTACTCATGAAAAATAACACACTACAAAAAACATACCTAGTTAAAGGTAGTCTCATAATCTTTTATGTGGTTTAATTTCTGTTTTTACAGTTAACGTATAAATCTTCACTCTTCTCCAAAGAGAAACCTAGTGTGAATGGTATCTGATGCAGCAGTAACACACATCTTTCATTATGTTTTATAGTATCATAGGTAAAACAGAGCTGCAGAGTTTAACACAGAGATATTTGTTTTGTAAAGGTGGAAGAGTGCATCCAAAAATAAACTGATCATGTGCCTTATTTTTTCTGCATAAAGATTCAGCTTCATGAGTAGCAAAGTCCTCTGTCTTTCACTTCCCATGACATCCTGTAAGGTGATGATTACAGCTAGTTCCTGAGGGAATCACTCAAGCCTATCTGAGTGAAGGAAGAGCTAGATCCCAAATCTAGAAATTCTATGTCTGGAAAATGGACTCTGTGTCTTGTGTCTGGAGTCTTTGTGCACAATGTCTATTAAGATAATCTGTCATGGGTTTACCATGACCTTCATGAAGAAGGCACAAATTCCCTGTCTGCCTCTGGATGACAAAGCAGTTCCCTGAATCCTGTTTCTCATGTCTGACTGGGACACATGCAGCCTTTTGAGCGAGACTCTGCTGTATAACTAAATAAATATATTAGCCCATAGGAAGCAGCTGACTACTTGCCTCATGTGCTTCAAGGTTTTGCTGTTATTTGGACATAAGCATTCTGGATCACTCTCAGTGACTTGCTTCCCATTAACTAGAATTAACTAGTAATTAACTAGATCACTTCCTATAGAGGTTTGCAACAAATTAACCTCAGTAGTGCATATTGAACAGCTTATTACCTTGTTTTGCATTGTTACAAAATGTTCCTCAGCACGTATTTTTAAAAACAGAGTTTAGCACTCTGCTTTGCTGCAGGGTTGCCCACTCTGAAGTGAAAGGTCAAAGATGTCACTAAGGAGGAAAATTAAGTTTAATCTCGCTTAAGGCAGTCCTGCTGGCCTACATCATTAAAAAAATATTAATGACATATTTTGCAGGCAAGAGTCCTATAAAATCCAAATCTTATATGAAAAAGAAAAAAGCTTTCATTGTCTGTTAATACACAAGACAGTAAAAACTTGTGAACAAGGTGAGAAAAACTGCTTGGAAATGGATGTTTTTATGTGCAAACAAGTGAACAGCTACTCTTGACCAGACTCTTCAAAGTTGCTTCAAACAAAAATGTTACCTTTTTAGTGCCTCCCCTGTCTCAACAGTGCTTGTTGCATATATTAGATTTGCTTCAAGGTGATTTGAATGTACATGCTCTGTGTTTAAAAATTTCTTTTTTTCTATTCATGAAAGAACATTTATTCATATTTGATTTTATCCCCCTTGTCTTTATCCTTATTTGGACTTCACATGCCTGGCAGATACAAATGTATAGAAAATAATCCATATTGCTTTATATTGGATTCATGTACATTACAAAGGAAAGTCCCCATAGCATTAGGATTTTGTGTATAAATTCCTCTTAGAAGTGTACCCTTAGTGAGAGTAGCATATTAAAGAAGCTAAGATAGAAGAAGATTTTCAGCATTAGAATGGTTCTGATTCCTCCAAGAGAGTTTGGCCTCTAATGATACTGATTAAAGAAAGAGGACACTAATGAAGAAGGCACAGGTAAGTATTTTATGTTGTTTTTTGATAAGTTATAGTCAAGGCAAGACCTATTGGTACAATCTGCCAGTTACAACCAAACAACACAGAAAATTTAAAAAATCAGAGATGAAATTAACCTCAAAATAATAATTTAACAATTCTTTCCATCACTTCTCCATTTTTTAATTTGTGCAACATCAAGTAGCAGAATGGGAAATGGCTGTTAATTTATAACCCCACATTTAATTTTTTTTTTTTTGTCAAAAATTAGACATTGTTTTTAATTATCTAAAGAAGCAGTTCTGAGAGTTTACTTGATTTAAACTTCCCTAGACCTTCTCAATCCTTTGTACAGGCATGTGACCATGATTTTAAGTACTGCTTCTTAAAAAACAGACAGTGTCCTGAGCAATAATTGAGTTCTGCTTAATTATGATCAATTTATAGATCACACAATTTCTGCGTTTTCTTCCTCAAAAAAATAAGGACACAACACAGTTCATTCCCTCTAATTTTAGAATAAGGATTTCAAATGTTTCAATTACATTTAGAGATTTTTTTTGTTTTCTTTACATCTTTGGGAATCATATAGGGCAAGGTGACATTACAAAGAAAAGCCTGGACAAATGAATCTGTTGTCTTGTATATAATATGTCTAACTGTGTGATGTTCTTTTCACTGAAATCCTGTTTCTTGGAATAATCTGCCCATCCATGAGCAGTTGAAGAAGTTAATGCCTGTAAATAACTGAGAGGAGAAAATGAAGAATCTAAAAAAATTCTGTCTGTTGGGATCAGTGAAGGTAGATGTGCCACCTGACACACTGCAAACCAAGCCTCCTGAAGTCCTTCACAGGACCTAAAGCTGATGAAACTGAATATCTTCCAAATCAAAATGGAGTGTCTGTATTCTGGGTCACTGTGGTTTTATTTTTATTTCAATATTAACTTTTAAAAGTACCGTGTGACTATGGTTTTTATTATAATAATATAGCACATATGATAATGCTCTAGAGTTCAAAATAATCCAAAATAATTTGAAAATAATGAGATAATAATTGCCCTCTTTACACATGGTACTTATGTAATTATTACAGGATAAACTGATCTCATTTAAATTACCTATTTGATTATGTAATATGTGCTTTGTGAGATAGTGTTACCCAGTCCATTTATGTGTCCATTTTGATTGACATCACTTTCACACTAAATACTTTCCTTCTGTATTCAGCTAAAATAGACTGAATTCATCATGCACTGAATGGAAACTTAAGAATAAGTGTTTAGATAATTGGGCATCAGGGATTCTTGGAAGTCTTTATTATGTGAGAGTGCCCAAATAACATCTGTTCCTACATTCCTGTTATTCAGGGTTGCTTTGTAGTTATTGGGTCTTCAGGGACATCAGAAGCAAGAAACAAAGATATGCTGAATAAAATCAGCTTTATGTAAAGCCTTTTACACCCATCTAGTTAGCGAATGTGGCCTGGTTTAGGATAAGACCGAATATCAGTAAAGAAAGGCGTGACTGGTTTTTGATATTTAAAACCAGCCATGTGTAAGGAATACAGAAAGAAGTTGTTTGGGAGAGTACCAGTGCCTGGACATTTGGTGAAGCCAAAAGGAAGCCAGCTTCTTCATGACTTGTTTCAACTTCAGTAATTTTCCCCCAAAGACCAATAATTTCCAGTAAATTCTCTAGAGAAGGTTCAAAGGAAATATAATTAAAGCTAAAAAAACATAATAATGAATTTTTTGAGAACAAAGGAGGAAACAGGTATGGCATGAAGGGCCATGCTCCTCCGAGATTAGAAGCAGCTAGTCAATTGTAAAACATCAGTTTACTGGAATTAAACCTGTTGTCTGTCCCAAATCCAAATTATTTATATCTCAGTTCCCTCCATAGACTGGTTTAATGGTGAATTATGGTAGCATAAGCAAGAGACTTGTCTTGACTGAAAATTAATTTTCATCATTTCTCAATATTACACATGCACTCTTCTATTTCTGTTTCAAGGCTCTACTTCTGAACAGAAATTGTTATTGCTTTTGATTTAACACCGACTTTGCACCCATTGCTGACAAAGCACACCTTAATCTCGTGAAATCTCAAAAGCCAGCAACAGGTATTTTTTAAGTGTGCTGTTCTCAGAAAGTCTACCAGCTTATGTCTCTGTTCTCTATCCCGTTAAAGAGATTTGATCACAACTTGGTTTTTATTACATGCGATGATACCTTGAATTCAAAGCTAGATTTCTTCTTGTGATGTGTTAGCCAAGATAAAACCGATGAGAAAGGAGGCATAAAATTGGGATTTCTCTGAGAAAAATAAGGTGTATGACATTGTGCTGCTACTAGCATTTCTTACAGCATAACTTTAAAATTACAAGGGAGGATGACTTTGACATAATTTAACATGTACTGTGGCAATGTATGGGCAGGAAGTTGACAATCAGGGAATCAGTGGTTAAATAAATTATTTTTCCATATGTTCTGTTTCACTGTAGAGATTTTCAGCGTGCTCCACTCCTATTAACTAATGGTTATATGGAAGCTTTTATCTTTCACTAGTATTATCTCAGATGATTATAAAATGAAGCTGTACTTAAAAACAAAAAAAAAAAAAGAGAGAATTGTTTAATTATTATTCATTCTTAAAGAACAGTGAATAAATATATGTGAAATTAAAATTCACAGCCTTAGGAATTCAGAGGATCTTTTGCATTTTTTTCTTTTCTTTTTTTTTTTTTTTATTTTTTTATAGCACACCTTTTTTTTTTTAATTAATGAAAGATTAAAAACCTAATTATCATTCCAAAGTTAAAGTATCATATCAGACCTCTTCATGTCTAAATTACAGTTTTGGACAGTCAGAATACCAAAGCAGGGTTCTTTGCATTTTCTAGATATATATTACCATTTATGTTCTGGGCTCTTGATGCCACTGGAGAGTTTAGCTTCATTCCTGTGCCTTAATTTTCCTATTTGTAGAACGGTGATGACAGCACTGACCCTTTTTAATTGTTTTACACCCCCAAATCCTCTAATTCATTGGGGTGAGCAGAGGCTGGCAAAACTCGCTCAGAGTTGTGAAAGCAGGGGTCTGTGACATAAGAGCGACCTTGAAGGATGTTCAGGGGCTGCTGTGGGCCAGGGAGAGCAGCTGCACTCAGGATTATGTAGATGCCTAAAACAGATGTCTGTGTGGAAGTAAATCGCCAGCATGAAAGCTAGGCAGCAGTAAGGAAGCTAAGGAAGCAGGAATGAACGGAGTCTAGAGCTGCTCCCAGCTCTGTGTGCCACCAGCTCCTGGGCAGCAGAGAGGGTGTGTGGGTCACACAGGACGGGGTGGAGGGGACGTCAGTCCCCAGATCTGCGGTTCCCTGATGGGGAGCACAGCAAAATAATTGACATCATTTTGCCCCTAGCAGTGGCTTCTCAAAATCTTCTCCTAACCTAATTTTCAGCACACCATTAGATATAAAGATATTTAGAATCTAGCGGCCCTTGTCCATCCTATAGGGCTGTGTTATAACCTGTTAAATAATTATCTAAATATACTCGTTATCATCTTCAGCAGTGGCAGTCATATGTCAGTCTTCCATTCAAGGCTCTATATACCAATAAATAAAATCTGCTTCTCAGTTAATAATTTATAATCTTATTGAGCCAGTATGCTATTGAAAACAAATTAATGTTATTCATATTTGATTTTATCAAACTGGGAATGATATAACATGGGATTTATTGGTATTTCTTCCCATTGTTCTGATTTGGTTTCTTCCTTGCTTCCTCCAGAGGATGTTCCAATCCCTTTTGCTATGTCTAAGAATTTTGGTGAAATTTCCCCTCTCTGTCTTCTGCTACTGTTCTGTTAATTTTAATAAGTTGCTAATAAAGTCTATTCAGAAGAACTGTTCAGAATAACAATTTCTTCTGAACATCTCTGACGGGAAGAAAGGAAGCAGATTTTAAGTATTGTTTTTCCTGCAGTCTGTCACCATCTTCACTATCCATAATGTGTCATGAACCTCATGAGATATGAAAAGATCATTTGTGCTTTGTGCATAATTAAAAAATACAAGGAATTTTCTGTAATGAAATAACCATAGCTTTCTGAAAAAATCAATTTGTGGATCACAAAATTCATATATGCTTCTGGACGGAATTTGTGATTGTTTAGTATTTAATGATAAGCCTAAGCCTTATATTTTTTTTCAATAGCAATTTATTCTGTTAGGAAGTTGCAAAAAACTCCTGTGAAATATACAATGTCATATGTTACATTATTAAAATTATTTACAGCTTCTGAAAACAGCCTGTTTTTAAATTCATACCTCCTACTGAGTTATTTTCTATACATTCAATGAAACATTTTCTGAAGATGTTTTCCTTTTTGTTTTTTGAAAGTAGTTTTTAAGACATTATTTCAAATTATTTGCCAATTAGACTATAATTATAGAAAACTATCAGACTGCTTTCCATAATCCATTGATTTACCCCAAAATTAATTTGCTTTATATCTGGTTTCTGCTTGCAATTTGTATACCCTCAGTGTGTACCAATTTGCAGCATTTCTTCTCTCTGGATCTCTCCAGCCCTTCATAAGTGTCTCTGTCTGTGTTACTGTTAAAGGGAAAAATATTCTCTGCTGTCATTTTCTTTAAAAAAAAGGTAATTTGAATCCTTCCACATTAGATAGAAAATATTCCAGCCCTTGATAGAGGTGCTCATACAGATAAAATCCAAACCAAGATCCACATGAACATTATTGGATTTATTGCTTTCTATCTATCTGATCTACTTCCTTCCTTTTGATATAAAGGTATTTGATTGAGAGCTATAATTGTAAATATTTTTTATACTCTGATTATTTGAGGGTTTTTCAAATATTTAAAAAAATTAATAAATTTCTAAAGATCTAATATTTAAATATTAGATATTCGTGCTATAGAATTGTGTTAGTTTCCAGTAAAATAGCATTCAATTAACCCTATATTTGCTGATCTAGTGATTTAACTGTAATATTTTAGCTCATACCGTGGAAATGTAAAAATGGTAAGCAATGAAGTCGGGAATTTATACCAGTGATTTGTGTCCTTAAGACAAAATGATGTACACATATACTTTAGTTTAGGAGATGTGTGGTATCTCTTAGTAATTTTGGAATATTGCAACTGTCACGTTAGCTCTAATGCTGCAGCTAAATGACAAGCTAAAGGGACCATAGCATAATTTCTGTATCTGTTTTAGGTTGTGCATAATGTATCTAGTTCCTGCACTATGTAGCCCTGTTATGAATTATTTTTGGACACAATTTCTTTCAAATTTGGCAGGTCAAATTATGCATTTAGTACAATTATTCTTGGTAGTCTATAATTAAAATAGACTGTCATGAATTAAAGATAATGGTGGGTACCTTCTAAATGTGAAATTATTTAACCTGATTATTTACTACAAACTTAACTTGTTCCCCTTTGATTTCAATAAATAATCCTCGATGACTTGTGAATCTCTTCCATCTTCATGTTCTTAGTTATAGAAACAGTTCTTCAAATTTCCATTGTAGATTAAAAAAATACTGAAATTAATTGACTGCACTTGGCCAGTTCTCTTCCAATGTTAAAAGGGCACAGAAGTACTTCCTCATGTCTCAGAAGAATGCAAGAATGATCTCTAATAAATACCATCATGCCTTTGAAGCAAAGACAAGTGGACTTCAAACCTGTTTACCTTACCTACACTTAGTCATTCCTTACCCTAACTCAAAGGAAAGATTCTCATGCTTTGCTTTCAGAGTGGGCAGAAATGAGGTGAAGTGGAGCACCATACCAAACCACAAATGAAACTTGAAACCACCTTGGAACTTTCTGCCAAGTAAAGGTGGCCCTGAGGGCATGGAAGCTACTTTAATTGGCATGGTGTTGCAGTGGTTGCATAATGACTCTTTCCCTTGTTAAAATGATCAAATGAAATAATCGTCCTTCATTTCTTTCCTGCTATTTTTTTCCATCTCGTACTACTGAGGCTGATAGAGGTGAGGATTTAGGCTTTAAAGAGTACAATAACCCAACCATTTCATCTTGACACTCATCAGAGTAAAGAAGTGTGCATGTTTCTCATTGAGAAAAAAAAGGTCGTAGAAGGCATGCTATTTAGCAGCAAAATATACTTTAAAAATTTCATTGTATCTTAGAATGTTTTAGCCCTTAAATGACCTTAAAGACCATCAAGTTCCAGCCCTCTGCCATGGGATTGAACACATTCCACTAGACTAGCTTGCTCAAAGTCCCATCCAACCTGGCCTTCAAGGCTTCCAGAGATGGAACACCCATAATTCCCTGGGAAATTTGTTCCAGCGTCTCACTCCCCATTTTGAGTATTTGGAGACTAAGTGCATAACAAAGCTCTTGAGGTCTGATTCAAGAGATCACTACTTAGCATCAAAATCATGCTGTATGTTTGTACTTCTCTCTGTTGTTCCTCAGAAATTGACTTAAAATATTTTCTTGTTTTTCATTAAATTGAAGTTGAAAGATGCAGAAAAATTCTGTCTGCACTCAGTCTTAAAGTCAACACAAACCCCTTGTATTTGATGTGGCAGAATTTTAACTGTAGGCACAATTAGTCTTTCTGAGCCCTTATTGTCTAAAGAACTTGAACTGATCTGAGAAGGAAATAAGAAACTTTGATTTTCCTTATGATTTTGTACGCTAAGAAGAATTTGTTCACCTGCTTTAATTTCACACCATGTAGGAATGTTTTATTTAGTAAGTATTTTTTTTGTACACTGTTTTTCCAAAGCTATTTGAAAAGTAGGACAGTTTTTGCCTTTGACAATATTGTCTCCTCAATCGAATAAGGTTGATATTTGGGAAGGACTTCTCACACAGGCTCCTTGTCTGATTTTTTTCCTTTGTGACTCCAAGATAAGATTTGTGAGTAGGACTTACTCTGAGATTTCAGGCTCTGGTTAGCCTTGGGTATATGGAAATAGTTTAAAATGCTGAAATATTCAAATAGATACAGCAGAAGTATGGATATATTGCACTGGCCAAGCTATGCATGCTATCTGAAATCTTCAAGCCTTACATTCTGCAAATGGTCATTAAACACTGGAATATTCTCTGACAGGTTGCACAACTTTCATGTTACATATTTATACTGTGCACCTAAACTTCCTCTTTGCTCTCAGAACCAGTAGAAGAATGAAAAATGCAAAGAAACAGAAATATTCCCTGCCTGAATGGAGGGACAAGCAAAACTAGCCATTTTTAAGCAAAAAAAAGGTGGGATGCTGACAATGCTATCAATAAAATTTCTCCTCCTATCTTTCCTTACTTCTTCGTAGAGATGGGGATAAGGCACCAGCATGACACCGAGACCCTCACTGCTGTATGCAGTTGTGATCAAGATGTTAGTTTGTTAAAGTAACCAGGTATTTCTCAAACCATTAAATCCCAGATCCAAACTGCAAAAACATATTCTATGGTACATTTGTTTCTGTAAGGTAGAAGAAACTGAAGAAAAATTAATACGTGAACAGTAATCTATGCAAAGATTGACTGTTCTTAATGTTCAAAGTATAGTGAGAGATTGAGATAAGCCAAATTCTACCAGGAGATAATCCTTCAGAAGTAATAGGAAATATTTTCTTTCTACTCATGGTCTCTTTGGTGAAATTTTGAATAACAGAGCATAAGTACGTATGCTTTATTATGATCTGAATGCAGATTACCAACTCATTTAATATTTCATTTCAGGCACAAGACAACTATAAATAGTTATAATGCTGTTTATTTTTATTAATATAAAAGTTATTATCTAGTTAATATTATTTCATCTAGTTAATATTTTATTGTTATTGTTGATTTTTAAAAAAAGTTAATGTTTTTTCAAACCTTGGAAGATTGGTAGGTTGAGAACTCAGAGAATATTTTTATCTCTGATCACCTTACTGTGTTACAAAAATATTTTCTCTATAAAAAAGATTAAAAATATTCAGTTTGACTTTGAGACAAAATAAGAAAAATGAAACCCAGGACAAACATCTATAGGAATTGTACTGAGTAGTGCTACATCACTCCTATTTTTCTCTCTAAGTTTCTGGTTTCTTCTCTTAATCAGATCCTAAAGTGAAATTTGTGTCCAAGATTTTCTGGAAGAGATATAAATGGTTATTCTCTGAATGTCAATGGAACAAACTTTCTCAAAAGTCCATAGTGTGCAGACACTCTCACTGATACAAGCAGGATTTGGTGTGTTCTCAGCATCTTTAGAAATCCTTCCATTAAAGTAGGAGCTTCTTTTGTCCCATGAAGAAATTATAATTAAAACTGTGTGTCCTTTTGAAACCTGTTTCTAAATTGTGCTGTTTGCCATTCCTGCTTCTGAAACTGTAGACTTATCTCCTCTGAGTCTGTAATTTTAACCATTTTTCCTTTTCTGGTTTCCACTCATGGAACTTCTCTAGCTTTCTGTCTGCCCAAAATGCTACACCTAAGATCACCATCTTCATAAGGTTCTATCAACCTTATTCTATTGAGGAGACAATATTGTCAAAGGCAAAAACTGTCCTACTTCAGCTTACCACAACAAGCGTTTTGTCACACTGTACACTGGAATCCAAGCTGTTACTCTGCCATGAGAGTCAACATATTTTTACCAATAAATATATCTTAGCCACATTTTTTTCCCCCAGGATTTCTTCATATACCCATTGGAAAATTTGCTTTTAGATAATGGGATTTTTTGTCTTCTCATATTCACATGCCCACTGCATTCTTCCCAATTCCCCAGATTTCTGCTGTTTGCTTTTTGCTTCAAATGCTTTTCAATGTTTTTGTCAGCTTTCTTTTGCTGATGCCAACAGTGATTATGTCTTCATACCTTTGGTACTGGAGGTAATGAATGATGTTATAAAGTCATCAGGTGGAAGGATTTTTTTTTACAGAGTATTTTGAAATGCCGTGAACATTTAAAATCAAGCATAGAATCACAGAATGGTTGGGGTTGGAAGAAACTTTAAATATCATCCAGCTCTAACCCCCTTGCCATGAGCAGGACACCTTTCACTAGAAGAGGGGTTTCAAATCCTTATTCAGCCTGGCCTTGAATGCTTCCAGGGATGGGGCATCCAGAACTTCTCTGAGCATCTTGTTACAGTTCCCCATCACCCTCAGAGGAACGAATTTCTTCTCAATATCAATATAAACCTACCCTCTTCCTGTGTGAAACCATTCCCCTTGTCCAGTCACAACATGCTCTTGTAAATAAGCTCTCTCAAAATAATGCCCAAAAGCACATAATGAAGGCAGACCTGTATTAAATTTTTTGTAAAGAAACATGACAAAACACTTCACTGTGATATGCGTGGAAAATCTCCACCTATATATTCAGCTCTCTGCATCCATGGAACTGCCATGAATGCTTTGTTAGCTGTAATGAAACCTTATATTTATGAAAGCCATATGGAGTATAAAAAATGATATCTCCTTTGGATTGTCAGAAAATTTAATCTGATGTTTTAGAAAAAAAATGCTGCAGAATTCAAAAATCAATATTTCCTGATATGTATGGGAACAGGTAGTGAATTAGATTATTTGAGATACAGTTTCTCAGGACTGCATCAAATGTGTGAACGACTGTAAATAATTCTTTGACCACTCAAATTTTGTCCATGTTATTTATTTATTTTATAGCAAATTTTGGACAAGAACCAAGAGGTTGCTACCTATACACAGATATGCATCGTTTAGCACAATATGGCCTTGGTATAACTTGATATGACTTGGGATTTTATAATTGTTACTAATAGTAATAGTAAATGACAGTTCTTTCACCAATAGTAGTAGGAAATTGAAACACACTGATTGAATTCAACTTGGCTATTTTAAAACACTTTTGTCCCATATTGTGCAATAAATCCTATTCATTTCAGAGTGGTGTTCTATTCTGCCAGTATCACTGTGATAGTACATCTTGGCTAGCTTTCTAATGAGTCACACTTCTGGTTCCATAGACCAAATAGATTGACAAAAAAGTGATAAAGAGATGCATAGTATATGTCTCTTTCTGGTTGGCTTTTTTTTTGTTTTGTTTTTTTTTTTTTTTCTTTTTCCTGCTGCATGGAGTTAAAGTGCAAAATCAAAGTAATTATAAGTATATTTTGATGAAAGGACTGTATTTTTCTAATAGAAAAAGTCACAATGCTCTGTTGAATATGTCAGCACAAGATAGAAAAAAATAGATTTTTTTGCTAAGTACTTCAAATGCAAGAGATGTAGCCTGATCTGCTCAAAGGGAAGCTATATGCAATAAGACCCATTAGAAGAAAGATACTTGAATTCTGAAGTTGAGAAGGAAAAAGAAAATAAGGCAGAGAACATATAGGTGAACCACTGTTTTTATCTCAGTAGATGCATACATATTTTAGCAATATGTATTTCCAATATATTCAGTTAATTTCCTAATAGCCTGAGTTTTATGCGACTTGCTGCTTCATATTCCAGAACAACCAAAATAATTGATAAATAAATTAAATTAATATAGACTGTTGAAAAGTATGGAAGCAGGGTAGAAAGTTAAAGTATTGACTTATCACAGAAACAAACAAAAGAGGGAGTCTTCACTGTTAAAGTATCACAGAATATGTGCACAGTGTGCTGGAGGAAAAAAAGATCTGGACCCATAATTAAACAAGACTGCAGATGATTGAGATTGAAGTCTAGCTAATGAATATCAGACCAGAGGATTCCAGCACTTTGCTATTATCATAGTTTTTAGGGAAACTACGGAAGCACAACAAACAATACCCCACCGTGGTGTTTCAGAAAACCTTTGAGTAAACACTGTTTTGCTTTTCAAGTAAGCAACACTTATTTTGTAACATTAGCTGCATTAATTTATGTTGCTGGAAAATGGTTTGCCTGTCTGCTCTTTCTGCTACCAGAGCTTGTTTATCAAAACCTCACAAAAAATCATATTGACTCAAATTCAAATTAAATTCAAAATAGCAGAAACTTTCTTGTCAGTGGAAAAACATGTTTAAAAAATTACATAGATCTGTAAAATCTATCAAAATGCCTTCCGGAGCATTTATCACTATCAAACAACAATAAACTTTCATGACTTTTGTCCTACCAATTAAGAAAACTTTAACAACACTTCTTGTAAGGGTCTTGAAAGTTAATTTTGAATGAATCTTGGATGTACAGCAACAAAAGAAAAATAACACACCACCAAAATGAAATTAAATTCTGTGTAATTTGAGGAATCTAGGTGATTTCCATAACAGAGTCTCAAAGGATGATTGCAGAATTCTTCCTTTAGCCTTTTTAACTCTTCCTATGATGCCAATAATTTACAGAAGGCACACAGGAAATAGGATTGGGATTCTTTGATATATTGTTTGGTTAGGTCTTAAAAATGATTATCGTAGGGCTTGCCTGAATTCTAAGTATTGAAACAAAAATATTGCTTAAGTTAGCTTTGATATTTTCCTGTAACCTTTGTTGATAAATTGTTCTCTACAGTAGTGGCTGTGAACACTGAAATTGATAAGTTTTATTGAATCTGCTCTCCTGTAAAGAACAAGGATTTATTTTAATTACCCACAGGATGGGTCCCAGATGCTTACTTTGTGTTTGCTCTGCATGCAGATCTGGTGTTGCCATCATTGGGATTCCAGAGAGAGCAGGAGTGCAGAGGAGATCCTCACAGCAGATAAGGAAGTGCAGGCTGAGAATTTTTCCTTCAAAATGGGTAGTCTACTTGCAGGGGAAAGAAAATAAGCAAAAGCCTGTTAAACTTTCCTGCCTTGATTGAAAGAGAACATAAGGAGAGACAAGAAATTATGTTTTCTTACTTTTTTCTCTTTTCTCAGTCATTTAAACAACATAAGGAGTAAATGCCACCTGGGTTTGAGCCTGCCTTGTGTGCACACCTGCGTGAACAGACTTTCCTCCAGTTCTTGTGGCCCCTGGCTTCAGCTGGCTGCAGTAACTCACACCTCTTTTTTATCTGCCTGGCTGTCCCTGCTGGGTGTACTGCTAGCGCATATTAGCCAGATCTGCAGAGTTAACTTCGACACCGAAGAAATAGTTACATCCCTTCCTATGCAGCAAGTATTAACTAAGGACTTAGGAGCTGTGGAATCTTATGGAAATTTTAGACTTTGACACAAATATTACTTTATTTCATGCTCTGTAAATTATTCAGGTGAATAATCGTCTTTGAAGAAATCTTGCTGAATTGTAATCAAAATAATTTACATCAGACACCTGAGATTTAATAGTCAAGCTTATCTAGTTTAAGAACAAAAATGAGCTGTGTAGCTAATATAAATAACCTAGTTTTTAAATTAAATATTCAAAATAAACTACCTCAGAGTTGTTAGATATCTAATAAATTATCAGTATATTTTTGAGGAATAAATCTGTGATTCAAATAATTTAATAACTGAAGAATAATGTGTTCTGTTTGCAGATAATTTATGAACAGAAAAAAGGAATCAAATAAATCAAATACTATTTTTGCATTACCTGCTCATATTTATTAAGCACTTATTATAATATGAATTAAAGAGCTGAATTTGGTTTCTTGATCTGTCTTGGGAAGGTTGTCTTCATTATGACATATTATTATTAAATAGTAGGCTTGACATCTTAAATTATTCTGTAAATATAAGTCATATTTTGAAACTACATGATAGGTATTTTTGAGGCAGACATACAATAAAATGAAATAAGTAAAAAGTCTGTAATTAGCAGAATGTTAGTGAATTAACACTTTTTATGGAATAGGATGAAACATTTGGACTAAGGTTTTAAGTAGACAGTACTATTTTGAACTTCCTTTTATTATTACATCAGGTTTCTGAAATTCTAATTGAAAATTAACTGAGATTAATAGCTCTTCTACTACAATTTCCATAGATATCTGAAAATGCAATACTAGCTTAATGGGATAGAAAAACTATACATATTGGAATGTATTATTTTGCAGCAATTTTCCCCATTGGCATCTTTCCCCTCAAATTTTGGTCTTCATGAATATGGAATTATAAAATTATATTCAAATTTCCTGCACAAAGTTTTAAAGAAGAAAATAATTAATTCAAATTACTTTTTTTTAGACCAACAAATCTCTCCAAATCCAGGTTCTATGTTAGTATATGTTTAGAAAAGTTCTGTTGAAAGATTTGTGAATTAACTTCATGTTGACGAACTTCCTTTATGCACAGATTTTTGAATTGTCTGTGGTTTTGATTGTTCCTATGATCATACTTTATATTTTATACACCCTAGTATCTTATAATATTTCTTTTTGTTGTAACTCATCTCAGCAGATGGCTCTAGAATTCATTTGTTTGTGTTCATCTGCTACATTTAGTTCTCTCTGGTTCATGAGCAGACCTGGAAATCCTGGAAGAAGTTCTCCATTTTAGAAGCTGCACTTCATATTCTTTCAAAAAGAAAGGTTTTTTACTCAATGTTATCTTGCATTTCTTGTGAGAGTTTCAGCTAGTTTAAAAGTCAGTGAATATGTGGCATTTGGTTTGCATCAGGCAAATTGTGAAATCACATTTAAGAGCTAAGATACACTATATCCTTTCTAGTAATTTACAAAGGGCTTGACCAGTACAATAAGCAAAATATACAAGCATTACTACAGCGTTAATAGGAATGAAAACACGCTATTATAATTTCATAAGTGACTTTGGAGACTGGAAGAGAAAGGCTCTTTTAAATAAAAAAACATATCTGGAGAAAGAATACAAACACCCACATTAAAAAATCCCGAGGCAGAATTATGTATTGGCATTTCTTAACAGTAACATGTTGCTGCTTTAAGACTCATTAGAACAAAATCTTCTTGATGTTAAATTTCTCCTACAGAAGTGCCAGAAGTACTTTATTCTTAGACACCCTATGACTATTTAATCACAATTTCTATGAGAAAAGACTATTGTATATCATGATTCTAGCAATTAGGAAGTTTAAATGTATCTTTATATTAAACAGACGCTTTGCACACTTTCCAACCTGTAGTCATCTTGAGAGAAATGTCATAATTAATTGCTCTGCTGACTGTTTTGAGGGGGGAAAAAAGGAGAATCTCAGTGTTGATGAAACTGTAAATAGTCAAACTTTTCTCAGGAAAAAGAGACAACTAAGGCATTTCTTGTGTAAACTGCTAAATATATCTCAATAGGCTAGTCTAACGAAGTCCTTGAATAGCTAAGCATCTTGACAAAATGATAAATAGTCCCTTTTATCAAGGGGAAAATGTTGTAAATAAGTTTTTCTAATGCTTTTATTTTATGAGATTAAATTAATTTTTCATTGCTTTATTTTACCACATTACTTTTAACTAGGACACTGAGTATTCCTTATAGTTTATATAATGTACTTTTCTTTTGAAAGAAACTGCCTTCCCATAGTAAAATGTGATCCCTTTGACCATTTTTCTTCTACCTTTTGCCATTGATAATGAGAGTAATTCAGCTAAAACCAATGGACTTGCTCAAGATTTACAGTAATGTAAATGGAAATGGATTTGGTGCTCTCAGTCACCACATGTTCCCCCTTTCCTCTGAAATACCAGCCATGCAATTGTCAAACAGTTATTAGTTCACTAAGTGTTTCAGAAAAAAAAAAAAAAAGGAAAGAATATCCTTCTAATTTACTACTTTCACATGATACATTTGTCACTGCAGGCCACCAAGACAGTGAGCTGAAGAATTTCACTGTGCCTGTGTGAACTAAGTAATTATTATCTTCAGGCTTGACTTGCTGTCTCATAATTTTGGTTGTGCCTGGTGTCATTTTCTCATAAGACTATCTACATATAAACAGAGGGATGTGTGATGGAGGACCATGAGATTTGAATATGAATTATCTCTTTGTTGTGTATTGTATCTTATGCATAAATTCATGGCTTTACCGTTTGCAAGTTATCAGAAGATAAAAACATTTCATGGCTGAAAATTGTTCTCGTTATTCCATTCCTTAAATTATTTTCCTCCATTGTGGCTTTTAATTCACTACGTTTTGTTGTTAATTTATTTCTAAATAGGCTTTTTATTGAATATGCTATGTCAGGATTTAATAGAGGACGCCCCTTGCCTGGTATTAAGTTCCTGTGGGTGTGGATAATGGTGGCCAACCTACTATAAGCTAAAAGAGTGCTTTTTCCAATGCACACATGGCATTTAAACTCTGGGATTCTACTGATGCTTTTGGGGGCTTTTTGAAACCATACCTCTGTGGGAGTCCTTGTTTGGATTTCCTGTATCCTGACTTACCTGAAAATGAAAGCTGCTACAAATGGGGTCAATTTGTAGGATTCAGTGCACCAAACCAGACAAGGAGTGTGTGCTCACCGCAGAGGTTTTGTCTATTTACTGCAATGTGGCTAAATGCACAAACTCACAGAGCTGTCATCCACAATAGATATTAGGCCTGATCTCTTGGCTAAGATCAAGTGGAATCACTTTAATATCTGATACATTGTCTCCCATGTGACTGTGCCCTACCCTTGTAAGGAAATGGATTCAGTAATCTGACAGGTCATTTCCTTAGCTGGCTACCTCTAGGTGTACCAAGGGCGGATATAGAGGGAAGTTTGTGGAAGCTGGAAGTGGACACCAAGTGTTCTCTACCTTACTGAGAAATGGTCTCTTGCTCGCTTAGTAAAGGATGCAGGTTATGGAAAGAAAATCCTTCTTTGAATGTTTCAAGGTGAGTAGCAATGTTGACAGAACTAGGGGCAGGTTCATGGCTGAAGAATTTATGTCTTCAGTTTTAGCCTATAAATCAAGATATTTGTGAAAAGGTGTAGAAATGACAGGCAGAGACTGTAGACTGGATTTTTTGGGAGAGGTAAATATTTCTACCTGTGTCCCTCTTGCAATAGCCGTTCTACCCTATCAAGCTTCATCAAGATTTAGTGCAGACAATGAGGGAGACAGGCAAGACTCTTAATGCTTCCCTTCATCTGAGTCAGTGGCACTTGAGGTAAATACTAGATATAAACACAGATTTTTCCACTTAAATCCACAAAAGTCTAAACAGATGGAACCAGACATTTTTAGCCACCTGGACAGAAAAAAATAGAGAGATTGAGCAAGTATACATGTACATAAGCCACTACAGTTCTTGTGCACTTAGCAGGGAGGGATTTAGAAGCTAGCAGACTAAGATAGCAAAAAAAGATAAGCTGAAGAGGAAAACAGGAGGTCAGTTATATTCCTTTGCTTAGCATCTCACTCAGGGCTGTGTACTAGTTTTTCTCCATTAGGACTCAAAGGCTATAATTCAGCCATCTAATAAGTTGGCTGTGGGTCATGCCAGCATCCTTCCCTGATCACTCTACTGCTGTTTACTCTTTCACACAAGTAATTTTGTCACAGATCAATCTTTCCCTTCCAAGAGAGAGTTAAGATGTGATTCAAGCCAGAAACTTTTTACTATACTTCATCTTTGCTTTACTCCATTTTCTATGGAGGTCTTCAAAGAATCACAGAATCAATAGAGTGGCCTGGTTGGAAGGGAGCTTAAAGATCATCAAGTTCCAAACAGGAGGTGTATTGTGGTACCTGTCAGCCATGTGTCTGAGGTGGTGTCCTAAATATCTATTGTAGCTGGATAATTCTTCTGCAGGGCACCATTATTGCAGGCTCCTGCTGGGGTGACATGAACTTGCAGAACCTGGGAAGGGTCAGTGACTATCAGGCCCCACTCAACCCTGAGCAATTAACATCTTTAGCCTGGTGCCAAACAAGCAAAAAAATTGACAATGTCTGCCCAAATGGTATTTAGTTTAGATAGGGACACAGTGTGAAATTATGTTCTTGGAAGGCCAATCGTTGCATAATTCTTATGTCATGATTTTGTAAATTATTCCAAATGAAATCTCCAGCAGTCAACTGGCTAGCTGGATGTCTGCATGTTATTTACTCTTAAAACAACAGCAATATAATTTAATGCAGTCAGAAATCATTTTTGTTCCAAAAAGCACCATGCACTTTTTATAAACTTCAACAATTGTTGATATGCTTTTGCTTGGCATCTGTGTAGTAGCTGGAGACCACGATCCTGTGACTTTTTCCACTGGCACTCTTTCATAAACAAGACTTATACCAGTTAATGTTTTTCTTTAATAATTTGTGGTCAGGCACAGTGCCTGTCACATCTGTGATCCATCTAAGCATGGAAGCAATTAAATGTGATTGTCTCCATTTTCAGAATGGGTGTGTGGCTATACCTGGAGCTACAGCAGTTGCAGTGTAGGGTTCAGGGTTCTTTTGTTGTTAATCACTACACAAACAGTCTGATACGTATTTTCTTCTTGAGAAGAAAAAACCTCAGACTTGGTTGTACTGACAGTGGTGTGTGCATCAGGAACAGAGAATGATGGCTTCTGGATTATCTTTTTATATTTCCTCTTTCAGACTTGTCAACTTGCTGTTTCATTTAACAAATCCACCTTCCATGAGAAGCTAAGTTCCATTCCTTAGCACACAACCTATTTACTACACAGCTGAGGCTTTTTGCTTTTCTGTCTTTCTAGCTAGGGGAAGGAAGATGTTTGCACACAAGTGTAGTACAATAGAGGCAGAGAGACCTACTATATTACACGGAGTCCCTCAGCTCAAAGATGACTTCCTCATCTTCTCAGTGGGTTTTCCCCAGGGAGAAGGAGAAGCTCTTTATCAAGTTCACAGGAAACAAACCAGCAAGGACTGCAGAAGCTCTGTCTATAGAGCATAACATGTAAGAAGCCTTGCGTTTAATTTCATACAACAATAGAATTTTTGGAGTTGAAATAAACCATAAGGATTATCTGGTTTCTAACCCTCTCCCACCATGGGCAGGGATGCTGTCCACTAGACCAGGTTGTTCAGAGCTCCATCCAGCCTGGCTGTGTCTTTTTAAATTATTGTCTGAAACTGGTTTCGCTTTTAGAAGACATTGACGTTTTCCTAGAAGAAAAAAGAGGGTGTTTTTTTCCATAAAGCCAAAAAAGGGAAGAAAAATATCATTATTTCTCTAATGATGTTGGAAAACAAGATGTTGGAAAAAAATACACTGGCAAAAATGTATTCTGTGACATTCCAATTTCCATATCATATTCAGTCCTTGAAAAGGTACTCTCTTTTTCTAAAATACTTAGTGAAAATTTTCCTGGCAAAATAATGTCAATTAGATCACAAATAACATTGATACTTGAAGACTTAAAACTAGTGGCAAAAACTTGAACTCCCTGAAGGCCCACGGTGTTTTTGATGAATTAGAATATAATTTCTTCACCCAAAGTAAGGGGGCTTTTTCTCTCCAAAAAACAAATTAACTTCTGAAATTAACTGGAAACGGCATAAGCATTTCTGAAAAGCTATTTTCTTTCTTTTGCTATGGGTACCGTTTCTGTAGCAATTTCTATTTTTGTGAAGAAATATTTTACTGAGTTCTGTGTATTTAAAGACATGCAGGCCCATGGCAGGTGCTGATTTTCCCACTTGAGTCAAATTAATATTTTACTTTTTTCTTGCATTACACAATCTTATTAGATATAAGGTAATTGTGAAAAAAAAAAGGTGTGACTGCCTGATTTCTTGTGGCAGAAGTCAGAAATATGGTAGCATGCAATAAAATATCCTAATGCCAACACTGTAATATTTTCTACAGGGAAGGCAAACCAGGAAAATGTGTGTGTTTTGCTGAGAAGCTGTGTTCTGTGTTTTGTCTTCTATGTTTACATTAAAATCAAATAAAAAAATATTCACAAAAAATATGTTAATGCTGCCTAGCCATTTTGCACTCACTAAGAGCCCTTTTATTGACCAAACTCCAACAGCTAAACAACTAGTTTATTGACTCTAAAATGTCTTTGTTCAGTTAAATCCATGCTGTATGTCCTGGATGAGCCTGTATTTACTAGCTGTAAAAATAATCAGAGAATACAAGGAAATAATAATAATTACAAAAACTCCAAAGGCCAGAGCCAATGATAACACAGTAATAATAATACAGCATGTGAACAAAGGATTCTTACATTACAGCTCACATTGTGGTCTTTTATTTTATTAATCACATTTTAAAGAGAGAATAACTCATCAGTAGCATAATATTTTCTGTTTACATTTTCCAGTGTTAGGAAAAGTGCAAGACAGGCTTGTCCCACTTGTCTCCAACAGCAGTGATCATGAGTAATGCAAAGGTTAGGCTTTGGAAGATAGTGGCCTAAGCTGGTATTACTGCTTGCAATCACATTACAACAAACTAACAAAGAGTCACAAAACTGGGAAAGACACATATTGATTTGGTTTTTTTAGGCATTTTTTCCAGAGAAATCTGGATCAGGCCCTGGCTCAAAGATGTTGTGAGGGTTACTGTTTTAAGATGGATTACCATTCATTACCTACAAAGTGGATGCCAAAAATATGACCAAACAATAAAATGCAGATGCTTGGTTATGACCAGAAATTCTTTGGAAAATTTATAAAAATACAAAAAGTCAGAATGTACAATTATGTAATTAAGTAATTTTTATGTTTCTTCTGAAATTATAACCAGCATACAGGCTATGTCAGGATGTGGCTCCTATTCACAACACCCACCGTCTGATAACATCACAACTATTTTCAGCTCTCTGAGCTAATTGGAAACATCAAATCTGCTTTGCTCGAATTTAGTCATGCTTCATTTGAAAGTTAAAAGCAGCTCCTGGGAGGAGGGAGATTCTTTATTCAAACCCCCTTTTCTAAGCAGTGTGGTTAGAGCTGGAATATTTAAATACTTACTTCTAAGCCTTGCTTTAGGCCTCACCATCTTTTTATTTTAAAGGGGAAAAACTTCATTCAGCACTAATAAGAATTACACTTTTTTGTTATCCGAATACTGTGTTGTCATCAGACAGTATCAAAAAAATACATTATCGTTATGTCAAATGTTTTCATCTGCTGAATGTGTGGAGACAAGATCAGTGTCTTCATGTTTCTTTCCAGAAATAGAATCTGTTGGCATGATATTGAGGATTTTAATAGTAGCTTCCTGAGAAAACCTATATTCAACCTGGTAAACCTGCATATTCAAGGAATATACATGTGCTTTTTATGAAGGCTAGTCCAGTCACAATAATTATATGCTACCACAGAGCCCTAGGTTTGGATTCTATGGAGCTGGTAGTGAGTTCTTTGCCAAGTTGAGCTGAGAGTCTCAGCTGAGATGGGACACATTTTTGGTGTCTTGGGCACATCTACATGGTGGCACTCTAGCTGGTAAAAATATGTCTTATAATCCCTAAAAAAATCATAAACATCTATTTCTCTTCAAATAGACTTTTCATTTTCTGATTCCTTAACCCTTTCTTTGCAGAAGCTTAGTTACAAATAATTTACTGCAATGGGACTTGGAAGAAAGAGAACAGAAAAAGCTGGGTAATATTATTAGAAATTAATAAATAACTTTTAAGGTCCTTGTTTAATGTTATTTTTCATTAACAGTAAAACAGGAATTTTCGACGTCGTTTTCAAAATGGTCTTTTGACAAAGGACTCAAACTTCCTGACATATTCCAGGTGTAATTAATGCTGAACTTATCTCCCTTTTTTTCAGCATGCAGCACTTGCATGCCTGATAGTCTGCAGTCAGTAATGAAAGTAATCAGTGTGCTTTATTCTCTCTCCTGGTTAGATACCCTTGGGTGTCAGTAATCTCAGTGGGTTTAGGTATCAATTTTTTTCCTGGTGCTCAGGAACATCAAGAGGTACAGACACAAAAATAAAAGTATAAGACACAGGCATCACTGCCTTGGGACACAGCCAAACTTGTCATCCATGGAGGCTTTAGGAGAAGAATTTTCTTGTGGTCTGGTTATTTTTTAATTCTTCAATAGATATGATATATGTATGGAGCCTTTTGTAATGACATGCCGGGGCAGACATGGGAGAAGTAATGTTCACTATTCATATAAAAGGATTCTCACCTTCTGCTATTGTAAGACTGATTGTCTTCCATAAGAGGAGGAAAGACACACCTCCCCACCAGAGACTGCTGAAGATATAATTTCATCTATTCTCATCAAAGCTAGTCATCTAGTAGCTCATAGGGTACTTGGTCCTGAACTGCTAAAAATAACAAAAGAAAAAACATACCCTAGGTGTTCCACTGTGATTAGGCAAGGAGTTTATGTCATTAAAAAAGACTTGAAGGGATTGTATGTGAAGCCATAGTAAACAAAATTCACAAAAGGTCTTAAAAGTGTCCGGGGCTAGTGTATGAGGAAAGCCTTTTTAAAATGTCACAGTCAGTAGAAAATGTGAATTTCATTTCTTAAAATGCTCTTTTAAAAGTCTTCAGCACTGACTAAACCCCACATTGTTACAGCAACAGTGTTGCAGTCAATGCACCTGTGAACTATATTTTCCTCAGGCTTTTATGCTGTGTAGTTTCCAACAGCTATTGATTGCTTTCTTCCACTTCTTTTGACAATGACACCGTAAAGTGGCATGGAGCATAAACATTTCTAAAGGGGCAATGTAATTGTTTGAGACAATAATATAGTGTACAGATTTTGTTTAACCTTGTAAAACTCTTTAAAGAGTCACAAATTATTCGGTAAGTCCTGAAAAGTATGATGTATGTTCACCTTAATCCTTTTAACTCCAACTCCCAGTCCTGTACTTCAGCAGTACACATATTAAATTATGCATCAGGGTAGATAATGACTCACTTAAGTAGTTTCAGCAAGAAATACACTTTTGTGGATCTCATTAAGGGGCTCTCAGTTTCTTCCACAAGATCTTTACCTCCTGCTGAAAGCAGGACTGAAAATCACTGGCTTCCAACCAATGCTTGCAAAAACAATCAAAACAACCAGAGAATTCCAGCCTAAAATTCTTCAGTAGTGCCTACAATCTGCTAGATATTATTTTGATTCTCAGACAACTCCGGGAGAATTAGCTTGCCATTGGAAAGTTACTTTTCCCCATATAAGAAATTGCATAGCAAAAAGGAAAGGCAGAAATATATTTAAAAGTTCTGTTTAAAAGTCTATATTTCAATTGCTTACCTAATTTCTTAGTTTGTTCGCATACTTCTAATGAATAACTAAAATTCTCTCAGTTGTTCTGAGTTACTGGACTGAGAACTTTTGCTCCTGAAAACTCAAATCTTGTCTGAGATACAGTGATAGAGTCAAAGTAAGATCATCTTCAGTTTCTTACATCAAAGTAATTAAAATAATGTCACTGCACAGATGAGAATCCAATATCCATTTAGAGCAGAGAGAAAAAGGGATCCTAGCTCTGCTGCCTTGTGATGGAGGGCTGTCACACAGGAGGTCTGAGGTCTGGATACTACTATCTTTGCAGGGAGCATTTCTGTGGTTCAGAAACTGTCCAAGAAAATGTAACTTAACCACTAAATTTTTATAACTTACTTTTAATTTGTGATGCTATCAGCGATATGAACTTTTAAATCCAGATGTGGAGATTATTTTTGAAAAGCAGAAATATAAAAACCTTTACGATAGGGTTGGCTGTAATTATACCCTTAATATGTTTTAAGGCCCTGGTGGGGAACTGGTGTTCTTCCATACATGGAAACAGGCATGTTCAATAATATAGACAGATACATGGAACTATTTGTGTTTTTGGTATTATGGGGATTTGGTAGCTCGCTTCCCAGCAGGGAGAAGCATCCTGCATGTTGTACAATTGAAACCATTCTTGCTCCTTTGGAGAAGGCAGCTGATCAAATTCTCTGTTCTCAAAGAAATGCAGTACTTTCTCTCTTGTCAGGCTGTGTGGAGGACATCCCAGTTTTGAATATATTTTCATCAAAATTGGTTGTGCAAAAATAGTTCCTGCTGAGCTACTGAGAGAACATTTCTACCCCTCTACCACTCTACAGGAGCTGCAGTGAAGCAGCTATGGGATTTTAATGCTGAGGGGGAAGGATTTGGATCCAAATGTGATATGAAGAGGAACTGCAAGCATCCTGACATAGAGTGTGATCTTGTAGCAGTGTCACTTTATCTTTAGTCTCAGCATGCTTGAAATAGACTAGCATGTTCGTAACACTGTGAATAAAGCAAGCATTAGTGGTCCACTCATAATACTTCTCTGTGTATATCAGAGCATAAAACTTTATTGAAACTTCTGGATATGCTGAAAAGCAATTTTGTAATGGCAAATAAGTATTTTAATGTTTCTCTCTTTCAGCCCAAAGGCTCATATTTTGAAAGCTTTATGTAAATCCTGTATGTTTTCAAAAATCACTTTGACTACAACAAAACTGCATATTTTTCTGACACTTCTTTTTCAGTGGAATTACTCTGAAAAAATCTAGAATGAAGGAGGAGAGTCTTCACTTTTATGTTATGACCATCATCTGCAAAGAAGGAATCACATAAAACTCCTTCAGTATCCTCTTGTTAAAAATTTACTAATAGAAGGAAAGAGAATTCAAGCTGAGACAAAACGTCGAGAGACTGTGTAAGCAAAGTTATATAATTTTACCCAACATTAGCATAATTCCTATCTTGCTAAGAAAGTATATTTACAAATGCCCTGACTTGCATGTAGACTTCGGAGTACTACCCAGCAAAATATAGGCGCAACTTTAGTGAGCATGTGCTGACAATCTTTTTGCCGTCAGTAGCAATAACAAAATTTGGGTGAAGAGTTTGTGTTAATATGAATTCATGCTCTTCAGAGACTTGGAATATCTTGCCTCCTGTGCTTACAGAGAACTCACAGGCAATGACATCTGCACCAAGCCCATTAGCTTTAACAAACAATGCACTTTGATATTTGTCACTCGCTGGATTTCATGCAGATGAAGATAGTCTGATACTTGTGAGAAGAATAACCAGACAGTTTGCTTACCAAGATCAAATACTCTGGCTGGCATGGATGTGGTGCTGTACTGTTTCATTGAAGACATTTATAGCACTTCTTGGAGTGGATTAAGTTATTGGTTCTTTTAATGTAGTATTTGCCTCTTTTGCATGCTGTAGAAATTTTCCTGGGTCAAAGAACTTAGTCTTGAATAAGGGTGAAGTTCATTGAAAATTTTTTATTCCATGGTCTTCATTGAATTCTTCTGCCAGCAAAGCCTTTTTCACAATTGTCTACTGAAGCTCCTTGATAATGATTCCCTAATATTGGGTACCTTCCATACTCTAAAAGTGATTTCTTCCATTAAGGTGTGAATGACCAAGTGCAAGCAAAGTCATATTATTCCTGCAGGCCACGTGCTAGTCCTCTGAGCACAGAACCTCCATGAACCTCCAGAGAACGAGATATGATATGTGGTGTATTCCTATGTGGTGCCTCACATTCCATAGGCGTGATCTGCCACTTTCAAGGATGTGGGAATAACTAAGCTAAAAAAGCAACTTTCAATTTTAAGCCTTGCTTGGATGACCTATCTGAGTGACTTAGAGTACTAAAGTCAGGCCATTTCATCTGCCAGGTTAGCTTCTGAGCTACTTTACTTTCCAATATCTTTATTCAGCAGCTTAGAGTTTTTCTTCATTTGATGTCAACTGCATTAATTTTGTTATTTTCTACTTGAAATAGTAGAAGACTATGGAGAGGAATTTGGATGTTATCGGCATTCCAGGAAAAGGATTGGACAATTTATTTGACTATAAAATATTTGATCAGTTAATATGATTATTATTATTATTAATAATTTTTATTTTTAACAATGTGCTTATTTTCAATGATTCAGTGGATGCTTCATGAAATAATTTTTCAATTTTTAGATCGCCTGAAAACTATTGATGGCCATTAATTCATCCCTTACATGTGTGAATAAATGCAAAAAATTTAGAGAGGATTATTTGAGAATTTTTTGCATAAACACCTGTTCAAATTCCCAGTTGTGCATTATGAAGGGTGCACGTGCTACCTTGAAATCACTATTCTAAAAAAAAAAAGTAGTTTCTATAAAAATCATTTAAATGTATAAAAGGAAATCAAAGTACTTTGAAAGAAAATTTGTAGGTTTTTTTTCTAAAAATAAAAGTATCTTGAAATATATTATCTCAAAGCTGCTGCTAATACACATGAACTTTTGCAAATCGGTACTTTCAAATGGGAGGAAAATCAACTCTCAATAAATGTTTGTCAGTGTCTACATTCAAGAAACTGTGTGTTTGCTTTTAAGGATATTATAGTAAAGAAAATTAGTCCAGGTATTCTCACAGTGAAGCCCATGAAGTTTTGACTAACATTTCTGATATCAGCACAGCTTCGCTTATTTTGCTTTGGTGTAATTGAGAGCAATATTCTTCCTAATGTAATTAATTGCTACTGATTTTCTTTTATTTCCTTGAAAAAAATATAGCAAAAGAGATAAAAGTGTAAGTCCCCTATCCAAGACCCTTATGGATTTGAAGTATATTTGTCTTATTAATTATTTACTTTTTTAAAACTTAAAAATTCCTCTGATCATTTTGGATGATTCCTAAAATATTTACATCTTTTTTTTTGGCTCTGAAAGTGTGGAAGTTCAAAAAGTCTAGATAACCCAGAACAACACAGATAGCAGTCTGGCATCATGTTTGAATTCAGAGATTCTTTCTGATAAAAAGATGGAAGTTTTGTTTGCCTTTGATTTGTGTGTCGCTATCCCTTTTGTTTTGTTTAGTTTACAGTATTTCAGAGTCTTCAGCCTTTAATTAAAATGTGTTAGAATCACAGCAGCTCTTGTCTGCATAAAAATAAACCTATAGCTTTAAAATCTGAACCTCATATTATATATATTATTACCTCACATCGCTCTACTAAAAGCATTTTCTTTTCCAAATGGTCTATTACTGAATATTTGCCAGATTAGAGTTTGCAGAAACAGAAGACTTTTATATCTTCAACTAGAAAATATAGATGGATAATCTAGACGTAAATTTTAGGACCATATATGAATTCAATCTTGAAAAGATTAGAATATGACTATTCTGAAAATATTCTGAAAAATTCTGAAATCCTGAATTCTGACTGCAATTTTTCAAATGTCTACTGCAATTTTCATGCACAATGTGATATGTTTGCTGTGCATTATGTAAAGATCCATTTGAAAAAATCCTGTAGACATTTATAGTTTTGATAAATTTGTGCAGGTTTTCATAGCAACAGTTTTAGGGAATCCCACAATCTTTAGCCATGTGATTAATCGTTGTTGAGGTTACCATCAAAGGTTTTGCTTAATTTGAAGCATGTTTAACTTAATATGATTTTTAAAAATTTGTTAAAAAACTTTTAGCATCATAAATTTCCTGTACTGGTGGTAAAGCTTTCATCATTTGAATGCCTATAAGTACATAAACTTCACTCATATTGAAGTCACGAAACACACTTAAACAATGATTCTTGCTTAATTAGGACTTACACACATACTACTCAAATAAATAATTCCTGTTTCAATTGTATTATATTTTGAATATTTATATAGTTAGTATAAGAAAAAACCCTCATTTTCCTGAATATCTCATGTATTAATAACTTTAATAATTGTTCAGGAACTCTTTAGTAACATTGGAGGTGTAAGATCATTTAATGACTGGATTTTTGTCCTAATTTCCTGGGTAATTTAATCTGAGGAATTCTATAATTCTTATAAAGAATTTTTTTTCACAACCTTAGCTCCATCTAGGCATTTCATAGGATCCGTCTTACAATTTGAATGTGGTGGGTTTTTAAAAAAATTGTTTCTGATTTCTAAACCCACACCTTAATTTCAACTTTAATTTCCAGTTTGAAGTTAAATTTAAAATAAAGTGTTATATGGGAAGTATGACATCAGAAGTAATTGTTAAGGAGTTCAGGAAACAATTGCATATTATCTTTGAATATACATACTTAAAACAATGCACTAAATCAGGAATGAATAATTTTATTAAGGTTAATTATATGATATTGTTCTTCAATTGTTGATACAAGATAACATGGAAATAAAGCATGAGAAACATTCTATGACAATAATTTATTTTTTCCAAATCCTTGTATAATGCAAAGTCACTCTTGGTATAGTATATACAGAGTGGATGAAGAAGAAGGCTGTCAAAATGGGGCAATAGTTACCACACCAGAAGCTATTCTACCTGGATGGGGGAAATTAGAAGGAATCATTCTGGATGATATAGAATCCATGAAATGTGAAATACCACCTGATGAAGTATATTCCATTTTCAAATCAAGATGGGAATCACATGGAATGGTTGAAGGCCTTGATGAATTACAACTGACTGGCTAAGCTGAAAACAATGCCTTCTGAACCATAATCACAGCTAAGGAAATTCCCAAAAATGTCAGAGACAAGTAACTTCTCTGCTCCAGGGCCAAATGGGATTACTTTGAGGGACCTTAGTAAAATGGACCCCAAATATTTCCAGACCATGGAAATTTTAAATCTATGGCTGACCATCAGGAATGATACTGGACTGTTTTAACACCAAAATCAGCTGAACCAGAATACCCAAGGCACATCAACCACTAATGACCTCTCACCATCTGCTCAATCATTTAAGGACTATTTCCAGAGCAATAACAAGGCTGAGAAGGGAGCCTAGCCCCTGGCCACAGCACACTCTTCTATCATCTTAGTTAATAATAACATTTCAAGGGACTAGAAATGGATGCTGTGAATGTAAAGCCACCACAATCCAGCTAAATCCATGGATGGATAGTAGGTAGAGATTGCAAAGGAATTACATTATGATGGTCAACAATTCAAGATAAAATTCTACCATGTTTGACCAAGGTGGATGGGCCACCTATGCATAAATTGGAAAAGGAACACATAGATTATTTACCTTTGATAAACAGTTTGTTGATTACTTTACTGTATATTTGATATATATTTGATAAATACACATCACAGCCTCCCAACTTAGAAATGTCCTTCTTATTTGGATGAAAGGCTATGCATTTGTATGTGGACAAGAAGACAGAAATGTGCAGTGGTCTCAGGGCTCATTCTGCCTTGCAGGGGATCTAAACAGGAGTAGGTGAAGTGGCTGAGGCAACTAGACTGCTTTTTCTCTTGCCAGTCACTGACCTCATTCAAGATTAATGAAGAAGTTGATTACTGCCAAAATCTTTTTTCCTTTGCCTGAAAAATATGTTTTTAAGTACACCTGTCCTTGCACTGGCAAAATGAAGTGGGAAAAATAAAAATGGATAGAATTTTCCATCTAGACTAGATATTTAATATGTGAGCATATAGAGAAAACAGTTATCAAGTATCACAGGTTGTGATGACCAAACCCTTTGAGGAGCATATATTATTAAGGGCCTCTATAAACCTATGGACAAGATTTCCATGTTCTGTTTGTCCTTTTAAATGCAGAGTGGTGACTTCCAGGAGAACATAGATTTGAGTAAATGCATTTCATTCCCTATCTGCATTTTGTGAGGTCACATAACACTCCAAGAGGTCGACTTAAAGCCTTGAAAATCAAAAGTCAGTCGCTGCTCTTGAATGTTACTGTTTACAAACTTGTACATGGAGCTTGGATTCCGTGTGCATGTCCGTTCTGCATGTGCTCTTTCCTATATCAGTTCTGGTCAGATTATGGTATTTAGTTGCCCCAGATACTGCTTCCTTGAATGAATATGTATTTATTCCTAGACTATAATTGAATAACATTTTAAAGCTCTGGGAGCAGGAAGGCAAAACCTTTGTGCCCTCACCTTTCAGGAGAGTGCCCTGATCTCTGTGGGGCTGAGTCCAGCATCACCTTGCATCATCTCTAGTGGAACTCATGTTTCTTATATTTCCGTCAATGATTTCTCTGGTTTTCTAAGAGAAGATACTTCTTGGTGAAGGAGGTGCTCTCATTAAGAGAGTTCAGTGCAGGTTCACATGTAAATGGGACTTAAGATCTATCCAGGACTATCTGTGTCCTATTCAGTAGAATTAGCATAAAATTACACCTTGCAAAGAGTGTCAATTGCCTATTTCTAGATTGAAAAAATGTTTCAGATGAGGGTTATAGACCCAACTAAATGCTTCTGTCCAGACAATCCAGAGGTTTTTCATCCTAAATGTTCACTGATTTCATATATAATAGGGCTAGGCAGTCCTAAAGAACCATGATAGATTTTATCTGGAATCTTAAGTGGATTTTTGGTTCCCAAGGTGTTATTAGCCCATAATGACTTGAACAGCTGTATCAGTCAGCTGTTGCTGGTATACTTCTTCTGTACAGAAGGAATAGTGACAGCAACACCAACCCACTCTCCTTCAGCAGTTCAGTGCCTGTCAGCTTCTCTGTGAACTTTCAAGTGTTAAGAATGATAATGATTTTATTTTTTAAAGCAGAGACACAAATTGTTGATTTGGGACTTTTATTTACTGCAAACTACTGCCTTAATTATGTTCAGGCAGAGCTCCATGCAAGTTGCTTACCAATCTACAACATATGTTATGCAAATAACAACAGAAACTACGTTTTCCATATAACTTGCCTAAAACTCATTAATAAGATAGAATTTCTCATTCCTAACCTGGTCTTACTTTAATCTTTTTCTAAAACCTGTAGAAAATAATTTAATTATGACAACAGCTTACAGTACTGGCACAAAAACCATGGAGAGATAGAAAAATGGCTTGTTTTCAAGGCTTTTAAATAGAAATAGTTGAGAGTTGTCATACAGAGATCTATATTCTCCATTGTCCTATCCTTTTATACATTGTTAAGATAGTGTATAAAAATACTACAGAAGTGCAATACAGAAAGAAAAATTAGATTAAACTTAACTGAAACTGTTACTTTTAATACAGAATATATCAACAGAGATGCCTCTTAGCATTCTCAATGCCTCATAATTTTGTAGGAAAAAAACCTGGAAGTAAAAATATCTATGGGGAAGACCTCATATTGTTATTCAGGGTACTTAAGTATATAACTTGCATTACTAAATCTACTCAAAAAAGGGTGTTTAAATTAAAAATGGTTGTATTAATGTCTTGGCCAAAATTTTTTCAGTATTAGCCAAATTTAACAATTAAATGATTTAAGTAGAAATTATATACCCACCTGAGGGAAAGTGGAGCTGAGTACTGTATTATTGTTTGTAAAACTGAACAGGAAAGTGTGAAATGAGAACAGGATTTCATACGAATATCTGTGTGTTGGTTGTTACTGTTCAATACTTACTGTTTTTCTTACTGCATCAGAATTTCTAACAGAAGAATATTATGCATTTGTACAATGTGTTTGAGAGAAAAAAATGATGACTATTCCCTTTGCAGATTAATTCTTGTTGATTTGTTTTATCCTTGCCAGTATCTCTCATTTCTGATACAAAATGCTTAACAATGGAAGAGAAGGCAAAAACAAGGTCTAAATGTCAACTTACATCCTTCAGAATAAGAAGTCAGAAATTTTTAATATCCACAAATATCACCTTTATTTGCATACACATTTGTGATATTATAGACATATTTCAATTTTATATTAATGGATACATAAAGTCTTGAAAGCATACATTTACATATCAATCAGAATTTAATCAATCCATCATTAAATGCTAACAGCAGTCACTAGAAGAAGCACTAAAATCCCTCTAACATTTCTGTAATTTTCCTTTCAGATAATTAGCCTCTCTGCTGCTTCTCTTTCCCTTCCTTCCTTCCTTCCTTCCTTCCTTCCTTCCTTCCTTCCTTCCTTCCTTCCTTCCTTCCTTCCTTCCTTCCTTCCTTCCTTCCTTCCTTCCTTCCTTCCTTCCTTCCTTCCTTCCTTCCTTCCTTCCTTCCTTCCTTCCTTCCTTCCTTCCTTCCTTCCTTCCTTCCTTCCTTCCTTCCTTCCTTCCTTCCTTCCTCCCTCCCTCCCTCCCTCCCTCCCTCCCTCCCTCCCTCCTTGTTTTTTTGTTATATATGTAGAAATTTACCTTATAAAGTACAGTTACTCACATTTCATGCTGCCCAACTTTTGTTGAAATTATGAGGTTTTTTAAATCAACTGAGGAAACATGTTAGCAGTTATAAAATAGATATTTTTTTGTATTTGTATATACTTTGAAAAAATAACTATAGAGATATACTTTTAATTACACATATCAAAATCCCATATATAATCACAAAATTAATAGTAGAGAATGACAAATCACTAGAAGAAAAAGTTTCACATAGCAGCATATGGTTGCCTGTCTTACTAATTTTCTTGAATGACCACGCTAATTGTATATTAAAGATCTCTTTAATATTTCCACTTTATCCTCTGCTTTCATATTTTCTATTCTTAATGTTCACACCCTCGTCATTTGACAGTGTATTCTAATTTATTATACCAGGAAGACACTCAATAAATGAACAGAAAGGGAAAAATCCAGATAAGAAAATAAAACTCTCTAGAGAAGAAGTGGTTTTGCTACATGAAGACAAAATCCTAAAGGGTTTTAGGTACTGATACTACTGGACATTCAAACCTAATAAAGGAAATGCATTAGAAGCAAAGGGTGAAAGATTTTAATTGCAATTAATTTAGGCTTTATACTTATATATTAGCATAAAACATATCAGAATAGTAGTAATCTTCTGTGTAAAAGTGAAAAAATCAGGTCTCTAACTCTCCATCAGAATACAAAACCACATATGACAAAAATACTCTTGCCAAGCCCTATTCCAGGGAGATGTATGGTTTTCATATGCAAAGTCAGGAGTTGGAAAAAACAAGCAAAGTCTGGGCCATGTCTGCTATTACATCCCAATAGAGAAAAACATCCCTAACAGCAGCATTTAACTTTATGCTTCTCTGCAAACCTTTTTTTTTTAAGCAGGAAAATATGCTGGTAACAGAAATGACATCTTGATTACACTCCATAAAATAAAGATAATTTAAAGCTAATTAAGTAAATGTAATTATATATTTGCAAATAGTGCTTTCGAGAAACTATCTTGACTTAATACATTATGGATAAAATGAACCAGCCCATGTCAAATGAACTTTCCTCACCACCAAATGTTTCCCTTTTATTACGAGACAGGAAAAGGGAGATAGTTCAAAGAAAACAGAACTGATTGTCAGATCCAGTCTGCAAAATATGTTGAACATTCAGGCTAGTACTATAGAAGAGCAAATATTTTGGAGGTTTGCTATGAGTGTCACTACTTTAAGAGGGAAGAATAATTTCTTTGATTCTACCAGAAAAAGACAATATCAATACTGTCAAACAGGAACAGAAGCACAGTCACTTCTAAAAATTTCAGATTCTAACTAATTTAAAATCCGTGGGATTTTCAACTATTTCAAAGAAATTTTATTAATAATAAAGCTGAGTGAATAGGTTGTAATGAATTATTTAGTTAATGAATGCCACATGTTTGGGCAAATTTTCTGAGACAAAGTTTGAAATTCTCAAGTTATGCATATTGAATTAAAAATGTGTTGTATTCAGTGAAATTCTCTTGCTGTACACACCATGCATAAGATGGGGTTTACATTTTGTGATTTTTCAGAGATAGCCCTTTGACTTCCTCAAAAGATATATGTAAATAATGAACAAAGAGTGGAATTTAAATTGTAAAATCATAAATTAAAAAGACACCAAAATTTGGATAAGTTCTCACTGAATGTGTTTAAACACTGAAGGCATGAGCATACGAATATTTTTCCACCATTAGGCTAACACCCTCTCATAAATATACGTATATATAAGATTAATATTTTTGGGGGACTAAAGTAAAATATTTTCTGATTATTCTGCAAAGTATACGGTTTAGGAAATTACCAAAGCCTGAAAACTTATCATCTGCACAATCTCCTTTAGAAGGAAAAAAATTGCAAAAAGGAGCTGTTCCCTTTCTGCTTTAACAGCTAATGAAGAGACGATTTGCATTTTCTTGTTTCTTTGCAAAATGTCTGCTTAACTTGGCTACCACTCCGTTTAGCAACATATACATACAGTGTCGCTTTTCAAAGAAGTTCAGAAGTCCTCAAAAGCTTCAAAACCACAAAGGGAAAGCATCCTTCTAGTCATTTTCTGTATAAGTCTTTGACATAACATGCCCAAAGTGATATATCCAACTGTTTGAATGTTTATTGTAGCACAAAGCCAGCATTGACTGAGGCCAATCTGAAAAGGCTAATTTGTGTTTTCTTATCCTTCAGACAGACCTCTCTAGTGTCTATAAAACTGTAAATGACCAGAGTCTGCAGCTGGAAAAGTCTGATGACTGGCAAGGGACCCAATGAGGACTGAATAATAAAGCTGGGCTATTAAAAGGTACAAGACATCAATCCCAAATCACTGGGATGAGGCAAATCAGTTATTGTATTTTTTAATGTACATTTCTTTAATTGAACAACTTTGTTCATGCTTTGTTGCTATGTGAAGATAAGCCAGAACAGGGGAGAAGCCACTTTCCAAGGGTTTATTTCTCTAATTGCTTAAAAAATTTATGCTGTCCAAGCTGGTGAGCAAAAGCAATCTCTGCTTTGCTAATTCTTTTCATGTTCTTTCCTGTAGATGAAATTGGACAATTTTTTTTTATAGATGACATTTACATATATGGAACAATCAAGCAAACTTTCTGTCAAAGTTTACGACAATCCCTTTTCAAAAATGTAACCATATGCATGAAGCACAACTAACACTGTGATTTATTTTTAATCTGTTTTCTGTCTTTTTTTTCTTTCAAAGAAATGCTACCATGTGTGATCACTGAAAACTTGAATTTATGCTGGGAAGCCTGCCGGGTTCACAGAGGTGTGTGGATAACTAGATGTCGTGGTTCTGGCCAAGACAGAGTTTAATTTTTGCAGAAGCCAGTAGGGGCATTTATTCAGTAGAATGTGGGCTGGGGCAAGAGATTCTTTTCTGGTCATAGGTAGCTTGGAGGTGCTTTGTGTGTTCTGCTGGTTCTGTCACGTGTCATTCATTTGCATATCTTGTAGAGATTTTCATTAATATTTTTGCTGTACTGTCTCTTTCTTATTTAATTGCTCTTTGCAGTAAACTGTTCTTATTTCAACCTGTAATCTTTACCTTTTGTGCCTCCAACTCCTGTCTTCAGCCCACTGCAGGAGGAGAGAAAGGAAGCGGGGGGAGTGAGCAAACAGTGCATAGTTTTTGGAGCATTTCAGTGGGAACACTAAATTGAGGAATATCTTTTCTAAACAACAACACTAGAACATTTCTTTTGCCCATGTACAGCTTCTCAGAGAAGTCTTTCTATTCATAAATATTACATACATATGCAAAAAACCTCACATATTTTATACAGACAATAATTTATTGTAATCTTTAAAATTAACTACAATTTACAAAAATTATTAACCTGATTGCATATGTTTCTAATTACTGCACTGTAAACACACCAAAAAAAATCTGCATATGCATTTAATATAATGGACAGCAGAGAATCCATGAGTAATAAAACAAGATTTTCTATCATATATCTTTACAATAGATGCTGATGCATGTGTAACATATACACAGTCTAAAATTAAGTTCTAGCATTAGTGAATGTGTATAAGAAGAAGGAAATATAGGGTGTATGATAAGATCATACCAATGCATATAGCCTCATGTCTTTTAAGAACTTCAACCAATAGCTCTAAAAAGTCAACAAAATATATATATCATTCGTTTAAAAAGCAAAACCATTAGACTCACGCCTAAATATACTCATTCTAAGTCAAGATAGAGGCTGGTGATTAGTGGTATTCCTCAGGGTTCTGTCTGGGGACTAATGTTCTTTAACATCTTTATCAATGACAAAGACATTAAGATTGTGTGCACCCTCAACAAATATCTTACTTTTCCCCTTAGTGTACAATGAACGTATGCCAGCAATAGAGTCCTCTGCAGCCTTTCTGGTTGCTGTGTATGTGGGAGAACACACTTTGTGTCAACATGCACAGTCACATGCATCTTCAGTGGCAGGTACCTGAAGCAGCCCAGGATTTTGATAATACCAGGGAAGGTCTCCAGGCATGGATCTGATCAGCTGCAGCCCTTTGTGAATGTCCTGCTGCACCCTTGCTTCCCCCTGCCCGTGCACCTCACTGAGACAGTGCAGAGCCACCAGCTGAGGGAAAGAACATGGATAGGAAGTCCAAACACACACACTAGTGCCAACCCTGCTCCAGGTGTGCAGGAGCCAAGAAACCTTCAGGACAATTTCAAGTTGCCTACCATTTTTTTTTTCCATGGTAAAGGCAGCTCAAAAGGTTCCACTTATTTTCCACCAGTATCTAGACAGGCAATGACATCCATCTCAAAATTAAGTTTTATTGGACAAGAAAAAGATTAAATTACTTATTTTAGACAATAAATAGCCTAGTCTGAGGTTTTAAGACATATGTGCAATTGAACACATGAGTTTGACTGATAAAACCACTAGGAGTCTACTTTTGAAACATAATTTTGGGCTATTTTAACATATTCAGATGACTTAGATTTGGCTGAGTAGAGTTGTTTTTCTCTCTCTTAAGGCCAGTTTTTTTCCTCTTTTCCCCCTTTGTTATGTGGTCCATGAGTAAATGCTTCTTCTGAAAAATATCTATTGAAAAACCCCCCAAACTATGAAAAGCCAAAAGCAGAAACTTCAGAGGGAAAGTCTCTGAGAGTGCTTTTTGTATAGTTAGAATCCATGAAGACAGGTGACTTGACTGACTTCAAAACGTGCTATAACTCTTTGAATCTTAAGCATTCTGTATTCTTTGGAGCATTAAAAAAAAAAGTATTGCAAGGTTCAGCCACTGGAAGACCTGCACTGATCCACTGTAGGCTCTGGACACTGCTTGCCTGTAAGACAGATCTCTAGATGTCATGTGTGTGCTTTGGGCTCAGAGGAGGCATACCTGGGGGACAGGTGGGGGGAGCCATCCCCCAGTTTGAGACACATTTGAGGAAAAACTCTCAGCTAAAACTCCAGCATGTGGTAGGATTTTCCCTTTTTCCATCTGGCTAAGTATGGAGATGAATCACCATCTATGTCCAGGAGACACTGCTCCCAGTGCTGGAATCCAGCCAAACAGAAGGGCCTAGAATCAAAATTTCATTTAAAAGTGTTATTTCTTTAGAATCCTTTGGTTATAGAATCATAGAAGCATTTAGACTGGAAAGACCTTTCAGATCATCAAGTCCAGCTATTAACCCAGCACTTCCAAATCTGCTACTAAACCATGAATTTCCCTAACCACCACATCTAGATATCTTTTACATATCTCCAGCAATGATGACTCAACTTCCTTGGGCTTTATGCTCCCTCATCCTAGTAAAAGCCCCAGATATTTGATGAGAAATGTCTTATTTTCTCACATAAATAGTAGGGAAAAATATTCTAACATTAGAAAAAGGATGTTTTTTGTCTTATTTATATTTGGTATTTAGTTCCAGTAGCAATTTGTAAATGCACAGTTTTAGAAACATCTTCCTCCATAGATAGAATGCAAAAGATAGGGATGTTTATATGAATTTAAAATATAAAAATATGCATTATATGATATTATGTAATTAGTCTTTGTGATAATAGTGTGCTCCGATTAGCTTGTACTATTGAGTAAATCCTAAATGCTTTACTCCAGCACATTTCCTTTGATTTTAATAAGAGACTGTCAGAAAAATATTTTGTTAAAAGAGTAAGTGCCTCAGGATTTAGCTTTCTCATGTGGATTTCATTTCTAATGGAGTATGCACTGCTTTATGAGCTTCTATGTTTCCATGTTAATGTGATTATTGAGCTATAGGAATCTTCCTGTGCAAATTATCCTCTGTAAACAATTTTACTGACATTGGGGAAAACGATCAAATTTTATTTATTTGGTTATTAACATATATAAAGTTTTTGCTTGCTTTTTGTTTTCCCAGGGCTATGAAGAACAGAAGAGGACCAAAGCCACCTGTCAAATGGGAAATATTTTGAAGCACCAGCAAACTCAGAGACAGCTATTTCACCTATTTAGGAGGTCCTCTTATGTAACTACTGATAAAAAAAAATAAAGTAAAATTGTGGTGTACAAAGATGACCTGATGAGAAAACAGTCATTTGCCTTCTTAAAGTATTGCTAGGTTGGTTTACTTTGGATGTATCTTCAACTGCCTGTAGAGAACACAAAGTACCTACATGCTTGTTTCTATTATGGTTTGTTCCTGCCTTCAGCTTTAATTATGATGCCTAAAGTCTTTTGCAGATCAGTATCTGCCTTTTCTACTTTTGCAGAGGATGACCACTCTTTGTTTACAACTGAGTCATTTGAGGCTTCCTGGTGATGGCCCCATCACTGCTAGATGATGTTAGGTAGCTTCCGTTTTTAAAATTTTAGTTTAAGAACAGAGCATCAAAATATATTATTTGACTTTGTCTTATTAGCAACTTTTTATTGCAATGTATCAGCACTTCTTTTTTAATGTTTACAGCAAATTGTCTATAGTGAGGCTATACCACTGGTTGAAGATGGGTTTATGCTGACCTGTAATTTCCCTGAAGCTTATTAGAGTATTGTCCTCTCTGTTCCAGTTCACCACGTGAGACATAATGATATGCTACTGTTCACAGTTACATTAGGTTGCAATAGGGGAGAAAATGTGCTCTTTCTTGAGTCCTCATGTTCTGGTCCATAGTGATTCAGACCAAATAAATTTGACACAAATTACTATCTATATCAGCCTTTTTACTTTGGCTTTTGAGTTGGCACTATACTATTTCATACTATTTCATCTGTTGACATTTTGTCACCTCCTGACATAATCTAAAATAACACAATGTAATAATGGATTGATACAATAAAGTAATACTTTAAAATAAAATGACTCTGCAGACTAGGAGGCTGACAGATGCTGATGAAAGTGTTGAAAAAAGCAGACCATCTTTGCAAAAAATGTGCATTAACCATGTCAGAAAACATCCCATGGAGGATCTCAGACCCCTCATGTATGACAGTGACTCATATAACACATATGACTGACTGACTCATGCAAGTCATTTGCTTCTTTTTGAACAATTTTCTGCTGGAGAGTATAAAATACATTAAACATGGATTTATTGTATCCAAGGGATTAATGGGCAATGTACAGCATACTGCTGTAAATAAAAGTTTTAGTCAACCTGAAAGTTTATTCTCTGTGGGAAGAATTATAACAAAAGTTATAATATGGTTAAATTTTGGAAATAGACTACTGAATCTATTTCTTTCCTATTTGCATTATTCATTGTTATTTTCAGAACACAATCAGATAGAAAAACAAATCTCTATACATTGGAAAAAGCATAAGATCAAGGAATCAAGAAGAGACAGATGATACATAAATCCAAGACTTAACTGAATGTCAAGTTTATGTATCACTTTCCTTTACTTCACCATAAATGTTACTTGTTTCAGCTATTCACCTTAGTATTAGTATTAGTCACACCTCTGTTACATTGAATGGCCAACTAGACAGATCTTAGCTTGAGAACTGCAATGTTTAGCCCAAATTCAAGAGGTAAAAATGTTCAGTCATTCTTAATTTTGAGACAATACATAGTCGCAACTCTTGTACATTTTTTCACAAAACTTATCTTTTTGCCTAGATTTGAATCAGGACAGTGTAAAAGCCTTTTTAAAAAAAAGTTGATTATAGCTTATTAGAGGATGGGGTTAAAATTCAGAAGTAGTCTTAAGCCTGCACAATTTAAAAAATATAAGGTCATAGGCAAAAATAAAAATATGATGGCTGAGTATCTGGAAAACACTATTTTCCAGAAGCTAAGTGACTTTCCACTTGACCTTTCTGTGAGTGCTAGACTGTCAGTGGGAGACAAAAGAAAAAAAGAAAGGCAAAAATATCCTGTGCACAAGAATATGACCATCACAGCAACGTCCAGACTGATCCTAACAGCTCTGTGGAGATCTTAAATAAGATGAGTTCATTTAACTCCAGTGCTCATGTGAGTTTTGTCTATTGTGTATATATATTTTTTTTTTTCCAAGACCTGATTCATTCTGTCACTGCACTTTCACACTGGCTTAACCTTCATGGAACTGTCAAAGTTTGCAATGCTGCCCAAATACCACAGAAGCATGATAGACTTTGCACATATTTGGCTAAATGTGTTGGGAAAATGACATATAAATATAAAATCCTGGCAGAACACCATTTGCACAAGACTGAGGCAAAGATTGTTGCATTCTGAAACTAATATATCCAAGGAAATATTTGTCTGCATCTAATTATTTGGCTTCAGAAAACAGGACATTGAGGTTATATTTCCAATAATCATCCAGCACGGCTGAGTCCATCTGTTCTCAAGTAAGTCAGAAACAAAACTCCCCAGCCACTAAAGTATTGGCATTTATTAATAAAGAAAATTATCATGAAATTCTAAATGATGCAGTTTTCATAAAAGGCTGTTCAGAAAAGATAATGTCATTAAGCAGTTGAAGTAAAGTTTTCCGATGCAGTCTTTTTTTTTTTTTTTGAACCATAGGTGATCTGGGCTGGATATATTTTAAAATAATTTGAGTGATGTAAGAGGAAAGCATGTTCCTTTTTCATTCAAATATATGCTTCACAAGGTACAACTTCATTCTTTCATCTCTTTTATGATTCAGTCATATTTTATTGAAATTTTGTCAGTGTTTCTTTGTCACAGATCCTGCCAAGCATATTCAAACAGCTGAGATGAGAGGTTGAAAGAAAAGTGACTGAACAGAATTTTAACAAGGGACAGACAAATATCAGATGGTTTGTTTCATATTGTGAGGCAAACTACCTGATTCCACCATCCCTTTGAACAGTTTATCCAAGCATTAATGGAGCCTTCCTTCTGATTCCACAGTGGTGCTCAGACTTACAGAGCAGAAGGAGTCTCAAGCTGTGCTGAATAATTGTGAATAAAAATAATATTTTCAAAATAATGAGTAATTAATGTATGTATCTGACATTTTCTTGGTGTTGCTGGAAAGCAGGCAAGGATTGGGGTTTCAATGCTTACCTCTGAAAACAATGCCAGAACACATAATTCTGGTCTAGGCAAATCTAAACACTTGTGTTCACTGCAGTTCTTGCAGTGACAGTGAATTTTTAATCATCTGCTAAACAGCAGGCAGTCAACCTTCTTCAAGAGTAGAGGTGTAGAGAAGAAAAAGCCCAATATAGTTAGTGTGAAATATTTTTGCAACAGAACTAACTCATATCATCATAAGAAATTGCTGCCATTGGGCTAACCTCCTTGTTATAAAAAAAATCAAACCCACAAAACTGTAGACATACTACTGCTGCTTTACTGGCCTCAATTAATGTTGTTTTTGTTCAAAGAAAGAGTTTAAATTAGAAAGCAAAGCAAGGAGAAAAAAACCAATTACATAAAATCCGGAAATGCTAAAATTTTGAAACTTCTCTGGAGGAAATCGAACTTGCAGTACATTAAGTATCACAGTGTGTGACACTTTCTACCAGTGAAGAAGTGATTTTTATTTTAAATTTTGCAATAATGTGATAACTAGGAGAATGAGTGTATTTTTGTGAAAGATTCACATACTACAAAGGGAGATCCTGTGTAGACGAGAAGTGGCTTCATATGCCCTGATGTGAATTTTGTGCCCTGGATAAAGGTATAGTTTTATTCATTTTATTGAATAAATGTGGTATGGGTAAGGATTGTTGATGAGACTTTTATCAATGCAGAAATCCTACAGGCTTCAGAGTGCCATTAAAAGTCTGCTTCATCTAGGTACTTCTGAAACTGTACCTTATATTGTGAACATGCTTTGTAGGAGGCTATATTTAACATTACATGGATAACTTGCCTTCTGGCATTTCCTAGCTCTTAAGTGCTTCATTTCACAATTTATATAACGCTATTTTAATAGAAGTGGGTTCAGTTTTGGTTTGTCTTTGGTGGGGTAAAAAGAATAGGTAGTGTTTCATTCTGTTTTGCACACCAGGTATGTTGAAATGACATTTATTAAAAATATAGCAGAGATATGCAACAAATTTTCACACATCTGTGATCAGAGCACCTGCTTCCTATTCACAAATATATCCCTTTTGAAACTTATTCCAACATTTTACCTTCATAGTACTTTGAAATAGATGCTCTTTCAAAGTCCCCTTCCAGAGGCATATCTATTTTTTATCTTCTGCTCTACTGAAAGTCATATGAAGATATCTGTCTAAGACAGAGTAAGGGCATGAGAAACTCAATTCTAGACCATTAAGAGAATTTCTGAGAACTAGAATGCCAAAAACTTTCTGTAGTTCACTAACCAATACAGAGGAACATGGAATTTCTCTACCAAAAGGAAAGGCAAATTTCTTTACTTCTCAACAGGACACCTCATTTAATGTTCTCAAAGCATGATAATGGTAAATATTTGATTTAATAACTATGTAGAAAATGTTTATTCATTGGAATTCTGCAACCCCTTGTGTATCAAGAACATTGTCACTGGCTAACTATTTATAAGTATTCATCATCCACAGGAAATAAAATTGTGTTTCAGAGGAAAAAACCAAAATCCACTGCTGTTGCATTTCCAACCACATCTTATCTGTTCTATCTAAGAGACAAAGAATTTTCTAAGGATGAATTTATCAAGAGCCATTTAAAGAGGTAGACCCAAAGTACTTGGTTGTGTATATATGCATAGTATATGTAATTTCTTTAGATATTGAAAATAAAAAATTAATACAGTGATGCAATATCTAAGAGGACGAAAATGGAAAATTCTTTTCTTGAGAAATTAAAAAAGTGCATTCTACTAAATTCCTCAGAAATATATATCATGATGGAATGTATGTAACAATATTTCTGGTGTGTGCTATATGCCTACATGCCATACATACATACCAGTCTTTTCCTTTGAGCTTTTATTAGTTAATTACTATAAAAACTGAATTACTTTCATGTGTAGTCTATACTTACTAAGGAAGAACATGGAAGATTTTGAATGCTATATACATGCAAATGTTTCTACATTTTGCATCTTCTTTTGTAAACATAATTTTATTAACATTTATTTTTATTACCTTGCTAAAGCCTTTTCATTCAGCTTTCCCTCCTCTGGAGCATCTACAATTTCTATAGAAAACTGTTTAACTCAGCGTTGCTTTCACATTATAACCAAAGATTAACCGAGGCTGTTGAAGTCATTTTCAGCATGAGTTCTTTTATACATGATGCTATCTCATAGATAGAACAGTCTTGGAAGATAACTCTTGGTGGTCTCATTCAGTGGCATTCCAATAGAGCTAGCAAATTAATGTGGAGTAGAACTTTTCCCAAATCCTTCATCCATTACAGAACAATTTTTCAAAATATAAAGCACTTTGTAAGTCAAACAAAGTAGAATTATGGTTTAGTGAACTGCAGTCTTGAGTGTGTTATGGTTTATTTTTTTGGTAAAAAAATAAACTATTACTTTGACTAATAACTCTCATGGAATGCAGGAAAAGATTACCGTTAGGTATTCCTTGCCAAAAGAAATTGATATCATGATACTTTTAAAGCACACCAAAAGGACCTGAATTTACTGGTGCTTGAATAGATTTTTAGGCCTGGCATATGTCATTACTGTAAATCTTTCAAACATTTAGAGTAGAGAAGAATCAGTTTCATCTTACTTCTGGAAAAAGTTGCTGCTAATCCTCCTTACACTCTGGGCTTGATCCAGGGAGAATCTGTAATTCTAATTCAGCCAAGTAAAGCAACAACCACAAGAACTCAACACCTTTCTGGCTGAACTCTTTTAGACTGACTATCTATATTTAAATATCAGTGTGCTACACATTTGTATGTACTACAAATGGAGACCGAATCATTTAGCACACAAATCCCACCTTGTCCAGTCCCAAAAAGGCTCAGCAAAATTTATCTTTGTATGAAATCTCTAAAGAAGACATTTTAGTATATTCTTGTACTGGTGGGACCAGTGAAGAGCTTTTTCTTGCTGATGGATTAAGCCCTAGCAGATCACATTTTTGAGAAGATGACTTTCATCTTGAGTGCATATCTTGAAAAAATATGAAGGTGAAATTTTCTTTTGAAGAGTCTGGTTTATAATTCCATCTCAAATAAAGTTTTATCCTTTTATAGCTCCACTTATCCTGTTTTAACACAGAAAGCACTCAAGCACTATTGAAAATTGTTAGGGATATTTATTTAACTGCTTTAAACTGATTCAGGAATCAACAGCTATTTGGAATGTTTTGGTCATCGTTTAAGTATCTGCACAATTGAATGATTACAGGAAACTGCTTATGAATGCTGACAGCAAAAGGCAGAGGTCTTCCAGTGATGCTTGTATCCAAGAACAGCAGGAGAGCATACAAAACTACAGAGGTTTCATGTATAAAATATAAATTATATGAAGATCAAACTCATTTAGTAATGTGTTAACACATTACTACCACTTTTCCTGTAATGTGACTATATGCATATGAAGAAATCTATTTAATCCCAGGAGAATCTACCTTCATGTATGAACACAAGGAGTGAAAACTATGGAGAAAACTAGATCTCCCCATTTGTGCCTACAGTATTTGTTCAATAATAATTACAGAATGACCATGCAGAGGTTGACACAAACAGAAGGAAAGTTCCTTAAACTTCGAGGACACTTACTAGCCTTGGAGTTCCATGATTAGCAGATATGGCCCTGATCCAGCAAAGACTTTTAAGCATGTGTTTAACTTCCACCCTGCAGGTTGTTCCTCTGAAGTACTACATGCACAGCTAAAGCTAAGACCTACTTAACTCAAGACCTATGCTAGACTGAGGCCCAAAGTTATTCAAAGGAGGGTGTGAAATCTCATTAGAATTACAGAATGCGAAGAAATACAAAGAATCATAATGACACCAGCAGTTTTCAGCTGTACAGATTGTACAGCTTGCCTGGTCTGCTGTAAAGCTACGAGAGCCAGGGTTTTTTCCAGAGTAACTAAGTGTGAAGTTTCAAATGGTACTAGTAAAGCATAAAAGTAAAGATGTAGTTGTCAGTTGTGTACTGAAAGGTTCGAAGCAACTACAATAAATATTTGTTGTCTTAAATCTCAAGTTTTGTACACCAGCTTTGTTACTATGCTGTATTGATTGCCAAGGTTAAAACATGGCTGAATATTTGCACAGGAAAAATGTTGTCTTCCTTTGTTAGGACTATACTGATTACTGCTGTTTGAAGAAACAGTAGTACAGTGCTTTAAATTGTAACCTTCATAAATACTTTTACTTAAATAGGAACCTCCAAATCCTAAGGCAAACAATAACATGATTATATGTACAGCAATAATGCCCTTATCACAATGGGATAACAAACACAATGGTTAGCAATATTTGAATAGTGTAGCAAGAGTGTTTATAATAAGATTATTAGAGGCAAAATGCAATGGCGCTTTCATAGACTTCTTTCTGAGCATACCAAACTGTTTGTCACTTAGGGACTTCAGAACAGTTTCTAGATAATTCTTCTAGTAAAGCTACTTTTGGAAGGTAAGCTTTTCATAAGCTTTAAATAAAGCACATCTTTCAAACTAGCAATGGTAGTAGGGTTTAACATGGCTTGAGGAAAAACGTATGTTAGCAACAAGGACAGGAAAAGGTCTCTGTTCAACTAGACTTTCTCATTTAACATCATACCTCTCTGTACTTCAGTTCCCAGCTCCCACTCTTTGTAATAAGGTCCCATTTATTCATATTTATTACCCTTTTTCACAATTTGCACTTTACAAATTCATGGATTTATTTTTTTAATATGAACCTACATAATTTTGTATTTTTGTATGCTTTCTTATGTTAACATCTTGCTAAATTTTATCACTGATTTACAAGATGGTGGTGATGAGTTTCTAAAAATAGGAAATGTTTTATAAATGCAACTTGTTAATTGGTCTACATGGTGAGTTTACTGAAATGGCAAATAAAAACGTTCAGTGAGGAAATTCTCTCTTCCACGTATAGCTCATTTCTGATCTGAGAGACCCCAGTACTGCCACCAAGCATTTAGTGAAGGTGTCAGACATGATAAAGATTTTACTAATTCATTATTATGAGTGTACTTATTTCATCCTAGTAGCAATGTGCTACTAGTAATAGCACATCCTAGTAGTAATGTGAAGAATTATAAGTAGTAATGAGCAAGTAAACGTACTGAAAACTCTGTTGTTTGGATGCCTTTGCATGTAAGCAAAGCTTTTCACTTTTGCTGCAATATAAGACCTTCCAGATTCCACTGTCCATCCATCCATGCCCAAGGCAATCCATTTGCACTTTCCATAACAAACACTAAGTGTAGTAGCAAAGGCTGAATTTTCTGAATCTTCTCTGCAGCAATTTCCGTCATCCCTTTATTGCAACAATACAATGTGTTTGCTTTTAAAGATCACATTCCTATATAAATTATTTTCTTCTGTGTGAATATGGGACCAGTCTTAAAATATTTCAAAGTGAGAGAAAATATATTCTCCTGAACACTGTAGAACTGGTGGCGAAAAGATCTCAAAATATGACTTGATATCTGTAGAAGGATGATGGCTGTTCTTCCTGTACTGACATAAGAAGGCAACAGCTGAAGTTGCATAGTAAGAATAAGGGAAGTCGATAAAAAGTAGCCAGTAATGTAAATTATTTCTGGATTCATTTTAATAGCATGTTTGTTTTTGTTCTTTTTATTAAATGCCATAGGTTATGATTCTAGGATATGATATTTTAGGATGCCATAGCTAAAATGATAAGCAAATGGTTACCCATAATGACAGCATAAGTAACAGAAAATACGTTACAAAAACATCCAATAAAAGAGAAAAAAGTTAGCTAGTAGAGTCTAACAAGGGTCATAACAAAATTTTCTTCATATTTGATGAAGTATTTCACTTCTGTTCCATTCCAAGTAAATGCCTGCCCAGTCAACAAAAAATTAATTTCCTATCATTCAATAGGAATAAAAAAAACAACATTAAAAATCAATCACAAACCACGTTTTCAGTTGCCTATGGGCATTCAAATAAATTAAGGTTAAAGAAGAGTATTTACCTCATTTTGAAGACAGTTGCTGCATATGAATATAGTAGAAATTAACAAATGGGTTTATTTATGAAATTAATTAAATGAAAATGCTTTTTCATATTCTTCAGGAGAAAATGATTCCTTATCGTGAATACAGATGTGCAGCTGAGGTAGCTAGAGTTATGTTATAGAAACAAGATAACATTTGAGTATTTTCTTTCTGATTAAATATTTCTTCCTTGTACTTGCAGCATGTTGTAATCCAATGTTGTTCCATCTATTCCATGTAGTTTTGTGGAACTCTTTTAAACTCATAGCATATCTCATTATGCCACAATCTTTTCCTGTGCTTTAAACCTATCTTAAAATTTAGAAATGTTTCTCTAATAACAGATAGTCACAATGCAATCATGATTAGCATTCAGTCTCACCCCAGTGACAGAGCTTGTTCCTGTACAGAAAAGGAAGAAGGGATTAGAAATTACTAAAAAAACGTACTTTCTGTTTTCTATTTCTATATCTTTCTAAGTGCTTGTAGAGAAAACACAGATAAACAAAAGTCCCAGTCAAATTAGCAAGCCCAAACCACAAATAAAGCCTTGTCTGCTTACATTTTGAAAATCATTTTCACCCAGCTGTTTTTGGCTGAGTGTGCTAGTTCTGGTTCAGTGAAACTGACATTAAATCCCACACTAATGGGTAGCAGGATTTTATTTTATTTTATTTTATTTTATTTTATTTTATTTTATTTTATTTTATTTTATTTTATTTTATTTTATTTTATTGTTTTATTTTATTTTATATTTTATTTTATATATTTGACTTTGAATTTCTATTAGAAATTCAATCATGAGATTTCAATTAAATACATTGCTCTTGAAAATGACATAAAATTAGTAGGAATTGAAGCAAATCAAGTGTACAAAATTACCATTTACACATATGAAGGAATAATTTCTCCCCAGTGCTTTAAGTTATCATTTTAATTTGTGTGTGTCATGAATTAAGTCAGCCACTGAAAAGTTACTGATAAGTAAATTTTTGCCATCTTGAGTCCATACTGGGTTGTATTCATTTTTTGCTGCTCCCTCTCATGGCTTGAATTTTAGTCCTCAAAAGATTGCTCTCACAGGAATTCTATAAATTCACATAAATTATTCTGTAGGAGGAACTGACTGAACAGTAAGACTGAGTTGACAGTGTTGAGTAAGATGGAAAAAAACCCTGTATGGTTGACTTAATATCATATTGTTATCATTAGGTGCTTGCATCAACAACCTTGGCTTTTCTCTGCTTTTGGGGGTATGGAGTTACTGCCTCAAAACATAAGCTTTTCATAGCTTTCAAAACTCGAATATTTTACATGAACTCTGTCCTACATAGGCCCTCTGTTCTACAGATTTTTCTATTTTATATATAAACTATTTATGTGTAGCAATTTATATGTATGTTTATACAGTACCGAAAGCAGCAGAAGCTCGATCTGCAAGAGTAAAGTCACTGAGTGTTACACCAGTCATGAAAACTTTGCTTTGGCTGAGGTCACACTAACAGAAGGGATGTTGTGGATGGATCATACTTTGTGGAAGGATTTCCTCTTGGATATGCAAAAGAGTGCCAGCAACTGCTTTTGATCTCTCAAAACATATCAGGATACTGTATGGCTGCTCCTGCCTCACGTGTTCATGCCAAACTGGACTCTTCTGGCACATTGGTCACACCTCATCCCAAAGACAGATGGAGAAAGGCCAGAGATCCTCTCAGTGCTCTGCCTACCTCACTCCATAGGTGAAACCAGTGAGTATAAGCTGCCCCAGAATTTTATACTTTAATAGAAAGTTGAATAGGCTGGAAAGGACAGCATTTAGAAAGTATGGGTTCAATAACAACCTTCACTCAGTTGTTGCACTCACACTCATTTGTGGTGTGGAATGAAAATAGGCTGAAACAAGGAAAAGCCCACCAAGTTGTGTGGTGACATCATAGTATTTGAACTTGTAGCCTGCCCCCAGAAGAGATACCACAATATTTTTACAATCCTGTGATATAAACCCCATGAACTACAAAATTTAATGCAAAACATTTCGACGGGTTCTGCTTCTGAGGTGCATTTTTGGCGAGGAGCAATTTGGACTGTCAGTTTGTGCTAATACATAGTATATAGTTTGAATATGCCTGAATTTGAAATTAAAGACTGCGTTCTTGCCTTACATTGTGTATGTGCTGACATGCCAAAGTTAGGGCTCCACATTTCCTAGGAATAAAGTATTTTTCTACAGATTTTTTTTTTCTGTTGACTACTCAAAGTATAGTTTAGTTATGCTGACTTTTTAGGGGTGTCTAGAATAGAATAGAATAGTTAGAAGAATAATAGGTGAGAACATTTTTTTCGTAGACTCCATGGTGATGAGATTAAAGTGGGAATTTAATGGACCCTCTTTACAGAGACATAAATAAAGATTTATTCACAAATATCAATGTTTATTTTTATAATTATTGAAAATGGATTAACAATTTTGAAACAATTTCAACTCATAATTCAGTAAGGCATTGTAGGATATTTGGATCTTGATTTGATAGTTAATTTTCTAAATGAAAAAGCTTAATAAAGTGATAAATATATTTTTGCTGAAAACTGAAGCATAAATATGTCTTTTAAATTAGAAAATGAAAGTGTTTAGTAGCCAGTAATCATCATAGATTAGCCATTAGGAAGATGGAAACAGAGTTGTACTGTCTCCTCTGTCTTTGCTCGTCCTACCAAGAGAATTAAATTCAAGCTTTGCCTTGTAATTTCAACTCAGACCTCCCCTCTAGGCATCAATCCCTGGTCAACTTTATCAACAATATCAAAACTCTGACAGTTTGAAGCTTGCATCTAAAAAACATACAGCAAGTGGAGGTTTTTTAAACCATTGACTTTCAAAACAGCTCTGTCTCTTGCATACAATCTTGATAAAGGAACCTTCCAATGAGGAATTTGCTGGCTGGATGTTTGATAACAAGGTTGTCTTTTCAAAGGAAAATTATGGTCATCTGGAGTTTGTATCAGAATGCTATCATCTGAAACAAAATATGTAAGTGAAAGTTTATTCTTTAGGAATAGTGCAGTGCTCAAGAAGATCTCTGATGTGCTCCAAATATGTCATTCAAAATTGAGTCCACTAGTGGGCTCAAAAAATAAATATAATTGTCTGTGGAAATTCAAAGCTTAATATTATCTCTGGTGGACTGAATTAATTTAGCAGTTAGTAGGCAAAATGAGAGTCATAACCTATTGCATGAAACGACTATTTATGATGATTGTAACTGATCTGGAGTTTGTTAGACCCATGGTAAAGCCATGGTACAGTTCTTGAATTGACAGTATCCCCCCACATTTGAAAAGAATTTGTACGTATATCAGTGTTGGCTTCCTGAAAATTTCTGACTGCCAGTGAACTGATTCAAACAATGAAAAGTCAAATCATCATGCCTTCTTTCAACTACTCATTGCTCTCTTACAGACCACAAGAAGACCAAAGTTGTCAAATGAAGACTATTTGCCTGGTGATTTACGACTTTACTGGATCCCTTTTTTCCTGTATGGAAATTTTCATAAGTGGTTTGGCAAACGCCTTTAAAATAACTGTGGTATTTGGCAGAAAAAAGGCTGCAGAACTTGGGCCTGCTGTTTCCATTTTAGTTCAACAGTGAGACTCCTCTTACTGATATGAACCAACTATAGAATTCACAGTCCAAAGATTTAAGTTATTAGAAACAAGTTGAGTAAAAAGGAGACATGTGGCTCAACCCACAGAAATTCATTAGACAATGGTTTTCGAATGCCTGTTCCAAACAATTTGTCAAATCAACTGCTCATTATAGTGCAGCCTAATGCTGACTGCGTACGTATATAAATTTACACATCAGTAGCTATAAAAGTGTTTATATTTATCGTACAATACTGCTCATTAGAGATAGTGGAGCATGTGAACACACATGTTAGTAATTTATGCCCACAAAAATCATTCAGTTGTTCATATTGCAGAGGTCTGTGTATTATTAGGATGAATCCATATATACACACTTACTTTATCACTTTTGAAAGGGCAGACAAAGGTCATAAGTGACAACTTCCTGAGTTTTATTTTAGTTTAATTTCAACATATGTCACCAGAAAACATACTGAAACTCAAAGCTTTCAAATGAAAGGCTAATTTCACTGCTATTTCTGACTCATTAATACTTAAAATTGCCTATAAGAGGCAAAGTGACATTTTGTCATACAGATGCAATCATACTCTGCCCATATAGGACTGCCTTCCAAAAACACCCAGGCTGGACTCCAGTGAGAATATTTATGGAGCAATGTCTCCTCAACCAGACTGGTAGCACCGTGATCTGTTTGCCCTGGAGAATTCTCCAGGCACCCACTCTAATAGAGTGTTTCAGAAGGTGTACAGATGGAACCATGAGTAAGAAATTAGTCAGGAGAAGCACTGGACCTAGAAACAGCATGAATGGACTCAAAATTAATGGTGATCTCTGCAACTAACCACCAACTTCCAGGATCCTTGGGGGATTTCTCTGAGACATAGGGCTTCCTCAGACTGAGTGTTTTATTCACAAGAGCTAGTTCCATGCCTAGAAGTACAGACTCGTAGCAAATACACAGAACAGTAGAAAAGCTCATCTTCAGAATTGATTAATGGCATGTATCTATATCAGGTCCACTGAAAATAACGAGTGCTACTTCATTCGGGCATGTGGAAATATCTCTATTACAGGTATTATACAGGGTGCATGGAAAGCCTCATATTGATTTCAGAATAGTAATTTCTAATGTTTGGTATGTAGTGATCCTAAGCTATACTTTTTCGTTTTGCATGATTAATATCTTGATTTAGCTGTCTTGATTTAACTATGTGAAAGCCATCTCTTGCTGTAGCCTGTGGAGACAATTTGGTAGCACAATGAGCTGGGAGACAGTTGAACATTTTTTTAAGGAGGAAAATGATGCCAAAGCAATTTAAAGTTGGAGTTCAGTTTTGCAAAATGACAAAAATGCAAAGCTCTTTACTGAAGGAAACAAACAAATAATCTTACGGCTTGTCCCTGAGACAAGACGACAGAGACACTATGGTATGAATCATCAGGGCATCATATTCAGGCAAACTGTCAGCATTGGTAGAGGTCCTGCAACCTTTCTTAGTGAGAGGTTGAAGAAAAGAATTTTGTACCATTTGCCATTGTGCTGAACAAGAATTTGCCTGGAAGCTGTGCTTGACAGATTGGCCCCTATTCCCACCATGATTTGTGCTACTGTGAAACAAGAGTGTCTAATGCCTGGGCTGTAATGTAGTGACAGGCTAGCTTCAGTTCTTCTGAAAAATGATACAGAGATGAAAGGATGGGCTCTGCTCCACCTTTCATGCTTTTCATATTTGCATTTGGAGTGTACACAGGCAGGACCCCAGACAGAACTGACAGACAATTAAAAGGCTACTCAATACAAGCAAGTATATCTGTGTGACACATGACCTCTGTGAGCACACGATATCAGAGGGCATAAAACAACATCTTGCTATCAACCTGAAGTCAAAAGAGAATTATATTAAGCCCTGCCAAGAGGTTAACTTCTCTGCAGCAGGAGCTTTGTTCTGACTTTGTCTTTCTTATCAAAACTTTGTATTCCTTTCTCCTGAGGGAACTTAATCTTTGAGATTTGGGTCATGAGGTATAACAAGTAACAAAAAAGAAGTAAACATTACAAAATTCTAAGGGGCAAGTAGGACATATTTTTTAGAATTTAGTTGAAGGAAATACTATCTTATTGTGAACTCTAAGAATACAAGCATGGTGAATGCAATTTGTCTTTTGAAAAACCTGCTTAGAAAAGTAGTAAAATAAAAGATACTTGTAGATTTGTATACTTTATAATTTGAAAAAAAGAAAAAGCAACAATATGTGTATTATAAGTATGCTATGTTGTGTAATGGTTTTATGTAGAGAAAGATATTTTAGAAGTGATCTCATTTTCGCCTGCTCATCTTGCCTTACATTCTAGTGGAGACCCTACAGCATGCATTGTTATTGTTGTATGTGAAAAAAACTGAAATTTTAAAAAGTCATTTTTACATAAAGAGGATGTTTATTTTGGCAAAATGAGAGTTTTTGAAACAGTGAAATCATACAGTTAATTTCCATCAGATGTTGAATATCCTATATTTTTCTTTTTCTTTTTTTCTTTTGCCCCCTATTCTGAGAATTGGGCTGTGTAATATACCGGAATATCGACAAATTCTGTGTGGCAGTTTATTGTTGTCTTGCTAGCACATTTATGCTACATAACGGGTGTTGCAGAATTATGTTTGCAGTGTTTTATGCCAAATGCATTCTGAAATATTTGCAGCATCATAGGACAGGTGGAAATTAATGTTTTAGCTCAAATCTGTTGTCTTTGATAGTCTGTTGCAAAGATTGTTTTAGGCGAACTTTCAAAACAAACGTTCTAGATATTTAAGATGTGCAGATATGAATATAGAAAATGTAGTGAGAGTGATTAAACACATGGTAAAAATTCTGGTTTTGATTTGACTTGAACTGAACTAGGAGATAAAATGCTTTAAATGTTGTCAATACTTTTGTGTTAAAGAGAAGAAAACATCTTGTATATTTGTGTCCATTGAATTTAATTTGAGTCTTTTTCTTCTTGAACATGTAATCCAAGTGGAAAACAGGATGCTTGAATAATTGGTGTGCTTCTGATGTTTGATGGTTTCCATAAATTCCAGTTTGGATGCTGTAGAGCTACACAATTTATATGAGGATGAGCTACTACAAAACTGTGAAGGGAAAATTTTCCAGAGTTTCAGCTTATTTTGTTAATTTTTGTGGAATCTTTTGTTGCTCTTATTGTTCATTCATTTTATGGTTTCATTTGAATCCATGAAAATCTTTGTTAAAAAAGCAAATAGAAGGGAAAAAAGAGATGGATTGGTATTTTAATATCCAAATATGAGAGCATAACAATGGAAAAAATATTTGCTTTACAAATGCAACGGTTTTCAATTTTCAAAATCAGTTAAATAAATTAATGCTGAATGAGAATTATTTCACACCTGTCAAAGATAATTTGCCACATTTGCCCTTCCTCCTTTTCTGAGCATCTCCCATTTCCATATTAGGTGCAAGCCGACAATGTAAGTTAAACTGGGAAAGCAGCAAGAGAGAGAAAGTCTGCAATGGAGCAAGGAATGTGAGCAGCAGTTAGGGGAGGGTTGGACCTGCAAATGTGATCAGAGGACAGGTTTGAATCTGAGATGAGTCCCCGCTAAATTGGGTTTCACTGCCTTGGCGACTCCAGGTTTGTCCCTTTCCTTCTGGGAATGAGCATACCATCTTCTGTTGCCTTTTCCGGATTGGTGCTTATGGGAATCTTCTTCTAGAGTACCTGGAAAGTGTCTGGCTTCAATGCTAAAATTGGGTAGGGCTAACAATAACAACAGTAACAATTTCTAGTTACTGTTGACAGTTATGTTGTGGTAATCATCATTCAGTAAAAATCTGACCTTTCCAGCACAAAATGGTGAGCCATGGGAAACTGCATCCAGAGACTACCTTTAAAGGAAATGTTAACAAAGGAGCAGGCAATACTTCAGAGCATTTCTGGCATTTTTTAAAAGCATTGGGGATTGGTCTTTAAAAATCAAATTTACTAATCTAATTGTGATAATTCATGCTTCATCCTGTGTCTTCAATCTACCTTAATTTCAGAAAATAATAGAAGTTAGAGTGTTGTTTTGGAAGAAAGGTAGAAAAAGGCAACTATTAATGTTATTTTAAGATTTGAAGGTTAGAAGGGGAAAGCAGGAACAAGTTTTAATATCAAAAATTAACTTATTCTGAAACATAGGGTTCATTCTGAGGAGACCTACTGATTAGAAAAAGCAGGGAGTGCTTGTCCCAACAGCCTTACCTCTGGAAACCTAGGCTTCATGAAACTTACCTCTACACTGGGATGAAATAATCACCTGGAAACTAGAAACAAATAGACATTATTTTTTTGATTTAACGCTCACCTAAGTACCATTTCATCATTTGTAGTGATATATCTTATGCTTGGCCAAGTAGACACTGTTTCCCTGATTTGCTCTGAATGCTTCATTGTGAATGACAGAGGTATGCTCATTACAGTGGCAGTAACTTAAGAGAGGCAACTCTGTGCAGCGAGGAACCTTTTATGTAGAATTAATAAAGAAGATAACAAAAAAATAATTCACAGCATTGTTAGCTTCCTTGCTCTACTGAGGAATATAAGAGGGTAGCTCAAAGTACTGGTCCTTTCTTGGCCTACAGTATTTCAAAATTTATCTGAGAGGAAATCTATGGGGGATCATTAAGAGAGGTGAGCAAAACTAGGAGAAACATTAAGGCACTTTAAAGCTTCTATGGGAATTTTTACTTGGTGAAATTACTTACATACATCTACCTTGAAATTCCTTGGGGAATTTTACCAACTTTTTTCCTCTTTTTCCCTTCAACTGAAATCAAGATCAATTTACAAAGCCTTCCAGTACTTGACACAACAAACAAATGTGTTGACATGATTAGCAGTGTTTAGAACACCAGTTCTCAGAAGTAAGAGGGACTACAGGCTGTAGCATTAGTCTGCTGAGCCATCAAGTCAGAGTCTTTTTCTTACCTTTCAGAGACAGAGAGACTCTTAAATTGAATAATTGTCATTTTCCAGCTTTCAGTGAGGCCAGAAATCACTAAAGATCTCATTTAAACTTTCTGTTCTAGTTCTCAAGCAAATTTACGATAGAAGTCAGTCCTTTAGCAAGATTTCTTGAGGGAATTTTTCACCAGAACAGATGGGGTATTTTCCCCATTGTAGTTTAAACTATCTTCCATCAATTTTTCTTCTCATTTCACTCATCTTATTATGACCTTCATAGGATAAAAGAACAGTACAACCATGCCTTTTCTCTGAGTATTGTGCTTCTCAGTATATTATGTAGTTAATATTGATTATAAATCACAACGAACTCGATGAATGCCTTCCTAGTCCTGTACTACTCCATGACAGGCCACCTCATGTTTTTTTCCATGCTTGGAAATACTATTATTTTTTATATTTCTTCTACAGAAAGATTGTGAATTCATTGCATTTTTACAGAGAGAACAAACTCAGAAATATCCCAGACAATCTATCAAAGAACAAGATTATGAAAAGCTATTTTCTTCTAACTAAAATGAGATCAATAAATGCACATTAACCTAATTATCCTAACGATTGAGTTTAGCAAGTTAATAGGATCTGACAACTGTAATGAAAAACAAAGATAGTGATACATGACAGAAAGCAAAAGAGTATATTAGAAGAAGCTTATGTGTTTTAAATAACTTTTCTGTACAAGTTTTGAGCTTATGGACAGGAACATCTGGAAGGTCTGGAGGCTGACAGTCAGTTTGAAAGAAGCATGGCTGTGGCAAAGGCAGGCATATTGTCAGCCCTGCTCTCTTGCCAAGAACTTGAAAAAAAACATCTCTCAGCATGAAAGAATGGAGGATATTTGACATGTGTTAGTTGGCTTGTTTGGTTTTTTTGTGCAATAGTCCACCAGATAAGGTGTGCAGTTCTACCCAGAACCAAATAGTGAATATAGAGCACTAACCTCTACTTAAATGAAAATTGAAATTCTTCTTCATTTGTCTCAGCTGGGCTGAGACAAAGCTGAATCATAGCTTTAGAACACAAAGGTTTGATTTAACAAGATCATTTTCTGGTGCTGTACCTGTTCTAGTTTTCATTCATTTTCTGCACTGAAATGAGATCCAGCTTCCTCCCCCACCATTTTTAAATTTTTCCTGTGACTATGTACAGCACAAAGTTCTCCCATTCCCATTCCATATTTTAACTAAAAAAAACCAACTCTGCAGATGCATATAAAGACAAAATTATAATATATGTGGCACAATCACAGTGGTGTGTTTCTGTTTAAGTAAAAAAAAAAATTCTGAATGGGTTCTTGAGTGTCTACAGTTGATATCGTCTTAAGAAAAAAAGAAAAAAGAAAGGTGTGAAAGTGACTCAGCTCAGATTTCTGAAATGCAAGGAGTCGTGAATAGCATCTTAAGCTGTTAAAAGTCTCCCTCCATCACTTCTTCTGCCTGCTAGGAGGCAGTGTTTCTTCTAACAGTGCCATAAGTTGTTTCCATCACCCTAGCCCAACTTTGTCCTCACTCAGACATGGTGGTGGATGGACTAGGCACATGAGATTGATGTTTCATTATTAGTCACAGAGAAAACATGGGTAGGGCAATACAAGGTGTGTGTGGCAATCGGAGGGAACACAGCTACGAAACAAGAATAATCAGCAGCAGCCTTAGGAATGAAGCTGCACATAGTTTTCATCTGAAAACCTCAAAGATCTTTGCCAAGACTAATTAATTAATTGTCACATCAGCAATGAGAGTTTATAAGATATTACAAATAAGTTTTACAGAGGAAGATCTGAGCTGGCTATTGGTGTTCTTAGAGCACCTCAGGCAATAGCAAGTTGACACCAGATCAGAACTGAAAGACTCCATCAAACAAGATTTTGGATTGACCCTGTTAGATGCAGGAAAGATCGAGCAAGACCGCAGGGAAGAGCGATGCAGATGGTGAGTTCGGGTTGGGTGGGAAGATCGTGTCAGAGAGGACTGCAGGACTACACACCTTGCACAGCTGAAAAAAGGATGAGAAGGTTTTTCACAGGGCTTTGCTCTCAACAACCACTGTGTTGAGAAAAGAGAGACAGAAGAGCAAGGGGCCAGGCTGACTGTGAGAAAGAGAAAAGAGATGCCTGGAGAGTTTCTTCTGTTTAGATTCTACATCACACTACATTTTACCATTTAAAGAAAAATTTATTTCTTTGTGGGCTTTCGTTTAACTTGCCTCATTGTACCAGAGTGCCCAGAGCACACCAATAGAGTATACCTTCTGTTTGCCTCTCATTAAAAGTTTATGAAATCAAAAGTTTAGATTTATCAACCAAAAATATCAGTTAAAGACAAAAGAGTGACACACTTCCCTGAAGAGTGCCTACTTCTTTATTTGCCTTATTCATGTAATGGAAACATAAATATAAAAATGAATGTATTTTCTTTGTTTGCATCTCATGTGAGCCACACAAGCACAGTAAATGCACCAATATAAGGAAATTGAGTAAAGTAAGCCACTTCAATGGAACAGTGTAGTGTTTTTAGTGTCATTTGGATTTTATTATTGTTTTATTTACTATGTATGTGTAGACTATCTGAAAATTATCACACTATTGATTTTCAAAGTATTAAATACTACCTGAAAGAAAGTGTTTTAATTCTTATAATAAATAGTTTTTTCCTTCTATCTTTCTTTATTTTTATTAGGATAAATTACATCCTTCAATTCTACTGTATTCCAAGCCCTTCATATTATGTATTACTTTCTGCCTCATTGAAAAATATGTTCTTGTAAAGCATACTTTGTGAAATTATTAAGTTTCAATCTTAAATTTATATGAGAGACAAAACTTTTAAGAACAATTTCTCAAAACTGGCTAGCTTAAGCATATCACATTAGTGCACATTACATTGGCAATAAAGTGGAACTGAATATTATTGGCAACAGCCTACGGTTTTTCTAATGACAACTACTGTGGAGTCAACTTTATATAATGCATTTTTAGATAAAGTAACAGACAAAATAAATGAAAAATATAGACTGATAGTTTATATTTTTTCCTTTTGTTATAATTTATCAAGAATTTTAGATATAAGGAAGAATTGCATGCCACTTTTGTTTGCAATCCATGTAATTTGTTATGAAAATATATATGGTACACTGTCTTAATATCTCATATATATATTTAACATTCAGCAATTATTCTGGAAGTTTGATAAAGTTTGACTTCACCAAAACTGGCTTCTTGGTTTATTCATTTTTCCGTTGTGGTAGATGAAATAATATTTAATTTCTCTACAAGGAACAAGGAGAATTTTTCCTTTAGAAACAAGCAGGAGTAAAGACAAAGTTCATATTATTTGTCTTTGTTCAGCAATCGTTTCATTTTTCAAATTAATTTGTATGTAGTGCCACAGAATGTGTTGTTCTTTTTTTCCTAATTAAAACACAGCAAGTTAGGACTATGTCTACCAAATTTACGTGTTGACAACATGTCAGTTTGTAAATAAACATTCTTAGGAGCAAGGGAGGTGAAACATTCAATTAATGCACTGCTCCTCAGCTGTTAGAAGGGAGAATAAATTTTTATTACTTCATATTCTCTCAAAGTCTGTCAGAGTCATCTGAGTAGAAAAGGAGGAATACTTAAATTTCATTTCGGTATTTATGATAAATTCAATTTTGAAAGGTCAGATCTTTGTCATTTATGATGGTTCAGTGAGTCAGCAATATTGTGAACGAAGAATGGGTTGGCAGGCCTGATGGTTCAGAGTGCAGCCAGAAGTGCAGAATCGCCTCCTAAAAAATTCACGGGTGAAACACCTGACTCGGTCATTCTGGTGAGTGAAAAGTGGATCTCTGTGTTGGGCATAACTGGCAAGGTTTGGGGGGGTAATAGGGGTGGTTTTGATGCCAGTCTCAGATGGTTCTAAGTGGCTCAGCAGTGGATGGAAGCAACCTGTCAGATGCCAAAACTTTAACTTGTGTGACGATCATGAAGCACCACTGCTTAGACATATTTGGGTGAGAGTAGTGGCTGTTGCACACAGGAGACCCAGGAAGAGATGTATGAAGAAACACAATAAGTAAAATGAGAGAAGGCAGGTGAGAATGTGTGTGAGAACACAGAAAAGGAGGTGGGAACATGGGAGGACGCACAAAAAGGAATGCTTTGAAGAGAAATGTGAAGAGATGCATTTAGAGAAACAAAATGGAAGAGTCATTGTGGGGAATAATCCTGGAGATGTGCTCTTAGGATGCACTCTTAGGAGCTCTGTGAAGGAGTAGGGCCCTCTAAGGGGATATTGGAAGACCCATGCTGGGGTCCCATTTCCTGAGGGGACTGCAGCCTATGGAGGAGAGCCCAAGACGAGACTTCTTTGCCCACAGCAATCTCCAAGCAGATGAAGGACTATTAGGGAAAATGAACATTTTCTCCTCATAGTAAAATATGAACTGGTCTAATTTATCCAGAACTATAATGATTTGGGAGTGTATTAAATGGTCTTTAAATACCTGCTTTTTTGAAGGATGAGATTAAGGTATGTTGTGTGATATGTTCCAGTCTTCCAAGATTAGAAATAATCAATAATAAGAAATAATTCTAATAAGATTAGAAGTAAGCAGTCTTCATTGTAGCAACATAAAGCATCACTTTTCCTTCTCCGTGGAAATACCTAATAGTGACAGTAAATATTACCTGTTCTATGGTAAGGTACATCCTCTGAGTGGAAAACTCTAGTGTTTGGGGTTTTTTAAAAGAAGAAACATTATTTGGCTGATGGATTGTTTTTGAATATTGAGTGGTTGATACCATTGAAAGAAATCCCTATGAGTATACTCCAGGTGAAGACTTTGGTTTTGGTGATATTTTAGCGATTGTTGAATTTTTTTCCTTTGTTTTGAAATGGTGAATGCTTCATTGCTCTTCAATTTGGCAATATATTTTTGGGCCAATTGAAAAACAAGCGAGTCCTTTGGGGTTAGAAATATTTTCAAATATACAATAAGATATCTGAATTTTTCTAAAAAGAGTGAGTTGAAAAAAAAAAAAGAAAACTGTCAAAGAAGTGGAAGAACTTATGCATTTGTTTAACAAATCAAATTTTCAGTTAACAAATATGCTTTCTCATTATATTAATTTAGTAATTTTTTTTCTAGTTTGAGCAAACCAACAAAAAATTCTGTGTTGCTTTTTAATGATTGGATTTTTGATAGCTGAATCAAGATGTAGAATTACATTTTCTATAGACACACTGTTGGTTTTTCTTCCTTAAGAAACTTGATTACCTATTGCTTCTATCTCAAAATTAATCCAAAGGGAAATAGCAGTTATGAACAGTTGTACTGCTGTTATACAGATGCTATGATAAAGAATAATTTCTAGATGCTCATTTTCTGAAGGGCTACTGAATATTTTGGACATTATAGAGATCTAATCTCAGCTTCTGTCAATGTTCACATCCAAGGAACCATTCCTTTGAATGAAATTTTTTGTTTAACTTCTTTCCTAGGTGGATACAAATAGCATCTCTTAACAGCTTTTTATCATCGTGTGTGATCTGAAATTTATAGTTTAAGGATTACCATATCCAAAAATGCAGAGAGAGATATTTAACTGAACAGAGCTGGCTGTAAAGTTTGTACGATGTAAAGAAGGGTACAAAACACCTGTCACTTATGAAGTAGTGTTCAGATTTGTGTTCAGTTTTGGACCCTTCACTACTGCAGGGACATTGAGGTGCTGGACTATGTTCAAAGAAGGGCAAAGGAGCTGATATCTGGCTGAGCACAGTGTGAAATCTGGAGTAAAGAAGGCTGAGGGAGACCTTGTCTCTCTCTGCAACTCCCTGAAGGGAGACTGTAGTGAGGTAGGGCTCAGTATCTTATCCCAGGTGACAAGCATTAGGACAAGGAAGAAAGGCCTCACCTTGCCTCAGAAAAGGTTTAGAATGACTATGAGGAAAGACTTCTTCACCAAAGTGTCAATCACTGGAAGAGGCTGAGTCACCATCCCTGGAGGTGTTTAGAAGATGTGCAGATAGAGCAGTAAGGGACATGATCTGGTCTTGAGCTTGGCATTTCTGGATTAATGGACTGACTTGAAGATCTTAATGGTCATTTCAGCCTATATGATTCTATGTGCGAGTGTTAATCTATTTGTGTGTTATGCAGCACTAATAAGAGAAACAATATAAGGAATGAAGCACATAATTTTAATTAAAAATTTTTATGCTTGATATTAATCTATTAATTCCATCAGTAACCATTCAAATTCCAATTTTTTTCATCCTCTAGGTTTCTTTTCTTTTCTAACTTGCTTTTCTTTTATTTGTTTCCCTCTCTATTATGTGACAGATTTGTGACATCATACACAAGGCACCTTTAACACTACAATACATAGTTTTCCGTGTTTGCTGGAGATTTAGTGGTGGAGAGAACACAGACTTTATTCCTATGGTTGGTGAAAGAACCTGGGAAAATGAGAGTTTCACTGTAAAACTTCACGGGAACAGATTGATGACAAGTCCTTACTCCTTTTAACTCCTCTCATGACTAATTAAAAAAATGTTAGGATTCAGTCTTCAGAAGTACCAAATATGTGCAGCTTCATTAGTCTTGAAGTAATAAAGAAATATTGTGCAAATCAACTTTAAAAATAAATAGATCTGATGCATGTTTGGGCTTTCTTCAGGAAACAGCTGATTAATTATGATACAGATTGTTGATTAATTTTGCTTCTCTAGAGGAGTCAGATCTTGGGAAATGTAATTGTGGTGCACAGAATATATGAAAATTTTAATCTTTCTCCCACAGACTTTTTCAGACAAAATGATTGCTATTTGCAGTTGCCATTTATACACAGGATTTGCAAACAAAGTCAAAACAAAGCAGTACATGATTTCAAACTACTATGCTACAAGCCTGGCAGCAGCCACATATATAGTAAAACTCGTCATAACACTTATTAAGTTTTTCTGAAAATATTATTAGACGGATTTGGTACTAAAAGATGTCTGTATACCTCCTTGAATCTATAGTTTACAAGGACAATGGAATTCTGACCATAGTCTGTGTACTGTAGACAGTGGCATTAAAACAGTGCTTATTTCTCTCAAAGGGACAGTGTGAAAGTAGAATCATTACATAATATTTTCAAAACACTTTGAGATCCTCACATCAAAAGAATATAGCTGTTCAAAGTATTTTTTTTTTCCAGTAAGGAATGTTTGTGATTTTGGTTTTAGTGTACACATCTATTACGGTCTTGTATGTTTCCAGAACTCAATTAGATCCCAGTATGTATTTCCTGAGAAAATCTTTTAAATTAGTAGAAAAAATAAAGTAAGCTTGATTAACTGTATATAGATCAGGCATTTCTATCCTTGGTGATGATATTGGTAGCTGTGGTGCCATAAGCATTAAAGAAGAAAAAAACCTGGAGTAGAGGTTGTCAAGAAATCTTTAGAAACCAATTAAGTGAAGTTTGTCAAACTAAAGAGGCCCTAACCTTCAGGGAGAGCTAATAGCTTTATTTCAAAGACAAAGTTATAGCTCAGTGTAGGGCCTCTGCAGACCATTTAGTTCTTGTTGAAATAACCTACTTATAGAATGCCAAGATTTGTTTTGTTTCTCTTTTTAGTTTTGTTTCACTAATATTTTATTTTAGTTAAACTTTTGCTTGGCTAACATGACAATGTGTGTATGTGTGTGTGTGTTTAATTTCTCCAGCACTGTAGATATAAACTTTCTCCTAGCTAATATCACAAAATGTAACAAGGAGTTAAGTTGGAGTCGCAAAGTCTGCAGTTCGTAACTTGACATCCTGTCTTTGCAGAGTCCACTCTGCAGCTGACACAAAGCTCTATTTAATGTGCTGCCAATCACTTCTAGTCAAGTACAGTACCGTAAATCCTCGAGTACTCTTCCAAAATGATTTTGTTTATATCTTTTTCTATGTAACCTGTTTTTCTCTCAACATACAGTGATGCGTAAATCCAAGCAGAATTGCCGGTCGTGGCTCCGGGAAAGAAAGTTATCCTTTAAATTGCCGTCATCTTTTCTGATAGACTTCTAGGAAGAAAACAGCTTGCTAAGGTATGAGAGAGAGGCTATGAAGTGTCTATGTAAGCTTCAAATAATCAGAAATGTACTGTTAAATATATACTACTAGAGCAGATTTGAAGGACAGAAGTTCGCAGGTAGTTATAGAAGAGTTTAGCTACGGCTAATAGCATCAGTAACTCGTTTGCACTTGATTGTTCACCTGACACCTCAGGTGAACGTTTTCTTAGGGTTCCTCAATTGTCCCTTGCTTGGTCAGCTTTGCACCCTCATGGGTTGTTCACTTGATTCAGTCTTGATCTATACCAGCTTTCCTGGCTTTTTTCTTCCACCATTTTGTGACCCTTCATACCATCTTTGATATTACGCTTTTCTCAACTTCTTCTGTTTAACTCTTCTTACAGTCTTTCAGATTCCTTCTTCCTGCTTTCTCTTCCTCTTTTTTATTTTTTTTTCCAGTGATAATAAGACTACTTTTCTGCACTTCATGCTGCTTCTGCTTTCTGCACGTCTGTCCCAGCATCACCAGCTGCAGTGGCTACATGTGAGGCTCCTGTTCTCAGCCAGAAGCAAATGTCTGCATTTATCACAATTATGCTGACTTCCTTTACTTTATAATTGACCTCCTGCTCCTCAGATCTGTATTCATCATAGCTGAAAAAATCTTATCCAGGTCAACACAGACAAACTGAGCTGCCATGATGCCATTCTTCAAACCCTTTTATTTTTTTCTGCTTCTTTTTTTCTCACAGTATCCTGTCTTATCACCTTTCTCTCTCCCACTGGTTGCAATACATCCACTCTAATCTTCTCCCTCATTCTTGATGGCCTTTTACAGTAAAGAACCACACAGAGAAATACTGTTCAACAAAACCAGTACTATTCAGCAAAATTATTCAGTTTTTCCTATCATAGGAAAAAGTCTGCTTGACTCTGCTTTATTCTACAAAAGTTAACTTTCTTTTTATCAATGTGGCCACTGAGATTAATGTTTTCAATTGCTGCTCAGTACCAATTTCTAATCATGTTCTATGCTTTTTCAAACCTATTTTGTATGTTCAATGCAATTGAAATTACTGTCATTTAATTCCTCTGATACCTTCTGAACCCGAAATTCTGCTAAGTATGTACTCAATGATTTATTGTCTTACCTTGCCAAAGCTAGCTATTTTCTTCTTCTTGCAAGCAGGACTTCTCTTGATTTCTTGTTTATTTTGGTTTTCCTATTTCCTTTTTGACTGGTCTTTGACTGAATAGTCTCTATCACCCCCTACAATTTTCTGAGGGTGCTGCAAAAGTAAGTTTCTGTTTCCTTTTTCCACAGAATTAATTGTATCTGGGGCAAAGACTGCCCCCTCTTTGAGATAAGGATGGCACTTAGTGTCTCTTCAACACAGAAATCTGACTTTCTGTGTGTTGCAGTCCAGTGAAGAAGGGGAATGATGGAGAAGCATCAGACATGGGAGATAATCTGAATGCCAGCCTGAATTCTGATACTACTGTTTTTTCTTGCAAACTCTTAATCAAGAGCAACCATGCAACACATTTGGAAAGCAAAAGATGACTTGTTTCCTTTTGACCAAAGAAAATACTGGGCTACCTCTCAGGAATCCTCATCTATTCCTACCTGCCAGCTCTAGGTCAACCTGCCTGGGGATTTAATTACAAAATTTTGCTTCCTTCTACAATTATCCTCAGACTTTTTCACCAAACTTTTTTTTCCTCTGCAGTGGGGTAGAGCTACACCTACACTGGGAAATGCATTTATGTCACCTGAGATGCACACTGCAGTCAGTGCTGGATTGTACAGGGACAAAATCCTGATCAGACTTCTGGTAATCCTCACAAACACTGAGAAGACCTGTTCTCAATAGATGCCTTTTCATGTATATATCCAAGAATTCTCAAAAATATTTTAGTCAGAAATTGTGGAATAAAAGAATCAAGACTTACAAAGATTCATGTGTAGGACCAGGAGTGTGAAGCTCACAGTGGAGTTTCTCCATCCTTTAAAATGGGCACAGGCAATGTCACCATGACAGCCACGATTTCCATCTCTATTATTACCTTCAATTTGATCATGTCTCTAGATAGATATTGTTGTGAAAAATATATCCATGTTTGGCTGATTCCCTGTGATACACTATTTCCTGAGCATTCATAATTCTTCAGTCTTTTCTGTCAGCTGAATATTGCACATATCCACTACTTCAATAGCTTTTTTTATGGTTCTCAGAAAAGTCATCAGCTGACATCCATCCAGAATGCACCTGTGAAAATTTCTACTACTTCCATCATACAACAAATGTTAATTTGGTAAATATAGTCAACAGTGGATGATTCTTTTCATTTTCAAACTATAAACTATCACTACTGCTTCTATAATTTCCTGTGAATTTAAAGACATTTAACAATTTTCTTCAACTGGAAAAGTCTTCAACAAACACTTTTAAAATTTAAAAATACTAATGTCCATGGTCTTTACTACGGTAATCTTCATAATCCTCTTTAAGCAATTCAATATCCCTACAGTCTCAACAGAATTCAGAATATTTAGATTTCTCATAAAACTATATTTTGCACAATGCCTATGGATGACTTAGCAATGCTGTCTCATTATTTTCTTATTAAATATCATCTGTGTGTTTCTACACAGTCTCTCATACTGTAGTGGGTCCATAAACTCCCTGGAACATGACCTATCTTCTTAGTTTGTGTTTTAAAATGTTTGACCATAGGAATGCTGGCAATGGATAGCACTCATATAGTAATAATGATGCCAGCAGCAAAAGCACTAATAATGTCACCTCTGGCCTAGTGGTTTCAGAATTGCTTCTAGATCGTGCTGCTAACTTTGCTGATGAAACATAAGAATTGAGCAAGAGTTGCTGAAGACACATATAAACAGAAATAGGACTTTTGCAGCTCGAATTTGTACCTTGGGTGTTTCTGTAGTAAGTCAGAATCTGATGAGTGTATTTTTGTCCATGAGACAAAGAGCGATGAGATTCCTCAGCAAGTGCTAGCATTGGTGCTGAAGTGATAGACTCTTGATTGGCAGTGAAAAGGTCAGCAAATCTTCCATTTCCAGGCGGTTTCATGACATACAGCTAAATTAAGCTTATCTATAGGCATTAGCCAAACTTAGAAAAATAACAGCAAGAAAATGAATGATGCATTGGATTTGATTAGTACAAAACTTGCTTAGGGATCATCATGCTATGCAGCATCCCTTGAGTGACATGCTTGTACCTTATTGTGCTATTTCTGATGGGTTGGAGGGGAGTGCTTAGAGCAGTGAAGGAATAATGTATTCTTTTTGGATCAGGTGAATAGAGATGATTTAATATTGAAATTATCAAATATTCATTCATAATTTAGTTGAGGATATTACTCTTAAAATATTGCTATTTTCAGAGGGAAATCTATCTATTTAGTTCCACCAAAAATTGCACTAACATTGACACACAAATAATAGAATTATGAAAATACTTAGATTTTCACCAGCTATTATAAAAATGTTTTAAATTAACACAATAAAAATAGATAAATAGATTGTAGATAAATAAATAAATATAAAATGGAAAATTGTCTTGTCTAGTCAAAAGTTAGTGTATTAAGTAAATTTTTTTGTCATATACAAAAATTTGTTGTGCAGCATTGTTACACATTTTGGCTAAGTGGATTATCCAGCATGGTATCTGAATAAACATATTGGCAATAGCTGATACTTGGTGCTGCACTACTTTTTAGCATTTAAAATGCACATCGGAGTACTAGAGGATTACTGGTCATAATGCCATGACATGAGGATGCTCTAAAGACTGGCACACTGACAGGTCTGCTCTAAGTCAGCTATGTCTGCCTGAATTACAAGTCATCAACTCAAATATTATAGGCATAGAGATTCAGACTTATCTTGATCTATGTATATATATATAGATATAGATGTATATGTACACTTATTTACTGTGCATTTTCATTTTTTCTTTAGAGAGACACAGAGAATTGGATCTCTAACGTAAGATGCAATTGATTTCACTTTCTTTTAGTTCAACTGTAGGATATTTTCAAGATACTTTTGAAGTGAAGTGATCTGTTTTTCATGTGTTTTACCCACAGTTTGGCTCACAAACTTTCATGCAGTGCTGGAAAGAACAAAAGCCTTTGCTCAAAAACTTTTAGGGAAGAGTTTTCTGTTGGGTTCATACATTATATTAACATTACCCTTGTGTTTCTATGGCTGTTGTCAAATTTGAAAGATCACTTTTCTGTTCTTCACTATGCCACTTCTAAGGATATACAAAATAATTGATCAACATTGTAGAGTGTTTCATAGCTTATAGAGGGTGGTAAACAAGAAAGTAAAAAGGCTTTTCATTTGTAATGAAAGGCACTGTACTGTTTGAATCTTTAAATTGTCGCTGAAATTTTCCTGTTAATTTCAAAATTTATAGCTGATATACTGAGGTTTTTTGGTTTTGATACTGATTCTACTTATGCTTTACCACTGCTTTTATGAGCACTTAATCAGATCATCTTTACTGTGAAATAGCAGTTCCAGATTGTTATATTCCTATTAATCTGTTTTCCAGAAAAGATAAAAAAATCAAAATACTTCAAGAACTCTAAATTTCATAAATTGCAAAAAAATTAATTCCAGAAGGACAAGGATCCAATTCTGACTTTTTTTTTTCATTTCTATTGAACTGGATTTTAAATCATCCATTGATTCACATCTACAGGTGAGAATTACTCACATCTACAGGTGAGAATTACAGAATGTTTCTGCTGGCAAATAATTTTGGTTACAACAACAACACCAACGATTTTGGACAGCCAGAGTAATTGCATTTTTAATGAACAGATGTGCTAGTGATCACTTCACAACTGAAACTGATGGTTTCAGAAGCAGACTGATCTTGCCAGATTTAGACATCAGAAATCTAAAGGGTTGAGGTAACTGTTTTCCAGGTGACAGAGAAATACCATTCTCTAGTCAGATATGGTATCTGGCAGTAGTAGTAATTCTATTAGCTCTTCCTTCCCTCTACCTTTTTCCCCCCTTTCAAATATAATTATATAATTATAATTGTTCAATGAATAACTTTAATGGATGAGTCAGCAGCAAGTTAATTTTTTGTGCCTTACAAACTTAGTTTTGAAACCATAAATGTTTTAAAATGGATGGAACCATAAGTTATGAGCTTTCTCTACTTAGGGAGATTTTCTGGACACTCTTTTGGATTAAGAGAGAGAGATGAATCGCCATACAAACTCATCACGCTAAAACATACATTTTATTTCTAGTGGTAGCATCTTGTATTATACTTTTTATCCATGATTTTGGAATTGCTTGTAGATTCCATATTAAGTTGCTTAGAAAATATACTATTTCAGTAAATGCCTCTTTGGTTCCCTTCATCAGTGCTGTCCAAAATACCTCTTCCCAAGAGGATGCATTGTGGGGAGGTGTCCTGTTTGGATGAATTTTGTTGTATTTTGATTTCAAGACTTTTATATTTTTCAGTATATGTTGTTGCGCATAAAATAATTTTCATTTAATGCAGTATAATTTCAATACGATTAAGAAGAGTATAGAGTATATTGAAAAGCACATACCTTTTGCATTAGATGGCATTTAAAGCTTTTTTCAGATCAAGGGAAGCATACTAATATCAATTACACATTTTTATAAAATTTATTTACTCTTTCATCAAGGATTAGTGAATCAGTTTTATGTACTTCAGAAATATATGGTAAGAAAAGGACCTCAAAAAGAGCACTTTTTTAACAGTTTAAAATAAAAGACTTTGCTTGTCCAGCTCTTCATGTGAACCCAAATTAGCATTCTGTGTTCATCTTGAGCTTGGATAGATTTGAAGCCTTTCATGTCTAAAACCGCATGATCAAGGGCAAAATCTTTTGCTAGCACTGGAATCTGGAGGGGGAAACAAGACATGCACACATGGCTTTATCACTGTGTTTTTTACTGCAGAGACCACGAAAAAAATCCCCATTGTGTTTTATTTAATTAAAGCACACTGCCCCCTTTTGAATTTCTTTTTAAGAAAAAATAAATCCTTGCTCATTAAAGATGTAGAGACCTACGATATATGGTCTCTTGCCACAATGCTAGCTTTAACTGTACTTTAAACAGCTTACAAATGACAGATCCTATATAAAATAATTTGATAGTCCCATAATTAATTCAATTGCAGGAACCTTGCCTGAATCATGTTTGAATATTGTCCCTCATGAAATATTATCTTCTGATTAGCTTGGATTTTCACTAGCAGGCAACGTGTATGAGAATTTCAGTGCAACACAAATGCATAATTCTTTTAGTTTCATCTATGATTTCACATTTTTGAAATTATTTCCTGAAATTTTGTATGAAGGAGAATCATCTACAGTGTGTACTAAATACATCCATTCCAACTGACTGTCTATCAAAAATTGCAAATAGATTTAGCCTGATGTTAAACACATTTGATCACAGACACTTTTAAAGTGAAATTTGAACCTGTAAATCAGTGTCTGTTCAATTCAGGTGAAATAGGAGAGGCAAAATTTAAAAAGCGAGTAGCACGAAGCGCAAATGTAGTGGAGGAATGGAGAGAGGGAGAAAAACACAGAGAGAACAAAGATTACAGTGAAGGAAGAGACTTACTATTTATATTTTATTCATCGTAGAAAAAAAACTCTAAAGCCTATGTGTGAGTAGTTCTATACACATGCACATCTAAAGGAAATAAGGTCATCTATCTTAATATGTACATGTAAAATAATAATCTTTATATAAAAACAAAACTAACGAAAAACATTGTTAAAAATCAATCTGGAATATTCATATGTGAAGAATAAAATTCCACAGCAAACTCACCAGAGCTACATCTGAAGGAAAAGAGCAGTGACTTATCATACTTCTGGAACACAAACATTTTTCAGGATATAAACCTTTGTTAGCACTTTACTGCAGAGAAATTATTTTAAGTGATTATATGAAAGATTTAAAAGTCTTAATAATTTCTGATTTTTCTACTACTATGCCAGGTATTGAATAAAATCTATGTCAAGTTTTCAAGGAGTTTTTGAGGAAATATTGAAAATAATCTCTGACTTGAAAAAGGTTACTTGTAACTTAATCTTTTATTTTGAGCTTTTTCTCATTATTTTCTCATACTATTTGTCAGATGACCATAGCTGAGTTGTGTAGCTATGTCTGCAGAAAGCTAATTTAGCATGACTGTTTGACAGAAGTGTAAACACACATTTTATTGCTTTCTGCAGTAAACAAAACAGAAACTATCATCATAACATTGTTAATTGTCTAAAACTGAAACAGATTTCTATCTTCAATAAGACTAAATCTGAATATGCAATATCACTGATTTAATAAGATGATTAATTTCAAAAGGATATTTTAAATGAATTTTAAATAATAAAAATAAATAACAGATATAAAGAATTTAGAAAAAAATTAGAAAAAACATTTTCATATTAATTATAATAATAGGTCCCACAAAGTCACTGAGAAAATCTGCAAGGTTCCAAGACAAATCAAAAGACTCCATAGACTCCATACAGCACCCCATGTGTGTCAGTACCCACAGTCACCATGATTTCCTTTACCACACATTTCGACTGTAGGGGTACCTCCCTAAGCCATGCTTTAAATGAGCCATAGGAATTTTGTGCAGTGTTCTTCATTAATCTGATGAACTTCACAACCCCAATGAACTTCACAGGGTCAATTTTTATCATAGTGGTTTCATAGTGCTCATCTGGGTGTTTTACCTACTGACCTCCATATTTCAGGAAGTTCTGTAGAGAGGGCTTCTGTGTTCCTACATGGTGTTCCAGTGGCTTCAGTGAAGACTGAAACAAGCTGGAAGTCACCATGGATTTGGTCCAGGTGCACTGTAAAAAGGAACAAATACTAACCTAGGATAATTGGGAGACTTTGTGGTCTAGAACATGCTGACTGAAAAATTTCCTACTCCTCTTCAGGCTTCTGAGATGTACAACTAGCTCATGTTTTGATAAGGAAAATACTTTTAAAAATCAAACCAAGTTGAATTGGACAGTCTGGTTTTTTGAGAGACTGTGATATAGAGAGGCTTTGCCAGCATACACAACATTAATGGTAAAGTGTTTTTCATGGGGATGTCTAAGTGAAGATTAATAAGGAGGGAAGCTAAGCACTGGTCATTCTTTAGCACTGAGTGGCACTAAAACTTGAAATGTTTGCACCGTTTAATTGTGTAAAGTACTGGCTAGAAAAAGAAGCACATAGAGACTGAAAATAGAAATACTTGAGAAGCTCTGAGATTAGATGCAAACCTCATCTAATAAGTCTAATACCGTTCATAACTCTCCTTTTCCCTAAACAGAATAGAAATAAATGGAAGATAGTCAGGTATGCTCTAATCCAGGATGGGATTCACCTTCACTACTCTGTTCATTACCTTCTATTCAACTCTTAGGTGTGTGTGGCTCTGCATGTATCATTGCAAAAGCGAAATATAGATGAGCATAACAGCATTTAGGTCTGTCAATGTATTGTGCTTGTTTCAGTGCACTCCTTACTAGCTTACTAGAGAGTGGGTAGGCTACTTTGCTGATTACTGCTATGCAGTGCCTTCTTAAACAGACCACATTCTTCATTGCACAGTTTGAGCATATTTTCTTTTAGTTTATCTGCCAAGATGCTAGTGGTAAACCCTCTTCGAATGAAAGCTGTATTAGATCAAGACTGACACTTCTATATTTTTGTCTTTGGAGTCTTGCCCTCATTTCTCACATTTGATACATATACATGATTTTTTTGTCTCACAGCATCCATGTCCATCTGTTGCAGTGGCATCATGCCCAGCATTCACAAGTTGGTCAGATTGCTCACTATGATATAGCTTGTGATAATTCTAGGGGAATAGTCTTTCAAACACTGGAATTCCTTTCTCTGAAAGGCAAACTGAAGGATCAGTATTGCATGACTCATTGCAACAGGTTGCACCCATCAGCTTTACTGTGCCACAGTCCAGCTGAAGAGAGGAGAAAAGGACATGCAGGCTTCTTGGGCACTGTGACAGAGAAGGGAAAGTATCCTTTACTTGGAAAAGAGGTCCTGAAATTCATGAAGGCTTTATTTTTCTATAATAGAAGAAGAATTACTGCAGACCTCATTTGTGATCCAAATGCATACAAAATGCAACTATCACTTACACCTCAGCATCACCTTTCCCCATAAAGGTAACTTTCAGCAAAGGCCACTGCTGGATTTAGAGATTTTGATATTTGGAGTTCCAATTTGTCAGCAACAACAAATAATATTTGAATAAGTAACAACTTTTTTTTGGGTGTGTGTGATAACTGGGGTGAATCCCCAGCTGCAAGAGAGGAACACAATCGTATGAAATTAGCAGAACTGTAAGTTATTTTACTATTTAAGATTTTATCTCTTTGTATAAGTTTTTTTAAAATGTTGGGACTATAGGACTTGTCTCATCAGTAAAACTGAGTGTCAGTTTGAACTTTAAGGCAATTTTTGAGATATTTTTAAAATAATTTTTTTTTATTGCATCAAACATTCAACTGAAAATCACAATAAGAACAATAGCTGTTGCTATTTTTATTTTATGTAGTTTTCTTTTTAGTATTTTTCAAATATCTATGTTGAAGTTACTATGCCTGTAAAAGCACAGGACTGTATTGATTTATAGTAATATTGATTTTAGGGAAAGAAGGAACTATTATGATTACCTTATCCAAGCTCTTTTGTAACACAAGACTAAATGATTCATGTTTCAAGAAGTGCTTGAAGTTTCACTTTAAGTAAATCTTGCCCTTTCAGTTTATAAAACCTATGAAATTCTAGATTTCTGTATCAGTTATGTATCGACATGTGAAAAGAGGGGAAATAAGCTTTTGAGAGCTCCTACACTGTAAAGAAAAATTAATCAATTGTAAAAAATTACTCAAGTAAAAACAGCATGCAAACCCAAAAAACTTATATAGGGCTGTAAATGGAGCAGATTTTTTCTTGCAAAAGCAGATGTAATACAAACATGCGGAAGGCCCCTTGCTCCAGTAATTAAGGAAGGGGGAACATGAACAAAAATTTGTAGGACCAAGGCATGGACTTTTGAACTCCTTGCCTAAAATATTATATCTACATAAGTGATTTAAACTTCCGTGACTGAGTTGATAGAGCAGTATTATTTAAATATGGCAACATTTTTTTTTTTTAATCTGATACATAACTATATGAGGATTTTTAATTATACTAACATGCATTTCTTAGATAACAATTATAGGCTGCCAATCCCAGGCAGAATTTGGCCTCAAAATGAAAGATTTTATGGAAATCAGTCAAAATAAGTCAAAGTTTTGCTTCCTGAGTCAAAATTAAATTCTGGTATTATAATCTATAATTTTAGATTTACTACTACATATTTCATGATCCCTGAAAACAAGCAGAAAATAGGAGGAAGTTGGGATTTAAAGAGTTGTCATTTTATTTTGGACAGTACAATTCTCATGTACTTCTATAACTAAATAGGTGTTTAGCAGATTCATAAAAATTGCCTTATCTTCTGAAAGAATATAGGTGAAAGGATATTGAAACATATTCTGTCCCCAGGCAGTGCCTAACTCCGGGCAACAATCTTTTTTCCTCTTATAATTAATTGGTTTATGCTTTATTTTTCTTTAAAAATATTTAAAGTAATGTATTCTAAACATTCACTGCAAAGTCCTTTTGTACTTTTTTAAGAATTTGCTTTTCTAATGTTATATCTTCCATGTAGAAGACTTCTTCGGAGTATTAAAATCCAAAGCTGTTAAAATGGCTTCAATGTCTTAGACTGAAAACTGAAAATAAAACAAGTTAGTAGGGACATGGAGACAGAGAAGGAGGAAAGATTCTATAATGAACTGCTCATGACAAATGAAATTGCTTTTAAAAAATATTTTTATTACCCTGACTCAAATGACTAATGGCTCACTTAAAAAATATTTCAGCACATTTATGTCTTGAACCTTCACTGGTCATTCCAAAGAGTTTGCAGAAGCCAGGTCTCTCAACCTACTCTTCTGTGTCTGCTGTGGTGAGTCATCTATTCAGAATACACCATGCCAGCATTCCACTGTTGATGCAGAGATACGTGAGGTCCTCAGAATAACTTCTCTTCCCTCTGAGCTCGGATAATGCCCACCACTAGGGAAGGTGGAAGACAAGCATTACTTTTTTGAGAAAATGATTCATTGTGAATACCAGCATAGTGAAGTTTTCAGAAATTCTATGATTGAGCCAGAGACATCAAGCAAAATATAGCTTCTGTTCAAAGGAGGGATATCACAGACACATACACATATGTGCTCAGCTTGAGACATTCAAATAGCTCTTAAAAAGTGGTATGTTCAACTGTATTTTGATAAGGCTGAAAACACAGTATAGACCCTGCCTCTGGAGACTGTTTTTCCATAGGTGTAATCCTGAACTATCTCAATTTTCTTGAAGATATTGCTTTATTATGCTGGTGCTCCTGGAACTTCTGAAAGGTATTAACTCCTCCAGACAAAAAAAAAAAAAAAAAAAAAAAATCCAGCAAAAAGTGAAAACAAAACCCAAACTATATCAAAATAGCTAAAAATACACATTCATAGATCCATTGTTAAGGATAGCATAGTTCGAATCCTGTGCATTGTTTCAGGATTGAAAAATCAAGTAGACTTTTTGAGGTCTTTCAATTCAACCCTAAAAAGGGCTGTTGGGATTTTTAAAATTTTATTTAAATTCGCAATAATTTTCTTTCACTTGATTTCACTCCAAAACATTGCTACTACAGTCAGAATTTTAAAAGCAGGGTGATAAATGAAAGTATCTGGAGGACTGTTTGGTGTTTCCTTACATTTTTGCATAAGAGAAGGTGCATCTCAGATCAGCCTTTAAAAGAGCTTGGTCTATAATGCAGTAAGATTTGCTTCCTTTTGCTTTAACTAAAATGATCTGTAATGAAAATTGCCACCATCCTCTTTCTAGAGCACATTAAGTTTCTATAACACCTTGCAAAGATAATGGTTCTTATTTTTCCCTGCTGCTGTTAAAAAGTCCATTCACTTGTGCTGGCATAAGCCTTTATTATATTTCTCCCCTCATCTACCCTTCAGTTAATAAAACCATAGGTGGTAATTCACAGTGTTTGTGTCCCATTTCTGTGTACAATAAGTGTGTAACTGCAGTGGTGGAGGGAATAATCAATGGACATTAACTATGTTAAACAAGAAGCATTGTATCCTTAAGCATGAACCACAGATTCCCACAGAAATTCTCTAAATCAAGTGTTGAGTAGATTTTTGTCTTCCTGGCTATTTTGTTATCTCTGTTGTAAGACCCTTGGTTTTTCTGGCAGTTCTGAACAGATATTGTGATAGACACCATGGTAAACAGCTCTCTTATTGTATTTTGTACTAGGATATTGAACATTTTCCTGAGCAAAGTGCAATGTGATGCCAAGTATTTCCATCCCCTGCAGCTTCTTACAAAGGGAACCAGTCCACAGCTTGCTAATAGAGATGGAGGAGCTCTTCCTTGTAAGCTTTCAAAATAATCCATTTTAAAAGACTGTTTCAGCATAATAAATGCTTGGTGACTTGAAATCTCAGTGGGTTTTGAAGAAACAAATACTGCACTGTATATGTCGAATCTGTACAATTTAAGCTCTACACTTGAAGTACTGTAGACCTGTCCTTGCACTGATAATAACAGCTTTTTTTCAGGAACAAAAGAAATAATCTAAATCTATAGTTACAAATAAGAAATCGGAATTCTCTCTGATTTAATCCTTTATACACACCATACTTTCTACCATTGTTATAACTGGATGTATCCAACGTACCCATTCCATTGATACACATGTATGATGCACAACGGAGCAAAAAGAAACGTGAATTAAAGAAACATTGTGTTTGTACCAAGCTTATGCTGTTTAAGTATTGAAACCGTGGTTGAAGTTTAATGGCTCTGTGTGAGGCTCTGATTTTTTTTTCCTCTCTCTTTGTTAGGTTAATTCAGCTTCAATAACAAGTCTTTTCTGTCCTGCTACCAAATACCTCCAAATGTACAGCAAGGGAAACTGGCATTTCAAATTAAGGGAAACAGTGAACCAAAACAAGAACACAATAAAAGAAAGAGCAGGGTGATACATGTAAATGATGTACTCACTGGGAACTAACAGTGGTAGCTTGCAGTGAAGGGATTTAGCTCTCTGTTAATTCAACTGATAGGGAGACATGCATTTTTGGGAAGAGTCTTGGCCAGATTCCTTAAGCTTACAAAAGCTTTAGTGGTTACATCATCGGAGGTGGGGGGGGCAGGGGGCTTTGGGATTTTTAAAAAATGTGTTACTATAGTTAGTCTGGTAAAAAAGGAGAAATAATTCACTTTAATACGATGTAGATACTCAGCTTCATTGAAATTTATGTTTTAACAATAACCATAATAATAATCTATCAATTGATAATTGAACTATTTTCATTTTAGCATAATAAAGGGTAAAACTACCTCTCTCTAATTCTTCTACTGGTAGTCTTGTACAGTTCATTTAGGAGTCCAGCAGCAAAGATTTAGGGTACAAAGTCTGATCAAGGGAGAATGTATTCGCTGGCCTGCTTTCTGCATGCAAGTTTCTTCTGCATAGTAACTGCCTATGGTACCATACTGGAGAGGGATTAAGATGTTTTATATTCTGTGTGTGCATTGGAGAGGATGTGTTTTACCTAATCTTGTTTAGCCACCATGCAGACAGCTTTGAGGTTTTTTTTTTTTTTTTATCCCAGTATCCTTTAAAACCTGCAGATCTTTGGAAAGGGAAGGTATTTCCATTTCTTTCGTTTGCTTTTCAAAAGTGCAGAGCTTGGCCTTTATCTTGAGGAGCAAAGAGGAAAATACTAAGCATGGCGCCCCTGCCTACAGGCTTGGTACTTGTTAAATATTTTGGTCAATTAAATGTAGGTGGGAAAGATTGAACTGCTCTCAGAAATTTGCCTTCATTTTTTTTGTATGAAAGAAAAATAATATGTTCTCAAGTTCTTTTATGCTAATTGAATAAAATATAGGTCTACACATCCCTTGTCCTCGAAAGTGTAGCAGATGTTCATTGCTTTGTCTTCAAACAGCCATGTCTGGCTTCTTTTTCAAAGCAGTGTCTTAGTGTTGAAGGACTGACTTATGCTGTTTTTTGCAAGGTGCTGTGTGCATGCAGAGGTAGAAAGGAAAGGAAGAAAGCAAAATGATCACCTGAATGGATGGGATTATTTTTGAAAGAGGAAATCTGCTGCCAATGCCTGAGATCTTTTAAAAATCTTCAAATGCACCACAACTATTTGAGCAGGGGAAGGATTGCATGTATGCCCAAGGGGTTTGCAGGGATTGGAAGATATCAAGGTAGCAAGTTAAAGAACTTGAAAGTTTGGAAGGATGCTAGAGGGCTACAGATGCCCTAAAACAATGTGATTATTAGAAAGCAACTAGTGTGTTTCTTCTCTCTTCTAGGTTGCTACTACCCCAGTACCTTTTTATTCTCATGACAGATTCTCACATTTGCAATTCTTCCCTGGGACCTGGTTCTGCACTTTTGTTGCCCTCAAATCCCTCACAAAAGGTGCTGCCAGTATTTTTCTGTGCCACAGGCACCTATATGCATGTGACAACATATATTAGTAGTGAAAATAATAATATTGTTAATCACAGGGTTTTAATGTTACAGACAGGGGTCTGAGTGAAAAGACTAGGCCACCAAGTACTCCCTGATCTGAGGTTAGGGTACATGGAGAGTCTAGTAAAAAATGAAAGATGTGAAAAGCTACTGAACATGAGAGATTAAAGCGTTAGAAGAAAAGAGAATTTACAGATTTCATCGGTTATAGACACTTAAATGAGAAATGGCATAAACCCAAAGAAAACCAAATTATGTGGTTGGGGACTTCCTGGGTAGTAGAATCTTTCAAGGACAGCATCCCAACGGTGGGTACCCTTTATAAGACCAGAATCGTCTAGGTAAGAGTATCAAAAATTTGGGGACGGATGGAGGAAAAATGGAATCAACAGGGAAAAGATATTTAGGGGCAGATTTTTTGGACAAAATTGGGTGGAGAAAGGTAGGTTGAAGGGAAGTGAAGAGGAAGATCAAGTAACAGGAAAAAAGGGATAATAAAGCAAATGGTAAGTTTCATTGACTCTATTTAAGTTTCATTGGCTCTTGTCAGCAAATGTGAACTCACTGGAGAATGTTTATATACTGGAGATATTAAAATAGCAGCTACCCAGAACTTATTATCAAACAGTCTTTTGGTTTTTAGGTGGGTACTAGAATAAAGCTGTAAAAATGAGTTAAAGGCATCACCCCATGTTCACAGTCCTGAAGTTTGTATCTTATAGATATTGTTCCTGTCTTAGCAGATGCAGATTGGAGGCCCAGATGTTACTCTAGTTTGAGTAAGGCTTACCTCATCTGAGAGACTACAGTTGAAAGTGTTTGCTAAACTGCTGATTTATTTAATGAAAGTTCACTTACTGTGAAGTTGTTCACCTCTGCCTTTTATCTAAACACTGAAAAATATAAACTTTAGAAAGAGATTAATTCAAGGGACAAAAATCTATTCAACAGGAATTAGTGAGATCTCAAATGAATGAAGGCTGAAATGATGCTATGCAGTTACAGTAAGGAAATTTCATTGCATCCAATAAATCCATAATAAAACTATGAAAAGCCTATTGAAGAGAAGAGCAACATGAGGGAATGAAGAGGGAAAGCCACAAGCAAGATGAACAATATTGTAGGAGAAAAGGACTACAAGTTCTTCACTTTCAGAAATTAACACATACAAAAAGAGTATGTTGAGTCTGGAAAACAATTACTAGATCAGTAAATCCAGTTCTACAGTCTGCCAGTCATATCCTAAATTCACTCTCATAACAAGTTTAAGCTCAGTACCTTAACAAAGAAACTTTCACTCTTATGCTGGTTTTGGGTGGTCAAACACCAAAATAGAAAGTCAGGAGAGACTGTTGTGTATTTGCTCTTCAAGATGTTAAAAACCCAGCTGGACAAGGTTCCCAACAACCAGCTCAAGCTGACCTTGATTTGAGTAAGGGGGCTGAATTGTATGGTCCCAAGAGTTCATTTCCAATGTCAATAATTCTTTGATTAAAATTTATTATACTATTTTGTCCTCATTGCTCCTACCATTCCAGAGCAGTGCAAACTCAGATGAGTTGATGGTTGTAGTTGCTTTTCTGAAATAATGCTCAAGAGTCGACTTTTTTTTTGACCTGTGTCAATAGAAAGCAAGAACATTCCTTAGTAGATTTGTTTTGATGTTTTAACAAACTAAGCTCTTGTAACTTCCTGTCATACACCATGTGTAGTACTAGCTTCACTGTGTGTGCATCTCTTCTTACTTTTAATTCTTCTTTCCTACAAATGAATATAAAGTATACTAGCTCAGGAATGCAGTAATTCTGCAAATTGTGGGTCAGCTGTAAGTGATTCTAAAGCTAGGGTATCTTTCCATTAACAAAATTATTTCAAGATATAATGATAGAAGTATAATCCCAGCTCTTAAGAAAAGAAAATATTTGAACACCTATTTTCACAAGAAAAACAAGGTTCTCTTCCTAGGAGACCAAATCAGCCTCAGGAATATGTCATGATAATTTACAACAAAGGATGTCAGATAAAATAGAGAACAATTCGAAGAATATGAAACATACAACTAAGTATGAAAAAGATCAAAATTATTGCCACTGTACAGTATTGTGAACATAGTCATAAGACAGAATATTACTTAAGGAAAGCAAAAGCAGGAGAATTTGAACCCAATATGTATTAAGGTCAAAGGTAGTGAAAACAACTAGAGAAAATGGCCTTAAATTGAGACCAGGGAGACTCAGATTAGATTAGAAAAAAATGTTTTCCTTTTAGGGTGGTCAGGTATTGGAAATGGGTACTTAGGCAGGTTGTGGAGTTAACATCCCTGAAGGTGTTTAAGAGGCATCTTGGATGCTGTGGTGGGTGATGTGATTTACTGGTTTAGGGGTTACAGGGCCAGTGCTGGGTTGATGGTTGGACTGGATGATCTTAAAGGCCTCTTCCAACCTTGAATATTCTATGAGTCTAAGAAATTTTTTTGCAAACTGCTATTCTGTGATGCTGCTTAACATCACTTCCTCCTAAATATTCAGAAATTCTTTTGTTATCCATCAAGGACAAATTAGGTAGGAACTAAGAACTGTGAGAATAAATTGACATAAAATTTTTCATTGATCTTCATTTCTGTAAAGCATTTAAAATGCTTCTCACCCACTTAATCCCCACCCCAGTCCCCCTCCTGCAAGTTTGAAGGATTTAACCTGATAGAAATACAATGAGTTGAAATATGCAGGAGAGAGAAATATAAAGTACAGAAGACAAGCAAAAACACTGATTGAAAAACACTGAATTACATGCAGTGTGCTGAGAAAACTCTTTTCAACATCTATATCTCAAATATGAAGCAGCCTTTGGGGACATCTACACAAGGTGAGGGGATTGTAGTTAAGCTTGCCTTGTTCAGAAATCAGCTTTTGTTTTCTTCTTACGTTGTCCTAAGATGTTGATACTAAAGTGCTAAACTATTAAGGAGAAAGGAAAGTAGACAGGATGTTGCCCTGCAGAGAGAAAGGAAATACAGAGTGTAGGTTCTGCCTGACACATATATAATGAAGTTGGGGTCCTGGCAGACAAGTATACAAAATGGAATATGACTTTTTAATTTTATCTTTTTTTGAAAATTAATTCCTCAGGGACAGCTTCCACTGTAGTTTGGGGTATCTTGATGAAGAAAGAAAGGAGGTATAAATACAGTGCCAGTATTTCTCGTCCATTTACACAGAAGGAAGGGTGCAGATAAAGGAATTTGTTGTATGTCAATAAAGTTGCACAATAATAAATATGCTTTTTCAGCACTTTAAAGGTCTGAATCTCCACAGGTCAACAGGTCAATAGCATGAGCAATATTATTAAATTAATAGATAGTGAAATGGAAATCACCTTTTTTCCAGCTGTAAATAAAAGTCCTTCCCTGTATCAGAATAAATTTTTGTTCTAATAGGACAGCAGAAATAAATTCAAAGTAAAAAATACTTTTTACTTTGTAAGTAAAAGATTTAGAAAACATTTAGAAAATAGTTAAGATAGTATATAAATCTGAGATTATTCCTTCCTCCTCAGTCTGCTTGAAGAATAGTGAGCAGCTCAGGGGAAAAGCAGAATTTCTTTAGATCAAAACCAATGGAGGACACTTTGGCTACCTAAGAACAACTCAGTTAGTTGGCTTTTATTTTTATCATTGGCTTTTATTCATCTGACATTCCTGGACATAATTGCACGTTTAAATCCATTCATATTTTTTCCCTTCAGTCACTTCTTTAGTTACTGTAAGTGCAGTTCAGAGTTAGCTAACACCATATGCCACAAAGAAATGTACAGAATGTCTCCTTGAGAGGCTATAAGACAGAGAATTACTCCAACAGGGAAACACAACTCAGAAGTTAGTTTTTAGTTTTAAACATACAAAAATATTTTTAGATTATCTAAATAAATAATTAGAAAGTTGGGAATATTTTCTCAAGAATAGTAGTAGTGATTGCACTTACATCCTATTTCTGCAGTCAGTGGTTTGTGGGAGATCTGCTGCACCTTTGTGAAGGTACAGAAATTCAAATGAGATCAAGCAGAACTTCAGGGCAAGGGCTTTAAGCAATGTATCAGAAGGAAAGCTGCTACAATCTGTAATAATGATTTACTAGCCTTCTGGCATCTCCTTCCAAAATTGTTACCTATTTTTTCAGTTTTTTCTTAGAGTGCTAATAAAATGTGATCCATTTTTTAAATAAATACATTAATTTAAATGTGAAAAATATAAAAGTACAACAAGTATAACAAGGAGAACCTGAAGTTTATATATTTATAAGGAGCATATAACTTCTATGTGACTCAAATATAGGTAATTTAAATATAATTCCAGTTTTTGATGTTTTTTATTATTTGCTTGCTGTCTGTAACATTTTTTAGTAGTAAGTATTTTGCAGACTAATTATTTTGATCTTTTTATTCCATTGCAAAGTTTATATCAAACAACAAAATATTGGAACTTCTTTAGCACTGCAACTCAAGCATTTATAGATGTCAACTGTTATTTCACAGCCATAAAAATGAAAATAATTTTTCATCAAAAATGTTATCAAATAGTTAGTTCCATCCAATTCCTCTTGTCTAAGTATATTCCATTATACATACATACGTATATACACAAGGAAAAGAGGTCTTTCCCATGATTTTTGATATGCTAGCTAAGAATTTCTTCTCTGCATTCATTCTGAGTTTGAGAATAATGGAAAGAAGTAGATAATAAAATAATCTGCTGCATCAGTTGGTTCTGATGAAAAATGATAGTAAAGTCAATCTCATTGTTTCCTCTGTTTAAACTGGTCCTGAAAACAGGACTGAGATTCAGCTTCGAGGAGAACTTGCAGGTTTGAATGATGCAGTATAGTTCCAGTGAAGCTATTGTTGCTGTTTTGCTGAGATCTGCAGCAATTTTAGACTTTACCTTTCAGTCTCGCTGGAAACTCTGCCATTCAGCCTCATTTAACCCTAGGTCAAGTAACGTGGACTTATTCGCATCCAATCTGTTAAATTCTTACTCCAAATCCATCAAGGCAGACAGGCTGAACAGATTCACGAACACTCCCTGGGATAAAAATTTATCTGATCATTGCTCCTGAAAGCACGTTCTCCTCCAGTGTGCATCTTATTTCAACCTCATCTCAAAAGGTCTAAACCTCTTGGAAAACCTGAGTTCTTCCAGCATGGTGAGTATCTGGATGGAAGCACAATGCAGGGGCAAAGCATTCTGCAGGCAGAGTGGTACAAGTGGGATATTAATGCATCCTGGAACTGAAGATGCCCATAGGTAATGAAAAAAGGCAGAGCAATAAGAAAAAGGAGCCTTATCTCCAGTGTGAAGTGTCTCCAGAACATAATGGTTGCTGCTTAAGGGCTGCTTTTGACCTAGTTTGAACTGCAGTTGAAGCACTTGCTATACTATGAACAAATGACTGCTAAGGTGAAGTCTGGAGAACAGAAATAGAATGAAACTGATATCCAGTGGCACTCTTTTTTTTCTAAAAGTGTATTAAATTCTCCTTTAGAAAGAAGATATTGCACTGAGTGGTACAGTATTAGTTTGCACAACAACAGGCAAATTGAGGTGTATTTTCAGGTCCAAAAGTCCAGGAGGACCAAAGCTTGCACATAACCCCATAAATATTTTTGGTCTTCTGTACTCCATTGGATAATCTCTCTTGAATTGCATGCCGTGGAGGTGGGATAGTTCCTGAAAAGTGTGACTATCATTATGTAGCCTCATATGTCTCAAAACTGTCATCCTGTTCTGGATTTTTAGACTGAGTAGAATAGAATAGAATTAGAATTAGAATAGAATAGAATAGAATAGAATAGAATAGAATAGAATAGAATAGAATAGAATAGAATAGAATAGAATAGAATAGTTTTGGCTGTGATACACTTAAAATAATCAGGTAGTCCAACTGTCTGACCAATTCAGGACTGACCAAGTTAAAGCATATTTTTATGGGCATTGTTCAAATACCTCTTAACACTGGAGAGGGGTATCAATCATCTCTCCAGGAAGCCTCTTTGACCACCCTCTTGGTAAAGAAATGCTTCCTAATGTCCAGCCTAGACCTCCCCTGGTAGTGCTTTGAACCATTCTCATATGGGCTATCAATGAACACAGAGAATAATCAGTAGAAGAGATGATTTCCTGCCTTTCAGAAAAAGACACTTAATGTAGACATGTCACTGTGTATGCAGGACACCTTGAATCCCCGTAGAATATTTTATTATAGAACTTAGAGGGGAACATATGGTGATATGCAGTAACTGTAATAGATCTTTACATCCCACACTGAGTATGTCATTAGCTTGAAGCCCATCTAATATGGCTTTAAAAAGCTTCTCCTTCAGAGCTGGAATATCTATGGAGGCAGGTGGTCACCGGGTTATGGTTGTCACAGATGACATTCCTTTTAGTTAATTTTAAAGATCAGCAATGACCTGTAGTTGATGGAATAACTCAATGAAGAAGGTTTTTTTTTTTAGTGTCCCGAATGTATTGTTAAACTAGATATGTTTGAGGTATTTTTCTATTCTCTGATTTGTGAATAACAGAAAAATCTATTTCATAGTCATACCAGTCTTGGCAGAGCAGTAATAGTCTTTTTTTCTCAGTTATCAATAGACAGAAGTCCCCTTAGCTTACTTCCATTGGATACCAATAGCATTCAGACATACATGCACCGTTAATGTTATATAGAGAACCTAATTTATAGAGCCTGGATTTCTTTGGCTTCCCTAGCAAATAATTCTGAGTTGATATTCAATACTTCACAACATTAAATGAGAGCAGGATAATTAACAAGGCTTTTTGTTATCCTGGATAGAGCTTGCTGTTACTTTGCTTTGCATCTCAAGGCTTCAGGTAAGCTTGTATCATACAGATGGCAATTATCACCATAATAATAAAATAATATAATAATTAAATCCCCACATGGTTACTCAGTTTTTATTTTAGTGCTTTCTCAAAAGCGCACTAGCCTGATGTTCTGGTTTTGACTGGGATAGAGTTAATTTTCTTCCTAGCAGCTGGTACAGAGATGTGTTTTGGTTTAGTATGAGAATAATATTGGTAGCACACTGATGATTTAGTTGTTGCTCAGCAGTGCTTGCCTAAAGTCATGGACTTTTCAGTGTCCCATACTCTCAGGGTGAGGAGGTGCACAAAAACCTTGGGGGGAGCATGGCCAAGACAGATAACCTGCAGTGGGCAAAGGGATATGCACAATATAAAAACTTGGGGAAGTTGTTCAGGTGGAGCTGATTATTGCTTGAGAATGAGCTAATCATCAGCCAGCAAGTGGTGAGCAACTGTACTGTGTATCACTTGTTTCCCTTAGGTTTCTTCTCTCTTCCTTTCTCCTTTTTTCTTTTTTTTTCTTTAATTTTAAATTTATTATTATATTTTACTTTGTTTCAATTATTAAACTGTTCTTAACTCAACCCACAAGTTTTATTTCCTGTCTCACTGGGAGCAGGGAGTGAGCAGGCAGCTGCGTGGTACTTAGGTGCTGGCTGAGGTTAAACCACAGCACCTGCTCACAAAAATGAAATCAATGGGAAAACTACAGATGAGATTTACAGGACTCTTAGGAGCTAGCACTCTTCAAAGGACAAATCTGGGATACTGCTGTGTTTCACCATTCGATGCACTGTGTCATTGCAACCCACTATCAAAATGCTATAATTACATGTCAGCATGCTATGCCAGAGAGTGAGATATAACTCTGCTGACTCATCTCTAGCTAAGTTTAGAGGCTTCTCAGTTGTCTGCAGCCCTTACTGCTGCAGCAGACAAATCTACTTCAGTGATATTGGATCACTTGAAACAGGTAGCAGCAGCCTAGAATTTCTAAGACTTTTTTTTTTTTGGTCAATTACTCAAGGCTATGTTTGGGGAAATAAATGTGTAAAACCTCTATATTTGGGAAGACATCTTTTGAGCCAAGGTAATAGGATCCTACCAGGAGGACTCTGCACAGTTCTGTTGTAAACTACTGAAATGGGTTCTACAGTCTTTCTGTCCACAAATTCATCAGAGTGATTAAAAAAAGAAGGATGGAGTATCAAGGGTCAATCCAGGCACACTGGATTCTCCAACTTCTTAAATAGTTTCTGTCTAAAGCAACAATAGACCAGCCTGCACATTCTACACATAAAAGGGGTCTCATGACTGTGTTCTCCAACAATGTTTTTGATTGTTACAATCTGATGATTTCAGGCTTGCAGTTGTTGAGAAAATTGGACATTCCAGAAAAGTTTCTGCAAGCTAGCAAGCTTGCAGGGCTGAAACAGAGAACCATAGACCAAGTCTGGACTGCTCATTGAGGAAGAGGGTTTTTTGTGCTGGATTCCTTTTCCTTTCCCTTCCCTTCTGATCAAGAAAGTCCATGAAGCACATACAACACAATACATTCAGTTGTTTTATCACATAAAAGGAAAACTGAAGTACCATAGCAATAGGCAGTGTGGATTTGAAATTATTTAATAATAAGGCAACTTATCAGATAATATGATTATGTATTTTTGAAAAAGTTAACATGTAATATTTAAAATATTATAGATTCAGACAAACACAACTATAAGTAAATAAATAATAAAATTACTTGCAGATTTTTAAATTTCTCTAGTGGAATCATATCCAAATAGAACTACTATCTGATATAAATCTGAGGTAACTGCATTAGCTGCTTTTACCTTTGAAAAAACATTGCATAGGGAGTGAGAGTTCAGAGCCCACACATACCTGTAACTCAAGTCTGTAGCTGGTGCAGCTATCTGTAATCAGCAATCAGTAAGATAGATTCAGATCTTCAAAGACCCTCCTCTGCTTATGACTTAAATCATGTACATGGTCAAAGAAGGATAATCTGACAGTGGATTTTTGTCAAATAGACCACCTCTGTCTTTTACTTCACTCACATCCTGAAAGCTCAGCAAGTCCTTAAATTCCTTGTTTAATTGAGGGCTCTGTACCATATGCTCACAAGTCAGTTTCACTCAGAAAAGTGACCAATATTATAGAAATGATAAATGGCTAGAAAGCTCTCAATGAAGATCATTTATCTTTTCAGTTGCTAAGAAGAGACTTTTCAGAAGATACATTTCCAAGATATACATCTGCACTTTGAAACTTGTTATGCCCATTTCTCTTAAGAGTCTTTTTTGTTATTGTTCCCTCAACTGTTTTTAGAAATTTTACATAACTAAGTCAAAGATGAGGATACTGCCATACAATGACAGGTCCAAAAACATATTTTGTTCCATAAAAATATATGTACTTTAAAATATCATATTTCATTATTTCAGTAAGAAGATGACAGAGTTGCTTCCAAGAGCTTGTAAGTGAAGATTCTGAGCAACTGCAATTTTAAATTGAGACAGAAACTTCTTAAGATAAATAATTCAAACAGAATTTCCAAAATTTCCTCCTTGAAATTAAGCATATAATAAAAGGAGATTCCTGTGTAGATGATAAGTTATACTCACATTATCAAATACTGCTTTTTCTCTTTTATCACTTCATTGTTTCACTTAAATTAAATAACTCCAATTGCACCTAATAACATTTTTATGTATAAGAACATGTTCATGAAATATATTATGATAAAATAAATGCTTCCACTCTTCTTTGCATGTTACAATAAGTTTACTTGATTTACTGTACAGTCACTCTAATACCCCAAAGGCATGTGGGGTATCTTCTTCCACAGAGATGCATGGTAGTGGGGGGAAAAAAGTAATAAAAGCAACATGGAATTGGACATAGATCAGGATTAAATTTTTAAAAAAACAAATCAAGTACAAACAAATATGAAACTCTTTCTCTCTTCCTGTTCATATTAGCCAAACCATGCTTCATAATAAACATGGTTTGTGTAAGGCACACTATGCAAATTCCCATGCTCCCCAGAACCATTGCAGAGAAACAATGTCCTGTGGCTTGCTTCCCATAAACAATTATCAAACTTTATGTCCTGTGACATTTGTGTCCTATTCTTTCTATCTTCTGTGTGCTGCTGAATGCTCTAGAAGTATTTTTTGTTACTAACACAGACTCTAAAGGACCTCATATGACTGGGGCTGAGCTACGACCGAGATTTTTCCAGACATGCAAGTAGAGGGAAGTAGTTGGGGTTAGCAAGGCAGTTACTTGATTCTGAGAACTGCAAACCCTCTTTCCTGCTATTGTTTATTTCACCTAATTATTAAAATATATAAAGAGGCAATCCAAGCAATCATAACTAATCAGGAGTATCTACATGCCTTTCTCACAAACACAGTTACTGCCCCAAGCACTTTTGAATTAAGTGGCTTAAGTTTTAAAAAACCCTGAGCAAAATCATGTAAATCTGATGGACATGTCCTTACAAGAGCTTTGTTGCACAGAAGGAATATGCCCTTATAAAATAGGGTTCCTGAAAATTGAAATCACTTTGATAAGATGTGAAGACATCCAAAAAAATGGTCTGTTGATTTGGTAGGAAAAAAAAATACCTTTCTTCTTTCCACATAACTTTTGCTGAAAATCATCTGAAAACTCAATAATTTCTTTCCTGTTAATAATCACAATACTAATTAAAACTTAAATTTAGAAAAGGAGCAAGAACCAGAAACACATCTCTTGAGAACTTAAAACTTGGTATTCTGTCAAGTACTGATACTTGAATATGATAAGTGCCTTTGTTTCATCAGTTCTGTGGCTCATCTGTTTTGAGAAGGTAATAGTGGTTCCCTTCTGTAATCTCAGTAGCTTCAGGTTTTCTTTGCAGAACACGGAGCAAAGGTTCCTGATTATCATTCTTTGGTCCTGGCCAAAGTGCCAAACTTGTTAAGAGCTTAGAACAGCTTTACACCATACTTGCACTGGTTTTGACCCTTCAATCCCTTTCTATGTGAGCATTGAAGAAATGAATCCTTGGCTTTCTTTTTTTTTTTTTTTATTCCAAGAAGACAGCATCCTCCTAAGCGGCTCTCACAGGCTTTTTATCTTCACTGTGTTAATCTGTATGTAACTTCCTCAGGTATCGCTGGAGGTCTAACACAGAATAACTATTTTTAGTCATACTCTAAGAACTTAGTGTGAAGCATACTGGGATGTAAAAGCATAATCCAACAAATGCACTGTATGGAGTATCAATGTGGACTTTACACAGCAAATACTGGACTTCAAAATGTTGACATTTCTTTACCCTTCAAGCAGGCACCCTTCTTGATTGCATATTGATTCCTAAAAGAAACTCTAGAAATTGTTCCTCATGGGCAGTTAAGCAAGGGATTGAACATAATGTGTCTGAATCTGTATTGCCTGAAGGAGAGCTCCAGTTGAGCACTTCAAGCCCAGCCAACAGATCAACCCTAAGATAACTCAGGTTCTTCCACCCCCAGTATCTCAATTCCCTAATGCAGGACCTAACCCAGTACCTTCAAGTCAATTTTCTACAGAGGATGATTTGAACCACTGGGTGAAATGCTTTATTCTATATTCTGACTTGATAAATAAGACACTAATTCACATTCAGCAGGCACATATGCTGATACTCAGCAGCAGAAATACACAAGAACATGTCTGGTGAGACACAAGCATATCTGTTAGTTGTTCTGAGGGAGTTTACCAGAATGCTGGAGTCATAAAGGCTGTTTCTTTGTATTCCAGTCAATATACTCTGTTGCATGAAAATCTATGAGTATGTTACCAAGTGTCATGATATTGAAAGACTAAAAGATTTTTGTCAGGTTTTAATTGTGATGAACCTCACTGTTGTGCTCAGATCATGCAGAAACCAACATCATTTGTCAGCTACTCATTCCACAGGTCTTCCTTGTGAACACTTGAGGTGATTTCCTCAAGTAAATTTTTCCAGTAAATTGATGCTGATCACAAATGGCCTATGGTATAGATCAGTGATACCATGTCTATACAGGAAGCCACAACACCAAACTCCAGAAAGTTTTCCATAAAAACAGAAGCCACTATCTTGCTCAGTGTGAAGAGGGTATCCTGTCTCAGTAACTGTCCCAGTCTACAGAGGCTTCTGTCAACACTCTGAAATTTCAATTTAAGTTCCTGCTCTTAGGAGGTTCTATCTTTTATAGAATTATTGGTTTATTTGATTTCCTTTACAAAAAATGAGAAAACCACATTTTTCCTCCAGTATTTTGGTATGTCCCTTTTCTGCAGGTCAATGATGAAGTGAGTTTCTGATCATAAAAAGGGGTGAATTAATCTTCCTAGTTGTCAGACCACATTTTCCTAGGAGACACTATTGTTCCTATAAGACCTTCAGTCTTATATTGGGCTCTGTTCAGTTATAGACTAGTGAGAGCTGATGCAGAAGGGTAAGAATAAACTGCTGTTACCCAAGAGTTTTGAACTTTGTAGCTCCTGCTATGTCAGGGTAGATTTATGAGGCAGGAGACAGAGTGATATTCTAGGTTTTGTTAGCATTTTAGTTGTGGTAAACCTGCCCTCTGGCCAGGATAACCTTCTGTGATGTGGTCTTGCTGGCTTAGAGATACATTAAAGACATTAAAAACAGTTTTCAGGGTGTAGGTGATCAGTCCTTTGTAAAAACTCAGCAGACATTTTGATTTGTCTTGAGACCACCACCATAAAATGAAGGCCCCCAAGGCAGCAGTCATTTTTTGAAAGTAGGCCAAATTTCCATGGAGCAATCTGTTCATGCTCTAGTGGTTTTGCCACACATTTCTTTACTTGTTATGTATCAGTATTTTTTTCACAGGATTTTGCTTCAAAACACCCAGACACAATATCTCTGGAAGACTTTCACTAATACTGGTGGTGAAACCCCTGAATGATCATTTTGATCAAGTCCTCAATAAAAGATATGTTTTGGTGCTGTTGGTAGACTCTATTGGAAAGGAAAGATAAGTAATATTTTTGAAATGAAAAAATAAAGTAAGATAAATGGTTGCCAATATGTCAGGATGTTGAAAAATACAGTTAATAGGTATGTTATATAAAGTGTTTCACAGCACCAGGTCACTTACACATGGCTTGATTTATGGTTTTCCTCAAAACATTCTCATTCATTTTGAGCTTTAACATGCTCATCAGAATTACTTAAGCTAATCTGCTTGATTGCTGCTGTAGCAGCTCTTGGCTTGATGTCTGCTTAGTTTCAGACTTTGTATTCAACAGGCTCTCTTGTTGCCCTAGCAGTATGACTCACATACAGTACAAGGCAAATGCCAAGGTGCTGCCAGTCACAAGAAACCCATAGAAATGGAAGTGAAGTATTTGGTAGTTTCTTTTTCTGACCACAGGGTGTTGATGGAAAGAAACAAGGCAGGACAATCATGCTGCTTTCACATTTTGCTCAAGTGCCAGGAGGCGGTTCTTTCACAGTCACTGCAATTGTTCCTGTTTAACATGGAAGCCTTAAGCCAGACATAATTAGACTTTTTCTTGACAAATCATTTGTGCAAAGTCTTGACAGGTTGAAAACTGAAACGGTTGTGCTGCATTCTTCAGGGTCTGAAACAGACAGGATTACAGAAAAGTGAAAGCAAGTACTGTGAAAGCTATAACTTGCAGAAATATGTGTCTAGTGCGAGTACAAAGTCTATGTCATGTTTGATCAAAACAATTAGACAGAATATTGTCTCGTGCTTTGCTGGTGTTATACTACAGTATATTAGTAATATATAAGGGCTATATTTCACTAGATAAATTCTGTGCAAAATGAGATGCAAACAAACACACCAAAAACTATAATATGCACATATCTGATATTACTGCAGAGCAAAGTAAGTGTGTAAGTTTTACAATTTCAGCTCATGTAAAAACTGAAAGCTTCTTCTACTAAGATGAGCTACTGCACTGGAAAAAGACAAGCTCCATGCAACTTTTATCATATATTGCCAGTACGCTCATGGAAATATTCAGAGTTATAGAATCATTTAGGTTGAAAAAAAACCTTAATGATTTGCTGCATTTGAGATATTCATATTCTTCCTATGCAGGCTAGATCAGTTTTAAGACTTGCTCAGTGATGTCATGGTTAGATGGCACAGATGTAGATGTTTTGAAATATTTGCAATTTTTTTAATCACTACATAATGAACAAAATCCTCAATCATCTTAGTTTCTACTCTTGCTTGCAAATACCCTGATTTTCATGAAAATGCATAATTGTACCTAGGGTTTAACAGCAGATTTATAGGTATAATGAAGGGTTTTATGAAACATACTACAGGAAGCTCCTCAGTACATTAGAATGCAAATAACTGAATCAGTGCTTTTTATAATGCATTCTGAATGTCTGTTAAAATAGAACTACTGATTATTCCCTGTAACATTTTTTTGTTTTACTTCACAAAATGTAGCAATTTGTAATAAAGGTTTGGTAAGCTAGTTCTAAAGCATCACACCTGATCTTTTCCACTTTCCAAGATCTTTTCCAAGGCATTATCAAGAGCATTCTGTAAAATATAAATGCAGGAAAAATACATTCAACAGTCACAGGTGATCTTTCAGCTCCTTTGTAGATGGACAAAATTGTCTCAGAGTTTGTCAAGTCTTAGTGTCATGTTCTGCACAAAAAAGCAATAAAAGAAGAGAGCACATCCTCCTGTAATTAAATAAGTCATCAGCTGAAGCTTTTAAGTTGGCTTCAAATTTTGCAATCACACCATGGTGTGGTTCTAGTGCAGCATCAAATGTATATGCAAACCCAAACCACTACTTCCCCAGTAAAGTCATATATACATCTGTTCAAATGTAAGTCATCTCCATCATATACAGTACATTTGCATTCAAAAGATCTGAAAAGAAATGTTCTTGCAGAGGTCAAAATACATGTGGAAATTCCGAGCCCCTGCATATCTTCATATTCATTGCTCTTTCATCAACTATGTGGTGAGAGGGAACATCATGTCCTTCTTATGGCTTTTTTTAACAGACTGCATTGGTAATCATATTTCAGAATTACCTCAGCGACAGATAGAATTTCTTGTCCAATATTGAGAGGAATAATGTCTCTGTAACTCAGTTCATCTTTCTGTTGTCCTGTCCTCTATCAGTTCACTAAGTGCTTAAGGAATCATACTGAGTTGTGCCTGTATACCTTTCATCTCATGTAAGTCTGGCTTAAACTTAATCATCTGCACTTCTTAAACATAAACCGACTAATTCTCAAAATACTATAACTAATAATAAAAAATCATATAGTAACCCAAGTAAAATTATTTCTCCCGTATACATTATGTCTTTTCCATCTACAGCCACACAACAGTGATATTCTTGTTCATATTAATGAATTTTACCATTGGCAGCTTGGAAATGTATTCTTGTAATTGTGTTTTTACTCTAATCCAAACTTGTTTAAGAGACCAAAAAAATTTTGCTAAATCTGTTTGACTCAGAACATATGCTTAAGTCTGTTGTAGTTCACTCAGGAGTGCTTTTGTGTGTGGCACAGAATGGATTAGTTATATATAGCAAAAGGTAGTAATCAGTAGATTATTTGTAATAATATTTATTATTTAATATAATATTTGTGGTAATTTATTAAAGATTTACTTCCAAACTACATGTTAAAAAGCATTAGGGCAATCTCTGCTTTATTACTTTAAGCAGTGCTTTTCACTTTGATTGCAAGTAGTAACTTATCAGCTTTAGAAGGGGTCTTATTCTTGCATGACAAATCCCACATGTACTTTTACTCTACGCGGCCTTCTTTTAGTTGTACCGCATTTCTAAAGTTCAATTCTGTAGAGTTTCACTTCCCACTCCTCTTTCTAATGTTTGTTAGCATGGCTGTTCTTAAACATATTGAATTATGGAAACAATGAAAGCAAGGGTGCCTATCGGCTGCTCAGTCATGTATGTCCATGTGAAAGTTGCCAGCACACTGCCTGGGGGAAAGCAACCTTTCTGCCTTGAGATACCAAGATATGCTGACAGCATTTTCTAGGAGGAAATGTGTTTCTGTTTTAAGTACAAGAATGAAAAGAATAAGAAAAAGTAATAATAATATTGAGCTCTGAGAATAGCATAGGGGTGTGTTTATAAGCAAGGCCCCCAGTAAGTCATTAGATGTCTATCATTTGAGTATGTGACAAATATTCTAGCTTTAAAATAGTGAAATATTTTTTATGTCTAATGACTGAAATTGTGCCTCAGACTGTCTGCCTACCTGGGGAGAGGTGTAAAAGTTGTGGGAATGGTCCTGTGAAAGGAAATCAAAGTGGCATTGGCCGAGGCTGCAATTCCTAGTCATATTATGTCTGTGTATGAAGAATCACTGGGAATGACACCTCCTTTCTTAAAGACATTGAGTGAATAGGAACAAATGCAATGAATTCTGAACTGAGATATAGATATTCGCTTGGCAGTTTGTAATAGTTATGATTTTCTTGCCAATGTAGCAAAAGCTAAAACCAAATTGTTTGCATTAATTAAAAACATCAGTTAAAAAGGTATTATGGGCTTGATTAATATAATTTTATTTATATTAATGAAATCCAGTATTTAAAAAAAAAAATTAACTCCTCTCAAAAATAGCCAAGCAAATACACATCTGGCCACAGCCACCATTGGAGACAAATAATTGTCATGTCCTAGTATGGTCTGGTACAAATAGCTGCTGCCACTCTTCTGATGAGCAGTGCACCTGTGGATGCTTAAAACCAGCACACAAATCCATGGGTTACAGCCCTGCTCATGAGCTTTTCTGTCCTCTGCAGCCAGTGAATTCTGTGTGCTATAAAGCTTTTCTGCCATTAACCTGCTGGCCCTGTGCAACAACAGTGTGGCAAGAGAAATTATTTTCATTCCTTAGAAAGCTGCCTGAAGTGTCATTTCTGTCTTCTATCACAGCTCACTGTAGGTAGCCTGAACTGGTGTTAAAACTTGGCTGAGAAAAATTTGCTCTCAGTGATATTCATTCATTGTATTATCTTTTATTTTTATGAGTTCAGTATTAAAGAAAATCTTCCTTTCATGTAAAATGATGATATGGTTAATGTGAATGGAGAAGGATGGAAACAGACAGCTAGAGTGAAAAGGAGTAAAGGAAATTATGTTGTTTGAAATACAACCCAGTAAATGGGTATACTTAAGCCCAGTGTTGCATGAAGGCTCATCCAATTTTTCTCGTAAGTAAGCTTAGGAAAATAAAGACATAAATCAATATGAAATTTTTATTTATATAGTACAGTCACCAAGTAGAAGGCAAATTTTCAAAAGCAATATGAACACCTTCTAAATACAGACAAAATACCATGAAATTAATTGGGACGACAGGAACAAATTTCTGTTGATTCTAATGGATTTAGGATTAAGCCCTAAACAACGAATTGGAAAGGGTATTCCATAGCCAACAGGAGCATGGAACTCCATGTTTGGCAGTGGTGAAAAATAGACAGTGAATCAATCATCTCTGGTGCTGGTGATGTAGAGCACCCTTAATAAATGCTGACAGCAGTGCTGGCCCACGCTGGAGAATTGGTAACACCAGGTATCCATGGTGCAAGCCAGCAGGAATGTCAGCACAGCAGAGTGCACCGCCCAAGAGTAAAGGAAATGTTGAGCGATATGAGAGCTTCTGCAGGAAGGAGAGCATTTAGTTTCCCATAAAAACACAAGAGAAACTGTCTCAAATGCAATTCACTGAAAAGACTGAGAAGAAATTGACTTTGCACCATGCTGTGACTATCTCCTGGCTAGAGCTTAATTGGAATAAAATAATTTTATTATTCTTTTTTTTTTTTTTTCTAGAGTCAGTAAAAATGTAAAGACAGGATCTTATCCATGTGAGTGTCCCAACAACATTATATTTCCCTGAACAAGGCAGGGAAAGATGTTACAGAGAGATTGCAGATGAAAATCCAAATTTTGCGAGTCTGTGGTGTCTGGAAACCACAAGAACCTTCAGAGATCTGGGACAATCTGATGAGAATGGTATCACTCCACAGCCAAGTACCCACATGAAAGCCCAGCTTTTTCAAGCAGTCAATGTAGAATAAATTTGATAATTCAATCTACAAGCTCTAACAGCATTGCCTGGGTGATAGAAGGGAAGGTATACATTGTGATTTACAGATATTTGTACAGCCTTCTAACAGAGACAAAAAGGCAGTACAGACTTCAGAGAAAGAACAAAAGATTTTTTTCATTAGAAACAATAGAAAAGATTAAGGGAAGCCAACAGCCTTAGTAACAGAAGAAAGTCTACCTAGAAAAATGGTGGTGTGTTAATTTCCATTTATATGAAGAATCCTTTTCATAAATAAAATGAAGTGGAAGCAAAGTGGAAATGCTCTCTTGTGGCTAAGTTGTACTAGTCCCTTGCACGCAGTACTGGAGTGTTGAATTTCGACTAATTTGAAATGCAAAATCTGAAAGAAAAACTGATATGTCTATGGTCATATATCATGTGGCTATAATAGTTGCACTGCCTGGGATCCAGGAGATTTCAGCAGAAGTCTAGTGCCCCAGAACTCTCATCATGATGATGTTCTGAACCAGGGATGGGGAATTCCTGCTCAACACGCGCTGCAGTAAAGATTGTGATTAAGTTTTTGTGGTCCTCCCTCATGCTCCCACCTTATCTGAGCTCGTTCTCTGCCAATTAATTTTCTTCCAAGCCTGACACAAAGTCAAACATTAAGCGAGCAAATCATACAGTTGTATCGGTGAAAGAAAATGAGTCAGAGCAGGGTGTATTCTGTGTTCTCTACCTCAACTCTGTCCTCTGTAACAGCTCATACATCTGACTGCCAGGGAAATAAAATATGGAGATCCTTAGGGCTGCTAATGACAAGAAAAAATTGCCTTCTCATAGCACCTGCAGAAAAATTACTAGCCAAAAGTAGAACCATCTTCTCAGCCTCAAATCTGCAAATGTAACAAAATATTGTAGTTGAGATAAATAAACAATGTTTGACTGTTTTAAAATCATTATATGTATAGTCTATCATTATGCATCACCAAAAAATTCGGCAAGAGTGAAGTCAATACAGTGTCCCAGGCTCTCTCAGGCAAAAATAAGTTTGAAAGAAATTAACACATCTGTACAAGATGTGTCAAATTTTTTTCTAGTTGAATATGTTTGGTAAACATACTTATTAGCAAGTTAATATTAACTGATGAGAGTATAGACATCTCTTGATATGATCAGTAATGATTCAGGAATCACTAATTCTCCAGTGAATGGTTTGCACCAGCACCTGTGGATCTTCTTGCATAATCAGCGTGATTAGCCTTTGATAAACTGTTGTAATTCCCCAGTCTTTTAGCCAGTGGCTTCCTCAACATATATACTGCCTCCTATAAACACTTCAATCTGAAACAATTTCAGGAAAAATATTATTCCCAGGGTAGTGGCTCAGTTTGCATTGCTTCTACCAAACAGTTTTCTGAAAGGCATCCCCTGAGCTTACGGCAGTCTGCTTGCAACATTTCAATTGTTTTATTTCTTCTCTTTTCCTTTCTTTGTTGTTGCTCTAAATTAATCTCAATTGGAGACTGCACCATTTCATATTATAACAATGCCTGTCAGGAGTTCTTTACTGTGCATGATAAAATGTAAACTCTTTAATTAGCTTTTTTTTGTAATAAACATTGGAAACTACTTTAGCATCTTAATCAGTAGAGTTTCAAAGTTATTTTGTTTTTACTTGCCTCTGCTGCTCTTCTTTGTTTGCTATGCTCTATTACTCTGTTGAAAGCTATCATTTACAGTTTATCCCATCATTGATGAGCAGTTTACCTTTGCTATTTTTAACTAAAACCAAATATTTTATTAAAAGTCTCCTAACTTCATATCTCACGTACTTTGACAGAAAACATTTGGACACACATTATTCACTCTAAGGTGAGTTTTCTGCAAACAAATTGCTTTAATTTGTATTTAACCCAAAAGTGGCAATTAGGTATCACAAAATACCCAAGATATTCCAAAAGCAAGCATTTACAAAGGGGCTGCTAAGTGGATTGTTGGCTGCTGAAGAGTATCAGACATGGTTGTTTTACCCACAGTTTTAGTAAACTAACCTGTTTTTACTATGAATGAGATTCGGATCACAGTTACACTGGTCTTCCATGCTAGCACCCAAAGCAGCAATATGGAACTAAATACATGGTTCCCAAGGAGAAAAAGTCAAATAATAAGAAGGATTTGGAAGTGCTCACGCCCTAGATGTTTTTGAACAAGCATTTTTTAATAGCTTTTTTTCCCCCTCCATTTCCAGGCTTGAGTAGTAAGAGAAGAAAAGAATCTGAGGCTGTTAAAAAGGCTGTGCTTTACACATAGTTATTCTGTCTCCAACAATCAGTTGTTAAGCTGCTGAGATCCATGAGCAGGAGAAACCCACAGTAGGAACCATCCACTTCAAGATGCTCCTCCAACAACCTGCTGGGCAGACAGGAAGCTGCAGCTGTGGACTGGCCTGCAGCTGCATCAGAGACAGCTGTGGCACAGCCCTCTTAGTCTCCTTCCTGCACTCTCTGAATGCCTGTTGAGCAGGAGAAAACTGGGGTTGAGTAAAAACTTCCATTTCATTTCGTGGCTTACTGACAGAAGTCAAAATCTAATGCTAAATTAAAAATATTAAAAATAAAATTACTTTTGAATTCTCTTCATTTTTTATGCTCTGCTACCCAAAGCACCTGGAAGAATGATGGCATCTGTAGTATTTATAGGTAAGGGGGTTTCTTTGTTAGTTTGGGGTTTTGTTTGTGGTTTCCTTTGGCATTTCTTTGGTTTTTTGTTTGTTTGTTGGGGGCTTGTTTTGTTTTGTTTTGTTTTTGTGTGTGGGGTTTTTTTGTTTGTTTTGGTTTTTTTTTTGTTGTTTTGTTTTTGTTTTTTTTTTTATTTCAGTGTGTAATATAAAGCATTTGGTGCTTCTTGAGGAGTGTCTTAAGAAGCCCAGCAGAAATCAAGTTCATTATACAGACCTTCTGCAAATGAAAATTGAAGAATTACAGTTGAGAAGAGATGTTCTTTCATGAAATGTATGATAGCATGTTTGCATTTGAAAGTGGGAAATGATACTCACCAAGTTCATCTCATATGAATTAGGCTATCTCTAATTCCTGCAGTGTTGGACAGGATGAAGACTAGATCATATGAAAGAGACTCCCTAGAACGGTAGCAGAACCATTGTGCCACTTAATACTCCAAAAGACTTAATATTGAACCTTTTGGAATTGTATTTTCTTTTTTAAGAGATTATATTATTCATTTATGTCTTGAATATTGTTAAGATAACAAAGGCAAGTTTTTCTACTATATATAAAAATCTATTACTTGCTAAGCCAGAAGCATTTTCTTACTAATGGCTAATCAGTAACCAAATGCTCCTGGTCTGTGATATAACAAATATCTCAGCTTTATATCTACCTGTTAACCTAAGGATTATGTTCCACTGTATGACTACTTCAGCAGGTTGTCCAGAGATGTTGAACCAAATATGATATTTCAAAAAACAAAATATTTTTGAGAATATTATTTCAAAAACAGAGTTAAAGTTACCACTGTTACAAAAACACTGATGTGTCCTTATAACCCTAGTCTTGCAATCTACTCTATCTACATTATAATCCAGTTTTTAACTAGATGTTAATATCACAATTATTTGTTTTAATTTAAAAAAAGACCTAGTGAAAGCCAAGAGTCTGCCAAGCAGTCTGCTTTCCATCAAATTCCTTCTTTTCAAATGGATAAATCTACTTGAATACACAATGGACTAAATAAAAGGTCATCAGAATTCCCCAAATTGTTTTGGCTGAAACTGTCCAAAATGATTCAGTCTGAAGCAAATATTTATATGGATGCTTTCAGTCTGAAAATATAGAGTCGAGAAACTTAAAGAGACCGAATATCTGGAAGACTTTTTCTCTCAGCCTATATTAATAAGCAGTGATACACTCGTCATTGTATTAACCAGGACTTGACTGTCAGGAAAAATTAACCAATTCAAAATTTAGGTTAATAAATGGACACCATCTCAAATATTTATTCAGAAATCCCTCAAAAGGGAAGTGGAACTGAACTTTCTAGTGTCCCATTTTTCCTAGTCCCAAAATGAGCATCATGATTTTAGGTTTAGCTGTGATCTGTGGCTTCATCAGGAGCACTTGCTGTTTAGCTGTTTTCACTTGTCAGTGGGAGCATGTAGCATGCAGGCACTAGACATAGGTTATTTGGTTATTCACAGACAGACATACTTGACATTCCTAAAATATTCTACTATGGAAATTTTGTTTCCATTTTTTCCTGAGGATTTAACTCTTGCACTTTGAATTGGCCTTTAACTCTTGTGCCTCCTACTACCTTCAGTTTAGAGTGGCTCCTTCTCCCAGAAATGTTTAGTGTTCAGAAAGTTCAGAATCTGATATGTTTACTGTTCTAACATGCCCCCCCACTTCATGACAACCTCATTTTTAGCAGGTGTGTCTCCCAAACACAACGAAGAAACACATTTCAGCACTGCCTGTTAATTACCATATTCAACTCCTATTCACCTGCTGCATTTTAACACAGCTGTCCCAGAGAGCTAGGGGCAAAGGAGGTAGACTGATTTCTCATTTCTTTCTGTGCTTTCATGTGTATGCTTTGGTTTAAGTCTCTAAATATAGACCCAAAAAAGTCACTTCCATAGGAGCTTTAGCATGAGGTTCTGAGATACATTGCTGTATTCTTCCTCCCTTTCCCTTTTCTCCAAGGAGAAATATGAGGAGCCATTGTCTCTAGAACCATGATAGTGTTCTAAAAAGAATAACCACTTCCAGACATGTGCTCGAGCCCTAAGGAAGGAGACACTGATACTCTGAGATAAATCTTTACATCTCTTATCACGCTTGCAGCATCATCTTCACAAACCCTCTTCCTGTAGTCTGACTACCCAAAGGTGACAGAGAGACATTTTGTGTCACTAGGGGTTGCACAGCAGACTTCACTTGAGTAATTACTCAATTTTATGCATGCAGACAGTGTTCTGTTTTACTGAATACCAAAATATTATTCTCATATTTCCTTCATTTACAGATTAAAATTATAATTCATTCCTTATACATGTGGATTTTAAGTTCATAGCAATTGCTTTTGAAATAGCTACAATTCATTTTCTTTGTTTCCCAGTTTGCTAGTTCTCGAAGCTTTCAGGATACACAGAGTTATCTTCAGGGAAAGGACTATGAGTCAGTGAGAATTTTGAGGTAGATATTGTTCTTACGGCAAGCACGCCAAAAAACATTCAACAAACTCTGAAATTCTAGTTTATTTTAGCTCAGACTAAAACAATGGACCTTTATAAAGAGAAAAGTGAGGCCTGCTTAAGTAAGGCAATAAAAGTAAGAAAATACAAAAATAAATCTTCCTTTGCCCACTGTATCCTTGCTTTTTTGAGCCTTGCTCTGAATCCAATAACTTTCAAGGGCTTCTTGAACCAAACTCAATGCATACCTCTCTTGAGAAAAAGGGAGTTTCCTTTGTGTGTGTGGGTTTTTTCTCTTCTTTTTTTTTTTTTTTTTTTTTTTTTTCCCTTTCCCCATGTATCTTTGACCCTGATCTCCTCAAGAACCACTGCTCTTGCTGAAGGCTCTCTGCTTGTTGGGTTTCTCACACTGCTTGCCCCACAGGTTTCATCACAGTTTTTTTTTTCTTTTTTTTTCACAGACACTCATTGCTCTCAGGTAAGGCACAGAAGGAAACCCCCTTGACCCAGAGCATTCTCTCTGATTCATGTGAGTTACTGAAGACCAGATAAATGTCAGTTTGCCCCTGCTGTCGGTCATTGTGCTTTTTAGAGAGCATAACTGAAAGTAAATAATGAACAAACATGCCACATTGTTGTATCTGTTCTCTTCCTCTCCAAATTCCATGCATAAGGTTCAATTTTATGCTGTCATCAGGGGCCTGCTCACAGCAGAGACAAAATTGACATTTCTCGTAATGAATTAATACAAACCTCAAAGAGAAATTAAGTTCTTTCTGTTTTCTGCCACTAAGGGATATAAGATAAGGCAGAAGAAAGCCAAAACAAGTGCTTTGGAGGATACATAATTTTAATAGAGTGAAGCTGTAGACATGACAGAGTGCTCTTGTATAAAAGCTAGAGGGTGTATTATTTTGCACTGACATTTCTGGGGTCTAAATTACTTCACTGCCAATGGTTATTTCTAAAGCAATGAGGTTAAACGATATTTGGTATGATTTCTTGAAGAGTTCGATCTGACAATGAATTGATTGATTCGCTCAGTCAGTAATAACTGTGAACTAAAAAGTACAGTCCTCATTTGAGAAGGTGCATGTTTTACAGAATATGTTCATGAAGAAATATAAATACATTTAAATTCCTGCTAATTAGAGCTGGATTGCAATATTGCCTATTCTGAGCACTCAAAAATCAGAAGTCACATCTCTAGACTGTGCCAGAGCACAAAAATGAGAAACCATCTTAGATATTTAAAATTATATATTGTCCTTGGTCTGGTGAGGTGTGACAAAATCTGCAACTATTACCTAAATGTGGAAACACAGAGTTGAAGTTTAAAAAGCACCACATTAAAAATGTCAGGTAAGTATGAATAAAAGCACAGTCGCTATGCACCTAGACTGAGAGGTAAAAGGGCAAGACCTCGCCCAAAGGCCATGGCACAGAAGAAACCTGAGAGTAAGGCTTAACACTATTACAGTGTCAGTACTCATAGGTATAACAAGATCTAAGACTGGCAGGCTGCTTACAGACTAAAGGATTGCAACATTCCCAGAGGAAAGGAAGGAAAGAGTGAAATATATTGGCTGGGCAGCCTGAGAGAAGAATTAATCGTGATAAGTGGGCCTCTTTGAAATTCTTGGGAATGGTGTGACTATTTTGGTGATGTGATCAGGCCATTCGTAAGTTCAACAGTTCCTAAAACAAACTTATCTCAAAAATGCATGTATACTAATTACTTTTGACCTAGCTTCCAGAAGGACTTGAAGACCCTTTGACCCAGGCTGCCCACTTTGGACTACCTCAAGTCTGACCTTGCTTTGATGATGGCTGTACTTTGTGTGGACTAATTCAAGTACAGCAGTTTATAATGCTGCATGTTTGGGCACTCATACACGTGCATATCTGGTAAAGAAGAGCCTATATGCAGGTGGATATAATGCAGAGGAAGGGTAAGGTATCTTACATGGTGATCTAATATGACATGTTACATTTAGATCACTTTTGAAAGGCAAAACTAAACAATCAGGTTATTGTATAGAAATGTCAGCAAGCTACTCTGCCTGTGGCTAGTTTGCTAGCATTTTTTCATTATGGAGTCATAACTGCTAGCATACATGAAACCATAGATGTAACTTTTGATTATTCAAATTATTGCAAAGATAAAGACACTGATACAAAGGGTCAACACTTATATTTATTACTCTAATAAGGAGAATGTCAATCTCACAGCTCACAATTTAATGTGTAATACCAACATCTTAAAGTACCAGCAATCTGAACCCAAACCAAACTTCTTGAAAGAGACAACATCTCATGGTACATGTTCCCCACATGTTTCTTCTCTCTTTTTACAAAAGCAAAAAGAAAACTGATCAAGAAAAGTCACAATTAAAAAAAAAAAAAAAAAAAAAAAAGAGCAGTATTCTTGGAAAGAATGTCTCATTTTCTTCCTTCCTTTTGGCAGTTTTCTAGGCTGCTGTAGATTGAAGAAAATAGGAATAAGCATCTTTCGACCACAAACAGATGTGCTTGATAAAGAAAATGTCAGCAAAAATACTAAAGCAATGTGTCACAGCAGCTTTCTGACAGATAGAGGGAAAAGGTAAAAAATGTTCTATCATGTCCGACAAGGTGTTCTTTTTGAGATTTAAAGATCACTGTGCAACTTTAAACATGTTTGTCACTTTGGCTCTGACTGGAGCTATCTGGAGCTTCACAAGAACTTTATCAGCTCAGCATAGGGGGGAAGAAAGAAGCCCATTCCCATTTATCTCAGCCAGGTTCCCTTCAAAGCCAACAAATAAATTACAGTGTACATTTGATACAAATTGATTTCTTAACTCAAATAACAATGTTGTCCTCCCAGTCAGGCCATGTGTCACTCATTCGCGAGCCTGAGTGAAAGGCTCAATCTGTCTGCGTGACAGAAATAGGCCTGACGCATCTCGCCGAGGAATGCTAATAACCCCGGCCTGGCCCGGGCCTTTGTGGGCAAGCCGCGATAAGGAAAATCAGCCCGTCCTGTCAAACGCCACGAAGGCCTGATCGCTGTTTGTTCCAACAAGCTGCATAGGCCTCGGAGTCGCCATCCTATTTCATGTGGTAAATGAGAGGAAAATAAGATCCGGCTACCACGGTTAAGATGCCGGTGACTGTGATGAAGCCGAAGTGAAAGGAAACCCCATTGAATATCTTGAACTGATCTTATCAGCTGCTGGAGAAATGAGATATTGGCAGGGGCTGTTGAGTTTCTCACAGCTGAGCAGGTTAATAAGGTTGGGAGGCAGGCCACAGGCTAATTGGATTTGCCTTGGTTTGATAAACAGTGGCAGGCCCATTGCCAGAAAAACATACACAATGTGGCTTTTTCTCTTTGTTTCTCTTTAAGCCATAGGGGGGGAAAAAAACCCTGAAAAAAAAGCTGCTTTTTTTTCCTCCTTTTTTTGAAGCTAAAGGTGTCTTCCTGAATTCCCAGATGAAGAGGCCACAAAGTCAAACTGTGAAACAGTAGTTGTTGGGTGTTCTGATTTTAATCAAACACCATTTAACCCGCCTGACCTCACAAAGTCAGCTCACATCAAAACAGCACAACTGTAAGGGCTAACTAGAAGCAGAAGGAAATAGCAACCTATTGAAGCTTTCCAAAAGCTTAAAATATTCAAAAGGAAACAATTTTGCAGCCTCATCTCGGGCAGATGCAGCCTGGGCAGAGCAGACAGCCCGCGCAGCCATCTCCATGCTGCGCCCAGTGCGGGCACCCAGGTTGTGCCCATGGCTGATGGGCAAGGTGCCAGCACCCCTTCAGACCTCTCTAAAGTTTGAACCCACGGTCCTTCAGCTCTTGCCATAACCCTGCTTCTTTTCCATGCTGTTACTTGGCAGGATCTGGCCTGGGATTTGCAAGAAGTTGAGGAGCTTTTTGATTAAACACTGCAAAACTGTGCCCTGCAGGGCTGGCAGAAGGCTGCTCCATTACCCCTGTGTTGCTGCACAGGTTCCTGTGAGATTCCACCCACACTGCCTAATAAAACCTGCCAAAATGCTAAGACCTTTGCATGACCTTGGAAATGTGATGCTTTGAAAAATGTTTAGGTGTTGAAGTTGATACTGAATGCCTCTGATAAAATCCTCTCACTACTTTTAGTTTCATGAGGTTTGGCTTGTATTTTCTCCACTGACTCTTGGGTCTATTTTCACTTTGGATTGGCATTGGCAGGGCCAGTGAAAGGAGAAATAACCAAATGAGAGTGGTGCTGTCTTATTCACTGCAGATACAAATATAGCACCAGAGCAAGACAGGAATTACTTAGAGAAACAGAGGAATACACATATTTTAAATATGAGTGTGAGAAACTAAATAAATTTTCAGTGTGTACAATGCTCTATACTGTGGCATCTGAATATCAGAACATTTTTACAAACTTCTATGACTATATCTATAAAAGTTATCAATGGAATCAATAATGAATGAGAAATGCATGCCATCCCAGCAGAGAGCTTATAAGTATCTTAATATTTTTTCTCTTATGTTTCTGGTGCCTTAAGGAAATATGTTTGCAAGTCATCAGGTTCAGTGAGTCAGACAAGATGAGGAACTAGAAGGAAACATGTCTAAGCTTATTTTGCATTTTATTTTTCTCCATTCAGAATGGGAATTTCTTTGTAATTTTTTTTAAGAGATTAATTTCTCTGAGAAAATATTGTTTCTCTATTATATGAGAAACATAAGTAATGTTTGAAGCCTTTGTTTAAGTATAACCACAACAAAGAGTTTCCACTCTCCTCATCTCCATTCTTTAGGAAAATAGTTGTATTTATGACTTTATTATTTAGTTTAATTTGCATTTCACTACTTTAAAACATAAAAATTTACATTAACATAACATACTTTACCAGACTTTTCAGAATACTATGTCAAAATTAATAATATTGTACATTTAACTTTTTTTGATACACAAGCAGATATTTCCTGAATAACTCTTTCCTGCTTAAAATTTACAAGTTTCTGAAAGTAAAGCACACCACTTTCAACAAATATTGCCTATGCAGGTAGCTTAAAAATTTACCAGGTTCAGAAGTATCCCTTTCTGGGGCAGTTTAGATTGATCTTCTAGGCTGACTACTCCTCTTTGTCCTTTGGGTTTTCTTTATACATTTGCCAAAATAGAATCAGAATATAACTCGCCCAGTAAAGGAGATACATTTGTTTAGAAATAATATTTAACTTTCTAAAAAACAATGCCAGTCTTCACCTGAGATGTGTGATGATGATGAACCTAAGACTACCTCTTCCATCTGCTAGCTGAACTCTGCCTCACTGAAGAGGAAATTCTCTTTCATTCTCTGGTCCAAAGAATATCTAATTTGTAGGAAGTGAATTGGTTTGAACAGAACAGAAAGTAGATTTTTTTCTCCCCCAGCAAAATGCAGCTAAGGACTGGTCTCACACCTGTTTACCACATGTTGGAACTGTGGGACTAGCAACTTCTCTAGAGCAGAGAAGGTCCAGGCAGTTCAGAACTTACCACGTCCTTTGGCTCTGGAAGAAAACATAAGAGAAAGGGAATGATTTGCCAGCAGAAGAGTTTCTCAGATCAAGATAATCAAAGAGATTTTCTTTATTTTTTTTCTTTTAGTTTTGGGCCTGGAAACATTTAAGAGAAATTTTGTTTCATGGTAAATAAGAACAAAACCTGTAAATAAAATTGTAACTGAAAAAATGAAACAAAACCCCATCCCTGTATCATGACGGAAATGAAACCATTCAAGGAAAATAAAGAAAAGAAAATAATTCGATCTAAACATTCCTTAAATTAAGATTCAGGTTTGTTTTTAAAGAAAGAAAACTCTTTCCTCACTTTGAGTATGTTTCTGGACACCATCCCATGATACAAAATTGTCTTTGTACTTGCAATGACTTATGCATAATAGTTTCTTCCTTTCACATTTTGAGTGTTTTATTATTTTTGGATGCACATCAATACAGCATGTGGCACATGTATGAGGCAGACTGGGGTAATAGAAGTATATTTTCTGCTGTATAAATACTGGCTAGAACTAAGCTGACAAAATCTCTTGTCCAAAATCCAGGTTCACTACTGTTGAAATTAATAAAATTTGCACCTTTCAATAATAGTAGGATCAATCTTCAACTATTTTCCAGCCTTACATAAAGCTTGGAATAATGTTCCCATATTTGCTGTAAGTTGTATTTGGAATCATTACTTGGTCTAGTTTCCTGATATACCAAAATAGAAACGAACAGATAAATATGAAATAATATCTTTCTAAAATCATGAAATACAGCAAATGAACTATATTTGGGCTACTGATTTTAAAATTGCGTCAAACTCAAGTACTTAACATAGCAGTGATTTTATTAGTTTTCTATATTTCAGGAATTATTTAAATAACTCGTGAACTAATGTTTTCTATTAAGACTCAAAATTTATGATTGAAGTTTATCTTTTATTCAGTTTTAATTTTTAAAAAATAGACAATACATAAATCAAAGCTAATAATAGCAGTTCCAAAGATAACTCATAAAGACTAACATGTGCTTTTACCTTTAATCTCAGTGAGAAGCCCCTTGCCTTTAATGGAAGTATTCACAGAATATAAAATTGAGCAGATGATCACATCTTTAAAAGATGAGGGCCTAAAGAAGCACCTGGTGATTAGTACTGAGTGATACAGTATGTATAGAGCTCATAATGGGGCACTAAGGTTTTCTTGGAATCAGTGCACTACTATTTTTGGAAGGAAAGAGATGCATCCAGAACTTGGAAAAAGTAGCTTGTTCCTCAAAGCACAAGCAAGATATTAATAATTAGCAGGTACTGTGGAACAATCTGACTGAAGAATATTTTCCCCTCATATGTGGCAACATTTCTATGTTATTTGCTAAATTTCATCTTGGGAAGATGAAGAAATAGAGATACAGAACAGATTCTGAAAATGTTCTTCTTCAAGAGTAACCATTACCAAAATATCTGTTCAGTATTTTCATGACCAATAATATAATGAAGCAACTCTGCCTCTCCCCAAAGGCACTCCACATACTTGGTTATACAATAATAAGATTTTTAGACAAAATTTCCTTAGGGTTCCTAATAGTTTACCTTTTAAATAAAATAATAGATGGAATGAAGATTTACCATCAAACTTGTTTCTTGTAAGGTATACAAATGTATTCGGAATAAATATCCTGAGAAAAAAATGAAGAAAATAATACAGAATGTGATAATTAGCACCAATATATTAGTGTATATTATCAAAAATATGTAAAAATACATTGTAAATGTAACTTGCCGTACTAACTCTTTTTTTAATCCAAATTGTTGAATAGATAAGAGAGAGTTGATAGATTCCAGCCCCTCAGTTGCAGAAGATTTATAGCCAGATGATTTAATATATATATATATATTAAAAAATAGATTAATATCAATATTATTTTATCACTATTCCATAGAAATTTAAAACTGTGACAATAGGGTTTTGTTTTGCTTACTTAAATTATTTGTAATTTGGGTCAAAGAAAGGAAATTACATGATTCTGTGAACCTCCGTTTTGTCTTCTCAAGTTAAGATACTGTAAATGTTTATTTACATTTGTTCAAATATTGTTCAAAATTCAGATGTTCCAAGTTATGTTATAAACATAGGTAGAAACCCCTCAACATTTAAAACCGTTTTAGTCTTGGAAAGTATTTTATTCAACTTTTAGTATAAAGGCATTAATATTACGTTATGGTGATTTATACATCAATTTTTAAAAATGCTGACTCATGCACACTCCTTTTTCCACAGTCACTACTTCATTTTCTTATACTATTCTGTGATGAAATAATATAACCAAAGTTTCTACTTCCACTGGTTGCCAACTGATAAATCCCCTTCTTACAATGTAAACCACTGCTATTCCAGCTCCAAGTGTTCCAAAGACTCTTTGTGCTTCAGAAAATACAACTGCACAGTAGCGGTGGATCTGTGTCACAGACATTTGGTGCTCAGACCCCACTGTCTACCCAAGACCCACAGCAGAGGCTTTAGCTCAGACTTGGCTAGTCTGATCCTATTTCGTGGATCCTCCCACTGGGCGGGGCTTATGAAATAACCTCGGGCCCTGTCTTGGGCCATAGGTTTCAGTGTAATTTTACCTAACAGGAGTAGAAAATATAATTTATTACTCCATAGTGAAGATAAATAAATAAATAGCTATCAATTCAACGTCTACATTATAAGCCTACATTGCTGAACAGTGTGGATTAGTACAAGTGGATCTGTAGAGTAGCTGGTACTAAGGACATGATGTCCACACATTCTGGGGTAAGAGGTTTTTTTAACTTTAGTCTGGTACAGTGAAGCTATTCATGAGTAAAGAGCTTCAGGTACTTTCCTGATACTGCAGGAAACATCTTCCAGTTGCTCTTTGAGACACTTGTGCTCCGAGCCACAGGTCGATAAGTGGGGAAAATCAGCAGACTGATGTCATAAACTGCCTCCTGCCCTGAAATAAAATGCTAATGCAGACACACTCTATTTCTTTCTATACTGTATTCAATTCTTTTTTTCTGTTGATAGCATCACCATATGTTATGTCAGAAGGATTTTCATCATCAGGGTCTAACTTTTAGCACTGACTTCTTTAATATAAACATTGGCAAGCATTTTTGTGCCAGGCCATTATTTCCCCTTCCAGGACAGTCTGGTTTACCTGTTAGCAAGTTGAATGCTCATTTTAGAATTTAGTTATCATCCCTATCATCTTAATGAGCAGCATCCTATTTAGCGTTGCATCAGATCATCTCTATGATTCTTGACTAATAATTATTTTCCAGAAGCTTTCCTTACATTTTATTTCTATGAAATCTATGATATTTTTCTAGTGTATAAGGACAATTATTTAATCAATGAAAGAAAAATGAGTTTGAAACATTCTGCCTTCTCTTAATATATATTTTTCACCCCATTTTTGATTTACCTCTCTGTATTATTATGCTTTCCTTCAAAATGTGTTCTGATATTTTCTGCATTACTTAGATCTAGCTGATAAGTCAGTTGATTTTTTCTATTAGTCTAAAAAAGAGATATATCTTTATAGAGATATATAAATATTCATTATTCTTCATTTATTTTGTTGCTTATCAATAACCTTGCATTGCAATATGAGAGATTTCAACTGCATATAAAGATAGCAAAATAGGGGAACAGGGAGGATTTCAGCCGTGGAGACACAGCTGGATGCAGTTCTGAACAAGTTGATCTGATCTCATTGCTGACTCTTCTGACCCCCTTGCTGAGCAGGAAGTTGGACTAGATTACCTCTTGAGGTCCTTTTCAATTTGAAATATTTTGCTCTTCTATGGCCCTGCAAATGCATATTAAAAGTATGTTCACAGGATCTAATCCAAATATACTCTAGAGACAATAGACAATTCTAGGACTACAAATATTCCCATGAAACTAGAGATGTTTTATTATACAGACAGATTCCATGTCCTAAGTGAAAAAATCTCAACATACTAGACATTTATTTCCACACACTTTCACAGCAGCAGTTTGACATACTCCATCAAAAATCGTTAGGCTACTTATCATCAACATTTTCATTTTCCTGACTGTTGTTCTCATCAATACTAAGCTTATTTCTTCTGATCATCAATCTATCCTTTATTGGCCGATAACAACAGAGGCATCATAATATATTGCTTATTCAAAAACAATTCTGAACTTTTATTACATTTTCAAAGACCACTTTATATACCATTTTTTGAGAATCTTCTAAAAATTGTCACAACCATCCTTGATCTGTGGTGTCTGCAGTGATGTTTACCCATCAATCATAAGATATTGTTTGCTTTCTTAGGATTCCTCTGAGACTTAGATGTAAAGCTCTGCTTCTGGCAGACAGCACAGAACTCTGCTCTGCATTTTTTATCAATGAACTATTGCTTGTGTTTAACAAGGGGACAAACATCCCTTCTCAGTGGTACGAATCTGCAGCCCTTTCTGAGATTTACTTCTTTCTGTGTACCAAACATTTGTTCTACCTCCCAGTCCGTAACTCTTATGGACTGAGCTAATTATAATAATTGTATTTAGTTGGTCTTTTTGAACTTTTACTGCTGTGCTTGCAAGAGGTAATGGAAAACTCAGGCGAGTTGGGTAGCATGTCAGTAGTAACTTTATTAATCTGCTTATGAATAAAAGTAAATCTATTTTCCAAAGAATTCTAGCCCTATCAAAAAGGACTTCAACTGACTAAACAGGCCAGTTTTGCTATTACATTATTAATACAAACTCTTACTGCATATTCTAGTTTGAGGTAAAGTCACTATTTCCAAAAGGATCTGAAAGCTTCTTTTGTCAGCGCACATCAATAAGTTGATGTTAATTGGTATAGGCAGAAGATTCAAATTATAGTTTCAAATGAGGTACAGTAATGTATGTAAATTAGAAAAGGAGTGAGAAAAACACATCAAGTAAATTAGGTGGATACTCAACCACAAATATTGCAAATTAATATGAGAGAAATAGTGGAATTTAAGTCAAAATTAGAAAGCAGTTTCTTTCTTCAGCCAGGCATTTCTCACACAGTTTTCAATACTCCACCTCCAAATTCCACATGATATGATCAAAACGCACCAGATTGCTAATCATATTTCAATCCAGACATTTAGAGTGATAAAATATTTGTTCAATTAGTTGTCCTCCAGAGGCTTTAGACATTCAACCATTCTGCCATACTTCAAGAAGTTAAAAGATTGGAGGTAAAAAACTTTCCAGAAACAATTTTAAACCTGCCTTGGGTTGATTTAATTCAAGTTCAAAGCATCAAAACTCATGGACTTCACTAGGTGGCACATGAATATACCTTAGGATATCTGAGGATATGTGGGAAGAAAAAATTTCAGTTGCTCCAGAAATTCCTTCATACTCCCTGGCTGTGAATCTTCAACTGATCAAAATCATTCTAGATAATTCATAATCGTAATGTTGGAGGTGAAGGAGCTCATGATAATCGAAGGTGTTAATGAACAAAAAATTAATTCTGTCTTTCTTCTCATTAACTCACGTTCATTTCAGAGAAAAAGCCTCAAACCATAGAAGTAAAGTATTCTCCATTTTCATGTGGCATGCTTCAAGTATTGTAAGACATTGCCACAATGCTAGGTTAACACAGTTCAAGACACAAGGTCAAATATGCATACAGAATGTGCCTTCCAGAGCTATACCATATAAATTGCATTAAGCTTCTGTTTGATTCCAAATCTGGGCTGATATTTGAGATGTTGCACTGAAACAGAAACATGATTTGAAAGTGAATTTCCTGATTTTTTTTTTCTATTAATTGCCTTTTGAGTCAATCTTGGGGCCAATTTTGAGACTGTAAATTAATGTAAATGTAAATGTAAACTACATTTTTTGAGAAAACAAAGTCAGAAGCTTCACTCCAAAATCACTCCAAATACTTGACATGACATTTGATTTATGTAATTAAATTCAGAAACAATGTGGATGGCTCTTCCTGCAGATCCATGGTACATAGAGTGTTATGGTTCTTTTTGTCAGAAACCTGTAATCTATATGTGCAGCATTTGTTCAACAGCCTACTTGAAAACAGACATAAGGGAAATATGAGAGCCTACTGATGCACTTCCCTTGCACCAAATTCCTTGCTGTAAGTAGACTTGTAGCAGAAGTCTAGTTGTCAGTGAAATACTATTCTAAAATGGTTGCAATATTTCAGTGACAGCATCTAATGTGTCTTGTCAAGCATTGACCTGAGATATTCCCAAGTGGCATAGAATTATGCAAATATTTTTATAAAATGCTTAAGGAAATTTAAAATTTGGAAATTCGTAGTAATTTATTGAATATTAAGCAAAAAGTTTCTTTGCAGTGATAGGAGAACAAGAGCTTCTCCCTCTTTCACAGTATTTCTGATGGTAGTAAAATTTTGTTCTGCTTCTGTGATGTTTTCCTGCAGACCTCTGCAAAAGGCTGGGTGATAGTAATTCCAAAATTTGGTAGGTTTTTCCAGGATCTCATAGCACTGAGGAGAAAAGGAGGACTCTCAAGCAACTATCAAGGTACTTAGCAAATGCCTTGCTATGTACAAGTTGTATTAGCAAAAAGACAGAATGAAGAAGGAGTCTGAAATGAGGTTTGAGATGAACAAGCTAAACTAGAGATCTCGCTTTCTTAGTCAACAGTCTTGATAACAGGTAAATATTTAGGGAATAACTTGCCCTCTACTTTATATTGGGTGTTGAAAATGTAATACAGTGATAAGCTTTATTGCTGTCTGTGTGGTCTCATCTTGTATAGTGTCCAGAGTGCGAGGCAGGAGCATAGTGTGAAGTTGTGATGTGGCCTCCAGCCAGCCCTACACCAGCCAAGTATCATGTCCCAACAGAATGAGATAGGCTGTGTAATATGGTTCAAATGGAGTAAACCACCCCATTCCCACACCTGACTCTCTGACCCTATTTCGAAACACTGAAGTTGTCATGGAAGCCTGGGCAATAAGAAAAGGGTGTTTTATTTGCCATGCCTTACTTTATGAATGTCCCAATTGTGTAATTCAAAATATAAGTGATGGTGTGATGTTCTCCTGTGTTTGCTTGCAGACAGAAATTGTTGCTAGAGAAGAGCTTAAACTGCTTTCTTTGATGCAGATTTGTTTGTCACTTTTGGCTAACCATTTCTCAGAAAGTCTCTCCATATTTCTAATGAATATATCTTATTCGGGTACTCTCTTCCTCCAGATATTTTGCTATTACTAATGTAACTGTTAACCTAAAAATTTACTATGGATACTAGCTTCCAAATGGCACCATCTGAGTAGTGAGAAACGAGAAACATTGTACCTGAAGGGACAAACACATAATCTACTATGGTGAGAAAGTAAGTTATTAAGTATTAGCAGGAGGAAAAAGGATATTGTAGCTCCTGTATTCATTGTGCAAAGACAACCAGAAAAATAAATTATCTGTGGAAATGTGATGACACAATACTGGCCAAATATGCCAGTTTTCACAAAGTGAATTCCATACATTTTGTGTCTGTGAAGAACTTTGGCATTATTACAAAAAAAAAAAAAAAAAGGATATAATTCAGCCTAAAATGCTAATTTCTCAATATGAAACACATAAACACATTTAGAACAGACAGTCCACGATATTTTTACCCCAGAAAGAAGAAACCATAGGAAATACCTACAACTGAGAAAAGGTGCAAAATAATGTTTACTAGAGTGTTCAGGGATATCACTAATGGGAAAAATAATGAATTTTGTGTGTGTGTGTATGTGTGTGTGTGAGGTTGGTATTTGACCTATTCTTCTTTAATACACTAATGTGATCATTATGGATAATCAGTTATCCACTTCAACTCCCTGTGACCCAAACTAGTGGAAACCTCTGGAAAACATTCACTAACAGCTTACACATTCATTAACTATTATCAATCAGTACAGTTTTACTTTTTAGCTGCAGCTATGAAAAATGCATGAAGGCAGAGATGAACTCTGGTTTGTGGCATTTGTTGTGAAGCCCAGAAGCAGCAGTAACTCGCAACCTATCATGCATAAAAGCAGAAATAACTTTTATGAGCCCAGTCATGTAAAGCTTGAATAGTCAGATTCATGAAATTCACTGAGATTTGGATTAAATTTAAACCATTCTATACAGTTCTACTTTTGATTAGAGCTCTGTGTGCAGTGAAAAACTCTCATTTGAATGGAACTTATATTTTTAAGAAGTTTGAATGTGCTAGAATTTAAATTGAGTTCTAAGCTTGATCTTAAAATGTACAGTGGTTCAATTTACATTCAGCATTAAGGGATGGGGGGAAGATAGCACTACATTTTTTTAATATTTTAGCTATGGATCAAAGTTTATAAATATAAGGATCAAAACATGATGAGTTTTACCATCTCCTTTTATGAAATTATGAAGCTTGAAGTGTACAAATGAAGAATGTAAGCTAAATAATAGAAACTCTACAATGTTCATTATTTTTACTTTTGAAGAAACAACAATAAAAAGAATTTTCCATTTCCACTTCTCTTTGCTTCACATTAAAAACGAGTTGCATTTTATTATATATATATTCCAGCCATTTGCCTTTTCACTTTTCACCTGTGGTTCATAAACTATAGCATGGATTGAGCAATGATGGGGGGAAAAATAAAGCATTTTGTAGATCAATTTCCATCATAAACTAGTAGCATTTCATGTTTTGTATGTTTAAATTCTATATAAGTATCAGTTACTGTGGCTTGCACATATTTTCCGTAGATGCAGAAAAAAAAATCACTGAGGCTTAGAATTTATTTCAATATCTAAATAAACTCTCAGCTCATCATTCAGATGACTTGTAGACTGCAAATAAAGTCATACAATGCATGAAGAGATTAAATCACACATCTGGAGTCCTGCAATGTATAAATATAAATACATACATACATACACACACACACACTCTCCCCAATACATACAGCTAAGGCTCAAATCCAAATTCTTTGATCCGAGCCTCTCCTTTGGCTATGGTTCAGACTAGACTAGAATAGCTTGGCTTCTCTTCCTCAGATCTGCAAGCTTAAATCTCTAATTTGTAGGAAGACAAAAGCAGACATTCTCATAAATCTATTTAAAGAATAACTCTCTGGCAAGGTTCTACCATTTGGGGCCAAACCCTTGCAAAATAGATAGCACAATGTTAATTTTACAAGCTAGGCTTACAGTTTAGAAGTCCACTTGCATAAAGGAAATTGGATTTTTTGCAGGATCAAGACCCAGCTGCAAAACACAAATCCTAAAAAGATGAGGACAAGTGTTTAATTCTAAAGCCTACAATTTCTTTTGTGGTAAAAGTTTATCCATTTTTTCTATTTTTTCTGTCAAAACCTATTAAGAAATTATATTATTATTATTGTTATCATTATTGTTGTTACTATTATCATTGTCTGAAAATACAGTCTTTTAAAAGAACAACATTAGTGTTAACTTTTTAAAGCAGTGTTTCAAAGTAAAGGCTTAGACCTTTTCATATCTTTATGACTGTTCATTTGTTAGAATACATGGTTAGGTATGATTTGATTGACCTGGAGAGAATGCAGGAATTCATAACTTATGGAATTCTGAAATACTAAACAAAAAGCCCCTCAACTCCTTATTCTTTTAAAATAGAAATACATCCATTTCTTTGCTGGGATTTGTAAACTTTTCAATTAATGTTCTACTTTTCAGTAATATCAACTTTTCAAAAATTCTAATATATTAAATATGGACGTTATCTACTATTGAAATTGAACCTAAACTTTCTAAAGATAATTTTGATGCTAATTTTGAAAAGCTCAATTATTTTGCAACTGTTTGTAAAAAAGGATTTCTTTTTCCTAATGAAACTTAGATCACCCAGATATCGAGCACATCAAAATCCCTCTGAATTTAATATTCAGAATTTTCTGAAGAGTTACCAATAAGCAAATTTATTTGCTTGTCATATTTTTCTTTGTTTTCAAACATGCCTGAAAGCCTAATTTGTATTACTTTTCTTTTAGTACTAGGAGTTCATGAATCTACACATTTAATTTTCTGCTTAAGATATTTCTCCACAGTTATTTTTGGCTAGACTTTATGCCTTTGACAAAGGATTCCCAAGAAAATCTTCATGATAACATTTTATTTTAAAATTTAAAGCACATGTAACAAGCAGTTTAGCTGGTGTATAACAGTGCATAATATATACCTTTTCTCTACAACATGGTCCTTCTCTCAAACCAATAGCTTGCAGAAGAGATGCAATGGGGATAATTGTAATTGCAGCAAAGCTGTTTACCTAGTGGTCATTGTAGGCTTGCATTCCTTCAGAAAGAAGACACACTTTGTAACATTCAGGCAACAAGGTTGTTATATTTATGTCTACTGGCACTAATGATGAAAACATCATCCTGAAATTTGAAAAGAATCAATATATTAATATGCTAAAATTTAACAAGTTTTTATAGAGAACATCCATTCTACCCAAGTAGTACCCAAATATGTCATGTATAATGTAATGGAATTTTGGGGAGAATTCTAAGAAATCTCGATAACTCAGAGAAACTATATGACAAATTAGTAGATCCTCTTTCTGTATAAATGAATTACAGGACATTTATACAGCCTGCAGCTTAATTTCTTCTAAAGTCCATTGCCAGTCTTAATGCACCGTGGAAGAAAAGTCTGTTTCTCAATGCTTTTTACTTTTCCTGAAGACATAGTGATGAAGAGTATAGCAATATTTTGTAAGTGCCAGCAGTGAATGAAAGAAATCCAATTAATTGAGTTAATCATATAATCCAATGTGTAATTCCTGTGCTTGTCAATGATGGCACATATATTCTAGTCAGTTTCTTCTGAGACTATCATAATTGCATCTGCTTTCTTTTTCAGATTTTGTTCGTTTGATTTGGTTTTTGGGTGTTGGTGGTTTGATTTTTTTTATGGAGGAGGGTAGGTTGACCCTGGAACATTGGGACAGTGTTTCAGTCATCATTTGTACAAAACCTTGGCACATGCAAAGTATATCTACAGTTTCTACATTTTGTCATTGTAGGAGCTGATGAAGAAGTTAAGGAAGTGTGGACTTTGCTGTTTGAAGAAACTAGTAGGAGCTCATAGCTGCACCAGGGATAACAAGCGAGATGTAAGGGAGATTTAGAGATCTACCTGTAGTAGAATCATTTGAACAAGGAATGTGCATGAAGGGAAGGACAAAACAGCAGTTACATAGGGAGTCTTAGAAATTGTGAATGTCGACGGCTGAGAAATTACATGGATATAGCAGGACAAAAATTGGCATAAGGAAGAGATAGGGGCACAGGTGCAGAGGCAGATTGAGCTGTTCATCAAAAAGAGGTAAAAGATTAGCAAAATTATATCAGGAGAAAAAGGATCTTCAGTGGCATGGGATGTTCAAAAGTGGGACATCTACCTACTTTTCCAGCTATTAAAGCTACATCTGGAGTAAGTTTTTACCTGGGTTCACTGTTGACACTGGTCTCCCTCCTCCAAGTCAAGAAAAGTCCTTACCCATATGAAGAGAGGCTGAAGTAACTCAGCTTGTTCAGCCTGGGGAAGAGCAAACTGAAATGGAAAAACTCCAGACATCTCCCTCTTCATTGATGGTATTAATTTTGGATAACTAAAATGCAACTGCCCAATTCCCTCCTATAGCTTCTCTCGACCTCCTCCGAAAATCATGCTCTATAACACTTTAAATACTTATGCAGAAGATGTGGGACAGCACAAAGGTCGAGCCACACTCAAACATGCTGTTTAGTAGCATTTTAGTTTAATAACAAATAGCAGAAAAAATAATAAAATGCAAATTTAATATCAAGTAATAATAGCAAAAACTGCAACAATCTTCCAATGTGATCTTAACTGGCAGCTTTGCTATCAAGACAGGACGGAGAGTGGGAGACTATAATAAATTACATGAATCAAAGTCTGATTGTTTTCACCAGCTAATATTTCTGTGAAGTAATATTTAATCTCTTCAGTGTAGATTCTCCATTGATTTATTGCATTATAGGCATCCAAGAGAAGTCATTCCAGGGATGCAACTAAGAAAATGTTTCTTTCAAGTGTGCCTTATACGGAAAAAATAGAATATGCCTAGGTAGGAACAAATAATTAAGGCTGCTAGATAGCAGGGTACCAAGAAGTAAATGGATGGAAATATTTTGGAAGCAATGCACCTCATGGACAGACCTATAAGCACAAACATCGAGAAATCAAGAAATTCCACTATGAGGATGATACACTCTAAGACTCCTCATTTTCAAGTAAACTCTTCTTATACATCAAAGTCTAAGAGATTAATTCTGTTTGAGGACACTCTTGAAATGATTTACAAGAATGTAGTTCCCGTTATGTTATCATTCTGCCCAAAATTCAACAAAGCCAACACAGGAAAAAACATGCTTGAGTCCAAAGCTTTGGAGTTTAACCACATGGCAGGGAGATGAATTCAGTAATTGCTGCACTTTCCTGTCTTTTTCATCTCCCTGACAGACACTGCCAACCTTACATCAATAAGTTTCTGATTAACCTGCACTGCTTTTGAATACCTTTAGTTCTTTTTTTGGGGGTTTTGTTTAGTCTGATAGGGTGAAAAAAAACTGAAACCAAGCCAAAGTAACCTGAATTCAGCAATGGCTGTCTTAATGGCCCAGACCTCAACCCTCCATATAAGGGGGCTGTTTGCAGTTCAGTAATTACTGCTGGAACCCTGGGCACATCTTTGGATACAGCAAGGCTGGGCATCTGCTCCTTTCTCTCATGTCATCACTCAGAAGCCAATACCTTCATTTGAATTTATTGTGTCTTCCCTGCTGAATCCTGAACTTTGTGGACCATTTCTCATACAGACTTAGGAAAAAAGGGAAGGGGAAATTATTATAAAAGTTGATGACCTTCTAGTGCAGACTACAATTTATGCACGGTAAAGCACAATTTATTGAAGTATCATCAGAGACACAAAACATTTCCACAAAAATATGACTCTATCTCATAATATTAATAAATATTTCTGAGAACACATTCAAATAGAAAGTTTTGAATTAGAATTACCTTAAAGGTGTAGATAACACATGGATCTTGAATCAGTCCATCTCCAATCATAAATAGGCACATACATACTGTACAGTACTAAATTCTTCTCCCTGCTCCTGCAATCAGGAGAGTTTGGTTGCAAACAATTTCCTCAAACTGACTGCAATTTTTATAAATAACTTTTTTGTTAACAAGACAATAAACAAATTTTAAATAAAAGAATTTTATCAAAATATTAATTAAAATAATACAAAAACTCCATGTACAAGATGTCTGACAAAGAAAATGGTTCTTGTCACTCCCTCTCTTCATTCACTCATTTGAGCAACTAAATCTAAAAAGTCTGCCAAATAAGAAGAACTGAATCCACAACTTTGTCGTATATGGGAAAATGGAATTGTCTTATTCAAATAGCTAACTTAGATACTAATATCAGCAGCTCAAAGAAAAAAATGTGATATGACTTATTTAGAGAACAATACCTGTTATATGCCCTTAGAATTTATTTTTGCTGGAGAGAAATGGTTTTTGAGTGGTAGCAAGATTATAATCTTAATTGAACTTTAGATATAAAGATCCCTGTAAATTGAACTATTGTCATATATGGAGTAAATGTAAGTACTCTAGCTGATTTCAACCAGAAGACCAGAGATTGTATAAGCATTGGAACCACACACTTAAAACAAGCCAGCCAGCTTAAAGACTAACAAGAAGATTTCCACTAAGTTACATATAACAAAAGGCTTTTGCCAGAATAAACTAGAAACAGTGCTGTGCATCCTAACAACATTTTCAGAGATTCACAGAATATTCTGAGTTTGTGTCTTTGTGCATTACAGTCATATCTGTCGTTTATAGTACCATCTGTGGTGATATAAGTAGGACTCTGATATGCCTTGTTCATAGTTGCTACCTTTGGAAAAGTAAAAATTGCAGAAAATGTGCAAGAGTCAATGCATTCTACCCAGAGTTTATTCATTTAGAGTATTTGGCCTACAAATCTGTGGCTCTGTGCTTGAGAAAAAATAACCACAGGCCTTGGGCAAGGTTTTCCTTCAGCGTGGTAATGATGCTTGGAGGATTTCTATGTGTTCCTCCACATATTTGTACTGTATCATACACTTAACACAGTATCATTGATTGTTTGAATTATTTTTTGGATCTGATCATGAATCAGAACCGATTTCATGCAGTGAACAGTTCCCAACCCTTCCACTGTTTCGAGTTGTTCCTTTAAAATTGACAACTGTTTCAGAAAACTAACTCATGAGATGTGCCATTCTAATGAGAAATTTAAATACATGATTTTTTTTTTCACTCTTTTCCCTTTTCTTCCCTTTGCAAGTACCAAGAATTCATGTAAACATCTGTTTTCTTGTTGGAAAAGGACAATGAGGAAGGAAAATCAACTTTAAAATGTTATTTTTCTGTAAGTTGCAGTGCTTCTTGTTATTTACAGGCAGAAAGGAGGCAGCTGCATTCTGTCCCAGCTTAAATTCATAAACCTAACTTGATCGCCTTCTGAAGAATTTACGAATCATGGTTAATAATCAGCTTTAGGCCCTTCTGAGGAAAGAATCACATTTTGAAGCTACAAAGGTCCACTAAATAGCCCACGGGAAATGACCCTGCATCCCATTAAATATAAAATCTCACTATTGTAGGACTCTGTGTCAAAGGGAAAACATTTCACTCTCTGGTCCCTTCAAGTGTCAGAGAGCTCCCTCTGCCTAAATTAAGATTGAAGAAATATACCAGATTCCTGCTTCTCAGGCAAAACTGAAAACACTGAAAAAGTGTTTTCCCTTTTACTTTGGGGGAAAGAAAACAAACCGTTTCCTTTCTTCATTCCCAAATATTCATTATGGTCGACCTTTTTTTAAAGCTCTTATCTTTCTTTTATCTATTTCATATGCCTGTGGCAAACACCATAGTTGTCTTCTTTCTATTCCAGGATTCGGCTACAGTGTATTCTTTATCTTAGTTAGACCAGGTTGCTATTTTCCTATTTAAATGGAAGATATAGATTGAAAGTCAGATGTGAAGGTCAGAGAAGTGGTTCTTAGTTTATTGTGTTTTAAGTATTTGCAGGCCACTTTTGCTTGATAGAAGGTACAATCACAAGTGAATTATTGAGAAATAAAGTGAAATTCAGATTTCCTTTAATAATATATTTTAGCTTCACAGGCGTAAGTGACCCTCCATCGAGTTTGCCGTCTCTTCAATTGCAATAATGATGTTGGCCACAACTTCTACAGAAAAAGTAATTTCAAAGGCCTTCACGGTTTTTTTAGTGAACATACATAAAAGGTATATGAAAGTGAAAAGAAGACAAATAGAACAGGTAGTCCTGTGGCTGTTGATTCCCATTGTGTGATTTAAGAAGTAATAGCAACAAATTATGGTAGATAGGAATATCTTGTCTTTCTCCACTTATGAAGGGGAAAGTTTAATCAAATTATTTTCTGATGCAACCATTCTGACTTAAGTCAACTTCCCATAGTCTATAAGACCTTTGTTATAAAATTTCTTGGCATAACTGGTGGCTGTTCAGAAGTTCCTTAGGCTTTATATATTTGACACAATATAAATAGCACTCAAGAAGTTATAATGATTATATAAGCCAGTAGTGCTAGCAAGTTACCACTACCACCAAAAGACATAAATTCTAATATCAATATTAAAAAAAGTTACCTTCAATCACTTGAGGTATGACGAAGAATCTTCATTATGAGGAAAGGAAAATGGAATGAAAAAATAGGAATGTCAATATTGCACAGTCTGAAAAAGAATATAATTGCATTCTGATTCCTTTATCTGAAAAATCTAAAAGAAGAAAGATCTCTAGAAAGTAATCAGTGTGTGAAATTCTTCAACAAACTCGACGTGATCTTACAGAATTTTAGCTACAAAAACCAGCGAAACAAATTTCAATTGCCCACACAGAGATTTCATTTCTGAAAGTGGAGGAGTATCTTTTAATAGCTGCCATGCAGCCTTACTTGGAATATTGTCTGCATTTCTGGGTATGAAATTTAAAGAAACATGATAAAAATTTCCATTAACTTTGAAAAAAAAATTAAAAAAAAAAAGAAAAAAAAACTAACAAAACTTGTAAAGGAAATAAAGTTAATTGAGATGGAGAAAAAAATCTCAATGGCTTTTCTGCTGAAAAAGAGCTAAGCACCACATTCTGGCCTGTCAAGAATCCACTTATACAAAGTAAAAAATAGGAAGATGAGTTGTCTTATGACAGTGTTGAATGTTTGAATGTTTGTCACAGAATGAAGGGTCTGTCTGCTCTGGAGATGTGCAGGTTTCTGAGAATCCCATAAATCTCATAAAATATGCAAACACAAATGCTTATTTATAAATCACTTCTCTCCCTGCATCAGCTTCATGTGATTTTTTTTTTTACACAAAGTTGAGTTTCAATTATTTTTGAATGGCCTGTTGGCTTTGCTCCAGTGAACAGTCACCTATTTTTCCAGCCTGCAGGAATAACGTATTTTTTTAAAAAGGTCCAGATGGCATATGTTTGGTGAATAAATCCAAAGCCTGTTTTGTTTTGTTCTATTCATGTCTCTTGTATTACAAATATTTTGCATGAAAGTTATAAAATAGATTATCAGAGTGTCACACTCTTGACAAGTGGAACATGCAAACAGAGGAATTAGCTCTTAGAATAATCCAGTGGTAATATTTAAAGTGCTAAAATATTAAAAAATGAAGTCTAGTGAAATAAATATTAGTCTAGTTGCAATAATTTTACTTCCAATTATATTACAGCCAAAATATTATATATGCAAAACTTTCAAGCGTATTTCCTCCTTTCTATGGCATTATTTTCACCCTTTGCTCCTCTGAGTTCCTAAGGCCAATGACGAAAATTCTAGGAGGGGAAATTGTTACAGCAAGTCATCAGCATGCCAGGAGAAGTTTGGTGGTGATGTTGACAGTGTCATCCTCCCAATAATGACATGTTTAGAGCAACTTTTTGTGCTTATTAACATGCTCTGCACCTTGTTCTATCTCAGTTGTTCTGAAAGTCCAGGTTGCATCCGATCTTTTTATGTACATACAGGTTTTACATACAGTGAATATTTGTCCTGTGCATCCTGCTTCCTAAACTAATGAAATGAAACTAAACCAGGTTTCATTCAGGTGGCATTCCTGTGAGGAGCAGTATTTGGACACAGATCAGTAGCTTATAAATCTGGAGTCTTCAGTCGCCATCTCTCATATTTTCAGGAAGTTCTCTATCATTCCTTATCTTTAGTCATTTATACTGTATTTTATTCTATGACAATAGAGCCATTCCACAGTCCTCATTCCACAAAAATGTTATTATTGTGTATTAATTACAAAATGTACAGAACAAAAAAAACTGTTCAAAGCTGAGCAAAAGCTAAATCAATGCAGGTAACTGCTACATGATCATTAAATTAGCTAAAACCTCCACAAGCTAAAACCTTATCTCCAGGCAGGCTAAGACAAGTCCAAGTCCTGAGGTCTAAAAGAAGCCTGGGGCTCTTACAGGGAGTAACAATTCTGAATTTATGGGGCTAAAAGGCTACACAATAGTAAAGAGGGAGCTGCTCATTAGCATTGAGCACAAGAGTTCACAGCAGATAATGAGCGACAGTGCAACCACGACTTACATCTCTTAGAGTACTCAGTAAGTCATAATATGAAAAATCCACTTGAGAGAGGAGAAAAAGTATGGGATAGAAACTAGAGTCTCTCCAGCTCCTTCTGGAGTATGATTTCTTGGAGACAAATCTGGTTTGAGACAAGCAGCACAAAAACTGAATAAACTCACAAGTTTTTAAACCATGTCTCCACCAAAAGCTCTTAGCTTCTTCTTCTGTTTATTTATTTAGGTCATCAGCCTAGCCTGTGGATTTAGCTTGTACAAAGAAAAAAATGTGATTTGTTTATTCCCAGTAATTACTCCAGAGAGATTTTGTTTTCTCATAACACAAGATTGTGATCATTATTAGCCTTCTGTGTCATGTACAAAATGGTTGAATCCCACTTCATTGTACCTTATGCCCTTCCTGTAGTGAGGACAATCTCACAGGTATGTCATGCACTCTGCAAGACAAGGCAAAAGTGTCATTAAAAGTGTCATTAAAAGTGTCATTATGGAAACAGACACTGTGATTTCATGTGCAAAACTATAAGTGTTTTCCTGGTGCCATATATGTTCCATTACAAACTATTAACGACATAGCTAACTATTGAACAACACATACTTAAGTGCATAATATAGAATCTATGCATAGATTTAAAACAGAAATGGAAATAAAGTTCATTTTATAACTAGTGTTTAGCTTCTTTGATTAAAGCCAAGCTATTCTTCAATTTCTGTGTCCACACAGTTATATTTGGCCCAAGGAGGATGCACTAGTGTGCAGAAAAGGCTTGCCAGGACTCTGATAAAATATGTACTTGCTTGTTCAGTTCCTGGGCTGCTGATTCAATGTCTTTGGAAACTCCATCTGACAGCAAGCATCTTACTAAACATATTTAAATTATCTTGTGGATACAGATGGGTCCAGTGTATCCAACAACAGCAGAAAACTAAAGCCATATACTGAGAATGGGTCACATAACTTGAACACAGATATTTAGTTGTTATTCAGTTCTTTACATCTCTAGACCACATAGTGCTTTCTCACAATGGAAACTGAATCACAAAATGATGAAAAAGTTGCATAGCATCAATGTACTTCAAGATTTGGTAAAGTTTTTGGAGCAAGCACCAGCTATAACTTTCTGCTATAAGGACCAAAGAAGACAAAAAGTGTAACAAAAATGTCTGTTATTGTTTGTCTGATACAGAAAAATTAAAAATAAATGAATTTTATTTCATCCAAGAGAATACCTGAAAGTGCTGGCCACACTACCTTTGGCTGATAACACTTGTGCAGATTTCTTCTTCCTATATTTTTAAGTTCAACAAGCATAAAAGTTTTAGGAAGAAAATTGGAAAAGAAAACTGGAAAAGAAAACTCTTAATTGTCAAAATCAAAAAGTATTGGTTTAAGCTTGTCTATAATGAAAACATTTTTAAGACTCATGAGTCCTTTTCTACATCAAAATAAGTTTTTCAAACATTTCTCCTTGTAAAATCATAATATTTTATGATTTATTCCCAACACTTTGAAGTGAAAAGAAGGACCCTCAAATTTCCCACAGGTGAGGAGGAGGTGAAAGATTTTTCTTCAATCTGTGAAAGCATCTCCTTGAAAGACATACAGCTTATTTGCTTAGACAAAATCCTGAATGCAACTCTAAGAATAAACTGAAGCTACTGAAAAGAAAAAAATATTTTCTACATAAAAGGTTATTTATAGATCTCACCTGGGATTAGCCAATAATTTCTTTCATATGTGAATCAAATGCAAGAAGAACGGAAAGTAATTAAAATATGATATATTACATCAAAAGACAGACGTTTAGAAGCACATCTGCAGCCTACCTATGGGAAAGACAAAGAGAAAACTGACACAAAAAATGCCTGTAAATGTGAACTGAGCAAGTAACCACATGTTACTAGTTCATAACTTTCATTTGACATCTGGATTTTGTGAACTGCCTTAAAAATGAAAAGATAATAAAAATATGAAGTGGTGGAGTATGCAGTCTGGAGCTGTAATTCTATCTCATTTTGCTTAATTTATCTTAGGTGTTACAAGAGGATGCTCATCATTGCACTTCTGACAATGTCATTGGAGTTAATTATGCAAATACAACTCTTACAGGAGTGCATCCTGTTGAAAAAATCAGCATCTTTATAAACTTATTCAGTGCTTTTGTATGAGCAATTCTGGACATACAGAAATAATTCCTTCTGAGAAGAGAGTAAACAACAAAGACTACTGGATTTCAGGCTCCTTACAGTGACTGAAATGATCAAGTCCCAGTTAGAGGAAACATTTAAAAATATGTAAAAGGATGGTGGTGCACGGTACCACCATGGCTCATTTGCCCTCTGACAGTTCTCACATTTCTCCACACAATGAATTCACACCATATGACTGGACTGCTCTAGTCAAGAACATGGGAACTCTATCTGCAAGTGGAAGCTACTTTTAAGAGAAGTTACATGTGAGATGTGATTCTATTTTGTCAGAAGATTAAGTAATGCAATATCACACAATGCCAAGCTATGTGAGCCCTCCAGCACAGTGCCAACACAGATATAAATGCTGCTTTTGATCAAATGTCCATTCTGTGCTAAGATTGGCATTTGGAAGCAGACCAAACAGTAAGAGAGCTCCAGAATGAAGAATTGAAAGAAAAAAGTTAATCTATTAATACTGGATGTTCAGTCGGTAGTTTGGTACATTTTGTCATGAAATACACAAAGTTAAGAAAACAAGGGGTTTTATCTTTCAGGTAATGATCCATAGTTTTCATACACTGTGTCTTTATTCTCTGGGGTTTTTTTCTTCATAGATATATTCTCCGAGAGAGGAATGGGAAACTGAGAGGGGAAAAAAAGGTACATACTGTCATTTCTACTGTTTTTATAGCAGTAAAACTAAATAATAGGGTGCCCCTTTTGGCCACATTCTACCTGACATGTGGCTTTCCCACAATGGCAAAATTTAAAGGATTTGGAAATCTTCTGTACAGTAGTTTAGGGATCCTGTTAATATGAAAAAGACAGAAAATGTGTTTTATGTCAAATATGTTATACGTGTTTGATATTTTAGATTAATCTGTACATAAAATAATTGCATAAGAATCTGTTTTAGAATAAAAATTTCTTTGTCCTTCTTTGACTTTACATCAAGAAAACATCTAATCTGAGAGAAAAAGAAAAACACACTAAGTTGGTAAGATTTTTTTCATCAGAACATTTAAAATTTCTTTTCGCACTACACATTAATTAGACAAATTTAGAAACCTTTTTTCACAAAATGCCATATTTTGTTCTGTAGTTGTACCACTAGTAGCACCAGTAATAAAAATAGTATACCATATTAAATCTATACTGTTTCTATGAGAGATCTGTTCCTGCTTTCCAAACCATTTCCTATGGCCAAACCAAAAGGTTAACTTTGTGGAGTTCTCTGGATCTCCTGGTTCCACTCAAGTTCTGAGATGTCTTATTTACCCCTCCCACCTACCCCTCTGAAAAGGGGGAAAACAAAGATTTTGAGATGATCCAGCCTATCCAGACGGTAGGCAGTAGAATTCAAAAAGCATTTTTAGCAGAGGTTTCCTTGAGCTGGCACCAAAAAATCCCCAGTTAAATATGCATCAATGAAGACAGAAACCTACAGTGATATTAGTACCACCTTCCAAAATAAGTAAAATTAAATATATCCATATATAATAATAGGGAGAGAAAATTTGAAGTGTATAAATCTTTATATAAAATAGCCAGAATACACAGCCTTTCATTGTGTTGAACTCATGCAAAAATGAGCTTATCCATGACAAAGTATCCATGCTCATTTAGGAAAGAGTTCACCATTCAGGAGATCCAAAAGTTAAATTTGGTTTTTGTGAAACAAAGATCCATTCTCACAAGTTCAAAACATATTTTTTAGCCAGAAGAAGGACACATCTGTAGTATTTATACTACCATTGACTGTTCTCATCTAGACATAGAAATAATAGTCTAATTTTGACTGTCTAATTGTGAGTCTCTGCTATGTTGATACTGTCTGGACTCCAGGCACCCACTAAACCAGCCTTATCACTCTCCTCTCCCCAGTTAAACTTCACTCCTGATTTTCTCAACTTTCTCCCCTGCAGCCCTGCAGGGGGATGGAGAATGGGGTCTGCATCACACTCTGTTTCTGCTGCTCCTTCCTCCTCAGGAGAAAATCTCCTTACACTCTTCTCCTGCTACAGCATGGGGTCCCTCCTATGGGAGACAAACCTTCATGATTCAATGTGGGTGACTCCCATGGGGTGCCCCAGGAACAGACTGCTCCAGCATGGATCTCTGACAGAGTCACAAGCCCGGACAGCAAACTTACTCCAGTGTGGGCTCCTCTCTTCACAGGATAGAGGTGCCCCCAGGAGCCTGCTCCAGTGGGGCCTTCCCATCACAGCCTGCTTTAGACATCTACCTGCTCTGGTGATCCTCTCCACAGGCTGCAGGTGGATCTCTGCTCCCCTGCAGAACTGCATAGCCGGCAGGGGCACAGCTGCCTAACCATGTTCTGCAGGGGAACCCCAGCTCCTGCACCTGGAGCACCTCCTGCCCCTCCTTCTTCACTGACCATGGCGTCTGCAGAGATGTTTCTTTCAGATATTCATACTCTGCTGCCCTTCTGAAGGTGCTCGTTTCCCCTGCCCCTCAACCGTTCCAAAATCTGTCCTCTGCCACTGTTGCTGATGGGCTCATCCTTGGCCAGAATCAGGTTCACCTTGGAGCCAGATGTCGTTGGTTCCCTGGGATAAAGGGGAAGCTTCAAGCAACTCCTGGCTGAAGCCACCCCTGAGGCTAGGGAACACTTGCAACATTTATAAATGACTATGAAAACATTCATTGTATATTTTTATACATGCAAATAGTTGATAGATATTGATTTACCTTCTTATTTTTCTATAACATGAAAAGATACTTCAGTTGAGGACAGGTATTGAAATCCTATAGAAAGTCTTGATGGAAACAGGACTAGCATTGTTCCATTTAGCAGGGCCATGCTTATAAACTTCAGAAGGAAATAGCCATTTGTATTGCTTCATGCAAATCTATCAATATTTATCTTTATAAAGAAAATGAAGGACACAATAAAAGGCTGTTATGTAGTATTGTTAGCATATTATTACTAAGAACAACATGTAGTCAGACTGATCATAGTCTTTTTATTAGCACACATTTTAGAGATATCCCAAATTATCTTTTGGTTGGTTTCCTTATTAATTCAGTTAGAGACGGCACATCATTACAAGATTAAAATGGTATTATTATTGCTGGGTAAATATGAAGCTTACTGGAAACAATAGTTGTTGTGACAACAATCACTGAAAAAGAAAATTAAATAAGCCCAAAAATACAACGGATAAGGCTGTAGTCAGAACTCTCTTTTTAATCTACATTATAACAAGTAAACTTTTTTTTCCTTTCTTGTCTGTAAATTATATATATTATAGACTAAATTGCACCAACATTAGTACATTATTGCAGTTCTTCACTTACTTGAAAGTAGGAAATATTTACAAATTTTCGAAATATGGTATACCATGACTTAGAAATACTCATCTACATGATTCATGGAAAAGTGGTTTCCAGCAGGTAAGAACAATAAAGACAAAGAAAAATTTTGCAATACAAATAAAAGAAGATGAAAAAGCCAAGCACTTCCATCAGTCTGACTGTAAAATCATAAGACTGCAGAATATGATATGCATTAAGCATAATTATATACAAATGCATACTTTGAAAATGAACATCAAAAGTGTGTTTATATTGCAGTGAAATTAAGCACATGTCCCAGTTAATATTAATAACTTCCTTGTTATAAGAGTGTGTTTTCATTTTAAGAGCATTTTATTTGTAGTCCTTGCCACTGAGTTGGATTCTCTGTTACAGCTCTTACACCAAAACTACATGGTAGACCGCTGCTGTGGGCAAAGAGGTTTCCCAGCTTGTCTGCCACTGCCACTTCCAAGTGGGGTATTAGAGAATCGTATATGTGATCCTATCTAAAGTCCTCTTATATGCACTCTTACAGCTGACAGGCACCTGTACAATTGAAGGAAAAGATGTATCAGAAAATACAGCAAAATAAATCAGTGGGACAGTTAGAATAAGTTAAAAATAGAGGGAAATGATGCAGAAATGTTGCTCTGTGATATAGAATGCTTAGAGTTAAGTGCTTACAAACTTTTTTTTTTTCTTAATGATTCCTGGACAACCAATGATTCCTGGGCCGAGCCATACAAGAAACCTCCAAAGAGAAATAATTCTGGTCCTGAGTCAGTCTATATGAAATTGTCATAACACTTTTGTCAAAGAGCCACTCTAGAACATACTTCATCTCAACAGTTTTGTGTGAATAATAAGACCAAAAAACCTCAACTGTCTTGCAATATTTACAAAAGAGAACAACATGAAAGTAAGATAGATACTTAAAAAGAAACTAAAAGGAGCCCCCGTAAAAGCAAAATCTTTTTGTAAAATTTAGAATCTTGTGAATGATTTGGTTTGAGTCATAACACAAATGTGTACATTTTCAAAGAAGGTTAGGAAAATAACAAAAGAACAAAAGAAAGTCAACATGGGCCAACAGCAGAGTAAGGAAGTAAATTAAAGTAAAAAGGAATCCTTAAAAAACGTGAAGTTCAATCTGAATAAAGACCAGAAAAGAACATGAACTTTGGTAGCTTAAATGTAAAAACATATTAATGCCAGACAAAAACAAAATCCTAAAATCTTGTCAGGAAAATTGAGTGCTTGAATGAGATGACAACATAGATTACAAAGTAGCAAAAGAACTAAATTAATATTTTGAATCTCCCTGCATCAGATAGGTGTTTGAAGATTTTTTTGTTTGCTTGTTTTAGGCAGAACTGTTTTTCACAAAGAACACAAAAGAGACTACAAATATCACATTTAAATGTCAGGGGCACAGCTCATAGGAGAACTTGACAAAATGAATGATTATACATCATCAAAGCCAAACACATTCTTTCAAGAGCTTTGCTGAAATTCAAGGAATAAATGTATGAATTATGGACTGAAGTATGTACCTTCACACTTAAAATTGGCTTTATACTGGAGGACTAGAAAGAGACTTACTCTGGAAACTCACTGATCAATAACCTGTACTGTGAATGAAAAAGAAAATAAGACAAAGTCTGGGCATCTGCAGAGACTCTTAAGGAAACTATGTAGCCATGGTATAAGGTAAGACTCTATCCTGGGTAAATAAATCACTATAAATTAGGATGCAGTGGAAAAAATGTTTTTTTCATACAGAAGAGAATTGACCAGTGAAGTTCTGAACAAACTGTCCTGTAAATAAGATGAATAACTATGTGAATAGTTTGCTGATCATAATGATTTATTTGGGATCCTAAAAAGAAGAGTTGGCTGCAGAGATTTGCAAAAGGACTATATAGCCCTGAGATATGGGATGATAAACCGGAGGATAGGATTTAATGCAAATAAATGTGATGTGCATATGGAAAAACAAATGCAATTTGATGATGGGTTCTGTGATGATGGCTTCTAAGATGACTGTTAGTCAGGAATGAGATCATAGATTACAATAGATATGTTCACATAAGTATCACTTCTGTGTTCACTAAAAGGAGAAAAACCCCAAATGTTAAGGCTTAATAGGTAAGGAATAGAAGACAAGACAGAAAATACTATTATTTGACAATATAAAATGTACACCCAGATTTGAATGTTGTGTACATCTGACTCTCTTATCCTGAAGGACATACAATGGAAAGTCAGGAAAATGTACAAAACCAGCTTCCAAGTGAGGAAATGTTGAATAAACTAGCATGGGTTTGAGGCTGACAGAAAGAAGGGAGGTATGATGGCATCCTTAACTGCAGAAATGGTGTGGTTTAGAGACCACATTCCTTTCAGTCCTAGAACTATCTGCAATCAAACAAAACCAGAAGGTGACAGGTTCAAATTTCCAAACAATATGGAATATTAGCAGTGGTAATACCCAGTGTGAAAGGCAGTGGGACACAACTACTTACATGGATTCTAAAACACATTGGAAGAAAATATAAAAGATGTCACTGGAGTCTATAACGAATAGCGACAACACATCTACCTCTAAAAGTTTCCTAAATGTACAACTGCTGGGTTCAGGGGAATTTCACAATATACTTGTCATCTTCTTCCACTTTTTTCCAGGCATCTGCTTTTGCCTACTGTCAGAGACAGGATACGGGACCAGACAGGCTTTTGGTCTGATCTGACACAGCTGTTCAGATGCCCTTAGTGATAAAACTCACTGTTCTTCATTATGAAAAATAAAAATATTTGATTTTTTTTCTGTTAAACATTCCATGTAATAGTCATAGATGAGTGCTCTGTTTCTTTGCAAATGTATTTGAAAGCCTTTGTCTTGATCCTCCTATACTGAATGCAAAAGAATACTGTAGTTTCTGACTCAACTACACAGTGTTGTTATATATTAAGAGTACTATAAGACCTTAAAAGTGTGTTCATTGTTGTGGAAATCTTTAAAATTTAGGAAGAATTTCCAATGCAGTTCTAAGGGATTTCTGTTTTAATGCATTTGCAAATCTGTCTTGGTGAACGCTCAGTACCTTAAAAAAAAAAAAAAAAAAAAAAAAAAAAAAAAAAAAAGTAAAAAGGAAACCTTTGCAAGACCTATATAATTGTAAGGCCCAGTGATTGCACTTAGGTCTGCCCATGTAGGTGTCAGTTGTGTGATATTATCTACATTCAAGTTAAAACTCATTTTTATTTTTATAGAAAACTTTAGAAAAGATAAAATTTCTGCAACCAGTGATTATATACACTTCTGAAATAATACCTCGTTTTAGTAATTCATTCTTCCTTTCATCTTTTGTGTTTGGTGAGATGACATTTCCCTGATAGAATATGGTAGTTCCCTTATTTTTAAGGAGACTCAGTGCATGAGAAGATAAAAACTCAACTCATTGGTCCTACTCTTATAGGAAAATATTTCAAGGCATCAGATTTATCAGTACGAAACTCCTCATATACAGATCAACATTTTCAAATTTTGAATGAATATTCTATGATTTTCAATTGCATTAGTGTCTGCCTTTTAAGTTCTTCATTGAGGTCACTTTTCCACAGTGTGTGGAAAAGAGGGGACTGTAATGAGGACAGAATATGTGGTATTGGAGAGGTTTTAATTGCATAGTTATTGAGTGTAAAATGGATATTCAAAACCCAAAGAAGATAGTATGAAGTCATAGTGAACAACTGGATACTACTACTGAGCTTACTGAACTGTCTGTGTGGGAAGACGTGTCATAATGTCAGGGCATAAAATTTGCAGAAATTTTCACAGAAAATTTGTAAAAAATTTTAAAAATTTTATATAGCATGGGAAACTCTTGGCAATTATTCAGGTTTGGATGGATAAAATTATTCTGGAGAAGATTATAGCTGCCTGTCACTGGCTGAAGTTTCCTGGAAAGCATCTTTAACTTTCAGATAACATCTTTAATGTGTTTACCAGATATGGCCAGCAAAGGTAGTGGCTTTCAAGTAATACTCTCTGAGGCACTTGCAACATGGACAGCAATAGTCCAGAAGTTTTGCTTTGCCACCTGATGAGAAAGTGAGTCAAAAAACTGCTCTATAAGGAAACATGTAAGCGTCTTGGGTGACCCATAAACTCCATTCTGCACCATATCTCTTCTCAGCCATAGAAAACACTACTTCCAAGAGAAAAAAAAATTTTAAAAAAATTGAGAGACTGGAAAAAATATTATATAGAAAAGTTAAGGGTTTCTGTATGTTATATGGAAATCAAGGCTACCCTGAACATCAGATTAGTGTGAATCATCCTACTACCAGCCACTGTCAATCACTATACCCAGAGCTTAGATTTGAGAGCAGAAGGTACTTTTTATTCTTTCATTTGGGATGTCAGGGCAAGAAGGACTGTCTTAGAAATAGGTGGAGTATAATGTCCAACAAAGAAGAAAGAAGACAAGAAACTCCAAGTTATAGGACAGGAATACTGTCATGACTTCCTCAAGTTGGCATGTTTTAGACTTGGCATGAATTCTTCCTAATTTTGCTTTGTATTTTATAAATACTGGGCACCCAAACAGCCCGAAAGTAGTAATCATCTCACCATTGGGAGCTGGTAAACCTCTCTCTAGGCTTGTTTTTTCACACCTGTACTGAAATAAACCAACATATTTCAGATGTTTCTGGATTGGGACTTTGTTTTTACTATTAGAAAGTCTGATATTATATAACATTTCCAAAGAGACCTTTTTTTGGTTGCTCTCCAATGCAGAGATGAGCACTATGGATGAGCAGTGGGAAACAATTTAAGAAGTTTCTGTAGACCTTGCAAATGAAATTCATTTTGGCTAAATCTAAACAAGGAGGAAGGTTACAGAGGTCAAATGTATTTATGTAGTATGTAAAGAGTAGAATGAGCAAATAATTGAAAGGCTTTTGAAAAATATATAAACAGTCTGGTAGAAAGACAGACTGAAGAAAGTTTATACAAATAAGCAGAAGAAAGTTAAAAGGATAATTAGAGGAGCAAAGAAATAATATTGGATGTCAAGTTGTATGGAATATTTCAATTAAAAGCTCTTCAACTATATCTGTAGTAGAGACATAGGTTCAAAGGTTAAATTGTCCCATTAAAAGCAATGATGGGGGATTGAAGACAGGGCATAAGGAAGTGGCAATTTGTTAAATGTTATTTAACTTCTGTTATTACAGCTGAAGAAGAAGATGGAAAAACTGCTTGGTAGAAGAATTTTATTTCTCACAAAGATAGGCCAGGTCCTAATAAAGTGCAGGTAAAATTGGAAGCAAATGAGTAATTTATCTGCAAATGGACATTATCCTGGTGCCAGAGACAAAGGTGTAGGAGATTTAGGTAATATACTCTAATTTGCTATAAGTTAGGGAGGTTCTAGCTTATTATCAACATTTTTTTTGTATATAACCTTTGTGCAAAGTCTCATATAGCACTGGAGTAGCTCAAATGCCTTTACAATTATTTTCCTCAGTGCAGCTCATCCTGGGCTTTTAGAAAGTAAAGTGATAGAAATTATCCAGGTTAGTGGCAGATTATATACCAAGGCACACCAGTCAAATATAGAGGTAGGAACATGCAATAAAGGAGCAGAACAAACCTAAACCTTCACTAAAGAACCATATGAAAATAAATGTTGGGAAAACCTAAGAAGATTCTTGCAAAATATACAGAAATATATTTCCTCAGATCAGATACCAGCACTGCAATGAAATATTAAAGCTTTGAGCTGGAAGACTATCATAGCATATAAATGAATACATTAACCAGCTCAGTTTATAAACTGTGAGTAAAAATTCAAGTAGAGTATCATATTCAAAAGAACCGGAAATGTTCATATGGCATAAGTTTTAAAATCACACTACAGAACAAAAGGAGCATATACTGTATAATGAGATGAATTAGAATATTTTTACAAGATAGACAAATAGGAATAATACACACCACACAGTGACTGTAAAGACTTAAATACAAGATGAGTTTTCTGTCGTTAAATAAATCTTGAAAACAGAAGTTCAGCACCTTTTATTTCTAAAATTCAGCATTCATTATTCTCCTAAAGATGACTGGACATTCAAAAGTGTCTCCTATTAAAATAGTCAGAATGGAGTTTCTGGGAGTTTTGAATATCTGGCAGTTTGAGTGCATCATCTTTCTTAACACCATTTTTTACAGTGAAGAGTCAGATCTATGTTGCCTTCGACAGCCCTGTTTTGGCATTTCCACCTTTTATTGCTTACAGGCAAGATTGACTTCATCAGCCTCTTCTCTATGACAGCTAATATCAGCTAAAAGAGTTTTCTTTGGTGAATCCCATCTCCTCTTTATATCTTTGCACCACTGGAAGCTATGAGCTTCCATGGAAGGGAGGAGCCTTTAGGATGCAAAATGGAAAGTGGATAGCTGGAAAGCTGTCCAAAAACCAATCTTCCCCTAATTATAGGGGTCTAGACAGCTAGAATAGCAGATACAGCTGTGAATCAAAAAAATAGCAACAGTCTCATAGACACTATGGGAAAACTTTCCATTAACCAGTTCTGGGCCTTTAGGGAAGGACTAGAGGAAAATACGAAGCTTTTTTGTAATCTGATTTTACTTTCTGTAGAAGTAAGATATAGAAGATTCACATTAAGAATCTCAAGCTTCGTTTTTGAGTAAAAAAACTCTTCACATCTCAGATGCAATACCAATAGATTTATTTCTGCTTCATTCCTCATGGAATATATATCCCTTATACATTCCTTGCCAGCTTTACACAAAATATACCTGTTTCATCATGGGAGTTGATTATTGTAATTTCCTCTCTAAAAATCTCTCAGGTTTGTTCACATCAGCTCTGAATATAAGAACTCAACTACTATATTGCTATTCAGATGAATTGAGCATATTATGCTATTCCTATCTTTCGTACAGTAACTGCTTCTTAAAAAGCTGATTTACAATCAAATGCCACTATTTTTTAAAGCTCTTACTAATGTGGGCCCTAGTTCTGTTCTTTAATCTCATTTTGACAAGTATCTGTGCCATGTGTATCTCCTATTATTTAAATACCATACTGTCACCTCTTCGGAAGATAAATGTCTTTTGCTTTGTTTGCTTCAAATTTAAGATGGCTCTAAATTATGTCACAATGTATGTTTTTATATTTTTATGGTGTTTAAAATTACAAATGTCCCGACAGAATGAGAGGGAAAATATAAAATTGTTATTGTTACCATCATAGCAGTCATGTTTTGTATTTCAGTGCTTTAGATGCACAGAGAATACATAATCAACAATACCCTCTAATAATTATTACACCTATGCAAAAAGTTTCTGTATTTCAGAAAATTTCTCAATAGGAACAATATATGCTAAAAGGTAAGTCTTGAGACTTAGATTAGTGCACAAATCTGCTTTTATCATAAAAGGAGAGGAGAAAAAAGACCTTGAATTATTTTCCTTTTTCTTGCTACATATCTCAAGCCATTACTGCCAACCCATCAAATGAAAACTGCATCTTCTAGAAGCTAAAATTGCGAACACTACAAGTCATGTTGCAGTTGACATGAAAACAACCATTGCTGGCATATCTTGTATTTTTACAGCTGACTATTCTCTCCCTGACATTTTTAGTAAAGTTGAGCAATATCCAGATTCCAGCCTTGATACCAGTCGGCACAGCAACATTCATCTTAAGATGACATCTGTTGAGAATTTTTCAATAACTTAATGGTTATAAAGCATGTGAGGAGGGGGATAATAGAGGGATTATGACATAAAAATGCTAAAGCCCTTGTGGGGGAACTGCTGCACATAAAGTTTTGATTTGGTAATTCAAACTAATGCAGTTTGTAGTCCTCTAGAGAGAGGGCAATAATGGTGCACAATATGCTCTTAAACACTGATGCATAACACATTGTGCTAGAGCCAAAAGGCACTGTACAATATCATTATGGTGCAGAGAGAAGTAGTAACTTTGGGAGCTGCTTTTATAAAGATCTGAATGCACAGGTAACAAACAGAACTATTCCTATCCTTTCTGTGCTCCTTAATCTATTCATTTGGGCTTCTTAGGAAAGATGGCATTTATTGTTAATAGGACAAAATGATAAAGTTAAAAAGACAAAGATCTTTGTCATGTAATTAGTATAGGCTTACAGCTTACCTTCCTTTTTTTTTTTTTTTTTTTTTCATAATGTGAATTAGGGAATGGACATATTTGGACAAAGCTAGAAAACAGATAAAATTAAAGATCTATCTATGTGTAATGGACCCAAATTAAGTACTAATGTTATTTTGGGAGGATAAAAAGCATGCAGTAATTCTTAAGATGGAATACAGAATTATTATAAAATTTATTAAAATCTCATGCAATGTACAAATAATATGATTTTTAAATTATTTTTGCCTATTTTATTATTGTTGAAATGGGTTCATCTAATTTACATTGCATGTGCTGCTGGAAGTAATGTCAAACATAACATTTAAATGAGAACACAGTTTTTGATTACTTCTCCAGGACTTCTGGCAGCATGAATCTAAGAAGACAAAGCCAATATGCTTGAATGGTAAATTGTCTGTACTAGGACAAAGCAAAATAAATTAAAAAGCTCCATATTAGCTGATTTTCTAGAAAATGCATATATAGATGACTTTCTGGTTCATGAGGACCCTATCAAGGTTGAACAACTCCATCATGACCTTCCTGTAAACGTAATGATACATTTTTTGGATTTTTCAATCTGAGTCAAAAGTTTAAGAAAAAGGTCTTGTCATTCAAAGTACTTTTTCTTTTGAGGAGTCCTGTAAGTTAAGTAAGTACTTTTGTGACTTTGCATAAATGGTGATTCATCTCATCTTCCTTTTGTGGCCTGAAAATGAGTTTTCCAGTGGAGTTTGGTTGATTTGTCTAATCAATACTTAATGACATCAACATATGGAAAAACGACAATCAATCACATCCCAATGTGCTTGTCCAATTGGATGGGACTAGCCAGCTTCCCAGGGGCCTATCTCCTTAAACTGTCTCTGCAGAAGCAGCACAGACAATTGGCTGACCTCATTCTGACTGACAAAAGTTGACAGAAATTCTGTGTTAAGGACTGAGTACAAGAAGTTGTGGGGAAAAAAAGCCCAAAAAACAGAGAAAAGGATTTGCACTCCTGCATGCAGGTGTCAATTGCCATTTCAGGTAGTGAGGTTACATCTCCTGGCTGTCTGCTGCTGCTACAGACAGCTGTGTCTTTCCTGTAAGTCCCAGGTCATAATTGCTCTCTCTTTGCTGATGTGCCAGGCAACTGAGGGTATGTCAAACGAGTTAGAGGCTTCTCTTGGTCCCTGTTTCACTCATCTCAGATCTGTGGGTCCTCTGCCACAAAGGGAAAACCAGTCTGTCCTCACCAAGGGATCAGGCTCAGAGACTCTGTGCAGTTTTGAGTGTCATATCTGGCACTACAGGCTCTATCTTATGCTTCACTGCTGGTCTTCCAAATCTCTGCTGCACAAAACCTTCTTTCTCTCTGGGCTCTGGAGCCACAGGAGTCTGTGTAACAGTACATCATTGGCTCATTGGGCTCAAGAGGCTTGTGCTTTCTGTACAGCGCTTCTGCCAACAGGAAGCTTTGCAAAGGGGCCCAGATCTTCTCAGAGAGAGTTATTTATGTGCCATGTCATTGAACTTAATCAAAATTAATGTCTTTTTAGTAGCCCAGTGAATCTCCTCTTTTGTCATTCAACTGCACTCTTGGCATTTTTTGCTCACACATTACTGGTGACAGTAATAGGTTTTTAGGCTCCTTTCATTTCCACTTCTTTCCATTTTTCCCATGAGTAGTCTGATCCCAAAGTTTGTTAAGCAAATGGAAGATTTTTTTATTTAAAGTCAAAATGTTTGGTGGGAATTTTCAGCTGAGGTGTCTTTAAGTTTAATCATGCCTCAATGAATGAGAAACTAGCACACAGTAGATACCCAGAAATGAAGACATCGCATGGTAAGGTATCACCCAACAATAGGCCAAGCAGGACTCTGGGGCTCCCAAAATCAGTATTATAAAGCAGCTGTGTGATTTAAATAGGGGTTGATTTGGAATAAATTAATTTTGTGTTCAAATGTGTTGGTTTGAATGTGTCTCACACAGCTTCTTCCTATCAGGAGCATTGTTGGATTTGGTACTGCCCATCACAAAGAGTGCTCTGTTTACTTCTCACCTAGAGCAAAGCAGTACTAGCACATTTGTGTGATGAAGCATAATCTTTGTGACTGAGAATCTATGACATTAGAGACTTTTCTCAGTGGTACAGCTCCCTCTCTTCTATCTTGAAATGCCTGGAAAAGCATAGGAATGTAGGTGTTGCAGATCTGTTGGTGCACAGTAGTTCTTGACTCATGCCTGGTCCACAAATGGCACTGTTCCCTCTCGTTCATCAGGGTGGAATGCTGGGCAACAATAACTGTGATCCTTCTCTAGGCCATTTACGGTGTGCATGCAAAGCAGGGGGTGGGTTTGGTAGGGTATAGGCACTACTCAAATTATGCAGCAAGGTAAGTAATTTAGCCTCAAAAGGGTAGCTTGAATTTTATCCTTTTTCCCAGACTGCAGATTCTGGGGCGTCTATTGAGAGTGATATATGAGATGCATATTATCACTGAAAATAAAACGCTGGGATATAAAATTACCATTTAAAAAATATTTAATGACACCTCTACCATTTAAAAGACTCAAAATTCTTCTCCATGCTTAATATATAATGGGGAAAATTACATGGAATATATGTAAATCTTTTTATGTTTTCTTTATATATAGTATCATAATCCCTCGAATGAGAAATTGCTGCATTGTTCCATTGCCAAAGTGATGTCTACAAATGAGGGCTCAGGGAATTGCTGCAGGCTTTCTGATGAACTGAGCCAGCAAGCCACTGTGGACACAAGCCTGAGTTTTTGAATGAAGAAGAGGATTTACACATGCAAAGATATTTGTCTCTTTTCCCTTTCAGATTTCCAAAAAACTGCTCCTCCTTTCATTTACTGGCAATAATCGGAAACAAAATGCAAAACCTAAATGGACTTGTGTGCTCCAAGTTTCCTCCATCTTTTTCAGCTATATAATTTGTTCTGTTAAAAGATGAAACTCTTCTTTACAGTTGTCACTGATGAGAAAATTAATACAATAACTTGAAAATCATTATTTAACCATCTTCTAAACACTTCTAAAATACTTAAATGTCATTTTGCAGACAAATTAGTTGTGAAACTATCTATCTAGCTGGGAGACTTGCAGTTAAAAGTTTGTGCAAATAAATATATTCTATATGTTATTCTTTTCAAAGAATGTTTGATCTGATAGCTTCTGAAGATGGAATTTTGTTTGATTTCCTAGTTGTTTAATACCTAAAAGAACAGTCTGAAAAAGACGAAAGATGTATTAGTTTGCTTAGCTACTTAGCATTAGAAGACTCAGTATTTTGTGAATTACAGAACAAGATTCAGTTTAAAGGACGATTTCTTCCTACCAATTGCCTCCCTGCTTGAAAATATTAAGTGGCCTTAAAGTGCCAAGGAGTTATAAGAAGTTTTAGAAGTTTTCCTATGGGAAAAAAGGGAATAAATTCAGTGTACTCACACATTCAAATCCCAACACTTTAATAATTTTTGTAAGATATCTTATGTACATTAGTGGTATATAGTGAACACACATGAAACCAACCAAAAAAAAACAAAAAAACAATAGGACTGCCTTTGTCTCTGTACCCTTTGTGTCTGTGCATGGCCATCTCATGTGCTGGAATATGAAGTATGTGACTGCATGAAACTTTTCACCCCTTATCTTTCCTTGTGCATTTGGATAGTATATATTTAGATGCTCCGATATCAGTGCAGAGGAGAAAACTTTCCTGAATACATTTTTATAATAATTTATATACATAAGGCCAAGGTATCTACAGATTTGGGGAAATTATTATTAAATATAAAGACAAAGCAGCTAGCAATAACTAGGGAACTTTCAAGGTCATGGCTGCTGAAATAATTTCTTGTACAGTAAAAACAGTATTCAGTCACTTCTAAAGAACAAAAGATAAAACATCCATTGCAGTTTTTCACCACTTTCATTGGTTTTCTTTTGAAAAGAAGTGCTACATTCTAGACTCCTTCCAGTCAATAAGAGTACAGAATTCTTTTTCAGAAATTCTTATTTTATTCTGCAAGAAAGCCCTATTCTCTCAGAAATCATTTGTTAACAGCAGTTGAGCTTTGCTAGTCCACTGTCTGAGGTGAATCCAAGATCAGTTATGGTTTTAACATAATTGTGAGGTGTACAAATAACCGTTTTTAAAGACACTATTCTCACTCTAGTTTATATTCAAGGTTTTATAAATGAGGTGGTATAGTAAGAAAAGTTTGTAGTTAAAACTCTGCAGTGGAAAATGTCCCCCAAGTCAGAAGGCAGGACCCACTCTATCGAGTTTATAATTAAGCAATAATCTCAAGAAACGCAGTCATTACCAGACTTTAATGACTACTTTGTTGGTTAACAGCTCAATGTGAAGTTGAGGATTGTTAACACTCTATCAAACTTCTTGTTAAGTGTGCTAAGTTTTTATTTAAACACACTTGGATCGCAGCTGGAAAGCTGTGGGGGGAATCGGACATTCCCATGTGGCTAATGACCAGTTTTTTTCCATCACTCAGAACACAGGGCACATTCCTTTATGTTTATATAATAGCTGTTAACTACAGATGGCTGGTGCCACCCGATTTTGGTATTTTGTGTGACCTTAGTCATCTACTGTATCTGCAACCAGTTGATGCTCTTTTGCTGCTGAGCTTTTGTGGAATAACAGAAGTTTATCTTAGAGCCTTTTGGAGAATCCAGACAAGAAGACATAATAATTACCACAGAAATCAATAGCAACACAAAAAAAGTAAGAACCTTTCCAAGTGCTATGACAGCCTCTGCTGAATCAGATTTATTCTGGTGGGCCATAAAAGGAACCATTTTGCCTTGTTGGTGAGGTGACTGGAAATTAATCTTACAAAGTCTACTGAACTAATTCAGCCTAGGAACATCAGCTGGAAAGCAAAGTCATACATCTGAGTTCATGGCAATTTTTCTTCAGAACTGCCTGTGACAAGCGGCCATTTTCCTTTGTTTTGTGCACTTGCAAAGATGCTGACATTTTATAGTTTATGATACCTTTTTGGACAGGTAGCAGCATTTACACTGCAACTGAAGAGCCCTTAAATTAGCAGCACGGGTCAGACCTACTGAAAAGCAACAAGGATAGAGGGTGACTGAAGTGATGTCATACATGGGTTTGTTGACTTTGTTGAAATACCCACAACAGTCGCGGAGTCAGACAAATTCCGCCTAATCAACCCGATAACTTATTATCAAAAGGATCTATTTCTTTGTCACGTCTGTCAGGGTAATCCGGAATTCATTATCATATTAATGTCCTGACTGGGCTCCTCTGGACCTCTGAGTTTTGTTTGTTGAAGAGCTTCCTGGGGCGTTTGGAGAAACAAAGCGCACTCTCTGGAACATGAGGCATTCAGAGGCGCGTACAGATGGGCCCGGGCTCTTTGTTCCTCTCTGCCTGGGAGGCTGTTATGGGAAGCAGCCAACCTGCAGTCTGTCACAGTGAACATTGTCAAGTCATTGTGTACTTTTAATTGTTACTATGTACATGGAATCTGAAAGGTCGCTCTGGATATATAGTACAAGTGCACAGAGCCCTTTGCCAGACCAAACAGCTGTCCTGTGGTGTTCCCATATTCAGCTCCAGTCACCTTTCCCTCATTGAAGGATTCTTCTGACAGAGCAATTAAAACATACGATTTATTACTAAACAGTCAATAAGGAAATCTTAGAAGTGCACTCTTTCACCACTTCACTGTTTCCCATGTGGCTGTCTTAACAGGTCCTTTTATATTTGAGCAATTATTTCTGCCCCAATGATATTACAGACCCGGCAAGATTAATTAAAGAGCCGACAGCAAATTACAATAACAACCTCAAAACACAATCAGAGAGGTCAAACTGTATACCAAACTCTGTTCTTAGACACTCCTAGATAAAATAAAACTCCCTAAGTTTGGCTGGCCTGCAAGAGATGAACTACATTCTTTTCTTTATTGAAGATATGTGAATATTTCTTTAGAAGACTTTGTGTAGCTTCTCATTTTTATCTGCAGCATAAAAGATTCAGTCTTAAAGGAAAACGTAATTGTATATGGTGTGAATAATCCTTAGCTGTAGAAGCACTACTCACCAGGGAGTCTACAAGCCGTGTTAAATCTAGATATGCTAATATTTGTTTTCCCATCATACACCTCAGCTTTTGTTTAGAAAAATATGAACGCTTGCTAAGTACAGCTGAACACTAATATAGTGGTGTTTCTAAATTTTTGTCAAATAAATTTGGTTTATCAATATTGTTATGTATGTAAATGCAATAATTAATAAATAATTAATTTTTTTAGGTTCAAGACACAAATGCACAGAGATTTCCAGTTCCTGCCCACTCTGCTTGCTCCACAAGAGCAAAATTTGAAGAAACCGTACAAAATGTATTGTGAAGAACATGGTCATTCTCAGACAATTTTGTTGTATTAAAACTTGATAATGAATAATTTCCATGCTGCAGATACTTAAAAATCAATAAATATGTATATAAATTAATATTTATACATGTGACTATGTGTGGAAAAAACACTATATTTAAGATTTTTAAAAATAAAATTTAGCATACAAAACTCATGTTCATAATGAACATGAATAAACTGTAATCTAGGTCGTAAAGTTGTAGATACAGAGCTCTTCATAATTAACAGTACAATGTGTAATCCTGAGGGCCTTGTGCTTCTGAAAATGTATGACTAATTTTATAGATGCACATATGCACAGAACCAGGTATTCTTCAATATGGTACTGATTTCCAACAACTCTTTGGTGGGGGTGAGGTCCTTTTTCTCTTTCCTTTCCCTTTTTTTTACTTGTGATTTTTCCTGTTTATTTTCCCTGCTTCTTTTTCTTACCGAGTCAAAGAATGGGTAAGGTTGGAAGGGTTCTCTGGTCCAGCCTCCCTGCTCAAGCAGGGTCAATCTACACTACATTGCACAGAAGTATCCTTACCCTAATCTATACTTTATCTCTTTTTTTTTTTTTTTTTTGACTGCATAACAAACAAACAAAAAAAAAAGAAAAAAGAAAAAAAAGAAAAAAATCTGGTTTAGTATAGTAACAATGTGTGATAATGAAAATAACCTTCAGAATTTTCCAATACTCATTTCAGAAATCCATTTATGACAATGAGATATATTTTTATGATACTATTGTTGTCATTTTTGTTATTAGTATTACTGTTATTCTTCAGTGCTTCCTAATGATCCTGTTTATAGAAATGAAAACAGTGAGACTTATGCAATTAAATTTGAGAAATTTATTATGATGAAAGCCTTTCCAGCTAGCATTGCTAGCATCCCTTTAGCTAACTGCATTTCTCCATTACACTTTGTTTACATGAATAGTTTTATATATTTATTGTCAGTTTAGGTGTTAGTAAAAACTCAGCTTCCTTCATCTCTTGCATCTCTTGATGTATCTTGATGCATCTAGTTATCATGAAGATAACTAGTAGATCACCTCAGCTTGCAAAACCTTTTCATGGCCCTGGAAAAGTCTGAAAACCCTTGTGTTTCCGACACTGCATTTAAACTTATTTCTGTTATTCTGATCACTGTGGATAACAACAGTATCACAGAGAAAGAATTAAAAACACCTGTAGAAGATCCAGCACTAAGTGCTACAACAATTATTTCTCAAATTGGAGTTTAGACATTAGTTTATAGCAATTCTTACTTCAGTTTCACTAAAAACTTCTTCTGAATAAAAAAAATGTAGCATACTCCTTGAACTGGGATAGTGTCTGAGTACTCCAATTAAATCACTATGTGATTGTAAATAAACCTATTATGAGCTCTGGTTTAGATGTCCTCAGTGCTGATCAACAAACCTCGGAATGCACAGACATACACAAAGTACAAGGCAAAGCAGGGCAAAGTAGAACCCTATGTAATGCCTAGAAGAGTAGGTTTTAGTAATGTATTTCTACTCAAGACGCCTTTTATAGAATTTCACCTCAAAGTTTTTGCTTAACATTCTGCTTTTTCACAAAAGAGATACAAAGAGAAGTTTGTTGAAGAGCAAACACATTTATCATGAGAAATTTTTCCATATTGTAGACTGGTTTATTTCACCTTACCTATCCCGTGGAAAACTCCATGGAGTGAAAAATCAGTGAGTAAATCCGTGCTAAGGTTGATGAACTTAGGGCTCAGTCCATAGGAGACTGACACTCAATGGAAATAAGAAATTTCTCCTCCGTGAAAAGTTCCTCATAGACTTAAATGGTATTTTTAATTTTTTTAAAATTATTTATGTCAGTCTAGAACCATTTCAAATAACCCAGTTTGTTTCAGAGACTTGATAAAAACCAATAATGAGCACTTACAATATCTAGGGTTATGCTCAATACAATACCTTGCTTATAGCTTATCGTAGCCTTAAATTCCCACTGGGACTGCTCTGCTCTTGTCAGCTCGTAACTCTGGTGTTCTTCAACATTTTTTTTCTATGAGGCTTTTTTAATTGTAAATAACTCTACAAATGATAAACAAGAGAAGACAGGTACCAGGGTGTCAGCAGTGGTACTGCTGATGTGCTGTACTGCTTCCTGATGAGAGGTGGGTACAGAAGAGGGATCCTGGGGTGTGCTGCTGACCACAGGCTGCCCCAGGTGTCCTCTGCTTCTCTCTTCTGCCTGCCCCAGGAGAAATTGGTGTTCACCCAGCCCTCCTTGGAGCCAGTCTGGGGGCCAGACAAGATGCCAAGAAGAGAGAAAGGAATATTTTTCTGTGAGCTTACTCCACTGAGCCATCCCTCTGGGGAGTTAGAAGTGTACCATTGCCAGGACACGAGAGTAGACAGACACATAGCCAGGGCCAGAAGGAAAAGCAGGGAAGAGGGAAGACTGCTCTGTCTGGTGGCAGTTAGCTGTCAGATCAGATTAGCTGTATCATAAAACAGTGTATTATGGCACAGCTCCAACATAAACCCAAGGCTGCAGCACTTGAGTGGGATGAGGAAGCTTATTTGTGTGCTCCCACATTCGAGACATGATTCCACTGTGCAGTGGATTAGTGAGCTGATCTATGTAAAAAGAAGTATAAAGCAAATGAAAAAAAAACAAAACCACAAAACCCAACCAAACATACAAAAAGAATTATTATTTTGAACATTTTGGGTTTTGATCTATTTTTCAACCACTTCATGCAGTATCATCATACCACAAGGGAAGAGAAAATGGGAATAGGGTTGTCTTCAACCAGTGCTGACACCTGAAATCCATTACTGTAAAAAAAGTCTGAGTACATCTGCCCTTATAACTAAACAGCAGTTAAGTTCCCTGATTAGGAGTGTCAATCATGCAACAGTGAGTTTATTTCTGTGGTGATTATTACATCTAGGAATAGTTAACTTTATCTAAAATTATACTACAATTGAAAAGCAATTCATGAAATGGACTGGAATTTTTAAATTGAAAATCACTTCTAAAACGATTTCAGTTGCGGACAAACTATTTGTATGAACAGTAATGGATACTGACTGAATTTCCTTAATTTGCCAACTAAATGATAGTTACCTGTATGGATACACTATAACTCAATGGCACAGATATCATTCTATAATTTATAATAAATCATATGATGTGAAAGACAACATTACGAGTTAACTAAAATAATTGCCTAAGCTATTTTAAAATATCATCTGATTTCATACCATTGAAAGAATCCACTTTTTTTTATTTCTTATTTTCCCTTTGATTTTAATAATTAAGATCCAAAATTAGTCTAAAATTAACTGTTTTGCAAATATATAAAAATGTCATAAACAATGCATTTGTCTTAAAAATGGAAGTATAATATCTTAAAATAAAAAAAATAAGCAAAGAATATGTTGGAATATTTTTGTAATGCTAATACACACAAGGTTTAACAAAGGACTTAATGACCATTTTATCCCAGTTATGTGGTTTTGAGACACCAAAAAACCCCACCAGAAAATATCATTTCCCCCAAATTTTTACAGCTGCTTGGAACAGTGTCTAGAAGTTCTTCCACTGTTATTTCTTGAGCTTTCAAAATATGTGGTTATTTTCTCCTTCTGTTCCTGCTCAACTATTCCACTTTTGAAAACGCCCAGCCTCTCTTGTTGTCACTTCAGTTCCAGTGGTTTTCTCTCCATTAATGCAATTTTCTATATCCCAAATCTTCATTTCCCCCTGTTCATCCCCCCTGTGAAATAGTTTTATTTTCCTTCTCCTTTTGCAAATAGTACACATCAAGTGTTCATTCCTCTGTTTTAGCTTTTCAAATTCCCTCAGACGTAGCTGGATGTCCTTCCTCACCTGCATCTGCTCAGTATGGAATTGATGCTGTTCACACAGCAAGGCCACGGAGGGTCAATGGTATTCCTGCCTGGAACCACAAGGAAAGACAGACATCAACTGTGATGAACATGAACTTCTGGGAAAAAACTTCCTTTTCAAAGAAGCAAAAGGACAGAGAGAGCTCTGCATTTTTCTGTCAAAAGGAAGGAGAAAGAACCAATTTCTGGCTAAGAGTGAATGGCAGAGAGCAGACAATATAAGGTATCTTTTCCATGTTAAATATTCCTCATGTAGATATTGAGGAAAGGTGGAAAACACCCAACTCAGGAACAGTGAGCTGTGAAACTCCTTTTCTGAATTTTTCTTTTGTCAAATTAGCCTCTTGTACCTTTGTTTTTAAGGGTTTGTAATACAGTGTATTAAAAATTAGTAGGGAAGCTTTGTGTAGTCAGCATACAGATGCTTGTATTTTTATTCTAAACCATGTTTTAATTCTAATCATATTTTAGATCCACGATGGTGTATACACATATATATTTTCAGGTAAAGATCAACAGCTATACCTGATGCAAAAAAATCCAAGGCCAATATATAGCATAGAAATGGACCAATCAAATGTTTTAAAGCAAGTTACATTTAACACACGTGTTGTGAGCAAGTATGAAAGATTCTGATATTCAAACCAATTTCTGTTGAATATTGTTGAATCATATTCACAAATATTTCTTGTTAGGATCACAGAGTTAAAATGTATCATTGTGACCCCTTTCCAGAAGACATTTTATGCTATTGTATAATATAATATATTGCACCATCCAAAGTATAAATAAACAAACAATATTTGTTATGCTAGTCACAATGCTAATGCATAATAGTCCCCACTTTTCAATTTCCTGATTATTACTTTTCCAATTTATCTAATCTTTAAATCAAAGGTGAATTCTTTGCTGAGCATCCACCCTCTCATATTTTATTTAACTTCACCCTTGTTTCTGCTTTGTGTCTGCCAGCTAGTGCAGTTTCATTTCACTTCAATACGTTTTCTGTCTCAAAAAAAAAAAATTAAAAGAAAAAGAAAAAGTTGATAGATATAAAGAAAGAGAGAGAGAGAGAGAGAGAAAGAGTGTAGACAAAAAATAAGAGAGAGAGAAAAAACTTGCAGCGGACAAAATATATCAATTAAAAATTAGGTTAAAAATAGTCTTTCATGTGCAGTGCATGTCCCTGAGCTAGATTAACATTGTTGTGAGCATGTTGCACTAGTCAGTTCATTGCCTGAGGAAAGTTTGCAGGCAAAATTCATCTGCACAGCCAGCACACTTGAAAGACTCAGGCACAGGGCTGTGTTCATGGTCTGGCAACAACAAAACACCTGCTTGAAGTAGAGACAGAATAGCAAGCTGGATGGAGTTCAAAAGAATTAAATGATAATCACACCCTGATTAACAGAAAAGTGAATTACTGTAGTCCTTTGTCAATTGCCGGTTTATTTGCATACTATCTTGCAATGCCCAACAGGTTAGAACTTTTTAGTTACACGTGGTCAAACATTAAAAAATGGAAGGAAAAAACTTTATGCCTGTGTAACTCAGACACATTGCATGCATATTGTGTATGTTACATCTTCTTAATGCTATCTAGTCTGATGTTGGCAAGTGCACAGATAAATCCACCCACTGTCTTTCCTCCTTTTCCCATTCCCCCACCTAACAAATATACCAGGGAAACGAGAAACACAGCCTATAATTTGGTTTGGCACAAGTTTTTTTGGTGTATTTGACAGCAAACAACTGTATATTAAACCAATTTGTTTCAGCAGATGAAAGTGAGTAATTTTTGATTCAGTCCATTAGAGCTGCTCTTGGCTATGTGAGCTTTTGGAGGTTTATCAGCAAAAAAAACCCTGTAACAAACTACAATGCCAGAACATAAAACATGGAATGTACTACCTTAATTTCATACTGGATGCCTTTTGTTTCATAATTGAGTTTTCTGTGCATACCCTGGGTTTTATTTTAGATTAGTTTCAAAACTGAATGTTGTCATGATAAAATGAGCACTTCTGTATTCATATCTTTACATTGCTAATAAGGTAGTGAGGCATGTCAAAATGGAAATAGAAAACATAATAAAGCCAAATTAATACTGTTGCTTGTTGTTTTCCTTTATATTATAAATTTACACTTGCTTCATAGGTATTTATAGAAAAATATCTTATTTTGCTGGAGCATAAGGAAAGTCCTGCTAGACCCCATCTTTCGTTTATTCAAAGAACAGGCAAAGCACAGATTGCCACTTTCCCTGGCAGTGTCACTCCTTAGTAGGAAAGAGTATGAGAGGAAGTGACCTCATGGGATCATTTCCTTACTGTAGTTGAGATATCAAATATGTCATGGCAAATATGTCACTTGTCTAGCTTGTTCTAAAAAAGATTTAAAGCTTAAGACTCTAGCCATTAGTTTTTTATACTTTGAAAACCCTACCTACATCTCAGTTATTCCAGTTTGAATGTAAGAATGCCTTCCATTGCACAGATGACTTCTTATGTTGCTTATCTTGGTCAAGGAAAAGAGATTAAGCAGTTTCTCCGTTCAACAATCTTCCATTTATTAGAAAATTAGAGATTTATCTCCACTTTCTTTTGCAGCTTGATGAAGACTAGGAACTTCAGCCTCCTCCCATTAATAATGCTTCCTCAGTCTCTAAATTCCTTATTAGTTTCCTGCACATGACGTCCAGCTGGTCCTCTCAGGGTTTAGAAGTTATACAGCAGGAGGATGGTTTTATGTTCTTACAAGTCTCTTCTTCCCTTTTCTTGTTTAGCAAGAATACTGAATTTAGACTAATATTTGTCCTGTGACACCAAATGTCTTTCTGCAAAATTTTCATAGGACTGGTTTTCTCCCCATAATGGTTTTACAGTGGATAACTATCTCCCATGTTCGATAAATATTAATCTATTCTCTCTTTGTTATGAGCAGTTTTTCTAGTGTTTTGTGACAATTTTACATTGTCTTCCTGTCCTCTGAAGATCTTGTGGTTGTGTTGCTTGCCACTCACTTAATAAACATTCCATCATCTATGTCACAAAAGGAAATCATGAACAGGACAATAACAGATGATGTGTTTGATTTTATCAGTGAACCATAATCTTTTCTATCTTTTCTTTCCTGATACTGTAGCATTTTTTTTAAAAACATATCTTTCTACATGGCTTAGGAAAATGCCATGTGCACAATGTTAAAAGAGTTCTATTTTAAAAATATATCTACAGCTTGTGCTTTGTCCACAGGGCCTACTACTCTGTAATAGAAGGAAATCATTTGCTATTGACAAATCCATACTGGCTGATAGTCAGTTTTCCATTACTTTCCAGGTTACAAATATTTGTTGGATCTTTTTTTGGTTCTGTAGTTTTCTGAGCACTGAAATTAAACCGGTTGATCTGTAATTCTCTTGTACCTCCTTTTAGAATTCCTATCCCATTTTAGAGATGAGCAATCCATCTGCACTGTTCCAGTCTTCAGTATAATTCCCACCCTCTGTGTTCTCAGAGATCATTGCCAACAGCTCTTAAGTCACTGTAGTACTCTCAGTAATTCAGGATGAGGTGCATGGTCCTCACGTGCTAAAGTATCTTCTGAACAACTTAATTGGCAAGTGCTCCTGGAGAACATGGACAAGTGAATGGAACAGGAAAAGGAAGGCAAAGATGAATGTCACACTTGATGACTACTAAAATGCACAGATTGCTCAGGCTTTAGAATTTGTGAAGGTGTGTTGTTAAGGAAAGGTTGTGGGGAAGAGATATGAATAAAATGTTAATGCCTCCTTTCCAAAAACCATTATTGTAACTCTGCCATTATTTACTATCATTAAATGTCATTTGATTTGATGTCATTACGAAAGTTTTAAATCATAGGTTGAAGGAGAATACAGATGTGTCTACAAATCTATGTTGCCTGAGTGACAAGCTGACCAAAGGAAAGGGTGCTTGTAAATACCTAGTAGATATGTCAGTGCTGTTTTGTTGATTATAGAGAACTGTGTTTTAAAAATTAGCATATGAGGCCATTTTAAAATCAATGGTGTTGCACTATGACATCGACTTCCAGACCAGCCACCTATCTGTGCCATATCACATTGGCTCTCCAATAGGCTGAAAAATCACCAGATATCTATCTATTGTCTTCATATTGGCATTCTAGATTGTATTTATCAAAGAAAATTTTATTACATTTCACATTTTGAGATGAATGCACAAAAAATAGTTTTTAAAGTTACAAAAGTTACACTTATGCATCCTTTGTGTAATTCTCTATAGCTCATGAACTGTTATTTCATTTTTGGGAACTCAAGTCACAATTTTCATCAGCTTTGGTGCATTTTCCACAAGCTTTCTACAATTTTTGAAACAAAATAAAAGAGAATGTGCTTTTAAAGTAAGACATGGCTTGAATGCCTGTTCCTGATTAGCTCCAAAATAAAATTTTCCCCTGCCTTTATCAATTCACCTTATTAGTATTGCTTTCCTTGTCCTTATTTTGGAACTTATGGAGCAATGGACTTTCAGGCAATCAAATGTGTCTAAAATTGGTTATATTTATTGGTGACAACTTTTTTAATGAAATGCAGTACTGGAATACCTATGTGCAAAAATATGTCTTGTGAAAAAAAGCTTCTCTTTCTTTGTAGCCTCTTTTGGGAGCTGAACTGTTGCTACAGCACATCCCTGTTGTCCCTCTATGTTTTTTGACATAACATTTTTGCTCAATCCTTGCTAACCTGTTCAAGGCCAGGTTAGATGGGGCCCTGAGCAACATGATCCAATGGCTGGCATGTCTGCCCATGGCAGGGGGTTGGAATTAGATGATCTTTAAGGTCCCTCCCAACCCAACCCAACCCAACCCAACCCAACCCAACCCAACCCAACCCATTCTATGATTCTGTAATAACTACTAATAGCCTCACAAAACCTGATAGCAGAAAATTCTGGAGCACCCGTGGCTACTGTTTGGCTTCTAATTAATACTGCCATCACTATTACAACAGGCACTATTGCCAAGCTTTGCAAAACCTAGAGAAAAAGAAGAAAACTGTAGACACTGTGGTGTTCACTCTCCCTTGTAGTCATCCCTCTGTATTGTTTCCAGATTGCTTTCCTGGCCTGATTTATTTCCAGTAAATATTAAAACTCAAGTATTCAGGTGTGATGGCTTGCTTTGTAACATCTATTATTGGATTTTACTTGGAGCTGTGGCTGTGTTTATTCAAATGGGTTGAAATTATCCTAATGGATGTGACCTCTACTACTGGCATTATCAGATTCCTGTGTACACTACTTTTCCATCACTTGAAGCAAGTAATACTTGTTTCCCTTGCCTTAAAAAGGTTTTGATTTACAACCAGGCAGTCTTTTGCAGACATGATGGGTTTGCAGTACAATATCTGGATAATGTAATTTTTTATTAAATGGCTTGGCTGAGAGCACGGTGGAATGATTCAAACAGGGAAAGCTGAAAATGAAGTTTTCAACAGAACAGCTTTTCCTCAGCTCTGTAAAAGACTCATATGTGGATCATACAAAACATTACCTTGCCCTTGTTATTTAAAAAACTGTTTCTGCTTATTCCAGATTTCACCTGTATTCTGCTGCTTAATTTCTGCATTTGACTTGTGGAGGGAGTGATAGTCTAACCATGAAAACTCAGATGCTCAAGCCACTTGTCATGTGTATTGTCCAGACTGCACAGCTGATTTGTTCATTTTTGCACCTGAATTATATTTATTTACTATTAGACTTCTCTTTTAGACATCCTAATTGTGAACTTACTTCTTGTTCCATGAATGGACAAATTAGTCCCTGGTGTAGCAATACCTACAGTAAGAAGGGGAGAGCTCCTCTGAAGATCTTTACTCAGCCTGAGTTTGTAGATATCTGTGTACTGCCTTGTCAAGTTGAAGTGCAAGATCAATTTCATAGAGTCCAAAGTGAGTTTTGTCCACACTTTTGATGAGCCAGGACCATTTTTTTCCAAGATCCTTGCCCAGAAACACAGATGCAGAGGCTTGTATGGATAGTGGAATAACAAGGAAACAGGAGTTATCAAGAGGCTCTTCTGGGAATGCAAAGTCTGACTGGGAGATGAAATTCTGCTATCTTCTGCATCATGCCAGAGGCCACAGCACAAGCCTCCTGCTGCCACAGCAAATATTCCACCATGTCAGCCATACATGGCTTACATGGAAATGCTGGATTACTGTAGCTACAAAAACACAGAGCCTGAATTTCTCTGACTTAATGTAGACACTTGCCTCATCTGAGTCCAGTCTGACAACTCATTTATTTAATGCCCCAGCTGTGCCCCCTAACACAGAAAGACTTGAAATGGTCTTACTCATTCTTTTGGAGTAACACCAGAAGAGAAAAAATAAAGATCTTCACTTTTGAGTGACTCGTAGTTCTATCTGAGTACAGGTTAATTTTTTTTACAATATGACCCAATCTTCTTCCTCAGCAGATATTTAATGTAACCAGTATTCAAATCTGTATGTTGGACTCCTGTTGGTTTATTAGCCAAAAAAAAAAAGTATTTTGTTGCTATCTCAGCATGCATAGAAGGATCAGAATTATGATTGTGATACCTATGAAAATACATAGAGGTGTTTAAGACAGCCTACAGCAGTTTGAGTATTAATGGAGTATAATTGCATGTTAATTCAGCATTATTTCTGAGCTCTAGCATGGACATGAATCCAGTTCCATATCAATCCATTCATTTGCTCTCTAAGTCCAAAAGATTCCCCTTTTTTCCTTCCTGCATCTGCTTTTCTAGTTAAAGATAATTCCTGTCAAAATTTCTGTATTTCAGAAGGGTATCTGTAAAAACAAATGCAAGATTTGAGGATACCTAGTTCAGCAAAGATCACACTCAGGTTTTTCTAACCAATTACAGATTTTTTTGATTAATTTTTTAAAATTAGAATTGTAAGCAAGGCATTTCCAGGTATTTTAGAGCTAATGCTGTATATATTTTGGTAATAATACGCTTTTGGAAACAGAGTTATTCCAATAATGGAGAAATTAATGACAAATTTATATATTCATTATAAATCCTCGTGTGAAAATTATTCACATGAATGAAGAAAATACGCTCGTTTTATTAATTTTGTTATATTCAAATTAAATTTACATTGTGAAACTTCCTCTATTTATGCCATGACTGAATTTTGACCTTTTCATGTGAAAACATTGTAGCAGTCCAAGTAACCATAGGAATTTCCTGTCATCACATAGCAATTAAATACAAATGGTACTGTGGAAATTTGTTCTTAGCATGATCATATTTATATGAATCCAAGAATCAAAATTTTGTCAGTACTCATTCATACTATTTTTTTAGCTATGTCTTTACACCTGAGCAAAGAATAAACACTTTTAACTAACCAATTAGCAAAAAGCCCTCTTTTTATCATTTTCTTTTCATTTTTGTTGGGGATTTTTTGACAAATGTAGTACATAAGAGCTATGCAGTCAGGTTTTCAGTTCTAAGAGACTGGGCAGCGTGAGTTCATCCTTGACACTTGTAATTCTAGACATGCAAAAGCTCTTAAGTTAACAACCAAAATGAATCAAGGTAGCACGACTGCAGTAGCTCACAGATGTAATATTTCATAAGGAAACTAATTGTTCTTCATTCTAATTTCTGTAGAAGAAAATAGGCTTAAGAAATGCAGGCAGTAGCACCAGATGATCATAAAAAAAAAAAAAAAAAAGAGTAAAGTGAAAAGGAAATTTTTCCTTCAGATCAATCAGTGCACTTGGCAACCCATGCAATAAACAAGAAAAGCTGTAAAGAATGAGTATCACTCCTGCCAGGAAAAGTAGTGCTTTGTAGTAACAGCTAGAAAAAGTGCCTTGCTGTTAGTCCTACAGCAGAGGGAATTTTATATTAATTTGTTTCACAGCTAATATTCAGACAGTTGAAAAAGATGCCACTTGACCACCAGCACATACCTTTTACTTAAAAAAAGACATTGAAAAGGAAACTAATTAATCACCTTTTTTCCTAAAGGTACTAAATTGAACAACAACAATGAAAATAGAAGTAAGCTAACCTCGTTCTTCTGGGATTAATAGAAATAAATAATTAACTTATTTTTTCTTTTTTTTTTTTTCCTATTTCAAATGTTACCTACCTATTTCCTCAAGAGGTTTGCACAGTCTATTTTCCTATCTTCACTTTCATTTTATTTGACTTTAGGAAGCACTAACCAGTCTAGGAAGGAAACCTTTTAAAAGGGATATTTATACTCAAACTTCAGAGGATAAAGACAATAGAAAGTGCAAAAATCAACTGAAATATTTTCAGAAATAATTTAATTCTCATGTCACTGCTGACTGACAGCTCTAATAAATTCCTACATTTTAAGCAGACTTACATTTCACATGCATTTGCTCTCCACTGCTGAGCAGAGTGGAACATCTATTGTCAAATGCATAAAATAACATTAGGAATGCAAACTTAATGTAGCCAATGGTAATGTGTTATTTAAAACTTATGAGCCTGAATAAGGGCTTATTTTCTCTAAATTGAAATTTATAGTTTCATTTTAAAGTACTAACTTGAATATTGATGGGCTTCAGGCATGCTGTTATAAAATGGGAAAGAAAAACAAAGCAAGTAACTATGAGGCATAAAGCTGCTATTATGGTAATATATGGAAACTTATATAAAAAGTGGATCCTAGTTACCTGTACTAATAGCAAAAAAACATACAGTAGAATTTGTGCAACTGGTATAGGGAAGTCATACTTTCCTGCAATATATGTCAAATCTAGGTTTAGAATCACAATACTTAAACACAGATGGCTAGAGAACTGTTTTGAAATAGCACCAGAAAGCAGGTGACAGTTTCATCTCTCCCTTTAAAGTTTTTTCTTGGAATTTTTTTCTCCAGTTCCACTCTGATCAGTGAAAATAAAGAACAAAGACAGTGTTTTTCAGTTGCTTTTTGGCTGCAGATTTTCTGGACACTAGATGGTTATACTTTACATGGCTATCCGAAACCTAACAAATCTCCTTCAATTTCAAAATAAAAATACCTCTCTACCATATCTTGATTTTGCAGATATTCTAAATCACTGAAGTTTTTTCCACCTCATCTGTTCAAATATATTATTGAGCCATATATATACTTCAGAAACAATGCACTATAGTTCAGAGTTTACAAAAAATACCAATTTGAAACTCTACTGCACTTGTCATCTCTTGATGCAAATATTTTACAAAGTAGTAAATAGTTTACAAAATACCCCTGGAAGAAGTGTTTATGATTCAAAAATTTTATGATGATTAAGAAAATTATGTTAGGAATTACTAATTTTTCTAAAAATCATAGGTATTTGTCAATTGCTGAATTAAGAAAGGAATTCAGTCTCCCAAATCAAATGCTTGTAATTCAGTCGTGCAGGTAGGATTTTGCACATTAAAAATTCCAATCTCCATAGATCAAAAGAGGCAGATTTCATTAAATACAGGTAAGTGCTCAGGAGAGAAGCATATTTTTAAACAACCCAGGCCAAACAATGCCAGTCATAGAACGACAGAATGGTTTGGGTTGGTCGAGGCCTTAGAGATCATCCCATTGCCATGAGCAGGGACACCTTCCACAATCCCAGGCTGCTCAGGGCCCCATCCAACCTGGCCCTGAACACTTCCAAGGGTCGGGCATCCAAAGCTTCTCTCGGCAACCTGTTTCAGTGCCTCACCTCTACAATAAATAATTTTTCTCTAGAATGAAGTCCATTCTTTAATTATGATTAAGGTTTAGCTAGGCACTAGGGCTGTTGTGCTTGTATGCCTGCTCAGTTCACTTGAATCATTAATCTGTCACATGTATAGTTGAGATGACATATTGGGTTTTGACTTGGGGTCTATTTGAAACTTGGTGATAAGTGGAACATTTGTAATTAATTATTCTACTGCTACAGAAACCCAGGTGGTAATTTTTTGTCATTCTTAAAATTCCTCAAGGCAGCTCTTGCTGTTTCACATCTGATTATTACACTTAAATGTGTTGATTATCAGTGTGAGTGGAATGTCCCAAAGGCTGCTCTCTGTGATTTCTGTTGCAGAAGTGATCAAACTGTACACAGATAAGACATTAGAAACTAAATCTTCAATGAAAGCTGTTGTTGTGTGAACAGCATCTACAACAGCCCTTTCCATGCAGTTAACATATTTAAGACGTTCTGTTATGTAGTTAAAACTATATGCAAATTTACGATTGTAGCTAGATAAATAAAAACAATAATTTGAGGTACTCTCCCAATCCAGCCAAAGAGGCTGCTGTAAGAACCCTTGTAATGGAAAGCCCTTTTGCCACAGGACAGCTATCGAACATACTGCTTAACAGATTTCGTTCCTTATATGAGTATTACCCTGTATCAGGGTTTATAATTTACTACCTGTAATCTACTATTCTAGTAACACACATTAAAGAAAGAAGGTATATTAATATTTTTTAAAAATATACTTTATTGGTGCACAGAAATTCCTTAACTAAAGTAACGATTCTAGTAACACACATTAAAGAAAGAAGGTATATTAATATTTTTTAAAAATATACTTTATTGGTGCACAGAAATTCCTTAACTAAAGTAACTTAGAGACAATAAGAGTTGCCATATATTTCCTTAGTGCACAGCACAGATTCAAATTATTTTTCTGGTTTAAAATAAGATTTTACCAAATGTGAAACCTAAACCACCTAAGTCTGCCCTATTAGTGGTCAAATTTATTCCATCTAATGGTAATGTAAACTGTTCCTTATCATTAAACTATTTTTAGAAATTATTCTCAAATTATTTTAGAAGTATTTCACAAAAGGAAAAGCTTGTGTGGTAATTTAATGCCTCTGAAAATTCTGAAAAATCCTTAATTTTCAGACATATCCTTTACAACCTCTAGATGTCAAATCTATTAAGTTCTGCTCAAAATATATATTTGTCCTCAGTGATCACACTTAAAAAGAGAAAAATACAGGCAGAAGGATACTCCAAGAAAATATATGCTCAGGAAGGTAGTGATGACTGGCTATTATTTTCATGACTTAGACCTACTCCAAAAATTGCAGACTACATCCAGTCTCCTGCCTTGCTCAACTGAGCACCTTCCAGGAAGTTATCAGCCAGTGGCTAGGGTAAGTTACTATATTAATTTTTGGTCCTCCAAATCAATTAATTAGGTTCCTATCTGGAGGGTAGAGAGAACATTGTTTTTTAAAATGTTATTTTTATTTTCTGAAGAATAGAAGGTTCCAGGAAGATTTTATTGCTACAGTTCAAAGTATGAAGTAGACATGTAAGATTGAGAGAGACTTTCTACCAAAGCCTTCTTTCTACCAAGATCTTGAAAAAGGGCAATAGTTTTAAACTGAAAGAGGGTAGACTGGACATAAGTAACAATTTTTCTTATGAAGGTGTGAAGACACTGGATCAGGTTGCCCAGAGAAGTTGTGAATGCCTCATTTTTTGAGGTATTTGAAGTCAGGTTGGCTCTGAGTAACCTGGTCTAGCAGAAGGTGTCCCATGGCAGGGGGTTAGACCAGATGGCCATGAAAGGTTATTCCAACCCAAACCATTCTATGATTCCATGAATTTTTTGTGTGATTTTATAATTTCAAAAATGGCATGGAAATATCGGGTTCACTATTAACAGACAGTACAAATACAAGTGCTTGTCTTCTCTCTCATAGTTCTACAGAGTCTTCACAGATACAGAAAGTTCCAGAGCTCTAAGGGGCCAGTCTAGTAAACAGACAGAACCTGGCTGTGTCTAGTTTGTAGGAAAAAATACTTTTTGATATGCATTTGCCAGAGTGTGGTAGAAAATAGTAGAAAATTGTTGAAAGGGTCTAAGAATTGCATGAAATAATTAGAGTTTATTGTTACTTTTCAACTGAAGCATTTTAACACCATGATATGTCTAATTTTTGGCCTACTTTAACCTAAGTTTGATAGCAAATGTGATGTCATCACTTAGCTTTGGTTAGCATTGATCTGACGGCTATTGCTGCGAAATTTTCATCACTCAAACTGTATCTGATAGAATTCAGTAGAAAATACCTTTCTAGAGCTTATTTTCAGGTGAGATGTCTAATAGTTTTTGTTTCTGTCTACCCTTTCTAGATTGCAATTTTTTATTAGGGGTGCACAGGCATTGTCAGAAACTCTGAAATTTTGCAATGATCTCCAGAAGCACAGGAAATTGTCTGCTATCACCTTGACTTGGTCCCTGCTTACTTAGTTTCAAAAACCAGAATTCAGTCTGGCTTCAAAGCCAGTACTTCCTCCATTTTTGATGCAGAACATCTATTAAAGTTCCACTAGCAATCTGATTCTTAGATCTTGAAGAGCATAGCTCACTTGTGCTGCAGTATGTGAGAAATGTTTGGTTCTAATACAGAGACAGATTCAAGAAATACAAACAGATTCTAGGTGGGAATACAAATCTCACTAAAATTTGCAGCATTTTCAATTATTAATGATAGTTCATTTATAACTAAAAAAATAAAGAAAATCTCTTTGATAAACTCTTTCGAAAAATATATTTTTTAAATGAAAAAATGCATGTAATACATCATAACAATGAATTTTAAAGAAGTATTGGCTTATGCTAGGCCAATGGAAAGCAAGCTAACTTCAATACATAGTAATTGTGATTTGTGTAGTTGGCTTCTTTCATGATCTATTGAAATATTTATAGTGGACAGAGAAAAGAGGCAGTCACAACTGCAAATTCCTGCAGCTGGGGAGATCTCTGTCACTGCGGGCTTCACTGAGACAGCTCTGTCCTAATTTCATCTGACTTTGAATATGTGCAAATCACAAGAAAATGTGAACTGACTACAGACTGAGAAAATCAACAAAGACAGAAAATAATTTCAGAACATAGTGTTATCAATATTTTACTTAGTCAGGATTAAAAAAATTCTTCAGAAATTGACAACCCTAATTTCAAGAAATTTATACAATTTCTTTAAAGCAGTGATGAATAAAGAAAATCTATGTAGAAAGAAAGGTTGTTGTTTTTTCATGTTGATTCACATGACACAAAAGAAAAAATTGTCCAAATCTATCAGAGGTGGACAACATAAAGCTTTATTCTAGATTGTTATAAATAATGTCCAAAAGCATTTATAATATGCTCTGTTTCCTATGTTCTGTATACTAATATCTTCAGAAATCATACTTGGAATTCATTAACACTGACATGACTGTGACCTTGAATTCAATGATCAATGTCATGATACCATTAAAGTCCTTCTTGATACCCAGAAGCAAAAGGGTAAGCTTTGTTTCGGCCTCAGTCATCTTCTAAAATCCCCGTGGTGATGGCTTAAATGTTTGGGATCTTTTAATGTTTCTTTTAGTTTTAAAGGAAACAGGAAGTAGTCGGCAACCTTGACCTTTGTCAGTCTGAGTTCCCAATTTGATTAGCTCAAGGACAAATGAGGCCTCTTCTATCAAAATCTATTCTGGTTATATTGCTCTGCAATAAATTTTCACTTAACTAGAGGAAAGCAAAATATCAAAAGCAAGCAAACAAAAATATCGGTTAGCCTTCATCTTAATGGGGTAGGGTAACTGGCTGGGTGCTAATCCATTGTGCTGGATCACTTTGATTGTGGATGTCAGCAATACCTGAGATGGCAGGGGTAATACAGGAAAATATGTTAAAGAAATGTCAAAAGGTTTTGATCAAATTAAAATGTCTAAGGCATACTCAAGGCAATCAGCTTCAACACAGAAGTTCAAAATGCAGAAGAGGAACATGCTGGAGGGTGGATTTTCTGTTGTTTATTTTTTTCCTTTTTCTCAGAATGATTGCTTACCTACTTAGCAAAAACTATCATTGTTTATCTTGTCATCTCTGCACACAAGGCCTGCTGAATCTCCTAATACAAAATATCATAAATTAATAGGGAATTTTGCCATCAGTCTTAGACATCTGCCAGTTTTTATGAATTTTTTATAAGAGGTTGCATAGTTTTTCTCTCACAGCTTACTTTTACTAGGGAATTTTTATTCTGCAGTAATATTTAATCTTTTCAATATTCTTTGTAAAAAGGCCAAAGAAATCTAGCTGTATTTGTCAAAGAATAAGCTATTGTTATCTGAGTTACCTTTGCTCTTTCTGTGCCTTAGAAAAAATATTCTGTGAAAGGATACACAGAAGTTTTGCTTAAAGAAAGCAATAGCTGTTTCCAGAAAACACTGCTGAGTTAAATCTTATATTAACTGAATGCAAAACTTTGATAAGTCAGAATTAATAGTTTCCAGTCAACTTTCAAAGAGATAGTACCACATAAGTCTTCCAATTAAAAAGAAAATTAATGCATACAGAAACCATTATAAATAGCATCAAATATAGCAAACCATATTTGGAATACTTTGATTAAATTTTAAACTAAATCTGTTGGTAGAATTTACTGATGATAATATGTCCCTCAAAGTTCCTCTTTTCATCGTGATTACAATATTCAAATATAAAGTATTAACATGATATTTACATTGCTTATTTTTAGTACATTACACTTAAACACATACTCCTCTGATCTGGTCTGGGAGTTGAAGTCTTAGGCTTTGTGTATCACTGTTGCTTTAGAAATTGAGAGAAAATCACATCTGAAAAGCTCAAAAAAATCTCTCACCAAACAGCAGGAGAGCAGTCTCCACTGCCAGAATTGTATGGCATGTAAGGGAGGCCCAGTGCTCACAACAGCATCTCTTTCAATCCCGAGTGGAGCCACAGAGATCTACAGATCTGCCTTTTACTGCTGTGATTGAAACCTTTCCTCCTTCCTCAGAGTTGAGTAGTGACCAGGCAGGTCCTGTCAGATGGTTCATCTGCCATGAAATTTTCTTTTAGGATCTCAGGAGCAGCTCCTGAGCCAGTCCAGTGACCACCACGGAGCTGTTTCTGCATCTGCCTGGGCGCTCCAAGCAGAGCAGAGCAGAGCAGAGCAAGGCAGGCAGCACTGCACACCACATGTGTGTACGGACACAGAACATCCCACTGAATTCTGTCTCTCTGCCCAGTGCTTCACTCACTCTCTTTCGTTGGGCTCAGGCATATGGTGTACATTTCCATGCAGTACCTTTCCTTTTAATAATGCTGCAAAACAAGTCACACCACCAATGATGGGGGTTCCTTTTGAAATGCAGGAAGTAATCTTTAACCAACAGCATAAACCAATTTAAAAGCTCTCTCACTCCTTCTCTTTAAATGGAACAAATAACAGAACAGATCCTTTCCAGACCATTTTATTACCTTTTGAGACTGAGAAATCCAGCTTCCATCATCACCTGTAATTTTAATTTGTGACTTTGCTGGTTTTCATGACGACCTTTCTTTATGGGCTTAAGAACCACAGATGGCATAAAGAGATTTGATGCAGGAATGTCAATTAACACAAATAAAATTACTAGTTCAGAGACATCACTGCAAACCTATTTGATACCCAGAAGCAAGAGGTACTGCAAATAATGTATTCATCATAAATATTGCCATGTGCAGAACAGAGGAAAGGCAAACTAATCTCTGACTTGCCTCAGCAGCATACTATATTTTTTCCCAAATCAGTGCTCCCTGTGGCATCCTCTCTGTATTCCATGTTGATTTGTTCAGCTTACACTGTTTGAATTTCCTAATAATGACTGAATAGTGGATGAGTGGTTTTGATAACTTGGTTGAGAGCTATCTTGCTGGTTAGAAGTGTAGCAACATTCTGAGCTGCCCAGCTTCTGAGTTCTGCACGAGATTTAGGATGATGATTATGATGGTGACTATTTCTCTGCTAATCTTTAAAGCTTTCTTGAAAAAAATAGAAATAAAAAATAAAATAAAAAGAAATAAATAATTAAATTACTAGTGGGAGGGAGGTGGGAAAAATAACAGCAGTGTTCAGGCCTGTAATCACAGCAGTGGCTGCCCCTGTCCGTGTCTAATGTAAGGGTTATGGAATATCATAATCCCTTCTCTGAGCTCCTTTACAGCAGCAATGATGACTAAATTTCTTGTGTCTTATCACACTGTCACAGACTGGAACTAGGAGAAGGAACTCTGAAGAAAACACAGCATGAAAACTGGAGAGCAGATGATCAGATTAGCTGCTATTGGATTTGTTAGCAGGGCCACAATCTGACAGAAACAGGCTCGATTCCGAGGCCCATGGAGATTTAAACCATCAGCTTCCCCCGTGCCCCTTATCCCTATCACGCCATTATTTATTTTTTTTAATATATATCCCCTTCTCCACAAAACAGACATCCTTTTACCTATTTTAAGTCATCTTCCAAAAGGATGAGGTTAAGAGTTTAACACTTCACAGGTTCCAGTGGTATCAGATGAGTTGATGGATTTTGAGTAAGAGGATCCATCAAAAATACCACACAAAAAAAATCCCCAAATAAGACTGAAAAGCAGCATTCCTTTACTATTTAGTGAGATTCCCTCCGTTTCACAAGGCTTCTGCAATGGCACTTTACAGAGGTCTGCTCTAATGTGTCCACTTGTGCTGCCTGCATGATCCTTAATGTAGATTACATACCACCCACAGTCATAGAGAGTGGGAGGAGCAGAGTGAGTGCAGCCCAGTCATGATGGGCTAGATGCAGTCCTCATGATAGTAGTACACACCTCACTGCATAAGGTAAACGTTTATTTTGATGATGTGTGGCAGTTACCAGTTTATAAAAACCAATTGAATGCTGTATTGCCTAAAAGAGCAGTCCTTTTGTTCATGATGTATAGTGAATGTAGTACACATCCAACTTTATATATCAAGTTGCAGAGTAAACCAAGTACAATATTGTAGCACATCCACTGTGACAGAGGAAACATGACATTCAAATAAGATTTTAAGGAAATCTGTTGGAGGTCATACTTTCTTAATAGGGATGAAAGAAGTTTAGCTGTACAGAAAGTGAAAAGTTTTGTGTACAAAAGCAACACAAGTAAGTAGAGATCTGAAGTCCTGATTTCTGCAAAGAGACATTCATAATGCACAAAGATGGACACTTGCCTAAATTTATGCACAGTTGGGGTTTTAGTTTTCAGTTTAAGACGCAAAGCAGGTTTCTATTCTTACTAGTGCCAAATACAATACTTTCCAAATAAATCATCACAACAGAAACAAAGACGTATTGAAGTCCAGCTCTGTAATTATCTTGATGAAATGTAGCATTCACTAGAGTGATAGTTAGATACAGAAAAGAACTGCAGGGCCAGAATAATATTATACTTCAGTGATAACTCCATTGTGTTTTAAATTTAGAATATTTGAGCACCTGTAACTCTGAAACCTGTATTTCACTCTCCTTCAAAAATTTACTTCCATGGTAGAATCTGTGGTTCCAATTTAAGGTCATTGCAGTTAGGGTTCTCAAGTTACAGTGGTTCTATAAACTTCATGAGATATTAATTTATATACATATGGATTTATTGCAAAGGCATTTCAAGAGTTTTGTTCTTTGAAGCTATGATAGAAATAGATCCTTCATTTGCTTCCTTTTACCAAATATTCTTCTACTTAACATTCAAAACACGAAGAACTTAATGTGCATGACCTACAGCATTCTTGTTATCTGCATTGATCTGTGTAAAACTATTAAATAATCCATTCAAGAAAATGCAATATTTTTATTTTTAAAAGGGCATCTTGATGTGCTAATAAGACCTCACCCAGCCAGTCTGTGCCATGACCCATCCTTGCAAATCCAACAGCACCTCCAGATACTGTGCTCTGATTAGTCATTATTTACCCAATGACAAATAGGTAGGACACAAACGTTTTTAGATATCATAATGCTGAATATCCTGGCTGAAGTTCTTTTGAATAGATAGGTGCTATTGTTGAAAGCCACTTCACACTTACTATTTGCATTTCTGTAACAGCTGATATAATTACTTGTAAATGTATAATATTTTGTTTTGGGAGGTTTTTTTGAGATCAAGTGATACCCATGAGATGTTACACTGCAAGATGTTTAGCTCCAATTACTCAGAAATTTTGTTGGAACATTACTCCATCATATTTACTGAAATAAAAGGTTTGCTTTCTTCACAGATCTTTGTCTGATTCTGGTATGTTCTTTAGCCAAATAACAGTGTCAGCATACACCTGAAGGACTTGGGGTTCGGGTTTCTTTCATTTGGTTTTGTTGGTTTGTTTGTTTGATTGGTTTTTAATTTAGATCTTTTCATAAACTATCATGCAACCTTTCTTGAAGCAAACCTTATATTTAGATGTAAATTATGTTTGTGAGAACTTCTTCCATAGTCAATTTGAAAACTGAAATAGTATGTTACAGCAAAGTCCTGCATGACCCAAACAACTATATTTATAGGTTCGTATATCTCAATAGAAATTGAGATCTATAGAAATTTTCAAATCTGGCCACATTTTCATATTTTATAGCCTTATCTTGACAGCAGGGTTCTCTGAAATTTGTGATTATATATAAAAGTTCTCATGCATTTCAAAATTGTGTATTTTACACAGGTGTTAATTTTTACTTTTCCTAGAAAGGATCTTTCTTGGTTGCAATTGCCTCTACCACATCAAAAGAGAATAAAGGAACTGAGAACTTGGATTTGAAAAAGAATAATCAAACTTTTGGAGTAGGAAAAAAGGAGAAGCCTTTCCTGTTAAGCTATCAATTTAAAAATGCTAGGATTCTTCATGTTTAATTCAATACCAAAACCCAAATTTGATTAATAGTTTTATTGGTTATATTAGTATGAAATAATGTAAGGAACAGTTGTTTGATTTCTGCAACTTTCTTTTACCAATCTGATGAATGTAATAAAGAATGCATAGTTGCCTAAAAGGATGTATGAAATATAAAGAGGACATCTTTAAAATCTGATGATCAAGGATCATCACAGCAGAATCTAAAATCCTAAAGAGCTCTGAAAACCACACAGTCCCATATTTCTATCTATAAGACTATAAAACACAATCAAACCACTGATTACTCAGAGAAAATAAGATACTAATATATTGCCTCTGTATTTAATCTACCCCTCTATTTTATCCAGAATGAGATGAGGCCAAGTATAAGAAATTTTTACCTCATATTGTCTGTCAGTCTGATCAATAGATGTGCAAAGCAAGGAAATGCATGTACAAGGTCCTCTTACTCTGAAATGGTAAAGTGCACATGGTTTATATCAAGCTGTCTTCAATCAAAAGCGAAATATTTTTTCAGGGAAAAAAATGATGAAACAGTATTTATCCAACTGTTCATCCAAACTACAGGAGTTTAATGTTTTCACAATATATAGAAAAAATAGAAATTAAATATTACATATTTAAAAAGTTGTCATATAACACCTTTTAAAAAGCAGTCATATGAAATATGCACAGCTGTTTTTCCTAACAGAAGCATAGTGAAATTAAGTGCATCTCAAGACACCTTGAGTGTATAAAAAGAATTCTGTAACATAAAATCCAGAATGAGGAAGGGTTTTTTGGTTATTTTGCTTGATTTTTTTTCACTACTCCAAGAGTGAAGAGTCTTATTTTTCTATCACATGTATCTTCCCCCTCCTTAGGAAGTGGGATGGAATTAGTTACAGGTCATAGAGTTATTTGGACTTGTAGCACCATCACCCACATCTGAAAAATAAGAATACCTTGACCACAGAGCTACAGAGTCAGCCTCTCTAAGGTTCACTTTCTCTTGAATAAATAAATAATTATTAATTACTTATAGAGAGTGGAGTGAATTATTTATAGAAATAATTTCTCTAACAATGGAAGTGAGAAGCATCTCACATATCTTTCAGTGTAATGCAATGACTGGAGAAGTCATTACCTGCAGCATATCACAGTCAGTAAGTTAATTCCACACTGGATTTCTTGGACTTCTCTGAGTACAGTCCTTCCTGGACCAGTTTAATTGTTTCCTCTTTTTCAAGATGGGAGCATATAATTCCTCCTGTCTAGGCTAGGTCCTGGATGTCAAACAAGGTAGATCAGTCAGAGTTCACCTCACAGGGTTTGGCAGTCCTTTCCTGGGAGTAATGCCAGTGACAAGATAACTGTGTAAAACGGTATTTTTTTCAGGTGAGGAGAAAAACTTTCTTAGAAGAAACCAGCCTTTAAACAATAGATGAAACAGTGCTCCTTCTTAGCTCATGCCATACCACCATGTGTATTGGCCACTTTCAGCAGCTGTTAGGGTGCTTTCAAGTACCTTATCACCACAATGTTTTTCAGACCATTTTTCAGCTGATCTGCCTCCTTCAGTTTCTAGAGCTTTACCTTTGATAAAGTTTCTAGCAGCTTGCAGATGGAATGAATGAGCCTATAGCTAATAACCTGGTCCACTTCTTCTTATATATACTGACATTCTTCTTTCAGGATCCATCACAATAGTTTTTCAATATAGTTTTGATAGATATTTTCAAACAGAAAAGTCTTGTAGCCCACAGAAAGATAATTTTGCACTAAAAACCCCTTACTACTGTCTATTACTATGACAATGTCATAACATGAGTCTGTGCACAGAGTGAAAGCAAAGGTGCATCTCAGCACAAACTATCCTGTCTCTGCCAATGGTACTAAGAGGCTGGCTAAGGAGGAGCAGGAAAACAAAATAAATTTTTTAAGATGCACTGACAGACACTCTCTCAGCCCTCAAAAGCTTGCATTTTAGACATTTCCTGAACCAGAAGTGGTGTTTATGTTTTTACTAATCCTCAAAGGATTTCTAGTTTATCAATTTTTCCAGTGACCCCTTGCATTCCACTAAACTTCCAACACCTGCAACATGTAGTATATTCTCAGAGGTCATTACCTTTAAACTCTTGTAGATACCTATATTGAAAGTAGTAGTTCAAATTCTCTTTCTGGTTTATAAAGAGTGACTGTAAAGAACTGACTTGAAGGAAGTCTCGACAACTCAGAGTCAAGGTCTGTGCTGTGAACATCTGAGTTAGCTAAGATGAATGCCAGCCTTTCCGCCAGTTACAGTTCTTCTGGGGCAGTGTCAGATACAGCAAAATTAATCAATCTCCACAACTGCTCCCAGTGCCCAATAAAATACAGACTAAACTTCCAGAAAAGTCAATATGGAATTTCAAAGGGAATCGTATCTTTATAAATTCCATTGATTCAAAAACATTAAAGTCTCTCTTCTCTGAAATTATTGTCAGTACATTAAAGGATGGTATCAATGTTCACAAAATAAAATCTTCCAACAAGAAAACCCTGGCTGAATGGTCACAGTATATGCCTCAAATGTTCAGTAATTTCTCCTGTTTTTATTTCCTTATATAAAACAACAGCAGTTCAAACAATCATGACCATCCAATACTTAACATTAGTTTACACACCAGGAGCTCTAATAGCATGCTCCCAGTGTTTTGTTAGATTTCCAATACAAATATAGGGTTGATAATATTACCTGGGTATCCATAAATTTGATTTTATAAGTGCACCTCTTCTAAGACTAAGAATTTTTCTTTTTCTTCTGTAACATGTATCTATATTAAAGTGTCTAAATTTCAATTCAGTGTCTGGCAACCAATACAAAAATACTATAAAGGAAGTGTGGCAGGGGAGACACAGAAAGAGAGAGAACAAAAGAAAGAGAAAGACATGGTGAGAAACCAAGATAGGGAACAAGAGAGAGAGAGAAATTAGACAAAAGAGAGTTTACTAGAAAAAAAGGTGAGAAAGAGAATGAGATGGGGACATAAAGAATGGATGAAACAGAGAAAGACAGAAAAAGAGAGAAAGAGTGAAAAAGGGGCAAAAAGAGAAAAAAAAGAGGAAAAAAAAAGACAAATAAGTAATCAGGAAGCTATAGAAACAGCACCAAGAATTCAGGAAGGATACTGCAAAATATGAAAAAGTAGAAACTTATTGGATTAAATCCAGAGTAGACTGACAAAATTGATCAAAGAACTGGAGCACATCTCCTCTGAAGACAGGCTGAGACGATTGGGGCTGCTCAGCTTGGAGAAGAGAAGGCTCCAGAGAGAATTTATAATGCCTTTCAGTGTTTACAAGAAGGAGAGCTCACAAGAGGGCCAGAGAAGTACACGGGTGTGTAGTGATAGAGCAAGAAGCAATTCCTGTAAGCTGAAAGCAGATATTTTAGATAAGATATTCAGAAGAAATTCTTTATGATGAGAGTGGTGAGGAGCTAGAACAGGCTGCCCAGAGGGGCTGTGGACTCCTCATTCCTGGAGGTGCTCCAGGCCAGGCTGGATGGGACTCTGAGTAATCTGGTCTAGTGAAAGGTTTGCCTGTTCACGGTAGGGAGGCTTGAAGTACATGGCCTTTAAGGTCTCTTCCAACCCAAACCATTCTACGATTCTATCAATCTAAGAAGAAAATGTAATGAAGACAATGTTAATTGAAAATATTTCTGAAAAAAAAAATGTAGGCCATATTTTCAATTTCTTTATCACTGTTCAACTATCCATTTGTATTCCTTGCCTGCAAGGATGAAGTCCTGGCTCACCCTCTGAGCAAACTACCCATTGCTCTGCTCCAAACCAGGTCACTCAGATTCTTTTTACCATGAAGACAAGAAGGTTAGAGCTAGTGTCCATATTATATCCCTCAGCCTACTGAGTACATTGTGGGAGTTTTAATTTTTCAGCAAAAGATGTCTCTGAGAAGCTTGCATATATGATAAATTTATGTATTATAAAACATCTGTCTATTTTTACATCTGTGAACATCTGTCTATTTTACAAGCTGACCTTTCAGGTTTCTATTCTTTTTAACATGTTATTATAAGTACATTAATAAGAAAACCAGTAAAAAAATAAAAATTAATAGAAGTTACAGCTGCTCAAGCTACTGGTAGCAAACTTGAGAGGCTGTAGAAAGAAAAATAATTGTCAGAGTTTAAAAACTAAGACACGGCACATTTAACTCACAGACAAAAATTATGTCCTGGAGGAGGGACAACAGGACGAAGGGGTGCCCACAGAAACTTCATCCATGGAATTTCTTGCAATGAATTCTCTCTGAACTCTGATCCTGTCTTTTGGAATGAGTGCTCTTCAGAAAAATTCACTCTCATTTTTCTCATACAAAATTGTTTTTGTGCAAATTGTTACAAATAAGAGCATATGCAGTCAACTGAAGCAAGCAAACCCTACAGATTTCTCTTACTAGAGCGCTCTTCTGCCCATCAGAATTAGTACCTCTGCACCTGAGAGGACTATCCTGCAAAGCCTATAAATTAGGCTATCATGCAGAGTATAAATTTTCCTGTGTTTCCAAAATACTAAAATCAGACAGATAGTGTACACTTCAATCATTGCTTAAAATTATTCTCAGACAGTTTTCTTTTTTTCTTACTATACTCTGTGAGTCTCTAAGTAAGCAATTTCTCATGTTTTCTCCCTTTTACCTGAACTTTGTGTCAGAACATAAGGTCTTGATTACATTCAGTTCAAATACCAAATTAACCTAATGGATTAGAAGCAGCCTAATGATAACTGTGTTCACTCTTACTTCAGATTGCAGAGAAGAATCCACCAATTAGCTAAATTAATTTTGATAGATTCTCTGCCAGAATTTCACCCATTCTGAAAACAACCTTGAAAATGTGAATTAGCATAATTTGATCAAATCTTGTCTTGTGTTGCTTGCAGGGTAACTAAAACAATTGTGAAATACTGTGTCCATTGAAGTAAGTTTCCAAAACCTCACCTGAAAGCTCTGGCAAGGGCATCTCAATGCCTCATTCATCTATTCTAGAATTTATTGTGAAGTTTAACTCAATTTAGGTCAGATTTAGTGCTCATCTTAGCCAAGGGGAAAAAACCCAACTATTTCACTCCAGATCATTTTGACCACAACATTCATCTTAATTTCATATCCCACAATTCTAAACCACTCCTTTGATTTTTTTGAAAGCCGAGCTATCCAAAGAAAACAACAAAAAAACAGGTCCCCTACTGATAATCTCTAATTGGAGATTGGTGCAACTAATTGGAATTATAATTAAAATTGGAATTATAATTCCAATTAATTGGAATTATGGTGCAACTCACTACATAGAACATCTCTGGCTGCTTATTTATCATCAGGTTACTGTTCCTCAGGTATATTTTTCTAAGAGCAGAGGAAGTTACAAGTGTTTTCGGATTTTTTTTTCTGTAAAGAGAAGTGCACCATGAATTCTGTCTGTCTGTCCCACGTCAGATATATATTCATGGACCACTTCTTCTCAAAACTGAATTTAAGTGTGTTCTCACCTATTCTTCCATTTAGTGACCAAAAAGAAGACGGCTGCCACCTGTCTTGTGGTCTGTGGCTTTCCCAGCTCTCTCTTTATTGCTTCCTTGCTAGCTCCACATGGGAAGGTGCAGCTAGGAACAGGGTTTAGAAGTGCAGCAAAAGCTTTATGGTTTTTAATCCCCATGGAAGCTGCACAGGCACAATCAACTTCCAGTTACCTTATAACTCCTCAGCCTCAGACACTCAGGCCTGGGTTTGAGTATTTCTGCTTCTGGACTTCCAGAGATGGTTGCAGACACTGCTCTATCCTGACCAGGATAGGGATCTTCGAATAAATACATAATTTAAAGGGAAATCAGAGTTCTGAGAAATGCAGGCTAAGTTTTTCCCCATTTTACTGATATAAGCTATATGAATATTCATGTGGTTAGATATGGCTGCTCTGGAAGATTTCAAGGGAGAACACATTATTTGTGAAAATCATATCCTTTTCAAATGCAGGTTGTATTATTCAAAGCCACAGAAGGTCAGTTTTAGCTTACATGCCTGATTTTTTCACTTAGTCACACTTTTACTTCCATATAGTTGTTATATTTCCCCCGTTTTACATTTTCTTTGTCCCTTTGGTGGGATTCATGGCCCTTTGTATCATCTGAGATGAATGTTGCTTCTGGGAAGGTCATAATGTTATTTTCTGAAAATTATATGGTGCAGCTGACTAAATTTTCTGAGCAGAAATAGTAATAATTTAAAGGTTGATGCTCAGTAAATAAAAAAAGAATAGTTATCTCAGGGATCTTAATGCAAAACAGCACTCATTTCATACTGTGTTTCTATCAGACTCTAAAGAGATACACGCTGCTATTGCTAAACTGCTCTTCAGAGTCTTACAATTTGTCTTGCTGAAGCAGATTTGAAAGGGAGTGTCCAGGCTACTGTCAGTAATGATTTGTGCCTTGTGTGAGCTCAGAGCATATAACTCACCTGTATCCTTGAGAAGTACTACTTTTGAAAGTAGAACCTGGACTCCCAAGACACATTTTTTCACAGAGAGTAAATTCAGTTCAAATGCTAGTTGCCTAAGAAACACAAGGAATTATTTTATTAATTTTATTTGTATTAATTGTAATACATTTGTTCATGAGGAAAAACATCAGCTTCTGTATCTCATATTTGATAATTGTTTCTGTCAGTAATATCTTTACTCATTGCTATTGACATATCTCCCAAATTCACACACATCTGTCCCAGTAGTCCAGCCACCACTGTGCTACACTGTGCTTCTCTAACCCAACAAACTAATCAGTCTAGCCATTTCTTGACTGGTCATCTTGAATATTCAAAAGTATTTTGATGAGGTTAAAGTGTTCCCCAAGGGTTGTATATAGGGCATAGCTCTTTAATGTGTGCCATGTGCAGTTTATCTCTCCCTGGGCTGTTCCATCTGAAAATTAGGTTTAGAGGTTTTGATGGTTTCTTCTTGGTTTTCTGGATCCTGTTGAACCTCCCAGAACAATATTTCTAAAAGGCATTGCACTTCCCTGCAGTTTTAGAAAGACATCGTGGATTCATGGGAAGACATCATGAGACAGGGAAGAACCTTAGATCTAAATAACTTTGTTGAATAAATCTTCATCTGTAAATTTTGCATAAACCATTCATAATTGTGCTACTTCAACTAGACTATCTAAGAAGACAGAGGTAATACAGTTTACTTTTCTTTCTGCCTTTCTTTCTAAGTTCCCACACAAATACTCAATTTTAGACCAAGAGTATCCCTATGAAATTCTCGGTCTATGAACATACTGAACAGTTCTATTTGATACAGCATTTATGACAAAATGTCATAAAAAGATCATGTGAAGAGATTAAATATGCAGAATTACAATTAAATACTTGTGGAACTTTCCTTTTTCAGATTTCACCCAGCCTTAACCTCACCCTGCCATGATTATCACATTTTTTACCAACAATTTGATTAAATGAGGCATCAGTTACTTGTCATTAATTTCTAAATATATCTTACAGTTCAGCTCAAATTCTGCCATTTAGCTCCTGGTTATTAGCCATCAACATACAGAGACTGGATATACCATATACCCCCATGGCTATATTTTTGGTTTGTTGTCTTTAGAGTGATTAGTTCTTAAGTGAGGTTTTAAAACATATAAAACTTTTCATTACTATTTTTTCAGGGAGCAGGTTTTCAAAGTCCTGTTTTCAGGACTTTGAAAGGTTTTCAAAGTATATTTGAGGGTTTTTTTGATTTTTTTACTTGCCCCAGGAAAGCCTCTGTGTACTGCTATAGCAGTGCCAAAGCCGCAGGAGCTCCAATTTACCCACTCGTTGCCAAAAAGATATTTGTAGCAAACCAGAATCATGAACTGAGAAAGACACCCTTTCTCAACAAAACTACCATCTCAGCATAAGTAAACGGATCAATAAGTTAATGGCATGAATCAATGAAAAAGATTTGGGAGAGATCTTAATTAAAGAAACAACTGCTGATACAAATTATGTTTCCAATGTATTGATGTAGCAGAGGGCATGAGGTTGAACGGAGATGAGTGCTGATCAATGCCTTGAACATTTGCATTTCTTTTCATCAGAAACCATCTCTCTTCATCCTTAGGCATACAGGCACGCACACACGCAGACACACATCACTACCACCAGCACCTCAGAAGGGCTTTGGTTTCTTTGTCTTTATTGATTCCTACAGCACTTTTCTGGAGGCTATTGTGGTTGCCTCACTTTACAAGGTGAAATGAAGGTCTCCACAGACTAGATGATGCTCTTCCCTTTAGACCTTCCTGGATACTATCTCAATACCCCAAATCAGTAAGAAGTGCTTTGCCTCAGTGTGAACATCATGATCTAAACATTGTAATGTACAGATGTAATAAGGGAGCATAAGTGTAACTTTGGCAAGCTATACTTACACAGAAAATAATGACAATATTCCCTAACAAGAAGGCACAAGCATGAGTGTGTGTGTGCATGTGCACATCTTCAAGAGAGACACAGAAAAACAGATGGACAAAGGGAGAGAGAGAGAGAGAGAGAGTAAGAGAACATTCTCCTGTGGCTGAACAGCACAAACATCCAAAGTCAATAGCTGGTTTCCCCAAGTGATTAAATCTGAGACACAGTTTAAAAAGACATCAATCTGTGATGTCAGCAATGCTCAACATATAGCTAATGGAGCTTCAAAAGATCAATATTCAAACCCGACTTTTTTGTGCTAGAAACTCACACCACTGTGACATCTCTTGCTAGATGCTAAGCAGAATTTATTTTAACTGCTTTTATCACTGCTATTTGGATTTTTGTTACATCAGATATTGGTGTGTCTGTTTTTCTTTTCTTTTCTTTTCTTTTTTTTTTTTTTTTTTTTAATTTGGAAGGGGAGGAAGCTTTATTCCCTAGGATGCAAAAAAGTAATTTAAACTTTTGCTCAGCTGGTAGCCATGTAATCCATCTTATTTTCCTGTCAGGTTTTATAATGAAGTCAAAAGCAGTCCTAAACTGGTGACATAATAATCTAATGCTGTGTAGTAATGATTATGCTGGATCCAAAAATATGTTTTCACTGCATACTAAAATTGAAGAAATAGAGCAATTTCAATCATCATCATGGTAATATCCCAGGGCAACAATAATAACAATATCTGATAGCAGAAGAAAGAACTACATTTTTAGCTACTTAAATCATAACCAAGGCTCAGTGAAAAGGCTGAAAAAATGAATAGATTAAAAAGTATCTTTCATTAAAATACCAGTTTCCTGTGGTTGAATGCTGGGTGTTTCATTAGTTGCATTTAAGAGGCCATAGGAAAGGCAGAGGAATCTAAAAAATTGAAGTCGTTAGCAATACTAATATTATCACTGTTCTAAAATAACATCCTATCTAGAGCTGAACTTCAGCATGCATCACATTTATTAGAGAATGATTCTATTGACACATTGCAATACATGTAAACTGGATGAATATATAGTTAAATGATTTAAATATTAAGTGAACTCACTCTTCCAAACATTAGTTCAAAGACTGGTAGAATTGGAACCCCGCTCTAATCAGGCTTTCCCATTTCCTTCTCTCACAAGAAATAAAAGAAAAACAAAACCAAGTCAAATTAAGTTGTTAAATGGTTTAAGGATTTGATATCTTTTGCTGTTAATTTAAAAGGCTGAGCTGCAGCTCATTTCTTTTCATCTTTATAGCAAAGCAGAGAGTGACCCCAAGGGTCAGTGAGGATTATCTCTGTGTCTTTCCATTCCATCTTACGTTATTAGTTTACGCTGCAAATGAGAAACTGATGTCAGAAATATGCCAAACATTATTTATAAATACAGAAAAAGTCAGGATGAAGTCTGATAGGTCTGTGGCTTAGCATGTAAAGGTCTCAACAGCAATTAGTAATAAAGATACATCACTGTAAGGTGGAAACTCTCATCTGAGGAGCAGAAAATATTTGGTCAGAATAAGCACTAAGCATGAAATGTATCAGAAATCTTATAATAGAAAAAAATAAAATTATGAGAACAGTGTCCTAAGGTAAAAAGAAGTACTGAAGTCATTACTAGTCTTAAGTTGACTGAAATTTATTGGGAAGTTACTTTACATTTTTCCATATACTTTGTTTGATTGACCTTAAAATAGTGCTTTTTTGCAGTTTTTATAATTAAGAGTTTTAATTGTACCAAAGTATTGTAAATGGTGTATATAAAAAGATGTGAACTTTCTCCATTCATGAAGACTTTTAGCTAATTAGCATTAGGAAAAATGACATATGATACAACATTGTATTTTACATTATCACAGAGGAGTGGAAACTACTCATTATATTCATCATTGGAAGAACAATTAAAAAATAAGCAAGGCAGAATTTAAGATTCAAAATACTTCAAGTATAAATTTACTGCTAAGAAATGTGAGGGCAAAATAGTTAATAGACAATGATATTTGGGAGAAGAAATTGCTCTGGCATAGCTAGATCTGCTGAACTTTTACCAATGTTATTTAAAATCTTGTGCCTGGATATCAGAGGCTTTATATGAAAGATATGCATTCTTTTTTTTTTATGCTCATCACAAGTTACTGGAAAGATGTGTTTGATAAATACACCATGTTTGGGTAATATTGCCCTACACCACATTGCACCAATAAATCAGAAAGAATGAGGGCCACACGTTTGAATAGAGATGCTCCATTTGTACCACACCATACTTTTTAACCCAGCCTCTGATGAAGCCAGAGGTTCATGAAGTGCAGTGACACAGAGGATGTGCGTGCACACACACCTATTCTCACAAGGGCTGATCACTAAGGCAGTAAGTCAGGGATGTCATATACCCCACTTTTATCAAACAAGGAAACATGATGTTCTGAGCCTTACCACCAGAAAATAATAAAAAAGAAAAAATAAAAGGAAGAAACAGATGTCTCTGGCCAATCAAGTGACCAGGTCATTCATTCAAATTTCATTCCAGTGTGCTTCTCTCCTCACCCCCATCTCTAGCTTAAATCAACCAGCACACAGAAAGATTATCAGGAGCCTGTAGCATAATTGACTAGAAACCTTTGTTATGCTTTAAATCCCCTTTTGTGGAGCATTTAGTGCATCATGTGTACAGAAATAATATCTAATTTTGTATATTTCTGATTCATTCTCTCCTCTTTCCTGTTCACATATATTATCTCTAGGTTCTTGCACTGTAAACCAAGGAAAATCAAATATTCCAGGTTCAGAAGCTGCAGGGATATGAATGAACATCTGGGAATGGGGACAGAGAGAGACAGAATTTCTTCACTCAGTTATGCTGCCAAAGCAAATGGCTCATTGCATTGTATCTCAAGTATTCCTGGGTGCTTAACTGCACATTGCTCTTTCCAGCAAAGTTACAGTTGTTCCTCTGAACTTCTAGGATAATTTTATAAAATCTAATTTTCCAGTTTTATTTAGCAAGTCTACTACAGAGAAGTCAAGGAAGACATAAAGCATTGAAATTAGTTTTTTAAAAAGTAGTTTAGTTGTTTTGGGGGATTTGGGGGTTTTTGGGGTTTTTTTTTGTTTTTTTGAGGGGTTTTTTGTTTGATTGGTTTGGTTTGGTTTTTGTTTCGTTTTGTTTTCCAATGAAAGCATATCAGAACAGGTAAAAAGAGATAAAAAGACAAGTGCGTTTGAGCTTAAAAGATTCTGTGAAGTCCACTGAGAATTCACTAGGTAATTTCACTTGGGGAGTGTGACAATAAGTGAAGATGAGCACTATTCAAATTGTAAAATAGATTTTTGCCCGAGGTACTATAGACTTAATTTGCAGAGACATAAGTGAGGACTGGCAGAAGGAGGCGATGGGTAATCAGTATCTCAGCATTTAACTTTCAGGTGTCTCCTCACAAAGTTCCAAAGTGTTTATTAAACCCAAAGGTCATGTATACTTTCCAAAGGAAAATGTGGTTAAAGCATCCAGCATGAAATCTACAGCTACACAAAAGTTCCATTTAGAGGTAGGGAATTTTTCTAACTGCTGGTTATTTCTTCAGGAATTTGGACAGTTTAACTCAAATTATATGTTATTCCCAAGGTAACTGTTCAGAGGATTTGGACTTTGGTGATCCTAGTGGCTCCCTTCCAACTCTGGATATTCTATGATTCTGTGAAAATTATGAAGAGGGCAATAGCAACAGATTGCTGGAAATCAGTCGTTTTTAGTTTAAATATAACTCTGAGGAACCCTTAAGATAAAAAGGGTCTTCAATACACACCCAAATGTCTCTTAATGTTTCTTGAGAAAGAATAAAGTGGAGCAGGCCTTTCCCTGTCTCTCATGATTTAAGTGAGCTCCTGAGGAGTCAGCATTAACAGTATATGGGAACGTATTGCTAACAATAAAGTGAGACAAGAACAGCTAATCCGTGGTATACAGTGCTGTACAAATTGCCACCTTACAAATGAGCCTGAAGAGCACTCCCAGAGCAGATGATTTTCAGACTACATCTCATTACCTGTTACTCACATTGGTTTATACAGCATGTTTCTTTAAATTCTTTGTGTCATCATAATGAAAAAGTATCTCTTTACTCTGGCAAACTGTACTGAAAGTCCATCAAAAGCATTGGTGGGTTCACTGGGATTAAGTTGGAGGCTTGATATTTTTAAAGGACTAAAATGATGGGGCCACTGGAGCATCCAGTCACCCCAGGACACCTCTGTAGCTCTAGTATGTGTTGCTTAAGTCTCTTCCCTTAGTCAGAGAAAGAACGAGTAGAATCTTCAAGAGTTGTTCATTTGGGTCATCTCCTAGCCAAAGCAACCCCCAAAAAGCTTGGAGGAGTGATTTGTAAAGAATTTGCTCTCTCTGTGAGCACAAGCTTCCTCGAGCTTCACGGTGCCTAATAAGAAGTGTTGGATTAAATATCTACACGGAGATGGTGGCACAAGCAATTTGCTATGACAGAAAAATTTCATCCAAAGCTCAGGATATAAAGATGCACAGAATATAAGCAGTTTCTGGAAGATCACATTTGAAATGGACCATATTATGACTTAACTATCATATCAAGAAAAATAATGAGGGCTCTTATGTTAGGCTATCAGTACATCCAAATTTGCTGGAAGAACATGGCTTTTTGCCTCATTCATTATGTCACAGAGAGTACCATAAGAACCTATGGCACCTCTATGTGTCACAGTCTCTTTTATAATGCAAGAAGATTTCTAGTAAAGTTTTTGTAAAACCTTCTTGTATTCAACATTACAATGCAATTATTCTCTATGTACTAATGTTTTAGATAAAAAACAGTTGGGTTTTTTTAAATAAAAAAAAATATTACAATACTACATTTCAAACTGATCGCGCTCCCATCCAGTGAATCTAATGGATTTTTGAAAATTTTTGATCAGTTTAATTCTTGGAATCTAACTTAGATCTGCAAGTATTCACTGCTGGTTGCAAATCAGTTAGCTATCAACTAATAAAACATAGCACTGTGGGGCAAGACTGAGAACAGTAAGTTTGAAACCATGCATCACAACTGCTTAACACACAGAATGATATTTTAATATATTTTAATGCATGCCTATGCACTGCTCAGAAAAAAAGAACATATAGATTGTTGTTCACACCTATATTCATATACAGTATATAGCACATACAGTATAGTCCTCAGAAAGTTTATTAACTTATTTAACATGTTGTAAGGCTTTTCCTGTGTGAATCTGCTTACAAGTTGTGAGCTGTGTATACTGATGAATGCAATAAATTCAGATTAAATGCCATTGTGCTGTTAAACCATTAAGCCTTGTTTGGACTTGAATCCTTTCCAGACAGCACTTAGGCACACTTCAGAGGACTGAATAATTCAGAAAATGTTACCAAGAGTCAGTATAGAGATGCTACTTTGCCTTTTTAAGATTATGAGACTTCAACCATATGAATATGACCTGTTCTGTGTCACATGCCCCTGGGGATCAGAGGAGATTTTTATTTACAAATTTTTATTTACAAACACATACACAGTCCTTTGGGACAGTACTAAATATAGAAATGAAGACAAAATATCATCCACTTCTAAAGTGGGTAGTCTGACTCCTCTTCATTTTGCTCACTGGCAAGTGGCTGTTTCAGAATTCCTTTACTGACAGTGAGGAAGTGACTGAGAAGCTGCCTGGTGTCTGCAAGTAAGCCTTGTGTGCTTGTCTTTTTGTCTCTGCAATTCTCACTCTGTAAAATCACTTCTCTTCTGCTCTCTCATAGACTGAAGAAAAGGATAAATCCTAAATTTACTTCTAATGAGAGATAGGCTCTTTCCTGAGGTCTTAATGACCTTGTTAGAGGATGCCCTATTTTTATGTCAGGGATGCTCCAGAAAAGGATCCATGCAATATAATTCTATTTGTCAATAAAATGTAGAACATAAAGATGTATGTGGCTATTGCTTGTTTAATTAAATGTATAAGATACTGCATTATTTTTTCATTAGAACAGTGATCTAAAGTGAAATTCTACTCAATTACATTCCCTAATAAAATAGAGCAGCAAGAGTAAAAGGCAACTTCTACTTAGATACACCCAAACTAAAATCATACAGAATGGCAATAAAACAATGCTGATACCGGCAGGTATCTAAATTTTGAACCACAGAAGTTACAAAGCTTTTTTCCTTGAACACATTTAAATTTTCTGAATGTCGTAAACATAAGTCCACACCTCTATAATTAAAAAAAAAAATAAAAATATATATCCATATGTATTGTTTTCAGTGAGCAGTTGAAACATTTTAGAGGTATGGCATCATATTACATTACTGGAAGACTATGTGTCTTTTTTAGCACTTATTTTTGGAACATGACTTAATTTTATTTATATTTATTTTTATAATTTTATATTTATTATACATATTTATTTACAAAAATTACTTGCATGAGATCATTAAAAATATATTAATATTGTTAAAAATTAACATCTCAGGGTCTTTGGATTTTGCTTTTGTTTTGAAGAATTTAACAGTTTTATTGAAAGAATAAGTAATCAGCTCCAAATAGTGTATCATCATATCAACTTTTCAGGGCACAAAAAATACTGAAACTGCTCAAACTATGAAGCTGAGTCTCTTGAACATGACAGAGGTGCAAAAGAGAATTTTAAGCACCTGTGTTTCCAATAATAATTCTCAAGGAAAACTTCACACTGACTCTGAGAGTCTTAGAAGCATTTGATTAAGATAGGTATGAGTCCCTCCCTCCTGTTTGCCAGAGAATAACAGAGATAAAGGTCTGGGCATGCAGAAGGTATATCTGGAGATATATAAAATAACTCTAGCTTGTTTTTGCTTCTCACTTCTTATTTCGTGATGATTTTTTTTACAGTGTAAAGAAAAAATAACATGATATGAAATACTGCTCTATAGAATACGTAATTTTTTCAAAATAAAGGAGTTGTCTTTAAACAACTTATATGTGTAGCCACTATGATTCCTTTTCTTTCCTAAATTAGCATCTTTAGTGTCTGATTTTATTGGAAACAGTGTGGGGACATTTTGCACAACAAATTTTATTAAACTCTTGAGAATATTAGTATTTTTTGAAGTATGGGAAAAAATATTCTCCTTCTCATAACTCTATAGAAAGTCATCCATAATGATGATTTGAATGATTAAAAAACGTATATTCAGGGAGTATGGATTTTGAAATATTATTCTCTATTATATTGGGGGCATTCTATGACTTTCCATGTAATATAATTTATTCAGAATATTAGGAAAAAAATTACAAGGTAGTTTATATTTTATCTTTTGGGCATCTAAAATATGTCCAGTTATGAGGAGAAAGTCCAATTGGTTTTGTGATTTATCAGCCTCTGCATTTCAGTCACATGCCCACAAGACAATAGCATGACTTGAAATTTGCACAGTCTGTCTATATATTTTGCTACTGTGAATAGATGTATATTTTAGGGAATTACATACTCCTAGTTACATTTAAAACAGAGACAAAGTCTGTCTTACTGATTTCTATGAGAAGCAAACTTGGATCAATGACTAAGATTTTCAAAACCTGAATATAAGTTCCTAAACCAAATTGTCGGTCATGTAAAAAAAAGGCCTGGTTTTCAGAACAACAGAGTACCAAAAACCATTTGTTGAGATTAAAAGTTTAGTGAGCTCAACTTTTTTTAAATAAAACAGGTCATTTATTTGTGTATTTAGGGGTAGACTTTAAGGATCCTTTTTAAAAAATTCTTGGCCTATAACTTTTGGAGATGTTTTGTTTCATACATTATTGACACAGTGGTTCAGGAGGTGAGATGAATATTATATCTGACATTTCAGCCCTAGTTCTCTACCATGTTTTTTTTCAACTGTCTGCCAAATATATTTACTTGTGGCTGGTTTTAGTACAAGTTATTCAGATCATAATTCTGCAATAAATTAGTAAAAGTGATGGTGCATTACCATATTAACAAAAAAAAATAAATTCAATACTATCCCTTCAACTATATAGCTTTTATCCCTACATACGTTCTGAAGAGTTTTGCTCCTCCAGTGTTCTCATAAGTGTATATCATTGCTCACAGATTACATTCTTTACACATATACCTCGCTCTTTATATTTAAATGAATATTAATATTGAAAATGATATTGTATTGATACATACAGAAAAAAATGAGAATAATTTTATGGAAAATGTGTATCATTAGTAAATAAAATGATATTCTGAAAAAGTGTTCCTTCCTGTCTTTCAGATGGAAAATCTTAAAGATCAAAAAGAAGTAAAATGGTATGCAAGCATAGAACAGGAATAGCTTAAAAATATAAGATTATGAGCTACTATAATAAAAGTGTGTGCATGTTTGGAAAAGTCACAGAATCAGCTGAGGTGGAAGGGACCCACAGGGATTATTGAGCCCAGCTCCTGCTCCTGCACAAGACACTCCAAAAGTCCCAAGAGCATTCTCCAAATGCTTGTTGAGCTCTGCCAGGCTGATGCTGTGACCACTTCCCTGGGGAGCCTTTTCCAGGGCCCAAGAACCCTGTGAGTGAAGAACCTTTCCCTAATATCCAATTTAAAACTTCTCAGATAAAACTTCAGGTCATTCCCTCGGGTCCTGTCACTGGTCACCACAGAGAAGAGATCAGTGCCTGCCCCTCCTCTTCCTCTCATGAGGAATTTGTAACTGTGATGAAGTCTCCCCTCAGTATCCTCCAGGCCAAACAGACCAAGTGACCTCAGCTACTTCTCATTTGGACACTCTCTAATAGTTTAATATCTTTCTTATATTGTGCCAAAATTGCACACAGCACTCAAGAAGAAGCAGCACTAAGGCAAAACTGGAGTAGGACAATCCCCTCCCTTGACTAGCTGATGATGCTGTGCCTGACACCAGACCACACTGCTGACTCATATTCAACTTTCAGTCAACCAGAATCCCCAGGTTCCTTTCTGCAGCATGGTTTTTATTATCAATTATAGAAATATGCAGTTATGAATATACAAATAAATGTGTTCCAGTTGCTGTCTTCAGTTTTTTAAATCTTTGCCTCCTGACTAGACATTTTTCAAGTCAAATTTCTATGTAGTAATGAGTTCAGCCATCTTTGAATGTGAGGAAGTGATTAGGGGAATAACAAGAAGCTTGAGGTTCTGAGACATAATATTTTAGGGGAAAAAAAGACTTTATTGTGAAGACGAGAGAAATGTGTAAATTAGCACAGGATTTTATACTTCATGATCCATCACATTCTAGATTTTATTTGTAATAACGTTTTTAATGATCACTCCTTATTTGAAGAGACAGAGTTTGCTTGTGTGGTAAACTGGGTCTATTCATAAGAATGCATTGAATATTTGCTGCAAATACACAATTTTTAATATGTATTAAGATGTGTGATTTCCTAATAGCAAATAGAGAATGTGTATATGGTAAGACAATATTCAAGAGAAAAACGTGGACTCACTTAGCTGAGAAACATTTCATACTTCAAGTATCTGTATCCCAAATTCAAGTTGAATTTCAAAAATGATATTTCATATCTTTTCATAGTCAGGTGGTAACTTTGCAATTCTCTTAGGACAGAAGGATAGCTGAAGTTTCTTTTCACCAGAAGTATTTAAAACCAATGAAAAAATGGGCTCTTCTGATTGCTCCATAAAATTGAAGTATAAATGTTCAAAATGTAGATCTATCAGAAGTCTATCAGAAACACTTGGGTCTAAAAATACTTTTTGATTTAAAAAAAAAAGATCTTTAGAAAAAATTAATTCATGAAAAAATTCATTATGATATTATTGTTTGGTTTCAGCTGCTGAAAATTTGAATTTGTCTTAAGGGTTGGACTGGTGAGTGACTGGTGAGACTGTGGAGCCTCTATCCACAGAATTTGGCAGGACAGACCCCTGAGCCACCTGATCCACCTTCACCCTCAGGCAACCTCCAGAGGTCCTTTGCAATCTAAATTTTTCTGTGATTCTGCAACTACTCTCTAACAATCTCTCTTCAATACTAAAATGTAATTTCCAAATAATTATAGAGAAATTTGAAAAGTTTATGTATTTTCTGAATATGCTGTAGATTATGTATCCAGCTATTTCTTTGATGTCTTTGCTCCACACAACCAGAAAGGAAGTAATATCTCTGGTAATGCTTTGAAGGTTTTTCTCTTCTGAAGAAAAACTGCTTTATGAAACTCTCTGGACAATCTACTCTGAGGAGAGTGGAGACTAAATGAATAGCCTAAAGCAGCAATCAACTGAATCAACAGACTAATGGCAGCAATCAGTTCCCACAAGGGCATTCCTTCTATAGCACAAAGATACTTAGATATGTAAAGAAAATGAAAAGGAAGACTCATCATTTAGCACAGACTCCTGAGTAATACTTTCACTGAAAAACAGCAGAGTCATTGCCATATGAGAATGGTTTACACTCAATAAATATATTTAAAATCCTTAAACTGATAGGAGTATTTCATATTCCTCTTCCTGCTTTCTAAATCTCTGAAAAAAGACAAAAAGAGAATGCGTGACCCAGAAAACTGGAAGTGTAGTTGCTCAAATACTATGCCATGCTTTGGACTCCAACACAAAGGTTCATTAACACAGCTTAGCCAAACTTGTGTTTGACAGCTGACCTTTGGGAACCCTGTGTGTATTCCTAGACCACCAAAAATCTAACAAAAAGATCTAACAGTTTCATATGGGTTTCTTGCAACAATTTTTAGCTAATAGGTTTCATCTCATATTTGCCACAAGTTGGTTGGGTATGATGACAATTACAGTTATTATATATATATCCATTAATTAAACTCATAGATATGTCTGGTTTGTTTTATCCACCTTCATGTGTGTCTCCCTATGCAGCAAATGCTTCCATCCTGGTGGAGAGAATTTCCAAACGTTCATGTTTGAAAAAAAACAACAAACTCCAATGGAATCTATGCTAATATTACAGACATATTTTCACATGCAGTCTAACCCACTCAATTACTTTTCAGTCAATGAGTAAGTAAATCACCAGATGTATCACTAGGCTACCAGGTATTGATTTGCTTGCTAACTTAACTCACAGTAAATGAAGGCTGGCCTTGAGCTGGAGATCAGGGACGACATTTTTCGACTTCTCTACAGTCAAGATCCATTCTTCAGCCATTAAAATACAAGTGTAAAATAAACTAGTAAATAGCAAGAAAATATAAAATAAATAAATACGTGAATGTAATGGAAGCCTATGAAGGACAGCATTGATGCAACCCGAAACTTGTAACCCCATAGGAGGCCTTGGATGCTTGTATCCTTTTTGTGCCCAGTATTGCAGTTTTTACTGATGGAAAACTACCATCAACATTAGATCAAGCCTTATAATGGCACCACATTCAAAGTACTTAATTTGAGAGTCCTCTGGAGTCCTAATTCAGAGGTCACCCCTGCCATTTCAAAGGAGAATGCTACAGGGACATCAAACAGAGAATCCTTTCCCAGCAACAAATATTTAATGCCTTCTACTAGTTCATGTTTAATGTGTAGCTGTAGCCTACAGAATTTTAAAATAAAACAAAACCATGCATTACACTTTTAGAAACAGAAAGTTATTCATGGTCTTTTCCCTGTAATTTTTCTGGTCTTCAGATGCTGGCAGCTGAGAAACATATACTGTTCCTTTCAGCTGCATAACTCTCCTTCTAGCGATTAATTACTTAGATACTTCGGAATAAATAGGATGTAAAGAAATACCTAACAAAAGCCTAATGCATCTCCAATGATGGAACCCTGTGCTATGCCTGAGATGAATATCCTTTTCAATTTTTTTTTGAAAGACAAGCAGATTATTCAAAATTATGGCAATCAGATACTGGCAGAGAAGAAAAATAGCGATATGCTGAACAGAAACCACTTAAATGCTGCGACTCTTGATAATATAATATTTCCACAACTGTTTCTGTTTAAAACTAATAAAAATAAACATAAAACATTCCCTTCTCCTCCTATCAAATTCATTACTTTGAGCGACAAAATGACAAAATGATTAGCTGTTAATAAGGCCCTGGTTTAAAAGATTGACTGACATTGCATTACTCATTTAATTTCCGCTTCTCCTAGGTTTTTTTTTTTTCCCTTCCTCCAAGCACAGAGGGAATTAATATTATCACATCAAAGGCCTCCCTCTAAATGGGGGAGAAAAATCATTTAAAAGGACAGAGGCTGTGATTATTCAAACTAGGTTATTTGCACCTTGTATATATAACGATATCATGGTACAACTTCATTTTGTTCAAATTGCTGTCAGTCACTAATAGAAGAAATTTGCTTCCGTTTTATCAGTGCTATTGTGTTCAGTCAGATTTGTGGGTGTAGGACGGGGAGTTCAGGCTGGGCATTAAACATGAAATCTGATAAGAAGGATATGAGGAACTGGGAGTAAGGAAGGTACAGAGCAAAGGAAGACTGATTGTGAATCCAACATTCACAATGCAAATGCCTCCCCATCCCAGCTTCCTTCGTGATTTTCTTCCCTCTGCGTGTGTGTTGTTTTTATTTAAAGACACAGATACAACCACACTAAAGTGTAAGCAGGAGTCTCTGTGGAATATGAGATTTAGCAATACAACTCTGTGCTCTGGTGATTTTATTTCCTTTCACTTTGATTCCTGACAGACAAATTATTCTAGAGATGATTTAACACCTAAAGATGTATGTCATATTCCATAAAATAGTTGTATCAGTGGGAAAAATTATGAGTGGCACAACCCTTGGCCTAGCAACATCCAATGATCTATCAGCATTTAACTCTTGGCAGATTGAATTATTTCCCTCCCTAACTGTAACTGTGTTAGAGCTTGCATGACAAACAGTCCACTTGTCAAATATTTATCCTTCCTCTTAAAAAAAAAGAAAAGGAAAAGAAAAAAAGAGGTGGGGGGGGAGGGGGGGGAAGGGAGTAGAGGGAGAGGGAAAATAACAAAAAAAAATAGACCAGGATAAGGAGGGGGAATATAAGTGGTAAAAGACCAACCACAGCATGAAATATGAAACATAAATCACTGGGGTCAGGGAGAGCAGGGGAACTTGGTTACTAAGGCTCCAGATGGATTAAATAATGCACGTCCTGAGGGAGGGTGGGAAGGCAAGCACTAAAATAATAACAGAACAGAATGCTCCTATGTCGAAAGGTTTGAAGACAAGCCTTGTTAATTCAGAAAACAGCAGAGTTAAATTAGCCCAGGTCCCTGTGAAAAGTAGTGTTACATATTGTGCAGAGAGATAAATTTTCACTCACTCTCCCCAATAAACTGGCCACTGACAGGTGACTGCTGTGAGTAGTTCATTAAAATGTCCAATTCATGAGAGACTTTCAAAATTTATAATGCTTCCTATAGACAACAGGGTCAAGTTCAATGAGAAAGGAAGAGAGCAAAGTAACTAAAGGAATTATTCACTAATTACCTTTTAAACACATTTGCAATTTTTTTTCAACAAGTATTAACGTGCTTTTAATGCCTCTGGGTTTACGGCTTTAAATCAGAGAGGAAGATCAGAGTTCAGCACACATCCCTGTTTTCATTGTCCTCTGGATGGAAGATTTTTGAACATGTAAAACCATGTGCTAAAGCTCTCAGAGTAAATTATTTTAGAAGATATAGGATTAGATGTTTAGCAGGGAATGGAACAGTGATGGCAATTTTAATTAGCTTTCGTTTACCTGTAAGCCAAGAATATACATTGAAGTTCAGTAATTATGAGTGGGGTGGATAGTACTCCACATTATGAAAAATTACTGGACACCTATGAGAAAAGCATCACACGTAAATAACTTCAGTATGTTATCAGGGATGAAATATCTTTCCCTAATGTGGTAAGTAAAGTTGAATTTCTTTGCAAAATTTTGGCCATAACTGTTATGCCTTTACAGAAATATTCTAAAATTTAAACGTTTTTTAGACAAGAAAATATATACCTTATAAGACATGGAGGAAGGACAATGGCAGGAAAACAGTATATGACATTTGTTTCCTTTTGAAAATCTTCCTTGAAAATCACCAGGCTAAAGATTTGTCTTAAATCTTAAGGATTTAGCCTGGTGAAAAACACACATCTCCATGGTAATCTGGGCATGCTCATCTATGCCAATGGACAAGCAGGACTTTTCCTGAAATTGTAACTTTAGGCTGCTGCAGACTGGGTCAGGTTTGCTATCTGCAAAGCCTTCTAGCATAGAATTTAGTCTTGCCCCTTGTTTGTTAGTCTTTGCTCTTTGTTAGTTTTGCCACACGCAGGTGATGATTATTGCTGCCGGTGGCCCTGTTAGCTCATCCTTGAAACTTGAGAAGACATAAAACCCAGAAAGCTTTTGTTTCTAATTGTCACTGCAAGAGGAATATAGTCCAGGACAGTTTTGATTATGTCTATCTTTGGACTGTCTTCTGAATGAAAGTAGTGGTGAACTGCTAAAACACAAGGACTGACATGAGGAAGGGGACAACTGATTGATTCAAGTGGATGGAAGAGTCCTTTTAGTCAAAAGAACAGGGAAATGTTATGAATTGAAAATTATGAGGAATAAGAGAGAAGCATGAATGAGTCAATGGAAGGTTGGAGAAGGATCCCAGAGGAAATTTGAAAGGCATTTGCAGAAAATCTCAGAAAGAAAAAGACAAAACGTGGCTAAATTTAGCTAAGGAGAAAGAGGTTAAATGGAAATTGCTTCCAGCATTGAGGAAGATATTTCCAGGCATTTCCATGGAAAAGTGAGCTACATTAGCAGTCATTATGTTGTTCTCTAATCACTTAAGCTTTGTTAATTAATATAATATATTAATATATAATATATAATATTATTACACATTATTATATTACTAGAAATTACATATACTATTATATATATAACATATAATTTATTAAAAATATAAAATAGACTGGACGTGGCACTCAGTGCCATGGTTTAGTTGATGGGCAGGTGTTAAGTCATAAGTTGGACTAGATGACTTTAAAGGTCCTTTCCCACCTAGTTCATTCTGTGATTCTGTAATATCATGTTCAGAAATCTACTTTAGGGATAGAAAAGTATCTTTTATTGTAGAAGTTGGAAGATATGTAATGAAAGTGAAGTAAGGGAAGGGAAGAAAGAATCAGAACAATCTCATGGTTAGGACTATGCAAGAAAACGAGTGGATTGCAATTTGCAGGTTAAGACAGATAAATGCTGGTGTCTACATGTGAACTAGGTGCTGCAGCTCCCCTTGTACTCAGCTAAATGTATGTTGGGGGTTGAATGCTTTGCTTTTCTTTCTGTGGAATTTCTCCCATTGTTATGCTAATTAATTGTGGCTACACCTTAAAATGACAGATAATGTTCTCTCGTAGGGGGGTGGCTGGAGGGAGAGGGGGGGGGGGGGGAACCGGAAAAGGAAAGGTGGGATAGGGGGGGTCTGGAGCGGGGGACGGGCTCTCGCTTGGCTCCTGGAGTGGGAAGACAACCTGGGCTCTGCTCTGGCATCTTCCCCTGTCATCCCAGCGCTGAGATCCACGCTCCCTGCCTTTGGACATCGCTCCGCGGCTCTCCCAGCTCACCCTACTACCTCCGGACACTCTGCTGAGCACCACGACCGACACCGTGAGGGGGGAGTAACTTTCCCCATCCCCTCTCACCCCTGGGCCGCGGCCGCCATCACCCAGCCCTCTTCAACTGCGCGGGACCTGCCCTGCCCCCACAGCACCGGTAACAGCACAGGGAGACGGCCTGCGGCCAGAAGGGACTGGAGCGGAGCTAGACTGTTTCTGTTGCCAATTTTTATAGCTGTTGTTGTTTTTTTTTCTGCTTTGTTAAATACCAGTAAAGAACTGTTATTCTCATCCCCATATCTCCTGCCTGAAGGTGTCTGAATTGGACCTAAAATAATTAAAAGGGAGGGGGGTTGCACTCTGCATCGCAGAAAAGGGGCTCCTGCCTTTCCTTAGACCATACCTGTCTTTCAAACCGAGACAGATTTTGGCGCCCAACGTGGGGCATTGCCTGAGGGCATTGAGAGAGGGGTAGAAAAGGGGATAACAGTTCTTAAATTACCCAAGCTTGTGGTAGGTGACACCATGCTGTCCAGCTTACCCTGGATTGGCCTCCATGTGGTCACTGCTATATCTCTCCCATTTGCAAGCCCTTTTTTAAACATGAGTTTCATAACCAAGGTTACTGTGGCTATTATCCAGTTTATTATGTGGGTTGATCAGTTGAGGAATTCATGGATTTTTAATTTTCTCTGGAAGATGGCCACATGGATTCAGAGCTATCACACTCTAAGTGTGTGTTTCTGGGGCTACTTCAATAATGGTACTTACTGTGAGGAAGTGGCAGCAGGTGAAATTTTTTCTCAACCCATCACAGGGTTTTTGAAGTTCACCCCACCAGTCTTCAAGGGGTTCCAATCCACTTTAAATGCTAATGACATTATATTGTGGCTAGTGTTGCTTATATCCCTGTTAAACCTGTTCTATCTAACATTCAGAGATAAGGGGAGATTGACTTGGATAACAACCCTGATACCTACCCGAGGAAATAGTGATGTTACCCCAGAGCCTGATCCTGTCCCAGAGACTAGGGAGGTTACCCCAGAGCCTGATCCTATCCCAGAGACTAGGGAGGTTACCCCAGAGCCTGATCCTATCCCAGAGACTAGGGATATTACCCCAGAGTTTGACCCTGCTCCACAGCCCACCTCGGAAAGGAACCACCCAGAATGGGTGGGGGTGCTAGCAAAGGAGATACGTGAGATGGGCCAGATGCTGAAGGAGTACCTCTCCCCAGCTGGTGAGAAACCCTCCCCCTGCCTTAAAGAGGGAGACTCTGGTGGTGCAGCAGTGGGACCCACAGATGTTACATCTGCCCAGGTTCCAGCTGAACTGCAAGGGCACTCACAGCCAGCAGCAGTTGCCCCTGTGGAAACTAGGAAGTCTAAGATGAAAACAAGGCACCTAGATAATAAGGGTCAGGAAGGGGGCCCCTCACAACCAGCAGGGGAGCCAGAAGTTGAGATCATCACCGAGTCCCTGTCATACGAGAGTCTCCGTAACCTGCGAAAAGACATTGTACGGCGGGGCCGTGAGGCTTTTACAACCTGGTTACTGCGGGTCTGGGACCTTATGGGTACAGGTGTGCAACTGGATGGTACTGAGGCAAGGAATTTGGGAGCCTTGACCCAGGACTCAGGTGTGGACCAGGTATTTGTAAGGGAGACAGGTCTCCTTTCCCTCTGGGAGCGACTTTTAATGAGTGTGAGAGAGAGATTTGTCCACAGGGAAAGAATGCAGGAGTACCACCAGAGAACACGTTGGAATACCCTTGAGGAAGGGATCCAAAAGCTGAGAGAAGTGGCAGTACTGGAGGTGCTCTTTGGGAGGGATGGACAGCATGACAATGACCCTGACAAGGTCAGGTGCACAGGGCAGATGTTGTGGAATCTGGCAAACCTGGGCCCATCTCAATATACCCCCTTTATTGCAATGATTGATGCTGATACCAACCAAGTGACAGTGGGTTCTGTTGCCAACAGGCTCAGGAATTATCAGAGTATGATGGCTGGCCCGGTGCAGGCTCATGTCTCTGCTGTGGCTAAGGACCTCAGAGAGGAGTTTAAGGAGGAGATGAAGGAGATAAGGGAAGAGGTGAGGAAGATCAGTGCAGCACCAGTGAGAGTCATGGACCCCAAAAGTAGAGCCCAACGCCCCCCAGCTAGGGAGAGAGGGTACACCCCACGTGCTGACCTGTGGTTTTTTCTACGTGACCACGGGGAAGACATGAGAAGGTGGGATGGGAAACCCACTTCTGTCCTGGCAGCACGGGTGCGCCAACTCAGGGAGGGGAACACCAACAGAGGGAACTCCACTAAAGTGAGGGTAGCCTCAGCCTCCCATGGAGGTGCAGGGTATTACAGAAGGGAGGATGATCTGTCAGATCCCCTTGAAGGAACCTCCAGTATGTATGCCCAGGAGAGAAATAATAACCAGGGCTAGAGGGGCCCTGCCTCTAGCCAGGGAGAGGCACGGGAAAACCGGATCTTTTGGACGGTGTGGATCCGATGGCCTGGCACATCAGAGCCACAGGAACACAGAGCATTGGTTGACACTGGTTCACAATGTACATTAATACCATCAGGACATGTCGGGAAGGAACCTGTTTCAATTGCTGGGGTTACAGGGGGATCTCAGGAATTGACTCTGCTGGAGGCTGAGGTGAGCCTGACTGGGAAAGAGTGGCAGAAACATCCAATTGTGACTGGCCCAGAGGCACCATGTATCCTAGGCATAGACTTCCTCAGGAATGGCTATTACAAAGACCCAAAGGGACTCAGGTGGGCTTTTGGAATAGCTGCTGTGGCAGCAGAGGGCATTAAGCAGTTGAACACCCTGCCTGGGCTATCAGAAAACCCATCTGCAGTGGGACTCCTCAGGGTGAAAGAGCAACAGGTGCCAATTGCTACCTCAACAGTGCACCGCCGGCAGTACCGGACGAATCGAGATGCCGTGATCCCCATCCACAAGATGATCCGTGAGCTGGAGAGCCAAGGGGTGGTCAGCAAAACCCACTCACCCTTCAACAGCCCCATCTGGCCTGTGCGTAAATCGGAAGGAGAATGGAGATTGACAGTGGACTATCGTGCACTGAATGAGGTGACTCCACCGCTGAGCGCTGCCGTGCCGGACATGCTGGAACTGCAGTACGAGCTGGAGTCCAAGGCAGCCAAGTGGTACGCCACCATTGACATCGCCAATGCATTCTTCTCCATTCCTCTGGCAGCAGAGTGCAGGCCTCAGTTCGCTTTCACCTGGAGGGGTGTGCAATACATGTGGAACCGACTGCCCCAGGGGTGGAAACACAGCCCCACCATCTGTCATGGGCTGATCCAGGCTACACTGGAGAAGGGTGGAGCTCCAGAACATCTGCAGTACATTGATGACATCATTGTGTGGGGGGATACGGCAATGGAAGTATTTCAGAAAGGAGAAAAGATCATTGAGATTCTGCTGGGAGCCGGTTTCGCCATTAAAAAGAGCAAAGTCAAAGGGCCTGCCCAAGAGATCCAGTTCCTGGGAGTAAAGTGGCAAGATGGACGGCGCCAGATCCCCAGTGAGGTCATCAATAAGATCACTGCAATGTCTCCACCAACCAGCAAGAAGGAAACACAAGCCTTCCTAGGTGCCATAGGCTTTTGGAGAATGCACATTCCTGAGTACAGCCAGATTGTAAGCCCTCTTTACCTGGTCACCCGCAAGAAGAACGATTTCCACTGGGGCCCTGAGCAGCAGCAAGCCTTTGCCCAGATCAAGCAGGAGATTGCTCATGCAGTAGCCCTTGGCCCAGTCAGGACGGGACCAGATGTGAAGAACGTGCTCTACTCTGCAGCCGGGAACCATGGTCTGTCCTGGAGCCTGTGGCAGAAGGTGCCTGGTGAGACGCGAGGCCGACCACTGGGGTTCTGGAGCCGAAGCTACAGAGGGTCCGAGGCCAACTACACTCCGACGGAGAGGGAGATCTTGGCCGCCTATGAAGGGGTCCAAGCAGCCTCAGAGGTGGTTGGCACAGAAACACAACTCCTCCTGGCACCCCGACTGCCAGTGCTGGGCTGGATGTTTAAAGGAAAGGTTCCCTCAACCCACCATGCCACTGACGCCACATGGAGTAAATGGATTGCCCTCATCACACAACGTGCCCGTATTGGAAACCCGAATCGCCCTGGGATTTTGGAGATAATTACCAACTGGCCGGAAGGGGAAGACTTTGGCCTTGCCGACGAAGAGGAACAGGAACAGGTGACCCGGGCCGAAGAAGCCCCACCATATAACCAACTGCCAGCAGATGAAACATGCTATGCTCTTTTCACTGATGGTTCCTGCCGCATCGTGGGGATGAACCGGAAGTGGAAAGCAGCCGTATGGAGCCCCACACGACAGGTTGCACAAGCTACCGAAGGAGAAGGTGGATCGAGTCAACTTGCTGAACTCAAAGCTGTTCAGCTGGCCCTGGACATTGCTGAAAGAGAGAAGTGGCCAAAACTCTACCTTTACACTGATTCATGGATGGTAGCCAATGCTCTGTGGGGATGGCTGGAAAGGTGGAAAAAGGCTAACTGGCAACGTAGGGGAAAACCAATCTGGGCTGCCAATGAATGGAAAGACATTGCCACCCGGGTAGAGAAGTTGCCTGTGAAAGTCCGTCACGTAGATGCCCATGTCCCCAAGAGTCGGGCTAATGAGGAACACCGACACAATGAGCAGGTAGATCAGGCTGCACAGATAGAGGTGTCGCAGATAGATTTAGACTGGCAGCACAAGGGAGAGTTGTTCCTGGCTCGATGGGCCCATGATGCCTCAGGTCATCAGGGCAGAGATGCCACATATAAGTGGGCACGAGACCGAGGGGTGGATCTAACCATGGACAGTATTTCTCAAGTTATCCATGACTGTGAGACATGCGCTGCCATCAAGCAAGCCAAGCGGGTGAAGCCCCTCTGGTATGGGGGGCGATGGTCCAAATATAAGTATGGAGAGGCCTGGCAGATTGACTACATCACACTGCCTCAAACCCGCCAGGGCAAGCGCTATGTACTGACCATGGTGGAAGCCACCACTGGATGGTTGGAGACCTACCCTGTGCCTCATGCCACTGCTCGGAACACCATCCTGGGCCTGGAAAAACAAGTTCTTTGGAGGCATGGTACCCCTGAGAGAATTGAGTCAGACAATGGGACTCATTTCAAGAACAGCCTTATAAACACCTGGGCTAGAGAACACGGCATTGAGTGGGTGTACCATATCCCCTACCATGCACCAGCTGCAGGGAAAGTTGAACGGTGCAATGGCCTGCTTAAAACCACCTTGAAGGCACTGGGTGGGGGAACTTTCAAGAACTGGGAGATTAATCTACCAAAGGCCACCTGGTTAGTGAACACCCGAGGTTCCACTAACCGAGCAGGCCCTGCCCAATCTGAGCCCTTGGGAATATCGAATGGAGATAAGGTTCCAGTGGTACACATGAGAGGTATGCTAGGAAAAACTGTTTGGGTGAATCCTGCCTCCAGCAAAGACAATCCCATCCATGGAGTTGTATTCGCTCAAGGACCAGGTTGCACCTGGTGGGTAATGCAAAAGAATGGAGAGACCAGATGCATACCCCAAGGAGACCTTGTTTTAGGGTGAAATACCTATAGTACTGTGCCTATGTCTCTAACTGCATGTATGTATATATAATGTAACAGTTTAATTTGATATAGCATATTAGTATGGGAGAAATTCAGGGGTGGATAATGTTGGGGGTTGAATGCTTTGCTTTTCTTTCTGTGGAATTTCTCCCATTGTTATGCTAATTAATTGTGGCTACACCTTAAAATGACAGATAATGTTCTCTCGTAGGGGGGTGGCTGGAGGGAGAGGGGGGGGGGGGGAACCGGAAAAGGAAAGGTGGGATAGGGGGGTCTGGAGCGGGGGACGGGCTCTCGCTTGGCTCCTGGAGTGGGAAGACAACCTGGGCTCTGCTCTGGCATCTTCCCCTGTCATCCCAGCGCTGAGATCCACGCTCCCTGCCTTTGGACATCGCTCCGCGGCTCTCCCAGCTCACCCTACTACCTCCGGACACTCTGCTGAGCACCACGACCGACACCGTGAGGGGGGAGTAACTTTCCCCATCCCCTCTCACCCCTGGGCCGCGGCCGCCATCACCCAGCCCTCTTCAACTGCGCGGGACCTGCCCTGCCCCCACAGCACCGGTAACAGCACAGGGAGACGGCCTGCGGCCAGAAGGGACTGGAGCGGAGCTAGACTGTTTCTGTTGCCAATTTTTATAGCTGTTGTTGTTTTTTTTTCTGCTTTGTTAAATACCAGTAAAGAACTGTTATTCTCATCCCCATATCTCCTGCCTGAAGGTGTCTGAATTGGACCTAAAATAATTAAAAGGGAGGGGGGTTGCACTCTGCATCGCAGAAAAGGGGCTCCTGCCTTTCCTTAGACCATACCTGTCTTTCAAACCGAGACAATGTAATATACTGAAGGGCTAAGCAGCTGAGCCTATGTGGGCATTACCTTCAGGGTGAACTGATTAACATAAATCTCCATTGAATCACACAGGCTGACACTGTCAGGATTCGAATCCTGACTTGAGACATTGTGACTGCCATAGAGGTTCTATGTTTTCCTGGGCAAGAAAAGATTTTTTCATGAGATTGCTATCTCTGCATTCTTCTGGTTCTTGGTTGGATAATTAGAGGCCCAAGAACTTGTTTGGCATAAACAATGAGAATTCACAGCTACAAATGCAGCAAATAAAAATAATCTTTCCACCCACAAAATGCTATCTAATTAAAGTGTCTTTGGAAAAAAATATAATTCAGACAACAGGCATCTCAAATTCAGAATCTATTTGGGAAGTACCATTGACATGAATCTCATTCCAACACAGTTATTTTTGTAGGGGCATAAATTCACTTTTTTATTAAATATAAGTGAATGATCAGCACTGTAGATAAGCCATGAAGGGTGTTCATCATTGCATCTTGAGAAGAGCCTTGAATAAATATATATGTCCCAGAGACCACACACTGAATGATGATGGGAAAAGATTATACCGAATAGTTATTTGTAAGAAAATATTACCCATTTTATGAGGCAAAGTTCCTGTAGGGAAAAAAAAAAAAGCAATGTGATCATATTATTGATATCTTTATAATAATGCATACACTGACAGAGTAAATTAAGGTTGCATGAGCAATTTTAATTCTGAGGTTTTCAAATTTTTGAATGCTTGACTTTGCAACCTTAATAGCTTCTCTTAATATATTTTATGTGCAATTATATAAAGTGCAGTGCTTTTTGATTTATTACAAATGAACATTCTTTGTTTGCTAGAGTCGTGTACATCATTAGTTCAAGTGGAAGAGCAGCATTTAGATTATATGTGTTTAGAGTGTCATGCTATGACTTTCTAAAGCATATCTGATCATGCTAAAAAATCTGATCATGAAAACTCAGGGTGAGAAGAAAAAGATGGATGTGATTCAAATCACTAGATTTCTGGATATATTTGTAAATTTGTTCAAAACTCTCCAGGACAATTTTTTTTAGAAATGAATTGCCATAAAAATGCATTAATTTTTATTTTATAAAAATATAAAACATATTTAAAATCAGTTTCTGGAGGGCTTTTTTGTTCCTTTAGGAACATCAGAGGAACATTAGAAAACAATGGCTCAGTATAAAGTTCAAACAGGTCCCTAAATAATATATATATATAGTCTCATTATCCTCATATGGAACTAAGTTAAAATTATTATTAGGTTTTAAATGAAACAAGACCTTTTGACAATTGCTTAAAAATAATATTTTTTTTTAGATAAATCCCTGTATACAATCCCCCAGACCTTTTCATATGTAGATTCCCAGGGAGCAAGAAAATAAACAAATTCTTAATTTGTCAGTAGTTTACTGAATATTACTGAAAGCTTCTTCCAGCTTTTTACATAATTACTCCACCTGGGCATGGTATTGTTCCTTGTGCAATCTACATCATGCTATCCTCACCATGCTCAACAGCATCCACCCTCACAGGGGGAAATTTTGCTTCAGGGAGCGCTTAGTGATGGCACCAGTCCTCATTGGCATGTCCTCGTCTTTGCTCATCAGGGGAATTCCTGTGCTGCCACGGGCAGAATCTCAGGAAAGGGAACAGAGCCTCAAACTGTGCCATTGCTTGTTCTGTGTGTCCCAGATGGAGACAGAGGTAATGAACACCACCCCCATCACAGCCACTATTCCAGTCCACTCTCTGTAGTCCAGTCCATGATTTTATGATCCAAAAGGCAGTTTTATACAGCTAATGAAAATAATCCCATCTGGCAAAGGGCAGGGACTTGGGAATGGGACAATTTTTATTTATTCTCCATAGCTACTTCACTTCAGCAAGACCACTTTGCATGAATAGAATGAGGGATGATTTTACCTGAGAAGGGATGACATTTACCTGGATGTACCAAAGTAAAAACCTTTTTTTTATTTCTTTAGATTTTACATAATTTTAGAACTTAATTAATTTGCAACATTTTGAGGGACTCCATTCCAAATCGAACAAAAATGAGGTATTTCAAAAACTTTTACATAATAAAAATCATCTGAAAAGTGTAATTGGTAACATTGAAACATTTCCTTTGATAAACTGTTATTTTTCATTTGAATATTAAATACATAGACTAAACGTACATATAAAATATACAGAGAAAAATATCAGGGCATACATTTTATAATATTAAAATAAATGTAATAATCTATTTCAGTGAAATAGAGCAAAAATCTTTAGAAAGTGCGCACTTTATCTCATGAAACATCAAGAGAGAAAAATAACATTTTTTAATTTTCTATGTAAAAGCTGTAAAATTGACATATTTCCATCAACTATTTCACTTTAATAAATCTACATCTTTTGCTAAAAATCTGCTCAAACAGTATGCTGGTTCCAGTAATCCCTTTCTTACCCTCAGAGAGACTATAGCTTGTTTTCATGTTGACGTGGTTTTCAGAGATTCTGTAAAAGACGGATTCTCTTTTAAATCAGAGAAATTGAGAGACACTCAGAAAGCAAGTAAAGTCTGAGAAGAACTTACACAGAGAAGTCAAGAGACCATGTGCTGATTTCATGATTTTCAGGTGAGCAGCACTACACATAGTTTTCACAGCTCTTTATCTAAAGTACAGAAAACCCTGCTAAGACCCATTATTGAGCATTGCACAACTTGGTTGCTGCCTACAGAAAGAGATAAATTAATTACTTATGGTTCTGTATTTTGCTGATTCATTTCTAATATATGGATAATGCATATCCATGGATAATTTGTATAGAAAAAAAATTGAGAAACTAAGAGTTTTCTGATTCTTTTATAGCTATCTCAGTGTAGTGTGGTCTTTTGCAAAAATGGTCAGTGAATGCAAATAAATTTACTCTTGGTTGAATGTCTTTTATTTATTATCACACTGATTTTAAAACCAAACTATTTTTTTCATAAGTAAACAAAACTCTCTAGGTTTACACATGTTTCTTGTGTACATCTGGAAAACATTTCTATCTGTAGTGGAAATTAAAAGTACTTTTGACAGTTCAAAAGTAGTCAAAATGAGAAAAAGATCCCAACAGATTGTATGATGGTGTTAACATCATTAAAATTATTGCTTTGAATCATACCACTTTTCTATTAATAAAATAAAAGTAATAAAAAAAACCTTGAAGTTTTTTTTTTCTTTGTCGTTGTTGATACAATACAATATCTATAGCAGCAAATATCAAAATAACAGAAAGTAATAGAAAAGAGACAAAAGATTACTAGCACTTATTCATGCTCTTCAGTGATGCCATTCTAGTACTTTCATAAATCAGGGAAGAAAGACATAAAGAATTCATATTGTTATAGTTTTTTAGATTGTACAATTACAGTGCTACATTTCATACAGTTTGGTCTGAAACCACACAGAAAGGCTCTGGTATCTGTGATGTTCATTGGCAGGTGTCCCTCCACATTTTCCCCATCCAGCAGTGGCTTGTATGGCTGTGGAACTTTCCAGTGTTGCAAGCAATAAATTGTCACAGGCAAAGGAGGTGGACAGTATCAAATATATCAGGCCTTATGTTTCATGGAGATTAAGCTCTGGAGCCTACTTGGTACTTCTCTTAAAAGAGTAACTTTTGGCATCCCTTCAATGAGCTCACCTCATCTCACTGCTCACCTGCCTCCTGATTCCACTCCCTGTAGCTGTCAGGTTTGCTCAGAGTTAGTGCTAGATAGAGTGGGAACGGGTTTTTGTTTTGCAGGCCCTCTTCTCCTTCCTAAGGATCTCTCTGATCACAGTGTGATGTACTAATGAAAGTAGAAGGGAAGTGAGAGCTCAGTCTTGTCTGCCACAGGTTGCTATTCTTCAAAGAAAACTGTGTTTTCTTGAGTGTTTATCCCTAAAAAGATAATAGCTTCTGGAATTTCTTCCATCCTTCCAGCCACTGCACAAAAGGAGAAATTTTGTCAGTAGTATAAAAATGGTGAAAGACCCTTTATAGCTTTTCTCTTCCATAAATGCATGTCAGAGAAAGAAATGAAAAACAATTATTGTGTTTCACAGTAAGAGCTCAGATTCTATCACATCTTTTGAAGTCAGTAGTTTGCTGATGAGGCATGATCCATTTTAGAAGAATGCAATTCTGTTGGACAGTCCAAGCTATTATTGGAAGAGTTGCACACTCTGCCAAATTTAGAATTCTCTTAGCCTGTTTTCTAGATAATTAACATAAATTTATATCAATTCTTGTTTGTCTGAGCTTTATTGAGTAATAACAGATTGCTACATTTTACATCTGCCTTGAAAGTATTCTAATCAGAAATTCACTAGAACACAACCTACAGCAACTTTGGTCAAAATTACATATTTAGGAAGAAAAAGATTACTACACAGATAATTTTAAATTGGTGAGGAAATGCTTATCCCAGGCATGTTCTTTTCAAATATAATTTCACAAATCTAAAATACATGAAAATTTTTCGGCAAATAATATCCATATTTGAAAATTAATTTGCAGATCACCTTTGAGCAATCCAGTTTCCTTAATACTTTTCTTTTAAATAACTGAGATCAGCAGTCTTTTCTGCTCATGAAACTAACAAATAGCTAGTTTATATACGGCTTTTTCTTCTGTCAAAAGAAATGCATGTATGTACTGAAAATAAGAAACAGGAATTTTTATGCAAAAAGATAATTAATAAAACGAATGGCATTTGTATAAAAATGGTGTTTAGCTTGGTAGTGCATCCTCAGTCAACTCCTCAATATCTTTCATCCAACATTATAAAGCCACTTATGTTCAATACCGATAAATGTGCTACTTTGTAAAGCTACAGCTGAAATAACATTTCAAAGCTGCACTTGGCAAAACAATAATAAATGCATTTTGATAAAATCTCAATTCTATTTTTTGAGGATTTATTTCTAAACTCTTGGTACACTCTCCACCTTATAAAAAAATTAAATGTGTTCTGGCAGGATCGTCATCTGAACAGCAGCTTGAAGGGTGTTTGAAGTACTGCTGCTGTGTCTGAAAGACTCTGATCAGGACCTTGTTTGTCAGGCTGCATGTTTGTCAACATTGATATATCAAAGAGGTCAGGTCAACATCATTTCAGTATAAAGTGAGCAGGACAGGGTCAAATGGAAGCCCTGAGCCTTGTACTAACATCAGATGGGAAAACTGTGAAGGACATTTAAAAGGAGGCAATTGTTTCTCTCCCCTCACTGAATGAAGGTGTATGTTTGTTGACCTGGATGGTGCTTTTTTAGATTAAGAAAATAAGGAAACTCTCAACAATATTAAAACAGGAAATCATTTGGAGCAGAAGAAGAACATTTCAGTTTCAAAATCCTCTCAGATCTCAAAGCCTCATAAGAGAACATGGAAATTGAGTGAGATTGGAAGGAAGAAGAGTGGAGGCCAAAATCACACTTCCTTCAGGAACAAAATATACCCATCCTGGACACTGTCCCCAAAAACACTTCACGAGCAAGTCTAGATTCGTATCCATCCCTCATTCAGGCATTAGCACTACTGACTCTTCACCTGTCTCTAAGTGTCCTTTCAAAATCTCTCCTGATTTTAGGCTGTGATTACACACACCAGTCAGAGATGGTGCCTTTGATCAGTTATCATCTGCTTTTACAGATGGAGGCAAATGAGATTTGCCAAAAGCTGCAGAGCAAATCAGAAGCAATCAGAAACAAAATCTGGATCTAGAATTTAAAGCAGATCTGCTACCAGTAGACCAGCCGAGAAATAGACTTTGCATATTTATGCCATTTCAGCCAAACACTGAAAACATTATTTGATTTTCCAGCCTGAGAAATGTAATTACAACAATATGTTATTGATTTGGATGGTGCATTTTGATGTTGATACTAAACACTTTAGTGGAGAATGGATAATATGACTGGGTAGATGGACAGCTGCCATAAACCAAAAGGATGTGATGACATTTCTGCTATGTGTGATCTGCAGTGGATCAGAGCTGATGTTCAGCAGTTTAAGCAGAAAGTCAAATGTTAGGACACTGAACTTGAAAGCCCCCACCTAGTAGACTGTCCCTCTGCCATCTGTCAGAACAAGTTGGGCTAATGCCAGAACAAAACATCTACAGCTAATCTCTGCTGAAGGTTTTAAAGATTATTCCAAGCAGTTATTCAGCTACAATCCAAGGACAGATCTTCACTACTACCAAATTAAGAGTCATTTTACCAGTGAGAACAACATGGTTTTAGTTGGCTTGGCTGAAAAAAGACTCCTCAGAGCACTATAATCTCTGCTGCTTCTCTGAGTGAAAAAAAAAAAAAAGTGAACAAAAGCCAGAGAAAGAATTTCTTTTAAATACAGACGTGTGTGCATGCTGGAGACTGACACACTTTTACCACCATGAAGAGAGCTGTCCTCAGATCAGCATTGCTCGATCAGGAAAAGAAATCTGACAATGTATAGCCTGCATCTGTTTATATTTAGCAACCCTTACCAGAAAGTTGACAAGGTCTGCCCAGGAGGTTTACAATCTTGTGCTTACCGCCCCCACCATTTTTTTCGCCTTCTCTCTCTCCATAAGGAACATTCTTTCTGTTTTGAGATATAAAATGGCAACCTTGGGGCTTGGTTGCTTTTTTCCCTTCCCCTTAGGTTTTTCTGTTAAGGTCAACATTGCTTCAGAGTCCACCTATCACTTCTAATGCAGTTGTTTCCAGTATTCATTATATCAATTCTTAGCACAAAAAATATCACCTTCCTTGACTCTATCTGTGAGTTCTACTGCTCATCATGAAGAAATTCAGAGCTGTTGAATGATGATAGGTTAGAGTGAATAAAAAAGCGCCTGCAACAACAACAAAATAATAAAAAAGGGGGAAAAAAAGAAGTGGAGAAGAAGGTTTCTGAAGAATGTGGGAAAGATAAATAGGACTGATACTTTGTTTCATTGTCAGTAGCACTCTGGGGTTATTTGAAGCACTTATTTATGCACTGTAAGCAGAACAATACTGAAGAAGAAATGATTAAATACCAGCTCTCTGAGCAATAGACATCTCATTGTGGCAGACCTAGACTCACCACTGGGTGGTTTTGATAAAGGCAATATGAGTTGATAACTGATACAGTTTGCCAGGGAGTCATCTGGGGATGCTGACAGCTACTATGCTTTAATAAAATCATTAGAATGTAAATGTTTTTATTGCAAAATAAAGAGCCTCCAGCAAAGTTGACACTATCGCTGCTCCCTCCACTGAATGAAAGCACCGATTAGCATTCAAATGATATAATGATAGTCTGGTTATCTTTATTAAAATTTTTCAAATCGAGTCTTCATTTTGCATGATTGAGTTTTAAACAAATGCAATATTCAGTAGGCTGGTGAGTCAGTCTGAACACTCTTGAAATAATTAAAGTGTGCCTTTTATTTTTTTAAACATGTGTTTCATAAGCAATGAATTGGATTTGCTATTTTAATATGACAATATCTAGTTAGCTTTGCATAAAATAGGGATGTTATAGCATAATTATTGAAAGAGTACAACTTTTAAACATATGTTTCATAAAGCTGAATTCAATTTTCTGAAATGTGGCAGTGCCAGTCAGCTACTGAAATAATATCAAAGGATGACTTGATTGTTTAGGTTAATTTCTTGGACAATCTTAGCTGTATTGTAATTGATGGTAAATTGTATGCTTTGTGGTATTTCTTTTCAAAAGAAACACAGAACTCATTTCCCAGAATGCTCATCAATTCACAGTTCAGACTTTACAACTGCAAGAAAATGAAGGAAATTCTAAGTAAGTAGTTCAGACCCTGAACTTCTGCAATGTACAATTTAATGCAAACTAGCAGAGGTTTTGAACCATCCAAGAAGAGCCTCAGGAAAACTGAAGCATAAATTAACGATCTAAGTCCATTAAACTGTACTCTACATAGGTTCAATCAATCATTAATAAATATTCAGAAATCCTATAGGACCTGATCTCTTTTTCATGACTTCTTTCAGTCTTGTCAACTTAGGCTAACCTTTCTCCTGGATTAACCAACCCTATAAAACATACTGTACCATAGATACCAATAAATACACAGTATTGTAAGCAAATATGCTTTGGCTGGTTCTTGCTTATAAAAAAATCTAGAGAACAATGATGACATAAATGTTCCTTAAAAAACGTGTGCCTGAAATAGCTGTAGTATTGACTACAGCCTGAGACAACTTCAGGGCTGAATTCTAAAAAAAAAAATGTTCCGAATAGCTGACAAACTCTTGTATCCATTGTTTGAGGAAGAAATGGATAGTGTAGGAGCATTCTTAGTTCTTGACTAGTAATGTATTACAATGACTTTCTGAAGCCGTTCTGGATGTTTCAGAAGATTCTAAAGAAAGAGACATTTCACTATTTACATTTCACTGAAGATGTGCCAACAACTACCATCAAAAGAAGGAATATAAATACCCCTCTGGAAATAAAGCTGATGTGAGAAAACAGGAGTTTTAAAAACATATCCTTTTAACTCTTAGGCATTAGGAAGTACTGGCACCCAAAGGTGTGTCATAGAAAAAAGACAGCAAATAATTGAGAGGGTTTGGTGCAGAGTTTTGGGGTTTTTTAATATGAGTTTGTGTACGAGAAAAAAACTTACCTAAAAAATTAGAATTTGTCACCGTAGCATTATTACCCCAATTTGACTAAATGAGACTAGGATGTCTTTAGCAGAAGCATTTATGAGAGGACTATTGAGAGCTGTAGTAGCTGCTGTTGAGGAAAATACATTCCTTTTCGTGCCCAAGAGATGTTGTTACAATCTAAAGGACACAGGAAAGAGTTCAGGCCACAGCATTCCTTTCCCTCTGCATCAGATTTCGGAACAGTCTGCAGAGCAGCCTGCATCATCATAAGAGCCTTGTGCCTGGGGATGGATCCCTCTCAGAGAGAGAGACATCTCTCCTGTCTACTGCCAGGGCAGCCAGTGTGGTCCAAATGAGGGATATCGCAACAGTCTTTGGAACTAAGCTTCAAAAAATGCTTTATACTATTATTTAGAATTTTATGAGATGACTGATCTGGAAGGAGAAAAGCTTTCCAGTTTATAAATAAGTTGTCTTTTAACGACAACTTGAAAAAGTTAAAGCAAGACAGTAGTAAATCTATGTAAAAGCCACCTCAATGTAGATTTTACTGAATGACCAAGGGAAGTCTTCCTGCTATTACCCACAAAATATTGCTACATGGAAATCTTCTTGTAGGGCTACATACCATAACCACACAATCACTTTTGTTGGAACTGGGCATATAACATTCCTTTTCACTTCTTTCAAAATTTTTTCTAAAATAAACCAGATTTTTTTTCCAGGCAGAAATTTTCTCTTCACACAGAAATTCAACTGCAAGCCTGCAATGTCATTTCTTTGGGACAGGTATTGTTCAGTGTGTATGGTTATAATCAAAGTCTGAGGGAAGTAAAAGGAAAAGGAAAAAGGTGGCATTCCACTTTTTGTTATCTGGCCCAGGTATTGCATTATCGATTCAGGGAGGAAATGTGCTGAGTCAGTGGCCCTGGATGGAACTAAAAGAAGCCCTTGGGACCATTTATGAGATAGAATTTGAGCTCAGTTAAAGAGCTATAGCACATGCTGTTCTTCTTATTGACAGGGCAGGAGTTTGCTTTTTTTTTTAGTACAATTTGCTTTTTTTTTTTTAGTACAATCAACACAGTAACACGTGCTTTAGAGACTTAGGAAAGACTGCAATCCCTACATGTGCAAAAGCTGGACAGGCATGACTGAAGTCCGAAGTAAATGAAGAGCAGGAAGGTAGATGTGTGGGTTTGGGTGGACATAGGCCTATACTAGGTCGAAAATAAAGAGACAAAAAATATGGAAGGAAAAAACATTGGATATGTCAATTGAGGGTTAAGTGAGCAAGAAAAGCTTTGAGAACTGTGGGCACTGCACATTTAAGTGGATACCGAGGCTTTTTCAGATTGTGCTTGTTTGGTTTTAAAGATAAAGTGGCAGAAAAATTGTTGCCTTTTGAATACAGGAGAGTTTTTGCATGCATACAGGCCTGAGAGAATGAAATTAAGCAGGTTAAATTGATGAAAGGAAAAGAGAAAGGAAAAGAATGGCAAAAAAAGGAAAGAACTGAGAGAGAAAAAAGCTGGAGAGAGGATTTCCAGAGAGAAGAATAAGTAGAGAAAAATGGAGAGTAAGAATACTGTACAATGTAAAAACCCATGAAATTGCAAGAATACTGTAGAAATATGGGAATATATTAAAGTAGATAATAAAAGAAAATTAAGATTCAGTTATACCTTTAGAAAGGGATTGATCCCTTGTAACATTTCATAGTATTATCAGTAGCAGTATGACATAACTTGCACCCTGAATTTTCAGTCTTTTTTAAGGGATGGTATCAACCTCATGGGGGACAACACACAAACTGTGTATGTTTTTCAGATGCTAACACATGCTGGACAAAGTTCAGCAGCTGCACTCACAAGAGCGTGTTGAAAACGTGACTGAACTGCTGGCATAGCGATCCAAGTGTCTTGAAAACAACTGGAGTACAGCTTTAACTGCCATCCTCTGCCTCCTCACCATGCTCTTCCTTCTGGCTCACAGAAGGCTGTCAGACTCACGAAATTCTCTGGACTTTAACTAACAGAATAAAATATCTAATATAAATTACCTTTGACTGCTGAAAGTCTTTATTTACAGCTGCTCAGAGCTGCATCTGGAGAGTTTAGGTAGAGACTACAAGTGCCAGATGGTGGCCAGACTTACCCAATTAGCAATCTCTCTCATCCTGGGCCTGGGTTTGCAGAGTGACTCCTCACATCACAGTTGCCTGACTCAAGCCAGTACCTCTATGGTCTAAAATAGTAAATACTAAAATAGGAACAATGTTGTCAGGTGAGCCAACACAGAGCTCAGTAGGCTTGGCTCAGTCGGAAGGTGCTCTTTGCTCTGTTTTTCTGGCTGTTGAAATTAACGATGTAGCTCTTGAACAGTTCAACTTGTTGACAGGTAAGGCCCAATCCTGGACTGCTTTTTAAGGCAGTGGTATGCTTAGAAGAATAATGAGGGCTGTCCTGCGTGGACAAAAGTGACAAATCAGGGGAATGGGATAAAAGAAGGTTGACATTCTCAAGTATAGGTATTTATGTTCAGAAAAAAAAAAAATCTACAAAGCAGCTTATCAAAGCATATTCAAGTTCAAAAAGATCCTCTGCTGAAATCTATGTGACATATCAAATGATTGAAAAATTTTCATTTATAGTTGTAATTGTGCTAAAGCACATCATCTAGACCTATCTGTGATTAGACTACTACATATAGCTGGAAAAACAAAAATCACAGGCTTTTCCAGTGCATAGTTTCAGAAAGGCAGAGCTATGCAGATGGATTAAAAGTACAGATCCTCATGGGACTTTCGGAAAACATTCCCTCTCCTACTTGAAGAAATGATTAGTATCATCCAAAAAGTCTAATTAAAATAGTTATGTTGCTCTGACTATGCTTCTCCAGGTGATTAGGAAGACAGGGTCTTGTATTACAGCCTGAAGGTGGAAAGAGGTCGATGTTTGCATTTTGTTAGATAGAGTTTCTTTTGCTTTTCTGACCTGCCCTTGGCACAGAACAGGGACAGGGGGAATGTCAGCTTTAAGACACTCAACACCCAGAGACTCTCAGATCACTTGAGAATCATTAAAGCCTCCTCTGCATCACAGTGCCAACTCTTCCCAAGCAGGGGAAGGAGAACAGGAATGGGAAGGGTTTTGATGAATATATATATAACCTGGGAAAGGCAAAGTGCAGAACTTTATTACATGTACTGCAAATCTCACAAGAGATATCCAGCATACTACAGGAGTCGGGTTTCCAACTGTTTTGTGCTGCAAGAGTAATTAAAAATGACTACTGATTAGATTGAAGGTATTTGCCCTCCTCTGAAATGGCTGCCACCACACCAGCCCGTTATTATGCTCACATGAAAATCATATTCCTTCCTCCACACCACCTTTATGGCTGCTTCAGTTACAGTTTCATAGACTCACAGCTCATAAAGTTGCTTTGACCCTGAAAGACAAATAAATGCAAAATAAATCAATGCAAAACTCAGAGCATGCCAGCATGTCCCATCACACCTCTTTAGAAAACTCACCACATTTCATCAGGTGTAGCATATCACTATACAGCTGCACTAGTTCAGTAACAAAATTGTGACTAATTACACTGTTAGCTTTGATTTCTGATTGTTTTCTATGGATAGTATTTTAAGGATTTAATGAGTAAATTAAATGGGTCATCCAATGAAATAGTACAATTCACATATCAGAAAGGCTGAATATTTCATTCACTCCTTGGTTTTACTCTGCTTCTAGCTGCTTTCCATCATTTTTCCCGAACACTGGATATTCCCTGGTTTTTTTCTGCTCTTAATTGTTATTTGTCAGACATTAGATTTACTATTTTTCTTCCTTTGTGTGTAGTAGTTTTGTAGCAGTTATTGTTTCTCTTTTAACATAAATTATATTTGCAGAAATTGTGACCCAGAGAGACAAAATTAGAACCCAAAGGATCAGTTCAGAAAACATAAACGTCTATAAAACTAGGTCTGAATCTGATTCAAATAAAAAAAATTGGGTAAGTTTAAAAACACTTTTAAGTCAAGGTTTTAACCACTGCAAAAATTTTGGCTATAGCTTAATATGAAATTGCTTGCTAGGAGCAAACAGAGTTATTAATTGGCGCCATATTATTGATATCTAGTGCAGGGAGGTTATATCCAGGGAAGAGGTGGAAATTAGATACCATTCTGAGGTCTACTTCTATTCCTGATTCTATTCTGTTTTGCTGCATAGCTTTTTTGCTGTAGCCCAAATTTGCTACATGATATTGTGTTGATCTGCATGTTAGGTGTAGTCACTTGCCCAAATTATTCCCTGCCTCTTGTTTCTCCTTGCTACCCATTTCCCTGGCTTGTGGGTGAGGGAATTACAACTTACTCCAATGCCCTGCAACCTGAGATTTAAGTATTATGGCTACTGACATAAAAGGGGATCTCATTCTCTTTTATTCCTCCCGCATATGACCTCAATCTCTATCCTTTAGATAGCTGATTATCCAGATCCTCTGACTCTCTTTTAATCCCTTCTCCTTCATTTCACTGAGAGTGCTCATGGAGTAAACCAGGATTTTCTTTTAAGTGAGGTGGAATTATCTAGCTTTCTCAAATCACCAATGTATATTTAGCAAGACACCGGGCTGATGAAAACATAATTGTAATAAACTGTGCTAAGGGTTCTGAATTTAGAGGTTTGTTTGTACAATTTGCATTATAAATAAAAACTTGCACTTTTTTCTTTTTTTAATGAGAGATATTTGAGATTATTCATACACAGTCCTAAAAAGACATGAAAAATTAGCAAGGGATTTATTTTGAGTAACTAGATCAAGGGTAGAATTTGTTCTTCACAAGGGAAAGAAATAACACAGCTTGCAGGAAATTGATCAATGCCTCCAGACCCATATTGTGAATTTCTCTTCTTTCATCTCTACACACAGAAATAAAGGGACCTATCTGTTTCAACTGGAGTTTTATGGGTATGTTTTACCTGCACTGACTGAGTTATCTGTCTCCTTGTTGGCAAGGAGGTGGGTAATTCCCCACCTGAAAGTGTTGCATTTTTACAATGAGCTTTTTTTGGGCAAACATCAGAAGTGACCATAGTCTCAAAACACAAGGAAGAACACAAATTGGAAGAAAAACACAGCATAATAGACCTTCTCATATAGTGCTCAAGGGGACTCCAGGGACCAGCCAATCCATACAAGAAGAATAGTGTGAGCTAGATGGGACCCAGTATGATTAATCACCTGAGCAATGCAGATTTAGCGCATTAGGTGAAAAGATAAATGTGTAAAACGCTGTGTCAGAACCCATGGAGTGGCCCACACGGTAATTCAGGGTCAGTAATTGAACTTCACTCTAATTATCCTGGGGAGATAATATTAACTTATAGTTGAGTGTGAAAGAGAGAGTCCATAATTCATCACTCGATGGGGCTGCTCATTGCATTGTGTTATTGAAATATGATGGCTCCATTTTTATCCTGTCATAATGACAACTGATGTGCTTATTTTCTTTCTCTGTGCCTCCAGGGGATGATGAAATAGTAAGCAAACATTCTTTCTGGTGAAAGAACAGCACTTTATCACACTGGCTTCAGCTCTAAAAAAGCACTTGCAATCTCAGAAACAATTTCTAGAATGAAGGCCAGGCATTTCCCCTTGCATTCTGGTTGTAGTCAGCTAACCTGAAGAAAAGCCACTGCCTTTTTCTCTTTATGAGATATAATTTTTCCGTTCTCAGTTATCAGTTTCAGTTTCTTAATTTTTTTAGAAGTTTCCTTTCCTGTCCTAATTTTCCCAGGATACATTTGGCTTTCATTCTGTTCCTTTCAAAAATAAAAATTTCCATCAGCAAATATTTTAAAATCAGCCCCTTATTCGGTTTGACTTCTTTCAGCATCTGAAAAGTATTCAAATTTTTTCTGTGTCAGGAACTCCCTATCTTTTGCAAACTTTTTCTCTAAATAGCACAGATTCATAGAATCATAGAATTATTTGTATTGGAAGGGGCCTTAAAGATCATCTAGTTCTGACCACCTTGCTATGAACAGAGACATCTTACACTAGGCCAAGCTGCTCAAACATCCAACATAGTCTGAACATTTCCAATGAGGGGGCATCCACAACTTCTCTGGAGAACCTGTGCCAGTATCTCACCACTCCCACAATGAACCATTTGTTCCTAATATCCAATCTAAACCTACTCTCATTTTAAAGCCATTCCTCCTTGTCTTATCACTACATGCCCTTGCAAAAAGTCCCTCTCCAGCTACCTCATAAGCCCCCTACAGGTACTGGAAAATCTCCCTGGAGAGTTTTCTTCTCTATTCTGAACAGCCCAAATTCTCTCTGCCTGTCTTCATAGGAGAGGCTCACCTTTGGTCATCTTTGTGGCTTCATTTGGACTCGCTCCAACATGTCCATGCTCTTCTTGTTTTGAGACCCCCAGAGCTGGATGCAGCACTCCAGATGGGGTCTCACCAGAGCAGAGTAGAAGAGGAGAATCCTTTCCCTGAACCTTCTGGAGGTACTTTTAATGCAGCCCAGAACACGTTTGTCTTTTTGGGTAGCACACATTGCTGATTCATGTCAAGCTTCTCATGAACAAACACCCCCAAGTCATTCTCCTCAGGGTCACTTTCAATCCACTCCACACCCAGCTTGCATTTGGGATTGGCCTGACCCAGGTGCAGAACTTTGCACTTGGACTTGTAGAACTTCATAAGGTTCACATGGATTCAGCTCTCCAGCTGTTTAAGATCCCTCTGGATGGCATCTCTTCCACGTCATTTGCACCATACAGTTGGTGACATTGGTAAACTTGCTGAGGGTACACTCAATCCCTCTGTCAATGCCACCAGCAAAGATATTAAACAGTGCCAGCCTCAATACCTGAGGAAACTGCTTGATCCTGGTCTATACTTGGACATCCAACCATTGACCAGATGTCTTTGAGTGCAACCACCCAGCCTATTCCTTATCCACTGAGTGGTCCATCTGTCAATTCCATGTCTGTATAGTTTAACGACAAGGATGGGACAGTGTCAAATGCTTTGCACAAGTCCAGACACATGCTCTTCACTTGTCCACCAAATCTCTGACCCTGACATAGAAAGCCACCAAATTTTTCAGACACAATTTGCTCTTAGTGAAGTCATGATAGCTTTCAAAAATCACTTCCTCATTTCCCATGTACCATAGGATAGTTTCCAGGAGCACCTGCTCTATGACCTTGCTGAGCACAGAGGTGGGACTGACTGGCCTGTAGCTCCCCAGGTCTGAATTGTTTTCCAGTTTTTAAAATGGAGGTTATGTTTCCCCTTGTTCCAATCAGTAGGAACCTCACTGGACTGCCACAATGTCTTGAATATGATGGCTTAGTCACTTCATCTGCCCGTTCCTCAGAATCCATGGATGCATCTCATCAGATCCGGAGAAGTTGTGGGTGCCTCCTCACTGAAAGTGTTCAAGACCAAACTGGATGGGGGTCTAGGGAAATCCATGGCAGGGGGCTTGGAACAAGATGATCTTTAACCTGCCTTCCAACCCAAGCCATTTGATAATTCTATGACTTGCACATCTTCAGGTTCCTGAATGTCTCAAACCTGACCTTTTCCTGCACTGATTGGTTCTCATTCTCCCAATCTCTACCTTTGCCTTCTGTGACTTGGGTAGTGTGGCTGAAGACTTGTCTTTTATAGCAATATTTATTTTTTAGATGCACATATTTTTCTTGTAATATGCATAAATAAATATATTATATATTATACTTGACTATGCAAATATGACTCTCAGGACTTCTGCAGTATTTCTTTTTTTAAACAGAAAACTATCTGGTGCATAAACTGTACCTTTTTAATTTCTCTTATGTTTTAGAATCAAATTATTTTGAAAAAAATGTCTTTGGTCAATGTTTTCTGATATATAATATTTTATTATGTGTTTAGAATTCTTTACTTTATGGGTGTGCAAATTTTAAACCTCTACAGTGATGATGGAAAAAGTTACAAGTATGTGTAAAAGAATATAGTTCCCACAATGTATATTTTTTACTGTGGGACTATCTGAATTCAGATCACATCCTTTAAAGAAAAAGCATTACATTTTCTTAAAGCTTTCTTACAAATTCATATTAGCTTACACATCCAGATATAATGGAACCTTTCTGAAGCATGAAATAATTTTGTGTAGCCTTATGTTAAATAAAAATGTTAGAGTATTGAGTTAATTAAGCCACTGATCTTTAATAGCAGCTATGTTCATGGGCTTAGATTCCTGCTGTCTTTCAGAATAAGTGGGTTTCTGTGTGTATCATCCATCTCTGGTATTTTAGATGTTCCATAGTCAACACAAAAAGGTGAAAATAAAAAGTACAGCAATATTTTTCATTAGTCTCACAACTTAATCTAGTTTATCTTTTAAAATAAATGGCTACATTTATACTTTCTAACTTTTTTAAGCAAATCATAATGTCAAGAAATCCATTTGTTCTTTAATAAAACTTATCCTAATGACTGAAGGTTTGATTTGTGGGCAGGTTGTTGTCACCTTGACTGCCTGAACCCTTTCATTTACGGCAAGAGTTCCAAGACAGGTCATAATATTTACACTAGGTCAGAATAATAATGTCGCCAGGATCACAGTCCCTGACAATAGCCTATTTGTCTCATTTAAATAATGAACCATAATTTCACCATTGGTGAAAACTGCAGACTGAAACCAGGGCACACTACAGACAGCAACACGCAACTGTGAAGGATACAAAAAACCAATATTGACAAAAAACCATGATTAGTTGTTCTGATTTGCTAGCCAAATATTTTTATTTTCAAAACAGTCTCCAGCAGTACACAGATGATCATGAGAGAAAATAAAAATATTTTTTATTGTGCTAATTCTCAAAATAGAGCATTCATTCTAATAAGTATGAGGGTCAATGTGCTGCTATCTTTCTCATGGTGTAGTAAATTTCATGGCAAATATTTACAGTCTATACTCTTCAGATATATCAGAAATAATTTATAAGGGGTATTTTTTGATTGACAGAAAGCAGAAAACTAAGTCTCTCTCAAGCCCTTAACGAGTACTTCATGATCTACTTCAGGTATTCAGATCCAAGATATTCCAAATCACTGTAAAATTCAAAAGTGTATAAGCACAACCAGATACCCTTGTATACAATATAAGGACCAGAATAAAATCTTACTGTGCCAAAACTCATTTTGGACAAAGAACACAAAGGACATCTTCCTGTTCGGTGTACAATTTCTGAAATTCAGTACTCAAAGTAGAAGCCTATTTTTCATCCACAAGAAATGATACAAGGCAAGCACCTAAGACTGTAGATTTGAAGGCTGCATGGAGAGTAGGTGGGGGTAAAAACAGATAATAAAAAGCACAGAGTTAATGTATCCCCTGTACTGAGGTCAGAAGTCCTGTTTGCAGCATCAGCCTGGTTACACCCGCGGGTGGCTGGCTCTCGGCTCCTGGCTGCTGTGGCTGCTGCAGCAGGGCTCGGTGCTGCAGCCCTTCCACACAGTGCCCTCAGCTGATGCATTCCGCCTGGCATCACCAGTGCTCCCCCACGCCGGGCATACACACGGTGCTGCAAAGCCAGCAGTGCCCGTGCTGCGACCTTTCCACGCACGGCCATCCCTCTGCTTTCTCCACGGCGCGCTGCTGTGTGGGGCTCACAGATGCCACGTAACAAAATGATCTGGAAACAATGATGAGAGGAATGCTGCACACTGTCCAGAGCTCGGCAATTACACGTGCTCCTGAGCTGCATGCCTCCAGAAGCTCAGATTTATGACGCAAAGGCTCTGCTTGACACAGGCATGTAATTTTTCCTTGTGTGCAGATAACTGTATTTGTATTTTCTTGCTGAACATACGTGGATGAGTAGCTGGTGATAGTTCGAGGTGGTTGAAACTCCAAATCCTCAGAATAGAGAATTTTAACCTATGAAGGTTAAGGAATGAAATTTTCCAAAGCAGTATTGGAGTAAAAACAGAAAGTAAGAAAATTTACCAACTACTGCAAATATCCTATGTAAGCTGGGCCACGATGCACTAAGAACATAGCAAGAATGATACTCGAAATATTTTGTCAGATTATGCTTATAATAGGAAACATTATAATATTTTTCAGTAAACTTCCTAAACCGATGTGGATCAAGCATAGTGCCTAAAACATATACAAGTCTTCAGAAAATTAGTGTATACAGTATGCAAACATTGTAATAAGATTACTGTTCTTATTGCAAAAGTGACACTGCCTGTTAAAGCAGCTACTATTTAAGTGTTGCATTGTGTAAGTAAAATTGGTATCCTGAGATTTTGAATGAAAGGTAATACTAGAACATAAAATGGAACATAACAAAAGAGTTCTAACATCAGTTTCAAAGTAGTAAATTTGAATGCACATTTTCTCCGGAGATGTATTCCTTCCTAGGGCAAAAAAAGGCCTCCTCAAACTAAAAATATGCATCAAAGAAGGCACATATTTACTAGCTAGGTAAGATTTTATCCTCATTCTTATCTCACTCACTGAATTTGCACTATAGAGAGTGAAAGATAGAGTTCTTGTTAAACGTACTTTTCTCAAAATACTTTGTTTAATTAGAGCTTTTTTGCTTTAGTACTTTCTAGTGGGATAATTTCTGTCTTCCAGAGTTCCCTAATGGTTGAGAAAGGAGGAATCCAAGAAAGATTCTTGGTTTTGCTCCAAGGAGCACTGTTTTATTACAGTTCTGTCTTGGGAAGACATGCGACAGTTTGGCCCAATGTGGACAAAACATAAATTTTGAAGCCTTTGATAAATCTGTGAAATAGAAGACTCTGAATGGACAATTCCAAGCAATCATGAAAAGATATGTGGGGACTCTTCCATCCACCTTACATCTGTGTAACTCAAGATGACACATCCATAACATGCTACTTCTCATTTTCCTTGCTTTCTTTTTGAATAAAAGGGTAATTTTCACAGCATTTATTGAAATAGTGGATATTTCAAACCCGCATTTCATTTTTAACCAGCTATAAGGAGTTCCTCCAGATAATAAGTCAGTAATTCCTTCAGAAATCAATGGAAATGCTCAGAGCTATTATTATCTTGACAGCATATTGCAAGATTAGTAGAACAATTTCACTATGTTTATAACTACCTCATGCTGGCGTTTGATTCCCATTTGTCTTTAAAATGAAAACAAAGAAAAGTAGTTGCACAATCACTCTCAATCTCTGTCTCTCAAGCACCAATCATTCTATCAACTACGCTATTATTTTCTTCAAAACAATGAAAAAGTTCCTGTTAAGGAAATTTAAAAGTTCAAATGGATTTTAGGTAAATATAATTTAAAAATGTATGTAAAAAAGAGTAATTCATTTAGCACCATACTTAGGAAAAAAAAAGTCGATTAAACAGATAATCTACTTTTAATGGCTAGAGAAAATACTCAGAAAGGTAAAAAGCACAACAAATTCCTGACCTACAAATCTGCCATCCTTTCATTAAAATCCCAAATATGCATACATAAATAAATATATATACACACAGATTTATAGTTTTTATTCTTTACATGTCTGTGGTGGCTGCTATTTATCTCTCTATTGCCTTTCAGATGGTTGGAGATGGTTTCATTATTTGCTTATGTGTTTTTTGGTTTTTTGTGTGGGGGGCTTTTTTGCTGTTGTTTTTTGACAAGGATTATATATAACTGATGTGTCACTCTTGTTTTCCTTCCTTTTTGAAAATAAATTAATGACACATCTTTCAGTCTCAAAAATATCTGTTTACTTTTTGTGATTTCATTTGGACATCATCAGAAAAAAAAATAGTAGAAAACTTCTGTCTTATTTAAGTACTCCCATTTCTTCTTCCTTTATTCTAGATTGGAAACTTATTTTTCTCATCAATTTTGCTAATAGCAAATGGTGGCTTATAACTTTAATATCTTATGAAGAACCATAAGCCATTAAAATAGTTGGCCTCCGAGGCATCGTTGATGAACACCCCTCCTTCTCCATGAAGAAGCTGACCAATGGTATTCTTAGTTTTTCTTTTCTTATAAATATACATGTTTTGCACTATCAATTCCATTTCTTCTAAGTTGCACCTCATTTGCTGTCCAGACATTTAGGATTTTGTCCTTATGTGTTTGTTCAGTGCTTTTCAACTTATTCTCAGTAAGCTAATGTATTTTTGTGCTTGCTGCACAATTTCTCTATACATCTGAGCTCTCTAAAAACTCACAATTCAAGGAAGTTTCCTAGCTGCCTATCTTTTGTATTTGTACTTATAAGAGAAGGCTACTTATATCACTTTTTTCTTACATTCACCTGCAATATTTGTCAGCCCTCTGACTACATATATCTTCCTGAGAGTCTGACTTTTTAATATTTTTTCCATGTCATTTTACTTCTTAACCCTACCAGATCTTGAATACCATTGGTTTATTTTTATTCACATTAAGATGGTCTTTCACCTTTACATTCTTATCCAATATTTCTATGTTGGCTGGAATTAGCTCTAACTTTCTGCATCATTTCCCTAATTCCCCATTCCTTTTGAAAGCAAATTCTGTGTGATGAATAATTTTGCTATTTCTTCACAGAAAGTCTTATCCTGAGCAAGTTCACATTTTGGACTCCAGTAGATCTTTATCAGATAGCTCCATTGTTTCCTTGCCCCTCCTTTCTACTCAGACATTTTCAACAAGCTTCTCTCTTTTCTTCTGTCTTGGCAAGCACACACATCCTTCCTCTTCAAAGCGTTGCTCCTCCTTTTTTCCATTATCTGCCTTTCTTTTACAAGCTATTCCTATTTTATATTAGCATTCCAATAACAGAAATTATCTCATCATGTATTTACTATACCAATTTGTTCTCAAACTTGATGAACTGGTAAGATTGACACCACTTTTTCTTTCCCATATTTCTTCCTTTAATATACCTACAGCCGGGTATTTTGCAGACAGCACATTTCATTTGCACAAACATATGAACAGCTTTTTAAAAATAAATAATAATTTGTTTAATTTGTGAAATGTTTCTGCCATACCAAAGTAGCCAAAATAATATTCCAGCAATGCTGCATCAGTACACCGTTAGCCAAATACCCTGCGAAAAATTATTTTTAAAGTGGATTGGATCACCCGGGTTTAGACTTCTAATAAACCTTGCTTTGTTTCCAGACATAAAAGTGAAAATTCAAGTAGACTCTTTGTGGAAATCAACAAGGATTACATGTCTTTTATACAGGCACTAGCCACGTAATCATTTGTAAAATAAAGCTATGGAAGAGGATAACAGAGAGTATAATTAAATGTGTAACTGCAGAGCACCTGTTTCAGTTTTACTTATTCTTTTTCCTTTGAGTTCAATTAAAGTGCTTCTTTTATCTTTTTGTGTTGTTAAAGAACCAAATTAAACTTGGAGTAAGCTATCACAGACCTTCAGGATGGAATAAACTGCAACTACAATATGCTCTATTTTTATAGGGTTTATAATATTAGTGAAATTTTTAGTAAAGATAGTAACAGACAGAGCTTGAAAACCAAACTTCTGCAGAAAAACCAGAAGTGACATGACAAAGGGCTGACATAATATCCAAGATACTGATTTTTATTGTATTTGATGTCTGTTCAGACATGTTTGACATGTCTGTTTTCACACCTCTTCTCCTCTAATAGCAGCTGTGCTCTGATGAGATACGTCTTCAATTTCCAGCCTTTTTTTATTCTTCTCATCAAAGTGAAAAAAATTCTCCCAACATAAAAGTAGCCTTCTCGTCCACTTGAACTGACACCAAATTTCAGGTTTGACCAAACTTTCTTACAAAGTAATTAATGTTTAAGTAAACAGGTATCAAGAATGTCTGTATGTAAAAGGATTTATCCAAATTCAGCCTTTTATTTACTTTACACACATATCTACTTAACCTTCTCTAACCTAGCCATCTATCAAGAAACTCTAAAGCTTTGCATAGAGACTAAGCTTTTGTCTAATAGAATATTTCAAACTTGGGAAAAATGAAAATTATATAACTGGTATTATGTGCTCATAACGTTTATAATTCAGTGAATGATGGCACAGGTTTAACTGATGCACTGTTGTAAGAATCTGTTGTCAATTAGGGGTGTACGCACTTGAATAAAGTACCCAGTCATGCTGTCAGAACTTCCCAAATTGATTACTTGAGCCAATTAAATCTTTCTGCACATGATCCTGCTATGCAAAATTCCTTGCATAAAGAAATTAAACAGAATTTCCTGGTGTTACTCTCCAGAAAAGAATAAAAAAGGCCATAGTAAAGGGAAGAACCAAACACAACTCAATGAAGTTTTGAAAGACTTTGATATTTTTCCTCAGGTTGTATGGTATTAGGAAAGTTTTGGTTGGCCAGTTGGTGTGAGGAGTTGCCCACTAAGGACTAAACACTGTCAAAATACAAAATAAGGCCAGTTTACTTCATTTTGCATGGAGCTTTTAAAGCTGTGGTCTAGGGAATGTGTTTTATTAGCTTATAACCACCTGTCACTTCAAACTATATAAGCCATTTGCTAGAGAACAATTACGCCAAAAATTCTCAGAGGATCATTTTAAGATATCAATCATAAACAACATGGGAAAGGAAGTTGATATAGACAAATATTATTTGTGTTGCAAATCAAACCCACTTTATTTACAGTTCTTAAATCTGAAATTCTCTCAGATTTTAAAGCTGTGATCAGATGCAGATATTTTTATTCTGAAATTATTTTACACAGTACACAGGTACATTTATAGACATGCCTTTGTTACTTGAAAGAAAGTGGTAATATAATTTCAGTTGTTTTTCTTTTCAATTTCTGTTGGCCTTTTACTTTGAAACAAGACAGGTCAAAAAAAAATGATGAATAATTCAAAATGTTGAAAGAAGAAGACATTGAAAAGCCTAGAAAGGTCTGTTTCAGACAATTCAGAGTATTACCTCTTTCCTCTCCTTTGGTAATTTGCAATTTTTTCACTGGAAAGAGGCAGAATCCTATGTGCCTTCCCATTCCAGGATGAGAATTGCAGAAGTATGGCTTCATGAAAAAAAATACCATGAAGATTTTTAGGCTGATGTTTCCTGTTAATTGAGATTAACTAAGATGAACAATTTACATTAATACCGTAATGTGGTGACATTTCCTTATATAACTAACACAACTGTTTTGCACAGTTTGCTGTTTTGAGTGGACAAAAATAATTTTATCCTTAGATGATTTTCTTTAATATGTTTGCTGATATGTTTAAGTCCTAGAGAAAAAAATCATTTCTAAATAAATTTAAAGCATTCCCTTAATAATTTAATTAGAGGGATTCCTTAGCTTGTTGGAATTCAACACAGTGTTTGTTGAATAGATATATGAAAAGAAGTCAATCACTTGTCAATAAAACAGTCTTCTCACGACCATCATGTATATGCACATTTGAAATAATCACTTAATATTCTCTTGATGTTTAATTCCTTGTGTTTATAAAGATGAGGTAGGCTTAATGTTAGAGTTGAATGCTCTCCTACTCTTCAGATTCAGTCAGATTGGTTTGTTTTCTCCAGTGTTGGAAATATCTAATAAAATCATCTTTTAGCATAATTTCATTATTTTTCATTATTTTCAAGCTATATCATTTTACTTAATACTCTGAGTGAACATAGTGTTGATAGGCCATGCTATAGTTTAAACAAATTTTCTTCCCTTATTTGTGATTTCCAGCCTAGCCTTAGCCGTTTTAAACAGAAGCAGAGCAATTTGGTGAATATCAATCAGTCTTACCAGGTTAGATTTCCCCTCTTATATCGATAAGTTTAGTCCTTCAGGCATGACAGCTCACATCAAGGGGTTTTGTACAGTGCTTAAGCTCCTTAGGTCGTTTAGATATTCTTTCTACTAGATCATCTTTTGACCTGTGCTGAGGGATAGCTTCTTTCCCTCACACCCACATGTTCAAGTGAGTATGGTTTACATCCAGCTTCTCCCCATACTGGTCTTAGAGGGATACTGGGTTGCATGTTTGGAGGAGTTCTAACTTCTAACACGTCTCTAAAAATGCTGGAGATGACAGACAAGTAGATCTTGGTGGCCCCTGTAGCGAGCAGGTCAGCCTTTTCTTGACAAAATATGCTGGACTTCTATAATTACAGAATTCTTTGTCTCATCAAAAGCCATGCCTCCATTAGCTTGGTAAGATAATGTATACAGGAAAAAGAGATATCCCAGCCTGGAAGTTTCAAAAATAACCATCTAAGCACTTGAGGCTGAGCCAAACAGGTGACAAATTGTTATGTTGCAGCACAGAACACAAAGGTTGAAAGTAACTTCACGAAAATTGCAATTAAAAAAAGAAGGTGGAAAGAGTACTCTCTCTCTCTATATATATATATATTTTTGGTTTTAGTAAAATGATAGGTTTTATCAAATTGCATTGTATTCAAGTCAACAGTCATTTTTATTAAGCAGCCTGCCTGAACAAAAAAAGAGGAGTCATGTACAAGTGAAATTCCAATCTTTCTTTTGCACTCCCTGTGTTTCTGTTCCATGGCAAAACTCTATTTGTTTACTGTGTTTTCAAGGATAAGAAATTTGGAGAGGGGCTGTAACACCAAAAACTGAAAAGCTATCATTTATATGCTTGCAACTTTCAAAAAATTGAGTATATATGTCTAGAAACCTGCAGGGAAATATAATATTACCACTACAACTACTACTACAACTAGTACTACTCCCAGAAACAGTAGAATAACTATGAAGGATCATAAATAACAAAAGATACTATTTATTCTTTGATATTACACACCCACTCATCTAGAAAATAATAAAAATAATAACAATGTCTTCAGAGGATCTCCAATACTACCATATTCCCTTCAAGGTAGAAGATAAATTAGAAATAAAAGGTCAGCCATGTGATGTTTTTATATATTTATAATTTTAAAAGACCACTTAGAGAGTCAAGTGGACAGAAAAATGGCAAGGTTTCCAAAGCTACATGATAATTGCACTTGTTAGCAATACTCACTTTGGTTGCACACTGGATAGCAGTCAGTATGAAAAAATACAGACAAATATTCTTCAATCTCTACATAGTCAGTATTAATAGGTTCTGGGAATAAGATGGGACTGAGCAATGGACACTGACAGCAGTATCTTAAGACATTCTGTATGGAAGAGCAATGTAATTTGTGCAAACTGCCTGACCATTTAACTTTAACTACCGTTCCAATAATTTCCATTCTAAACTTATGCCATGTGTATAGAAATTCAGCCAGTTATGTCTGACAGTAAAAACAGAAATTAAGCTCTTCAGATTCTATCTGCTTTATGTATAGGACAAAGTTAAAAATTTTGTGAATAGAATTTTCTAATTTGAGTGTTGCTCCAATAGAGTATACCATGATTCTTCCCTGTCATTATAGACACACAAAAAGATAAATATAATAGAATAATCTCCAGCATATCATTTTGCCATAGTTTTGTGACTAAAAAAATGTATATTTCTATATTCTGGTAACCAACCAAAATAATTTAAAGTGGGTTTCCTTCATAGTGATTGGATTCTTAGAACGCAGATGTGTAGGTAGGTGTGTTCATGTGTCCACATGCATATGTACATGCGTGTGCAAAAATATATTTACAAAGGAAGTTGTTTTTCTAATATAATATGTTCTCCTAATTATCATTTGGAACAGAAGTGAAGTCATAATCCAGGATTTTTTAATTGTACTGGAGCAATCTGGAAGTCAAATTCTTGGTATGTGTGTACAGAAATCCCTAGTTCACACTGTGAGCAAAATAATAGAAAAAAAAAAAAAAAAAAAAAAGAAGAAGAAAGACAACTGATAGCTCTGATCAGCTGTGCCATATTTTCTAAAAGCCCATGAACCAGAACAGTGGGTTAAAAGGAAGTTGACCTGACACATCCAGGTAGACTGATAAACTGAGCTGAAAACATTTCATCTTGCAGCTGATGCTAGGTGAAGCATATATGACAAATTGTAATGGCTGCAGGGTAATGGATCACCTGTAAGGGCTCAGCGTTCCCTCACTAACCTGCTCTCGCTCTCTCTCCTGCTTTCTCCCACACGCAGCAAGGTATTTTCCCTTCACAAACCCTAGGGCTGCAGGGAAAAATCACACCCTTGGGCAAGTCATTCAGCACCCCCCTACAAAGCAAGAGCACTGTCTTCACACACACACCTTTATAGCAGGACAGGCTGCATGCTCAGAGTCACAGTTGGTCTCCCATAAATTCTCACTTTGGGACAGTGCCTGTCTGGTGCTGCTGATCATGCCTCTAAAGAAGGCAATAACTGCAGAATTGTTATGCCCAAAGAAATATTTTAATGGTATACCATCATCAGCTTTCTGTAGTTATCAAAGGTGTGCCTCCCTATAAATGAGGGAGTCCTAAAAAAACCCCTATGCATGCCTAAAATATTGTGTTGTTTGATTAGACTGTACCACCAGAGCAACACTCAGTGGAGGTTCAAGCTCAAGGCTGAACTACTCATACACTTTACATATAAACAGATAAGCCAGACAGCAATATAAATAGCACACTGTCTTGGTTTTGGCTCCCTGTCTGTCAAACTGCTTGCCTTGCAACCCAGCTCCCTTTGGGTGCAAGCTGCTGAGCCTGCCAGAGGAATGTCTGACATGGGGCACCAGCCACAGGAAAGAAGAACATCATATACATGCAACTCAGAAATACTGGGCAGGGTCTGCTTAGAGGCCCCTGAACTCCCTGTCATTCCCACTTTATATATACAGCTAACCTCTGTCTGTTGTTATATCAAAGAACATAACCTTGAGTGCTGCAGATTGCTGCATTTTCCCATAATGGAAAGTACAAGTTTTTTGGGCCCAAACCTGCAAAATTTAACTCAAAATTTACAGCAATTAGTTAAACTGGAGCAGTTTAGTAAGTAGATATGCCAAATGAGGCATTTAACTTGCCCTACCAAACCATTTTCATAAGGTGGTGTTTTAGAATAACAGATATGTGTGAAATCAAGGCAAGCAAAGATTAGGATCAGCACCAGTAGCCACACAGATTTTTCTAGTTTTATCTGAGTTAAGAAATAAAAAATATGCAAGAAAAATTAAAAGCTTTAGGACATTGGCATAGTTTCCTCAAAATGAGCAATCTTCAATATCTGCAATATTTTCTGGTTTCTATATTTTTAACACCTTGGCTCCATGTTTGTATGAAGGTTGTCCATGGAAACATTTCTCAAAAAAAAAAAAGGGTTAAAACTATGTATTTTTTTTTTATTTGTAAAAACAAGTCCCTTACACATAAGCAAAAATATCTCTATCTCACATAGTTGTTCTAGTACATTCCAGGAATATTCTCTGTTTTCCCTTCACTTACTTTCTAAATCATGATTCTAAGTGACTATTGTATAGATTATATTTTACCTCTTATTTCGTCCAAATAGGGGTCAAACAAATATATTTTCTATTTAAAAGCATCTCAGACTAAATTCACTTTGTTGTAAATTGTAAATGAGAACATCTGTGGAGCTGGTATGTTGAATGCAGTGTTAGTCACTATGAAACTAAATGACACAACAGGCATCCTCTGTTGACTTTCCCCACCTAGAAGCTTTTAATGTGACAAAGCATACACCTTGCCTCTCAGTTCTACCTATTCAGAAAATCCATCAAAATTAGTAGCATTACTGTGCTATAAAAGCAGTTTCAGTGAGACAAAATTATTTCCAGAATTTATAGTGGATAAGTGAGGAAGAAAATTATTTTTCCAACAAAATGATTTTGTACCAGCTGAAAATGAATGCACAGTAGCAACTGGAGATTCAGAAGAGGGATTCAGGTTATCACTCATTGAGACTACCCTCTTTATCATCTCATACAGCCAAGCTGGAAAAAGATCTACTTCTCCACTTCTGGTCTTTTCACATTATGTATTGTAAATTTCCACATTAATTGCATCTGCAAAGAAAGGAAGAAGTAAAACCCATGAAGACAGAGTCGGGGACAAGACATATTTTCAATAGTCAGATTTCTTTCAGTTTGGACATTATTGGACTTCAACTCATAGTAAATTATTCATCTAGGTAGTCAAAACTGACATAAGTTGGAGAAAAATAAGTTTATATTTGGACAATTAAAACAATTCAAATAATTGAAATAAATAATTGAAATAAATATAAAAATAACTTAGATAATTAAAATAAGTGACATAAATCAAAATATTTAGGTTGGGTTTTGGTAACCAAAAGATTAATAATAAACGTTACAATTTTTGGTCATGGTTTAAGTTGATGATGATTCATAACTGTTATTTTACTTTGGACCCTAAGATCATGTAGACAGTCCATACCAACTTCTGCAGGATTTCAAATGACAGTGACGAGCTGAAATGTTTATCTTGCCTAACTGCTGGCCACTGACAGTGTCAGCACCAGCATCTCTGTGTAGCAGTCTGGCTCAAAGTAATGCCTTGTGTTCCAAAGGTTTCCATCCTTTGACTTTGAGGAAGACAATACCTCATCCTCACTTAGACATTGTGCTGTTCTGTGTGGTCAGAGAGCTTTCAGGACCTGAGCACAGAAAGGAAGAAGGCTTTCTGGTATTCTTTGGCTTTGTGGCTTTGTTGTAGAGTTGTACTCCAGATTCCAGGAAAATTGGCAGAATACCCTTGTTTTAAGATGAAAAAGCTTTTGCTGTGAAAAAGAGTAGGAGGATGCTCCAATTAATTTCTATGTCAAATTATTATTGCTTGGTAGAAGCAAGGTTTTTCTTTAACTATTTTGTTAAAATACATTCATGTTTTCTCTGCATGCAGAATTTCTCATGTCTTTCCTAGATGTTTCCTTCTTATTCTCTTCTCTTTACATGCTTTCTTTCTTGTTCAAATTTTCCTTGTTAAGTAATCTTCATAATTTTTTACTGAATCCCTTTCTTCCTCCTATTTGCCTTTTAGATAGTGATGAAAGGTAATGTCATTTCTATAATTCTAATTTACTATGTTATATTGTGGTGGGTTGACTTTGGCTGGCTGGCAGGTGCCCATCAAGCAGCTCTCTCAAGCTCTTAGCAGGAGGAGGATGTATGATGAAAAACTCATATGTTAAGGACAGGGAGATCACTCATGAATTATCATCACAGGAAAACGGACTCAACCTGGGGAAGAATAACTTATTGTCAATTAATAACGGAGCAGGATAGTGAGAAATAGGCACGAAACTAAAACCCTCTTCACTACATTCCCTCTCTGCTCAGGCACATCTTCCTGATTCTTCAGCCTCCCTCCTTTCCTGCCCCAAGAAGTGCAGAGTAGATGCAGAATGGGAGCTGTGGTTAGTCCCTGCTCCCTCTCTCACTGTTCTTCTGAACCAGTGTGGGGTTTGTCACTCCCATGGGGTACAGTCCTTCACAGACTTCTCCATTTTGGGCCCTTCCCACAGGCTGCAGTTCTTCAGGAACTGCTCCACTGTGGATTCTTTCTGTGGAGTATAGCCCTTTAATCAAAGACTGGCCCTGCTTGAGCTCCCTTTCATGGGCCATGGTTCCTTCTAGGAGACTTCTCCTGCGTAAGCCCTCCATGAGCTGCAGCTTTCTCCAGGGCTAATTGACTACTCTGGTGTGGGCTCCTCCACAGACTGTAGTGCCAATTACTGTTTTGGTGTGGTTGTTGCCATAGGTAGCAGGGTGGCAACATGCTTCACCATGGTCTTTTCCAGGGGGGAATATCGAGTGTGTACCTTCAGTCACTTTGCAGATGTCACCGAGTGGGCAGGAGAGTTGATCAACTGGAGGGTTGGAAGACTCTACAGAGGAGTCTGAACAGGCTGGATCAATGGGCCAAGGCCAATTGTACAAAGTTCAATAACATCAACTGCCAAGTCCTGCCCTTGGGTTGCTACAACCCTGTGCATCTCTACAGGCTGTGGGCAGAGTGTCTGGAAAAAGGCTCACCAGAGAAGGACCCGGGTATGCTGGTTGACAGCCAGCTGAAGATGAGCCAGAGTGTGCCCAGGTGGCCAAGAAGGCCAGTGACATCCTGGCCTGTATCAGAAATAGCGCAGCCAGCAGGACAAGGACTTTGGCAAATAGAACTTGTGAGCTGGCAACACTGGTAGCAAGAGTAGAACAAAGGAAGAGTAAAACTTATCCCTAGGTAGAAAACAGGCAGATGAGCTGATCTCAGATCTCAGAGCCTAAACTGTTTCATAATAAAGGCATAATAAAGGAGTAAAAATTCCTTTAACAGTAGCCAAATGAGACTTATATGTTCTGGCCAATCAAAGAATTTTTTCATATGACAAAGCACTAAAAAAATGGCAAAAGTACTCATTTCTCATTGAAGTACTAATTGGAAGAAGTTTCAAGGACCAGAGATGAAATGAACACTCCTTCTTGAAAAAATAATTCCAGTTGACTGGAACCCTTATTATTGTATTAATCAAATAATTTAGAATAAATCTAAAGGGAAAATGTGATCTATTACATATAATTTCTAGGAAACACGAGCAAGAAATCTGCAGGTAAGTTGTAGTGGATATGGTGGAAGTAGGAGCAATCAGCAGACTTTTATCAGAGGGTTATTTGAAATCAGTATTAACACTCTTCATATCGCAGTCACACCACATGCACATGACATTTAATATGTGCTGTTGGCAGTTAGATAACCTCACAAGTGGGAGTTGAAGAGCCCATCTATGTTTAGGCCTTCTCACATAGTATGCATTGAAATTGAGATTCCTACTGTACATGGTTACTCTGTCTCTCTCAGAGAAAAATGGATAGCCAGTGTTCCATAACATGACCATTCTGTCAGATACAACCAATAAACTTTCTTCTTTCTCCAAAATGAAAACTAAAAATCATCAGTAATGTCTGCAGCACCATTAGACAGCTGATTCAATAGTCCCAAAGTCCAACTAAACACGTGTTTCTCATTAATAGGGTAAATCTATGGAGACCAATAAAAATAGTTTTGAAGACCTAGATCTTCTCACATATCCAATATATGCTTCCTGTACAAAAGTCAGGTGATTAAAGATGAAAATTCTTGGTTTGTCATAGCTTTTTCTGTGGCTCGTATCCTAGAAATAGTCATAGTATCAGTTTGATATTCTGCAGCCGTTCTACAGTCTAGTCACTGGTTAAAAAAATTGAAGCATTTTCAAAAGCACAATCAGTAGGCATCAGTAGCTCAGCAATATTCTTCCTAAAAGTTTAAAACTTTTTTCTTACTGTTAATGAATGGTGATGTATCCAGAAATGTTGATTACAATCAGAATAAATCTGCAGGACAAAATTATTCTTGTTTCACAGCCTAACACAATAAGAGTTCTTTCATTATGATTTGTGGGCAGTGATATTATTATTATTACTGTTATTATTATTATTATCATCATCATCATCGTCGTCATCATCATCATCATCCACAGCCTTTGATACATATATTTTTCAATACTCTTTTCATTTTTTCTGCCATGAAGGAGGACATAGCAAGATACCAGGAGAAACATCTAGTGTTATCATTAGGTCAAAAATCTTGGGAGATGTATATTTGGGTCCATAAAAGAAAAGTAAACTGGATAAGAGTACCTCATTTCATGCTGTAACTAAAAGCTTGTCCTAATTTCAGCATGAGATTGCTACCAATTTCCTAATAATGAACTTAAAATATCTGCATACCTCTACATTAATCTATATGCATAATTTCAGGTTTTATTTATCAGAGAACACAGAAGTTATTTTATTTACCCCTTAAAACACTGGCTAACTACTTTAGTAAGACCTTAACCTAAGGTGAGAATTTTATCCTGATTTGTATTTCTTCTTATTTTGCTACCCTCATTTATTATTTGTTCTTATAGTAGGTTCAAGCACAAGAGGGACAATTAACTGATTGAGTCATAGCAAAATATATTATGATACTATGATTCAGATTAACTGATGAACTTCTGTGATTTTTCCATCCACAGGGATTCCACTACAGCTATGCTGCTATAGAATGATGCCAAGCATTTCTGAAGCAATTTGTCCAAAGCAACACCTTAGATTTTAAATTGTAATATATTGTGTTATAAAATGATTTGTTCCCATGAACAAAGCACTACTGTTTAAGATTCACAGAAATCTAACTGCAATTTTTTTTAACTGGCCAAGAAAATTTCCATTTTTTTCCAGAATGAATCTTCTCCACGATAATGTGAAGTGCTAGCCCCACACAAGTAAATGGATAGTCAGGTCTTGCTGTCCATATAAAATAGTATGAGTATGCAATATTAAAGGAGTTAGGTATGACATAGTTCAGGGTTTTCTCCCTCACTTAAATGATGCCAAATAAGAATAAATTTCAGTAACATAATTCCTATTTTTTCTAAATACTTTGAGTTCTAAATGATATTTAAGGATGTGTAGGAAATAAAAAAAAAAAAAGAAAAAAGTTAAAATCTTGTCAATGTAAGAGCAGAAAAAAACAGCAATCGAGAAGTAACAGGATGGATTTAAAATTATTACTTTTGGTATTAATTATCACTTCTTAATTACTACTGGTAAAAAAAAAAATTCTTGTGGGGTGTTAGAAAATGAAATTATGAAGTTTACTGTCTGAATCCTACTGCTGCCAGGCTGTCTTCTTTCAGAATCATACATAATGTATATCTTCCACTAGAATTGTTTAGAAGGCACAGATGACAAGAAAAAGAAATGTGAATGAAATGCACATACATATATATGAAACACAAGGTAATACACATGGTTTTTGAATGATAAAAAAATTAAAGTTGAAAGTACTACAATTAACTTCAATCCAATAGAATTCCATATGCTTATTGATTTATACACAAGCCTATTCATAGATATTAGACCTAACTCTGAAAAGTGACATAATGTAGTCACATTCCCTATTTACCCTGTTGGGTGGGAACTTGCATATCTTTATGCTAAGCTGCAGTTTAGATATATGGGTAATTTTTTTTTAATCAAGTTGCTATTACTCAACAAGTTTAAACCATTGTGCATAAGAATAAAGGGATTAATTAAAAATATCTGAATCTAAAAAACAATCTGGTATTTTTTTCCTCCTTTGCAGTGTGCTAGAAATAAACCTCTGCAATATTCCCTTGGAAAAGAAATTAAGTTAAGAAAATGAAAAATATATCTTTCCAGTTTAATACCACTTTCGGAGAAATTTGATGTTACTTGTTTTGAAATGGTAAAAAAATGTCCATTTTTACATTGCAATATCTGCAGTACAGTGCTTTCTAAACTTCTTTGTGCAGAATATTAAAAAAGCGGTAAATATGGAGTAATAATACATGAGCAAAGGAGGGGAGCAGAAAGCAAGCTATAAACAATAGCCTCAGAAGGAAATACGAGCAAAAACTGTTGGACATTCTTGAGAGCTTTCCAAAAACACGGTTCAAGTTATATTGTGTGGGTTTTTAAAATTTCTTTTATAATTGCCATCACCTTTTTTATTTCCTGCTCCCTTAAAAGCAGACTTTATAAGCTAGATTATTGCCATTTCAATTTGTGCTTGGTTTTTAAGTGTATAGCATTTCCAGGTCTACAGAGCAGGCACTTGAGGTGTGGAAAAAGTACATGTTTTCTATATTATATAGTAGAAATATTCATAAGGTGGCAATCTTTGTTTTAGATGAATAAAACATGCATTCTTGTATATAGCATTAAAAAACCCCAAGCAAACCACAAATTAAGATACTACAAGGTTATCAGGCCATTCAGAAACATATAGGAAAGGGCAACAAATTCCTTTTATGCTTTCTGCATAAGTATGCACTCCAGAGTGATTAACAACATGAGTGATGGGCTAAAGCTTGCCACAGTTGCCGTGCAGCCAGCATCTCTTCATTTAAAAAAAGAATTTGCTTCCCATGAGTTATTTCAGAGTGCTTGAGTGCATCCGGATGTAAACTGAGTACATTTTAATTAATGCATCAACATGCAAGCAAGCAAATCTCAAGATGTGAATCAGAGATCCAATTTGAATAGGTATCTGGTTTCTGATAGTGTTGAAATAATCAGTGTGCAAAAGATCAGCAGAAGCAAAAGGAAGTTACAAGGAGTAACAAGGAAGTTACATCCTTGACCTTCATTTAAATAGCCGAACTTGGGATGCCATTGGAAATATCCCTGGCTGGGTTACCAGCTGCTGTAAATCAAACTGACTCCACTGATTTTCAAAGGCAATAGATCTGTTTACATTATCTGATATCCTCATTGACATATTCCAGAAGAGCAGAGTGAGTCAATCTGGCACAATGTAGTATCACAAATCAGAGGTTTAGCATGATGCTAAGGTCCCTTTAAAATCAGTGTCCAAACCCCAATTGAAATTAGGAAGTATAGGCTTTCAACCTCAGTTTTTAATTGAATCACTATCATGAGAACTACCAAGGCCAAACTTGAAGACTCTTTCTGTAGCATTTGAATTTAGACTTTCAAACATTTCATTATATTACAGGCACAAACACTTACATTAGAGTTTCACATGCCCAAATAGAGGTGAACTGAGCAATCTTCCCGGTGTTAAAAAAAAATAAACAAAAAAACAAAACCAAACCAAACCAAAACACACACACAAAAAAAAAAAAAAAAAAAAAAAAAAAAAAAAAAAAAAAAGCCTTTGTTTTGCTAAAGAAAAAGAATAATCTGTGAATTTTCTCCTCTACTTTTTTTGTCCTTTTCACCTCGGTAAGCCTATTTTTGCACATGAGCCTGATGTCTTTTATTCTCAGCAGCTGCTTTTTCTTTTCTTGCTATTTCCTTCGGTGTCTGAATCAAAGTGATTCAGATTAATATTAAAATACCTTGAAAACTTTCCTATAGCCAAATAAAACTAGACACACTGAAAACTGGATTTTAAAGAATTAATTAATTAATTCAGAATGAATCAGACTCATCAGTTCATCTTAATCTGATTCCCCATTAAGTTAGGCTGAAGTTTAATGAAATTTATCTGACATATTGACAACTAGGCATCACACAATTTTAGCTGCTCTGTTTTAAAACTCACTGGAACTGATACAACTTTGAAATTGAGTTAAACAATCAATCAGTCCCCAAGAGTGGTGTAGAGGAACCTATGTGAGTGTAAAATCACTATGAGTGAGATGTGTCTGTTAACTGTAGACAACTACTGTATAGACTTTCACATCTCAGCTGGTTATCTAGACTCTGTCTGTAATCAGGAAAGAGAAGCACTTCGAGGCCATGACTCATTTGGCTTATTTTAGATGACTGCTGTAGAAGAACTGTGCCCTAGAAGACTTCATTTCAAGCCACCAATCACAAAGACAATCCATATAAACAGCTCAAACACAGATGCATGCTTAGTAGGTGCTGAAATGTAAGCATAAATCAGGGTGTGATTTTACTGTCTTTACTGTGTTTAGCTGTGCTTTTCAGTATTTATTGCAGACTTTCCTTTGTGAGTAATGCTTAGTTTGTCTTAGCAAATTAGGCCATATGAATCCAGGTGAACTTTCCAACCTTATCCCAAGCTAGACTCTATTTAGGTGTAACCAAGCAATTTAGAGAACAGAAAACATGCATTTATGTAAATGAAGTTGGATAAAAGACACTATTTTCCTTGCTTTCTGAGATACTTATTTAAGTTGAACTTTCTACTTTGCATGTATATATAAATACTTGTAAAAGCATTTTATGGTAGTGTCCACAAAATTGTGATTGACAGCCACCTAAAAACATATTGTAGGGAATGAACATAAATGCAAAGTATTTTACAACAATTACTAAATTATACCCTGGTTTTTAATCTTACCCCTGCAAAATGAAATAGGTAAACCCATCTCAAATACAGTCAACTGAAAAAGAAATAATTACCTGTAACCTTTGTTGTTCTTTCTCTTTTGTAATTCACATCACAAAACTGCTGTTATAAGGCTTCTGAGTGAAAAAAAATCTTCAAAATTAGTCCTACACTTTAAACCATTCAAATAAAAAACAATAAAAGCAATTCAGAACCTGGAATGCCGTGCTTCATCCTACAGTACCCCAGTAGCTCAATTAAGACTGTATCAGATCAGTTACTTGCCTGCTACTCAGCTCAGGTTTATGATCATCTAAGCGGTCAGATCTTAATCAAACAGTGGTGATATCTAAGGGCAGAAATAAAGCAGTGCTTTGCTTCTTTTCTGCATCACAGTCTTCGTTATCTGATTCAAACATCTTTTGGAAAATTTTCATTTGTTGCTGAAAAGCTCATAAGCCAGATCGGGAAGGGAAGAACTCCATCAGTTGATAGCATGAATATGAAATGGAGAAAGTGGCACCGCAGCACTAGATTCACTGTGACCCTAGATAACTGTAGAAAAGACAGATTAAAACATTAACTTTTTGTTAAAACTTGTGCTTAGAATCAGATTACATCTTCTGTGTCAAATTTTACATCATTTAGACATGGGGGTTTTTTGTACGTTGGACAGCAGTGAAAGCGAAAGAAATTCTCTTGAGAATTTAAACATTCTTGAAGACATGCTTCACCATAGATGGATTGGAGACAGTGCTGGATGTCTTGAGTTTGGTCCTAATTGTAAAACTGAGCCTGAACTCTGACAGATTTGTGATCTCTTTTACTATGTATTCTTCAGCTCAGCAAAATACAAATAATTTAGTTTTATTTTAGTCTTTCTATGAAGACTTCAGCTGTGCAAGGCCAATATTAATGCTATTCATATTTCTATAAATAAAATAATCCCCACATGAACTTTAAATTAAAGACATTTGATCTGTTCTTAACTTTTCAAATGCTTTGATTTCAATTTTCAATGTCAACAAGGGCAAAGTGATGGTGTAGGCTTTCCAGAGCTGCCAGATAATAAGATACCAACTATATTTATTTATTATTTTTTGCTAATTTCTTCAGATCATGTACAGCACATAAAAGTGTACCAACAATCACTCCTTGGTAAAGAATGACACAAATTATGGAAGATTTTCAATAGAGAATAACAACAACAAAATCAGCAGATGATAGATCTAACTGGATGACTTTACCTGCCTCATTCCAGAAAGATGTGTACAATACTCTACTGTGCACAGTGGAAGAAAAGGCAAGAAGCATTCTCTTTGTAAATTTTATATTGGGAAGGCAGATTTAGTTTTAATTTTGAATGACAAGTCAAGAATGTTGTTTAATGCACATCCTTTCCAAAAGAGAACATACAAGACACAATATATTATTTATCATTCATTTTCTGTTCTTCATTATATATAGCTGCTGTAGGGATTTTATGCATTGTTTGGTCTAAAAAGATGAGAAAATATACTTTCAGGTATGAACCCAATCTGTATAAAAGCCATGCTATTCACTTGCTTATGGTGGTTTATATTTTTAAAGTCACTCCTCATTCTATTAACACAGAATTTTCCATTTTACTTAGTATGTTTTACACTTTACTTACAAGAGCACAGCCTGAAACCAGCAATTTAACTGTTCTATAAGCTACAGGGAAAAAAAAAATCCTCTTGTTTTCTGGGTTTTTTTGATTTTAAGTTCAATGTTTGTGCAGATCCTAGGACAGTGTGGTCCTGATTTAGTACTAGCACCCTAGAACTCTGCAATGATACAATTTTTTATTGTGTCATCATTTGGTAGGGAGAAAATTATTTTATTTCTCAAAAAAGTAGCCAAACCCACTACCTAGTAGTAAAAGAGAAAGAAGAATCTATTTCTCAGCACTGTTTTGTGACCTCAGAACAGGTGTCTCATGTATCAGAGCATATCATGCACATAAGATCACAATGAAGACACAGACAATATCCATTTTGCTTAAGTAAAAAAGAGAGATGAAAAGGAAATAAAATTTAAAGTCCAACTAGAAGTAATTCTAATACTAAAATTTTGTACTGAAAATGTCAATTTTGCTACAGTTCCCATAATTCAGGAGCTGGGTAGTTCTTGAGTTTATTCAATAAGGAGAAACTTATCTTTTTTTATAGTCAAATACAGTGGCAAATTATTTTCTTTTTTACATGTACCACACTCCACTTCACAAGTTTTGAAAAAAAAAGCAATCTATTATGAATACAAATAGCAAAAATAAAAGAGGACAGAATACAGCCAAAATAGTCCACTATTCTGTCTGAATCAGATTGGTAGAGAAAAATGACTGAGACAAAGGAGTCAGATTTCATCACTTTTTGGTTATATGGTAGTGTGAAAAAAATGAATTAACATTTCATGTGATCCCTTGAAATATTTTTACATGGATAAAGTAATAGAAAATGTAGTTCCAAAAGAGTGTATTTATGTGCACCTAATATTGCCTTTCTTATACAAACATTTGGATATTAATTTATGTGCAGTCTTAAGTGGCTGCACTTCTTTGATAATTTGTGTCATTAATATGTAAGATAATGTTTTCAATAATTCAGTTATTTTTAGATCAATATTTATAATGAACTACAAAACTTAATTCTGAGGGATTTTTTTTAACTACAAAAAATTATTTCAAATTTTTTTACTTTAAACAGCAGAAAAAAATGGAAACAGTAAAACTTTCTTTTTTATCAAGTCATGTGCTTGAATTTAAAATCAAAATTAGCTAGTTGATTTTTTAAAATAATTTTGTCTTCCATTTATTTCACCTAGTATGAGTAAATATGGCAGAACCTTGTATGAATGATTTAATTTTCCCATTTCTATGGCTTCCATAAGTATTAGAAAAGTAAAAGATTTAGTAGGAATTGATGATAGGACCAAACAGACTATTTTGAATGTTATGACTGGAATTCCTGAAAGGGGCAGTTTAAAATGATCAGCCAAATATTTAACATATTGTGATAAAATCACTTCCTTACTTCATTGGAAAGTTATGGGTGTTTACCTGCTCGGAGTATTTTGTACAAGTGCACTTGTTCTTTATGAGACAAGTTCTACTCTGGGGCAAATTGTCCTTTAAAAAAGACTCACCTGAATGCCAAAAAGATCTTCAGGCTTAAATCCAGCTCACCTTTCTGTAATACGAATATTAAAATTTAACTCCACATAGTTATAATTTAATACTACAATTAATTATTTAACTAAGCTGAAAAGGAAAAAAAAAATGAAATAAAGAAGGTATTCAGCATACTCAAGGTTTGTACCTTACATTGAATTTCAAAAGTCACTAGATATTTGTGGTAGAAATTGGTCTAGTTATAAGGTTATTGGTACTTAAAAATGTTATTTGTTATTTATGTGAATTTTCACTTTTTAAAATTAAGCATGCTTTATTTGTGCTTAAGGGTTGGTCATCTTTGAGTTCCTCCATTTACCACACACAGCTTTATGTTTTCTGTGTAATTTTTGAGTGTCTATGTTAGCTACACCAAAATCTAATATTTATACAAATTTTGTCTAAACTGATCTATATTTTCAACTATTGGATTGAAAAGTCTGCATAGACGTGCAAACATCTCCTCTCACTATGATAGAACAAGACAAACGTAGTTTTTTAAGACACCTTTTCTCAACAGGTATTCTTCTTCTACTTGCTTCCTTTTAAGGAGGCAGAAAACTAGTAATAAAAAATAATCTTATTTTCCTTTAAAAAGTATCAAAATCAAAAATTCTAACTCAATAAAAAAAATTGCTGAAGGAACGATATCAAGTTTGGTCACAAATACATCCCCTACTAGAATTCACTTCACTTACAGGAGATTTATATTGGATATTTGGAAAAATATCTTCACCAAAGAGGTTGTTAAGCATTGGCACAGGCTGCCCAGGGAGGTGCTTGAGTCACCATCCCCAGAGGTATTTAAAGTCATGTAGGTGTGCCACTGGGGGACGTGGTTTAGTGGTGGACTTGGCAGTGCTGGGTTAGTGGTTGGACTCGATGATCTTAAGGGTGTTTTGCGACCTTAATGACTCTGTGATTCAACACAGCACATGGAGAGCAAAGCCATGTATTTCTATAATGATGCAACCCACAAACCCCATGTCAGAAAGAATTTGGATGCATATGAAATGGCTTGTGCTACAAAGTTGCTTGGAAGGACAGCATAATAGTGATTGATGACTGACCTTCCATGCTGGACTGCTTTCAATGTTTATGATGGAAGGCTTTTGAAGGCCAGTGTTTCATTGCTAAAATCCTGGCCTTTCAAATGTCTCATGAGGAAGAAGGGAAGCTTTATTGTGCCTCACCAACCAGATAAGTATAGCAGTCTGCATCAACAAAGATGTTTACACTGCATTAATATACACAATATAAAATTATAATATAAAATCAGCACTTAAACCACATGCTTTATTAATTATCTTTATTACTTATGCAGTCTCAAAACTTTAGCCCATCAAGATATAGTACTGGTTCTGGAAATGATGCAATGCTTTCAGAGAGCATAATGAAGAAATCTGCTTCTAGCTTCCCATTCACTCTGTCTTTTCTTGTCCTTCCTTTGTATTCTTGTAAAATGTTAATGTGATAATTTCACCAGCACCATTTCCTAAGCAGAAAAGAGTATCCTGAGACAGTTGCACGGTTTGTCTGGTCTAAACAGTTTGCATAGCCTGAACTCCATAGTCACACTGGGACTTCACAATGTTGAGGTTGTTGGTTTATATTGGCTCTGACTTGATCATCACTGAATTCTGCCTTATATTTTACAGTGGTGAGTTTCTGGATAAGATTCACTGTGACCTCAATGGAATTTTATACCCTTGCAGTCAAAGAAAAACCTCTGGCTTAAAGAGGTGAGTTGTGGCTGCTGTGGGGATGCAGATAGAGTTTTAGATACCCCATATCCTACAAATAGAAACTATTTTTTCTAATCCTCTTTCCTGAGTAAGAGACTATGTCATGCTGCCTGTTAAGTTTCAGGAATAGATGGGACACTGGCCTCTCTGAATGAATGGGGAATATGAGAAGAGGGAAAAGAAGTTGGATTAGATTTGGGCTGAGTAAATGTTGATCTTTCCTCACCTGCCCTGCAAAAGTTTTCACCTCATTGGACATTTTTATTAAATTTTAATCAAAAGCACAGAAAAGATTGTTGATTGTTGAAATGACTAACCCTGCTCTAAGCTTCTCTGCTAAGCCAGTTTATAGATGTTAACAGTGCCACACTGACATTCAGTTCAATCTTGTTTTACAGCCTAGGTGTCATACAAATTATCACAAAACACAAGAGCATGAAGAAATTCTGTGGCTACATAAATGTGCAGACCCAAGACCCCAAGCCTCTATGAGATACTTAAGACTGACTTGTGTTCAGAGGGTTCCCTCTGCATTTGTTGCTCCTGGTGCTAGTCTTAGGTGAGGTCACAATTTGATTATAGGGGGGATCTTGTGCTGAAACCCCAATTTAAGAGTCTGTCAGGTATATGTTTGGAGGGAGTATAAAGTTTCATCCATGAGATCTTGGATCACAAATAGATGGTCTGCCTCTCTTTTGGAAGTCATACATGATCAAAGAGGTCCTTTATTTAGAGATGGAAATGTTGCTGTCAAGCTCATAAAATACATACAAATGACAATTTTTTACAGTCCTGCATTGTACTTCAAAAGAGTGCTTTTTTTTCAAAAGGTCATGACCATTTTGATATCAGATACTATTATGTGTGAGTGGAAGGTCAGCAATCTTTTATTCTTCTGACTTAAACATCATATGAATATGTGTATTAAAGCAAAGATGAATCTCTCAGAATGAGGAAATGAATTTTTTAACAGATGTTAAAAGGCTAATAAGTCCACAACGCTTAGCACCCAGTCCAAATACCAGATTTTTATATTGCAATAAAAATTTACCAGATTTCTGAAAGTATGTGATCTCTTGAAAAGAAAAATCATAAGAAACTTGGATCAGATGTCTATTATTTAAAAAAACTTTACAGTCCACTAAAGACTGCTTTTGGCAGGGAAGTAGGAAATGAGTTGGAAAGCATTAATAAACTTTCAGGATACTTAAAAACACCAGCTTATGGTGCTTGATCTGTAAGTGAACTCTAGATTACTTCCTTTTTTTTTCTTCTTTTTTTTACCATAAGTAGTGCTTAGAAAGAAAGACAGTTTATCTAAATAAAAGAAAGAAAATAGAATGTAGGGAAAGAAAGTTTAGCTTGGACAAAAACTACAAAAGACAGACAATTAAGTACTTGACTTTTTTTCTTTCTTGCATTGAATTTGATTCCTACTTTCAGAGTTCTACAGAAGGAAACAGAAAATTGCAGTAGGATTCAATTTTAATTTCATTTATGTGCTACTGAAGTCCGTTTTACAATAAATTCATAACGAAGTGTCAGTCTGGTACAGAAGGTATGTCAAGCAGTTGGTAACAATAAAAGAGGGTACATAAACTTTGGGGATCAAAGAATAGATTCCAAAACTACAATTCGTCCCACTGGCCTGACAGGCACTGATTTTTTCCAGTCTTAAGCCAGATCTACTTTGCTCTTCCATAAAAATGTTGAGTGGTTCAAAATCAATGCAATGTTATGTAGAGTGAGGAAACTCCAGCAAAAATACCTAGCCTCTGAAAAGCACTATTTCCAAAAATGGTCAGAAATTTTTGAGATCAGCCTAAGACTTAAAAAGTTTTAGATTTCCAGACTTCTTGCTTCTTTTTGGTAAAAGCCTGAAAACTGTTTTTGTATATTTCTGGAGGGTTTTGTTGTTGTTGGTTTTTTTTGTTTTTTTTTAAGGGCCCAAACAAGCTTTGAAAAGTCTCTCTCTTTTTATTTAACATAAACTTGTCAAGACTCAGCTAGTTTTCTTGAAAGCTTTTTCTGAGGATTGGAAAGCATGTTTTGTGTGAACTCAAGCACCTTAATTGAAAGGTGTCTATGAGTGTAGTGAAGCCTTAATAATGCTGTGTTTTATCCAGAATGTTAATTAGATGTTGTGCTAGATGGGTATTAACAAGAAATAAAAGCAAAACAGTTTTAAAGACTATGTCTATAAATCCCCTACCTTTCAACTTTCCTTGCTGTGATCTTTTTATCAGTTCTTCAGTCATATTAGAATTTTATAGGATTGATAATATTTACATTCATCATTAAAACAAACCAAAAACAATTTTCTTGAGAAAAATGCTCCTGATTGACTATGAATGTCAATAAACAAGAATAAGATCAGGACAGCAGCTTGTTTTCTTTCTGCTGAGTGTCCTTAACATAATGCTAATAAGACTGTTCTCTGTGACTATATCAAAGCAGCAGGCAAAGCAGATTTGAATAGATAAACTACGTGCAATAGAAGAACTTGGGTATAAACCTTTAAAAGGCTAAAATAACCCACTTTTCTGAATATGCTGATACAGTAGATATCAGCCTGCTTAGATAATTAGATGTATATGACTATTTTCTGCACTGACTAGAATGAACTCAGAAACGTTTCTAAAGAATTTGATAAACCTTTCAGAAAATGTTGTAACAAAGCACCTCTGATAGAGCACCTATAGTAGAATGGGAATTCATTCCACTAGAAGGAATAATATGCTGAACTCATAATTAACTATATTTGCAACAAAGGAAGAGAAAGAAAAATTGAGTGTAAATTACTTTAGGAGATGCAAATGTTCACCATCCAATGAACACCTAGACTCTACCACTTCTTCTGAACCTGAGTCAGAGCACATATCAAGTATTTTTTCCTATGGCTCTTCAAATTCGTGCTGATAAGAAGCTTACGGTCAGCAAGGAGGTACTTTGGTTAAAAAGTTTATTGTAAATTACCAGGTGCTTACTAAGGCTTTAAAATTTTGATTTAAAACTGATACAGTGAAAAGAAAAAGAATTTTAACCCCAAAGAAATATTTTTAAAACATTAGATGCCTGAAAATACACATATGGAGTGCAGAGCAGTTTTGTGTTTGTTCTTTCTGATTATTGATATTGCTATGGCAAACCACTATCACAAAATTCTCAAAAGCTAGCAATATTCTGGAATTATAAACTGAAATATGACTGCCTTATATTTTCCAGAGCGGACTCCTGCATGATTAGTACTACTGAAGACAATGAAGGAACAGAGTCCTAATGGAAAAGTTGACAGTGACATATGTAATTGGATAATATGGTGCAAAATTCTTCAGGACAGACAGGCAGGCAGACAGACAGGGAGGGAGGGAGTGAGAGACTTTTCTGAGAGCCAGTGCTGTTGGAAAAAATGCCAGTGGTTTAATTTAGATAATAATTATGCCTAACATCTCCACTTGCTATCATGATAGCATTGGTCTTATTTTTTCCGTGCCACTTTGTGAAAACCTGACTTTCCAAGGCCATGCATTCCTCGGGCATCACTTAGCAGAAAGCCAAAAATATATGACTTTTTTTTCTAAAAAAGTTCCATTTTTCTTCAGAATGATAACTGAGCCCAGAGGTGACCCTTATACACAATTGCAGTTATTCAGGTCTAAAAAGCCAGCAAATTCACATGTAACTATATCTCCCAGCTTCAACAGTAGGGCAGACTGTCAGCTCCCTCATCTGTCAGCACTTGTTCAGGCTGGTAAATGAAGACTGGTGCATACTAGCAGTATCTATTTGCTACAGGATATGCACTCAAGAAAGTCACGAAAAGGAGTTTCAAGCAAAGGCCAAAACCAATCAGTCATTTTCTCCTGTTAGTGATAAGAAAAGCAACATAAAAGAGAGAGGTGCTTGTCCCAAAGGTGGTATCAGTAGCAAACTGTCACCAAATAAAAATAGTTAAAGTCCTAATGACTGTACTAATTCAATACAAATAGCCAGGTTCCAGTTAGCTTAGCATTTCCTCCTGCTAGGCCTCAGGGAGGAGAAACAGAAGTCCTACTGTTCAAAAGACAAATCGTGTGCAACTTGCCTTGGGTGAAAAAAGATGTGCTGAAATGGTGGGACAATCAGTGCCATATTGTTTCCTTGGAGCTGAAGTCCTCAAAAACCATGCTGCATCTCATTAAACTAGCAAAAATTTTCCTGCCATTTTGCTTCTCTGTGTTGTGAAGACTCAGCCACAGCTACAGTCCCTCCCATGGTGAATGTGTATTTAATAAACCTTGAGGCAGTGGAAAGCTAGGCCATCAGCCAGGAAGACTGGGAGAGGACGGCCAGGCAGAAAGGGTGGGATGCAGAGAAGCTCTGCCCGGTGTGGTCTCGCCCAGAGGTGAAGCTGGCTGCTCTCTGAAAGCTTGTCTGCCCCAATGCCCAGCACCAAAGTCCAGTCTCTGACCAGGGAATTGAGAAGTAGCTGTAAAGACCCACCACTCTGACCTGATATGATTTTATAACAGACTTCTGTGATTCAAAAAGGCCACAGAATACCAAAGGCAGAGAAAAATGGGGTTAAAACTCTTCAGATCAGGAGCGGATTGTAGGGAATGACTGACTAAGGCTCCACTGATGCTGACCCATCTGATATGTATGATCCCAAACACATTATGTGCTGCTGTATGTCTCTTCACATCTAGAGTGAAGCTGTCTCTGGCTCTGTAAATTGATTGTGCTTTTCCAGCACCCTATACAATGCTTGATTCAACTTAATCACAGAGCTGAAAAGATTTTTTGATAGTTCTTTTCAAGCCCTTATGCATGCAGTGTTATGTTCTGATATTTTAGAAACATTTTCCATGAAATGTGAAAAGGAGTGCTTTGATTCTATGACTTTTCTTTACATATTTTCAAGAAAATATACTAGTCAGAACCTGAAACAATTTAAAATGTTTTACTGTTGTCCCTCAGTTTCAAAATAATTATAGCTTTCTATGATAATTTTAAATTAGAAATTAATGAGTGTTCCCATATTAAAGTGTTTATCATAAAAGTATTATCTACATTGGTTATCTGTATCTGAAAACATGGTTTGATAAAATATATAGAGAGGGAAGGGTTCTGTAGTTGACATTAAAAACAGAAGATAAAGAAAACCTTTTCTATATAGTCAAACTTCCCTTCCCATAGCACTTTTTCTAACACTATCTTTGGGACATTGAGAGAAAAAATCAACACTAAAAACATTCAAGAGATGTTTTCAGTAGTGGATGCTCTATTGAACTTCCCGTCCTCTTTCATTTTTCCCTGTCAGCTTCTTGCACTGATGTCAGTAATTTACCTTAGATTTGACTTGCTTCTCATACTGCCTTTCTGAACCCTTACACAAAAGATGTTCAGAAAGAGACTGTGCTGTAGTGATTTCATTCAACCTAGATGCTTGATTTCCACAGCTCCTTCAGATCCAGCTTGCAAACTTCCACTCTTCAGACAGCTCAGAGAAAGGATGCTTTTCCTTTACAGCCTGCTGCCACTGTCATTCTGGATATAAATGCTTCCTGTTGTGTTTCCCCTTTCAACTTACAGCACTCAGATAGCTCATAAACTGTGGATCTTTTTGTCTCCCCCAGGCTCTTTCCTCACAGGTAACTTTCTGATGGACTTTTTGCTCTGCTCTGAGATTCTAGCCACCTGAGTAGAGCAGGTAGCTCTGAAGAGGGGGTGACTATATTTCTGAGGACCTAGATCCACTTGTGACAGAAATAAGCTTCATGAGCATGTTGTGCTACAGGTATTATGCCTCCCCATTTTTCTGCGGTATCACTCTTCATTCAAGATAAGCAATAATACATCGGGGGCACCCCAGCTACAGTCTAGAGGAACCACATCAGAAAACAAAGTCTGAGACAGAGTTTTTAAGGACCGTTTCCCCTACACACACTTTCTCTCTTCCAGACAAATAGAAGTAGTACTCTGTCAAACCAGCAGATGTCTTCAGGATCTGCACCTTTCTCTGGTAAAAGCATAGAAGATAAAAGTGTCCTCTCAAGGTGGTAAATTCTTCAGTGTGTTAGAGATTTATGAAACACTTCACACAGTAGGCAATTTCCCTTTTTGAGATTTGTGAGCAAGTCAAACGAACAACTAGATATTGTGATCTATGTCTTATCCTTGACATAGTGCAGCTAAATGACCTCACTGAATGAATTTTTAAGAATTTTAGAAAAGTATCCTTTCAAATCTATAGCAAAATTGATAAATTACTATAGTAGTAACAACTCCTACTTTAAGTCTCATTCTGTCTTCTTTTACTAGGAAGAAATAGAAATCATTCCTTCTGCACTGCAATGAAGATCACCTACTACTGTGTTTTCACATTTCATGTGGACGAGTCTAGGGTCAGATCAGGCCATCTCCTAAACTTTCTCACTGATAAGCTAAATAGACTGCTGGAGTATGTGTAGAATATTTTCCAGCCTTTAAATTATTTTCATCCCATGACGCAACTCCCTCTGGAGGCTTTCTAATTGATCAGCATTCTTCATCTGTTGTGGATGCAAGCAGTAGGTTCAGAGTTGCAGTAGTCACAGAATCACAGAGTCACCCAATTAGCAAGGCTAAAAGGGACCACAGTGGGTTATTGGGTCCTATTGTTTCGCACCTGCACAGTAAAGAAGTTCTCATTTAGGTGGAGTTTCCTGTGCATCAATTTCTGCCCATGGCCTCTTGTCTGTTGCTTGGCACCACCAAGAAGAGCCTGAGTCCACCCTTTTGTCAGCCTCCCTTTAGATACTTGTAGAAATGGACAGCTCATGTCTGCCAGGACTCCCAAATCCTTCTTCACAGAGCTGTCTTCCAGCAGGTCAGCCCCCAGCCTATACTGGTGCAGGGGGTTATTCCTCCCCAGGTGCAAGATCCTGCATTTGCCTTTGCTGAATTTCAGATGGTTCCTCTCTGCCCATCTTTCCAGCCTGTTTGAGATCTCTCTGAACGGCTGCACAGCCCTCCGGGGTATCAGCCACTCTTCCACAATAATCACTGGGATGTGAGTGGACAAGTAGCCCACAAGTCAACAGTGTGCCCAGGGGGCCAAGAAGACCAATGGTATCCCGGGGTACACCAGGAAAAGCATTGCCAGCAGGTCAAGGAAGGTGGTCCTGCCCCTCTACTCAGCCCTAGGGAGGTCATATCTGGAGTGCTGTGACCAGTTCTGGAGGGTAAAAGATGTGGTTAGGGGACTGGAGTAACCCTATTATGAGGACAGATTGAAGGACCTGGGCCACTTCAGCCTCTAGAGGAGACAACTGCAAGGGGACCTCATCAATGTGTACAAGCAGCTGAAGGGAGGGTGTCAAGAGCATGGAGCCAGGCTCTTCTCAGTGCTGTCCAGCAGTAGGACAAGAGGCAATGGGCAGGAAATGATGCACAGAAGTTCCACCAGAAAATGAAGAACTTCTTTATTGTGTGGATGACCATGCACTGCAACAGCTGTGCCCGGAGAGGCTTTGGAGTCTTCCTCAATGGAGATATTCAAGAACTATCTGGACACAATCCTGTGCCTTGTGCTCTGATTGAGCAGAGAGATTGGACCAGATGATCTACTGTGGTCCCTCCCAACCTGACCCACACAGTGATTATGTGATTTTAAGTGCACTGGGTGTAGATCAAAGAATTTCATGAGCTTGTTTTAATCATGTAAATGACCATTCTAATATAATCCACCATGTTACCTAATATCTTTTTTTTTTTTTTAGAAGACTGGGTTAGGATATTAAGAAAATATGTATCTTGCAGATACAGTTGGGTCATAAGCTTAGAAGTGTGTTCACCCATGAACCAAAGAGAGCTCAGAGACCTTCACTCTTTAATGCCCACATCAGCACACAGTATGTTGAATTTTACAAATTAAGTTTAAAAATATCTTAGGAAATAAAAGTTAATTTTATAAATTTATTTCTGCTCTTTTATTTCCAAATAATCTTCTACTCATAAAATTGATCTAATTAATATTCATTGTTCTCTTTTTATTTTCTTTTCATAACTTCATGTATTGTTGGGTTTGCCACATTTTTATGGCTGCTGTCATTTATCCTTTTGGCTGTCTTGATGCTTGCTTTCAGTTTTGACCGAACTGAATTTTGCTGATATAATTTTAGGCAGCTAGTTAAAAATTACCAAATAGTTTGCAATAACTATTTAGTCTTTTCCAACTGAGTTTTGTCTCACAGTTAATTTGTCTCATAATTGTTTTTTCCTTTGTTAAACTGGCCCTTTTAAGCACCAAGTTTATATCTCATGATATTTTTCAATGAGATGTCTTTTATTGTATGTCTTTTATTTCTTTTGCATACGTAGTGAAATCAAGTTGCAGACATTTGCGCCCAAGAAACCACTAATTTTTAGTCCTGTGATCAGGTCCTCTTTATCTGACAAGATGAGGTAAGACAAAATTCCTCTATGTAAGATGAAAGACTCTCTAAGTTAATAAATTGTCATCTGTAATTTTTAGAAATCTGTAGGATGTTTCAGTACTGGCAGCTTGAAAAAAACCCAGCATATGCTGGGCAGATTGAACTCCTCCCCATTCCTTCCCTTTCCCTGATAAAACATTTTTCTCCCTACACACAGCAAGGTATTTGAGAGCAATCCATAGCATGGAGGAGAAATAAAGAGGGAAAGGGAAAATTAGATAAGTCAATTAATTATACTTATATGAGAAAAGGGGATGTGATCAGCTCTGGTCCTAGATTTTTCTGCCTGTGTGACCATTTTCCTTTGCTTCCTACTGAATGTCCATGGAAAAAGAGCACCCCCATTTAGACAGGTGTAGCACACAGGAGTTTTTCGTCTGTGTCCCAAGGGTGGAAGGAACAACAGACACTGTGCCAATGTAGAAGCTGTTCCAAACCATCAAAGCATCTGTCTCTGAAAAGCACATAAATAATACATTTGTTCTGAATGTATATGTGTGATAGTTTATTATATTGTCACATTGATTCATGATTCAAAATTATTTGCCTTAAGACGATATCATTTAAATCAGAGCTGGATGTTTTTCCTTCCCAACAGCAAAATTATCAGTAATAAGGAGAAGATGGAGTTTAAGTGAATTCTGGTAACATGGGGCTGAGACTTGATTCCAAATATGTCCTTTTTTATTCACAACAGCCTTCCATTTCACTTTCTTTGTTGTCTGCATCATTGCCTCTACCTTTTTGTCTGACATCACTCTACCTTCCAAACTTGATTTCTGTGTAGACTGACAAACTAGAAGCTTGGCCAGGAGGGGGAGGGGAGTTTGTTTGTTTGTGTATTAGTTTTGTTCAGATATCTATTTTGTTCAGAAATTACAGCTCAAAATAAAGATAATAAATATAATAAAATCCTAAGGAATTTAAGTTATTTAACTCCATATGTGACTACTTTAATATGCATAAGTGTAGCAGTCATTAATGGGATGATGAAAATTTGTGAATGATGAAAGTGATGAAGATTGAAAGATCAGAAAACTGAAAATAATACCTGGCATTGAATAAGTAGATGAAGAGAATTAAGTGCCTGCAACTCCTTAAATTCCATTCATAAAAATGGGATTCATGGGATATCTACCATTTTGGAAGCACTTAGAAAAAAAAAAACCAGCAAACATGCAGCTGGCAGGAGCAAATTCAGTAAAGACAATTTAATTGTTATCGCAATTTTGTGTCCATTCCCTGAGGATCAGTGAAATAAAATAAGGAATACAGTCAAAATTGCAAAACTACATTGGTCAAGTCTGCAAAAAAGCAGTTTTGAAGTAAGCCTCTTAAATATCCAATGAGTGGTGCTGAAAGACAACTTGGAGGCACATACTATACAAAATATGTATTATGAAAGTAATATAGCTGCAGATAGTTTATCAAACCTATTAATTAGAAATAGAATCAGAGAAATTTTGGGACAGGATTTTTCTTTATAACAAGAATCATCACTTGGTATTTATGAATGGATTGTAAGAAGAAAATTATGAAAATGATAGTTGTGTTTGATAAATTAAACAGTTCTACAGTAATAGCCACATAATTTTTAAAAATATCAGGAAACCTATGCCCTGTTGACATATTCCAAGAAAAAACAATATTAATTTCCCTTTCTTTTTATTAAATTTTTAGTTCTTGAACTGTGGACACATATCATTTTACTGTTTATCAAAGATCACATGAAATTGTGTATGAAACTACATGCATCATACTGGCTTTAAATTTGCAATTAGAATGGTATGTTTAAGTTGAAAAATAATATCTGAATTATATGATTAAATTGAGAAATGATAAACAGGCGAAAACTTGCTAAGCAAATTATTAAATTAGTATCAAATTGTACATTCCTTGACTATTGCAAGGGACAGTAAGTAAAGCAATTGGTAAGGGTCGATTAAATAAAACCTCCCTTGTACACACAGATTTGGCATAAGGAGAGGAACTTAGCTAAGAAATGAGAAAAATCTAAAGTAAAAAAAAAATCCATAAAAAGACAAGGTTGAGAATTTTTTCCTGCTAGTGAAATCGTGAAAAGATATTTAAATAAATAATAAAAAATAATAACTTTGCAATTTTGCATTACTACAATTATTGTTCCATCTCTTTGTAGAAAAGGACATTAAAGAGCTATAGTTCTGGAAAGGAAATTTTAAATAGAGTAAATCCTCTAAGGCTCCAATTGCAAATCAATTGCAGCAGTAGCATTTTTTTAGACTTAAGACATAAGCTGCACAGGTTTCTTACCATGTTATAACTGGGACATATGTCCTGACCTCCAAGTTCTTTTTCTGAGGAGCTCCATGACAACTCTGACAGCAGACCTGTGTTCCACTCAAATGCAGGAAGTCTCACTACGAAGGTTTATTGGAAGCAGACTTGACTGCAAATACTATTAATGCTACTGCTCAACATTTTTATTTCAGTTGCTCCAAAACAGTTGAGCCTCTCTCACTCTTGGTGGCATTTGGATTAATATGCATGCTGAGGAAGAAATTATGTTTACATTTACAAAGGAATCTGGTACCAGAATTTTGTAATACAGTATTACATTATTTTACATTATGATGAAAAAAAAAAAAAAAAAACCCAAACAATTTTTGTGCTTTGTTTGACAATAGAGTTACTGTGGAAAAGAAAGAGCTGAATCATGCTTGTTTGACTGTTGCTACTTGTCTCAAATCCCTTAGATTTCAGTGTTACCAGTTTCTTCTCTAAACTGTGAGAGATCAGTATTACAGCAGTGTGCATTTTCTAGAGAATCCTTTCAAGACTTTTTCAGACTGCCCATTTCTTCTCTTACACCTTTCCCTTGCTTGTTCAATTCCAAATATTTTCCTTGACCTTTTGGCCTTCAGCTTCTTGCCACAAACTGCAGAGAAAACCTAGATCTCTGGCTCCTGTTAACCATAGACATGATGTAATCCTGCCTACATTACTTCACTATTTTTTTCAGTATAAGCATGTATATACATATTCTGCTTAACTAGTCATCTGGGGTAGGATGTGAGATCATTTTGTAAGATTGGACCAGAATGGAATTTAAGGGTCGTTTTTATAAGTAAGTGGGCAGCTGCAGTTAACTCCATAGGAGGAACTAATCTCTTGATATTTTCTGAATTTTAAACCCTTGGGGTGCAGTTTTTTTCTATTTATGTGCATATTTACAACATTTTAGAAGATAAACAAGCAAAATAAAGTGAAAGATAAGATGGTACAGAAGTACTCAGCTATTGCAGGCACTTTTGGGCTTCCAAATACATCCATCAAGCCCATGGGCTCTACAAATCTGCATGGATCAGAATGTTACGACACTATTAACATAACCTTTCATACCAGAAACTACTCTTGACTGTTATAAAATCAAGAAACAGGGTTAAAATTTCAGAAGTTTTTTAAATTAGTGTATTTCAAAGAGAATTCCCAAAGTTTTAAATTACTTTCATTTCAATGTTCCAAACAAGCGATAAGCCGTAGTAGCAGCCTATTTAGGCAATTTTTATAACTATGGATGTTTATTGCATTCCTGTCATTCACACAGTTGCAGTACACAGAGAAGGCAATTGGTTTCATCTTATTTCTCAAGTGGCAGGAAAGAAGGTTGAGAAGCCATCTTGCAATACAGTTAATATGGCCCTTCTCTGCTTCTAATCCCAATGAGGCACCGTCTGAGAACATTCATTTGTATAAGCAGTTCAGAGCCTGGGCAAGTAATACTATAACTATCCAAGTACTGTGCACATGAAACAGCTCACAAATATTAATTTGTTTCCAGGACATTGACCTTGTATAGAGTCAATAATCACACAGACAACGATTATATAATTTCATTAAGCACACACACATTTTTTCTGCTTCTGCATGCAGTTGAATTTATGTTAGTGATAAGAATTGCAGTAGTTCCTTTTTCATTCTTCAGTACCTTGCTTTGCAATCCAAGAGTCTATCAGAAGACGATATTCCCTTCAGAGATTTTTTGCCCTCTAGCAAGTTTTCCTAACATCTATAGTGGAGCTATGAGATTCTTTAAAAAAGGAGCTCAAATAAGCTTATTATAAAATAATTTTGACTTAAACAAAAGTTACTTATGAGAAAATAAATTCATTTTAACCCCTTCATGTCTGATATACTTATGCATTACAGCTATAGCTGAAATTACCAGTTGTTACTAGTCAAAATCTCTACAGCTGTGTATGGAATCCACTTGCTTTTAAAACCCTCATATTAATTATAAACTCTGTGTAGGAAGTCCTAGGAGCCCTCGTTGTATTTTTTATTTAAATTTTCTCACAGACATATTTTCTTTATGATAATTTTCAAGAGTGTCTTAGTGAGGATATTACATTTTACAAAAGCTGATTTAACATGAGCCTAGGCAGAAATTATACACTTTATTCAAGAAAATTAAAAGAAGAAAGCAGAAATTTGCAAGTAGTCTTAATTTCTCTGCACTTTTAAGTAAGAACCTCAGGAGTAAACAAGTTATTTCAGTAGAGCTGGCCTAAATTGAAAAGGCTCCATATGCTAATTTTAGAGGTGCTCAAAGTAACCAGACATAATTTCAACAAGTCTATCATTAGACCTGATTTGTTTCTCTTGGTTTCAACTGCCTCTACTAATTTCTCAACCTGTCAACTTTTATATAAAACAAGTTTTGTCATAAGAAAATATATTTTCACCTCCTTTTTCTCCATTACTTTGGGCTGTGGTTGTAAAGAGATTTTTTTCCCCCCTAAGTCTTCTGAATTCTGTTCTTGTATTTATTCATGGAAATGCCAGCTTCTCTTATGGAAGTACATGACAAGTACTGAGTCAAAACCTATCATTTTTAGTATAAACACCTTGGTTCTATACTTCTTAATCAACAGTGTTTTAAATGAAAATAAACTTTTAACAGAAAAATTTATACAGCGGTTCTCTTTATATGTCCTTTCTTACAATAGTGAAATAAACCTTTTACATTTTTTGAGATCCACTCCACTTTGTCTCACACTCTCAGCTTTCCCTCATTTGTACATACTCCTCACATATATAGAGACATATGTATAAATTATTAATTTGCTGTACATTTTCTCTCTCAGCAAGGGTCAAGGAGCTGTAATTCTTTTTCATTGTTTAACCTATGCTCCTCATACTCCTCTTTCAGTGCTAATTGTACTTTCTCTATATACTGAATAGATTACGTGAAATATTATTCTGAGATTTTTGACAAGGATGAAAAGTTTGTGGAAAAAAAACCAAACCAAAACAAAAACAACTAAAATGTCAGGAAGCAACATATCTCTGGAAGCTTACAAAGAATTTAGGGGGTTTTGAGACCACAATTGAGGCTTCCCAGAAAGTTCTGCTGCTGCTCTTTTGAGCTTCCTTCATTGTTTCATGACATGACCTCCAAAGACATCATTGTGCTTCACTTTACTCCTGTTTAATCATCTACAGATCATTTTCTCATTATTACTTTAACTTCTGCAAAATTCATCCTAACCTTTCAACAAGAAAAAAAAAGAGCTATAAGGGACAGTGAGAAATTCAGAATCTACATGTTTAATACAGGAAATGTGAAATTAAAATATAAGATTGTTAAATGTGTCACCTGTTGTCTGAAAAACTACTCCTCCAAAGGAAAATGCATAGTGAAAAATGCAAAAGAAAAATCTAATAACTATATATTATAAAATAAATATATACTTATGAATATGTATGCATAAATGCCTATTATATAATAAATATAAAAATACAATATTAGCCAGAGAAATCTGGGTTCAAAAACTTTTAAAAATAATCAACATAATTAAATTGGCAGCAAAACCTTTTTATACCATAAATCTTTTTGTACCATAAATATATGTGCTCAAGATGAAACTCCTTTGTAGTACTTGTATTTACTAAAAGATAAACTCTTTCAGTATAAAAATTAAATCCATGTATGCATTTAAAAAATTTTGGATAAAACACAAAGTTACTTTCAAGAAACTCCAACTATAAGTACTACATAGAACTTCAAAAACAACTGGATGGAAATTATATAATATTTGACATTTAAATTCTTTGGAAAGAGGAATTTTGAAAGACTGAGTCTAATGATGAATTAATGAAATAAGTAATCTTGTCTTCCAAATGTGCCACTTACTGACCTCAAACCCATCAACTTGGTACAGCTCATTTTTATACAATAGACTGAAGAAAAAAATATTGATCTTGTGTAAATACTTGTATAAATAAATAATTCTGTAATTGTTTTTAAATTTAGGGTTACTTTGCCTTCTAAAAAGAAGGAGGGAAGGAAGGGATTAAAATTTGGTCGAGTGTAATTTGTAAGGCTTAAATCAATGCATAAAACAATAAAATACATCCGATAGCTTGTCCTTCACTATTGATTTCTACCACAAAGTTCTAGAAGTTATAAAGCATAACCTTTCCTTATTCAAATATAGAAATACTTTAAAAACTGAATGTTAGACATTGCAAAATAGGATGATCATCATTGTATGAAAGTTATACTGCAGAAGTGTATGAGGATAATATGATGATTTTCTGGCTTGTGCTCTGAAGGAGCAAGTGTCTTCTACAAGATTTGTGAAAATGGTGACAGTCGTTCTTGAATGTTGCTGATGATCTAATCAAAGTGGAAAGCTGTTCTTTTTAGAGTCTGAATTTCCTTTGACTTTCCTGACTACATTACCACACTTCCATGACTTTGCAAACAGCACAGGCAATCACAAATGAGGTTATTTTTCTTCCATGAGTATTTCAAGTGATTCAAGTATAGTATATGAAGATATACTTTCACAATTTTACCCCAGAATTCCAAATATCAAAGTGCCTTCTCACATAGATGTTACCTCTTTTACATGATCTCCACATGTACATGTTGGGGGTTTCTTTTTGTTGTGTTTTGTTTTCTTCTTTCATTCAAAGGACTAATGTATTCATAGTAAATATAATCTTTAAGTCCCTGTATTGACATGTTCTTCTCAATCAGTGACAAAAGAGGAAAAAAGGGAAGAGTCTAGTAATTAACTATAAATGCAAACATTTTTTCTTTGCTCATGGAGGAACTGGAGCTTCTTCCAGGCATTAAAACTACCAAAAGTATTAGACCTTCTTCTTGGAAGAAACGAGCTACTGTCAACTGCTTTTTCTAATACCTCAAAACTTTTTTGGGCCTTTCTGCAATGAGAGGACTATGCACTGTCACCTTTGAGAAGTGTTCTGTGGGACCACTAACAGAGATCTCCAGTCTGGGGAAAACTCAGTGTAGCTGGGAGCCTCAGAACAAAGGGTTTCTCTTAGCAAGAGTAAAGGTTTAACCTATAGTTCTAGCCCACAGATACCCTAAGAGGACTGTTTGAGGCTCCAAGAGAGCCTCAATGAGGCTTTTCCTTTCCTACAGCTCTTACTGACTGTGATTAAATGAGCCAAAACAGAGAATGAAGGCACCCCTGGAACAGTGAAGTGAGTAAGCATAATTACACCTATCATTTCATGGAAAGGAAGCCTAAATATGTATGAAAAAGATTGAGAAGTACAAGGGAAATTTTCAAGGCAAAAGTAGAAACAATTTGTTTTATGAACAGTTTGTTCATAAAATTAGGATAATTTGCAGTAACAAAGCTTTTAAGTCAATTTGGATTTATAAGTGAAACCAGCTGAATTAAATGAAATAAATTTGCAAGTGGAGCAACTCAAAGTAATTATCAGTGGGACTCAGCATGGCCCCAGTGGTTTTCCTATGCCTTTGAGTCTTACCGTATCCATGAGAATGGACTGCTGTACAGAGAGCTTTCAAAGTCACAGATCACAAGTATGCCCAAGCTGCTGATTTCTGGCCTTTACATATGCCAAAAATGTGAGGAAAGTTATAACCATGCTTCTTAGAAAAAGAAAAGGAGAGGATATTTAGATTAGGGAACTAGTAGCAAGGCCTGATGAGCACAAATCAGAGGAGCAGATAGATAAACAGCACTTTATAAATTATGGAAGAGGCAAAGAGGCTTTTGGACAACTCAAACATTCAAGCTCTAGCTGGCTATAAATATGACCAAACTAGAGTTAGGATCAATAAGGTTTCTCTAAAAAGTTTCAAATGGCAGTTTGACAATCTACCAAAAAAAAAAAAAAAAAGAAAAGGGGGATTAATTACCACTCTCCACAAAATAATTTATATTATGCTTCTTTTTGCTATTACAGTATTCCTTACACCTCCACTTAGTTCCATACAATGGAATTTAGGTTTAGTTTAGGTATTTCAAGGACAAATCACATATTAAGTTTTAACTACTATCAAATGTTTCACAAATGGTATGCCATACATATATATAGATCTATTTAAGGAATTTCAAACAACTCTTAACATCTCTGAAAAAAAAAAAAAAAACTACAAAAATCACGTTTCTAAAGCATATTTAGTTACACCAGTTGGAAGTATTAAAAAAAGTTTGAAAAAGACACGCTGAAAAGCCACTACTGTAAAGATTTGAGTCTGCCTAACTGGTATGTCTAGACTCATTAAATGTCAAAATACTAACTGTCTCTTATTTTCAGAACACAGAAATGTATATTTTTCATGTCACAGATGCCAGAGGTGAAAAGCAATTTAATTCCAAGCTGGCATGATATGAAAAAGAACTGCTGCAGAGATTTCAGGAACAACAAACCTACTTCAGACCTCAGGGAAAGCCTGCAGAGAAGTGTCCTTACTAAAATCTAAAAAGAAAGGCTTTGAACTACAACATGGAAACAAATATGGACATTTTCTGTGAGCTCAAAAAAAATAAAAAAGAAAGAGAATAGATTATTCCAAAACGGAAATAAGGTCCTGGCACCTCCACTATAAAAAGCTCACAGGGCTAAATATGTTTAGTCTCTTCCCTTCATGTTTAGCTTCAGTTTTGACTAAGAAAATGTTATCCTTTCAGATCAATAAATCTTGGTAATGGCCTCTGCAGAAGTTAATTTCCACTTTATTCTATACAGTAGGGAGCAGAGTATGAGAGACTCAAAGATTTATAAAACATATTGTGGGGCTGGGAAGAGCCACAGGTTAAGTGCAGATTTTGCCTCTTGAAACTTCAAAAGACAGTGAAAGATGAATGAAGGAAAATTAGAGCCAAAAAAGAGATGCTGATCAAAAACAGCAGTTCAGGATCTTCTTTTCTTATGCTAAAGCTCAAAAAGCCTAGCAGTGGTTCATTAGGGAAAGAACCCTAAAAGCTATATTTGTATTTATTTTTTGTTTTGTTTTTTTTTTTTTAATATGAGTTTTTAACACTGGTGAGTACTCCCAAGGCTTGGTAACTACCAATGGGCTGAAGACCAGCCATGTTATGACTTACCAACATGAAATAAGGGTTTCACAATGTGGCTTCAACTTAAATGGCACATGGCTACCTCCTCTGGTTTATAAAGCTCTAATAACACCCACCTCATCTCACATGATATTTCCACGTGATATGGAAAATGACAGCATACAACTACAAGGAAATGTAGTCTTGGGTCCCCATACATGTGGAGGAAATGGTCTCATTGAGAGAGGGTGAGATGACAGTAAAATGCTTTGGTGCTAAGCTTGGCTGAGCAGCTGTCCATGCAATGTTACTGCAGGCTGACAGAGTCCTGTCACTGTAGCACTGTCAGTGCAAATGACATCCTCCCAGACACATTTGGAGCTGACTTCTGCAGCAGACCAAGGATGGTAAGCACGATATATGAGGCTGACTTCTTTGGAAGAAGAGAGTTTGCTTATGTAAAGGGACAGTGTTCCACCCACATTCTGGATCAGAGAAAAAGTGCTGGGCTTTTTATTTGCCAGTACAGGGGAGCTGTATAGCCAAAGGAGTGAAGATAGTATCAGATGGGTCGGTGGGAGCTGTGCGAGCCCTGTGGGCTTTTAAATGTTCTCTAAAATAAACCATCTCTCTCCAGTAGACCACACAGAGAGTACCCTCCTAAAACTGGCACCTTGGATATATGTAGGAAGTTTCATGGAGTTTTACTGAAAAGACAATAGGGTAGAACTACACAGCTGAAGGCAGAGATTTAGGTAGCTGGGATGTTGTAGAATTAAACAAAAATGCATAATGTTAGATGGCATAAATGCTACCTGGGCCCACCTGAATGTTAGCTCCTACACTAAGTTGGAAGGTTAATCAGGATTAGTAGCATTGGGCTCTTCATTCCCGTTTCTGTTGGTCAAAATGAATGGAACTAAGTGATCTTTTAAGGTCCCTTCTAACCCAAACCATTCTATGATTCTATGATTCCATTCAATAATTTCCTAGAAGCAGCAAGGAGCTTCTGGAAGGTCTGTACAGTGATCCGCCCAGCTTGCTGGGGTCTTGCATCTTCCCCTGCCCAGTGGTACCAGAATAGTGATACATGACTGGCCACAAAGCTGACAAAGTAGCCCACAGGGCAACAGGGGGCCAAATAGGAATGGACGGGAGGAGTTTGATGATTTCCCAGGTAGTATCTGCTCTTGATTGTCCTGGTATGTCAAAGAGAAATTGTTAATTTATTTCATTTAGCAGATTTTATAAGACTTTAGGACTCAATGTGCAAATTTTATTTATAAAGAAAGAGTTGCACACAAATAGTCCTGGTAAATTACTGGTGAATATGTTCACATCTGTGCAAACTTTATTCATATTATCAGGCTCTTTTAGGCTATATTTGCAGAGAGTACGATGAAGAATATCTTTGCAATTCCTCAAAGGGAATACATGCATTTTCATTTCTGGTTTGCAGACACTAAATAAAAGGGAGCGAAAGAAAGAGTTTGCTGGAGAAGAAACTATTATTTTACTTTTTTTAATCTAAGACCACTTATCTTATTACTTCTTACTAATCCTAAATGCTTATTGCAAAGACAAAAATTTAATTGACTCTAGGGTTTATCACTGTAATAGGATATAGATTACCATAAAGGCAACATAAAACATTACTGCACAGAGCTGTTAACAAGGCCTCCTGATTTGCTCTGCAAAAGTTTTTTGCACTGCTTTTTGCAGGCATGTTTTTTAGGAAAAACTCCAAGTATTCTGATGGGTGACTGAAGGCAGAAGACAGCAAAAAACTCAGAGCAGAGAAAATGTTGTTGTACTGTTCAGACAATACACAAACAAGTCTGGCTTCAATTCTTTCTGTCACAGATAACTTTATAACCATGATCCGCTGATTAAACACCGCTAGAAAATTAAGGCAATTATTTTCCTTATTCACAAAATGTTTGTGATAGAAATGTGTAAAAAATGTACCTAGAAAATAGAGAGGAGAAATTGGTTTACAAACTATACCTCAAGAATTGCTAAACCAATTTTTTTCAAAAAGCAAATTTTCCCACCATTTCTAATGAAAAGAAGCCTGGAAGACTGCTAGTGCCTTTCAGAAAGTTATGAGCATTTTGAAATAACGAGACAAAATTTTAAGAAAATAAAAGGTTTTCAGTGTGCACTATGAATTAAACTCATTTTTCTAAGTTAAAAATATAGTTATAATAAAATTTTCATGACTCACCAGATATAACAACTTGCTTGAGATTGGATGAGGATGTGGGCAAATAGACAATGCAGGAGAAGTGCTAGCCCAAATTGTGGTACATATCTTGAGTATTTAGGAAGTCAATAAAACTTTTCAAGTTTCTGGCTATCTTTTCTTTTATTTTCCCCCTGAATATTACTAAGGAAGACGTCCTATGGATCCTATCACCTACAGTGATGATCTTTCTTCTGTATACTGAAACACAGGAGAAAGCATAAGGAGCAAGCCTCAATGGATGCTACTTTATCCTTTTCTGTGTTGTGCCTTTTTGCAATATATATAGTAGAAGGATTAATGACTCTGGTTCTCCCTTTTGTAGAGTCATTTCTAGAGGAATGCAGGGTTATAATCTGTCTCCCCTGCAGAGCATTAGATTAAAAACTCATAAAGATCATTGTTACAAAAGTACCTTGTAACAGGAAAAAAATAGAGTTGGCAAAAGGAGACGTAGGTTTCTGCCTTACTTTTTACTACTTAATAACCCAAAGAGTAAGCAGGAATATGCATGACTAAAGAATTGTCACAAATTATGCTTCCTACTCATCCTGAAGAGTACACACACAGAGGCACCATATTTGACTGCAATTACCCCCGTGGACTATTACAGGACCTCATTTACCTTCTGCATTTTGAGGTTGATCAGAGTAGGTCCACTTTATATTTTTCTGCTCTGCTATATTGTTGCAGAGCAACAATATGTGTGAGCTCATGTGTTTCATTCTAATTCTGTACTACAAAACACTAAAAATATAACTAAATTATTTCTTAAATTGCATTTCTAAAGATCGTCTGACTTTTCCTGAATTCAGTGATTTTTAGGCCATATAGTGCTTTATCAACCCATTTCATTAACTTCAACTTTCCCAACAAATGAGAGAAGTAAACCATAGGGAATCTTTTTCCTTTAAATACCACTTATTTTCTAGAAAGTCAGAACAATGGAAACAAAGTGCTTCAAAAAGTATCTAGTGCTCACTATTGTACTTCCAGAAATAGCACAGAAGCCTGAACTGTCCCATTTTCCACAGTTTTATTTCATTAGTTTTCTTTCAACTTTGAAAATTAACTTATTTCCTTTCCCACTTGTATTATGATGTCATACTACAGACTAGCTATGACAGGACATAAAAGAAATGAACAGATCACCTAATTCTGTGATCTTGACAGCAGTGTGAAGAATATTTTCATGAATCCTCTACTTTGTATGCAATGGGGATTGTCTGACATTTAGTAAATGCTATCATCTTGATTTCCAGAATTCTGTTCAGTGCTAGTAAAATCTAATCCAAACAATCCACAATGTAGATGTTTTTTTCATTTCCATGCATAGTTAAATTAAAGTTTGATCTGTGTGGGTTTGTAATCATGTTGCAAAGAGGAGTGGGGGGTTTTTTGGGGGGGTGTGGTGGGGGGGTTGTTTGCTTGTTTGGGTGGGGTTTTTTGTCTGTTGATATTGTTGTTCATTTGGTTTGGGCTTTTTGTCCCCAGAGATGTATGACCTGGAAAAAATGAGGCAAGTTACTGAAACCTGTATGTGGAAAGGAACAGATTTTCCTTTCATGGGCTATTTGAACACTGTCTGCCACACTGAATATATTCTCATTCTTCCTTGCTCCAAGTTTGCAAGCCAAATCTGCTTCAAACAGAAAAGTAATATTGAGGAACTCTATATTTAGTCTTGTAATATGGCATAGCAGCAGGAGAGGTTCTGTCAATCAGCTGGAGTTCTGCTGTTTCCTTGGTTGACATTAGCTGGAGAACCTCTTTTCTCAAGAGGTGCAGAATCTAAAAATGATTCTCTAAATCTGACTCTGATGTTAGAAGATTTCATTCACGGGAAGCCTCCACTGTTCCATTTGAAACACAGATTGAAAAACTTTTTGACTTTAGAGATGACACACAGAAATATGCTCCATATTTGGAGCATGTGTTTTGTCATTTCTGAAGACTTTCAACAAAACTTTCATTTTACTACTATTTTCAGCTTACTTAAACAATGATAAAATCACACACATATTTCTTTACTTCTTTGGAAAAAAACTATTCCACTTTCAGAAGCAGGATTTGGAGCATCTAATCTCCCAGGAAAAAAAAAACATGTTTAGGATAGTACAATTTTGTCTGGTTTTCATAGTCCACTGCAGCACCTGCAATAAACACTGGTCAATATGCTTATCTGCTCAGTTTGATGGAACCAAATCAATAGAAAATCCAGATCAGGTGCCATAATACTTTAAGTAGAAGAGCCCTGCTACCCACACAGGGCTCCCCATTCTGAACGATGCTTTGGGAATGTGAGGCAGGCAAGCTCATAGGTCGATGCTGAAAGGTATGACCCTGTTGGCCCCATATTTTGAAACATGCCAGAAGCCTGTGTACAAATAGTGCTCTTTTCCTCACTTCACAAATTTCAGCAGTTTAACAAGTCCCTGAAGTGAGGCAGAATGCAAAGCTTCATCCAAAGCATCACAACAAGGAGCTGGAAACCCTCTGGAGATCTGCGGTCCGCCAGTGCCTCCACTCTGCTGATCTTGTCTAAGCTGTGCTGAATGAAGGTCAACCTTTCAATTAATGCCTATTCCACCATAGCAAATTGCTTTTTTTTTCCCCGTGAATTGATATGATATAGGAGACTTTTTTTTATTATTAATAATTTAAAGGTTCTATCTTTATTCCCTTATCCAATGGCCTGCTTTAAAGCATTAGTGGAGAATACTAATAGGGCTACTTTCACATGGGATATGTTGGTGTAAGAGATAGTACCTATAATAAGGTTGAGCATGAGGCATAGGTAATCCCCAGGTACTTTGTGATATTTGATTTGATTTGTGGTCCTTTGCAAAAGAGGCAAAACACACTTGAACCTGATAAATGTCCTGTAAGAGAAAGAAAAATGTCTGCTGGTCAGAGAACAAAATTACTCCCAAGGGGATATGATGCTTTAAGAAAGAATATTTTCCATATCCAACTTATTGCTAATAGCAAAATGAGCTAGAGGAAGAGACAGAGAAATGTCAGATTTAGATGACTCTTCAAGGTCCTCCTATTTAGCCTGTATTAATGCAGTGTAATAAAGTTTTAAAAAGAACAAATTCTTCCCTTAAGTATTTTATTAACTATTAGCAGGTTTGGAGTGGTTTAGTTAAAACACTGGTACCTTTACCTTTATACTTATAAAACATGTCAATAGAGTTCAGAAATTTTTATTTCTATTTTCCTTATACCTTTTCCTAATAGGACTCTATATTTTCATTTACAGGTTCATAGCACCTAAAATTTTGGGATACTGCTCTTGTTTCTCTACAATTAAATTATTGCTATGAACAGCACTGCAGCTAATGCAGCATGTCTTAAAATTGCATTCTTCAAGGCTCAGACCAGTAATGGCGGAGGATATTTTTAATAAAGACAGTAGGCAATGTTTTCCCAGTTCTATTTGTCAAACAAAAGGTTTATTTCTCATCAGCACAACCTTGACTTGGCATCCAAACTCTCACAACATGATGACCTTGTGAAAGAAACAGCCTGAAGATTCTTAGCACTGGGATTTTTGTTCTCCATCCCTTCCTGTTTGGCTTCAAGTACATTGTAGTTTGTGGATGTTCAAACATTATTCTTTAAGAATAAATACCCATATATATTATAGTGTAATTTTGGTGGGGTTTTTTTGTTGTGGTTTTTTTGGTTGGTTTTTTTTTTTTTTTTTTTTTTTTTTTTGGTTGGTTGGGTTGTTTTGTTTTGTTTTGTTTGGGATTTTTGTGTTTTTTTTTTTTTATTTCTAAGACAAAGCTTCTGTTCCACAATTACAAACAATTATTTTGATTTTTTTAATGTCATTGGTGATGTGGCCCTCAGTGCACTCGTGAAATTGAAGAAGTTTAAAATTACAGAGAGAAGATGGAAATAGCTGAATATCAGACCAATACAGTATAACAGACACATCTCACATAGTGTCTGAAGAGTACCTCAACAGTAAGGAAACCTCCCGGAGATAACAAACAGAAGAAATCTTTTGAAAAGCATCTTTATGATTTGCATAACTGGGTTGTTTCAACTAACCATTATTCAGACATTAAAGGGGAGACCTTTCTAGATATTTAAAAAGTGTAAATGTCCAAACACAACTGGTAGTGAGACAGTTATCCTGAAAGAATATATGACCAATGAAGCCATGTGTTTCAGAAGTGAGATGCCTAGTATTCAGTAGAATGCCAGTCTTGGCACCCCTAGGATACAATAATATATTTTCCCCTTCTCATAAGCTAAATCAATAACATTAATAATTTTAACTAATGAATATGTTTCTGTAGGAAAATGCTAAAAAAGAGGGTTAAGTGCTTGAAAAATGACAACACAGACATTTTTCACATCTTGGTGTTATGACTTGAAGTCTTAAATCATTACAGGAAAAGAAATGACACTGCTTGTCCTATCCTCTTGGTGAAAGTGGCTGACAGAAGGACTTCCATCACGCATACACATCACACACAAACTTACATAAATGCACGGAGAAGGCTTGCACTCATCTTCTAGCTATCACCAGCACTGAAAACACTACTCTTCCTTTTATTCTTTTTGATAAAAACTGCAAGCATCTCCAAGCTTTTCTCATTAACCTCTCTTTTCTATACTTATCAGCATCTTTTCCACATTGTTGGGGCCATTTTCCAAACAATCATTTGAGGGAAGGGGAAAAGCCAAAGCAATAATGGGCTCAGGGTCACAATTGAGACTGTTCCATATAATAAGCAAACCTGAAACAGTAAACTGAGAAAGAAAGAGGGAAGGAGAAGGAGAAAAGAAAATGCTGACTTGGGTCAGGGGTCAGCTCTCTGATCTCATTGTCAGCGCCTCTGCCTTTTGCGTTATGGAATTTGTCTTTCATTACCCTGTCTGCCACTCCTGTCAATACACCCTGAAAAGACTCCTCAATGGGAAATTGTAAAGTTCTGGTTGAGGTAACAGGGGGAACTACCCGCTGAAGACAGCTTGTGGCTCGCTGCCGTTTCCTGGGTCTCCGCCCTGGTGCCACTCTTCCCCCAGCGCTGCCTCACAGAGCATCAGAAGGGACTGCAGGGCAAGAGGGGTTGGCTACACAGCCCTTCCTCCCAGGCAGGGCATCCCTGCTGCTTGAGGGAATGTGGGGCTTTCATATCTGAGCCCCTCAAGTGCTGCAAAGGCAAACAATGCAGGAACACCTACTAACACAAAGAACATTGAAAAATCATTTGTTTCACCAAGAGAAAGAACATAGTGATTTTCTGAAACTGGAGATGAGGTAAAATGAAGACTCTGAGTGTGGTAAGAGGAACTTTAAGCATCATATATGATGAAGATATTTAGTTCTGGTTTATTCCCTTTAACTTCCTACCTTTAAAAGACTGGGGATTTCCATCATAGTTAAGAGAGTTATAATCGCCCCTGACATTTGTACTACATCAACCTATATTGAAGGCCTTTCCAACTGAGTACTCAATTATCATTAGCACTGCTGAATGTCCCAAGGAGAGTTTTTGTTTGGTAGAAATTAATGAATGACTTTCAGTTTTCAAACAAAACTACTTGTACATTAAATCACATTTGAAATGTCAGATTTTCTTTTGTTTTCAGTTTATCCTTCAATTTAAGTAATACTGTATTTAAATGTGCTTTAAAAAAAATGAAGTATTTTCTTAAAATTGGTGTAATCTACTCAAATTTGTGATGCAAACCTAAATTTAATTATATGACTGGTGAACTTATAAAACCCTTCACTGGAAAAATTTGCTTGAAATAAAGCATCCCATGCCCACTTTGTTTCTGAAGTTCCAACAAACTGGAATTAAAGTTTTACTTTTTATTTAGACACAATCTAGGTCATGAATTTTAAAATGTCACTGTCCTTGGAGGTACACTGAGATCTCTGAAGCCAAACTTAGGTCATTGCATAGTGCTACTTATAAATATGCTAGAATATGTCTATTCCAGTTGCAAAACACTGTCTGAGTTTACCAAGAAGAGTTGTGGTATGGCTCATTAAATCCATCCCAAGTCAGCTTACACTTCCTATACAAGTGAGAGCTCACTCAGGAGGATGCTTTAATTTCTGTAACATTTTTCTGCAAAAGTACAAAGCAATCCAGTAGTGCTTGTCCTAACTAGTTTAGTCCTATGATCTTACGAAAGTATTCTGATATCATCCTCTGTAGGTTGATTACTTTTCCTACTGTTTCTCAGTGTAGAGGGAAAAAAATCATTAATAAATTTACCTACCCCAAATTTTGACATCACCATGGGCAGGAGTTGGAATGAGGGAAGGAAGGGAAGATGTTTAGGGTATGGGTTGGGTGTGGGAAGGAAGGAAGGAAGGAAGGAAGGAAGGAAGGAAGGAAGGAAGGAAGGAAGGAAGGAAGGAAGGAAGGAAGGAAGGAAGGAAGGAAGGAAGGAAGGAAGGAAGGAAGGAAGGAAGGAAGGAAGGAAGGAAGGAAGGAAGGAAGGAAGGAAGGAAGGAAGGAAGGAAGGAAGGAAGGAAGGAAGGAAGGAAGGAAGGAAGGAAGGAAGGAAGGAAGGAAGGAAGGAAGGAAGGAAGGAAGGAAGGAAGGAAGGAAGGAAGGAAGGAAGGAAGGAAGGAAGGAAGGAAGGAAGGAAGGAATTTGTTCTTCTTGATTTTTCAGATAGGACAGCACCCTGGAAGTGTGACAATAGATTAGGGAAATAATTCATTTTTAGTGAGCAGCTTATGCACATGACATGATCCCAATTTGATAGCCTTTGGAAAAAAGGAGACAAAAGATGTTTTCATGCTCAAGCTTGTGATATTGGCTTGAGTTATGCTCTGTCAGATATGTGAGACTCTTCTCACAGAAGCCATTCGTGTTTCCCCCCTTGCCTCCTCCCCCCCAGTTACAAATCTATCCATGCAAACCCAATAAAACTATTCAGAAAGAAAAATTAACAAATCTTAAAGGATCATGAGAATTTCTCCATTATAGGAAAATTGAGACTAGACTCTTTTCCCCTAAAAGTGATATGTTCTCATTCACAGTGAAACACACTTTTGACCAGTCCTATTGTCTTTGTTTTGCATAATCAGATTAGTTCATCACAACGGTTCTTTGTATCCTAGCAAATCTCCACAAGAGATGGAGAATCTGATCCAATCTGGAATTTTGGAGATTATCTTAGAAATGAGAGCTCTTAATTCTTGTTTGGACCCCTGAATGTCTTCTCATCACTCCCCATCCCAGATGAACAACCAATTGTTCTACAGATGTCAAGCATCATAAAATAGTCATGTAGCATTATCTCCTGTACTTAATGAAGTGCAGTTACTGGAGACTGTTCATCAGTAGGACAGACAACCTCATTTTCATAGTCAGGTATATTTGGCAAAGGTCAGTATCTGAGGAGGCTTATGTGGTGAAGCCTTTCAGGGACACTGATGTAGAATAAATGCTACCAAGTTCATTTGGATAAAAAGTAAATGACAAAAGTGTCCCCTTCAGACCGAAGTAGGCTGATTTATCTATTATGAAATAGTTCCAAATGCTGATACAAAGATGAGCTTTGGAATGCGGAACTTTGGCTTTTTCTTTTCTCCAGACCTTCTTATGTGCTTACACCAGCATAGGAAAGCCTAGCATTGTACCTTAGAAAAAAGCACTTGAGCCATTTATCTGCATCTTATTGGTAGGTAAAAAGCCTAACCTAACTCAAAAGTTGAACTGTGCCATTTCGGTACACAAAAGTGAATTTCACCCACAGCAATTCCACTAGCCAATTTACCAACAGATGTTGATTTACAGGGAGATCTATTAAATGAATTTGTCCTTCATTAATAGACACTATGTTATAAAGTTTTCCCCAATAGCTTTCCATAGCACACTTGCTCCCAATTTGGTTAAAGTCCAGTCTTTGCTATAAAGTGCAAAATACTTGGCTGCTAACTAAAAATATATAGCAAGCAAGAAACACTTTTTAATTAATATAAAAGAAGTAGTTGTATTATTAACAGTGGTACTGGGAAAAAGTCAGTTTTATTTTTCCTCCTAAATTATTATTATATGTCTCCCACTGCTGGCATTTTCTTTGAAATAATCGTCCTTTTTCCAAAAGGTAATGGATACTTTTACCGTCCATACTTTCCCTTTATGAGCATTTATAAGCCTCACTGCACATACTTTATCCAACAGGTAAGGTTCTACCTTATAAAAAAGCAATTTAGCTTTATAGATTTGGCAATACTGAACACTTGGTTAAATGAAGGGTGCCTTATTTAAGAAATGGCATATCTGAAAAGGACTGTTATCACAGCTTTAAGTCAGTGTAAAAACACTGTCCAGTACACTGCTTTGATATGGACGGAAACTATTGCTTCTGGCATGTTCTCATGTTGGTGGGTGCCTGGAAATCTTTCCGTACATGCTTCTGTTTAGCTGGAGAAAAGATGGTGCATATCTTGAGGATGAATTTTTTTATTTAAAACTCTGTTCTTTTGTTTAGGAAAACATTTGTGCAGAAATTTGATATATTAATTGCTCAAGTTTTTAAGATACATTGCTTTTCAAAATAAGGGACTTCAAAGGAGGCATTTCTAGAACATGATTGAATCATAATGAAATTTTATGGTATTAAATGTTACACTTTCCATATTCCAATTTTAGACAATTTAACATTCAGACATCCCAAAACCGTGTTTATTTGAAAGAAAAGCAAGTTAAAAATGTCAGAAAGTCATAATTAAATACTAGGGTTTATAATGCTAATGAGATTAACATTTTATAACAACCTCAGGTTATTTTATATTATTTTTAAGCTGGTAGAAAATAAATTATGCAAATACTGGGGCATCTGAGGGTCATTTCGGGAGCTATGCCCGAGGTAATTTTTTATTAGAACATTAAATGACTGATTTTAAAAAACAATATATTAAACAGAATAAGAATGTTTTTGCACAATTTGAAACGTAACAAGAATCCTTTATTTTCATTCAGCACACAGCAGTATCTTGTAAAACTTCATTTTTTATAAATTTTTCTTTTTGGCAGGGGGTTAGTTAAAATTAATATAACTTTTTTTTATTTTGTGGTTTTGGTTGGGATTTTTTTTTCAGAATTGGTTGGTGGGGTTCTGCTGTGTTTGCTGCTTTGAGCTGGGACTTCTTTGTCTCTTAGTGATAATTTAATTTGAAGAGGAACAGATGATCTTAGTCCTCAAAGCAACGATCTCTCCCTACTTTTAAAATGTACCCCAAGATATCCAAAAAAACTTTCAGCTTATTTGTCTTGGTGATCCTTTTGCAACAACAAAGTTGAGGAAGTTTTTTACAACTCACTATTATTGCATTTGGTAAACAATTTAGTTGCCAGCACTTTAGAGCTGTTGTCACCCATAATCCTCTCTTGTGTACCATTGACAGAGTGACCTTCATACTCACTGGCTCATCCATCATACAATGAACTTTTCACTCTACACCATGCTCATCCTTCCCGAGTAAGGAAAACCTTTGTCCGCATCCCACTTTGCCATTCACTGGAGATTCTGTACTTTTGCAAATGTGTATCATGAGAAATGAAAAAAAGGAGGAAGTGGGAAAAAAAATCACTAGTTCAGCACCTTTGAAAGTAAGTACAGATGGCTAGCTTTAAAGCACATCTATCATTCCCATTTGGAGCTCTTTATCCAATAGGCCGCCCCCACTTGTGCTGCCCCACTGGACAGAAGACACCGAGTGAATCAGTAACAGTGAAAAACTAATTGCCATTTGAGAAATGCACTTCCCCTGCATTGCAGGATGATCTGTGCATTTGCCACAGATCCCTAAAATTAAGGATACCATTGAAAAGAGTTTGGCTTTCAAATCACAAGCAAACTCTTTAAGTGAAACATATTAATAAATGAAGATTAATTGATATTTTCTATCTTTTGTAATTGGCAAAGTTTGCTTTTAAAATGGCTACAAAAAACATTATTAAGGACAAGGGATTAATCCTGTTCACATATTCATGTACAAGGTCTTGAGTACTCCTGCACTAAAATATTTCTTGCTCCTCCAGAGAATAGGTTAAAACATTCAATTCTGGAGCCATTCTATTTGTATTTAATCCTTATTTTTCTCTGTTTTTATTGATATAACACTTGACTATAGCTTAATCTCAGGTTTTTAAAGTCATCTCTTCAGCTGCTTATTTGAATGTTCTAAATAAATATAGAACCAGCAGAGAGTATCAATAACTATGTAGTACCCTGGAAAAGAAAAAAGGGAACTATTTACCCTTAAGTTTGCACATGGCACAATGTAATAGAATATGAAGTGGCTTATTGGATCCCTATGACTTGCTATTTTTTTACCATTTGTTTGTTTGTATTTTTTTCTCCACAGATTTTCAGAAAATGTTGTAAATAATATATATCTATCTACTGTTTAAAATTATGTATGAGACAATAAATCATAGAAAGACCTCAAGCTTAGAAAAGGGGAAGAGAGATATTTAGTGGTACAGCTGACGTGAAAAACTCGGGACTGCCAATGGTACATCACTGACATTTTCAGATAATGAATGTAAGTAGATTTGGTTATGTTTAAAATCTTGTTCCATTTTCTTCATGAAGATAGAGTTATACTCCAAACATTTACTATTTACTATTATTTTTCACATTTATATGCAAGAAAATTTGCATTAAAAGTCCTATTTACAGAACATTATAAATTTGGTATTTCCCAAGAATTTATCTGCCTTTATTACAAAAAAAACCAAACAAACACACAAATTCCAACCAACCAACAAAAAAAAAAAAAAAACCAAAAAATAAGAAACAAACCCCAAACAAGAAAACAAACCTTCTAGAAAATACATGGCAGGTTATGGAATTAAGTTATAAAGGCTCTGAGAACATTTTTTTTTTCCCCCATTTCAGTTAAGAGTCTTTCTACTTTTTATTTGAGAATTTTAGTGCTTTTATAAACCCAGAATCATGGACTTGAACTCTCTCTCAGAGATGTTGACATAAGTCAAATTAACATAACCTAAGTAATTTCCACCAAAGAAAGTCAGTAATTCCAACGCAGGAGTGGGGAGTGGGAAGTATCTCACTCAAAATCATTCACTTGTCAAGGTTTGGTGAGGTCTTACACTCATTCGTTGGTATTTTCTCCAGTCTTGCCTCCTAGTTGCTTAACCTGTGAAACTGCAAACCTTTATTTCTCAACTGCATATATTCCCCCATCAGAATGCTTAATAGTTTTTAAATTGTGGCTTTAAATTGTATTTAAATAGAGGAAAAATATAAGAAAGTAAAATATTTTTAATGTAAACCTCAAGTAGCAAGAGTAGTACTTAAAAAAATAAGTTGAAGAAGAATTTGAGTATGCATATTTATCAAAAGCCAATTTAATATTAATTTGTAAAAAATTACACTGTTTCTACTTCAGTTTACTGCATATAGATATTTAAAAAATTATTTTGTTGTATTGTTCTGAGGCAAGATCCTCTTCCCTCTTTCTAGGGGTAAATTATATAACTAGTTTCTCTACAAATAATAAATAATAATATTAAACCACACTCAGAGGTGAGAGTGAGATTCAGTAAAGAAGCACTCATGGTAAGCACCTGTAAAGTACAAATGCCTTTGGAACATCTCTTTAGACTGTATTTTTTTAGTGCTGACTTCCACTTCGCTGAGTTGAAACCTCTGCTGTCCAAAGAACAGAGGTGCTTCTTAGTTACAGTGGATACCAGTGCAGAAGATATTCCTCATTTCTACTGATTAGAAAAACAAGGACCTGTCAAAGTGGACGTGATCTGCCAGGCATTGGATAAGACAAAAAGTACACAATTCCTGCAAGTGGAGCACACTCATTGCTTCTCTTCAATATGACATCCACTTGCATTCACCTGAATGTTTACTGCCGAACTTTTGGGACCCTCCTGCCCAGCTCAGAGACTGAATACACACAAGAAATCAGTTTGCACCTCATCAATATAGCTGTGAGGTTAAAGGTTGGGTTTCCCTTCCCAATGTGTTAATGCCACAATAAGAAATTAGAAGCCTTACATATCACCTAAAGACAAAAATCCTCTTTGCAATGTCAACAAAATCATCAGCTACTGACAATCTCAGCTTAACCATTGAAACTAATCTTTATATAGCTAATAAAAGTCAGAGAGGACTTTATCACTGAATTTCCATTCACTTACACAACCCGCATGCAGGGTGAATAACAGGGAAGAAATAATAAGAGAATAAATACATAATAATACAGAGAAGGAATACTGCAGCATTTCTGAAGGGAATGACTGCAACAGGAGACTAGCATGAAGGAAAACCTTTTGCAAGTAGAAAGTGCACCACCAAACAGGTTGAGTTAATACTGGTTTTGCTGTTTTTCTGCCGTGTCTCTCAATCTTAAGTCAGCTGAGCAGCAGCTTTCTTAGTGGGAAAAAACAGGAGGAGGTCAGGCGGAATGACCTCCCTATTTTGTCTCCCAGTGGCCTGCCTCCCATTTACTACACCTTTTGACATCCTTAAGTAGATATCTCTTTAAGTGTTCAGTCAGTAAAACAAACTGCAATGCAGGCAAAGGAAAGGGGGGGTGGGGGAGGTGGGGAAAGAAATGTACACTCTGGGGCTCAGATTGAATGTGAGGCATGCACAACCCGTAAATGTTTCTTATATCTTCAGCCACAGATATAGTCTATTATTTCATGTATCCAAAAAATATTAATTTACAGTTTACTAACCAACTACTATGGGTTTCAAACTGTGTCACTGAGAGTCACTTGGGAGAACTGCTATATTCCAAAATAAGCTCTGGAGCTACATCTCAGGGAAATCTCTGTTCAGATTTTTTAATTCAGTAGCAGTATTTTGGATGTTAATAAGTTGACTAATCAACTCAGAGTGAGGAATGCTAGTGTGTACTGTACTTAATGAATCCATGCAATTCGCATATGAGAAATCAATTGATGGAGTGGTCGTGCTAGTACATATGTGAGATGTGTTATAATGGGATCTATGGCTTGGAGTATATTATTTCAAGACTGTTGTGGAAAAGTTCCAGATGTTCTGCAAAACTTTTAAGAGCTTTTTTCAATGTGTAAATTACACATTTCCCATCTCTTGCTATTATCCATTAATTAAGCAGTTTAAATATTATGCTATGAAAATAAATTCTTAAATAAATATCAGATGCAACTTATGCACTTTAAGTAATCAGAACCATAAGTTTTAACACCCTGGATGTACCTGTTTTTATTTGTAATCCCAAAAAGAGAAACCTGAAAGATGTGCATAGCATTTAGGACTTCAATAATTTGTAGAAAACTTTACAAAAAGTGGATTTAAAAGATTCAAATATTACAATAAACCCTGTTCAACATAGCAAAACATTGGTGAATTTTTAGTTTTTCAGAATTCTTACTAATTTGTTCTCTGATAGTCACAGAGCTAAGCTGACAAGTTAAAGCTGGCCTAAAGTTCTTATATTAATCAGTAAATTTCAACATTCGTATAAACTGGAACCTCCAACCACACAAAATTTTTCATGAAACAGTAAGATTTTTCGGAAGATCAGTCTCATATATCATACAAATGGGTACATACCTTTCTTTCAAGTTTAATTTTCTTGCATGACATTTCCTTTAAAAAATTTGGAAAATGAAATTGTTTTTCATTATCTCTCTCTGAATCTTGCTGTGCAGCTCTCCATGCAGTATGTTTAAAAGGAACTTCTCAAAGAGAAAAACTACTTTTTACTTTGTTATTCAAATTTGTCATTTGTAACACAAATCAATCCTTCCTCAAAAAAAAAAATCTAAGTAAAATAATTATTGAGCTATTGTACATTGTTTATATTAGTGAAACGTTATTTCCTATTGCTGCACATAACAACTAAACTAGGGCAAACTAAACTAGGTTTTAGCTCTGTATCAGATGAATGGAACAAGAAAATACTAATAAATAAATTTTTGTCATTAAAGTCAGCAAGTATGAATGAAATACAGAGACAAGATGTTTCAGATATGCTAATAACAAAGGAATTCAGCAAAACTAAGCATCAATGATATTTAAAGAAGTAAGTAATTAATGTTAGCACATGACACTGGCATACACTGGGAGAAAGCAACACAACCTCTGTTTGAAGGCTCTGTTTCCTTTGAAATTAAATCTCTGGATAACAATAAATGGTACAAAATATCCTACCTGGCTTTGTTCAAAACATTTTAACGAACTTTTTTTTTCAGTTAGTTCTTTGGCAAAGCTAAGCCTCTCTGCAATGACATATATATTTATAAAGATTTTGATGGGAGAATTCCAGAGGTTTGTGGCTTTGTAGTTAATCTGGAGGTTTTAAAAAACAATCTTCTTTAGGCAAAACACAGGAATTTTGTTTGTCTCATGGATCCAATCAGCTTCATCAGTGTAATGCTGCTCAACTATTAAGCTCTTCCAAAAGGAAAGGGATTTAACTTGGAATAGACATTGTGATGACACAGCTCCCAGTGTGGCATTATTCAGCATCATACTCACAGGCAGAAAATGCCCAGGACAGCTCCTAAAGATGCAAACATTTCTCTAGAAGCAAAAACATTAAATTCTCACAGGTAGGCAGCTTGACAGCACGCTGTCCATAGTTCAATCATCAGAAGATACTCTCTCTTGGATATATCCTTTCTGGAGAAAGGTGGAAGAATTCAGGAGTCAGCCTCCATGTCCTAAAAACTGTCTACAAAATTCTGATATTTTAGAGCATGCTACAAAAAATATATGATGACAGGATATATTGTTTAGACACTGCAGATATAACCATCCCCTGAAATATGTAAACTTCTTTTTCTGGAAACCATCTTCCACTTTATGTGTATTAAAAGAATGGACTGATTTTATGTTCACTTTTCAAAATTTTGACAGTCATCTGATCGTAAAAATTTCCAATTTTTTGTCCACATTTATTAAACAAAATGTATTTGCATACTTAGACAAGTCGACAACACGTTTTAAAAATGCCTTGCTTTTTTATGAGAAATTATTTTAAAAGTAGTTTATATAAGGGAGATGCTACTAATGTATTTTTCTCTTCAGTGGTTAACACATTTCTTTAACTGGCCTTCTGAAGTGGTCATTTTCTCTTCAAAATGTCCCATTAATTCCTATTAGGGAGCTACTAGTAAAGAAAATTGCATGTTAACTTTTATCAATCTGTATGAATAAATGTTAACCATTCTCAGTTAAAAGCTCTCCTTTTAGCTCCACTCAAGTGAAAACACCTAAAGCAGTGCACACGTTGGCAAATCATTCAGAAGATTAATGCACTTAGGCCTGTACAAAGAGTTAGAGATGTGTATTAGCATTATAGATTTTAATTTGAAATGATGTCAGTCTTTTCTCAGCTGCATTGTAGTGCAAGGACTGCCATCTGCTTATAATAATGAATCTGACAATCCACGTAAATGTGATTTGCTGCTTCTTTTGCCAACATAATGGCCTGGATATTGATCCTAATGGTGGAGCAGTTGCTGCCATTTCATTCAATAGAAATGGGAGGAGAGGGTGAAAGAGTGAATTTCCAGGATTTCTTCTGGAATGACAGTTTAAAACAGAGCTGTGAGGTTTTCACTATGAGAGAGGATGAGGATATCCCTTATTCTCTTTTTTTTATTATTTTTTTTCCCCTGGAACAAGCTCTAGAACTTACAACTCCAAAAAAGGAACCAAATAAAAGAAAAATTGAACATCTCTAAGGAAAAAGAACTCATAACAAGAAGAAGATATAATAAAGTCTCCCCGTCAAGATGCTCATTTTTCCTCCTGTTGCTGATGACAATCAGGTTGGTATTTGGGGGGGAAGAAAGAGTGCTATAGTATTTTATATTGTAAGGCAAGTCTGAAGCCAGGCAGTGACTCTTCTCTGTGCTATGAGAATGAGATGCTTGAGGTGGAGCATTTTGTCCCTCTCTCTCTAATTTCTTCATGAGCACTTGCACCCTTGAAGAAAGGCACTGGATGGCAAAGCCAAGTGTCATTCATAAATCACAAATCTCAGAGCAAACTTCCCCAGCTAACAGTAGATGCAGGGATTTCACACCTGCCCTTTTCATCACCTCAGTGCAGAATTGCAGGTGTCCCTCAGGATGGCTTTCCTCCAGGAAATGGAACGTGGTTTCCCAGGAAGTGTTTGGACTTAGAGCTGTCTAGAAGAGAGGCGAGGGGCTATTTCCCTAAGCTACAACCATTATTATGTCTAAGTTGATTCCAGCTTCACTGTTAATGTGATTTGTGCTCAGCCCAGCAGTATTACAGTACCTTTATATAAGAGTGCATGGCGTTTCCATGACAGCCAGAAGAGGTAGGGATGGAAAATGCCATTTGAGATAGCCCAGAAGTGTTTGATTGATACAAGACATAAGGTCAGGAGCTTTAAGTAGCAAACTCCAGTAACACTCACTCTGATTTTCTTTTAAAAGTGAAGTTTACAAGTAGTGGCATGTCATTTTTTAATAGATTTTAACCAAAGGAGATAAAATATAAAGATGCTGTTAATTTTACCTCAAACAGTTACTGAGCAAGTCAGTGTGACCTCAGTGATTGAAATACTAATCTCCATGGCAATTTATAGTGGTTGCTCACACCTACACTCAAATTTTAAGCCATAACAAAGGGTGCTATATGAAGCAGCTTATACATAACTCCAACTCAGAACTGTTCCTTTACTTCGAACAGCTTTAACTACCAATTTTTCAGCTTTCATTTCTAACCTTGAAGATTGTTACATTCATAAATGGAACAGGCACTGCTCATTTCAAGATATCCTCAGCAATCCATCATCTTCATGTCATTTGATCTCCCAGGACTACAATTTTCAAAAAGTGTTCTCAAAATGTAAAACCACCTACAAGTAAGAACTGCAGGGTGCATGTAAAATTTTTTAATATTCTATCAAGACTAACCACAGAGCCTCCTGATTTAATACAGAACATCCTAGAATATCTTGCATCTTCTGCCTTATCTGAAAGAAATTTATTTCCCACAGAGCAGTGCAGCACTGAGTAAAAGACAATAAGAGGAAGAGAACATACATAAAAACAGTGAATGTGAAAGAAATGGAAGAAAAATAAAAAATAAATTCCAAAGTTCTTTCCAACAAGCTTATATAAGAAGCATAAAACTTTTCCAAAACAGCATGATACTTACTCTCCAATATTTTTTCTGATAATAAGAAACACCAGTGATACTCAGCTGACAGTCAAAAAAACCCACCTGCCCTGAAGAAAGTAGGCAAACAGAATTTGGCATAACCACAGAGAGGTGTTATTCTCAGATGTGAGTATAAAATGAAAGTGACTTATTATTAATGACCAGCTTTTGTATGACTTACACGTCTCCAACTGAAAAACATCTTTCATCTCGGAATGAAGGAGAAAACTGTTCTCTTATCTTCTATCCTATTATTCTCATCCAGTGTTTCTGCTCAGGTAGCAGCAGACAAGAAGATTTAACACAGGCCCTTCATAAAGTGAACCTTCATCTTTCTGCAGTGAAGTTCTTCTTTCCTACAGGTGTTTCCCAGTTCACTCTTCCTAGAGCTGCAATTCCACTAGTTTTCAGAGAGGAAAGGTCAGGTTAAAAAAGAAATTAAAATTGATATCACTTCAGAATTTTCCTGTGTGGAAATCATTAGGTAAAACCTGTTTGCAATCAGACTGGATGCCTTTAGAGGATGGGGATTGGATCTGGATGCCTTCTACCTTCTTTGGTTAGTACCCATTAGCCATATTTCACTACCGTTTAAGCTACTACCAGCTATCCAGATGTACATCTTTTCTTTTGATTCAACCTTCTGAACTCCCCTGCTATAGGACGAAGAATAATCATTTTAGTTAAGCACAAACTGGTAGGAAGAAAACTTGTCTTCCACTCCTAGTTTCTGATATTGTTGATGTGTATGCTGCAGAACCTCAGGACTAGTTTGTTTGTACCCCAATAAAGCTTTTTTAGTAGGCACAGTTTCCTGAGGAAGAACATTAAAACTCAAATAAATATCTTTATATCTGATGAAATTCATATATTATTTTGGACATGTCTATAATTTCTTTTACATTACAGAGATATTTGTGTACTTGTGCACATGTATATGAAAAAAAATCCCTCAATATACATAGTCTAAACATATAGCAGATGTTCATTTATAGCTTGGGCATATACCTCAAACTAGATAATCCAGCTTCAGGAAAAGGCACTGGGAAAGTTGTCAGCATAGTGACCAACACAAAATACTTCTTCACATCTTGCCAAATATTCATTTCCCTTCAAAAGGAAATTACTATTAGAGGAAAAAAATGTTCAGCTGGGATTGGAACAAATACATTTTCAAAATTACAAGTGATGTGCAAGTCTTAATATGAAGGTACTCTACCAAATCTCTCCCAGATGTCAAGTGAATGTAGAATCACAGCAGCATATTGTCCACCCTGAGGAAATGCCAATAAAGAGCCACATTTTATAGAGTCGTAGAACATTTTGTGTAGGAAGGGACCTTAAATATCACCTAGTTCTAACTCCTCTGCCACAGGGAACCTTTCACTAGGTGAGGTTGCTCAAAGCCCCATCCAGCGTGGCCTGGAACACTTCCAGGGGTGAGGCATCCACAACTTCTCTGGGTCACCTATTCAAGCATCTCACCACCCTTGCACCAGAGAATTTATTCCTTGTCTCTAATGTAAACCCTCTCTCAGTTTAAAGCTATTGTCCCTTGTCTTATCCCCACATGCTTTTTACAAAAGTCCCTCTCCAGCTTTCTTGTAGGTTCCCTTCAGGCACTGGAAGGCTGCTGTAAGGTCTCCCTGGAGCCTTCTCTTCTCCAGGCTGAACAACCCCAACTCTCTCAGCCTGGCTTCATTGGAGCAGTGTTCCAGCCCCTGGATCATCTTCGTGGCCCTGCTCTAGACTCAAACTTACCGTTTTGGGCATCATTAGCATCATGTCTTTTTTTTTTTCTTTTTTTTTTTTTTTTTTTTTTTTTCTTTTTTTTTTCCGAGAAGTGAAAGAACACCAATAGACTTAGAACGCTATCCTGCAAATTAAAGCAGAAACACAGATTTTCTACCTTATGTGGAACAGAAGGGGATCTGGACCTGTGTCAGGTCTGAATTCTGCCAGCAATCCCCTAAGGGGCCAAAACTGAATAGACTTCATTTGTCTGACAAGAAAGGACTTCATTTTGGAGGGACTTTTCAAGGCTTCTGTCCAGGAGAGTTATGGGAAAAAAATGGTACAATGTTCAGTTGTACTTGTCATTTTTTTCTGATACATCAGCTAAATGTGTGGTTATACCTCCTAGCACATCTCATCCAAATCTTGCCTTTCTTCTCCAATTTAACAATACCTCCTTTTTGTAATCACAGTTAAAAACACTGAATAGGAAGAGCCCATTTTTGAGTTTATAAATATAAGCAGCCAAGAAGGTCTTTGTGGAGGGAAAAAAAAAAGAAAAAAAAAAAGTGTTTGTTGGTGTTTCTTAATCAGCAGTAAAGGAGCAGCTGTCAGCCTGCCGGAATTCAGAATTTAGATGAGCTGTGAGGCCACACTTCTGCTATCCCACATCTGGTTTGGAAACAAAGAACAACCTGTCTTTGGTTGCTCTCATCTTGTAAGTACAACAACCGCATAGGTAATTAACACTCCATGATAAGGACTTAGTTTTGTATATCTTCATTTCTCGTGACTCTTCCACAAGGTAAGTTTTCTTTCCCACTTTCAATGAAAACAAAGGCTATGTAGAGGAAAGGAAACCTGAATTTTTTCTGATGCTGAGGGGAAATGAGGTAAAGTTACTTTTTCAATTCATTTCCTGGAGAGCACACCATGGTACATAATACTTTAAGTGTTGTTTTTAATCTTATCCTTAAAAGGGGAAGAGCGCTTCTCCCTTCCTCTCTAAAATGTTTAGACATTAACTGTCTTTGTGAAGCACACAGTAACTAATGACAGTATTTTTAAAGTATCATGGAAACACAGAATGGCCTGGGTTGGAAAGGACCTTAAAAATCATCTATTTCCAATACTCCTGACACAGGCAGAGACATCTTACACTTCGACTAAGTTTCTCAGAGCTCCATTCAACCTGTCCTTAAAAACTTCCAGATATGGGGCAGCCACAGATTCTCTGGGCAACCCTTTCTAGTTCCTCATCATCACAGTAATTTTTTTTTTCCTAATATCTAATCTAAATCAACTCTTTCACTTTGAAGCCATTAACCCTTGTCCTGTCACATGCTGGTGCTGTATGAGTGGTATTATTTCGATATTAGTATTATTTGTATATTAGTATAGAGCAGTATTATTTGATGTTGCATATAATGTGAGTTTGCTGTCTATGAAGTGGTGAGCTGAGATTCACCACCACGAGGGAATGAAATTTCTCTTACTCTTTCGTCACCTACAAAAAGTTCTCGGCAGAAGTCCCTCAGCACTGCTGGGTACAGGCTGTGTGGTGAATCCTGGGCTTCGTGGGCAGCAGAGAGGTGCAGGGGACAGACTCTTGTCCTCTGCAGCCTGAACGTCACACATGGTCAAGACAACTTGAACTGTCACAATTTCAGCCCATGAACCACGGATTTGTGAAACCTTACAAAATCAAAAGTTGCAGCAAGAAGGACATATTAGAGCAACACTGTCAATAACATAAAGAAAAAAAAAACAACCATAAACCTGTGATTGTTCTATATTTTAACACTCACAACTGATTATTTCTTCCTCTGAAATTTTTGGAATTGAACTCAAGTACATAGACATCTTACAATCATGTAAATTGTTTTTTAACTCCTAGTAAGTGGAGATTTTTCCAACATATTCTCACATTAAAAAATGCTTAGAAGTATGGGAAAAAAATCCTAGTGAAACAGTTTAACCAAAGTTTGCATCTTTGATTTATTTCAGTTTCAGTATTTCACAGTCCTTTTCCTCTTAACTGTCAAGTGAAAGATAAGGCTGTCATACTGTCTGAATAACAAAAGAAATACAATTTTCCTACACTAAAGTGTACTGGCCTTGTGCCACTGTTAAAATTAAATTTGTCCAATACCAGTTAGCGGCAGCAAATATTTTTATGGCAATAGTTGGCAAAGAGAAGAGGTCTTTCTGGGGTCTTGTGTTGCTCCATTTCTCTGAAACAATGGGAAGAATTGACATTGTCTATTCAGTGTAGAAGATAGGCTGTCAAGTAAAACAAGACAAATGTGATGTCCTGACTGATTATTTCCTTAGATACTAAATCAATGAGCTTATTATCACAGCAATTACATTACTAATGTAAACAGATGCTATGTGTAGAAAACTGGTTAACAATAAGGTAGGCAGAGTGCAGGGGTTTTTCTGTTACACAAAAAAAAAATATTTGGAGTGTGTTATACTACAAATAACATTCAATCTTCATATGTATCACTTGACTGAATATATGCTCTATCACATGATTTTACGTGTAAGGGAGATGTACTGTAAAATGTACATAATTAAAGTTTTATTTGTGTAGTCTTTATTACCAACATTAATGTTCTTATCTATATAAATCATTAATAAAACTCAGATATTCTGAAATTAAAAAGAAACACCACAATTCAGCTCACAAATTAACTCTGCCGATTTTCTTAATGCAATTTGTTATTTAGTTTATAATGAAATCAAAGGGGGAAGAAAAGCAATTTCCTTTACAATGGCTAAAATTGGTTTTGTATAACTCAACTTGAATTTCCTATCTATTCTTTTACTTTATAAATAGTTACCTCTAAATTTCTGAAGCCTTCACAGTTCTAGTAATTGCATATTTGCTTTAGATGTATCTAGTATGCATAAAATAAATAATTATAAACACAACATCATTTATAAAGATATGTCTTTTTAGCAGAAGACAGTTCCTACCTATGAAACAATTCAACCAGCTCTTAAGTTTTCTGAATACAGGTGGGTATGCAGGATATGCATTGTATTAACCCAAAAGAGTAATGGAGAATAAAAGTAAATTGGTATGAGACCTCTATAAGGACCATTAACCAGTATTTGACCTAATAGCAGGACACTTCTACGTTATATTGTGGTCTTTTAAGTCGAAGGAGTGGGAGTCTACCAAGTACTAATGAAGAACATATGGACCCAGTTTAGATACAATAGAGATCATGTCAGAAAACAACTTGTCAGAAAACATTGTTTCACCAAGTGTGAAAGTTTAAATGGGAATGCTGATCACAGAGCTCTCACTACAGAGAGTTTTGACTCCACCATACACAGGCAGTAAAAAGCTTCAGAATTTTCCCCAAACTGGATTAAAAACAAATGGCAGATAAAAAAACCTGCAATCTCTCTTTCATCACTTTTATGATATATATATATATAAAAGTGAAAGAAGCAATCATATTTCTCCCTATTATACTATTTCATGAAAAAATTGACATGGAAATGTTCCTGATCATCATCATCATGTTAAAATAAACTACAGTTTAAAAACGCCAATTATTTTCTAAGGCCTTTTTGAAGCAGTAAGATCTTTTTCTGAGACATTTAGGAAGGCTCTCTATGCAAATTGTGTTCACCATTTTCCGTAAAAATCTGAGTTCTAATCAAAAATAATCTAAAAAGCAGTATTTCCTCAAAGGTTAAGCAAACTACTAATTTGAACACCAAGCATGAGCCAGAAGTTCCTGAGCTGCAGCCACGGGACATGTTTCTCTTTGAGCATTGAAAGAGTTTATTTTCATGAGACTTTGCAATGTCCTAACACGTTTGGAAGTAGATTGCTTCAGATGTTTCCATTCTACCAATCTATTATATGTGTGTACATGTGTACCAACAAAATCAAAGTGCATTTTTTCTGGTCTGGCATTTGATTCTGTTGTTCTGGAGAGAGAAGTCCTGTCACTACTACTCCATTGAGGAGAGTGGATGCAGGACAAACCTCAGCAACAACACACTTGAAGATGCATTCACAGGCAGCATAAGATTTTTAGTATTGTTAACCGACTGCCCAAAATAATTTTTCCCTGGAAGTTAGTCAAAACTATTTTTCCTTTGTGGAGACTGATTTCCATGACAGATATCAGTCACAGCTGTTTACAGTAATTTATATATTTTGTGCTGTTATCATCTGGAATTTTTCTTTCAAAAATAAGCCATTTCTGTTAAAGTTGAAAAAATGTGTCTTGGTAAAAAAAAAAAGGTAGCGATCAAGTGGAAGTTGTTGATAAATTACAGTCTTTTAGTGGAATATCTAATACAGAATAAAATAGCCTTAAATGGACAAATAAGGAAAATTACAAATGTACTTATTTTTAGTAATAAAAAAACAGCTACTCAATACTTCAAGGACGTTTCAGGTGAAAGACTTCATCGATGTTTACTTAGAAACCATTCTCAATTAAAGAGAAAATAATTTGCAGAAGTTCAAAATTCATTAAGATTTCTCCATGTAAAAAAAAAAATGTTCTACAGTATAATTTGTTTTTATTACATGTGATAGATACAGTGAAGTTATACCTCTTTTAATATCTGTTAACTTTGGGACACAGGATTGGTCTCTGTCTTCAGAGAATTTCTCTCCTCCTGCAAAATTTAATTCTGCTGCTTTTGAAATACATGAACAAAACAGCCCCTTTTTAAAGACAATTTTTCATGAAAAGTAATATGTCTTTGCTTAAAACTACAGACTAAGTATATAATTAGTTACAATGTCTGTTCTTTGTGGCTGAAAACCTCATTGGTTTTCTATATATTTGTTTCTACGGCTGAGTTTCACTGCTCATATAAAACACTTATGAAGAAGATTAGTCTTCAGTTCTCCAATTTACTTAGAAAATAATTTTAAATTTGGCTCAGATAATTAGGTAAATATTGTTACAATATTTCAACAACTTCTTTTTTTTTTATTAAGTGCAATTTGAACTGAAAAGCTTGTGGGAGGGGTGTCAAACTCAGGCTTTCTCTTTTCTGGAATTTTTGAACTCTTAAGAAAAATGTTTTGGACATGAGTTTAACATTAAAGAACTATTCAAAAATATTTTTTGTAGTCACTAGCAGTCATTATTCCAGTTTTCCACATGCAGATTTCAGAATCCATTAATTTCTGATATTATTATGTACATTGCTATATGCTGTAATTTCATAACTTAATTTTTATTGCAAGAGACATAAATTGTTCTGTGACAACAAACTGATACCAGATAGTTTTGCCATATTCAGCACTTGTGGAATCTCTGTTTCTGTGTTCTCTTAACATATATTCAATTTACTAATTGACTGTATTAAAATCTTTATGCTAAAAATATTAAAATTTTAAAAATATATTTGAAAATCCATCATTTTTATGCCTCTCAAGGAAAGCTATCACATTTTGCAGATGCAGCAGAGTAATATTTTTAAAGAAAAGGCAGTATGTATTTATTACTTCTATCAATGGTTAATAAAGAAGATAAAGGTTTTTAGTTTTGAGGTTTTAATTTCTTTTAAAATCATGTATTATTACATTGAACATAATAAATCAAATTGTTTGCTATCTCATCCACTGTCTGAGCAGTTCTATTGATCGGTGATGAATGAGTCCCCCAAATTGCCTACTGAGTGCTCTATACATGCTCACTGCTTTGCTTGTTTTAGCTATGCTTATTGTGAGACACAAAAAAAAACCACCCAAAAAATAAAAACAGCAAAGCTGCAGGTGTGGGAAAATTAAGGAACTTTGCCAAGGAAGTTCAGAACTTTGGATAGGCTGCACAATGAAATGCTCTAGAGATTGACTTAAGGTGTGAGACATCTGCCTTTCATTTTCTTATTGTATCTTAACTGAGACAATTGCAAATCAAAAACTTAGAGGTGTTTTAGAAGTTGGATCACGTACTGAGGAACAAAAGGAAATTTTAAGTTGACTCAGACAATAATGATAAACATAGAAAGGAGATATTCTTTCCTCTCTTTATTGTACACATGCCCCTCAACAAAGTATTTATAAAAATACATAGAAGTCCATTTCCTCATGGCTGGTTTTCTACTTTGTTCTTTCACACTCTCCCAAAGGCTCCTCACCACTCAACACACTGAAACCTCAATGCAGCACTGGGTACTCTTTGTGCTCAGAGAAGACACAACAGGTCCTATAAATGAGGCAGAGCTGAGCAGTGTTTAAATTACTTTTGCTTATTTCTGTGCATAACATAATAACAAATAATTGTCAGAGAAGCCAACCTTGAAACATTGCTGCAGGAGAGATAACATACACTTTAACATAACTAACGTAACACTTTGCCCTGAAGTTAAATTCCATTCCAAATTTTAAAAGGACAGCATCTAGAAAATAAAACTGATCAAACAATATCATCTCACTATTGGGGAAAACAACAGTTTTTTCCATCAATATATATGCAGGCAGAAAAAAAAAAAATAAAAAAGGTAGCATAGTGTCTTTTTTCTGGGATATTTTTCTTACAGTTATTGGAAAAAACGTCTTCAGAGCCAAATGCTCTAACATGAGACTTAGCATGTAACTGCAGGAATCCTTGTTTAAATATGAAGCATCTAAAATAAAAATTCAAAATAAAAATGTTGATAACGCATCTTTTTTTCCCCCCAGAGAGGCTAAATTCAAAAGAAAGTGGCAACAGCTCATCACTTCTGGAAATCTGGCTACTAAAACATTCTTAATACAGATCTTAGGAACTAGAATCTGTCTTTCACCAGTCTTTTGCTGTGTCACTGTTATTTGTCCCTTTAGAATCTCAAGAAACTGGATTTAAACTTGCAGCTCATTTAAGGAAGAACTTCTACACAGTATTCCTCTCACTCCAGTGTATTTTGGACATTATTTTATGCACTTTTGCACAGTACATGACTGTAGAGAAAAAGAGAAAATGCTACAGAGAACTTGAAGCACTCGAAAGGAAAAATACAAAATTATAACTATGAGAAAACTCATTAAAATCAGTTAGAATTTTGGAAGACCAATGACAATAATGAAGCAGGGAGGGACTAAAATCATATGATAATGGTGAAAGTTTTGTATTACTTACAATTCATGACTGTCAGAATTTTCAGACTGATGCATGTTTGTTTAAATATTTTCTCAAAGATCTCACCATCCCAGGCACTCAGTCAGTATAAAACACATGTAAGTTTGTTATAAATAAGCATAATTAAATTCTCTTGGATCATACAGAGATACATAATATTTGCTTGAAAAAAATACAGAAAAAAAAGAAAAAATTTAAAAAATATATTCGATTTTTCATGTGGTGGCATTTTCATTTTAAAAGTTAAAAAAATGCTACAGTGTTTAGAAACAATATTCAATGATCCACATATAACACAATTCAATTTTCATGTCACATATATAGTAACAAAAACATCATTATAATATCCTACCACATTTCGCAAAATACAAAGTGAAAGTCAGAAATCCTTGAGTTTTACCTCTGCCACTATAGTCCTAGCTTTTATGTTTGAACATTTCATCCACTGTCATTGACAGCTTCAGGGGAGATTTGACTCCTACTCCTGCCTTCCACCTTTGCTCCAGCAAGTAGCAAACACAGCCAAATAATCACTGGGTGCTCATAGAGGCGTAGCCACAAGCAGCAAAAACCATTTTAAAAGACAGCCATGACAAAGTATTTCCTACTGCACTTCAGAAACCAGGTAAGACATATAAGCACTAGCTCAGGGAACAGTGTTGCCTGGATTCCAAAGACCAAACTTTGACTTGTCCAAGCCTAGATTACCAGCAAAGCCACAGTGCACTTCCTACAGCAACCAAATGACGATCACATTCAACCCAGTGACTCTGATGACCATTAAAGACAGGACTGACAGTGTGGAATTTTTTTCCCAGGCTGGCCAGTATTATGATCCTTGCTTTGCACAACTTTCTTTGAGTCACTGATTTGCCAAGGTGAAATGGTTCTTTCTTAAAAAGAAAGGCTTGAATAGGCTTGATTTTCTACAGATCATGTATTTTGGACAGCTGCTTTCTGAAGGAGACATTGAATCAGAACTGGCTAAAATTTTTATATTTTTATGTTATTGAAAAAGTAATTCCACTATGTAACCTTTACCAGCTAAGTTTAACCATGCACAGATGCAGCTGCTACTAAAACAAGGAGCAGAATTCATTCCAGATAGTCATAATGCTAGATCTTTGAAGGCTAGGAGGAAATGAGTGTAGAGCTTCTAATAAAGCATTTACAAGCCAATTATGAATTTGTGTGCATTTCTAGACTAGGAAGACTGGCTACTAAACTAAGACATTCGAAAGAGCTAAACAGCATTATGCATACATAAAAATAACATTAAATTCCTGGTTTTACCACAGTATTATACATTAGTGTTTTATATTTGACATGGTAAAGTTGTACATGAAAAGGTATATTCTGCTGTGTTTCCCAAGAAGGATTGGTTTTACCACTCAGGGATGCATTATTTATTTATTGAACAGGAGAAGAGCTACCTGAAACTGTGACTTTCTCTAATTATCTATCTTTGCTACCACTGAGTAGGCACCGGACAAATGATACTGCCCTCTCTGAAATCAGCACAGAAGCTAATTTACTGATAATTCTAAGAGATCTGGGGAAATTATCTTAAATTAACTTCTTTGTTGAGTACTCAGAGCACTCTGAAGAGGATTAACTGAAACCTGGAGCAACGAGCACCAGTCACGGTGTCATGTGCATTCTGCATACTCATTTCTGTCCCAGACTGTTGAAACACAGAATATTAAGATCAACAAAAAAAAAGCCATTACCAAAATTATTTCAAATTTCTATGTGCTTTGTCTACAGTCAGAGAGCTGCTGCACAAACTAACAGCAATATCAGAAAGCAGCTGTGCTTTGTCCTGGCTGCTTGTACCAGCCCAATAGCATTGAATTAGCTTTACTCTTTCAGATACACACAGTGGGATTCATATTCACACTTTTTTTGAAAGGAATGGAACAAAACTCAGGTCCTAACCTGAGACACAGTTTTTGTAACTTTACCGTCCTGGCAAAGAAACTTGTTCTGTGTTAATCTTGTATCTAAAGTCTCAAGGAACGAATGCATATAATGATTTTTTTTTTCCATATTATGTTCTTTAAGTATGCTTAAACAAGAAACAAAATATCACACATTTCAATTACTAAAAAACACATAAGGATGGAACAACCTGTTTTATAACCTTTTATGCATTTGATAAATAACACATAAGTATTAAGCAATTTCCTTGGCCTTAATACCCTTTATTGGCTTGATTCTTTCTCCTCTATTTTTAAAGCCAAAATCAAAATGTTTTGTTATGTTGATCTTATTTTCATTGTAATTTACTTTCAAGCTGATTTTGAAAGCTGTTTTAAAGTTCTAACTTAAGTGAAAAAGCAGCTACTACACAATAAAATCCTTGGGAAGAAATGTGATTTATGCAGATGAGTTTGTTAACAAAATTTACACATAAATGAGAACATTTTTTTCCATTCCGGTTGCTATTACAAAGAAACACTGGGAAGTAAATTATCTGTAGAAGAGTACAAGATAAAAAATGTATTAAAAGCTGTAAGAACGAAATTGAAATGTCAAACATAGTTACTTATAAAAAACAGGTGATGGACTCCTTGGAAGCTACCTATTAAAAAGAGTAATCAAAGTGAACTAAAATGACTCTAGTTCTCCCACTAAACTTGTGGCTCAAATTCTCCACAGCTTTATTGCCTGTTTGCAGAGTTTCATTCACTCCTAGGCAGTACAGGCTTTCTGAAAGTTAAGGCTATATATGATAAGGCTCTTTATTACCCACATATATAACATTTGAATTCTGCTATAGGATTTCACAAAATTCTAATAAATGCTTCTTGGCACTAAGATTTTATGCATTCTATAACCGAGATGCTCTGCAGCCTGCAGAAGAGAGAGATGTGGTCCAAATACAGGTTTTCAAGCCGTAAAAAGGCTATGAAGGCTATGAGGCCAAATCTGAGACAAGGTCATTGTGACCAGGGCTGCTCCTAGCTGCAGGGCATGATTTCCTCAGGAACACCCCCTCAAACCCTCATCCTATTTCTATTCCCCAGTCCCACCACCCCTGGTTGCCTTCTGGTGGGGTGGTGCCGCCTCCTGCCCGGGACCTGGGGTCCTGGGACAATGGGGCCAGGAGCACAAAGCATAACGCTGTGACCAAAGTCTCCTCACTGGCAGGCCTTTTCAAGCAATGGGAAGTACGGCCACTTGAGCTGGACATGGCTGGCTTGTCAGTTCCTGACAACAAACTGTGTTTGGTACGCAGTGCATTCATGGGCAGTGTCGTGCTTTTGTCCAGAGCCGTGCCGACTTTCCCCAGGTCGATTTCTGGCTTTTGCGGATGGGCAACGGTGTTGAGAAATCCACCCAAGCAGAAAGGGCCCCCCTGGCTGGTGATTTCTCACATTTAATTACTTGATTTTCCTTTCCTGCAGTCAGGAAGAAAATGGAATTACATCACGCCCCATGTAGCCTTGGAAAGGGACCAATTGTTTCTAATAGAGCCGCTGGCGACAGGCACAATGCATGCGCTCCTTGTTCCACGTCGGATATTAGATCGTCCAAACAAGTCTGAGTACTCCTGCTCGGAGGATCCTCAATAGGGAACAAAGGGGACCAGGCTTCTCCTGTGTCACTTCCAGCACCCCACAAAAAGAAAATCTTTATTTAGGCACACTTCACCCTTTTTCACCCTTTCCAAGCATCTTCTGAGACTCAGAGATTGGTTTGGAGGGCAATGGTTTCCTACATGGAATTAGTGAGCTGATGTTTTATTCTGCTCATCAGTAATTAGATAGATGAACAAAATATCTAAAAACACTTTCCCCAACCACTTCTCAGTCAAGCAAGATGCGTGCCTGAGAATTACCTGGGTACACCTTTCTTCCCAGCACATATTCACTTGCATGCTTGTCAAAATTGATATTCAGTGCATGTGCTCCTAAACAGGTATTCAGGATCTTAGGGGAAGTTATTTCTTCCAGGTGCTAAAAAATATGCTTACTTCTAAAACAAGGTTTTCCTTAGCAACCATTTCAAACTAATCTACCTATGGGGAAAATGCAGGCAAAACCTGTTTCTCTTAAATGCTAGTAATGGGGCTCACTATTACATGTTAAAATATTTCTCCTATCAATATCAATCTCTGTGAGTGAATTGCAGAGATGGGAGTTGTTCTTTGATAAGGTATGTGGATAGTAGACCACAGAGTAATCTTACATCAAAAAGGAGGACTAGAATGCAATCATAATCAACAAGAGGGTATGAAAGAACATTTGTAGCAAACCGACTTCAGCAGGGAACATCATCAGGATAGGATGTAAGGAAGAGTAAATGGTATCAGATTATGTTATACCTGAAATAACAATTACTGGGTCAGTGTTGCTTCTCAGATGATTCTGTAGATGAGTTTATCAGAGAACTCCTTATTACTGCAAAAACATGAAGGCATAATGCTGTATTATCCCTGTTATTTATTCCAAACAACAGGCCTCTAGGACTGACAATGTCTACACAGATATACTGTGTTCCTGGAGCAAGAGAGGCAGAAATCTCCAAGCTTTCACTGAGAACTTTTGGATTCAATATTAATGAACAATGCAATATGAGTCCATATGGCTGGTGAGGCCTGAGCTGGAATTCACAGGACATCAGTCAGTGTAATGTATGAGTAAGGTCTTATATATATTTTAAAATAGTTTGTTTTAATGGTGTATTAAGCCACTGATGTCAATAATGAAAGAGAAGCGACAGATGTGCCTGTGCAGATCAACTAAGCTTTTTTAATGTTTTTAAATTATTTGTTCTCTTGTAGACCTACATTACCTAACAAAAGAATAGATTTGACTGGTATACATTCTAATTATTTATACTGAATTTAGTCAAAAGTAGGAGTTTCTCTTTCATGCATGTCTTTTGATATGTTTTTTAATGTGTTCATTCTGAACTGGAATAAAACAATATATTTTGATGTTTCCAAACCAGTGGCTGCTTTTGTCACAACAAATATCAAATTTACAAAATAACAATTCTCTAGAAGAAGAGAAAGCAGAAAAAAAAAAAAGCACATTAAAAGAAATTTTACAGGAATTCATGACAAATAGGCTTAACACATAAAGCACATTTGCCAAAACCAGATGTTTTGTCTGGGGAAAAAAAAAAAAATTAAAAAGGAAAAGAAGAAATTTATTTTCTGGTAGTTTGTCAGTCAGGGAAAGAAATTCTAACAGGTAGAACATATAGGATTGAACAGAGAAGACAGAAACTGCTATATTTCAAATTGGGCATCCACTCCCACAATGCAGTCGTCTTTAGACACATCCACCAAAAATATACACAAACCAAAGCAGAGTGGTAGATTAATGGAGCTGGATGATTGCACAGCCACTCTTGGCAGCTGAGGCCAAGCAAGACTGCAGGTATAAATGTGAGAAAACTGCACCATGGCCATGCTCTGTTTAAAACTAGGACACAGATAAGGAAACTGGGTGAATATAATGTACAAGGTGTAAGTCTAGCTAATGTGTTTAACAGTCTTAGTGGGCAACTGAGTATCCCAGTGCAAGTTAACATTCAGTGGTGTCTGTAGAGGTTCAATAACCCACAGTTTCTAAAGTTTCAGTTTAAGATATGGCACTTCACCACGTCTTAAAGAAGAGGAAATCTGTTGAATAGAGTGGGTAAATCCTGCAAAAAGGCATAATGACTGTCCAGCAAAAGTGATGAAACAACATTAACAATCCAGAGGAAAGGATGAAGATGGATAACTCCTGCCCAGTGTGGCAGAGCAAAGACCAAAGACCTTCTTTCTCCCAGAACTGAGATAATGGGTGCTAGGTGAGCTGGAGAGTTCCTTGATGTGAGAACTCATTAAAACTTGCCATAGCTGTTCTCTCTACAAGCCTGCTCAATTAGATGCAACTAAGATGCAGTTATACATATCCTGTGGATGAGTTCTCTGTATCAACTCACAATCAGTTGCAAGTGTCTCCTTGATTTTCACTACTCCTTCAGCTCATCTTATCAAGGCTAAATTCATTCCTTAATTACATTTATTCTGATTAATTTAAAATTTATTTTTGTGATAGAGGTTTGTATTGTGCTGAAATACCATTAATATACAAAAGCTGTACTTAAGAATCCAGTGTTGAGTTTGTCATATACCTGGCAGCATTATCTGAGTCTCAGAAATATAAAAATAGTTGGCTTTACATGTGAAAATCTCCCACAATGACATTAAACATCCCTGAACTATTTTACCATCCATAATGCTAAGTCATGATTTAGATAACTTTCTGTAGCCCCTTAAGTGTTATTTTCACAGTAAAGCACGACTTTGAAACAACAGCAAAGGGCATGGCGTTTTCCTGGCATTTACAGTGAAGGTGAAATTGATATGTTTGAAATGCCACAAGTAAACATAGATACTGGGCTTAACGCACAAGGAAGCTCATACATCCCAAACTAACAAAAGTAGCATCAGCTTGGAGCTTGAGCTACATAAAAATTTAAACTATATCTGCTGTCTACTTGCTTTAGACAGCACTGCTTTCCCATGATCACAGAACTCTGCCTGTATTTCGATTCAGCATTCACATGTAAAGAACATTTGTTAATTGTCCATTTTAACACACAGTGAAATGTGTGAGATCAACGCAACTGAAGACTTAGAGCCGGTTTGACATGTATCAAGAGGGTGCATTGAAAAGGCAACTTCAAAACTGAGGGATTGTTTTAAGTGGTTTAGACCTATCCTCTAAGCCAACTTTGTTGCTAAAAAGCTGCAGAGGTTTAAAATAAAAATAACACATTCTTAGCCTGTTTGCATTTCCTATTCAAAGAGCTTGTTCCTCTTTAATCTTAACTCTTTATCTCCAGAAGTCTGAATGGGGGAAAAAGACAGAAACTATACCAGAATCCTTTGCACTATCAACAGATACATGGGAATTAGAAAATAACCCTCTGCTCATTTGCCAATAGCCTTTGCAAGTCACCTAATTAGATGATTAAGTCATTAAAGGGATATGCGCATCTGAAAAGCCTCTAGTCAGCCTCTGAAATCAGAGGAGATAAAGACAAGACTCATTTCTTTTTTCTCTTACACTGAAAAGGTAATTAATCCATTTAACTCTGCCTAGCACTGCTTTTCTGTGGTAAAAAGGAGAGACTGAAGCAGGATAGCTTTTCAGAAACACTCTTTGAAACACCAGAATGACAAATGCCTCTTTCTTTTGCATGCCACATGAAGAGGGTAGGCTTAGCCTCCAGTGGTCAAAATTATTTAGACAAGAGATCAGCAGCAGTGTGTGTAATGCTGACTTTGGTATTTGGGATGTTACTGACTACCTGCTAATTTGACTGTGTTGTAACTCAGTGCAAAGTCTCTCTCCAGAGCAGCATGTAAGGCTGGTAAATAAAATTCTGAAGAGAAAATTACTTAGCACCATTCACTTTCGCCTATAGAGGCTTCACAGTGTCATTCTTGGGTGCACGGATAGGGGCTGACTTCCAAACAATAACAACAACGTGCTGTGATTTCCAGGCTTTTACTGTAAAACTGGAAGTAGTGTGCTGGAAATGACATACAAATGTGCTACCCTAGCAACTAAGGAAAGCTCCACATTTCAAACTGGCAACTACACTGTGGATAAAGGAGTGCTCCAACACTAATTGTTAAGATCTCCACCTATGTAAGTTTTCAGACTTAATTCTGTGAATACATGTTGATATTTTCAGTATAACACAGCTGTGAAGAAATAAAGGATAGCAGTAAGAAATAGAACTCAGGAAAACCTTAATCTACAATGCTGTTGTCAGGTTTCATCAGATCAGAGAGCAAAGCCCATGTTGCAATAACTCAGCCTCATCACTTCAGTGATGTGAGAGGATCTGAAGACAGGTGACAGTGGACAGAGATCCCACACTCTGCTTTGCAATTCCTCTCTCTAGAATTAAATTGGTGAATGAGGTAAAGAAAGAAAGATTAGACCTGTGAGCTTAAAACAAGAAACTTTTTCCTCTGCTTCACGACTCTAGAATTTTTACTTTGTCTGGCTACAGTAATCCTAGTAATACTATACAGCAAAAAGCAATGCCAAACATGGAAAGCATATTATTATAACTAACTGCCATTTTTGTTCTAAAATCTGGCATTCTATGTCAAAACAATTCCTAGATTTGAGCCACATTTGGAATAAAATTCAGGTGTGCTCACACAGTTTTTGTACTTGCAGTGCTGTAAATTCAATTAGAATATTGTGTGATTTCCACAATAATTTTTAAATAATAAAGAGTTCAGCATTGATCTATTGCCTGTTATTCTGCTGTGTGTAACCCTCACAGGGATTCAATACTGTATCCAAGAAAAGTCAGAGAAATCACTCTGAGGTTTAGTACACCTTTCAGTGCACATTTTAGTAGAATGTTTTGGACTGGATTTTTTCAGTGATGTCACAGAGATAAAAAAACCTGATGTATGGACAGACAGCATTTTTCAAGTTTTGTGACCAGATTATTGTGATGTATCTGCATAGACACATATTTTCTTGGGAGGGAGGGTGCAAAAAATTAATCTAAATCTTCACAAAATACTATAGATCCTTAAAAATCCATGAATTGTCAAAGTCCAAATGTTTCATTTAAGAGTCAATTGACACCTTGATATCAAATAGATATACTGCCAGGATGTGTTCCTTTAGGCAAAACGATTATCAGTCTTCCTTAGTTGACAGCAATTTAATAATAACACCAACATGAATTATTAATTTCTAACAATACTATAAATACATTGAAAATTTCTTGTCAACCCTTGCCTAGAAGGCCATAAATGAAACTTCGCCCAGATAAGCTGAAATATAGGTCTTTAGCCATTATTTTTTCTCTGAAAAATGCAAATGGATGAAAAAGCATTGACTTAGCAAATGTTCTTTATCTTTATTCAATAGTTTGTGCTCACTTAAATCCTTATAATAATTTTGTTTTTCCTTAGTACTTATAGTATCTATATTTGATAGGCACAAAAGCAAATACCTACTTCTCACCTTCTATGATGAGAATAGTTCTTTCTGTGCCACACTAACTAATAGGATTCTGTATTATGAAATAATTTTAATTTTAAATATAAAAAGGAAATAAAAAGGCAACAAAATATGTGTCATGAAGATGTGTTGGCCTAGAAATTTTCTGGCTTCCCAAATTAGTTTTTATTCCCTGGTTTCTTAAAAAAATTAACATGTGCAGGAATGGCCAGATCAAAAGAGATTGTGGGCTATTTTAAGGTCTTTAACAGACAAAAACTAATCTTTATGTAAGTTCATTACAGTTTGAGAAAACAGAAAAAAACAGCAATGAAAACTGTTTTTAACTATCTAAGCCATTCTTTTGAATACTAATTTGATATATCAACATTAGTTCCCCCATTATATAAAAAAGGAAAACATATTATTTCATACCTCAGTATATTCTATATTTGCAGGGAAGGGGAGCAAAGCTGAAAAACCTTAGGCAACAAACTCAGCCTTAAGCAAAACAAAAAACCCTGCTGCTGTCTTGCTTGAGTGGCCCTTGAGAAATCCGTGAATAAACATTTTTTTGCTCTTATTATACACAATATTTCCTTCCTTCCCTATCACAATTTGCATTACATACTTTGACTGAAGGCAATAACGATACCAGGAAAAGAAACACATGTCAAAGGACATCTAGATAGCAACCTCTAAATGGCTGAAATCCTTCAAACAAAGTGTAACTTGCAAATGTAACTAGTACCATATCATAAGGCAAGCTAGCTCAAGATATCAGTTGAAGTAAAGATATTTGGCATCTTGTTGAAAATTTCTGGTGGCTAGAATTTCATTTGCAGTGAAGAAACATTTTTGACAGAGTGCCATAGCATATTGAGTTATTCTAACCCACTGCTGAAACATTCTTAGTTGCAAACACTTAATGAAATCGTTTTAGGCATTAAACATGAACTTTTCCCATAAATTATTAATCAAAATAGAAATGTATGTAATAAAATAAAAAAAAATTAGTGTAAGGGAAACACAAGTAAAGTTGTAACCATAGTTGTTGCAAAATAGTTACATAGAACACAGATTATATGCTTTCAGTAATTAACAGGTAGGAATTATGCCAAAATTAGAAAAACAAGACAACCAGCAGGGCAGGACAATTCTGGATGGAAGCTAATTCACCAGGGATGACTTTAGGAAGTAACTAATATAGCTGTACAAAAGAAACAATTAAAATCTACTTACAGGGCTCAGGTAAAAACTTAAATATAGTCTATGTGTACATTCAGTGTAAAGAATAAATAAGCAATGCAGAGCTATCATTGAAAATCTCTGTCACCACAAATTTCCTTCTTCCTTATCTATCTTAGGTCAGCCTACCTTTTCCAAAACCTTCCTAAAGCATTAACATTTTTCTATTTCCCTCTTTTTCCCCCCCTTTTTTTTTTTTTTTACTTTTTTTTTCAAGCTACTTCCTATTCAAACCTCCTATACACTAAGTTCTCCTCCAGTACACAAATTCCTACAATGCAGTTAGGTAGGGAAAAGAATACATGCAGGACCTTAAAGAGGATGTTTTCAGTCTGTACAATGTTAGGGTTTAATGATTGTTGTCTCAAATTGTTTTGTCAGTCCAAAAACAAGAAAACACCATCAAAACATTAATCTTCCTCACTGGAATAGGTCTTTAGAGCAAGTTTAATGTAAGTAAACTTTAAGTATCACAGTCAAGACTAAACAGCAATGCTTAACAACATGTTTCAATACAAAATTGATTCACTCTATTTTGTTCCCAAATTACTTTTTCCAGTCAGTACTAGGCAAGCTCCAGGTCATGCTGTGCAGCAGCTTAAGATGTACCCCTTCAGCCAAAAACAAAGTCAGCAAAAGGGCAAAGCTGACCAAGGAAGTTTGGCTGCTTAGCATCAACCCAGCGCCACTGGTGATGTAAGCACTGAGATTTCCTGCTGATGCAGCTCAGCTGCAGACATTTTGGTTTTCCCTTCTCATTTTTCCCTCAAAATCGATGCCTATAAATTCATAGCAGGTATTCTTTCAATGCCATAACAGAAACCCTGAAGTTAACAATATGGTCTTCCAGAAGAAATTTTCAGACTGCACCGCATCTTTCTGAAAAAGCATATCCATTGACTTTCAGTATTATATCATCACTTTGAAGTCAGTTGGATGATTCTCACAAAAGGTCAAATGAACAAATGAGAGACTTGCCAAGATTTATTTTAGGTATTTATGCACCATTAAACAGGGTTACCAGCACCTGTTTTCCAAGACATCATTTTGCTCTTTGGATTGCACAGGATATAACAGTGACAGTGAACGGTAAAATAAAGGTTGTTTCTATCTCGGGATTTATCTCTGCTTAATTCAACTTTGTTTTGCTCTTCAGACAAAGTGATAACTTCAAGGAAAATGACCAGAGCTTTTTGGAGCACAGCAATGCCATCTCAAAAAAATCATCTATCAGACCTTGGCATGTCTCCTCTCCCGTATTCTCTCCTGAATTCAGCAGGAGGCTTCCAATATGACAACTGATCTACTAGACTTCCTACTAAACAAGCCAGAGCTTTATCTTGGATAAGCCACTTTAAAGGTAGCTGTGAGGAGCCTGCCAGCCATGAGCTGCATGCAGATGAAAGTGAATAATGCAACATGCAGCATGCAGCAATATTCTGCCAGTACTGATTCCATCTACACAACAAATACTCATCATGTGCACATAGACGGCAACTGAATCAATTATAATCTTTCAAGAAGGGTAAAAACAAAGACCTATGTTTTCAAAGCATATGTCACCAAAACAGTTAAAAAAGACAAAAGCCAGATAAGAATATGAATAGAAAAGATCTCTTGATTGCTCTTCTCACTGTAAACTGCATGGTGAGGGTTTTTCTTCTGTTTGAAGGGTCAGAATAAAAAGTCTGAAGTAAAAATCATGTTAAAGTTTTCATCTTTGAAAGGATCTACTCTTGGAAAGAAAAAAAGCTGATAATATTTTAACATGTAGGGATCAAACTAACAGTGCCACTCACTATCAGAAAGTAAAATACATTTGAAGCATGTTATTTTCAAACTTTCTTGCCCTAAAGAATAACAAGCTTTCTAGAGTAGCTAGGGAAAGTAAATACACAATAATAAAACTACAGAAATGTCAGATGACTCCTTTCTGGTGGGCAAAAAATAACCCAGTAGCCAACAATTACTGCCTATTTCTGAAAGGATGTCTCTTCAACATGGAGCAGCAGTACAGCTTCTACCACTTAAATACATATAAAGTATGTATTTAATCTGTGCTTTCAGGGAAGAAAACAGAGAATGAACAAACCTCTAACCTACCAAATTAAAACAAGGAGGAGTCTCACAATCTTTTTTATTATATAGTATATTAAGTGGTGTTACAAACTGTTTATATCGAAGACAAACCCAAACTATGTTTTTTCTTCAATCTTTCATTCTCACTTACCCACATAGATTAAAACAAGCAAGCAGACATATGCCGAAACATAATTAAATAATTATTCACACCTCCTACTTACTCCCTGCTCCCAAAGCAGATTCTGTGGCAGCAGAAGAGCACCCCCTTTGGCTCGTGGAAGGAATTAAAAGATGCTCCTTCTGAGGAAACCCAGACCACATCCACGTTGGTGCTTATTTGAAGGTCTTGTGACCCACAGTGGTCATGTCCATCTTAGACTGAAAGAAAATTTATTGTAGTAGTGTTTGAATACTGCTAGTTGCTAATTTTACTCAGTGTGGAACTGAAGTAGTCGAGCTGATGTTTGACTCTCCTATTTATAGGCAGCCAACCAACCATTATGCCATTTTAATCTAAATAAAAGGCACCAAAATACATATTTTGTTTATTATTGCCATCATTGTGCATAAAGTTTATTAATGATACAGGCAAGGTATGGATGTCCTTTTCACAGTTTAGTACAAGGCTGAACAAAGTTATGTTTTAGTACTACACTTAGCTATTGACGAAATGCTGCATTGCTGTGAGAAAAAAAAAAAAAGTTGGACAAGTTTGAACTATTTTCCACTGAACACTACCTTCCTTTGCAACGGCAATTTCAAGACATCCAGATATGTCTAAGAAAAAAATCACATGAAAATCTGAAATAGTTGTTTTCCTCAGTTTCAGTGGGTTCTCTGGAGTCCACCAGACAAGATATGGCTGTGAATCAGTCTTACAATACGAAAAATAAAAAGTAAGTCATAAAGAAGACTTGAGCAGAGATGTACTTTGAAAAATGCCTTTCATTATGCCATTTTCTTCTGATCATCATTATATTTTCCTAACAAGAGTCACAGAAATACAGGAAGTAATATGAATTCATGATGAGGAAGTGGAGAGAGATGAGTGAATTTTGCTGTTCACAACTGCAAAGAACAGCAGCCTTTCCTCCCTACTCAGTGCCTCTCTGGAATGGAAAAATCTGTCTCTAATTTTCCACTTACCTTCAGTGGTAGATTAGAAAACATTCCCAAGTGGAATTGTAAATCTTTGACCACACTTCTTAAGAAAGCGAAGACTTTTGGTTCCTTTCAAAAATGAATTACCCAAGTTTATAGTGAAGAGAATTGATTTTGTCACATTCTAGTATGTGCTTAATCTAAGGTATTTAAAGATTGTGTAAGAGGAATTAGCAAATTTCAATATAATGATGAGCATGGGTTCTTAAATGAATCAAATGCTCAGCTTCATGAAACGATTTTGTAAGCTATAGCTTGTTAGCACTGCCAAAAGGCTGCTTCTTTTCTCAAAGGCATCACACACCCTCACATGCTCCCCTTTCAGCAGAAAATTATAAGATTTTCTTGCACATTAGGAAGGGTCACTGTGCAATTTCCTTTTACTGTAATTTGAAATACCACAAATATAATTTCTCATCATACTCTAGGGAGCATAACAGTTTTGGCAAAATGCAAAGAAAAGGTAGAGTTGAAAAAGAAAGTAAAAAAACCTCACATTAATTTCTTCAAAGCATTTTGGTCTTTTCTACAAGTAAGTCAGTAACTATAACCAGGCTAGCTTGAAATATTTGGATTTTATTGAAAGAAACAAAGTTGTGTAAATATATGCTCAGAGAATATTTTGAGTCAAAATGTTTTGACATTCTTCCAAAACCTACATATTCCACTTTGGAGTCGTACCTTCCATACATTAAATTTTCTTTGCTTGTTTGCTGAAGCATGAGAACTACAATTTTAAATATCAAGATTCTATGCATAGAATTTAATAACACTGATTCATGAGAAGGTTAGCTTAGATTCACAAACTTAAAATTCTTGTTATCTTATTTTGAGTGTCTGTCCTGAAAGACCTAAATATTGTGTTTCAAAAATACTTTACAAACAATCAGAGGTTATTCAGTGCAAATTATTTCCAAATATTTACTCAAGAGCCAGCTAGTTATCCTAGGATGCTGTAACTCACTATTTTTAGTGAGAATATCACTTCAGGGACTACAATGATCAGAATTCTCCTGGCTATGCTGAGCTGGCTATCCAGCAGAAACTGCATTTTCAGAAGGTTAAAACAAAGAGAAGGTACAATCCAGCAAATATGGCCAAGTATGAAACTGGAGGACAGTATACTGTTTGTATTTCTTGTGTTTCTTAAAGGAACCAGGATGGTCATGTAATGAAGTCAGATATTTGTGGATGTAAATATCTTAGGAATTTTGTGTCTTTTGAGCACTTAAGAAAGCTTTAGAAAATGCTGGTGTAGCTCATCTTGTTTAAGACAGGTAAATGCTGTCTGCTAGTCAGGCATCCAAAGGTTTTGAATGCCTTTTCTCAGCAGTCATGTTTATTAGAGTTACTTGTCCAGCACTCTTGTTGTGGGGCTGTGAAATAGTTTTTGCTTCTTAGGGTTGCAGAACTGTTCCTGGAAAAAATCATCTTGCTTTTTTTCTACAATATACACTACATACAAAGAACAGAAATGTGATCTGTGTCTGGTTGGTAGGAAGGGAGAGCTCTATGTTATTCCCTCCTGCCCTGATCTCTTCCGAAGTTAAAACTGGGAACACACTGCAACTTCACTCCTGTCTATTTGTGAATGTCTTGCTAAGATAATCAGGAAAACCAAAAGGATTGTTGCATGGTTAGGTCTTAATATGAAGAAATCCACCAAGAAACTAAAACAGAGACGCCACAGAATAAACTTCCTTTCATCATCATCATCAGTACCAGGTGAGCAAAAAGTCAGCTTCCTTGCTTTAGGATCCTCTAAATCCATGCCTATTTTGCACACATTCCCAGAGTAGGAATGATGTTCATTATATTTATATTTTTGCTTTGTAAAGATGCTGGAGGCATCTGCAATGATTAAATTGTCTGTCATACCTGCCAACATTTGTTTAAAATAGGAGATGAAGTGGGCTTCTGGCACAGTTAGGCAATAATCTTGCCTGTTAATTTGTGAGACCTTTCAGGCACCACAAGTTTTTCTGCTTTGCATGGTTTTGCATCATTGACCCTTAAATACAATATGCAAGAAAACCAGCCAGAATTCTAGCTATCCCATCCAGAATGGTTCTGTCCAGAAACCTCTGTCTATGGAGGAAGGCAGAAGTGCTAATGACACATATTACCTTTATTTGTAAATTAACTCATGCTTCCACTAATTCTTGTGATTTTTTTTTGTTTGCTACATCTCCTGCTGATGCAGATTACCTCAGGGTTCTCCTTACTCAATAATTTGTACAGTAGTTTGAGCAATTTTGGTAGACCTTCAGACCCCATTCATAATATTCAATCTTTAAAAGAGAGCCCAAAACTTTGCAAAAACATGCTTCATAATTTTAGTTTAAAAGAACATAATACTACCATAAGCCTGTATATGAGAAGTGAGAGTGAAGCCAACAATAATGACAAAGAGCTTCACAGTAATATGATGCCAATATTTTTCTTGATGCAATCACATTTAACCTCTGGATCCTAGAATTATGTTCCATTTCCGTTACTCCTGCTTTACATCTTTGTACAGGACAGTTAGTCAATGGTCTATAAACTATTAAAATGATAGATAGGCAAACATTTGGGAAATAGATAGTACCTCACAATGAAGATGACTGATTTTTCTGCAAGTTTTCAGGAGTTCCCAAGTCCCTTTGGACCTAACTGAACTCTTTAATTGGTGGATGTATGTTATTAAAATTCTAAACTTCCTTTTTTGCACCCCTTCTTGCTCAGATTAATGTAGGACAGGAGGAGCACTATCTATAGTATCCAAGATGCATTTGCCCCCCAACCCACCTCAATCAATACATCAACATCCTTTGTTGTGTCCTCTTTCTTTCCTGAAAAATCTTGCCTGTGAGCTTTTTTTTTTGACTGTGGCTGAGTTTTGCAGAAAATATTTTATCTTGCTGTGTTTCAGGGTGACAGCACCTGTTTCACCCTGTCCACAAATTCACTGTACAGACCATTGCAAAAGGGGAGAGTGAGGAACGGCACTATGCACCTCAGGATGGGCAGCTGTTTCATCTCCAAAAAGAAAAATCGGTGTTTTGGAATCCTTCTGTGAAGTGAGAAAGCCTTTGTTCTGGATACAGGAAAGAAAGCAGTGGTGGTGCACAAGCCATGTCTCACTCAGAGGCCACTCTCCCCTCCAAAGGCTCCCTCTGCAATGCTCTGTGTACCTGACTATGGTCACAATCTCTCCTCACCTGCTCCAGTGAAAATATGGACTCACTCCACTGTTTACTTATGGGATTTTATGGTCTTACGTGACACAGACAGTTTGAGAAATGCCGGATAAAATACTCAGAGCTTCCTTTTCATGTCTCCTTCCTTTGCAACATGTTTTCTTTAGTAAGAGGCAGAGTACAGAAGGATGGCAGATCAGATAGGAGAGCCAGGTGATCCCCTGGCTGATGAGGGGGTTTGGGTTGTCATTGCAGGCACCAGTGAGTGTCACTGCAGGCTGAGTGCCTGGCATTTCAGAAAGAAGCCTGACTCTTATTTTCTTTCCTTGTATTTGAAGGAACTTCACAGTATTTGACAGGTCTTAAAACTGTGCATATCTGCTGCCATGTAAGAAGCTTGCCTCTAATTTAGAAAGGTACAGTAGATAAATATTACCTCAGTAGGGCTTACTAAAAGTCTTTCTTAAATCAACAACTATGCAGTGTAGTTAGAACTATATGCATGCAGAGCAATTTTAGTTTTTTTGACATCTTCACAAAGCCAGTGGTGGATACCCATTTTCAGACTCCGAGAATGATTACATGATATCTTGGCAGGCCAAGATGACAGTATGCAGCTGGTAAGCTGTTTCTAGCTGTCATAATAGGTAGTGTTTGAAAAGGAAAAAACAAAGGCTTACTTTAATGAGGCCTACAGCAGCAGCAAACTGAAGTTATAAACACATTTGCTGTTATTTTGAAATTTCAGTGAACTTTTTTCTTACTTTACATTCCTTTTTTAAACACATTTTGCTGTCTGCCTTTATAACTTCAACCGCTGCTGTGTGCCGTCTTGTGTAAAACTTGCTTAGAGAGATTTAAGGGTTATTTTTTGTTTGTTTGTTTTTGGGGTGTTCTTTTTTATCTTTATCCCATGTCTCCTTTGAATTTTTCCTTGAAGAAAGAAACTGTTTCCTCTAAATACAACCATTTGGTTGAGTGTAAAAGTGTTAATTGGGGCATTTATTTACTCTGCCGAAATAAATTCCACAGTGATTCTACACAGAGCTTCAGCAAATCCAGTATTTTTTCTTCTGAAAGCCTATGCAGGTGGCGTCAGTACTGGATATTCTGTTTACAAATCATTAATGAAGTGATTGTGGCTTTTTTCATTTGCTCACACTTTTGAACTGCTCAGAGCGACACATTCCTAAATAGGGAACACAAGAGTAGAGAGAAGCACACAATAGCCTTATTATGGGGGCCACACAAACACTGGTAGTGCTGAGGGTTTATATTAACCCAATCAATTAAAGATGTACGGAAAGAGTTCAGCTAGTAGGGGACTGGGAAAAAACCGTCCACAGCAATGAGTTGCTAGGCATGCTAATCTGGACTCTGAAATTTTCGCTTAGCGCTATATCTGAGCTTTCTTCCTGCACAATAAAAGGTCCCTTTCAAAGCTGAGAGTCCTTAGCAGTGCAACCATTGGAAGTCACTGCATTCTCTGAATGAAATAAATGCCTTGCTTTAATTTCTATAAGGCTTGTGTCAATTTCCTTCAGTACTAAACCATTAGAATTCCGAAGGAAAAATGCATATATTAGGCTATACTGTATCCCTATTGTGCACTAAACATCAACTCATGCTACTGATATGGAGTTTAAAAGCTTAAATAAAGTGCGGAGCTCCTGCTGGGCAAACAAGCTGAACTGGCCCAATGAAGTAACCTTTTTGTTAAGAATTCTCATTTGAATAAACAGCATGGTAGAACTGCTGAATGCAGATGGCTTAAGTGTTTGGGTTCTTCTAGAAGAAATACGTCTTAGTAGTTTTACACTTTCATGAACTAAATCATATTTTATGAAGGACAAGTGCCCCAATTTCTCACAGACTGCGTGGCAGAAATGAAAGGAGTTTGTAGCTAAGTGATTCACTTTGAAGGCTACATCAAGACAAAACAAATACAGATTTTATTCTGTAATTCTCCTATTGCATGTTTGTCTATGCAAACACACGTACAGACACTTGCATACAGAAAGACGTAGCTCTAAAAGCCATCTAAATTCTCCAAGGAGTAAATTAGATCCCTGTGCTCAGATTTGGCATTGGTTTTGTGTTCTGCAGTTACTTGTGATACTTTTTGAATTGGACGTAGCATGAAAGACTCAACACAGCACAAAGCCTGCTTTAACATAGATGCTTTACTTCAACTTTTATTGCATTCCCTCTTATTTGCTAGGTAGATATTTTCCCTCCTGACAGCAGAATGCTAAACCTGTTTGCTTCCTTCTCTGAAAGTGCACAGGTGATAGGCAATGCTACTGATCATGCAAAGAGTTTACTCATAGTGCCATCTTGAATAGAATATAACATCTGAGAGATACAAACATTAATTTGGGATGCTATTTAATGAGATGACATTGTGCAAATGGAATGGAGAGCTGACTGCCCTCAGCTGTCCAATAGATACTACATTCTCTGCATCTTTTATTGGAGGTGAATAACCTATTAACTGTTGTGTGAAGCATCAGCTAGCTATTTCTACAAAATTCCCCCCCTGTACTGTAAGGACAGCTCTAACAGACAAATATGAAAGACTGAGAAGCAGGGAAACAATAAAAACCTATCAAAAAAACATGTCAAAAACCTATCTTTGAAAGGTCTGCTGACTACAGGAAATGTTTTGTATAGGAAAAAGAAGAAAGGTAACTGGCAAAAATTAGGGAAAAGGGGGAAAATTGTCAAGAGTCAATCAGTAAGAATCAAGAGTAACCTGACTACATTTACTCGAGAATATACTTTCTAACTATCATCTGTAAAACTAGGCATTTTCATGTTGGAAAAGAAGAATGGGCACTGTGCATGAAAACTCTTAAGAAAGACCTTTCCTCTAACTGCTTTGTTGCCATTTGTTCCCATAAAAGTGAGGTAAATTTCTACCATGTTGTAATAGAACTAATTTTTATGTATTTGTTATTAATCTGCTTTTCTCATAGCACTTCAAAGAGTTCTGCAGGTCTATGCATTTGAACTTGTCATGGTTTAACCCCAGAAAGAAACCAAGTAACCACAGACCCACTCCCCTCAAGTGGGATAAGGGAGAAGAGTAAAAGTGAGAAAACTCATGGGTTGAGATAAAAACAATTAAATAGGGTAGCAAAAGCCACACACATACAGAGCAAAACAAAAACTACTTCCCATGGACAGACAGATGTTCAGCTATCTCAAGGAAAGCAAGGTTTCATCATGTGTCATGGGGACTTGGAAAGACAAATGCCATCACTCCAAATGTCTACTCTTCCTCCTTCTTCCTCCCACTTTTTACATCCAAAAGGATAGACTTCTGTTAGCACAACCAAAGCTCTTTATACCTTGCTAAAATGAAGTCTGTATCTGTATTAAAGATTTCCCACAACTAAAACTATATAAGAACATCTGAGAATAAAATGTGTGACTAATTAAAAGGGGTGTTTCTCTTTCAAATCTAGACACATAAATAGCAGGAAATAAACCACATTAAACTTTTTGTATTATGCGTTACTGCAGATTAAAAACACTTTACAGACCTTATTACTCATGGTAGACCACTTCATGTGTAGCAGATAAATTTAATCTAATGACATTTAGCCCAGAAAGTCCTCTTAATTCCCCAACTTCCATCAACTTTATTTAAAAGTTAATGTGAACTTAGAAAATTGCTCATCATTGCTCCTCCCACTGCTCTCACTGCTCTGCTGTTGCCTGCATGGTCTGCTAATTGCTTGTAGGTAACAGCCTGCCCAAAGTTCACATCTCTCGACAGGGTCCACACCACTTGTTGGGTGAAGGAATATTGCTAGACCAAGAGCAGCAGGAAACCCAGCTGTTTGAGGTGTGCTTTAAACTGAAAGACTTCAGAAGAAAGGTCTAAAGTATCAATGCTCATGCTAGGGGAATGAGCCAGGCCAACCAGAGCAGCAACAAATGTTCCCTAGGCATCTCCCAAGATAAGAACCAGAAACCCAACCATCTTAAATGTATGTATATCAATGCACACAGGCTGAGGAATAGACAGGAGGAACTGGAGCTCCTGGGCCTGTCAGAAAGTTTTGATATCACAGGAATAACTGAAACATGGTGGAACAACCCACATGGCTCAGAGGAACATGATGGATGCTATAGGTTGTTTTGTAAAAACAGGGAAAAAGAAGAGGTGAAGTTGCACTCTATATCAAGGATAACCTTGAATGTATAGAAGTCAACTATGGTTGACTTCACTTCGTCCCACTGGGGTCAGTCAACACCACCTCAAGCCTGAATTCATTCAAAATAAGAAGTATAATGACTAAACTAATAAAATGCTGAGACATTTCAAGTCATTCAAAGAAATCTGAGAAATGGCTTAAATAAGGTCAACATTTCTGATGCTAAGCCTAATTGGAGGGGAAAGAGTACCTATTCAGTGTGTCGCTCATCAAAACATCTAGTGAGAAAGAAACAGTTTGATTTTGAGGCTCAAGATGGGCTGCTGGCATATTCCTTGTTCTAAGAGATGCTCTGATTGGACTGAGCCATCCAGAAGGTCCTACATGACATGCCCTGGAGCTTTGAAATGCTAGACATCTCCTTTTATGTGAAAATTATGATTCTGCTGTCATCGTTTCCCGTTATATATCCTTTTCGTACTCTTCTACCTGACCTCTATTTTTTTTTTATCTTTCTGCTTTCTAAATGTATCCCTGTCTTGTGATACTACCATGACCAAAAGGACACTGAAGTGGTCTGGCCACACAAACAGAGAAGGAAGCTTTCAGATGTCAGTGTCTCAAGGAATGAAATACAAAATGCCACTAGGGAGACAAAGGTCATCTTTTGGAAGGTTTCCCATACTGATATATACAGCCAGAGAACTGTGTGACAGCAGAATTCTTAGGCAGGGTAAACGTTTCTTCTCTCTGGTAAAAATTATTCACTGTTTGTTGTCTGTGTCTAGAGGGATATCAATTCCTTGGTTTTGTGCACAGTTCTGTATGCCTCACCACTCAACAACACGTTTCTAATTCTTTCCCTGTTGCCCTCAGAAACATGGCTGCTACCCCTTCCCATCAGGCTCTTCACTGATACATAGTGTTAGAGCATTTATCCAACAAGAACTATACACAAAATAGAATAAATTTGAGCAATTCCTTCAATGATTTTACATATTTGTTCAACAGATTTTGCACAGACCCTTAGTATAAAAGTGAACAGTATTAACGTGCTACAGAACTTGGAAAAAGTCAAATATTATTAAAATATTGTTACTATTATTGAAGAAAAATAAAGGTATTTAATGTTAAATATTATAACTTGCAGAATGCTGAAAATTTGCTGACAAATAATTATCAGTTATTAATTAATGCATATAAATGTTAAGTAAAGGTTCACTAATAGATTTCTGTGCCACTATAGCCTGGAATAAATTTTGCAAAGTGACACCAAACAGCTCATAATCAAAGTTATCTGACAAATGGACTCCTTTGACTAGGGTCAGATATCAAAGCAAAATATGAAACACTTCACAAATCTGGCACTTTTGCTATTAGATCTACAAGAATTCTCTCCAGAATAACTCCCTGTTTCTTCTAATCCAGAAAGAGTTTTAAAAGGGGAAGGAATGGAGTATTTGGTCTTCCCACAATCATTACCATGACGAATTTTTTTTTATATAGTTTGCATTGAGATCCAGCAAGGGCTCTGCAAATCTCTAAGTAAGGCTAAACTTGGAGGCCATCACAGATTGAAAACTTCGACTTGTTCTTGAGACTATGGACCGTTTGATGAATTTATTTCCAGTGCAGCAGCAAAATTACACCTGAGCAAGAAAAAGAGTTACTTTCCTTCAGATGGAAGTTCAGGAGTGTAATAGTGACATGGAAAATGGCAATTTATCTGGGCATGTGCTTTTTCTTGAATCCTAATAAAAAATTGCATTAACAATGAAATTATATCAAAGGATTCTAAGGGACAATTAAATCAATTATTAAATAAATAACAAGACTCAAAACCTAAATTATTTTTAATAAGAAACTTTTTTATTCTGAGAAGTATGTTAATTCATGCGTTATGGAGAAGAGGAAGTTCAAGAGACCCTTGGAAAAATTCATCCAATCAGAAAACAGGAAAAATAGACATGAAGTGATATGAGAAACAGCCCATCAAGTACTAAAACCTAGGTCAGCCTCCCAGCCAACCTGGCAGAAGCCCCATTACTTGCTATAAATGCAGCTCATTTCACCAAGATCTCAGACCTGAGAAGAAATACTATCAGACTTTCTGATATGGCACTTTGCCAACACAGGGACTCACATTTTAAAAGTTACTTCATGTATTTGGTCTTGAACTTATCAGCCAAAAATGAAGTAGCCTTTAATACACAACTTGCTCTGGGTAACGCGTTGCTCAGTGTGAAATTAAGGAGTTCACTTCCCACCACCTCTTTTCTGTTTCTAAAAACCGTCACTTGTTACCAAGCATCCCATAACTGTGTTTCCAACAAAGATTACACTGATATTTCTGTTCAGCTACATGTCCTGCAGGGCTGTTCTGCGGTCTTCTGATCAGTAAAAATGTAATAACATTTTCACATAGTCAATATTTAATTCTGTAAATGCAACTGGTAGTTGTAATCTAGGTTATTAACCACACAGTGATTTATGAGGGAGGGCAGACAGTGGAGGGGTGTAGAGCACTAGGAAGGTCCTCTGGTGACAATAAAAAAGTTATAAATTTCATAGCTCTGCCTGAGAAATGTATTTATATCCTATATTAAGAATAGCTTTTTATAAATTTTAATGATCCATGTTATTAATGGTGCTGTCATCATTACTGCCTGTGCAAGACTGCAGTCTTTTTTTTTTCCTCTTATATTTTTCCATCAGCTGAAGGTCTTACAGTTTCTAAAAAGCTCTTATTAGCAGTTTGCCAAAAATCCTTAAGAGTTATAAGTCTATCTTTGTTTCATTGGACTGCAAAGACTGCAAGGAATATTTTGCATAAAGTTTTACAACCAAGGCAAAGGTTGGGCTAATTGGACAGAAAACAATTGCTTCTCTATCATGTTTACAAAGCCTAGGTCAATACATAGGAATAAAAGTGGCACCATATCAAAAAGAGGAATTTTTATATGAAAATTGTCCTTAAACAGTGTAGTATATACCTTTGGGTAACTATAAAATAGACAGTTATATAACAAAGATCTGATATAAATATGTGTAGCACCACAGACTCCATTACAGTGAAAGTCCAGGATAGTATTTACAAAAAAGCTCTACATTTTTACCCCATTTACATTAATTTAGAATGCTCTGTCACACTTGGCTGGGTTTGCCAGGGGATGGTAAACTATGGCACTGCTTGATAGCTGAACAACTTTCTATTTTTCTGACCTTCACACAAGAATTTCAGAGACACAAAAAGAAGTTTGGGAATGGATCAAAAGACACAAAAGGAAAAGAAAGCAGAAGTAGCACCATTTCATTCCTGAACATTTTCCATTATCCATCTCTAAAAGCAGAAACAGACACCTACAGCAACCTCCTGATTTACGGCTCTCAGGGATGGAGGCAGCTTTTCTAAAACTGTCAGAAATCTACAGTAGTCAGAATCCCTCCCACTGTCAAAAGCCAACAATAAAAAGCAGTACACAAACCTCTGATCTGTTGGCAACACAGAGGTGTTGAGTAGGAAAGAAACACAACCTTACATGATTGTGCATGTAAGTCACATAGATCCTCTGACTTACAAGCATAGGTACTTTTAATACTAAAATCATTAAAATAAACCTGAGCATTATGGGCTATCAGCCACTCTGATGCTTTGGTGATAACAGCTGTACAGTTCAGGCAAGCATATTAAAGAAGATATGTGAGTTGGAGCAAGGTCTCGTGGTATTGTATGCCTGTTGTTTAATTTTAAAATATTCATCAAAAAAGGAACAATAAACACTATCATTGCAATCTCCAGGCAAATGTAAGTACCTTCTATTTTACAGGTATTAGTATCAGTTATGATTTTTTCAAGGATGAAAACAAATTTCCCTACTTCCAAACTTCCCCAGTGCTAAAAGAAAATTCAGTCTTCCTGCAGCCTAGTTCTCTTCCTTAAGCAAATTCTGCCAACTACGTCATAATATATTCCTGTAAACTCATAGAGGAAATTGTTTGAAATACAACTGCATTTCCATTTGCTAGAACCTCCTCCTAAAGAAATCAGCTATAGAACTAAAATAAAGAAACTGAAATTTATTTTTATCATTAATTTTTCTAAGATTCTTGGGGTTTTTTGTTTGTTTGTTTTTTTTTTTTTTTTACAAATAAGACCTGCACAACTCTTAATATTTATCTGAATTTCTGATGATTGTTTACAGTAGAGATGTTGAAAACTATGTCGGGGAAGTTGAATAACAGTGATAGTTAATGACTATTTATGTCATATGCGGGATGCCTCAGCTCACAGCATCTGTCTCTGCAAGATTAAGTACAAGACAGACTATGAATTACTGAAAAATAAGTCTGTTAGAACACTCTTCTAAATTAAACCTTTCATAAAAAAAGTTTGCCTAAATCTCCAGAAGTAGGAAATTCAGTGGTTCTTAAGTAAAGCAAACAGAATTTGACATGTCTGGCTTAGAAAAAAACAGTTTGTTTCTCAGGATAAGTTGCTTTCAGAACATAACACTATACAGTGTAAGAATTCTAAACAGTGCTTTTCTAGTTCATGAATGAGAAAAGCTTTTATTCAAGGTGGTTACAGGGTGCTCAATTTAACTAGGGGATATTTAACTTTCCTTTAAATTACTAAAACCCCAGTTAACAGCATGATTTCAAAATGTAAAAGTAGAGTTACAAGACATTTGCATTAGGGCGTTGAGGCAATTATTTTATGGAATAAGCAGGAAAATAACAAATGTATATGCAAAGGTTATGTGCTATTGCTGCTTATTCTGAAGACAAAGCAAATCAAGGCAGGAGTAATGCTTCAGCAAAGAAAATAGGAATGCATCTTTGTGGGAAACAGTTTGCTTCCCCTGAGGTTTGCATTTTACCTAACTTAAAGTACAACAAAAAATGATACTGACTGATACACATGTGAAAGCTGAGGGTGGAAAAAGCAAAGAGAAAAGCAATTTCTCAGGTGTACCATCATATGAAGATAGTCTAGAAAGAAAGCATCAAACTGGAAAAAAACCTGAAATGTCAGGGAATCTCATTGTAATTCTGGAAGCTCTCCTTGAAAGCTTCCAGTAGTGTTTTTAAAAGTATGCCTAGACATACTCACTGTCTCAGGGAGTGGCAGGAGACTTCTTATTCAGCAGAGTAAAGAAGCAGCAAAAAATGTGACCAGTAAAAGGTGGCTTGTTTACTGGGAAGCTACTGAAAGTGCTGAAGCATCAAGGAGAGTGTGACTTGAAGCCACTTAAGAAAAAGTTTTGTGAGAAACAGGTGAATCCCTGATACTCAAAGCCATAACCACTTTTTCCAGCCAGCCTGGTTCTCCCAAAGAATCCTTGTCAGAGGAGGTTGGTGACAACCTCTGCCATATCAGCCTCTTGGTTACACAACAGTGGTTCCTAAACATGCTGGTCTGCTGTAAACTGTTTCTTGGTGATCATTGATCCCTACTCAGACTTGAGATTCAAACATTTAGACAGCCTTGATGCAGAGCCATACCATGGCTAGTAAGCTAAGGGCTACATCTGGAGGGGCCTCTGGCACAGGACCCATCCAGGCTATAAAAGGCTGTTCCTGGGTGTTATTATAATCACCAGGTTATACACACTGTGTTCCTCAATGAAGATCCACTTTTTCCATCTCATATTGATTACTGAAAGAAGAATTTATGTCTCTTCTACCAGTTTCTCAAAACTATTGTTCACTTGGTTATTCATTTACTTTTCCCTTGTACTTACAGAGTCTGAAACAGTGAGGAATATGGCTTATTGTTGTCAAGTTGCTCCTGGTTGTTCCCTGCAGGGGAGTGCTGTCTAACAGCTGTCTTAGGGGGATTAGAGCAAAACGAGCTATTCAAACAGGGCTCTGAAAGTCTCACTGGAATCTTACTTTAGCTCCCAACCTTGCAGCCTTCCATGTCCTAATCTGTCCTGCCCTCCTGTTAAGCTCATTTCATTTCAGTCTGCTTTTCTTTCTTTTTCTTGTTTTATTCTTCCTACTGCTTCCCTCGCCACCGGAGCTGTCCTAACAGAAATGGAAACAAGAAGTCTATTCATACTGTCAAATTACTCGCCTGCTGTGATTTTCTCTATGATTCTCTTCCATTTTTTCTATGTTTTCATTCCAGGTGACTACCATTTTTCTGCTAGGGACGGGTCTCAATTTGTTAAGAAAGCAGTTACACTCTTTAGGGTATTGCCACAACCTACATCACCTTTTAGAAAGAATCCTATTGCTACACATATATACATACATACATTTTCAAGCCCCAAAGGCCCTTCATTTTTTAATGAGAATGAAAATCTGGAGTGACTTCCATAAAATACAAAAGAACTAGATGAATAGTGCCAGATCCCACACTGGCAAATGAAAAAGGACAGCCACAAATCTTCATCCTCCAATTAGAATGATGGAGGAGTTTCAAGACAAAGAAAGAACTGGACTAAACCAACTCATACCCACTGAGGAGGGTTGGGGTAAATGAGTACTTTTTATTGTTATTTTAATGCTTTGGAGTTTGAATAAGTAACTGAAAAGACCACTGATAATTGCAAATATGAGAAAAGGCTGTATTAATAAATGACAAAAGATTAGGAAAAGAAAAAAAGAAAAAAAGGCAGCCTAACCACAAAAACCTTGTGGTGGCTAGAAGGATCCAGCAGAATCTGTGGTGGATCTCCCTTTGATTTTTTTGGGACACTCGCAATATGCCAAGAAACATAAACTGGAAAAGATTTTAAAACAACTATCAACTGCGCGCGCCACCCACTATCATCAACATCTATATCTGCACTTCTTGCTGAAATCCATTAAAGTCCCAATTCTTCAAATATATGCTTCACATTCTACAACTACTGAGATCTAGTGAAGTCTGAAATGTATTTTCAAATAAACTAAATTACTCCTAGTAAAAACATCAGGACTTGCTGATACAAGTTCTTTATAGCAGAAATCTTAAACAGCAATCCAGCCCTAGAAAATCTGAATGGATTCAAAGAACAGGACTAGGATAACTCCTTCAATTTAATTCCTACCATTTATAAGTCCTCCTTAATCCCAAGATGAATCTTTTAAACAAAACAGAAATGAGAAAAATGAGGTTTGTGGGGTATTTTACATCTCTAATACCACTCCGCCTAGCTTCAAGTGCATTTAAGACTTACATCTAGAGGCTTTATCTACTGATTCTGCTTTGCTGGTCTCTATGCACGTGGCAGCTCTTCTACTGCCTGAGCAGTAGAGTTTGGAGAAAGAATGACCACTGCAGACTTGTGACAGACAAAACACCCTTCTACAGTCACAGACCTAGAAAAATAAGAAAGGAATAGAGCTCAGGGACCAGTGCCATTCCATTCATCTTCAGTGTTCTGCCAGTTTTAATCAGTTGTTGTATAGATCAGCATAGCAATCAATCAATGCACTGGCACTGCTGCAGTCTATCATCCAATTGAAAATGTTGTAGTTCAAGTGAAAGGTGTCCCAGAAATTCCTGAATTTAAATTTTATGTGAGAGCATGAAAATGTAAAATGTGATGCTACAAATGAAAATTTTTGCTAAATTTGAATTTCTTGGAAACAAAGTAATTTACAAAAGAAATACATAAGTGAACAATATTTTATTATATTTCACCAAATTTTTAATTATTATTTTGCTTTCAGAATTTAGCAATTTACAGTATACTTATTTGTCTTAATTTATGTTTTAAAAAATTAAAACTAGCTCATATATCTATCCCAAAAATGCCAATGACCTCATTCAAATCAAGTCAGATACTGAAAATACACCTGAATTCCAAGACAGATACATCTGAATTATCTACTGCTTCTTCACATCTTTTACTAGGGTGAAGCCTTCATTTTGACTGATTTCAAATCAGAATGAACATTTATCTTCTTTATAACCATAAAGCAAGAACCTTTTACATTTATATCATGTGAATGTTCCAGGAAACATAACAGACGTGCAAAAATACATCTTAAAAATTGAGTTGTGTTTTTCTTGACTAAATTTTCTCTTTATGATATATGCTGTCTCATCATTGAAAAATACACTGTTGATTACTTTTTAAAGTCTAATCAACATTGTTTTTTTATTATCATTTAGGCAACCTAAAGCGTCACAGAATATGCTTTATCTCTGGACGTTTTGGATGGAAAAGAAGTGAAGCTTGATTATGCAAATCTGTTTCCAATGATACAAGGGCAAGAATACTCCACAATTCATAACAGAGTTCTGCAACCTCATTCATCCAAAGTGAGGAAGCCACATTTGTTCAGCAAGGTAAGAGTGGCTACCTGCTTCTCAGCTGACATGCATTTAGACCCAGACATGTTGGACAAGGTGGACAGTGACAGTGAGAAACACTGAGAAAAAAATTCCAACCTAGCTACTACAAGCTATCAAGTTAGACTCAAGTCAACCTTGCTCTGACCTTAAAGAAACATCCCAGTAAATAAATGCAAAGTCTGATTCAGCTCCCACTCCAGTCAGGTAAGATGTAATCTCTCAAGTCAAGGCATTTAAATGAGAGAAATAAAGTATCAAGGCAAATCCAAACAGCAATGCTGAGTATAAAATAAAAATAAGAGTTTGAGATATTTCTGAGAATGGGTTCAAAAGATGTATTCTCTTGGCCTTGTGGCATACATTTAAAGAAGAAACTCAGACATACTGTCACATCATTTATTTAAACTTGACATCTTTAGAGTTTGTGGCAAAACATGGAATTTGGTGGGAATATTGCAGGTTTATCTTCTGTTTGTCCTAGAAATGCTCAACCAAAAATTATCTGAGGAAACTTCAGTTTGCATAGATGCAAACAAGCTCATGGCCTCAGCAGCCTATCTCCTCTGAGCACCCTTCAGCTCCTCACAACTCCCACACGGGAAGAAACCTGAGAACATACTGTGCCTACAGAGTAACTATTTACCTTTCACTTCAGACTGTGGGAGATTTAGGAGGCAAGCCTATCCTAAGAAAGTGGGAAAGGGAGTGCCAGAAGCCTGGCAGGCGGATGGAGCAAAAGAACAGGGAGGAGCATTGGTTTAGGACTCAGACCAGAGCTTCTTCAGTGGGTGAGGGCTCAGACCTCAGGGCAAGGTCCATCTGTAAGCTAGTATTTGTCAGTAGCCAGTGTCAAATAAAACTACTTTTTCTAAGAGGCACAATTCTTTGCTTTTATGTTCCTGTTGATGCCATTGAAAATATCCCTTTTTAAACCTCATCCGTGGGCAAACCACCCTTAGTTCTAAAATCTATGTTTACTGCAAAATAAGACAAACATGGACATGTTACTTTTGACCATATGAATTAGCTTTTTTAATATTTTCAGAACTTAAAGGCAAGTATAGAGTCTCCCTGCACTGCCAGCAGAGCAGTTTTTCAACTCTACCAATGAGCTGAGTTTATATGAATATGAAGCCACATTCTTTGTATAAAGAGCAGAACTATGGAGGATAATCAGCTCTGCCATATGAAGAGACTCTGAACTTACCTTGAAGGCAGAACCGATTTTGATAGCTTGGCATCTCATTTTTTCTCTGGAACGGGACTTCTCCTGTGGAGTAACAACTCATTACCATGGGAACATAACAGCTTTAGAAAGCCTTGTGCTGGATCAGCTACAACAGGGGAGTTACTGACTGCAAAAGCAGCTCTGCTTCAGAATAGAAAAGAATCTGAATAAAATGTAGCTGCAACTTTTTTTCTTTGCATTGAGTCTTTTTGTCTTTGCTTGTTTCTGCATCTATTACATCAGTTGCAGAAATGCTTCAATGACAATTCGAATGTGAGCAGCAGGACGACCCTTTAAAACTGGCAAAAGGACAGACCATGGGTGACTACCTGAATGCTTTATAATATCCACAAAAAGAATGAAATCTTTTTTAATATGATTATTTGGACCTATAACCAAACCAACAGTATATATGACCAGATCAAATCTATATAATGGGTCCTGCCTATCAATCAAGAGATAATTAGAATATTCACAATACTTGTAAGAACATGCTGTCTTGATAATTATGATATTTTCTCCATTGTACTAGATAATAGAAAAAATAATTGGAAACTACTGCCTTCCACATGCTTCCAGGTGTGTATAACACTGAGAAAATATTACACAGATCTCTAGTCTTGCAAGTGTAATTTTTAATCTTTCTTTCCAGAACCATAAAAATGATGTAGTTCATCAAAGTATATGAGTGAACAAAGGAGCTCTTCCACATCATTGGTAAACCACATGTCAGAAATAATCTTTATTGATTAGAAACATTGGGATAACAGAGAATGTCAGAGGAAGGTATCATTTTAAAGGCATGTTTCAGTGTTGTAAACATCTCTGAAAAACACCAGTGCTTGATTCTCATCCTCATGCCACATTCTTATTTTCATGTGAAGTCTCAGGCAATTAGCATAAGAATTTAACAAAATAGTTTTAAAACTGGTGTCCTAGGTCAGATCAAAGGCACCAATTATATCTGGGCTCCTATGGGAATGAGAAATGAAGGCCTAAGCATAACTGAATAGTGACTCCACAGATGTACTTCCCACAAATACCATTCCAGTTTTGAACAATTTACAAGATGGGCCTTCTAAGACAGAGGTAGTATCTTTGTGGTTTGCAATCTTTTTCATTTTCATTCACTCAGCTGTTCATCTCTTGAATTCTTGCAAATATTTTAGCACTAGTAGCATCCTTATGTTGAAGATCCCTAGACTAGATATATGTTATGACAATATCATGGACATTTGCACCATTTGTTTTGAAGAGGTCACAGACAGTTTTATGCTGACAGGCCTTAGGTCTTGTATTGGAAGACTAAGCAAATAACCAAACCTCATTTCCCCTCTCCATGGTTTCATAGATGCCCATTATATATCCTCACAAAGTTCCTCCTTTTCTCTGAGCTGGAGTACCCCTCAATTAAACTGTTCCTCATGCAGAGATATTCTATGCATTTGGTCTTCAAAATGAGGAAGGCTGACAGAAAGAATCTGACCACAGCATTCAAGACACAGGGCATCTACATGAGTATTTACAAAGTGATGCAATGTTTTGAGGTTTATCTTGTGTTCTCTTTCTGGTAATCCCTAACATTTGATTAGAACTCATTGCACTACTGAGCACTAAGCAGACTTTCCACAGAGCTAGGTCTTAAATTCAAGATCTTCCAGAGTGGTAATGGTCATCCCAGAGCTGGGAATCACATTGCATGTTAACATTAGGACTTTTCACACTGTCAGTTTTCTCTGAAGAGTGAGAAAGAGTGATAACATTATCACAAAACATTCTTTCACATCACTTAAATTATTGCAATAGCTTCTGGAGGATATCCACATCTTTAATTCATTTATATTCTCAGGCATAACTCATCTTCATAAATCTGCACCTGATATCCTTAATGCATTTTGGAACTGGCTTTGGTTTGTAGGGGTGGTGAGGTGGATAGCACTTTAATTTAGTATTCCAGTCAAGGGTAAAAAAAGCGAATACAGGAAGATGAGATTGGGGCCTTTCTAAGAGGAGAGAAGAGTGTGGTAGCATGTGTAATGAAAAGACAGAGTGTCTTTTGAGTATTGACTCAGCTGCTATCATTAGTTATGAAGCAGTTATGAACAAGATCTGCTTTTCAAGTAAACACATCTAGAGAAGAGCACACAGAAGAAAAGAACTATGTACAAATACAGTCTGTACACTGAATCTTAGCCTGAGGGGATTTTTACTAAAAATTGCTAAGTCCAAATAAATTCCATGGCACTTGAAAATTATTTCCCTGCATTAGTCACTTTTAAGAAGAGTAATATCCATAGGAGAGCACCCAGATGGCAAATAAACTAGATTGGTTCTTTGCCAATATTATTGCTCAAAAATTCTGAATTTGGGGAAAGTATGTTGCACATTTCATAGTCTTTATTTGCCTCACATACCTGCGGGTTGTGTATGTACTGCCATGTTAAGATACAGGGCAGAAAGCATTTGCCTGTATTAGATTTATCATTTAACTTTTTTCACCTGCACTCTGCTCACACCACTCAGGACTTTTTCCTGCTATTCTAGCACCCTCTGAACAGTTTCAAACCCCTATTATTTCCAGAAAAATGTCCCAGGTGAAAAATGCATCCATCCTCAAAATATTTCTGAAATAATCATAATAATGAAAATAATCACAAAGTAAGGTGAAATTTAAAGACTTACTCCTCGGTTCCCATTTTGCATTGGATGAGAAGAATTTCTGAAACATTAATTGTAAGCATTCAAAACCCTTTGCAAATCATTGCTGCAATACATAGCACAGAGTACACAACTCTGTTCAGGTTCATTCACTGCTCAAAAAGTGGAGAGGAATGTGCTAAGGATATGACTGTATTTTTCCTGGTCCTAGAATAATTATTGTAGCTGATAATAACTCTTTATTATAAATGCACCTGAGTAATTATCGAGGTCACAGACACATTGAGAGAGGCATTGTATGAACACAGGGAAGCTGCCCCTGTTTTAAACAGCTTACAATTAAATTAAACAAGATGTATGAAAATGACAGGAAGGAATAAAATTCACAAACTGAATAGCATGATTGCAGCAAATATCAAGCCATGACTGCTTTTCTCGGGGTGAATTGGAGACTATTAAGCATGGGCATAGCACATGGAAAGAAGAATGGAGCCACCAGAAAAGGCAGGACCACTAGCGACTGAATGACATGAAATAGAAATAAATTCAGGGAAGGGCAGGGACACACAAATGACAGATGTAACAGGTTTGTTGTGGCTGTGTCCACACACCTAAGACACTGTAAAGCTGCCCCCTATGAAAATGGCCTAGGAGGAACTGCTCTCACACTTTCTCATGAGGGGCTGTTTGGGCATGCCAAGCCTGGCATAGGCACAGTGCCCCACACTCAAAGGGTTCTTACAGCCTCCTTGGGCTACCCCCATATACAAGAGTCTGTCATGCCTTCCAGCAGGTATAGAAAGGACAGGAAAATAATGCATGGGAATTATGAATAAGGGATGCATGGGAAACATTCATGTCACCTGAACCTGCCGTATCCTGCCTTCACTAGAATGTCCACTGCCAGGACCCACTCCCATACCCATCTTCTTTCTCAGAATCCACAAGTGCCCCAAACAAAGGTGTAGTGCCCTTGAGCACGGAAGAGGCTATAGGGTAAGTGCTGCTGATTTTTTCAGTTGTGTCTGTGGAAGGTCAGAAAGGTACTAAGCAACCTGAGGCACACTGTTCCAATAATGCTACTCCACCAAAGCTGTCCTTGAGAAAGTCAGCAAAAAGGGCCCAGCTGGCCTCATCTCCAGCATGCAGTGATGTTTATGGCATGGACAGAGACATTTTTAGTGTGAGTCAAGTGCCAAGTTTGCATCTTGGCCGGGTTCCTGAAAGAAAATTTCCCACACCAAACTTATGACCTTGAGAAGCCAAGCCTATAACAAAATCATCAGATTGAATCTCATCCTTCCAGGGTCAAGGGCTTTGCAGTGTCTGAGACACATCAGTTTCATATGGCAAGATATTGAATCTTGTGTACCACGAGGATCCTTGTGCAACCTAAAAAGCTCCAGTGTTCAGTTTTTATCTGGTTTGTGAATGTTCTTATGCAGACTGGCTGCTCAGATACACAGATGCAGTCAGGCCAGCATCTAAGCAGGCACCAACACCACCCTGTAGGGCCGCTGGCAGTAGGTATGGCAGGTTCAAGTAATCATGCACCAGAAACGTGGATTGGGCTCCAAGCAAGTGGGCATTAACTACCTTCATAAACTAAGCAAATGTTAATTGCCTGGCAACATCAGTCACGATGAGCAGCTGCTGGTATTAGAACAGGAACTTCAGTGGTACAAACTGCACCCAAACTCTATACAAAATGGAATGAGCTTAGCTTGGGAGGAAGGGGGCAGTGAGGCAGAAGGATTGGCCTTTCCAGCAGCTTTCTACTACTCACAATATGTGGCTGCAGCCTGCTTCTGCTCCAAGCAGGTGCACACACCTTTCCCGGAAACATTGTCCTGGGACCTGTTTGTGGAACATCAGCTTTTATATGTTTTGACCAGCACACAGTCAAGTCTCAAGAAAAATATAACCATAGGTTGTGCTAAAATGTATATATTTAAAATTATTTATTTTTCACTTAATTTGTAAATCAAAGCACAACACTTTTGGCTTTTTGTCCCAGTGACTAAGCAAACGATGTTTATTTTTTTACACCAGACCATAATTATTGTTTTGAAGTGCAAAAGTAGTTTTTGTTCAATAACAGATAAACATGAAATTTATTATTTTATAAATAATTTATATTATTTTATATTATATTATTTATAATAATAGAAATTATATATTTTTGTATTATCTCCTCAATAGAAGATTAATGCCATATAATGCTAATAATAAAAATAATAATACGTCAGTCTTCAGATGTCTCCCTATAGTTTAAAAAAATCCATTATTTTTCTCACTCAAGATGACAAATATGGTTTCTTTGTGAATTCAGGACTTTATTTATCTGTTTCTTTCATTGAGATGTTTAGTTTTAAGTGGCACTAAGTAGAATTACATATTTAACAAACATTTATTGGTTTTGTGAAAACTGCAATTCTTGGCATATTTTCTTCAATTAGATCAACCATAAACACATGTTTATGTGGGTGTGCAGTTATTTGGTTCATTTGTAAACACAGGTAATAAAATGTCTGTATTGCAATACCTCTGTACACAGAGTATTCATGTTATTTCTTCCACCGGAACTTGCTCATTAATCATGGTGACAGCTGATACTTTTTTCACTGACATGAGATATACAATTGTTAAAAAATTTGTTAGAAAGCTTAATATTGTCATTTATGATATCTGCAAAATAGAGAGAACCTTCATGGGAAAACTAATATGACAAACATTGATACTAGTGGTAGATGTCTTTTGTCTCACAAGTAGTGACCTCTTTGAGAGGCACTAAGGTGTTAAATATGAAGACCACAAACTTTTAAATGCATAATGCATGTGCACTCAAGAAAGTCTTCACACATAAACTCGAAATTATGTAACTGACACTAGATATCCTAAAGGGTGGGAAGGAGCAAAAGTTCTATTCTTAACAGGATGTCATGTGCATACAAACATGTAATAATGAATTTAACCAAATATGCTATGCCCTAGGAAAAAAATAATTAGAACTAAAGTAGCAGCTGGCATCTGAAGAAAGGGACGAGGCTGTAAACTGTTAAGGACATACCACCCTTGTGAAACACGAGTAAATACCATATCCAAAAACAGATAAAACTTCAGAGCTCCCCAGCTGGACAGAAGGAAACAACTATAAACTCTCACATCAACTGAGTTTAGATTTCACTTTGCCAGGATCCTCTGTATTAAATATGTTGCATAATAGCACTACAAGAAGAAGCATGATAAAACATTTGGAGCTGGTGATTCATCTACCTCCAGTGACTTGAGGTGGATGAATACCAAGAAAAGCTTATGAAAAAAAGCTCAATGACTTTGAGAGAACAAAAGTAAACTGTCAGAGGAAGCCTCAGGGTCTAATTTGGAAAAGTCCTGATTTCTGTATGAGAAATTGAGAAAGAAAAACAAAAGTAGCCTCTTTTCTATTTCAGTCAAACCCTTGTCACAGATAAACTTGGCCACTCTAGAAAAACTTCTGCCTTCCCAGGCTGCTTCTGTGCTAGTGTGGCTATGCATTTGAGATCAGAATCAATTTTCCTGGACACTTATAATTAAATTCAAACAACTCTTCAGCTCATATTTTCTTTATTTTAAATGTATCTTGAGGTGTTGCTCTATGAGGACTATCAGGAATGCCTAGGAAATTTAGTACCAGCTCATACTGTACTTTTCATCTTCAAAAGTGTCACCAGGAAGTTTCTGTTGGAGAAAAGACTGTTTTAATGCATCATGACCCCTGGAGGAGAGAAAGTGATAAAGGAGCCAAGAACCCCATAATATGCTTAATCAGAAAACTCAGAAATTATGAGAGTATGAGTTTTAGTGATCTGGCAAGAGAAATGTTTAATTGTCATCAATTTCCTCTAGTTAAGACAATAGGAAGTCCCTTTGCCTATACCCCCTTTCATTTCTTTTTAATTTTTTGCAAAGAAGATTCATGGGTGTAAAGAGGGCTTTGGCAAGAGACTGAGGAGACACACATTTCCTGTCAGTAAAACATATTATCTTACCAATACTGCTAAAAGACCTAGAGTAGAGTTTTGTCCTTGAATATATATGCCACTGCTGTTTACTTTAATGGGAGGTATGTGCCATATTCCAGTGATCAACCTTGGCACTTGCAGAGAACTCCAGCTAGGAAACCAAATGCTTATTTCATAGATGTGCTGCACTTGCTGTACTTGGAGAGATGTAGACACCAGCAGACCATACACACGCTTTCCATTTTGCTTATTTTAGATGTATACTGGTTCAGGACATGCTTGAAGAAACTTCACTTCCTTTATTAAACTCTCTGAGTACCAGCTCTTACACCAAAATCTCTGTGAATATCCCATCATCCTTTTTCTTTCAGAATGGTAGACTGACTTTCACAACATAGTCTTAGATTCCTACTACAAAATTTAGATGCACCATGTTCTTCAAACATGAAATTGCAGGGAGAAGAATCAAATGGAAGGCTTAAGAAAGTCTCTGAAATTAGTTCTGGGCTTATCTTGGTTTTGGTTTTGTTTTTTTGTTTGTTTTTTTTTGTTTGTTTTTTTTGGTTGGTTGGTTTTTTTTTTTGCGAAAGACCAAGGTCTCACCCTAGGCTATTTATTTTGCCATTACAATTCTGGCTGCATTCATCCCTCTTTATTTCATATTGGTTTAAACCACCTAAAATCAAATATCTTTTTGGTTTTATCAAATTCCACAGTCCATCAAGTTAATATATTAATTTGTCATAGGACATAGAATATATATAGTTAGGTGGGAAGAGATTGGGGAGTAGGTACAACCAATTCATTTTTGAAGGAGAAAGGCTTCATTCCCTGGAGACAGCATAGCAGGTATTTTGCAAGTGGAGGCATACTATTACTTAAATCCTCAAATACTTTTGTCTATTGTCTTCAAAAGTAGAACATGCATTAGCCCATATTAATTCAACCTCACTGTGACCCACAGCGAAATATTACTGTCCTTAATCTTTATAAATGGCTTTTGCACTCTGCACCATCAAAAAACTTTCTTTTTGCTGATCAATACAAAGCGTATTTGAAAAGAGCATTATCTGCCTTTGAAAAAGCCTTCTGCACAATCAATGGTCTTCAGAAGCAGATGCTGATCAAGCAAGCATAGGCAACATTGTAGAAAGCTAGTAAATATTGATCCCAATTCAGAAAAGGAAATTGCCTTGTAGTTGCAGCGTCTGACTTCATTTAGCTCATAAGTTTACTAAAGGTCTGATTGGCTGATCTGGTAAACACTATAGTGCATCATCACTGATCTCTCTGTGCTTGCACGAACAACTTGCTTGTTTTCCCTGGTTGCACTGTGAGATAAAACTACAGTTAAAAATTTTTCAAAAATGCTGATTTTTGTTGTAGAAAAACATGACTAATACTAATTGTTCACATGATTTCATAGTGGATTAAAGCAAGCAATACTAAAGCTCTGACACTGGCATATTTTATGGATTTGTACTCCTTAACTGAAAAACCCCAAAACATAATATTAAAAATAATGTTTGATCGTTTTTATATATTAGAGAACCACCTGAACTCAATTGGTTTGACAAAGTTACAGACTCAATTAATTTCTTTGTTTTCTAGGATTTTATTGTCAGAACCTGGCACATATGAGAGCAGAAACAGTAGGCCTAGATCCAGCCAGTACTACTCCACCAGTGCAGACAGAAGGAAAGATGCACGGGAACCTCAGCAGATGATCTAAAGGTCCATGCAATGCATTACAATAAAACTTGAATTATTCTAGATTTATGATGTTGTTTATAACAGAAATCTTGTTTAGTACTTCCAAATTGTGAGAGTCACATAATTAGCTGTCAGAAAAGTGCACTGATCGTCATTCTGCAAAAGATATTTTAGCTCACAGTACGGTATAAATCACAGGAGGTGACGGTCATATCCTGTGTCACTGAAGTCAATAGGATTTAATTGATATTCAGCAGCCTTTCTGAGCATTCCTTCAGATTATTGCAGGAAAGGTTGTCCCTCACAAACAGAGGGCAAAAATACACTGATTACAGGTCTAAGATTCAGAAGGAAATAGACTAGTAGAGATGCGAAAAATATGTGATCACCCATTAAGTTTGCTTGCTCTGGAGTGAGAACCAGCCCCAAGTTCTCAGCAGTCAGAGAATGAATCACTTATCTTTGAGCAAGACACAATGCTGGGCAATAAGTGACAGGACAATATTATGACACCATAACCATTTTGTGTCAAATAGCTATTCTTCATTGTGGATCCTTGCTGGAAGATTGGGATGGGATTGATGAAGTCTGTGAACAACACAGATACACTTACTCAAAAATTTACTCAGAAGAATAAGGATGAGAAAGGCAATGGCCATTCTTGCTGTCCAGCCTGAGGCTAGGCAAATTCACTGGCCTTCACTGGCAAATCATCTTTATAAAAAGGCCCAAATGGACTTTTCACAAAACATGTGTCTTCTATTAAGCAGGAAAATAAATTCAAAATTTAAAGACTACCTCCTGTATCACAGAATTTTATGCTAAAATATTTTATTCTTTATTTTTTAACAGATTTATAGAGATTAGTTACTAAAAATCTGCAAAGTACTTTCATCTGTACTCTCAAATATGTCACTATATGGATAAAACAAACTTTTAGATTTTAATTAGTTTTAAGAACTTAAGAAAGTCTGAAATAAAATTCAAGACATACTTTGACCCCAGAGTTTCAACCTCAGTTGAAAGCAATAATTAATAATAATAATAATAATAATCCATATACTTCAAACCCAGTTCTTGAACAACTTAGAGCAAAATTTCCTAGACTGAGAGCCTAATTTTCCACACAAATACAGTAGTTAGATATGAAACTGCTCATGTACCATAACACTGTCATATTGTGGTATTTGGTCTAAATCAGGAGGTAAATCAGGGAGCAATTGTATGGCTTTACAGCCACTATATATTTGGAGTGTGAGAAGAGTAATTTGGGCTGTCCAGATCATAGCTGAACAATGGATCTGAAATAGGGTTGTTTCTAGTATATATGTGGAGGACAGAATATGACAGAACAATATTTTTCACTGTCACTTTGTGGGCTGTTAAGAAAAGTGCTTGGTTTGGGTTGACAAGCCATATGTGATAAATGGCGCATAGTTTTGTAGGACAGTATTTTCTCAGCAAGAGGTGAAGGCTTGTCTTATTTTAGAAATGAAGTGGAATGACTTTGTTTTTGCAGAATGGTGGTCTGATGCCAAGGACTATGGGAGGAGTTGTAAAAATCCACATACATGTATCCACCATAATGATGTCAACCACTTTTTTAGCATTATTAGCACTATTTTGCAATAATGCTCAGAACCCTCATTGGAATGAAGACCACACTGCTCTACATTTGTTCCTGCTCAGCTCAGACACATAATGAAATTGGGTTCTTTGCTTACTGGAAAAGGCTATTGTTGCATTTTTGCTGCTGATTCAATATATTACAAATATATTACCAGAGAAAGTCTCATATAACTGCCATTGCCAACAACACACTAACATACATGGCTTAATTTATGTCTCCTCTGGCACTGGTACTCATGACTTACACAATACATGTGAAGGAGGCCCATCAGAGGGCTCTTAAACTATTTCAGAATACTAATCAGTCCCTACACACTACAGCTTTTATGCTGTTTACAGTAAGCTACAAAGGCAGAAGCAAGCTGCAAGTGTAAGCCTCAGCCAGGGCAGCAGTCCTTAGTCCTGTACTGCTACCAGCACCCAGCAAATGCAATTCTAAGATAATTACATCCTTGCTAGTCATCAAGTATATGATGACACAAATCCCTAATATAATAGCTGTTAGTGAAAAATAATTCCTAATGCATGGAAACTACTGCTTCTCTGCAAGACCCCATCTTCCTAAGCAGCACCATTCAGAAACCCCTCAGTGAGCTCAGCATACTCAGAAGAGCTTGCACTGTGCAGGTCAGAGAGCATCTCCACCACATCCCAGCTCCTGGCTGTGCTGGAGCGCAGGCACAGGGCCAGGATGTTGACTTGTCAGACCACGGAAACTGAAAAGAGAAAATAACAGAAAAGAACACTGCAATGTAAGAACAACTGGGAGGAAGACTGCATCAAATCCAAGTATTGGCGTGATGTTTAAAAGATCAGTCACCAACAATGCAACTCGAATAAAGAGTAGCATGATAGCGCGATGAAAATCTGAGGAAAAAAAAGAGGCAAAATGAAAAAGCTAGGTAATTTTGTTATGCAATGTAATATGCCCATTTTAAGGAAAACATCATGTCTGCAAGCTCCTTATTAAGAGTTCTATTTCTTTTGCCCTGGACAAAGTAAAAAAGTGAAGTTTAGCACAGTCAAGTTTAACTTTTTGCTTTAAACTGAGCAATGAAAGTTTGATCCCCTGACATAAACGACAAAATCCTCTAGGCTTTTGCAGCTTGGTGGAAACGGCCAAATCTGCATTCAACTTGTTTTCCACATTTCCATCATTGTGCAGAATGAAGCCCTGCAGAGCCCAAGGGACATGTGTTTAGCTGCCATTCTGCAGCGCTTGTAGCATTTTAACTTCAAGCCTCTGGGAAAAAGCCGCATACCTATTACTATGGCTTTGGAGTTTAAATTGTTAGTTGATGTGTCCTGTTTATCAAATCCAAAAAGCAGTTTGTGCCTGAAAAATAGACCAGGGCCCCGCAAGCAGAGAAGGGTTTTGGCTGGTTGTTTTTTAAATAAAAGCCCAAAGAAGTGGCAGTCAAAAGCAAGTAATCAAGTATTTGTCCCTCTTTTCTGCCTCTGGGTTATTTTACACTTAAATTGACTCATTGACGACATTCTAAGTTTGGCAAGGTACACTGCTCACCTATCTGACCTTCTGTATGAATTATGCTTATGAGAGTAAAAAGAAGATGGGCTGACCCATTCTTCTTTCAGTGGAGTTTTTATTTCCATATTTGTTCAATGCAAAATAAAACCAAACTAACAAAACCCCAAGCCTAGAGACCCTTTCCACACTCTCATATAAATCTCATTATACATAATCAGACATGATCAGCATTTTGCAATTTACTTTTCTCCAAAGCTATTAACAAGGGAGTACATATAAAACTGTATTTAATTTCATATGCTTTTGTAGACAGGTGTGTTTCTGTAGGCTTGGATGGGTGTGTTGCTGACATTCATCAATATATATAATCTGCCATCCATTTATTGTATATGTTGTAAAAGAAAGAGTAGATGACTTTCAGTGCAAAGACAGTCATTATACTATTTAGATCTAAAGAAATGCATTCATAACTTAAAGGATTATTTTTTTCAGTTTGTTTTAAAACACTTCTTAAAAATAAGTCTGTTGTTATGAATGAGCTTATGTTGGCCAGCTAGACTATTATCTGGGGAGCAAATGTTTCCTTGTGAACATGAGATAACTTGCAACTTTTATTATTGTATTTCAAATAATGGAAAGTAATAGTAAAATTGCTGCAATAAACTAAAAGAAAATCCTGATAGGCAAGTCTGTTATGCAATGTGCTTTCCCCTCACTGCTCCCTCACTGGTGCCAAAAGCATGTCACTCAGGTAATTTGTTTTAGACCCTTAACAAGACTTAGAAGCAATTATTATGAAACACTGACACAACAGATCTCACCAACAATTGAAGTTTGACAGCTTGTGAGAAAAGTCTCATGTTTATGTCATTGGAGAGGTGATCCTTGTATGACCTCCTTTTTCACTGCTGTGAATGATAAACTATCGCTTTCCAGTGGTTCACTATAGCTGAAGGCCCAGTGTACTGTACTTGTAAAGGAAATTTTCAGTTGGTTCTCTGAATCAAATGAAGCTGGAAACTCCTTTGGTCCCTTTGACTGATCTAGTTTAGGCTTTATGATATGCTCTAACTGTGCAAGGAGCTAAAATCCTAAATATATCCACACTGTGCATTTGTAAAGGACAAACATCAATAGAGATATATGTGCAAGGCTAACACACAAACACTGACTGAAAATAGCTTCACATCTGCTTGTCTAAGGAAACTGAAACAACTTGCATGTGAGAAAGGGAGAGAAATTGCAATATATTTATTTGCCTTGTTTCAGAGTAGAGGTTTGAGGGATTATTTAATGGTTTATGTTCATTCCAGAATCTGCAACCACCAAACCAAGTACTCTTAATCCACATTTCAGAGGCAAGAGGAAGATGATGTGGTAGGCAGGTCTACATATTCATGCTGCAAGTGTTCCTTAAGAATCACCTGAATCAGTTGGAATTGCCATGGAGCAGTGGAATAATCTTCAGGCAGTGAGTTTATACCTCCCTGCACTCCTGCATTCAGTTTGAACAGCACAAGACAAAACCTGTATTTCTTTCTTTGCTGTTAGGTAACATTCCTATTGAAGATAATTTTCTAAAAAAAAAAAAAAAAAACTGAAAAAACCCACAAAGCAAACAACAAACTCCCCCCTCCCAATCTACAAATCAACACCACACCCCTTAAAACAAACAACCCAACAACTTTCTGACAATTTTATTTCTTTGTGTACTCACATCTTGGTTTCTTTGTTCTAAATAAATAATTATAATGAATGGCCATATTTTTGTTCTAAATATTAGCTGAAGCTAGTTGGAGAGGGCAGAACCTTAACCTGGACATATATAACGAGACTAGCTTAATATATTAATTGTGTAAAAGTAGCAGCTGGTAAATAAGGTTAAGAATCCTGTGATTATAGAACACATTGACTGTATTTCACCACACCCTCAAAATGTGCTTAATCTAACATGAGTTAGATTATATCCCAGCTGAGAGGAAATCCAACCAATACATCACTCTTAGGTCCTCTCTGCGACACCTAAGGAGAGCTTGGCCTGCATGACACTCAGTCAGGACTCTCGGAGGTGGGATGGAGCAGGGAAGTAAGTGAAGGACTTCAGGTATGTTCCAGAAACCTGTTGGTATTCTCTGATCTTGCTGTGACACCGGGGCATTCACTCATGGTTTTATATCAAAGTGTAATTCTGTGATACTTATCTCTTGGAACAATATGGTTACAGTGTGCTTAATGCAATCACTCTTGTTCACCCCAGAAAACTAAACACACATGCTGACTATACACCCCACACTCTAACACACGTCTCACTAAACTTTGGGCCATCTGCTAACCAGAGAGGCCTGAACTTTTGGAATTACATTCTGTTTCTCCTTTTGTTTATATTTATATATATACAAAATCCTGGCAATTGTGTCAGAGAAGAAAGGGTAAAAGTAAGAGCAAACTCAGCTTGAATAATGGTTATCTAATAATCTGGGAAGTAGCAGCGTATGCATTCTGCATCAGGAAGTTTCCAAATCTTTGCTTTTCTGTCAACTCTTGGAAAGTCTTGGAAAGTCTTGGAAAGTCAAACTCGTGCAAACTATTGTAATTTTCACAAAAATAATATTGTACTTTAGTGACAGCCTGGCACACTTCAGTAGCACGTTGAAGTAATTAAAGCAGTGTCAGAAACATGAATACCTTGCTTTGCAATCATTTTAGACTTTTAAGACACTAATGCAGATTTACCAGTTAATTCCTTGTTGGGAATGTAAGCCTTCTGCTAACCTGGGGTCTTGGCTCTCTTATTACTACAGTTTAACATCTCAAAGGTCTGTAACAGAGATCCTTCTTCAGTCTCTCAAAAAAAGCTTCAAACATAGCTATTGGGATATTCCCAGCAATACTGGCATACAGGTCCATAGCTATGCTACTAAATGGGACTGAACATGATTCTTTAGGTGCCTGTAACTAAAATATTAAAATCTACAAATCCATACAGGGAAGATCCCTCCACATTTCTGCTTACATTCCATGATGACTCTTTGATCAGTGCCCCTCCATATATCTGCTCCCCTCCTCCCATTATTATTTATCTTTATATTATTTATTGCCAGTGAAATTGGCATTCTCAAGGATATGAGGTGTTTAATGTCTTGCTCATTACTGCAAAACAAATGCAGGTTTGTGTGAATCACCGTCATTAGCAGAAACGAGAGCACTCTTAATTGCAAACAATTACTCAACAAGTGTTGCTCTTCCCCAAGAAACCTATTAAATGCTCACAGTGGAGCACCTGGCAGCCTTCTGAGACTTGTTTCCTATGCAAATGGAAACCACCATGGGATTTGGTGACTTCTATTCAGTTGTTTTAGAGAGGTGGGTAGGACTTATTTAAATGTCTCTAGAAAGAATGCCCACAAACGGCACAACTTGTCAAACTTACCTGCATTCTTATCCCACTTATTCCAAGTGATTATATGTTTAGTTGGTTGGAGGTGTGTGTGTTTTGTTTTCTTTGGTTTTGGGTTGGTTGTTTGGTGTTTTCTTGGTTGATTGGGTTTTTAACAACATCAACAACAACAAACAAACAAACAAGCAAACAAACAAAAAAAACCAGCAATCTATCTTCTCGTTCTAAAGATCTCTCTCCAGAAGTGATAATATTGATATAGCCATGATGCAGCAATTATGTCTTCTATCAATAATTGAACCTGAGACAGCTTAGGTTTCTGTGCAATTTACGATTGCCTCCTTGATCTCAGATATTTCATATTTGGAAAACTGCATCACAGTATCCCACCTAAAAACCAAAAAGTCGTGTTTTCTATTTTTGTATTCCCCTAAGGATACAAGTCATAAGAGCAGACTTTCACCCTCAAGGTTACAGCAACAGTTGTATTCTTCTTGTGCAGCACCTCAACCAGGTGATGGACACAGCAAATCTTCTGCCATTTAGGAGTTAATGCAGCTGGTGTGTGTGTCTGTGCATGCACTAATTATAGATCACAGCATGCACTAGGATGTTAAGGAAGTTCAAAGAGAATATTAGATCCCTGACTCCAGCAGATGCACAGCTCTGGGGTATAAGAAAAAAATGTGTGAGCAAATCACACAAGCTTCCTGAGCAGCTAGAAACAAACCTGGAACCCTGCAGGCTATTGTTGGATTTGTAAAATTGACAATAGCCTCTGCAACTTGTAATTTAGTTGTTGTTGTTTTTCATTATTATTAAGATTATTGTTTCAGTTTACTGAGCTCATGAAAATGTAAGTAGAGAAGAATGCAGGGATTCTCTGCCAGTATTTATGCTATAAAATATTAACCTGTTGACGCCTTGCATTAAAATGGATTCATTTTTAGAGAGAGCATAATAGTTCTACCATCTTTATGTAAGCATTATACCTTATTCTGAAGTACCTTGAAACTGCTCCTTGAGTTCTGCATTTGTAAATTCAGTTTATACAATATTTAGAATACATTTAGCACACACAACCCTTTTTGTTTGAAGACAACCAGATCAGGCCATAGAGCTGGTGGCTGTGATGTTCCCTTACAGCTGTTTGGGCAGAGCAGGGCAGGACAGTTAATGTTAGCAATACCCAGTAAAGAGTTCTTTCACTCCTCTAACTTAAACCATAGAAGTAAAGGCCAAAAGACTTTATTTTGCTGTATCTTCCAGTTAATCTTAAAGAATTTCACTCAGTCAGTAATGGGATAGAGAGCTTCATTCCCCAGTAGGACATCGAGTATCAGGCAAAACTGACCTCCTGACTAATAACAAGCCTGCCTTTCATCTTGTTTTTGCTGTAGGCAGCCCAATAGCTTGGAGAAACATCTTCCAGAAAGACATCCAGTCCTGAACTGAAGACTCCATGAGAAGGAAAAGCCACCACTTAACTCCAATAATCTGTTTCAAGGGCTTCTCAGACCTACTGTGAAATTGTGCACTTGATTTCTCAGATGACTCTGCCTTGCCTCAGCCTCCAGTCATTGGTTCTAATTATGCCTCTCTCTACTAGATTAAAGAGCCTTTAGTATCCTACACTATCTCTCCTGACATTACTTTTACAGCGAGATCAAACCACCTCTGACATTCTTAATACAATAAGCAGAATGATCTTTAATGTTCTTGTAGTAAAATGTCTCCTCCTGGGCCTCAAATAATTGCTGTGGGTCTTATCTCCAATTCTGGGCACCCTTTAACATGAGGATATTAGAACTGATTGCATGGATATACCTATATATTTGTTCACTACTTCCCTGTTACCATATTGAAGGAGCATATTCTTGAGGTTTTGCCTCAGTTTTGCCATTCAAAGACTCCACTGTTGGGATCAGTTGCTTCCAAGGATGCAACTCCCCATACTGCAGCTATACACTGTGTACCTTGACATGTGATTCTCTTTGTCACTGCCTCCCACCCCCCATCTTTTCCACTCATGCATCCAGACTTGATTATCTAGACCCAGCACTAGTAAACTCTCTATTAACCCTCATTAGATGTTTTCAGCTGCAGTTCTGTATTGTACTTGCAGATCAAAGTCTTGAGGCTAGACCTGGAATCTCTTCTAGATACAGGTCACTCAACAACAATATCCCACTGATATTTTTGGACTTTTGAAACCTGTGTTAGTTATATCCATGTAACATATACATCAGGGAGGAGCACTGCCAAAATATGACATATCCATATAGTATGGCACAGCACTAAGCATAACCTATTGTAGATGGCCTGTTGCAGCACCCAGTCATTACTACCATGTGCAATGCTCTCCTGAGTAGCACACATAATAATCCTTGTTTTCCCTCTTAGCACTTCATTGAAGCTACTTCTCAAGTGGATATAGCTGCCTATTCTCACAGAATCATAGAAGCTTTGGGATTTGAAATGACTTCAGGAGAACATCTAGTTCAACACCACAGAGCTAAGTCAACTAAAACAGGATACTGATCAGCTTCATTTTTTTAGCATATCCAAGGATGCGGACTTCCACGACCTCTCTGGTCAGTCTGATCAACTGAACAATCACCATTACAGTGACTTTTCTTTCTTATTACATTTAAGTAGAATTTTCTGTGTTTCAGTTTGTGCCTATCACCTCTCAGCTTTTAGTGGATACCATTGAGAAGAGTCTGACTCCATTTTCTTTGCTCCTTTCTGTCACACATTAGTAAGACTTGCTCCTGAACCCTCCCTTCCCTAGCCGAAGCGATCCCATCTCTCTTAGCCTCTCCTATGTCAGAGGCTACAATCTCTTCAGCATCTTTGCAAACCTTCATTGGCCTTGCTCCTGCATGTCCAAGTGTTCCCTTTCACATCCAAGACTTGGACACAAAATTCCAGATGTGCTCTCAGCATGGCTGAGGAGAAGAATCATCCCCTTAACCTGCTGGTGAAGCTCTAATGTAGGATGGCTACTGCTGGTTGTCTGCCACAAGGGCAGATTTGTGGCTCACACTCTACTCAGTGTCCACCAGGAGCCTTGCAGCCTTTTCTGCAAAGCTGCTTTCCAGTCAGTCAGACCCCAGCCTGTTCATGGGAGTGTCAGAGTTTCATTCCTCCCCAGGGGTAGGGCTTGGCATTTATTTTCTTTCATTGATGTCTGGAGATTCCCACTGGCCCACTTCAGCAACCTCTCAAGATCCCGGTTAATGGCAGCGCAGCCACCTGGTGTATCAATCGCTTCTCACGTGTAAATCTGCCAAGGCTGCACTCCATCCCATCATCCTGGTTATCAGTGACTATGCTGAACAGTACTGGCCTTATTAGCAACCTCCAGATTAAAGAACTAGTGATGAGAGTCCAGCTGGCCTTCATGCATGTCACCCCCACCCATCCACCTTTTATCAACTGTCCTTTTATCTCACTGTTCAGGTTGTCAATGAAGAAGTCAGAGTTGGCAACACTGGAAGCTTCACAGCCACTGCTTTCTGCCAAGCCAGTCATCTAATTACAGAAGGCTATCGTGTTCATCAAGCATGATTTCCCCTTCCTAAAGCCAGGCTGACTACTCCCAATCACATCTTGTCCTTCTTATGTCCAGAAATACTTTCCAGAATTACTTCTGCATCACAATGCACATAATCAGAAAGCTGACTGGTCTGTAGTTCTCTAGAACTTCCTTCTTGCCATTCCCGAAAATAAGGATGACGTTTGTTTTCTTTCAGTTCTCAGGGAACAACCCAAAGGCCTATAGCCTCTCAAAGATAATTAAGAGCAGCCTCATGATGACATCAGACAGGTCCCTCAGCATTTGTGGTAGCATCCTATTGGGTCCCACAGGTTTGTTTATGCCCAGTTTATTTAGTGTACTTTCAAGTTGATCCTTCACAAAGGATAAGGTTTTTCTTTCTCCAGACTTTCCCCAGTGTCCTCAGGGACCTGGGATTCCTGAAGGCTAATCTTACCACTAAAGGAGTGAGGCAAGAATGCTATTGATTACAAAGATCATTGGAAGAAATAGCTACAGCCCTCATAAGGGCAAGAAGCTTACTGTCTCCTTTTCCTTCTTGATTTGGCAACCAACCAAAGATAGGGCTTGACTTTAGTAAACCAGACTGCATAACATGCTAGAAATTATGGAAAAATAGAGAAAAGTATTTATAATTTTAAATGCCAAGTATTATTTTAATTCTTCTGATAGTTTGTAATATTCTTAAAATATAGGGAACATGAAAATGGGGAAGAGCAGAAAAAAAATAGACTGGAATTAGATAAACAAATTACAGTATTTGGGATACAGTGTCCGGTATTAGAAACCATCCCTAAGTTATGATATGATCAGCAGAGTAGCAGCACAGCTACGCTAACATAAACATTTCTAAAATTAAATATGCAATAGAAATATGAAATAGTGGTTTGTATTTCATTTCTTGAACTGTTAACACAAGTAGACCATCATAGGAAGGCATGATGGATTTGTGACATAGAAATTAAAGCCATTTTGAGTAACCCATACTGAAAATACTGAAATCACAAAAGGAACATCAGAACCACCATATTGATGGGTGATAAATATTTTCTTCAACTAAGAGGAGTAGTGGGTACTTGGCAGAAGTTAAGAAAGGCTGGACAGTTTTGAATATGATTCACTATTTTTTATATTCTCTGGTTAAAGTCTGTAATATTCTTGTTTGTGTAGGTGGTTTAAATCTGCTTTGTGGTATCTTCTTTGGATGCTCTGAAAACATTGTACTGAAATGCTGAAAGCTGCTCCCTATCCAACCCTCTCCCAGTTACTCACAATTTTATCAATACTTACCATTATCCATTTCAGGTATCTCTTCTTGAAGCTGAAAGGAATAGCGTCTACTAGAGGCAAGTTGCTCCATTCCTCTGGCAAGGGTTCCCCTTCTCTGCTACAGAGACCAAAAATATGGCAAAACTCAAAAGGAAGATAGTCTCATGGACAAGATGCACATCCTGATTTCTGTTACATAACCTAAGCAGAATTAAACAAAACATCAAGTTTTCAGCACGGGTTCAGGTGTACTCAACTTTTTCAGTTTCGTCTTCTGTCTTTTTGCCTTGATTTATTAAATTTTCAAATAAATGAGCCTATTTGACTGAATTCCCCAATATCTTGGCATGCACATACAGCTTCTGGGAGAAGGGCATTGTCTTTTAAGTCCACCTAAAAGTGTATGTCTGGCTCTAATTCACTATTCTCCCATGAAGGCCATGGGGAGGATTACATTTCTTTCTTCCCGATTCCCTCCTTCCTAGCTAATGTCTGCTGCTGTCACACATTGCTGATAGCAGCAGAGCGAGATGGGTAAACCAGATCAAAGAGAAATGTCAGCTCCAATTTTTGTCCATAGGATTGCAAAGTAACAAGGAGTTAAACAGTCATGCCATTTTTCAGAATTTACATTTCATAGCTGGTACGTTTTTGCCGTACATCTCACATTAAACAGCTTCCTAGTAAGTAAAAACCAAATTTCTTACCCTCCATAGTGTCATTGAGTTCAAAAAGGCCTGAAAAAAGGTAGCACAGGGCTGAATTTGGCTCTGCGCTTCAGAACTGACAACCTGGTGTAGCAGCCTGCAGCAGCAGCACAGACAGAAAGAATTTCTTTCCCTCTGTGGATTGCTATTGCAATCCTTGACTCAGCCTTTGCACAGATTTTCCCTGGAAATCAAATGGGAATTTACTGTATGGAACCAATGCAGAATATGCAGCTGCGATTTTCAGGTTAGATAACTGAATATAATCAAAGAAGGGAATTTTGCCTTTCCCTACAGCCAAATCTGCATTCAGCAATGGAAAGGCTCTCCTAGTTGCAAAATACACTGTAAAAACCAGAATCTATCATCACAGCATTAAAAATGTTACTTGATATTCACACACTGAGTAACTTCAAAAGGAACAGTAAAAAAGTAAAAACAACCTCAGCACCTACAGTATTTAATGGCAGTGGTACTCAACCTATGGAATTCACTCTTCAGAGGCCTATATAGAGCTTTTATCATGGGTCTGAGTGAGAAATCGTATGACATGCTGGCTCAGTTCTGTTTCTTTTCAGCTATTCTGCAAACTTGTTGGATGATATCTTTCACCATTTCCTTCCATTTACGTATGTAACCTTTCTTTTTTCCTCCTTGTAAAAACATACAACCTACACAATCAATTACTTTGCCCTAGGACACAAATTGCACAGTGCCTTCAGGATTTCCTTAACAGTTTTTGATGAATGCATTCATTCATAATTTTTCATAAAATGGTCACACGCGGTTTTGTGTTTTTGACTTGTGTGCCTCTTGTGATTTTAAATGGCTCTTCGATTGTTAAAGGTCGAGTGCCATTGCTCTAAGGGGCATATTTTCATTGCGGTGCACAAAGAGTTATGCACGTCAATCTTTAATCAAGATGAAATTCTCCCTAATGCTTTCTGCTCACAAGCTCAATGCAAAGGAAAACTTACAACAGAATAGAAGTTGCAAGTTTAAAAAAAATCTGGTTTGGTATGTTTTCATCTAGTAAATCATTAATAACTTCATGATTCATTCTGAATTATTTTATTCTCTGAAACCAATGTCATTAACATGAGTAGCTCCTAGAGAAAAGCCTATGTCGCTCTGTCAAAAAACAGTGTTATCATGAGGCAACTGCTTTTAATAAATAAGATTTGAATGCTCTTTATGGCAGCTTCTGAAGAAAAATTACAAATGAAATTATGCAGATGGGGATCAATTCTAACTTTCAGGATAAAAAACGAAAAAAAAACCCATACAGATAAAATTCTGGGATTCTGGATAAAACCCACGCATATGAAAGCAGCATTTCTCCCACACAAAACCAATAAAGAAACAGACTCTTGATTCAGCTGGGACTGTGGCTGTATATGCTAATGCATAGAACATCCCATGGAACTGTCACAGGTAACATGTGCATGCAAAAGCCCTAATTCATACTGCAGCAGTCCTGTTGATTCAAACAGACAGACCCGAGAACTCCATTCTTCTTTTCATGCCTTGCCTTATCCTCATGTCTATAAATGGATCAAATTTCTTATTTACCTAGGAAGGGAAAAAAAAATCAGCAATGGATTTGCAATCAGGAGGAAAAAAAATTAGATTCCAGTGGTTTTGCTTAGTTTTAAAAACCCAAGGAAACAGAGTACATAGTGATTTGGTTTCTATTTTACTGATTTGATATCTGCTTTGTTATACAAATGACCACAGAAAACATTTAAAATTTGTTTTCTAGTGCATGAAAATATGCTAGAATAAAACAGATAGGGCTTTTTGGAAGTATTTATTAAAGAAGAGAGTACAGGAAGATTTTGGAAAAAGAAAAGTAAGAAAAAATGTGTTGAAGTACAGGGGGAAATTTATTTTGACTATTCACCTAGGTTTTGGTCTGATCAGGTTTGTGAAATTCCATTTTCTGTGAGCAAGATAATAGAATATTTAATGCAAAAGTTTCTGAGGCCTCTTTTAATGTTAAAGTAAGATCCCCCTTCTTCTGATAGCCAAAAATTGCGGTTTTTTTACTTAATTTTTCAGCAGGAATCTTGGAAAAACTGAAGGCACTACAGATTTGCAGAGATGACTCAGCTTTGCTTACCCACAGAAAACCAATTTCTGGCAGCTTTTATGAATTCATAATTTTGTTCTAGAATAAAGTTTTTAATAATGGTGAGGAGAAATTGACTGGGTTTCTGTTAAGTTGTTTTTTTTTCCCTTTTTCCAAGTAGAGTGGATTGATACACATTATAAAATTCACTTACTTCAGAGAAAGAATTGCATTTTAGACCATAGCAAATATTAAAGTTAGCACAGTGCAAACAATCTTTTTTTAGACTGAAAATATTTAAGAAAATTACTATAATATGCCATCATAAGATTATCAGTTTTGTTAAATATATTTAATTGGGGAAATCTTCCTTATATAATGTTTCTTCCTAAATATTTGATATTGTATCATGCAATACAAGTATTGAATTAATTTTCTCCCCTGATGCTTTTGCACTTCTGTGGGAACAAAATGATTTTTTCAAGTGCCTCACACAGCTTCCGTTGGCTTTAGTTCCCTTTAAACGTTGCCAACTCAGACTGCACAGATTTGGATCTCCCCTTTTGTACCTGTTATTTTCAGGCTTAACCCTAATTTAAGTGTTACAAAATTCAGAGCTATAAATAATCAGCTCATACTTTTAGCTGCAGAGGAGCTCTGTTAATCCTTTGAGAGACACATCTTTATGTGCCCAAACACTTCTTCAATACTTTATTTCCTGTTGTCAAGCTGTGATACCCAACGTACACAACACGCATGCAAGAACAAGCAATAAATTCCAGTTTGCTAAATCTCTCCCCCTCTCCCTCTGGTGAGAAATGCACCAGTGTCCCGACTGGATGTACATGTGTTTTCCCATGTGAGAATCCCCTCGCTGACAACAAACAATCCATGTTTGTCACTGCCATTGAACTGACTAATCCAGGCAGTATAGAAGACGACTTATATATCGCAAAACAATGGGACTAATTTGAGTGACAATCACTTAAGCGGAGCGGGCTCCTCAGCGGCATAAAGGCAGCACAGGGCTCCAGACTGAGATGTACCACGGCTTAAAAACACAGCAATAGCAGTGGTAGCACACAAGGGGGGGAAGAAAAAAAATAGAAAAACGAAAAAGAAATAAGAAATAGAGGGATAGACATTTTTCATAGGATGGCCCAGATAAAATACTAGCTGAAATTATAAACAAAATCCTCATCAGAAGTGCTTTCTCATTCTAAATACATATACATACATACATAGATGCATACACACATACATACATACATACATATGTACATATATACATCTATACACACTAATTTTTTCCCCTTTTTATTTTTTTTATTCCCCCGTATGGTCAACACACCCTTGATCACTTTTTTCCCGGGGAAGAAACTAGTTTGCCACTCCTTTCCGGAGCAGATCCCCCCTTCCCGCATCCCACCGAAGCGCCCCTCGCCGCGCTCCTGCGGCGGGCGGGGGTTCGGCTCGGGCAGAGCCGCGGGGTGAGCACCGGCTCGCTCCGCTTTGAGGTCTCGCTTGCACTGGCGGGTTTAGGACGGCGGCTGAGGCCGGCCCGAGCATTGCCGGAGCGGTGCCCGCTGCCAGGGCCGGGCTCGGGGCTCGCCGGGCCCCGCGGGGCGATGGAGGCCGGCTGCGGGCGGGGGCTGCCCTGAGGGGACGGCGCGGCTTCAGTGGAGCTCTTGCACCCCCTACAGGCCGCCCGCGGTGCAGCGGATGAGGGGGCGGCCATGGCGGGGCAGCGGCAGTGCGCCAGGCCCACGGAGGGAGAAAAAATCCCCTTCAGTGGCATTTCCTCCCCCTCTCCTGCCGTCCCGAACAAGCCCTGCGAGCTTTCGCCCTTATTCTAAATTAACTGCCGGAGAGCGGAAGATTCTTGAGGAAGAGGCGCACAGAGAGGAGAAATTTCTCCTGGGCGACATGGTGGCTCACAGCTAATCCCGTGCTGAAAGGAGCTGGGAAATAAATAAGAGAAGGCCTTTCGCATTTTAATAAATAAATAAATGACAACTGCCAGCTTCCAAACCAATGTCAAGGGAAAAAAAAAAAAAAGGAAAAAAAAAGTCTAGTCAGCCTGAGGCAGGGCCTGTGTGGGAAAAAACACAGGCTGGGAGATACCTGATTCCTAAACAGGCATCTCAGCAGAGCAATGGTCCCACAAAGGATAAGGAGGGTAGTAGAAACAATTCCCATCCTTCCAGTGAATCCAAAATAAAGGTGTCTATATGTGGGGCACGTTTGGATGGAAACTGAGTGTCCCACCTCAGGCTGAGCTGTCTGTAAGCTGAGCCATCGCTCCCATACACACATCCAGAGTACTCGGCCGCCCATCGCTGCTGGGTACGGCTGGGGCTGGCAGTAGGCACCAGTGTCCGGGAGCAGGACAGACTCACCGGCTTGAACCCAACTCCAGCTGAGCAGCCTCTTTGCAGGCATCCTAAAGCCGTTACTTCTGTATAAAAGTTGGGTTTGAAACGTTTTGTAGCCTCAATTGCACCGCATAAATCTTGTTTGACTCAGTTAGCTACAATCAAGTTACTGGACATTGACACGGATTAGAGTGCTGTAGAGGAAAAAAAAAATAAAAATGAAAGAGGCAAAGGGAAGGCCTCCAAAGGGAAAGTTCACTGTGTGGGCCAGTTTCCAGTTTTTAGGCAAATGAAATTACAGCTGTTTAGTGTGACCTTCCTGTTTTTGCTTATCACACCCCATCCCTCACTTGAACAGTAGTCTTTCTACCATTTTTATTACAGATATAGCCATTACATGTGGGGATATGATTCAGACCAGAATCTTAATTTTAAACGGCCAATTAACAAAGTTAGTATTAGTTTTGAAAGCTCAGAAAAAAATCAGTGATTCCATCTCTTCAAATCCACAGGTTTCCTATCTGTCAGGTTTAGCAGAACATGAAACATGTCTCCCTCACTTGTCTCCTGAGGTAGAGTGGCTTTTATCTTCTTGATGATGTAGGGAGACTGAGAACCACCAAAACACCTTTCCCGCTGAGACACCTGTAGGGGAGATCCACCACAGTCCCAAAATTTGTTTTGATTTATAGAAACCATGAAGTGAGAAAAAATAATAAAAGTACCCCATCTTCTCCTTACAGTCACAAATACTGGACTTCATGTATCAATAGGTGGAAGTGGGGTTTTTTTAACTAAATGACTTTATATGCAGGGGACTTAGTTAAAGAAATAAATACCATCCATCTTCTCATTTAAAAATTCAGGATTGAAAATGCTACCATCTCTTATCCTTGGCTTGCTGGTACACAAAAATGTATGAAGGATTCTTTCCCTCAATTACACCTCCTCAAGATAACATTTCTTAATTAACACCTTAATTAGCACTGAGAGGGTATGGCCTGTAGTTTATTGGATCTATTTCACTCTCCAAGCAGCTGCATTGCTTTTAATCAGCAGCGATATTTCCCAGAAAGCAGAAACAACACTCCTGTTCTAAATATGCTGCAATATGTTTCATCATTTATCTCCTTGTCCACCAAGGAGAATCCTACTTAAAGGCATGCTTTATACCTGAGCTTTTGCTCTTCTCTGAACACCTGGAGTTTATGTTTTTTTCCTGGCTGGCAGTAAGAAATTAACAGCAAAGGCTTGGGCAAGTGGAAAGGCTCACCTCGGTTTTACTTCCTGTTCAAAGGTTGTAGGAACTTGGGGTAGTGAGTGATTGGGTGTTTATGTGCTCAGGTGAAGACAAAATCTTTTCAATAACCTCATTAAAAAATGACTGAGAAAGCATATAAATTAATTGAGCAAAACAGCTTGTCTTTTAACTTTTGCTTATCTCCAGTTTAAACTGAAGACACAGCAACAACATTTTGGTGTTGCCTGTGTGAGCAAGTTGGTATTACAATTTGGCCTGACTAACACAAGAGAACAGGGGGCTGCTACTCTCAGCTAAGGAACGTCTGCTCTACACTTGCAAAAGCAGGATATGCCTCTATGCTGCTAGGCTTGACAGGCTATGCTAGTTCTTCAATTACAAGTGAAGTAGGATGCTGTTGCTGGGGTGGCCATTTTCAGCAAAACAAATTACAGTCTGTGTCTGAAACTCAGCTCTTCTGAAATCAACCAGTTTCAATGGGAACAGAACTGAGCTGTATTCCTGCTGGTATTTCAGTGTAATGACAGTCCCTAATTTTCCCAACCACTAGAGCACTAAGCATGTGCACTGGTAATTGTCTACTTTTGCAGCCAAAAAATTGCACAAAGTCAGCACGAGATGTGCATATACAGCGTACAAGAGAGCAGCAGACACAGGAACCTGACAAGTGTTGAAAACGAAGAGCCTAAAAACACTAAATTAATTTTAAAAATGCTCAATATACTACCTTATTCTGGGGCTTTCCCAGACAAAGTGCCTAGTAACTCACTGTCGATAAAGCACTGACAAGTGTTAAAATCTATTCAATCACTTATGAGAAAAGTTCAATTTATATTTTTATATTATATTTGAGTATCATTCTTCTTTCACTTTGGCTTACACCACTTTCATTCAGTTAGCAACTGTCCTGACCAAATCAGCGTAAATGACAGAAACCAGGTAACAATTTATAAGGTTGGGTTACTAATCCCATAGGAGTCTTACTTCAGCTGCCGTGCTGAGAAATTACCTCTCAATAGACCCACATCAGAAATACTGAAAATGTGACAGAAAACACCAAGCAAGAGGGCAGAAAAGAACGTTTGAAAGGAACGTGTACTGCTAGGATTTCTGGAACTTTAATAGCTTTCCACCTCAATTTTGGCCATCGTGAACTCAAGCTAAGAGAAAAAATATATCTTTTAAATGAGTTTTACAACATGCTAGTTGCTTTATAATATATTACATAATGATGTAAGTGCCATAAAGAAGGTTGTGTGCTGCTCTGTAAAATGTATTAGATCATCAATATTTCTAGTTTCGTACTGAGGAATTAGAAATAATGATGAAGATTAGAGTTACAAGAATTAAAAAAAATCCTTTGAATTGAACCATTCAGCCGTCCCCAGGGAAATACTCAGGAATTTGTAGGCTGAGAAAATAGGTAAGTTTATAGGTTCTCCTTAGGTGAAAGAAGTCATGTTAACATCATAAGTTTTATACAAACTTTCCATATGCTGTAGTACCCTCTATGCTTACCCCCAGGTTTCATTCCCTTGCACCCTTATTGTGTAGCTCAGTTGGAAGCAGATTTATTAAAAATGATCCATCAACTTTTACACAGAAGGAGGTCAAACATCTTTCAGTAGCATGATTCAAAACAGGAATATCCATTTAATCCTCCTGCAAATGACAGGCCGGGAGAGTTTACATCAGTAAGAACAGAGGCAAAGAAAGTTTGAAGAAGATTAATCTTTCCACTTAGAGCCATGTTTTCTTGAAGTCACCCCTACTCAGTCTCACTTCTGCAGATGTTCTGTATTCCTGGAGAGGAATGCAGACACCTGGAGATGTCTTCCTTCCAAATATTTTTTTCGTGTTTTTCCCTTTGCTCAGGCATGTGTTTTCAACTTTTGAAATACCTGTATAACTACTATGCACATTAGGCAATCAACAAGCTGGAAAGGAATCTTTACTGAATGAGTCTAGAAAGTACTCTTGTATGGTTTTTTGACAGTTTGATTAGAGTGGTTCAGTATTTAGCTGCCTCTGAAAGGCTAGCTTGGCACATAAGTGCCCAAATGCAGCTTCAAATCTGACATTGAGCAGGCTAAATCACTCTGGCTGTCAATAAGACATAGATTTCTGTGGGTTTTTTTGGTTTTTTTTGTTTTTTTTTAAATGGGACTTAGTTTTTAATGATACTATGCAAAAAAACCAGACTGAGTCTAAAGTGATTGAAAATGAAAATAGAGACTAATTAGCGAGCTAAATGTAGTGATTTTCATCGTGTGCAACTCATGGTGCACTAACACTGATGACCACTGTAGGTGCACGGAAGAAATGCTGTCTGGATCTAAGGTCCAGACTTAGAAACCCTGGCAAAGCTGTATTAAAAACTATGCCTACTTTTAAAGTTAGAAAGCAGCCTCTACCACAAAAGATTTGTGTTCATTATGATATTATGAACAGAAGTTAGTGAAAGCATGTGAGGTATAGCACAGCCTGATGAAATTATGTTTCAATCTGCATTGTTTTCATTTAAAATAACCGTGATTTCCAAATTCCTAAGTTTTGTTTAGAGTAAGAAAGTAAATCAACATAAAACTTCTGGAATTCTGATTCATGTGGAAAATTGAGAAAAGAGGTCTGAAGCTCTCAGCATCTATCAATGAACTAGTAACTTGAGGTGGCCTGGTAGGTTGTCCAATTTTGATAAAGGGCAAAAGTGACTTTTGCTATATTTGAAGCTAGCTACTTAACTTTTCGTTGTGAATCTCTAATTTTTGTGACAAAAGATGCAAAGAAACTGCAGTAGGTAGAGAAGTCTGACTGATGCTGCAGAAGCCTAGGCATCTAAAATGATCAAGTTAAAGAAGACCTAAGAGGTACAGAGAAGAAAAAATAAACATTAAATTAGGAATCAGAGAAATAAATCTCTTTGCTTTCAGCAGGGAGTGCAGTCTCCAGGCTGGTATTAAACTCAGAAAGATAAGGCTGTTATGGATATATTCCTTAGGCATAAAAATTAAAGGAAGTAGGAGAGCACAGAAATAGCTCTTTAATGTCTTCTGTGATTATAAACTTTGCACCTGGCCTCACAAATTTTCCTTTTATAGTTATTTTGCCTAAATCAAATACAATGTAACAGCCACATACTGTACATGCTTTGACTGTCCCATTTCAGAAGAGTCAGAAATTATATTATTTACAGTCTACTAGAACAGTGAAAATCAACTGGATCATTAGATACCTTGAGTGATTCTCCAGACAGCAGCTCTTCCATACCTGTCTTGCTGTTCCCTCCCAAACTGAAATAAGTTCTTAGAATAAGTGCATAAATTCTTAGATGTGAAACAATGCTGACATTCAGGTGGGAAACTCAGTGCTGGCTTCATTAATGTTATCTTGGTTCATTTTGCTTTCTAATGAAAATTAAAATCAAGATTCCCCTAACAAACTAATATTTTGTCTTGCTACCAAGTAACTGATAAGCAATGTAGGTCAAGAGCAATGCATTATTAAAGTTGTCTGAAATTTCATTTCTCACTTCGTGATTGTAACCATTTTTATGCATGTGCTTTCAGCCACTAAAATCTCAAGGATTTTTTTTTTATGATGTTATGTTAACCATAGACCTACACTGAAGTTTTTGTAAAATCAAACATTAGGTCAAGCAAGTTCATGAGATAAATGAGAAGTTCTTTCTGCTGTAAGCTTAGCCACAAGATAATAGTGAAACAGTTACAAATCTTCCCTGGCATTTTTCAGTGAGTTTCAAAAATGCCTCATTATCTTCGTCTATCTTAGGGTTTAATTTTTTAACGTACTATACTATTCATTACTGGGAAAAGAGAGATACTTTAGGGTGAGCTGAATTGCCTCCTTGGCCTCTGCTGGCTGTGCTGGCTGAACATTAGTTTACTAAGGTAGGAGCTTCAGACTCCTGCAGTACACTTAGATACTTTCTTACGGATTTTCCTTCCGACATTGAAGGATTTTAACCCAGAGAAAGGCCTCACCAACAGAGTCCCAGAGTAAACTCAGCATGGCTAAAGTTATACAGTCATCTTATTAATATGGAAATGACAGAAAAACCTCTGAGCAGCCATCTGGCAAATTATATTTATATACTTCAGACATGATTCATGGAATGGTTCTTGTTAGGGGTTCTTTCCTTAAGAGATTGCATTATGCATGGGACATGTTGCATAAAAATAGAGTTCTTCTGTCTTGAGAGAGCCAGGAGATGAAACATGACTCTAAGATTAATAAGATTAAGCCAGTCCTTCAAAAGATATGTTCTAGAGAGGACATTCCACTTTGCCAACTCCTAATGGTGCTAAAGCAAGTGCTGAAAGAGTAGAACATTTCTGTCAGAGGTTACATATCCTGTAACAAAAGAGAAAGGAAATGGAAAGCAAAAAATCTAGACAGCAACGGATTTACAGTAATACCTTTAATTGCTAATCAATTAAGTTGTACACAGAAAATATTTTCTTTTTTAAAAAACTGCTTTGCCATCTGTGTTATCATGCTGCAGGGGTTGGATAGCTTCCATCTCAGTAGAAGAGAAACCAATGTTCTTGGAGAAAGGCTGGCTAGACTAGTTAGGAGGGCATCCAAAATTCAATATATGTACTTAGTGTTTTAAAGGACCATTTCACAAACCTGAAAATAATTAAGACATATCAAGCCAGTGAGAGGAATCAAAGAGAAAAAGGTAAATGGCGGCTTGGAACTGTTAAACGACATTTTACTGGGCATCCAAAAACCATTTCCATACCTGACAAAAAAAGACTATATGATTTTTAAAAAGGGCCTGGTTTAGTAGGGAAATGAAGACAGCTATAAAGAAGGGGAACTGAAAAGTAATATAGAAACAAGATTAAAATAAAGGGGAGGAGAAATGGAAAGCAATGAACTTAAACTAATAACTGCCCAAAACTGAGAGAGAAGGAAAGAATAAAATAAAAAAATTTAAAAAAAAAGGTCATTGACCAAAAGAGCTAAGATATAGGTGGAAGACCTTGTCTGATAGTAGTTTTGGAATAAAGGGAATCCTAGTAAAGGAACAGACCCATTATCAGATGGTAATAGGAGGTGTGTAAGTGTTAATACAGCAATGCACTATATTGTGAGAAGAAACAGGGTGAAGTGTTAACTATCTCATGATCATGATGTATATTCCACCCCCATATTAAAGCAAAGAAATGTTAAATGGTATTTAAAGTTGGGCGTTTTGCTTCAAATAATCTGAAGACATTCTTTTTCTGTATTGTTATCGTTGCTTTTCAGTAATTCTTAAAATACTGAGATTTTCCTGAATGCTAGAAGAAGACCAGTGAAGTACTGATATTTAAAAAGGGAAAATTGGATGATGTCAGTAACCGCAGGCCTGCTGTCATAATAACAGTGGAAAAAAGATGATGGGATGGCTGATAGGAGACTTAATGTACGAAGAATCAAAAGAGAGTAAAAAAAACTAGTCTCAGTCAATATGGGTGTATCAGAAATAGATCTTATCAAGGTAACTTAATATATTTTTAATAAGATTATAAATTTGGTTGCTAAAGATAATCAAGTTGATACAGAGTACTGAGGTTTCAGTGAGGCATTCCATTTATTACAACACAGCACTTTGATTAAGAAATGGGAGTAGTACAAAATCAACATGTAATATATTACATGGATTAAAAACTAGCTAACCAGTAAGACTCAAAAAGTGCTTCTGAGCAAAAATTATTATTAGCCTGTGCTTCTAAATGAGGTCTGAAAAAAAATAGTTGTACTCTATTTTTATCAATGATATAGAAGACAATTTTAAATAGCAACCATAAAAGTTTGCAGGTACAAGAGATAATAAAGAAGACAAGTCACTGCTGCAGAACTATCTGGCTTGCTTGGCAACATGAGGTCATTTTAATGTAGCAAGTTGTAAAAACCTACATTACTCACAAAGAATGAAGGACATATTTATGGTTGGGGGACTGTACTGGATAAAGTAGTGATGATGAAAAGGATTCTTGGGGTGAAGGCAAGGTCAGTGGGAGATAATCAGCTGAACAAGAGTTCCCAGTATGATGCTACACCAAGACGAACAGAAATTTGATAACACAGTGCTCTTTGATCTATCAGACAAAACTATAATAAGATCATATGGCTAGAAGTTAAACCTTAGTAAATTCAGGGTGAAAAAGGAAACCCATTTTCAGTAGTGAAAGTGAAAGTAGTGAATATATGGGATTTTAAAATATTGCTTGGTGACTTGCTTTTTATTTTATTCTCCCCCCCCCCCCCCAAAAGAAAGAGAAAGAAAGAAAAAAGAAAAGAAAAAAAGGTGTTTCAGGCATGGCTTATGTTACACAGAAGACCATATAAATTCATCTCACTCTGTTAGTATTATTTCTGAATTTTACATGTGCTTGTCTAATGCCTTCATTCACATTTTTAGCAGTGGTGAAGCCACTGTTATTGTTGTCAGGTAGCTCCAACTAATGCACCTCTGAATAACCACCATGGTTCGTCACTAAGGCTATATCTTAGGTGGGGATTTGAAGCGTTATCAGTAGTGCTACAGGTGGCATTGTTCTAGCCATTCATTGTTGTATAAATTGAAAATAAAAAAATAATCAAGTTCATAAAAAAATATTAAGGCCTCTGTTTGTCCATTTAAAAGCTTAGCATTAGGTCTAGGGGCCTTAGTTGACTTCTTTGATCTGATTCTTACCTTCAAGACCATCTCCAAGTGCTTGAAAATACATGCTGGTCCTAGGCAAATCCCACACAGTAGACTTTGTTCTTTTAAAGTGCTTTGCTCAGCTTGCAGTTCACAAACCTGTGCCATTTGCAGCAATAGACAATTCACTGTCTTCCCATCTAGACAGGAAATTCTGGAAACGTTTGACTAGGAGCAGTTTTCTCCAAAAACGGTGGGATATTTCCACTCTCTCCAAGAGTGACTGAGTCCCTGCTCTTCCTTAGTTCCTGGGAAATGACAGCACCAGCCCTATGTAAAAGATAGCAGCTCAAAATCTTTTAGCAATTTCATCTAAAAAATTGAACTGAGATCCAAATTAGGCTTTTCAAGTAAGGAGTAAAGTTTTAATCAGCCACAAGTACTCTAGGTGTTATTAAAAATCATGACCTATTTACCTTATTAAAAACAAGAGACTGAAAGCACTTCAAAGTCATATTTAAGCCTCCTGCTGACATTGCTATTCTGAAATATGGGGACTTTATTATGTTACTTGGACGTGTGTTAAGGGACATTTCTGACATTCTCCATAGTATATAAAATTGGGGAAACAGCTAAAAATGTTTTGCTACCCCTCGGATTTACAAAGAAAAAATATTAAAAGTTAACAATTAAATAAGTGAAGTATTTTCTTATTAGAAAGAAAATTAAAGTTGTTCTCAATCTGCTATTTCAGCCTGCTATCTCAGTATAGGGTGAGGGGAAATTAATTATGTTTCTGATATCTGGAATCAATTTTAATAGAAAAAGAAATAGAATGAAATAAAATAAACAATTCTGAAATGGCAGTTAGAAATCCGATGTGATGTAAACACCAAACAAGATTCTGGGGTCTGACCATACCATGCCTTCCTCTAATACAAATGAAAGGTAATCCTCTATTATGGCCTCTAATTATTTAATAAAATGTTTATTTGTATTTCTGATTTTCTGGGTGAAATTCAATCTCCTGCACTCGAATGAGGCCCAAGCAATTGGGGGTCTATGCACTGGTAGTGTAAAGGGACTGGTGAGGTGAAATTCACCCTTCCCAATCTGAGGCTCATGACTACTCCGTGCCGCTCCAGTTCCCTGGCCAGCTGCTCTCATCTGTGCCTTTGCAATGCTTGGTTGGGAATGGCACTTGCAATCACTCCAGGTAGTTTATAAGGGTGAGAGATGGTTTGGGTGTCCCATGAGTGCAGTTTATAATTTCTCTTGCCTTTCCTTGGTAGGAATATCTATCTGGAGAAAAAAGTTCTTTATACTGCTCAAGAGACTTTAAAAATATTCTAAAGGAGGACATTTTTCTGATTGCACCACAGGTGATGCCACTGGTATAGTAATAGCTTGAAACATCCCTGGTCTTCAGACATCAGACATGAGGGCAGAGACATTTTACATTCACTCACAATGGAAAGGAAAAGAGACATCTAAACAGAAAGTGTCTGTGATCTTTTTAATGTTAATTCCTTCTCTGTATGTCAGAATGTATGTGCAAGTCAGCATTTTGTTTTTGTAAATACTTGTGAGAGAGGAAGAAGAGAGACCAAATCTATTTGGGCCTGGGTTTGGGTGCATGTGTGTGTATTGCCAGAGTCAAGAAGAGCTGTGGAGATGAATGATGAAACTGAAAATTTCCATTCACACTCTCATGAAAGAGATTTGAACAGAAATCAAACTCTAATACAAGTACAGTTTTGGTCCATTTTACTGTAAAATGTGCAAGAGTTAAGTGACATTTTGGATGCTTTGGTGAATGTAGGGGCCTAAGACAATCATGTGCTATCAAGCCCACAAATTATAGGACATTCTTGTTATCTTGACATGTGAGTCTTCCAGCCCAGATACTGTTTCAGAGTCACTGAGCATTTTCTCTTACACTTCTAAACCCCCAAACAACAGAATATGAGCAGTGCTGTGGGACTAAACAATATCTTGTTTCAGTCCATGTGGAAGAATCTTAAATACATAGTCAATGATTTTGCAAATCTCTGAGAATGATCTATACATTTATATTCTGCAACAAATAAAGCACTTCTATCAGTCCATCAGAAGAAAACATTCAATTAGACCATTTGTTTTAAGGAAGATTTAAATTTAAAGCTTTTAATATCTCCCAGATCTTAAAAAAATCCTTCTTCTTTCTCTATCAGAAAGAGTAGAGAGGAAAGAAAAGTGACTGAGTATTTGAATGAAGACTTTGAGCAGGCCCTTCTTAGGGAAAGTTATTTCTTACTGAAAGCCTTGGTGAGTGTCTAATTATTTCCTTTAGAGTCACTTTGAATTGAACCATAAGATTCCAATGTGTATTGAATTTAAATTCTACTTATGGGCTCTGCTTCCTTTGATTCTGCATTTCTAGCAAGGGGAGCTCCTAACACCATATTAATCATAATATATGGAAGGGCTTCTGTGTTTGCTTCTGCAGTGCACTAAGTTGTCCCTGAAGATAAAAAAAATCCCCTTGGAAGAAAAATCTCATTCTAAATGAAGATTTAAATTGAAATTATTGGACAAGTTAAGAGGAAAAGATATGCCCAGTAAAATTAGAACAAGCATTTAAATGGAAGAGGGTATCTTTAATTATTTTCTTCCTTGGCATTGCAGAAAATCCCATGATATGATAACTAAGGATACTTTGGGGGGTTAAGAGCCCAACAGCAGAAAAGCTAATGGGATTTTTTTTTTTCAGATAGAGGTTAAAGTGATGGTGCTGTAAGTAGGCTGTCAAACTATCTCAGCTCACCATCTGCTACATATTAATTTACAATAGAGAGATAGGTGAAGTGGGTGTTACTCTTCAGGAGCTATATAAATGTGTAACTTTCTCAATTAGTATTCACTTCAAATGAAGAATAAATCCCAGGAACTTCATACCAGAATACAAGCCAGGCAGTATTATATTTAAATGGTAATAGCATATCTGTAATAAACAGCTAGAGCTACAGTGTATTGCCAAGAGTGGAGTCCAAAAGACTAGGCTAAGCCATTTACCATTAATGCCATGAGATGTCTTTGTTTTGTATAGGTCTGCAAAATGGGATAGAATAAGTATATGTTTCCAGAAGGCTTTTATTTTTTTCCTTTTATTTTATTGGAAATAAGTGTTGCAGTTTTAGTTTGGAGAAAACTGTTTTTCCTTTAAAACTATTGATTCCCAGTTGCACCAAATCAGATCAAGAAAAGGAAACAGCTGCTTAAGAAAAACTAAACTCGCTTTCTCCCATTTCGTATACTAGTTTAAGAGAAATAGAGGAGAACTCTTAATTTTTGTACACAGGAAGCCAGAAGCTACTTGTAAACGTGGGAACAGATATCCCTTTCTCACTGTAGTGGCAGCACGAAGCCCTGTCCCATCTTTTGGATACGTGGGACTTCCTTCAGGCTAATTCTGTTCCTCTCTGAATGAGACTGGAAATCCTTTTTTTGATCTCAAAGGAAATGGATCAAACACTGAGTGTGAAAATGTGGGCTGTGTACAGTTTATGTGGGCTGTTAGAGATACCCATTAAAATACAGTGAGATTCTTCTATGGTAATTAAAAGGTTTGGGTGTATTATGATATATAGACTAAAGTGTTCCTTTAAATTCATAGATATTATTTTTCCTGGTCTCTTCACCATTTACTGTAGCATGAAATATTGGTTAGCAATTAGCAGTGCTTAAGTGAAAATGCTGTTCAGGCTTAGGCTAATCATAGCAGACCTGGCCTTGTTTTATGTAGAAAAATCTCTTAAATCTTTATCCCTATTTAGAAGCCTTTTATTTTCTTCATTCATTTGTTGCACAAAGAATATGTGATTTCCCACCATGACAGGGTTTTTTTTGTCCCACAACCTGAAGTTTCCCCAGACCTCCTCCTCTTTTTCCCTCATGAAGGAAAAATACTGAATTGAGGGAAAAGTAGAGCTGTGCTCTAGGTTTCACTGTTCTGTATCTCCTGTGCAAAGCCAGGGCAGTGACAGTGAGCGGGCAGCAGAAGGCAGGGGACATGGCTGTGACACTGGAGCTGTGGGTACAGCACTCCTGCAGAGCAGGGCTGTAGTAGTGCAGCCTACCTTGGACGCAGGTTTCTTTATAACACACAGCCATCTCTTGCTAAACGTCCAGAGCAGAGGTGGTGTGCTCAGCCATAATTTAAAGGACCATGACATGAAGAAAGGGTTATGATGTTTAAGTTATAGGCCATCCAAATGTTATAGGCCCAAGCAAGTTCCTATTAGCAGTAACTCAAGTCCACTGAGGAGATTTGACATTCAAAACCGATGAGCACTAATCCCTCGAGCCTGCGCCGACCCAGCCACACTCAGGCCACTTGGTAACCTGAGTGACCCAGGAGTCAAACCATGATAACCCTCTTCAATTTAAAGAGCAGCTTCTCCCCATCTGTCTGAGTTCTGACTCTACACAATAAATTTCCCAAAGAGCATAAAGACCCATCTAGTGTATATCAAATCAATATCATTGTGGCTTGCAGCGATATCTGAGGCTACAGTTCACAAAATAAACTAGGCCAGGGGCTGGATTTCTGCCCTTGGCAATCAATCAGACTCACTGGGTCATAGATTTTAGTGTAAATTAACACAGCAGAAACAATCACGCTCCCCAGATGATGATATAATACAGTATTTGCTTTTCTTTTTCCCCCCATTTCATTGCTCATGCTCAGCGGCTAAGCTGTACTGAACAAGAATAATAAAAAGCAATGATTAGAAAGGTGGTGGTAATCATAAAGCAGAACATTAATATTCTCCTGACAAATGTATATAAAATGCACATAAAATATATACACAATACTAAAAGGAAAAAGGAGAGGGGAAGTGGTGTTAAGTCACTGATGTTTGAAAGGTGTTATTTTTGCTTAAGAATTATAGAAGTGATCTTGTAAATCAGTGTGAGTGGTTATCGTGGTTTTTTTTCATTACCATATTTGAATCCAAAGATGCTAAATGCTCCGTTATTGTCTGAATATACCACTTCCCCTACATGATGTGGAGCATACTGACAAGTCCTTTCTCCACTTACAATTCGGGCTTTTCCCAACGTTTACATAAGCATTGCCAACACTTTTCCCCAGAGGAGTTTTAATTTTTTCTCTTTAGTATGTCATTGTTGTAGGAGAAGAGGCACCTGGTTTTTCCTGACACCCACCTTTATGCAAATCTCATCTTTTGAAATTTTCTCAGAATGTGCCACATATGAAAGCCTTGCAGGAATTACTATAATCTCTAATTATTCAATTGACATAAGACAGTGTATTGTATTTTCTGTCAGAACCTCAGGAAGAAATGTCAATACTTTCAGCATTAACAGGACATTTTTTGAATTATAAGCACCTATCTTCTAATGTTATCTCATGCATCTTCACAAAATATTTTACAGAAAGAGAATGTGATACACATAAAAATGCCAGCTGGATGTTTAATTTAATGCAACAGAAAATTCTGGTAAGCAACTGTTTCAATTCTTCAAGTATTCAGACCTTTACATTAGTGTTCATATAGTGTAATTCTGGTCTGTATTTATTTGCAAAATACCTAATTAGATTATACAAACAATATATGATTTATGTATTATAAAATACTAATCTGTGTACAAAAGCTATATGGTACGGATTAGAACTGAGTGAGAATAATAACTACCATGCAGGAGCGGTTTCTGTTGAATAGTCAGAATAAGATTTATCAAATAACAGTTATAAGCAGGAATTCATTTCTTAGATTAAATTGATCAACTATTTTCTGCCAGGGGCATAAAGACACAGAAGCTTTAAAGGTAGCTGTCTTCTGAGATGACTGAAGGCAAGCTGCACCTGATTTAGTTACAAATCTACTCTTCTGTTCTCCGACTAAAGAAAGGAGCTGGATTAAATGTCTGCGGAAGGGAGAGAATCTCTTTTGTGTACATTGGTGTGTCCAGCTCAGGAAAGCTCTTAAGTAGTGGCTACAAGGTAGAACTGAGGTAGAACTGAGGAAGCACTGAAGAATCTGACACCCCAACGATGCAATATATATTCTCTTTCCTGTGCATTGGGGAATGTGTGCTGGTCTAGCAAAATATAGTCACTAAAGCTACACAGCGTCCCTTTGTGGTAATTGTGAAGGAACCCCTTTATCGCTGTCTCAGTCCTCATCTTACTTGGTGGGTATTTCCTGTTGGCTGAGGACTTTTCCATGGAGACAACAGAATTTCTGAGAAAGACTAAGTGAAATATACAGGATTAGTGACAAATAACGGAATCAGGTGAAGCAATATTCTCCCCCTCAAATAAAACCTCAAAAGCAAAAAAGCCGCAACTGACTCAGTCTATAGGGTAAAGAAGTGGATTTTCTCTTTTGACAATAGTCCACCTATGAACGCTGAGTTACAAACTCTTGCAAGTTATTATTTTGGTTTTTAAGTTTAGATTCCTCAGGAAAACTCTGGTTGTGTGCCACTAGAACAGCTGATGTATTCTGACAACTAGATTACCCATTTTCTAAAAGCTGGTGTAGACCACAATTGCCTGGAGGTAGCAACCACCTTATGTGGTTGTTCACAGTAGTTCTAGATTTAGCTTAGGTAGTTGAAAATAATTTCTAAATGTTCAAAATGTAGTAGCGATTAGCTCTGTAAGGTTACTGTTAAAATAAACTTCTGATTTTTACTTCTTTAAAAAAAAATTAACTCATATGTAGAAAAAAATCTAGCTGAAAAGGTTCATAAGGCTACATCTCAGAAAGAACACAGAAAATGTCTCTACAAATTTTATTTAGTCCTTTTTGAATCTGTATTATACAATGGACCTTAATTACATTGTGTCAGGGTATTTTTCATGAGACTGCTTCTTTCAGAGCATAGGCTGGATGCACATAGGAGCAGAATTAAGATCTCACAGGGTACCATAAATTTCACCCAACTCACCCAACTTGCTCTTTCTGGAGTTTGCCAAATAAGCATCCTTCCTCTGACCTATTTTCAAGCACTTTAAAATAATAACTTTCTTGCCTCCCTATCTTTCCCTGCATTTTGTCTTTATTTAGTGATGTATACATGAAGCAGCTCTGAATCTTTGGAAGCGCTCCAATGATAGTACCCTCTAAATAAGGAGCAAATGCTATCTGTCACTATGCTGTGTTGTGAAACACAGTAGGCCACATGAGCGGTCTGCATTACATCATTCGTGGGCTTTCCAGGCTTGTAATGTCCTTTCAGTGAACCTGAACTGAGTGTTGAGCTTATAACGAAAACTGAAACCCAGGGAGTTACTTGTGGTTTAGGATTTTTGCACAGCCTCAATATACACATACTGGGAGTCATTGCAATAGGCTAAAGATGTGTTTCAGCCACTTGTGAGGTAGTAATGTTAATAGGTAAGAAATTTGCTTCCTAGCGTAAAAATTTCTCATTTCTCCATTTTAGAGGTTTTGTGTTCATTTTCTTTTGGTTTTTCTTAAATGAACACAAGGTATCTGTAATATTTTTTGCAGTTCTCCAATTGCAGGAAAAAAGCATATGCTGTGAAGAGTATACTTATAGATACTATTCTATAGATGTGTGAGTGTATGATTCTCTGTGTTTGTCTGTATGCTTGTAATGAAATGAAAGTAATGAAATATTCACTGGGCTAGAAGAAAGATGGAAAATACAAATAAGTCCTACAGTCCAATGGTCAGGGTACTCCCCTGGAATGTGGGAGAATCCAGTCACAGTCCCTGCAGAGATGAATGTTAATTATGCACTGGAAGTAGAGCACTTCCAGAGGGAGAGATTAAGAGGTACCTATTCACTAGCCCATGGATTAAGTCACCTTTGTGGGAGATTTGTGTTCAGTGCCTATTTGGATTCACTTGAAAGGTGAATGCTTCTAGGCAGTAAAAAGCTCATCTCCATGGTATGAGACAGAAGCTCTCCTCCTGGCCATCAAGTTTTAACCTTGTAAGTGAGACGAGCCCACCTTGCTTTTTAAACCTGTGATGTCTTAAGATTAGCATTACAGCCCAGGTCTATCAAGACTGTGACAGCTCTTTCTATGAAATTCTGAGGTCTGGGGCATTTCTCTGGTAGAAGCAGACATGTAAGAAATGAAGATACCTACAACATAAAGGAAGGTGGTGGCGAGATAGCATGGAAAGAGGACAAGAGGAGAATGGGAATCTGAATCTTGTATTTGAGTCTCCTGAAAAATAGATGTTTTTTCTGTATTCACCCAAAAGAACATAGTGTTATTTTTTTCCTTTTCATTTCCAGTGTACACTTCTGGCCCTGTCTTCTCTGTTTTCCTTGCCACAATTATTCCATGCCAGACCTTGGAAGTTAATTGCTTTACGGACCATTTTCATGGAGCTCCCTTTGTAATGATGCTGCTGTTTAAAGTCATCTTGGCTAAGGCCAATCTTAGGTTCCAGTAGGCCTAAGAGCCTTTACCTTTGCTTGCTCCAAGAAAGTCAATTGCCCATCATGAGGGGTCCCAACATCATGAGCCAAATAACAAGGTGGGGGAAAGGTTGCACCCACCAGAAAGCAATTATTCTTTCTCCCACCCACAGCTGCCATGTGTCAGGATCCTTTTGTTTCAGACTCAAGTCTTTCTCTTCTAAACTGCTACTGGTTCTGTGTTTTGTGCTTCATGAGCAATTCTTGAGGTCTCTCTCCAAGCCTTTCCTACCTGACTTCCAAATGAAGCTGTAGAGAAACTATATTTACATCTAATGACACACCTTGATAAATATGTAGAAGTTGCAGTCTTTAAAAACAAAAAGATCATTCATCTTTAGTCTTAGATTTGGCATACAGAGGAAAACTTTATAAATCCAGATTGAAGAGCTGAACAGGAAATGCAATAGAAGTCCTCATATTTCTACCAAACTATCCAGGTATCTTTCCTGTTTCGATTTATTTTTAAATTCACTTAAGTGTTTGAAATATTTAACTGATTAATGGAAAAGAGTTTATCCAAGTGATATTTTTTGTTTCCTTTTAATCAGGAAAAGTACTTCTTAGATTACAAAAGAAAACAATTGCCAGATTGTATAAAGGCAGGTTGATCTTTAAGTCTTAAGAGAAAACCTGGTGCTGTCAGCTTTTAATCCTATTTTCAAAAATTAAGTTATATTCAGATAACTTGGATAATCCTTAGGAAAAAAAAACAAGTGCTATGTTTCTTACAAGACCCAAACTTCCAATAAATCATTTGGGACTGAGGTAGTGAAAGCAAGGCCAAACTGAGTTAATTTGGAGATTGGCCCCCATAGCTAATTTGACAAATGGCACTGAAATTTAACTGGTATTTTTTTCTATGCATGCCATTTTTGTTTGGTCGCTGTAAGGGTTATTAGCATGACTTGTTTCCTTCATGTTACTGCTTTTCATAAAGTTAACTAGAAGAAATGGTGCCAAGAAATGAAAAAAAATATTCAATTGGTTCATGGTTTAAACTAATAAAATGATACAGTATTAAAATGGCAACAATCCTGCCCTTACAAAATTAACTGGTACAAAACTAGAGTTGGTTACAAACTGTATGCAAAATATAAAGCAATAAATATAAATGCATATTTGCCCATTGTTTTACTGAATGTCATAAACAAAGCTAACTAAAATTCTGGGAAGTAATGCTGTGCTTGTTTTTCTAAGTAACACTAAGAAGCTGCTTAACTTAAATGATATACCATGGGAAAATAATTTCTAATTATTTTAAGTAATATTTAGATCAATTCATAATAATCTTATTATCTTTCATGTTTATGTCAGTATTAGATTACTTTCATGTTTGTTTAAGCTCTTTTGCTTTTTAGAATGTTGGTTTCAAAGGCAAATTGAGCATAGTTAAAATAATCAATGTCCTTTGTGGTTTCAGCATATGCATAGAACAACAACAGTTGAAAGGAATCTAGTGCTTTCTTATACAAACTATTAAGCTTTTACTGAAGAAAAACAGAATTATCTAGCTAATTATATCATTCATTATTGCTACCTGCAAATAGTCAGTAACTTACAGTCTATTAAAGAAAACTATGGTGAAAGAGATATGCTGTGAGAAAGAATAGCAGCTGGGCAGGCTCAATCCCTGTACAGCATTGCTCAAAAAATCGTCTTTGTTGGCTCATGTTAATGACTGGGAGTAAACAAGTGTGGAGCTGAAATTACTGGATTTCACCTGGGAAACTCTGCATTCACTTTTTTGCTCTGCCACAAACTTTCTATATGACCTTCAGCTGATTACTTCACTGTCTCTGAGTTCTGGTGTGGAGCTAAAAGGAGCCAGGGCGCTTCCTTTCTCCTGTCCTTTCTTTGCCTGCAGCTGGACTGTAAGAAACCTGTGGTGGGGGTTATACCTGTTCTTTGTGACGTGCTGGCATAGTCCATAGCCTGGTAGGGCACCTGTCTTGGCTGCAGCCACTCTCCCAGGTTGTACAGTGAATAATGATACTAATCCAACAGGCCGTCTGTACATGAAAGCACTCATTAGCTTCACTAAGATTTCCACTGGAGCCATAATTGCAGCGGTGAAGTGCTGACAATTTCTCAGCATGGGTCACCTTCTGAAATATTTAATGGGAGTGAAAAATACTCGAACTAATTGCTAATGTCTTATTCTTTGTTGTTTTTTCTTCGCTTCATCCTCCTGTGCTTTGTGCCTTACTGTCATGAAAGGAAAATTAACATTTTGCAAGGATTCTGGGGGCTCCATTGGAACAGAAGAAGCAATAGGTGTAAAGGGTTGGCAACACTCAACAGGGTGCTCTCTGCTCCTACTCTCCTCCTGAGAGAGGTGCCTGGGGTGTGCTGCTGTTCCTGCTGGTTTATGAATCTAGGATTTTTACTGAGAGAAGAAACCATGGAAGATGGAAGGAGAGGGATTAAATTCTTGTACAAGGCACAGCTGAGCTTTCGCCAGATCCAGAAATACAAAATCACTATATTGAGGCTAGTGTAATTTTTTTAAAGGTCAGCCTACAGGTTTTTGCTGCTTCTTCTTCTTCTCAAATGTGAGCAATGTATGTCTGTTTCAAGATACCAAACTGTCATAACACCAAATCTCTGTGCACAGAGAGCATGCATGAGATAACACACTGATAAAAATATATTAACTGATCCTGCTCAATTTTGAGATTATGTTGTCTTTTGCAGTAAGAAGACACTTCAAATTGCTCTTTCCAAAATGATAGCAGAATGTTTTTCTTTTCTTAGAAGCCATCTTTTTAAGCTTCCTTAACACTTCAGCTGTCTTTGTATAAATCACTGAGAAAATATTTTTACTCTGATGAAAGCATAGAGCCTGCTTTGCAAGACCCACAAGTTGGACTTGCTAAAAAATGATGTTTCTCTTCTTAATACTGGAATGCAACATACTATTGGTATATGGCAAATTTTATTGTCTATATTCAGTGGCAATACCAGTGTAGCATTGTGTTAGCAGACTAATGTATTTTTATTTTAGCAAGTTTCTCTTTTGTTAAGTTCCAGGCAGTAGCTTAGACTTCTAGACTACAGCTGGAAATAAATGCAGGGAGATATTCACCTCAAGGATTTCAGTGTATTTCAAAGAAGATAACTTTTGGGTTTGTATCCCATTTGCATCTTTTTGATAAGCCCTACTGTAAAGTGTTTTATGGAGTTCAATATTTCCAGATGTACACTGTATATGGGCAGGTACTGATGCCGAGTTATCTGGCAAATATTTGCCACCTTCTGTTTCTGATTTTCTCTGCTCGTCTAATTCTCTATTGGTCAGCAATGCTTCCTAACATTATGTAAGAATGGTATAATTTTTTTTTTTAAAAGGGTGTTCACGTGTGCAAAAAACCTACTTGGTAACTGTACCTGTCATTAGCCAAAACATCCAGGTCTGCATCAAAATCACTCCTTCAATAGTCACATGTATTTAGATCTAAGGTTTCAGGTTACACCACTGAAAAGAAAGAGGGAGGTTCCTAATGTGCAGAAGATTCCCTCTTCTTTTGAGGAGGGCTCTGCAGAAAACTACAGACAGTAGATTCTGAGTATTCCTGTTGAATTCTATATGGATTTATCTCTTACAAATCTGGAAATAAGTGAAACTGTTGATCTGTAATTAGTGAAGCCCATGATGAAAGGAAACCATGATGACCTAAGCATATATCAAAACAAATGAAAACTTGAAACACTTAGCAGAAATAAACTGCATGTAGGAGTCAACAACTACACTTAACTATGAAACTGCATCTGGAAAATCATAAAGGAGAGATTTTTGGAAATTTTTATTTCATTCTTTTTGCTGCAATGGATTGTAGGAAAGTTATAAATACCATGAACTACTCATACAAGATTATGAGGTGAGAGAGAGGTGAAAAAGTAAATGAAACAACCTGAAGAGTAGATTTTTCAATAACCAGTCAGGCTAAAAACAGGTGGTTATTAATATAGAAGTCAAAATAAGTAAGTAAAAACTTTTTATCATAAAATATTTGTAATATGGCAACACAGCAATCTGAAAATCAGAAAATACTGATTTCTTTGTAATATCCATCGTGCAATTTGAACTTACTTAGGAAAAAAATTCAATCATACTTGATATAGCTGTTCTAAGGAAAAAAACTAGAGGGGAAAATTTATACATACAGGAATCAAAAAGGAAACTATATTTATTCTGATAAAAAATGTTATTTAACTACAGACTTAGTAGCCAAAAGGCAATTGTGAATGACGAAACAAAGAAAATAAATATTCTGTGAACTGGTTATTGTATATGATAAAAAGAGGTGTAAAAGAGGTGAAATTTGAGCACTGACAGACTGCAACAATACATTTGATTGAACGAGCTTCAGTGGAACCAAGAATTTATTTCATGTCCTAAGGAGCACCAACTGCAATGAGATTCCTAAAGGAAAATTGTCTGTAAAAGAACAAAATCTTTAGGTCATGCCAGTTCTAATGATTTTTTTGCAAATACAGAAGTATTTATTGTCCCCTCCAAAGTTTATGTTCCTGGAGTCAGACTTTCTCCTGAGACCCTCATGCAACAAAAAAAAAAAAAAAAACAACAAAACCAATAACAAGCAAAAAAGGTTTACATGTCGAATTTTCTTTTTACTTCAGTTTCATGACTTCTGAATATTTTAATTTGACAATAAAAGGTTCTTTGAAAAAACGGAAGACTAAGAATCCCATAAATTATTATCATGTAATTTAATAGTTGGCCTAATTCCAGACAACACTAGCTAAACATGATATAATAAAGAAATAAGGAAACGCTTTCTTTGAAACACAAATTTTAAGGAAGTGCAAGGAAATAATTTATTACTTTTATAATAAACTTTTGGGATTGACTTTTGCAGTACATTTTACTCTAAATAAATACCATACTTACATGTGCAATCATGATGCATAAAATTATAAACAATCATAAAAGCATAATTTTATAAAGAATACTCTCCAGTATTGCATTAACTAAGATAAAACTATTAGTGCTAGATACTTATACTTCAAAAATAAAATGTCTCATTAGCCTCAGAAAGAGTAAGCTATTCTGTTGTGATATAATTTGATAAGCATAGGTATTTTTTATGCATTAAATGCTGAGCATTTATCCCAGTTAACTTCAGTTGCTGACCTGTGTTATTTCTGTCTTCCCTCAGTTGTTAAGGAAAAAAAACACATTACCAATCTTTCAGATCACAGCATGTTTTAACTTGCACTGTGAAAATGGTTATTCCTCTCCACTGCCATAGGTCTGGGTTGCCAGTTTAGGTTTGACTAGAGGACTTCTTGATGTCTCTTCTAATCTGCTAATCTAACTTAACCTATGAATTATTCTGTGTTCTTTAGTCACCTCATATAAGACCCCAAAGGCTTTCTCCACATTAATGATTTAGTTCAGCTACTGATATTTATCTCTCAGAGTTCTCCCCATTCCTGTGCTTTAGTTCACGTTGGGACAGACAACCCGGGACGATACAAAACTCTTAGGATGCACCCCTGGGAGTGCACTGATACAGGATTACAGTTGCAACAGAGCATTCGGTCCACTGGGACTACACCAGACCTAATCCAAATTAAATCACACTGGAAATGTGTACAGTGAGGATATTGGTCCTCAGCACCAAGTACAGTGCTCCGCAGATCCCCCCTACTGTCCTGTCACTCGATGTGGAGACAAAGGGCTGGCAGTAATGAACCCAAGCCTCCAGGCTCCGTGTGCAAATGAATCCACAAAATGCAGACCAAACTGAAAGTGAAGAAGATTCACTTCACTAGCAGTTTAGAAGAACTTTCAGTCTGTTTGCCTGCAGAACAAGAAGCACCATAATAACCATCATTTAACAGAGTTCTTATGGGACCACAGAAATAATTTGTACAAATTTTGCTAGAGAGTTGCACGGTTTTGAAAAGATTACTTTTCCTTTTTCATATCTTTTTTCTTGGAAATGTTACACAGACTCTGTGCAACTATATAAATACTATATGTATCAAGTATAAATTTACTGAACCTTATAAAACAGACATTATTTATGCAGAGCACAACCACAATTGTTACGAAAGGATCAAATATTGACAGCATTTGAAATAAAAATGCTTCATATTGCCAGCAAGACTAATTGCTGTTTCTGATGAATCTCTTATTTTTAAAATTACCTAATCTACAGAAATAGATTACTAGAAATCATGCATGGTCTTAGTAAACATTTGAGATTGCAGGCATTCAAGCCTCATCTGAGAAAGTCCATTCTTAGTGTTGCTTTTCAAAAAGAAGCAGCAGTGCTGAACATCTTACTATTTCACCTCTAAAGTTACTGGACTGTGTCACAGTAAGAGCAATCAATATTGGTTAATAGGCCAGATCTGTGTTATTAGTATTCTTTACAACCTTGACATACTTCATTTTATGTACAGATTGCCTATGAAAACTTGGGCTTATATCTTGTCTAGACAATGCCTTACATGGCCATTCAAATTAATAATGTGCCAAAATTATCCTATGCTTAATGCAGCTGTGCTCTGTATTGACTCTGAAAATTAAATTTACTTCATGGTGCCTATTGACAGCTGGGTCTCAAGCATATTTAATGGATTTGAAAGGAGTTTGGGCTATGGCTTATGCCTCCAAGCAAAATGTTAATAGCTCATAATTTTCATTAAAAGTGAGAGCATTTATCTATAAACGTTGCATTTCTTAGTATATGAAGTCAGCATAAAAACAAGTTTAAGATCACCTTTAAGTTCACTCAAAGCACCCAGAAGGAATCAAGAGAAATGAAAATAACCTGTTTGCTGTCTTTAAATGCAATTCATTGGCTTATTAACAATGTATTTGCAAATATGTGTTAAGGGAATCTTATTCTAGTTGAGAAAAATAGCTTTAGTTCCAGGAAGGCAGAGACAATACCTCAAGTTGCATCTGAACATAATGAAAAACCTCATACATAATATATTTATTGACAGCCCTGGAAATTGAACTTCTTTATTTATTGACAGCCTGCACACAGCATAGGCAGTGCAAGTTTCTCTCACTGCTAAGCAAACATACTTTTTACCTGGACAGAAGAAACTACTTTTTCTGAAGGAAATAGAATTTATTCACCATATCCAGTTTTTTCTTGGACTCTCTATGAAATGTCAGAAAGGGTTGCAAGCAGTCTCAATTCTGCTGGTCACTTTTCTGCTCTGGAATATGTTCACAAGAGAAACAGAATCACATTTTAGTCACTACTAATATAAGATTGACTTCTGCCACTAAATCTACAGTTTGGCCATTACACATCTAATTAGGCAAATAAACAACCAGCTTCCTGTTTATAATTAATATCAAAATTGTTGGTTTGTTTCTAATAGACAGCAGATAAGCAGGTAAAACTGGCAGGTTTTGCCATGAAAATTTCGTCCCACATATGCTTTGTGGTGTTAAAGTGCAAATGGAAGTATTTGTTTGTGATAAATGCTGCTTCCTGGCCTCCAGTCGGGATAGACCTCCATAATGTCAGGATGAAGGACTGCAGTACGGACTGTTTGCTAAACTTAGAAAACAGGCAGCTTAGGAGAGATTGCACTGGGCTTTAGCAGAAATCGAGGCAGGCCTGAAGTCCAGATAGAAGTGCCACATGCTACAGCATTCTTTGTGAAGTCCATTAGCCAGATACCCTGCCAGTTCACCTTACAAGCAGAAAAACTGTTTCTATTTACGACCTCCCAAAATGTGTTTGTGCAGTACAGATGTTGGTTTTTTTGGTTTTTGGTTTTTGTTTTTTTTTTGGGGGGGGGGGGGGTGTTGTTTTTCTCTTTTTCCCTACAGACTCTAAACACATTCAATACAAAAGGCTGTGGTAAGATTAAGGGGAAAGAAGAAAGCATACATATTCTAGATGTAATAGCTATACAGATATATAACAGAGACATGTTAGACACACACACACACATATGTACATACGTACATATATTTATATGTATACATATGTAGAGATGCATATGTACATAAACTTACGGAACAATCCATAACCCAGAGAGATATAACGGAAAACACATTAGAAAACACAAAACAAACATGACCTGGTTCAGCTTCCTAGGAAATGCCAGAACAAATGCAGTCTCTGATACTCATTGCAGGCAGCAGTGATTAAAAACCAAAACAGAAACAAACAAAAAAAAACCCCAAACCAAAACAAAAATAGAGTAGTAGTTTGATGTGAAGAATGTTAAAAAGATCAGTCAGAGTTTAGAGTATGTTATAGATAAAGATTAAGGATGGGCAGTGACATAAAGGCCAACATAGCACTGAGTTGCAATTAAAAAGAAAGCAAGAAAGCATGATATTACCAGGTGGCACATGCTCCATGGAAGGGAAATCTTGTGTGATATTCCGTGGTCTCAGAAGAGACATGTGATGTAAAACAAGTGTACAAAGGACTTACACAAAACCTTAATTTTTTTCTTCTCTAGATTGGTTCACCTTTGAGTTCAAGAATTTTAGAGATCAATAATATCTTAATTGAAAATGGCTTTTTGAAGACAAATTTCAATATTATTCCTCTTAGATTTCCCACTGAATTCAATCCTAATGAGAAAGAAATTTTGCCTCCTTAAAGAAAGATGTTATTTTGTACACCGTGGTTCTTTCGTATACCCCAAAATTTGAGACTTCTGATTGAATTTAAGAGCTTTTAAAGCCAGAATCTCATGATTGCAGCCCCATTTCCTGATGAAAAAGCTGGCTAAAATTCTTTCCTACTACAGCTTTTTTTCTACAAGGAACCACGACAACAGTATGCCTCACTCGCTCAACAGTGCTTGGATTTGTCTTTTATCTTCTCTGACTTGTTTTGATTGCTGACAGTCCTGCTATGCATTTTGCCTTTCCAACAATCTGCACAGATCCCAGCTTAATGAAGAAGTCCAAAGGGCACAATCCCCCACCTCTTTTGTATTGAGCAGCATTATTTGTAACCTGAAATGTGTGGTTTTTTCCTCATATTAAACAAATCAAGAAACTGTTAATGTCCATCTTATTGGAAAAGGACAGACTTTTAACTCATGAAGACAAAAGTGAATTTCTTTCAAAACTCCAACTAAAATACTGACTGGACAATGTATTTTCATGCTGAAAACATGCTGATATTGCTAACGATGTTTCTTGATGCCAAAAGTTTCTCTTCCTGTAACTCTAAGCAAACAAAAGAACAAAGATTGTTTCAGAAATGCTGTCAGAACTGTCCAAGTTGTTCAGTTACAGTTTTTCGTTCTTCAGATAAAACCCAGGAAACTCAGCTAGTCTTCCCTAACACAAAAGAAAGTCACTATTTTTTCCCTTGTTATGCACTTACCTTTAGAAATGCATCAAAATTTTCAAAATTGTCGCCTTTGAATTTTTGCTGGTGCTGGTGATGGATGAAGTACATATAAAAGTGAAAATATGTCCCAAAAGAGTACTGTAATAGCAGATTCCTCTCTCTCAAGCACACACAAAAATAATCAGCAGGTGTTTTCCTCCTTTCTTTTCTTGTTCCTTCCCTTCTCTCTTTTTTCCTTTCTTTTGATGGGGAAAAAAAAAACAAATCAAAAAACCAACTCTTTACTCCTTTGGGGCTTACCTTGTGAGGGAGTGGTAAAGCAGGACTAGTCTCTATAGATTTCACACATTTTAAGTGACAGGATTTGGGAGTCATATTTTTGGCTCGTGGAAATAAGCCCGGTTCCTAGATTTTACACAATAGCCATAGTGTGACACTCTGTGACTTGAATTTTCCATGACACGTATACTCTTAAAGTAGAGACAACTAAGACGTTCCTTTTATGCTGTTTTACTCTTCCATAGCTACAGAAAACAATAGCTACAAACTTTTAATTAATTTCTGTAATACACATCCTGATAACATCCACTCATGGGCCATTTTTAATTTTGAAATAAAAGAAACTAAATAAAATAATTTCCTAATAGCTATAATAGACTCTTGCTAGCATACATAATCTAATGAACTACTAAAATTACTGAAAATTTTGCTAATTGTTAGAAGGTTTTTCTTCCCAATACAAGACAGTCACTAAACTGTGAAAAATGGTAAGTATATAAATCTTAATTTCACCTGGAACAAATTTCAATAGTTTGGGGAGGATGGATGATGCTGTATGAAGCAGCACTTCTGAAAAACGGTGACTGGGACATGTGCTGGTAGTTTGGATTTTCTAATGAAGTGTGCTTTTATATCCCTTTAAATCCTCCTAAAAATTAAGTATATTGTTCATAATTTTACCTGCATTACTTTCAATCTCCAGATGGATTTTATTTGCATAAGAGTTCCCAGGAGGGCTTTGCTATAAAGAAGGCTTGCTGAACATGCTACAGAACTAATAATTTTTTTTTAAACAGGCATTTGTAAATAAGATAAAATATCTATACAATATGTCATATGTAAAAGGTTAGCCACTGTGCACAACAGCAAAATAATTTTGTTTTAAATAAATTACTTTGCCTTAATTAATTATGAGGTGAATTGAGCCTCAATTTCTAACATAGTTAAGGCAGAATACTACTGCCAAAAAGCAGACTGTAAAAAAATATGGGGCTGAAAAACACTTTCGCTTCACTAACTAGTGTGAGCCTGAAGTTTCTTCAAGCTGGGGAGGTTCTTAGAGTCAGCTCTCAGGCTGCTTTGTATCACTACATGACAGAAAAGTGGCTATAAAAACTACAGAACTGACAATTATGTGATTTATTTGACCTTTAAAATGGTTCCCCATCAGGAAGGAGAGTCTTCGAAGGTAGTAAGGTGACAAAATCAACAGAATTTAATCTCTAACAACTGGTAAGCATCTAAAGAGAAGTTCAACACATTTGAGATACCATTTTTCCAGTAGTACCGTAGTGGCCCACACAAGTATGAGATTTAAACCCTAAAGTTTAAATTGATACATATAGGAACAAAAGATTTGACAAAAAAAACCCATGAGGTATCCCTCTTGATGATTTTCCACCCTGAAACTTTCTTTAGGAATCACTGTCGTAGCTACCATTTTTAACTACAGTCACATCCTGTAAGCAGGTTCACATGTGACTGTTGATACCTCCAGGGACTTCCAGTAAATCCTATAAACTCTTCAGAGAGGCAGAATTACTCATGTGCATAATTATCTAAGGGACAGATAATTATCTATTACTAGTTTCCTTTAAAGCATTCATTTATAATAGTAACAGTGTATCCCTTTTAGTGGAATATTATTGCAATTGGCCTAATATGTGTTTTTTATCTTTTATCTGCTAAGGCCTGAGGGATAGAGGGAGGGTGGAAGGAGAGGGCAGAAAAACAGTAAACCGGTGACTGCTCTTATCTTTGACATGCTGTGAATAGACAGGATATTAGACTAATACCCACAGAAACACAGATAAATTATTATCTTGTCTTGATTACTACTGCCCTTTAACAGGCTTCTCTTTTTAGCCATAGACATTAGTTCTAATTTATTTGACACAAATTTTAAGGCCTTCTGCCAAGAGGATAGGAAAAGCTTCATGAAAATGTTCTTAGCATAAATTTGGGACATTGCTTGTAAAATGAGTTGATAAAAAGAAAAAAAGGTCTTTCTACTGAAACCAGAGGATCTCCCACCTTAAAGCAGTTCTGGTTTATATATTTTACCATGTATTTATAATAAAGACTTAACTCACCTTTGATGTGAACTTCCTAGCAAAAGCTGAGGCTTAGAGACTGTCTATATTATAAGCACTTAATCATAAAGTACAGGAGAGCACACTGCATACCTTCATATGATTTATTTCATTACAGAGCAACCTTTAGGAACAAGAAGCCTTTCATTTTTTCTCTTGTGTTTCTGTGCTAATTAATTTTCAAGAAAAGTCAACACTTTATTTCAGCTGCCAGGGAAATTATTTGCTTGCTGTTGGAATATGTATCACTGTATTATGATACTCACTTGCTATTGGCGATGTTCCTAACAGCCTGGAATGTCTGTGAATAATGTTAGTGTTACTTTGTTATGTGTATTTTACAAAGCATTTTTTAAATATTTTTGGATCCATTTCTGCTGAGTGATATGTGCTATTCTTTCATGGTTGCACAGATTCAACTTATAAGCAATTAATTTGGCTTGAGTTTTGTTTGTTTGGTTTTACCATTTTGATACTACTAATGTTGAGTATGTAAAAAGCAAATGCATTTAAATGTATATTTTTATTACCAAGGGTCAGTGGGTTAGGAGGAAGTTGTGTGCCCTGGATTTTCCAGTTCATCAGTGGATTTGCAGTTACAAAAGTTATTGTTTTCTTCTTCATTTTGGCTGGTTTCCATTTTATGTCTTTCCTAAACATCTTTGTGTGTAATGAAGCTATTGTTCAGTAACAGGAAGTCACATTTTCTCTCCTGCCATAGCTTGTTTGGGCTCTGGTACCTACAGTCCTTCTTCTCATGTTAATGACATTTCATCTTATAGCTATGGAATAATTTGTGTTGGGTGACACCCCCGTCACTCTTCTGCCCCAAACAGGGCTATCTTCAAGATTAGATTATGTTGGTCATGGGCTCGTCCAGATAAATTTAACCATCTGAGGTCTCTGGTTTTAGAAAAACAAAAGTGGGACATTTTCCCAAAGCACAGCTTTAGGATACATAGGGCCTACTTCAAGACAACTAATTCATTACACTATAACTTCTGCATACCTGTGGTTATGAATAGGACCAAGTCAATAGCAACAAGCACTTTAATTAATATTTTCTGAATATTTCACAAGTACTTGAAAGTAAAGGTCTAGATGGAAAAGAGTGAACATTATTAGTTGGCTAAGAAGTTTTGAGAAGTTTTCAGGCATTCATTCAGAAGAAGCATTCATGAATACTCTCATCACAGCAGTCTTTTCTCCAGAACTAATAAAATATATTTCTACTCTGACTTTAATTCTGAAAAGACTCAAGGATTTGGACTAGTTCCAATGAAATAATCCACCTAATAAAAATCCCTATGAAATTAAATCAAGAAAATAATTTTGAAACTTTTAAAAATAATTTCTACTTTTATCCAGGGAACAATGAGCTGATTAAAAAATAATGGAAAATTAGCTGTATTAATTTTTGGTTTCTAAATTTTCTTTACATAAATTTACCTACATTTATGATGACATTTTCATCAGGCTTCTAATACAAAGACCAAATTTGTGTATCCATAAAACTGGTGAATTGAAATTTCCAGCCATCTAATTGGAAGCTAACTGTACATAAGGAGTAAAATTAAGGGAAGGGTTATTTAAAAAAAAAAAAAAGAAAAATCTGTTTAAGGTTTAGCTCAAGTATGTATGAGTAAGAAAGGCAATTTGCTACAGCTGCTAACAATAACATATTAACATTGAGACATGTCACAGTTAACAACTGGAGTTTTCAAAGACAATTGTTTAACAACTTTGTGCAATAGGAAGCAAGATGGTTTGGAATAATATTATTTATTTGGATTAAATATACATAAGAGAAATTTGCCTGCAGTAAAACTACACTAAATAGAAAATAGAAGCTGAACTGTTTGACTTCAATTAATCTAAAGGTCGAACAGTCAAACCCTAACTGAAAAAAAACAGAGGAAACATTCATCCGGTTCTTTGTTAGATTCCTTTTAGAAATTTGCCAGAATAGTCATAGTAAGAGGTGTAATTAAGCAATCAGCCTTTTCAGAGATACATCTGTAATTGCAAACAATGAAGCGTCTTATGGATTATACTTCATGCAATTTAAGAAAAACAACTGTAATTGTAAGTAAAGCTTATGGCATCATACCTCATGTTTGCACAGGTGTGATACTTTATCAAACTGAAAGTTTTCTTTAACACAAGAACAGTATAAAAATACGTTATGGCATTGCCAGAAGTAATTGAATGATTAACAAACAAGTGTATTCACCTGTTTAGAAACAGCTCTCCATTCTTTGTTTGCAGTGTCTGCGCTCCATCACTAAAATCCAAGCGCTTTGCATATGGAGGTTATTTTAAGCCTTTTTATACTCATCTGGCTGGTCAGGGTTTTTTTTGTATTATGGAAAAATCCACTGCACTGAGTCCTAAATATGTGCGTGGACCATGAAGCCTATGGTGGGAGTAGACAGCTCACATTGTCTCCTCATGTTTCTGGGTTCCTGTTGAAGGAATTGATGCTGATCCCATACAGGGACTCAGGCAGAAGAAGGGAGCAGCAACTCAGGAGAGATCCCCAAACAGCTCTCCTCTGTGTTTGTTGGTGTGGGCCAAACCCAGAAAGAAGCTATTTTAGGAGGAAGAGTGCTTGGCCACCATGCAACCACTCAGTCACATCCCATTCCATTAGAGTTCAGCACCCACTTAATCCAAAATATTCCCTGCTTTCACACTCAACTTCCTGGTTCATGGTACACCTGGTAGAAGGAATACCTGACTGACATCCTTACATTTTGTCTGTGATTGTGTATACCACCTCCTCTCCATTTGTCTTCACAGAAGATCCCTGGACAGTAACAACTTCTGTGGGAAAGCAATTGTATATTTTTTTGCTGCCTCTGGCTCGTGCTATATAGCAGTTTTGAGTTTCTTTTCTCATCTGCAGTGGAAGAGCCTGGAGACATAAAAAGGCTTCTAGAAATATGATCTTTAGCTATCTATAATAGCAGCAAGGGAGCAGAGGACTATTCTTCTGGAATCAATATTTAAGGGAATCTCATTCAGTAGCCAGTGCTGAAGCAACATGGCTTCTTCTTTCAGTCTATGGTCACCATCTTTTTTTACAGTAATAGTGGCAATTATTGTAACTGTTCTTACACTGGGAAATTTTAATTTTTGCAGGGCCCTGACCTTGAGTTTGTTGGCAGTAAGTCAGCTGTTCCACAAAGGTAAAAGAAGATATCCTGAAAAAATAGATGCAATATTTCCAGAAATAAAATGTGTATAATTCAATACTTATAGTATTTGCAAAACGAAAATATTATAAAATACTAAATAAGCACAACAGCATTATACACTCTTCATTTCCAGTGATTAAAAGTTGACCATACCTATGTTCTATGGCAATAAATTGAAATGTGTAACCCCCTGAAGTAAACAGTGGCATTTTTCTATTATCTTTATTTTATGTGCAAACTTTAGGCCAGATTCTCAACTACTGTACTGTAGCTCCTTTCCCTCAATATAGATTTACTGTTGATACCATTTTATGGCTGTCCTTAGTTAAAAATATGTTTTCAGGGGTTATTTTTTGCTTTTTTTTTTTTTTTTTACTTATGGGGAGAAATAGTTGAAGATCGTTCTGATATTTTGTTGCTTGTGTCTGATAGTCTTTTCTTCCATCTTTAAAAATATATTGTCTTAAATTTTTGTGAATTTCGTGCCTTAAATATGATATTGTCATTAGACAAAGACTTAGCAAGGTAAATCACTCTCATGTACTTATACACACACACAGAGACACACACACACACATAGATATAAGAAGTTGCAGCCTTCCACTATAGTACTGCTTTGCACTCCAGCTACCACTGTGCCAAGTTTTGATTAGTTCCAAGAAGAGATGCAAGTATAATGGGAAACAATGATTCACCTGGTGGGGTTGTGCATTTAAGGGACTCCTTTTATTGATATTACTGCAGAGATGAAATGATATGGGAAAATTTTGAAGGTCTGGCTAAATTATTTAGCACTTTTCATTTTAAATTACTTTTCTATCGATATTTTATCTGAGAATCCATCTCACAGATTAAGAACTATAACAAGCTACAAACAAAAAACAAAACTACTATTTTTGCCACAAATGGTTTACAAGAAAAATATAGGATACTTCCCTTGCCTATGCTGAACTGACAGCTTAAACTTCAGTGTTAAGGATCAACTCTGTGTTGATCTTTTCAGAATAATTTCTTTGAACAACATGTAGTACATAGTTAAAACTGACAAATAAAAAAAGAAATTAAATATACGACAATGCATTTCTTATAATATATTGATTGCTAACTTTGACCTTGTTGGGCAATTAAATTTGATAGTAATCTTTCTTCCACTCCTGAAAATTCCTAGAGCACCAGCCTGTTGACATGCATGATCTGAATCTATCGCGTTGTAAGTGTGGCATCAACTCATAATGTGAGACAGGAAAGGGATCTAAAAGATTTCATTAGTTCAGCCCTTTTTCCATGATCTCAGTGTAGCTTAAAGGAATGTAAGGAAACTCAGTGGAGCCCTGAATCTAACATACACTCTGTATTCCTTAACTTGGAGACTCTCTCTTGGTGGGAAAAGGAGGTGAGAAACTGGAAACTACCTACAAAAATGTTAATAAAATTGTGGAAAGAAATAATTTGTTGTGCATGTGTTGTTGTATGTTCTTTTAAAATATTTTAATAACAACTAATTGGCCAGTTAAATTAATATGGGTATACGGAGCCAAAAAATGTCAGGCATGTGAAAATAAGCAGTTTCACTACATCATGCTGAAATGAAGAAAGAGTTACTTGCTGTACAGCACAAACTATGAAAATGCCAACAGTAACAGAGAATGTGCTTAAAAGGAACATGTATAAAGGATCATAAACAGTAATTTAAAAATTTTTAGTCTACACTGTTCTATTTCAGGATTAGGCTAATTGAATGTGAAATGTTAGTTTAAGGGGAAGAAAAAGTGACGGATTAATATTCACAAATCCTGAAGATAAGTGAGTTAAGGAATATTGGTATAACTCTGAAATAAATTTGATCCAAGAGCATGCAGATAATCATAAGCTCCTTTATCTCCTGGACCTTTGGGTTTAGTGCTTTATTTTTTATTTTACAATCTGAAAAACAGATTTTGAAGATTTACATACTTGCCACAGAACAATATCTTAAAAATGTCTGGATAAAATTATGACTTAGAGGAATTCAGTCATGATAGGCCTTGTATTGAAAAATATGCCATAACAAATTTTAATTCATAATTGTTATTGAATAGCAAAGACAGATTTAATTATCTCCATTATTGACCTGTTATAGGCAAGTACTTTATGTTATAAATCCACACATTATTGCCAAAGAGCAGGCTGAATGCATAAATTCTCTGCCAGTTCTCTCAGCAGATTCTTTATGCCAGAAAACTTCTAAAGGAATAAAATATGTCTACCTTCCTTCAGTTCACCTAGCTATAATGCAGACACAGATTTGTCAGAGTTGCAGGCCACAACAAAATAAAATTATTATTTGGGGATTCAAGAGAGTTAGATGAGTCAAAAACTGAAATATTATGTTAGCCTGATTGAAATTTCGATGGTGATAAAGGGGTCTGAACACCAATTACACAGAAATCCTTCAGCAGATCTGCCATTCACACCCATCTGTTCCACAGCCATCTGAAGGAGTGATGACACTGTGTGAAAACAGGTAAAATGTGGGATTCTTTTTTTCTGCTGGAGGAAAGAAAAGGGGGCTATAATAGCAACGATGACCTTGGCACAGGACATTTCCCAGGGAATTGATGACCGCCGTGGACCATCAACTCTCCTAGCTAGTCATTAATCCCCAGGAAATGCCCTGTGTCTGCCTTGTTATTGCTTAATTCAATTATTTGTGGTTGTGGCATATATTCTGTGAATATTTTATTGCTCAATCTGCTCTGCGTCTTACCTCTGCTCCTCTTAAAGTCCATCTCAGTTGTGCAACCAGCTCAGCTCAAGAGCACCTCACATTTACCAGAAGGGACTATGCTTAGCACATTTCTTTGTGCCTGCTATTTCATTAAGGCATCATAGCTTGAATGGAGTAATAAAATTGTACTTTCTATTTATCGTAAGAGTTTCATAAATTGTAATGTAGGTGGAACCAGGTTTTATTGGGCATATACATGCATATATATCACCATAACAAAACCAATTGATCCTGCTGCTTGAAATGGCATCATTATGCTGAGATTTCTAGGTTTGCTGGAGTGGTAAGATGCTAAAATAAAGGTAAGAAATGGGATGGTATGATTCCTTTTTGTTAGTTTGGGTTTTTCTTCCTGTCATATCACTCAGTTCCTGTTTCTAGTTCTGAGGATGCAGCAAAACAAAGCATTAATCAGCCTCGTTGTTTCCTCTTCAATACTGCAACTAAATGTTTATTGCTGTCTCTATTTCTGGCATGGGACTGGTCTGTGGAAGATAAGGGAGCTGAATTTTATCCTGCAGGGATATAAGGCTGGTTTTAACCCCTACAATCCATTTCACCAAGCAGCCTGGTTAGTGTTACGCTCTGAAATCCGTTTCTCCAACAGTTGTACCAGCACAATGGAGGGTCTTGTCTGGAGTCAGGAAGGAGTGGTGAGGAGTAAGGACGGCTTAGCCAGCCTGCCATGGAAAGAAATGCTCCTCTAATTACAGTCTGAGAGTTTTATTCTCTTCTATACTAAAGGCCTTCACAGTGCTTTGGCTGTGTGAAGGAGACATTAAACAAGTCTAAATACAATTTGTGTTTATGTTACTACTAAAAATGGAGCATTAAGACGTTTCTGAAGGAGTTCAAAAGCATAGGTGTACAAATGGAAATTATTAGACCACATCTGATCTTTCAGTCACAGAGGTCCATGGGATCAGATGGGATGTGTGCAAGTGCTGGAAGAGTTGGCCAATGTTATTGTGAGAACACTGTGCCATCTTTTACAGCTCATGGCAGTCAAGCAAAGTTAATAAGAACTGGAATAGAGTTAATGGGCACTGTAAGAAAGCTGACAAATACAATAAAAATACTGACTTATTTGAGCCAGTCTAGTGGAGGAACAAAAATGGTTTGCAGATGGAGCATGTGGCATCTTAGGAGGGGCTGAGAAAAGCAAGTTTATTCAGTCTGGAGAAGAGAAAGCTAAAGGGAGACTATTGCAGTTTGCAATGGAATTGATCAGCACATACTGATGAAAGAGCCAGCAAGTTCTCAGATGTGCACCATGACAGTCCAGAGGCCACAAATACAAGTTAGAACGTAGGAAATTCTGGTTAGATATACAGATATATTTATTGTTGGGGAATTCAAATACTGGAGCATTCTGATCAGAGAGGTTGTGGCATCTCCATCCTTGTGGGTCTTCAAGACATGACAGGATAAGACCCTGAGCAACCTTTATCAAATTACACCCAAGCAGTGCTTGAAGTGTATGACCTCAAGTTGTTCCTGTTAATTTAAAGTATTCAATGAGTCTATGATTCTACATTACTTCAAAGATATTTGAAATAATGCGAGGACAACATTTCAAGCACCGGTACCTAAAGGGTATGGATATAACTATGTAACATCCCTAGGACTAGTGTATCTCTTTCCCTTTGTTCACTAAGAGGCCATCCCCAGGGAGAAAAATCTCAATTTATAATATTGCCATTAAGTGCTGTGTTATCAACACTTTAACATTCATGTTAATTTTAATAACTTAGAGAAAGCTACCCTTGTCTATTTAAACACACTGCCTGTGGTGGATTGGTATGTTGGCATGCCACATACTGTAAGATTGAAAAAGTAGTAATGTCTTATATTCGCACTTCTACTATCCTCTTAGCCTCCAAAATCATGAGATCTGAAACAAGATTTTTGGAAATGTGATGGGAATTTGTCTTGACTTTTTCTTGGTATCATTTTCACACAATAGAAAAAAACAGAAGTTATTTTCTCGGAAGTAACTGTTTTACTTCAAGAGTGAATAATGTTAGAGCACCAAGCTTCCTTGAGGTCCTTTGAAATAGTGCCTAGCTTAAATATTTTTTCCATATTTTACTGTTTTCTTGCTACAGGCAAACCTAGTGATAGTGTCTACCCCTGCCACACAACCTTTCATTTTCAGAAGAGTCAGTGGACTACCTGCAAGTCCCACCAGAAATTTTGAAACCCTGTGCAGGTTTATGGATTCAACCCTTATGTTTCTCATAATTTTATGAGTGATGGATTCAAGAATGATTGTCAGACCCCTTCCATTTGAGGCAACTAAACAGGCAATCACCACAGGGATTTCAGTTTTTCATTAATATCACTAAAGAGGCCAGGTATTTGAAGTATAGGATTGGAACTCAGAAGATTTATACTCTGGACTCAAATCTGCAACTTATTTGTGTGTGCCTTCTTGCAACTCACTATGCATTACTCGGTTCCCTAGCTTGAAAAAATGGGGGGGAAAAGCATTGCCGATCCACTTTTAAGCTATACACGCTCTAGTAGTGATTTTTTTTCTAGTTTTCTAAATTAGTTTATTGTTTATAGACAGCAAACAGGACAGATATGCATATGAAGATACTTCCGTCAGAAGTAACAGAACCAATTTGTGATTTTCCTTTTCGAAGTGTTTAAAAATACATGTAAATGGCATATGTAAGTCAACATGAAGTTTTAGACACAGACAGACACGTGGCTGCCTATACACACGCAAACGGAATAGTTCCTAAATTCTTAAATGCTGCACTCCTTTGATAGCATAACCATAGTTAATGTTGTGTCAGGGTTTCCACTATAAACCCTCTCTTTTATAACTAGGCAATAAAATTTTACCCCAGGCATGAAGTACCAGGTCTCAGCACAGCGGCTGACATTTTTATATGTACACGTTTTCACACACACACACACACAGAAAAAAAAAAATAAATTGGTTTAGCTACTTTAATACATGCAAGTATAACTAATACAAAAAAAGTTTAAGATACCTTTCAGGTGAAGATATATAATACACATACACACATACATAGTGTAACTCCAAACAGCTTGTCCTTGTTACTGAAATGGTGCTAGAGAAAGACAATATACAATCTTCAACTAGAAAACATGCAATCTTTACTTATATCTAAAGAAAAAAATATGTATGACCAGATATTTGATTGAAAGTTACTTTGTTTGAGTAAATATGAGCCCTCACACATGGCTCTACCCCCCATGGCACCAGCATTCCCCTCACCCCTGACATGATACATTTCATAAAACACAGAAGTGCTTTGTTGCATTAAGGGGTTTAAAAGAAGTGGAAAGGTAGGCTCCTCGGACTTCCTATGAGAAATGAACATCGACTTCCTCTGAAGAAAATGTAAGTGAATTTGCTTAATTGGACTTAGGGCACTGGGGCAATTAATAATAGATTGTGTCATAGTAAGGGCTTTGTTTATATTTAAAGCAATAAATTACAAATATTAAGTTTATATTTATTCCAAGTTAAACTCATTTGTAATTGACATGTTACTTAGCCCAAGGCTTTTAAGATCTTTTAGTATAATTAAATTAATAGAGAATTATAGATGACTGCTTGATAAACAAACAGCATGGACTTTAATATGACAGATATGCAGACAACAGGCCATGTAAGTAGATCATTATTATCGGTTTTACCTTCAGCAAAAATGCAACTGAAATAGCAGCAAGGATTCAGTGGAAACAACGGTGAATGAAAGGATGGTCACTAAAAACTTTTTCTAAGTTGATATTTAAGAAACATATTTATCAGTGTGAGGGAATATTGGTGAAGCAAGCTTTCCTATCCCACCACTCCATCACTGTAGTTCTTCAGCTCTCATGCCAAATACTTTGCATTACATTTTTTAACAGGTCACATCATACAAGGATCACTAAGACTTTGGACCCTGGATTTTCAAAGGATTCTTCTAGTCCTTCGTCACCACTCCCCCAATAAGCTTAAGCATACCATTCCCAACAGACCTTTGTTGAAGCAATTAATGAAGTTATCATGGAGAACAGTGATGAAGATCCCACATATGCCTTGGCAACTTATTTCAACATCTGATAATCCTGAGGCTTGATATCTAACTAAAAATGCTTGGTAAATAGAGTCTTTTTATTCCTGTTTACTGTGACCATAGAGAAAAGATAATTCTTTTTCTCTTCCAGCTGTCTTTTAAGGCCAGCATGAGTCAAACACTCTCCCTGTTCTTTTCTGTGCATGACACACATTAAAGACCAGAATTCTCAGTCTGTCTGCACAAGATCTGCTTTTCAGATCTCTGGCTGTTCTCGGTTTTCTCCTGCAGAATCTCCCACACTTCTGTCAAAATGCCCCACACAGGACTCCTCCTGAACTCTTACAAATTCTAAGCAGAGCAGAAAGCTGTACCATATGTTTGTTCACTTTGCTCCTTTTAATCTTCCCAGGATAGTGCTTATCTTTTTCTCAACAGCATGGCATTATTGACTTGTGTTCCACTTGTGATCCACTAATACCTTTAAATCCCTGTCTATTGGCCGGTTGCTCAACCAGTTTTTCTAGATCCTGAATTTGTTTGGCTGATTAGGCCTGTCTATCTGCACTGTTTCACTTGTACCTCTTGAATTTTGGTTTTCTTCACACCATGCTTTCAATCCGTCAAGATCCTTTTGAAATGAAATCCCATCCATCAGCATAACGTGGTGCTTTCCATTTCAGCATCACCTACAGATTTAATTACTACTCCCTTTCCATTATTCAGGTCATTAACAAAAAACAAAACAAAAAAAACCAAAAAACTAGTGACAAATCCTGACTGATATATGCAGAATCATAGTTAGTGCTTCCCTGTAAAAAAATACTACTTATCAAAGATTTTCTTATTGGTTTTATACTGTCCTAAAGTATACTAAATAAGAAACAGTAAAATCTTAACTGTGATACTATATTTCATTATATGCTTATAAGAAGACAAAGTCTAAAGTTAAGATATATATGTTTTTTCTCTACTCTGTCCATATTATGTTTCTTTGTCATAGAATAAAATTGCATGTGCTTGACCCAATTTTTAGTTAAATAACCTGTGCTGAGTGCTATTCTTCTCCTTGGTTTCTTGCAGGTAAGCAGTTTCATTTTCTGTTCCAGAATGGGGTTTTTAAGCTGAACAGTCCATAACTCTCTACATTTCTCCTCCCTTTTAAGTTATGTTGCCTCTTTTTTCTATTTTCCATACCACATGTGGCCTTGCAATTTCTCAAAAATGAATTCAACAACCCTAAAAGGGATATTTTGCATTCCTTAAATAAATCCTGAGACATTTCAGAACCAAAATCTTAATTTTATTTAAAACTAGTGTTATTCTCTGACCTATTCATTCTGTATACCTTCACCTTCTGGGTTAATCAAATGACTCTTTTCAGTCCCATAGCTGACCTCCTTCCCCTGTACTACCATGGGCATTGCAATGTTCTCTCAATTTCTCCCTGAAACCCATTAGAAGATCAGAAATCAATGGTCTTCAAAATCTTTCTGCTGTAGGTGGAGTTTGTGCTGTCAGTTTATAGTGTTAGAATAGATCTGTTTTGGGATACTTTACCTTTGAAACTATTTGTTCCAACATTCTGTAGATCAAAAGGTATAATTTGCTAGCTTATAAATTCAGTATTTGCCTTAAAAGTTTCTTCTGCTCCATGATAAAGCAATGAATTCACAAATATTCCTGACGATGTCTTTCTGCCCAAGAGTTTAAAATGTATGCTATTTTATCCTCTAGTTCCTAATGGGTCTGTATCCCTTCCAGCTGGTCTTACTTTTTGCAAATGAAAGCTATCATATTTCGTATTAAGCTAAAATCCGTTTCTTGTTTATCTAAATTCTATTCTTGCATACCAGTGTGTCTATGTGTAATTGTATGGATATATAAATATATGCATATTTGTAAATATATATCTAGTTTTACATATATTTGCTAGCATATGTATTTATATAATTGTTGTGTTATCCTCCTTTTCTTTTCTAAACTCTCTTTTGTGCAGCTTGTCCCATGTCAGTAATTCTTTATCATTCTACTCTGGATGTCAGTTTAATTGTGCTGGTCTGTATTATTTGCTGCATGATAGGAGTACATCATTTTCTGAACTAATCCCAGAGTTGAAGAAGTCTTCCTCTTTTCCGGTACTTGATGTCCCATGTAATAATCATTCAAGGAACAGAAAATTACTTTCTACATTGTTGTTCCTTCTGTTTAGCTAATTGATTCCAAATAATAGAAATTATATAATTTTGCTATTTTTATCAGCCTCATTTATTTGTATCTATGCATTATGTCTTTTGTAGGCCTGAATTTTTTTGTTCAGTAGGTGGCTAATTGTACACTTGTACTCAAACAAATGTTTTGTGGGGATCTTCACTGGTCATATTTTTAAGTCAGACCTTCTTAAATTTTATCAGTATTATTTTTTATATATATTATATAAGTTTAATGTTATATATTGCATTATAGACATCTGTGACTTAAAATGTTATTCCTATTTGATTTAGAGCTAGGTATATACCTTATTGATTTTTGTCATTGATATTTGTTATTGACTATAGTATATTAAGGTCTTCCATTCTCAGGTGTTATGGCACACTGAGTTTGAAATTTTGTATATTAGAAAACTGACCATTTATCTAAGGGTGTTTGATCACGATTTTATACTGAAAGACACTGAATGAGGAGACTACTTTAAATGCATGATCACTTTTAGTTTGAACTTTACTGCGGGAAAGAAAATGCAATATGAGAGTTGCAATCTTAATTTACTGTGAGAAGATGCTAATCACACAGGTAAAATTTCTAGACTCTACTACTAAAAAATAATAGAACATATTTTCATGTTTCTAATTTAATGTGTAGTTGCAATCATAACATTCTCTTATGAGATTAACAATACTGAAAGGACCATGTGACTATTTATTGTCTTTACTTATGAAGCTTTATGAGCAAAAGTGAAGGAAAAAAGTCTTTGAAATAAAGAGATTCATCCTTGTAGATTTAGCAGTTCCAGTCATCATGTTGCACATCCATGTGCACTTTTAATTTTCTTATGCATCATAGCTTTCCTGCACATAAGTCTCTAAATAAGAGAATAAGCACCCCCCCGGGATACACTTCTGTCATTCCAGCACAGATTGTTGTCACATGAAATAATTTCATATAGTGAAATTCACAATGAAATTACAGATTAAATTAATTATTTCATGTGTGCCATAGATACAAGTGTTAATTAAATAAATTCTGAATAAAAAGAAATTTAGCTTTTTTTAAAGGCAGATTCAATAATAGAAAGTTGCTTTTGTCGATGCTCAAAAACAAAGTGGGTATTTTCACTTGCTGACTCTCAAAATTTTATAATTGCTTTACCTGCCATGCTTCAGTCACATAACTGAAATATACTCCAGACAATCTTTTGCTTTCAGATCACGAGAGTTGATAACTGATATGAGCATCAATCTAGAGGGGTATTTTTGCATAATCATCTCTTTAAAACAAGCATTAATTCCCCAGTATTTAGTTTTCCAAACAACCATACTATACGTTGTTGGGCTAGCTAGCAATTCCCACCTCTTTAGGCAGCTAAATCATTAGCTTTGACTGGTATCTCTCACTGATACACGCTTAAAAGCACCCTGTGGCTCATTTGGTTGCTAAATATGCATTTAGTGCTTGATTTTGGTCTCTCAAATTTGAAAACTGTAATCTAAATTACTTTGCTAATCTGATTTTGTGATAACTGTTATCTTTTTGGCTTACTAGAATCAGACTAGCAAGGAAAAGCCCTCTCAGATATTGCTATGTGATAAATACTGACCTGTCATGACTCTCTAATTGTTACTGGCTACTATGTGTAAACCATTCTGGTTCCTTGAAAGATAATTAAAGTTTTACCCCTTTTTTATCTTGTGGATAACAGCAGCTCATACTGACTCTGAAATGGAGTTGTAGACACAGCTGTCTCCTTCAAAAAATGGCCAAGAAAGGGCACTGTGTCTTCATGCTCGCCGTGATTATGTGTGGGGCCTGATTCTGATGGGCTGACATGCAGAGCATGGACGAGATTTTTTAAAATATCACTAACAGCATCAGGAATGTCATCTTTTTACTATGTTGGAGTAACTTCAGAAATGCTGCATAATTTTCTTTAGGATCTATGATTTAAAGAGCTGGTCATCATCCCCACACACTTTGATTCTCAATAAATTATCTATAAAATTTTGATACAAGCAAGATAGAAAAAATGCCTCAGCTGTGAAGTTACACATCACTGTATCCAAATGCAAAGATTTGCATTCATGCAAAATCCCATGCACAACATTGCAGGATTACAGTAGACCACAGAGGTTAAGTAATAAACTCTCATTCTTCTGCTGAAATGTTGCTATATGCAATTTTTACTAATGTTTTCTCACTAATGTTTTTAATGGAAAGATATTTTTAAAGGCAAGCAGAACAAGATGATTTTTCAAAGTATTACCAGTATTCTTCTGACTCCATCTTGCAGTAATTCAATTTTCTAAATAATTCCAGTTGTACTTTTTGGAGCAAATCCCTACAGAGAACAATGAGGTTGATTGTTTTGTTGACTGCAATTGTTTTATATGTGGGTTGTTTCTCAAACCTCACTTTTGGGCAGGATAAGGAGTGGTTCAGAGAAGCCCCTCTAATGAATGGGTAACAGATGACTGTAAACCACAGGTATTAGACCTTTTCAACATGGAGCTTTAGTGACTCAAAATGTTGAAACAGAGACAGAAGAAAAACTGTGAACATATCCTAAAAGCTCAATGAATTAATTGTCTCAAATTAGGCAATTTGTGGCCAACCTCAGTTTGGATTTTTAACATATTTAGAAATGTGGGTGACTTTGTAATGCACAAATAACCAAACAATCTAATACCAAATGTACTTTTTGCAAAAGATATAATTGGCTGTGGGGCTTTTCAATGGCACAGTCTTAGGATATACAATGATGATTGCAACATTTTCAAGTTTTAACAGTCACTCCATGTAGCAAAAGGTGCTTGGTAAAACAATAAAAAATAAGTAAAATAAGGAGGAACACATTGCAACAAAAGAGTTGCCCAAAATATATTTTTTTCCCATTTACGGCTGTGTTCAACTGATCCCTTTGCTTGATTTTCATGCAGCATCTCCTGACTGCTGTTAACAATTCCTCACATGCTAAAGTATTTAATGAATTTCATGCAGTTCAGCATGATCACAGAAGAGCTAATCCAAATATAGTTCTAATAAATATCTCCTCTAGCAAAGTTTTCTTCATGCAAAATAAAATATAAATCTTTATAGTCACTGCTAGTGATTGACAATTTTAATGGAAATCAAATCATGTAGCAAAACATCCCTAGGATGCTACTCACACATTAGTACTTTGTTGACAACTTAAAATTAGCTAATTAGCTAGTTTCTACTGTGAAATCTTAGTTCCCTGGGAAACATGTATATTTCTTTCTTCTACAGTCAAAGGCAAATCTCAGATTAAAGTATCTAAGATATTTGTCCCATTCTGTGTTTGTGAGTGGAGGCAAGACAACAGCTAGAAGATCCACACAGTACATTATGTTTTACCTGTCTTTCAGACCTCAAAAACCTCATGAGACAATCAGTACATAAATATGTCATGTCTTTTTAGCACATCTGTATGTGCAAAACTACTTATTTTCTTTTTTTATGCATTGAATTCAGGAAATATTGAAATGAAGAATACCTCAAAAATCAAGGTAATTTATTTTACAAATGTTGAAACACAGTGTGGTACTTTATATTCTTTTCTTTCCTCTAAAGTTCCAATTTTCATCAAATAAACAATGAACCAAATAAACGTTTCTCAGTATCTAACATCTAAGATTTGTGTCAATTACAGAAAGCTCTCCTACAGTTCTTACAGCATGGAAGAAAGTACATCCTATCCCCTCCTAGCTGATTAATGAAGTGACTAAAATGTTCAAATATCTTAAGGAATTTGGACACCTGATCTCCAGTTATTTTAAGTCAACTTGATATGTCCACAAGGGAACTTTCCTTCTCTACATGGTAACTTACACGTGATCCTTTCCGTGTTTTTCTTGATTTCTTTTCCCTGTGAAAACAGAAATACTAATACCTGGAAAAAACAGCAGGATTTGTGGTGCATTGTTTGAAAGGCTACAGCAGTGCTAGTGTCTCTTTTCTGCTTTTCTCTGTAACTGGCTTTTAATTGGTCTCTGACAGTTTCTGTCCCAGTCTCCATTTATCCAACTGCTATTCTCATGCCCACTTCCCCTGGGCTCTGAAGTGCACTATAGCATCTGCAGATGGGCTTTACAGTTTGTTCATCAAAAGAACTCCCTCAATATTCTTTGCTACAGAGGGCACAGTCACTTATTTTTGCAAACCTGGACTTTGTTTTCCATCTTTTACATTCTCTTGTTTCAGTGCGTCATTGGTGATTTCCTGGACTCACAGTGTTATGGCTACTGTTCTCTCAAGTGGACCTGTTTCTCTCATTCCAGAAGCACATATCACTGATAAGCTCCATTGATTAGAAGCCCACAATGAGTCATGAATTCACTTCAGTAACACAGTTGTCTCTGATCTGATGCGGTTTCAAAGTTAGGGCATAGAAAGGATATGAAGGCATCTATTTGCTCTGGCTGGTGAACACCTGGCAGGATGACCAAGCAGCACTGAGAGCTGTGTGTACCATTTTGACTCACACATCAGTATTTTTCATCCTGCTCTTGAGTGGCTTTTGAACATTAATATTAAAGCAGTAGCCAACATTAGAAATTGAATTTCAAAGCAAATTAAAATGACCATCATAGTATCCAGCTGGATTTCAATACGTCAATTTTTTCCCTGGGAATTAGAGAAGCTCACGATTTCCAGTATAAGCTTGACTTGTGAATCACAAACCAGGTAATGGTATAGAAAATTCACATTTCGCTGTGCATAGCCACAATTTATTTGCTGCAGTTGCAGCCATTCTCTTCATAAGGTAACCACAGGAAGTACAATGCCCCTGCCATCAGGGGTGAGTCTGCACAAGCAGTTTGGGGAAGAGAGCACCATGAGGAGCAATCCTGTAGGTCTCTGACTGGCAGCAGAACATGGTATTTGCCTCCTATTTAAGCCACTGATCAGCTGGCCACTGCAGGGGTAAGGAATTTGGATGTCTGTCTGTCACTCCATCGTGTTGTCTTGTGTGGTATCTAAGGATACCATCCTAATTCTTGTCCTTTTGCTTTTCCTTCCATTCCCTCATTCCGTCTCTTCCCCTGTACCTTACATCTCCACGCAGCCATACAGCCTCTTGTCTTACAGGAATATTAAATCATTACCTTAAAATTATTTCCCTTTGGAATTAATGTCGTTAATTCTTACATCCTGTGATTTACAATGAAATAGTGCTCAACTCGTGAATCTTTAAACAAAAGAGATATCAATGCTCTGCAGAGAGGGACTGCAGAAGCAGAAACAGAAGCTTCCCATCCTAAATCTTAATTAAAAATTTTATTTGTACAACGCGAAGTAATATTTCACTAGTCCTCTATTTATTCAGAATCTCTTTATACAAAGGTTTTCACAGCAAATTAATTTGTATAACACAGGAGGATTTTGCTACAATTGTGACTGGACTAATGTAATTTTGGATAATCTTCATAATGTCTTAAACTTCAATCTCTCCCTGAAGAACAGAAGCAGCAGGAAAAAAGAGAAACTTCCTTCCCCTGTGGCTTATGGAGCTATTTACACTGGTCATATTAAGCACTGCAAATAATTTATTTGGTGAAATTAGCCCTTTCTGTTTAAGAGATCAGAAACCAAAGCTTTCATGTCTATGGCCTTGTGTTTAGGAGATTTTCCCAGAAGGGAAGGACAGGATAAAAAGGTGCAAAGAGAGGTAAAAATGAGCACTGCACCATTTGGCAAAGCATTTGACAGAGAATGTACTGTAAACAGATGTTACAGTCTGGATCTGTTACATATCAAGCAGTTCACAGAGTCTGCATTCGTACTAAGAACTCGTTTGATGGCTTAAGGAACACATTGTGTTTACTAATAAGGTAACGCAACCTTTAACAATTAATTCCCCTTTCAGCTGAATTAAATAATTGCTGTCAAAAGGAGCTTGACCAACATTTTAAAACCACTAGGCTATATTGGATCTGAGGTCTGTAGGAAAGTTTCAGCAGTTTTTTGGTTAATTAGTTGCAGATATCTGGCTGGAGGAAGTATCAATTTTATGGTCTGTCCTGCTTTGAGCCCAAGGTTGGATTAGGATCCTCAGAAGGTTCCTTACAGCCTGAATTATCCTATGATACTATGAACTGGTAGAAGAATATTATTCTATTACAGTTACCATAGAATGTACTAATAATCTATTTTCATATAAAGATAAATATATATACTAACAGTTTCTATCCTATCTTAATGCTTTTCTGACTGTTCACATATTTTGCAGCATTCATTAAAAATAGCTAAGACAATTAAACCCTTGATCAGCAGACTTATTTGCCTTTAAGTATCCTTATCCATACTGAGAATTTGTTAGACGCCCACAGCAAGGTCTAAAAATAATGAATTATATCAATCCTGTAGTTTTTTTAAGTATTCTGTTAATTGTTTGGGGATTTAAATAGCTTATTGGGATATCAAGATTTTTGGAGACTAGAAATAACCCTCTGCACCCAAACACTGCTGTATCATTTATTTTTAAATACATATAAATGAGGTCCTCATGAGAAGAGCTCTGCCTACTGGGAACTTCTCAGTTTCTCTGAGACTAGTGACTAAACAAAGCATTTACTGAAAATTAATAAGTCTGTATTTTAAACCATCTTTTAGAAATAGTTTCATCATTGGGGTCTCCTACCTATCTATTACTCATGATTTGGTTTAAGAAATTTTTGTCTTTGACAGGGAACACAGATACTGTAATTTAATAAGAGAGTTCCGAAGCACTGCAGTTCTTTTTAAGCCCACAAAGCTAGGCTTTTCTTTTTTCTTTTCTTTTTACTTTCCAATCTAAAAAAGTTATTTATCTTTTCCTTTTCTCATCTGGTTTATCTTTTCTGCAGTAGCTGCAGTGACTGGGCTGAAGTTGGAAGAATTTAGTTAACAGAGTTCAGCGAATTTATGGTGTTAACAACAGGAAACCACCACACTAATCTGCAGATTGCCTGCCTTCACATACAGGGCTATTCATGAATTCATACTGCTGTTTTCCTGCATTTCAGAACTTCCATTGTTTTATATGGGAGCTTGGAGGCTGGTTTAATTAAAGTGATCTGAATAGAAGTACAGTATGCCAGATGTACATTATAAATATAGAGCAGGTTATGTAATGGTAAACCATCAGGAAATATATGGGAATGGTTTGTGATAACTCATTGTTAGCTTAATATAAATCCTAATTTATTTCACTGTTTTAAACTTACTACTATTTTTTTTTTTAACTAGCACAAATGAACTTTCTTTGTATTTTTACTTTTTCCTATTTTTACTACAGCTATCCCATGGGGAAAGTCTGCTTCAAATTAGTTCATTCTGGTGAACAGGTACTATTCAGTGTGAATAAGAATTGTAGCATTTGAGCTGGATCCACAGAAAGACTGAGTATGCTGCTGTTACTTCTGCCCACAACAGAAGTATTTTGAAACCATGATTTAGCTGCCTTCTAATTAGCATAAAGACAGAGAGAAAATTCTTTCAAAATTTATATTCTCATCATCTTCAAAGAATAGATTCTGTCTTCAAAATATTTGCTTTTCATTATACTGAACTGTTCAACTCTGTTGTTCCATGATTCACCAGTTAAGTATTGCCTCTCCTAATTGACCACTGTGGCTAGATCTACAAAGCATTTTCAGTGTTCTCTTGACAGAAGAGGCAAAGATAGTGAAGTTCTCATTCTTACCTCTTTTTATCATGTTCTTTTATTGCTGAGCCCTATATACACTCCATTGCAGTTCCCTCTCACTTTACGGAAATTCATTGAAACAGAGTATGTGGAAGCCCCCATACCTAGCATTTGGAGGAAGACAGCCTCTTCATCTCACAAAAGGTTTTTTGTGTAACCCTGGTTCAGGACATACAACATCAGCTTTCACCAGGTTAAAAGGTAGAATGAAGTGCATATTCTTCAACTACTTGCATACTAACATAAACAAAACTCAACCCAGAGAGACAGTTACCACATAAGTCATGGTAAGAGATGTTTCACATATGACTTACTTTTTTATTTTGAAAGCCCAAGACAAACTCATTAAATAGTGAATTATTTTCAGGGTTTGAACTATGCTAATTCTTACATTATTATACTTTTTGCATTTCCTTTTAGACTATTTGTGCCACTTGACTATTTATAAGCCACCGTTTGTATCCAAAAGGAAATTTTTCTGACAAGAAACATGGTCCTACATATTCGTGCATTGCTTTTCCTGTCTTTTGACTAATTAACAATTTCACCTGATAGGCATTTTCAAAGTTGAGTGGGCAGGAGGTGTAGAGCAGACAAATCCCACTGTTTGCTAATTAATTTCTCTCTTCTTAAGATCACTAACAGAAAAATCAATGGTCATCTAGCACATGTTCCTTATAACCTGCAGTAGTTTAGCATAATTTGTTGGAAGATTACCCAAATGCTATTCACTAAAAACAAAAGATATCAAGAGGTCACTTCAAGCAGAAAAGTAAGGAATAAAACAAATACTTCCCCAAGTGTGGAATTTACTTTCTGAAGAATTTACACTTCACAGCAAATATGCATCCTAGACTCCTGCAGAAAGATCCCTAATTAAATCCTCCCTTTCAAGGAGTTCCTGCACTAGACGGAGAGTGGAAATGAGACACGACTCCTTTAACTTAATTGCCACAACTTACCCTATGATTCCATTTATTGTAGTGAGTGAAACTGGAATAAACCAAAGTAATATATCAGACCTGTCTTGTCTGAATTGTCTTTCTAAATCCACAACAGGACTGGAAGAAACTCAAAGTAGGAGCCAATTGGGTGTGTTTACACAGTGATTTTCAACTTCCAGCTGTCTCTCTGTATCATCACACATGTGGTACTGTTTATTGCAAGAGATTTTGATGAATGATTTTAAACAATTCACATGAGTTTTGGGAAACCATCTAGGGTTTCTGAAATTAACCATAAAGCCTGACACTTATTTGCACATGGCCTTCTAATACTCCATATATTCAAATTTCTTAGAAATCTCAAAATATCACCATGTCCTATTTCACTTCTCTGAATCATTCCAATTGCAAGAAAATAATTGTCCCCATCCCACTGATATCTTCTAATAGATACAATTCAACTTATATTAGAAACTTCAATAAGGCATCGCTGTTCTTTTTGAGTCCTCAGATGGCAAAAAGGGGGGAAAAGGCTGAATTTGGCATTCAAAAAGCTACAAATGTGTTGTTTTGGATAAACACAGTTTCTGTCCAGCTCCAGGCAGCTGTGAGGTGGGTTTGAGCAGCTCTGTCAAAACAGCTATGGCAGCCAAATTCTACAGATCTTGACAAATGGAGAATGATGGTGAACCAGTCAGAGGACAGGCTATTTCAGCACATTTCTGCTTCACCCTGGAACTTCTGCCCATGCTGATACAAACCTTGCACCACCAGTCTTTCCCAGTTTGTTCTAACTTGGAAAATCTGCAGGTAACACAGTGATGTTCTGCCCACACTCCTGATTTTATTTAGACAACTTGAACATATTTAAGTACAGCCACTTCCAGAAGTTGCTGGGATGTGCACGTTGCAGTCACCAGGTCTGGGCTTGCAGTGATGTTTCAGAGCTCTTTGAGAAGTCATTGATGCATTGCAAATCCTCTGGCTAAACCCTCAGTGGTTTAGCTTCACTTGCTCAAAAAGTTTTTGGTGCCTGACACTCAGTGAATATGCAGGACATGGCAGAGTAGGAACCTGATCGTGTTTATGAGGCAGGAGTAGCACATCATGTTGTGTTGATATATTCACTATTATTTTGAATTTGGTACTAATGTCTAGCAACATACTGAAAACAAATCAGACTATAACTGATCTCTGAAACAAGACATGGGTGGTTCTCAGTAGGAGGCCTTCAGGCGCTTCAGGATATGCACCTGCCCAGGAGGTTTGTGAAGGCAGCATCTGTCTCAAAGCTGCCAAACTCATTCATGTCTTAGCTCAAATATTCTGCTGTAGCATATTACTCCCTGATTTTCTTCTGGCTGGCAAGAAAGGGACAAGTGGAGGGTGAAGGGAGAGAGGAGAAGCAAGGAGGTGTTATCTAGAAACTGGGAATTACCTCTTAGGTCCTAGAAACAATTTACAAGAGTGTGATGGTCATGCATGATCATGTAAGATTCTTGTCTTGAAAACCAAAAAAACGGGCAGCTACTACCACAATCTTTTGTTTTTTAAGTAGTGGGATTTCTACTAAACCCTTCTTCTGCAAACAGCAAGAGAAAGCAGAGTCCTAGAGCTGCTGAAAACTCACGCTGATATCAGTCACCAGAAATGGTGGAGTCCCTGACTCCAAAGTTCATTCTCTGTGTTTTAGAGGACAGACTTGAATTTCCATTCCAGAGGACTACTGTAGATAGTATTCCCTACCTCACTGGGACTCTGCCATGTTACATCAGTCTTTCTACATTCACTGAGACCAAAGCAAAGCTGTTAAGTGCACAGCCTTGTAAATTTGATCGCTTATCTGGAATGAGAGACACTTAGGCATCGAATTCTTGCTTTCCAGACACTCATTGGAATTGAGTCTGCAATTCCTGCAGAAGACTTCAAATCTTGGGGGTCCCAAAGCATTTATCTGATTATTCATGGTCAAATCTTTGCTCCTATCATTCCAGTCTACAATGGTACACAGGCCTCATTTGGTACTAACACACAATTTACTTAGGAAATTTAAAAAGGGAGATAGATAGCCAAGAGCTTTATCTTTCAAGTACTTGTACTGGTCCTTTCTAGTAGTTGAGATAGGATAGGAGGAAATGGACTCAAATTGCCTCAGGGTGTTTAGATTGGATACCATCACTTCCATCACTGGAAGTGTTATCAAGCATAAGATTGGGATACCCAGTGAATGGTGGAGTCACCATCCCAGAAGGCATTTAAACATGTAGATGAGGCACTTATGGACCTGTTAGGCTAACAGTTGGATTCCATGGCCTTAAGGGCCTTCTCCAACCCCAATCAATCTATGATTGTATTTTGTACTTAAAGAGCTTGGTGTTTAAGGTACTACAAATTTTTGGAGAAATTTGCATTAGCAGTATTCCTATTTAACAGAAAAAAACATCTCAAAATGAAGAAAGTAACACCCAGCACTGCCTACTAATCATATTTGCATAGTCTGATGGCTTACCTACAACCCAAATACACAGTCCTCACAGGTGGAGGGCAGCCTATGAATGGTTCCCTGAGAGGATGATTAGTGTTAAGTGTATATATCTAAAATACACTTGCTTTGGTTTCCTAAGAAAACTCAGTAAGATCACAGTTTTATCACACATGTCATCATTTGAAATTGACAGGCACACCACTCCTCTTAGAAATAGAAGCTTTGAATGTTAATTTCCCAAATTCCCACATCATTAGGAGGATGAAATTTAATCTCCGCATATGTCAGAGTGGACTGAGCCGGGGATTTGATTTGTTAGGAGAATCCTGGACCTGTATTTTTTTGCAGAAGGAAATGGCAACATTTCAGTGTAACACTGTACTGTGCTCATCCCTCAGGGGAGGGTTTGTGTAGAGTGTTTCAGTAGCATAGGGTCATTTTTTAAACTCACAGGGCATTGCTTTCTTTAGGGTCACAGCATCTAGCAATGAGCCAGCCTCTAACACTCAGGAATAAAAGGTTGGTAAAAGTCAGATAAACAGTGGCTTGTGGATGCTGCAAAACCTGGGGCAAGGAAACAAAGAGGTAGTGGAATACCTAGCTGGGTAAAAACCTGAGAAAATAGTTAGTTGTCTGTGTGAAGCTGGGGCTGCAGATACAAGTACAAAAAAAATGAGTGACTGCAAATGAAAATAAGACAATTTGGTGGTCCATCATAGCAAACTGATGTCACACTAAAGAGAAAATTCCTGCAAAATCTGAGCTTTTAACAGCTTTTAACAACCTCTAATAAGGAGAGCCTTTAATAATTTTCAAGGGGAAAAAAGTACTAATTTTTATGAACTTTCCAGGGATAAGCCAATATGGGTATTTAACCTGCACCTTGTCAACTCTCCCTGCAGAAATTATCTTTCTTCTTTGGAGAGTGAGCACTCCACAGTGGTAAATGACCATGCTATCTTTTTCCATAGTCCCACATGTGAAATAGCTACGTTTTCCCCCATGATTAATGAGATAAGTTCACATAAAGGTTATGTGTTTAACTGAAGCTCAGCAGCAGAGTTATGAGACACATATTTAATATTTTTTCATCAGAAGCGACATGCTGTTCTAATTTGCTGATTGTCAAATTATTTCATCCAGCTAAAGAGGGGAGATTTTTGTTGTTTGGGTCGAGTCATCTCTTTTAAATAGAAAGGGAAAAGCTATCAATATTAAGGAAAAAAATTTAAACTACAAAATATGTTTAGCAGACATTTCCAACAAATCACTGTATTAGATTAATAAATATGTTCCAAGACTGCCCATATCATTCTTATATGCAAGACCACAGTTAAATTAATAAATATCCTACTGGTATAGATTTACTGCATAAACAGGCAGCAGGCTAGAGAGGTTATACAATCTTCACCTTTTTGCTTTGTTGGGGAGAAAAGTGCATGAGAAGAAACTTTTTACTTTTTCTTCTCGTTTACTCTCCTTTTTCCTCTCCCACATCAAGAGATACAACCCAGTCACTGCAATCTTTTGAAAAGCTTGTCAAGTCATGTCATTGCTTTGGACATCTTGCTACCAGCTGCAGAATGGATACAATTAAAATGTGAGGGAAGTGATAAAACTTTCCCTATAGAGACTAGAGTGCAGCACAAAGGAATCAGCTGAGGGTTTTGTGATAATACTTTTGTCTGAGGCCAGCACTGCAGCCTGAAAGCTGTGCAGAGCCACTAGAGCAGGACACGTAGGAAGCTTTTGAGCTGTGACACCACCACACCTGGTAAGGGCAAGGTGATCATAGCTCACCCAGCTGGGACGTTTCTCACTCCATGCATTGTCTCCAACTACTGGGATATTCCCAGAAGGATTTCAGTGGGGTTTTCAAGGTTTATCTTTGTAGCAGAACACAGGAAAAATGTACCTGGAGTGCTGATTTCCCCATGCAATCCAGAATCAGTGCTTGAGGACAGGGAAGAAGGGTCCCTGAAGAGCATCCTAATGCCACTCTGAGAAAATGTAAAGAGAGCTGAACTTCCTAGGGAGAATAGAAAAACTTGAAGCTAATAAGAATTTTTCAACCATGAGTCTCTTGGCTTTAACTGAAGAATACTTCCTTCCTCTTGCAGGACCGATTAAAAAAATGCTGTAAGAATACAAACACCGCAATGACGGATTCAATTTTTCACATTTTAGAAAATCTTTGAACTTCTGTTTTGTCTGCAACACAGATAAGGCCAACAATTTATTTGCTCTAACTCAAAAAGTATAAAAAAAACATGTTCCCAGAGCACAGCAACAAAAATGGTCAGAGGGCTGAAACAACTCCTCCCATGAACAAAGGCTGAGTGCCTTGGGGATGTTCAGCCTGGATAAGAGAAGGCTCCTAGTGTCCCTTGTCAGCGCCTAGTCTCTACTCATTGAATTAGAAATCAGAGGAAAAACAGCTAAAATATACTATACACAAGAGCTTAACTGGACAACACGGCTATTCTTATGCATAAAGCTCTTAAACTTCTATAAAGAACAAGAATTCTTACACAAACACAGATTATGGATTAACTCGGGACATGTGAAAATAATCATGCACTGATCTGTAATTTTCAAAATACGAGAAAGCTACATTAGATTAATTTATAGATAAAATCCTTTATAGACTAAAAGAAAGAACGAGACCTGAAAGTATCATATGAGTTACTGCAGTAATGAATTTCATTAGGTTTCAAAAAAAACTTTCCCATAAATTTGAAGAACCGTTGTTCATACCGCTGTGTATTTCAACTACATTTACATAGGAACTATCACAGAGAAATAATCCTGTGTGATTACTGCAATGAACATGACTGAACCTCGCTGTGATTTTTTACTTTATACAGCAGATCATACAGTACAGATTTTTAATTTTATACAGCAAAATGCTGAAATACTAAGTCCTTCATGTGCTAAAGGAAAGAGGAAAACAGTAAAAATCCAAGATTAATCTCACTAACCAACTCGTTTTAGCATAAATAAAAACACAAGTGTTCCTAAGGGATTCTGTTCTCAGTGTCACAAAGCAAAAAGAACTTGCTATGACCCATGCATTAATTTACCCTTTTAAAGCTCTCTATATTTTTAATAAAAAATTTACAGATTTCTCTTCTAATACACAGACACATTTTAAGAGATAAATGTTCAAGAAATTTCACTTGAAACTTGATTGAGACATTTTAAAGGAAAGGAGAGAGGTTTAAACCACGAGGCTGGATTAATGTAAATTGATTTGTCCAAGGTTATTTGTTTAGATAATAGAGGTAATAGAAGGAAGGCCCTGGGTCTCAGAGAAGTGATGCTCTGAGACGTCCCATCCTGTCATCATGCTCAAAGCAGGTTCACATCAGGGCATACTCCATTTAGGCAGGGAAAATTCAATTAGGATCATTCTGTGGACTCAGGCATCCCAGTGGGGAATCAGGATAGGCAATATTCAGATTTCATTGTCTCACAACAATATATGCCAATGAAGAACATTTTCTGCCCTGCCTTGTGCTCCCCCTTGTGTTTTCCCAAGGTCTGATCATAAGGTTTTCATAACACGAAAAAAAAAAAGAGATAATTCTTTATGGTATATTTTATTAATTATATTTAAAATAATAAAACTTAATAACTACTATAATTAACTGCTATAAATAGTGATAAAATAATTGTCAAACCTACAGAAAATTATGAAATTGGCACTGCACAATGACTAGAATTAAAAAGCATACTGCATATACAGAAACACAAAATAATTAAGGAATAAACCCATAATTAAGAAAGAAACCAAACAGCAAAGAAAACAACCAAACAATATTAAAATAGTTTCTGGGATCAGATTGTTTTTCTGTCAGCAACAAGCTCTTGAAAAAATCAGGCAGGAGATAGTTCCAGCTGTAGCCCTTGGACCAATGCAACGCTAAGATTTCAAAATAGTGAATGAGACATTTAAAGTCAAAATGTTGACTAGAGCATTGATTAAATATGAGACTGTATTGGATCCATCCTTATGATTTCTAATGTCTTCTTACCCTCCACACCATGAATATGTCACAGCTACAGAGGTGTCAGGTGTCCAAAATGTAGGTAAGCTGGTTCTGTTTCACACAGCAAGAGTTCTTATACCCTGACCAACTCCATCCCACTTTTCCCCAACATAAGGATGCTGATTAATCTGTCATTGGTCCTCAGCCATGCAAATACCAGTTTCTTATCCATAATTCTTTGTGTACCACTGAAGTATTAGTGGAGTCTGTGCGTTTCCTGCAGCAGTTTTCATCTGCTTCCTTTCCACAGTAGCAGCAAAGGTATTTATTCAGAGCAGCAGTCCTTGTAGAATTGAAATTCATATGAATCTTTTTAGTGGTATGGCAGACTTCTGTGAAGACTTAAGATGTTATAGTGAACAAAATAGATGAAAATTAAAAGCACAAAGGAAGAGAAGAAAGAGCTTGAGGGAAAATGTCCAAAAGACATAAAATTAATAAATCCTATTTTAAACACATCAGGAACAGGAAAGTTGCCAAAGCACCTGTAGGGCCAGTAAGTAACCAAATATAGAAGGAATGCGCAAAGAAGATAAGGTTATAGTAGGAAAACTCAGCACATGTGTTCCATCTGTTTTCCCTGTGCAGAAGAATAAGAAGGATTCTACAAAATACCCCCTTTCCAATGCAGGATTTATCAGAGGATCTTGTTGATGCTGAACTTCTGGAAGAATGTGGGGAAAAAAAAACAAATAAGAAAGTTTCTTGTCAATGTGATCTGATACATGCTGCAGAGTTAAACACACTCAGGTCTGAGGTCTTGCTTCCCAAAGCTATTGCAGTCCTTTACAAGAACAAGGATAATCGCATATCACTACTCAGCCCTGGTGAAGCTACATCTGGAGTGCTGTGTCCAGTTCTGGGCTCCTCTGCACAAAAAAGTCAATAAGCTACCAGAGAGGGTCCAGCAGAGGCCACAAAGATGATGAGGGGTGTGGAGCATGAGACTGAGAGCTGGGCCTGTTCAGTCTAGAGAAGAGAAGACTGGGAGGGGATCTCAGTCATGCATTTAAATATCTCAAAGGTGGATGTCAAGACGATGGTGCCAGACTCTTTTCAGTAGTGCTCAGGATGAGGAGCAGTAACCATAAACTAAAACATAAGAAGTTCCTCAACATGAGGAAGAACTTATTTATGCTGAGGGTGGCAGAGCACTGGAACAGGCTCCCAAGGGAGGTCTTGGAGTCTCCATCTCTGGAGACATTCCAAACACACCTACAAGTGTCCCTATGTCACCTGCTCTAGGTGACCCTACCTTGGCTGGGGGATTGGACTAGATGATCTCCAGGGGTCCCTTCTAAACCTAACAATTCAGTGATTCTGTAATAACCATAACGAAATATGGGGGATATTATCTCTCCAGATTCCAAATGGTCTAAAAGATATCAGTGAAATGAAACTGCTGCAATGTAAAAATTCTAATCTCCCTAAGTAATAGGTTAAATAATAGGAATCGGATAGTAGTAAGAATTAGATAGCTTAATAAAAATAACTCTATGCTTTCCTCATATGCATAGTTAGCAAGTTTATAATTCAGTTATAAATAAAACAATTATTAAGATCAATCTCTAATACTCTCTGTCTGCCTCACCATTAACAGATCTCACTGTTTTTCAAAAAGTCATTGGTCTTACCTTAGACTTCTTTAGGTCCATTGATTTGCCCTTGGGGAGGACTTCCAAAACACACCAATGTACATTATGCTCGATAATTCAGGAAGCCACCTTAGTTATTTTGGAAGGAGCCAGTGCTTTTGATAAAAGTAGGAACCTTCACTATATAGGTTTCATTCCCAGAAGTTGGGTTAGTATCTAAAAAGAAAAGGGATGTGGAAAACAGATAACATTTTGTTCCCGTCAGTCTATTGGACCAGCTACCTGCGTAGCAGACTTTAGCAGATAAAGGAAACACTTCTTGTCTATTGCATTTTAATTATCTGGGAACTAAGAACTGCTCAATATCTTCAGGCTCCATCTTTCAATCCTTCCACATGCTCAATTTGCAAGTTTCTACTTACCTCTCGTCTTGTCCTCTGTTTTCATTTTGAAACTGCAATCTAATTTTTTCTATACATATCTCTTGGTCTGGAAGTGCCAGCATTTGCAATCACAGAATCATGAAATGGTTTTGGATGGAAAAGGCCTCATCATGTCCAACTGTTTACCCAGCACTGCCAAATCCACCACTAAATCATGTCCCTCAGTGCCACATCTATGCACCAGGAATGAATTTAAACAACAGGTGGGACATTTTAAAACAGATGGGACAAGAATTAAAACAATGTTATCGTCGTCCAGTTAAAAAGAGGAAACAGACTGCCTATTATGTGTATAAAATTACCTTGCTCAATGAGTATGAAGGAAAATGGGAATATATTTGTTGGCTTGCCTTGCTGTTGGAGAGGTTTTTTTCTGCTAACCATTAATGGTTTTAATAAATGACAAGGAGAAGAATGTGGTATCTACCCATTTCTTAAGAATTAGAACTTAGCTGGGAAGAAAGCAAAGAAAGCAGAGTGTACAACTCTACTAACCTCTGTCACATACAGAAAGGACGATTTCTGGAAACTCTTCAGAATGAGATACTTAATTGCATGACTGCTTTTTACTGTAGTGGATAAATCTGGTGACCTAAGTGAGTTTGAGGTCATAACTGGTCCATCTCAACCGTATGTATCTTGGGTCCATGAGTTTCTAAACATATTTGGTCTAAATCAAACGGCCATTTCAGATTCACTGGGAAAATTATTCTTCAGGATTCATATTTATTTCAGGTGAAGTATAAGAAATTACTTGTTTCACTGAAGAAAGCGAAGTTTGACAGTACCATCACAACAGTGTTACTGCTGCTCTGCGATATGCAACTAATGGATGAAGACAAATAACCAACCAGGTGATATGTTGTCCTCAACATTTTCTGTGCATTGAAGTTGTTTCACAGCTACATCTACAGTAACATTGCAAACAGGAAAAGCTCACAAGATAATGCTATAATACTATAATACTAATACTAATTTTTTATTTTATGTCAAACAAACTGAAAATGTGTCTCATATCTAAAAAAAAGAAAAAGAAAAAAAAAGGAACCAGAAAGACTAGATATGACACAAACAAAAAAACTTAGCTCAATAAGCAGCCATTATTTCTCATTGCATTTCTTCGAAAATGAGTCTAACTCATTTCTCAGTATGTCTGCCTTCTTGTTTTGTACATCTGGCAAACAATTTTCCCTCCTCTTACAATAACTTTTTGAACCAACTTACCAATTTCAGTCAAATGCAGATCACATATTAGGGCCTCAAAAGTTAAATTCCTCCAAATTTTATGAAAAGAGACAGCCAGATAAGGCAAATATAAACAATCTATAAAATTTAATGCCACGACTAAGAGGAAAATTGCACTCTGAGCTGAAATGGTTTTTTAACACTACAAAATCTATTTCAAATAGAAGTGGAGTATAAATGCATTATTGTTAACAAAAACAAAAGTTTATTTGGAAAGTAATTTTATATATTCTTTTGCATATTGTCATCAATATGAGATCTGTGATGGTTTGTACCGAATTCAAGTTTTCATCCTGCATCATTTCTATGGTGAATATTATAATTATGTTTCATTTTTGCAAGGAGGCACATTTTCATCTCCTAGACAAACCAGTAATATTCATTTTCCTAATTACAAATACCAGGATATGAAACAGAGAATTAAGACATGATGTAGGTAACAGGAGCTCTGTGTTCATTTCCTTTGATGAATAAATAATTGGTTATTTGATTAATAAATAATAATATTTTGTTACCATTTTTCTCAAACACTTCATAAAAAAAATACTTCCTAACATTATTTTATTGGATATTATCTAACAACATTCTTTAGGGTTCAGGAAATATTTCTACCTAAACTTCTCAGCTGAAGAAATTGGAGCATATGCAGTTTTAGAACTATATTTTACCTCCCTGGAAAATCATAGATTCTGTACTGCAAGTTTCTATGCTTTTTCAGACACTGTGAACAAAAGAGGGAATGAAAGAAGAGATGCTCAAAATGTGAAGGTGTGGGGGGCTTTTTATGTTTTTTTTTTTATTTATGTATTTGCCCAGACAGTGATTAAGCAATTGCTTCATTTTGTGATTGCGATTGAATCATGGCAGCACTTTTACCAATACAAACTTTTCTTGCAAAGAATATTTACATGCTTTATGATTTCTTGGCCTGGGTATCCTTTTCACAGTAACTGAGGCTTAGAGGGGAAGGTGCAGAGGAACAGTGCAGCCCAAATTATTCCCTCTGAGGTCCTCCAAGCAACAATGAGTAAGAAACAGTGGCAGACTTCCATCAGTGGAGATGTCTGCTCCCGGGATATGAGCAGTTCCTCTAATGGGGCAAAAACAAACTATTTTCAGAATTTCTCTATTAAGCTGAATGTCAAATCTCAGATACCTTGTGGCACACGTGTCCAAACCAAACATTATTTTCAATTTCCTTCTCAAAAACCTCTGTCTTCTGTAAGAGGAGATAGTCTGCATCTCACTGTGCAACTAATTGAAACAGAGAAAAATAAACAAGAAACTCATGTTCTGAAAGATTTAGTCAGGTCTGAAAATGAACAGCACAAAAGCTTAGCTTTCAAATAACCCAACATCTATATTAATGTTATTATTCATCTTCCAAATTTACTGGCTTATCATAAGTAAAATAAAACAAAAAACCCTCCACAAGCATTTTTATTAGACACAAATTCTCCTTGGGATGATACTTGTATTTAGTTTATCAGTGAAATCATTTTGATAACACATCTTTTTGCAAGAAATGTTATTTTGGGTATTTTAGGAAAGGGCCTCTAATCAAAGACAAACATGGTAGCACCTATTTATGTAAGGAACCATTCTGAGTCTTCTAGTAAACTAGTACCATAAAAAAGCAAACTTTTCATATTCTATTGCTATTAAACGTTTATAGTACTTTTCATTATACCTCATGTTCACAAGTTCTTTCATTAACAGGAGTCTGATAATGTATTTCTCAAAAAGATAATTGTAGCATGCTACAAATGCTTTTATCAAAACTAATTAAAAAGCTTTTCTGAATATATTTGCATTCTTCAATCTTGCTGTGACCCCCAGGACCTTTGTCCTACAATCCAATTGTTGAATAAACAAGAAATTTTACTACAGACTTTAATACAATGAAACCAATTCTTATAACGAAAGCAGCTTTTTTTAAAATTAAATTTGCTGTAAAAATTGGCACAAAAGGCAATAGTGCATCTTGCTATTAGGGAAAGAAAAATAATAAACTCTAAAAGTATTAGTAGGTTTCTAATATTATACGTGCACTTCAAGCTGCTGCAATATCCAGCTTAATTTTAAGCAAACTGTTTCAGCTATTGGCTGAAATCACCTCACAGAAAGATTGTGGAGTTGTGTCAAGATGAATTTACTGTGTTTTACTTTTACTGTGCATAGTGTAGACATACTTTTACTTTTCTGAAGTTTTGTGTACAAGATTAAAAAGAATATTGTATGCATGTGTATTTATATATGCTACTATGAATGCTGGAATACAATGCTCAGAATTAGAATTCTACATGAGAAAGCTTCATAAAAGGTGCATTTCCATAAAAATAAATGTTCTGCTGAAAGATTTTTTTTGTTTATGTTGAAATTTTACCAGTTGTAACATGAAAATTTAGTGTATGAGGAAAAGCAAAAAATCTACAAAAATAGAAATATGTGTACATGGGCTATATTATTGCTGCTCCTATTTGCATTCTGTGCAATGTAAAGGTCACTTTAGAATGGTGATACCACACAATAATATTCTTTAGAGAGCAAATATATTCACCAGGCTTATGTCCTAGTTTGATATATTTAGAGATATCTGAACATCGGATTGCTTGAATAGCACATGTTAGAGTTGGATTTCAGAATCACTATGGGCAATAACTAGCTGAGAGCAATGTAACTTCATGTGTAATGTACAGAAAAGCCTGCTCAATTTTGTAATTATTTGGGCTAAGAAAACCTGTCTTGATTTTTTCGTTTTTTCATAGTAGATATTCCAAAAGGGCTGCCCATACAAGACTCAATGTCAATATTAATTAATTTGTTATTATCATCGAATTTTATTAATTTAATAGAGGAGCTATACATATTTCTAGGTTTTGGGATTTGGAGATTTTTAAGAACTTGACCAATATTCTGTAAAACTGTGTTGCAAATAGACCAGAATTTAAGGAGTTGATGGGACAGGAAGAACACATACCATGCTGCTATGTTATTTGAATACCTTGGTAATCAGAGGAAAAAATAGGAGAATACACTGCATCATTCCCAGTGATGCCAGCTGTTCACTTGGAGGTCTGAAGAATATTCCACCTGGGGCTAAAAAACCTGGACCTACCAAAATAAATTTAAAAATTACCAGAAAAACTGGATGAAGCAAATAAGATTGTGCTAAGTTATTCTGATGGAAACACATGCTTTTCTAGTAGTGGGTGACATTTTGTAATACTATTTAAATAGAAGGAATGCATTTTATAACTGCTGAAAAAGCTAATGCATCCTTTCCCTTCTTCAGCCCCTTTATTTTGCTTTCAGATGTGCCTACCAAAATTTTAAAGATCTGAGACACAGCCAGACGTGATTTTTGGACCCAGAAACCATGGAATGAAACTTAGACATTAGAAGGTAAAAATAGGAAAAGAAATCATTATCACATGATTATAGTGCAAAAGCTCACATTGACACCAGACAAATTATGCCAATGTATTTTTCTTGTTTTCCTCCTGAATGTATCAGAGTAGCCAAAATTCAGGTGAAAAAGTAAATCTAATTATTATAAGCAGGCTTTGTTCTTGGTATTTTGTTTATCCTCCCATCTTTCCATATTTTTTTAAATTATTATTCATTTTTCCATTTAGATTAGACATCCTGACAGAAGCAGTTTTTCCCCTAGGTTTACAAAACGTCTGGTAAACTTTGGGGAAGACGAGGGGAAAATTTTGATGGTATTTTTTGCAGCAAAAATGTTAACAAAGTTGATATGTCTGCTCACAAGAAGAGGAATAAATCTACCAAATGAGCAATCCCTTTCTTCCATCTATTATTCCTAACCACATTTGCTTCCGAATACAAAGCAAAACTCATTCATTTTTACTGTTAAATCTCTACTTACTGCTACTTGAATTAATAGTGATATAATACTGCAATATAAGTTACTCTGGAGATGTGATATTCCGAAAGAAAACTGAAGAAAAGAAGCAAAGTTGTGGATGTTGCCTAAAAAAAAAAAACAAACAGAAAATAAGATTGAACCCTTCTGTTTCTTTTACTACAGCTGAATAGATTTCTTCTGATTCCAAAATTGTCAGTTTCTGTGTAAACTGCAACATCTTGTCAGACTGCAGAATAATTTTCTTTGGAACACTTTAGAAATCTTTAAACCCCTTTTCTGAGGCCTTTTAAGTGCTGGTAATTTCCCTCAAAGATTGATATCCTCCTTTATTGCCCCGACTCTGAACAGAATACCTTACCTTTTAGAACAGCAATATTAATGTTCCTAGGGAAAATATGTTCCTTCAAAACTTAGTTATAAGTTGGAGCCACAGCCTTGCAAACTCCAGCTCAAAAGAATGTTTTGTACCCCAACACAGGCACAAGCAAAGTCTAAGGCAACAAATTCTCTCAAGGTCATTTATGGTCAGAAATGTTATTATGTAATTATAGAGATGTTATTATGAAATTACAGAGATGTTATTATGTAACTATGGCATCTTCTCATATCTTTTTAGCAGTTATCAACTACAGTTGAAGAAATGCTCACTATTTCATATTCATGCATATCTTATTGATTCTTTCTTTCTCATTTAATGTTATTTATCAGCTAGCCTTAGGAAAAAACACAAATTGCAAAATTCCACTAAAAAAATTTGCTAAGTCAGAAACGTTTGCTTGTTTGCTTTGGCTTGTAAGCCTTAGTTTGAAACATTCCCTTTTTCTTCCTGACAGACAAACTTGATATGACATTCACTGTAACATTATTAACTCTGGTGACATTTTCACAGTCACTTTTGGATTATATCCATACTGTGTTTAAAAAAAGAAGAAGAACTACAAGCAGGGGAACGGTTATCATATAGTATCTTGAACAAATTTAAAGTATAGAAAACATAGTGAGAAAAATTTTAGGAAAAAATTCCACAACCAAGAGAGAAAACTTCTATTAGAGGTTCTAATCTATGTCTGAGTGTAAAGACAGAAGTTACAGAGATGAAAAAATTGCTACACATTTTCTTGCTTTATTTTTTACAGTTTTGAATTCTCTAGTTAGTAATAATATTGGATTTTTTTTCTCTCTTCTCCCTGTCTGCACTCCCTCCTTCCTTTCATCCCCTTCAACTATATTCAGGCTGCCTGATCAAAACAAATTACAGGACAGCCTTATAAATTAGTTACAGTAGACTAATGTCTAATGGTGACATGTCTGTTTTGCCATGGTGATGCTCATCCTCCAGAGGTAATGTCACCTAGGTTGTCAGACAAGCAACAGCATTTTCATAAATAATCCATGTGATGCTAATACAGGGTGATTTGTGATGCCTTATAAAAAGTTTGGTTGGGTTTGATTGAGTTTCCCTCAAGATACTGTATACTCAACATTATGACCTGATCTGACTTGGTTGATCCTAATTTCTGAAAAGGCTACTCTGAAATCCTGGTGTGTAACATGAAGTCACTCTGTTACCCAAGCACAGCTACTTTGGTAATACACACAAGACTGAAATATTTTGCATGTATCTCTGATTATATCAAAAATTCACGAGTGCCTATAGTGCTAAAAAATCTGGCTGACATTTTTCAAGCATGAATTTATTGGGTAAGGAGAGAAAACAAAGGGAGTTGAATCTCTTCCCCATGATTACCATGGCCTCATACAATTTGCATGCTTCAGTTCACATGACACTGACCTGTCATTCAACTGCACAGCCCTCTCACACCCCTCCTGCCCTGCCTGGTCGTGGCTGATCTGGACCAAATTTCACCTTTCAAAAATGCAAAGGTCCTCGCTGGCATTAAACAGCAGCTAAAACTACAGAGGGAAAATACTTTGTGATTAATATAATGAGTCTATATACCTTATATGTAGAATATCACCTCCTTTTCAACTAATAAGGGCAAAAAGGCAAATACACAGTTGAAATATAAAAATGAGTCTCTAACTGGTTTACAAATATGATCCAGATGCTCGTTATCATACTGGAAAAATCTCAGCGTGTTCCTCTATTGATACGTTGAGATAGACCACCTTCACTTGTCTCAACACAGCTAGTTTTAATTTTACTGGTTGATTGGCTACTTCTGGTTAAGGACATCCTGGACTTTTCATAAATGCTGTGGTTACTTCTCCACTTTTTTTAATAGGACATGTTTTGCCAATGTATTGACGTATTTCTCAGGAAATTACAATGTCTTCACTGTTGTCACACAAAGTAGCCCAGTCCTGTGAAATAATGTGGTTCTTAATTTAAAAAGAGTTTTAACTATCTTCAGCACTTTTCAAGATTTGATGGATGTATGATATGGTATGATAGGTATGATATGATTTGATATTTAGCACTGATGCAAAGGAATTAACTAGATCCTTAAAAGCCACATCATGCTTTCTTGAGAGACAGAATGTATGTGTGCATGGACATGAGAAGGTTCACAGCAACTGAGATGAAAGAAAAAATGTTGAGGAAGAGAGAGGACAAAGAACAAAGTGCTCAGCTTGGGAGGAAGAATTTAGTACAGACCATCTTTACAAAAAAATGAAAACGAGGAGTGCCTTCTCAAATTTCTTATATTCTCTTTGTTTTGTGCAATGTGGCTCACGATACAAACACTCTAATACTAATCTACAGAAATCAAAGAGCTTATTGAAAAAACGTGAGCGCTCCAGCAAATATTGCATCTCCCTCACACTCTGATCAAAGCAACAATATAATGCCAGAATAAGACAACAATTCAATAATGAGACTAAGTCATAGAATGACATCTAAGGATGCAAAGTTCAGCTCAATTCTAGTAAGAACAGAAATGAAGTTTTAATATTGCTGCAATCTGATCTCTTGGACATGCAGCTTTCTGAGTTGGTGACTGTCCTGGTTTGTTTTCAGTTGTGCAATTGCAATTGTTCCCCTTAAACCCTTATATTCAACAGCAACCTCACAGCTGTAGCATCTGACTGCATACCTGGAGAAATGAACAGTCTCTTCGGTAAAGTGTTGATGAAATTTTTTATCTGGAAAAGTCAATGCTTTTTAGATCTCAGTTTTTCTCCCAGATGTTCCCCTCAAGAGCTTTGTGGAAACAAATGAAGCCATCTTCATAAATAAAGAGGACTCTAGTTTTTAAAATCTTACTCTATCTTGCCTTCATTCTAACATTATTGAGGTTCTACATGAACATTAAATGTCATAAATTAATTCACAAGTTGATTCCTGCGGAATCTCTGTTCTTCCCCAAACCTGAAGTGTCACTTCCTAGGAAAGATCCCCTCAAAGTCAAGATTATTAGACTATTTTACTGCTGGTGAGTTAACCTGAAGGACGAGTGTGGATCTGTGAAGCAGCCTATGCCTCCAGTCATCAGTGCATATCTTGGAATTTTAGTCAGGACTTTAGATTACAGCCATAGTGACCGAGGAAGTTGCTCAAGCGGGGTTCCCATATGCATCTTCTTTTTCACAGCAGTGCAGAGGGGTTTCTCTAAAGCAACTTTCCTTGGCTTAAGCAATATCTTATACTGCCCTGGCTTATTCATATAAAGCCATTTACTCTTCTCTGAGGACACACTGGCACATCAGAAAAACAGCTGCTAAAGTTTTTACTTAATCCTCTCTGGGCAACCAGACACACAGGGTCTGGGTCTTTTACTGACTGGGCTGATTTACAGCTGTAGACCCCTGCTCCTTCAAGGATTTTGAGACACCTTTAGAAGGGTCTGTGATCGATTTTTCATTAACTGAGCTTTCACAATAATGACTTCTCTCTTGACCTCGTAATTTGGTACAGCCTGTAAACAGCTTTTCCAAACATCATTTCCAGCTGGATATTTGTGGTTTAAGACATTTCAGCAAGCACACTGCCATAGTCCTTTATTCATAAGAGTTTTATTAATATGAAGACTTTCTGAAACCAAAATTCTAGTTTTAATTGCTTGAAGAGAAACTCTATGCACTAATTAAAGGCATCTTTAACACCAGATGTGTCGTCCCTTTTCCCATAGGGATATTTAACTATAACAAAGGAAAGTAATAGTCCCATAAATGTCCCATCCTATGATGTTTCCAGGTGTCCACCTTTAGGACAGCAACCATGACAATGTCAAGCAAGTTAAATTATCACTTCCCACATACGGTGTCAGTGTCCTGAGGCCTTCCCCCACCCTGACTTATGTTCAAGTTTTTCCTGGCAGTTATATACTGTTTTGAACAAGGGGCTCGAAGATGAAAGCATGAAAGCAAGCAATCACTATTTCTAAAGAATAGAAAATGTATATCAACATCTGTATCTGAACAACATAAGCAACAGAGCTCCAGAAAGCAGCCATAACCAAAGGAGACTGCTAGGTGCTGTTTCCTAGTCAGCGACCATTGACAATGGATTTTCTCCCAATTTTAATTTTTTTAAAGAACCCTGTTCTCAAAAAACTTGTTCTCCTGCCCCGCATTAGCACCTGTTAATGAGATACATATTCACACATCCCAGTGTTAGATTTACCTTGCCAATTTCATCAGGACTCTTTTTTTTCCATGACATAACTTGAATATGTACCAGAAGAACAGTAAAACAGTAATAATTTTTTCTTTTTTTTTTTTTTATTAGATTCTAAAGAGTCTGTTGTGCCAATTATAAAGTGCACTAGAAAGAATCAGTCATATCCTTCTGCACGCCACTCATATGGCATATATGCAGACTGTTGCAGATCTTCCGTGCTTGGATATACTTTGGATGGGATGCTGTTTTCTAAGAGTATTTTATTTTTCAGACTTTCTCAGACTGAATTGAATACAAAGGCCCAAGGCACTCAAATTATCCTAGTTCATGTCTTTGGAGGAAACACGGTGTGGAATTAAGGTACAGTTTACTCAGGAAGAGAATACTGGCTCTGTTTCACAGGAAAGTCTGCTTCAGTAAATTTTATTTCAGATGTCGAGGTTTGTTCTGTGTGCAATATGGCAGTTAATCTGCAGGAAGGGATGGAAAGTAGAGATGATCTGGCAAAGTGAATTTTTTGTTTCAAAACTCTTTGGTTTTGGGAGGAATATAGAGAGTGTCAGATCTGTTCTTTAGCAGATCAATGCTTCAGAAAAAAAAAATTAGCTAACACTTTTGAGCATCCCCATTCAGATTCCACTATCAAAGACCATTCGTTCCTGAATTTTATTGATATTTTAGGTGTGCAGACAGCTGGCAGAATGTTCTCTGACTTCAGAAGTGCAACCCCTGTATACCAGAAAGCCCAGATTTTCCTTACACTTTTCTGAGTGGCCCTAGAAATTGCTACATTTTTTCTTTAATCATCACCATGCATTTCTGTTTCAAAGTCTGTAAGATTATTTCAGTGAGCCAATTTCAGTGATCAAACACCTCTCAATATGAATGTGGAATCTTCAAAATTATGTTAAGTGTGAAGGTAAGATCCTATATTATACTACAAAACAAAATGTTGACAATAAAAGCCAACATTAAAAAAGCCCAATATTTGTTAAACCATATATTTTCTTAAATATAAACTTGGTTTCACATTAATATTCAGAAAAAAAATCATATTTTTAAAGCTATCAAGCTGTACTACATTGTTTTGTAAGAAATCAGAACTGAAGATACATCCTGTATTTATTATTTACTTCCTGAGAGGAATAAAGCTCACACAGATTTGAAAATAGTTTGATAAAGATAAGGAAAATAAATAAGCTTTTTTTAACTGGCTTTTTAGCAAATCAAATGGCATGCCTTGTATACGGGATATGACTGCATAAAATTGCTCCAGGCTTCAGTATCATTGTCATTTGGGAAAGCAAACAATAGAAACCTATTTTCAGTCAGTTGTGAGCCTGCAGTTGTTTCAATGATGTAACCATACCTTCGATATTTAAGAGTGAAGATAAGTACAGAACATTCCTAATCCTTCAGTGAAAAATACAATATCACAGTCTCCCTCCCTGTTTCTGTTCATCCCTGCACAAACACAGACGGCCACTCTACAACTAAAAGAACTACAGTCAATTGTCTTGTTATGCTCCTTTTGCATTACAGATGCATTAGAGCTCTGCTTAGGTTTCATAATTGAGTTATAGCAATCATCCACATATTAGATTCTAGGCTGAGTTTTGGCAAGACTAAATAATAGATTGAAAAATGCAATTATTGCTTACCTACAGAATTCCTTTGCTTGGGAGGTAAAGCATATCTATCAGAAAAGTTGTTGGTTTTTTTCCTCAGGCCTATTCAATAAATAAACGTTACACCAGGATTCTTACACAGAGTATCTTTGAAATGGGTTTTGTATTGATTTTTATAACTACCCTGTTAGATGACGTTATCCCTTAGTGTGTCATGTTTAGATGGGTCCGCCCGGAGCAGGTCACTGAGGTGATAACTGTCATTTGGAGGGACAGAAAAGCAATCATAGCTTTTTCATTACTTACTGTTTTCCCCTGCAAGTGTAGGATCATTTGACATATTATGGTTTCTGTGATTTAAGCTGCATTCTGAAATTAAGTGCTAGAATATCAAGCTGTGGGTTTAGAAAAATAAACTTCACGTCAAAGGAACTGCATGCCCTGTAGGTCATAACAAAGATCCAGGAGAAGTGACAGTCCTCAGCATTTAAGAAAAAACAAAACAAGCCCCAAATACACACCTTCCAAAAATTCACTCAGAAAATAAATATGTTTTTATAAGAGGCAAAAGTACCCAAAATGGTTAAAGTAATTTCAGACTGCACTACCCATGTAAATGAACAATTGAAAAGCAACTCGACCCTCTTCATTTTCCATGCTGAAACAAAAACATTGTAAAACGATCATCAATTTTTAAATGTATTGAATATGTTAACGGCAGGAAAAAAAACACCAGAAAATGTTTTTCACCAATCTTCAAAACACTGCCACACCTCCCTCAAAACTGGCCAAGTTTCTAAGGTAATTTTTATATCTATCCAAACTCATTCTAAATCAAATCTATATTAATGCATATTTGCCAACAGAAAATATAGAATGTCAGAGTTACTAAAATGTTTTGATATAGAACAAGGAAAATTTTTTTATTTTAACTGAGCTTTTGCAATTTTTTTCAAATTAATCAAATACCAAGGTAAAAACTAGGTTATTTAATTAATAGACTAGTCTTCTGTCTCAGTTAGATTTTTATATGTAAACTGGGTTTCAGTGTATTTTGAAAACAAGGCATAATATTAAAGGGGCCCTTCCCATATAATATTGAGCATTTGCTGTGTAAGAATTGTTCATGTACTTAAGGGATCAGCTGTTAAACCATCACTTATGGAGGGTTTTTTTTCATTTATTCCAGATCTTCATTTTTGATAAAAAATCATATTTCATTCACAAGTCAGTTCATGCTTCCCTTACATCTCTCTGTCAGTAGGTCTCTGGAAGCACCTATAGCACTACAAAATATCAGCATAGCACTGCTCATCAATTATTTGGTAATTGGATAAAATTTAAAACTAACCTGGCAGCAAGGTCTGGAAAATGCTATTTTAATATGCTGTAGAACCACAAAGATGACCAGAGAGCTGGAGCACTTCTCCTCTGAAGACAGACTCTGATAGCTGGGATTGTTCAGCCTGGAGAACAGAAGGCTGTGGGAGACCTCACTGCAGCTACCTGTACCAGAACTAGAACTAGAACTAGAACTAGAACTAGAACTAGAACTAGAACTAGAACTAGAACTAGAACTAGAATTTCAGATCTAGTGGGTGGCTTCCCTGACCATGGTGGGCAACATAGACACAATCTTTAAAGTCCTTTCCAATCCAAGCCATTCTATGATGCCTTGGAAATGTCCTAAATAAGTGCCAGGTTACAGAACTTGCTCTCTCATCTTCTTTCTCACTCTTTAAACCCTGTGGACCTGCAAGGGTTTGCCGTGTGTAGGAACAGTCTCAAGGCTATTTTCATAGCCAGAGGGCAAAATGTCTTGGTCCCAATAGCTTGAGGCTGGGGAATCCAGGCCACCACACACTGTGCAGAAGTTTTAACCATGAGGTTTTGTTATATTTAGTTTTATATAGGCTCTACTATATTTTCAAGGAGACAGTCTAATCTATTTCTCCAGAAGAAAGCTTAACATTCTTTTCTATGATTGCAGATTGGAGAGGTTTCCCAGAGTCTGGAAAAAGACAGGCACATGCTCAAGCATGTCTGTCTATGCTAGTTCTCAGCAGCTCTTTCTCTAGAAGTCAGTTTGAATTTCGTGCTGAAAAGCTTAAACCAAGATTAGTAAAATAAGCCACCATTTCCTTACCACTCCACTTAAAAAAAAATAAGCTAAGTAACTAAAAAAATAGCTTTTTTGTGTTTTTTGCTTGGTTGGGTTTTTCTTAAAAATAGGCAACCATTGCATTAATATTTACTGAAGTGATTATGGACATTGTCTTTCCAAATAATAAATATATATATTTTATATAAAAATATATTGTTGTTAAATGTATGGTTGTTTTTATATGAATATATATTATTGTTAAACCTCATTGACCTTAAAATGCTCCAAAATTGAGTTGCAGTGTTGTAACTAAAATTAGAGCCTTTAACACATGCTGGCTTACATTTTACATATGATTCTTTTAAGCAACACTATTTTTAGGTTGCTATCTCAGATCCTCAAGAAAAAACTGACCATAAATGAGATCAATTATTTTTAGAATGTGCTCAGAAATTCTTTACTTACTTGGCCATGAAAATAAAAGGTGATCAAGTTACATACTTCTCTTTTTCTCAGATATTTGAACTATGGTTTGATATTAGCACTACTTGAAAAGATTACAATATACAAAATCAAAAGAATAGATGTGTGAATTGAAAAATAAACATTTGACATATCTCAAAACCAAACACATTAAAAAAGAAATTAGTGGGATTATTTCCAGTGAATAAGTCTGGTCAGTGTATTCAGTAATTCTATCACTCATAAGGAAAAAGCTGATCAGATTTATTGATGACATGGGAATTGGTTGATTAAAGATGATGGTGAGAATAGGCTGTTTATTCAGAGACATCCAGATCACATGGCATCATGGGTGTATTCCAATAACATGCATTTTAATATACATTTAATACATTCACTATTCAGCCAGAGGCATATTTTACGACAACTCAAAACTGGGTTTCTGATGGAGTGCTAGTCACAATCTTATTAATTATAAAATATTATTTTTTCCTATTCAGAAGATGGTCTTATATTTTACCATTTAGGAGTTAAAAGAACCTCTGTATTTTTCTTTTTTTCATATTTGCAGGAAATTTTACCACTGGAAGATATTCAAAACCAGTAGTTTTCATTTGGTGTTTTTTCACTGGTTTTCATATGCAAAGTCTTCTGGTTTCTGGATGTCATAAAATTCAAATTGCAGGCACACATTTTTCCCTTGGAAACAAATTAAATCATCATAACATTGATCACTGCAGTCATTCTCTAAGATTCTAGAGCAGTTTAAGAATCTAAACTTTTTCAAATTATTCAAATAAGACTCACTGGTAATTATGAGGAATTAATAAAAGTTGTACATGCTCTTTTCAAACATTAATATGCTTCCTCCAAAGGGAAACTAAGAGAGTATTGTGAAGCAAACTTTATTGTCCTTACAGAAAGATATAACTGTGGGTTAACTGTCAAGGAAATATGACAATACTATCATTTTTTCACTGACATTATATTTTGAAAACACAGAATATTAAATCAGGATACTATCAGTTATTCTTCCTTCCTTAAATTCAAGCCACAAAAAGTAGTGAAAATTGAGTGAAATTGACATTTTTTTTACTTCTCAAATCTCTTTCATAATAAAAAATTAAGGGGATTTTTATTATTATTATTATTATTTTATTAAGAATACTTTCTTTTCTCCCTTACTGGGTCACAGACTTGCCAAATGACTTTACATTGTATCATCTTAAATATGCATTATTGCCTATCATGTCAACTTTCAGAGATATAATCCCAAAAATGTATTCAGGTTGTTTAAAATCCACACATATAATTCTGATAGCGAAACACTAAAAGAATCTATTGTAAAAAAAAAATCCATTCAACCACAATATATTTATAACTTGTCACAGACTATTAATATGCATCATCCCAACAAAGACTCTCTTTGTTCCAAACCGAAAGTGGAAGAACTGAGTGAAGCTGGGAGGATTCTTGATCCACAGGCTTCTGTTGTTCATTCTTAAGCCAGCATGGCTTCTTTTTCATGGATATACTTATTTACTTTTGTCTTCTTTCAGGAATGTAAAAGGAGTTTAAAGTAGCTTTAGCTGGGCTGCAAGATTGGGTTAATAAGATTAAAGCAAATCTCCTCAATTCTTCAGTCATCTTGCCTTGGGTTTGACTATGTGGTCTGAAGAAACCTTTGAGCTTCAACTGAAACAACTTTCACATTCTCAAGATGCAAACTTCTTGATTAACCCCAATCTTCATTGATAGAAGCCAACTTCTAGAGACCCATTTTATATTTGCCATAAAATTGTTGCAGCTGCTTGGCAGATCTGTTCTGTCTTTGTGACACAGCTGACCAGATGACCCCAGTAAGTCCAAATGTTTTCAGGGAAGAGGCCAGATAGTGAGGAAGCATCAGCACAAGGTACTAACATGTGATTTCTAGGTGTTCCATATGCTGAGGTGGCACTACACTCTTGGGAGCTTGGATTATAGGTGAGGTCACTCATTTCTTCTTCCTCACATCCACACAGAGTCTGGTTTATGGCCTAGAGTTAAGCGTGCCACATTCTTTTCCCATTCCCAGCCAGAAAACACTCTAAGTTTTTAACAAAAGTAATATCAACTAATATTTTTGAAGAAAAGTCAAATATTTCACAGAAATTAAGTAGCTTTGCATCTTGTTTACCCAATATTGTCCATCAGAAATACATATCAAAAAATCTGAGAAAAAAAGAATATTATAATCATTATTTTTCTAACAATTCTCTCACTACAATGCAGTGACATAACATTTCTTCTATTAAAGCTGCATTTATTTTACTCGTTCTAACCTAGACAAGAATTTCCACAAATTAATTTGGTTGAATACATTATTTTTTGTAATAAGAATGTTACATTTTAGAAAAAGAGGGAAAAAAAAGTATTTTCTAGAAGTAAACAAGCTTCAATGCACTTGATAAAATAAGATGAAATAAAATTGCTGAAAATTCAAGAGCAGTGATTCTAAACATCAATTTACACATCTATATTTAGCTTACGTTAGTTTTGTCAGTATTTGTGGCCTATAATACCAATTTCTAAAAAGTGCAGCTGTCTGCCAGCCCAGGATACCAAATTTTTTAAATGGCTCCAGTGAAGAGATGTATATGGGCAACTTCAGATCATCATCATGTATGGCACTAAACCTGAGTAAACCTGTTGAAACTGTTAATAAAGTATAGAATCAATGGGTTCAAGGAAACAAAGAAAATGTGATTCAGTGAGGAATAAATAACTCAGTACTCACAGAGAAGCAACGTGCTTACAGTTTATTAATGATCTCTGTAGGACTGAAGGTGAGAGTGATCTGGTTGAAATGCTATATTTTGCTTTTTACAAAGTTATCTGCCACATCTCTTGTGGTAGGCTCTAAAAGAAATGAAAATTTTAAGGTGCAATACAAATACCAATTTGTATATTATGGAACAAAAAAAGAAGGATAGATTGTGATCCTGGAGAGGTAGGTCAATTATGCAGATTGGTAGGAATCTGCATTAGTATTTGCAGTATCCAAAATAAGCTGTCATTACTAAGTTATTCTCAATTACTAAGGTTCTCAAGTTGGAAAGTCTAGGTATGGGAAAATGCCTAGGACAAATGTTAAAGAGAAAATAAAGTATTATTTCAGGTGACATTCTGGTCCCACAGACGGTAAAAAAGCGCTGGGAGAAGGAGTGACAAGGATCAGTAGCACAGTTTCTCCACAAAGAACAGTTAAAAAGATAATAACTACCATATGGAAGAACTATATCTATAGTCTATAAATAGATTTATGAGGAAGTGATACAAAACCAGAAGTGGCCTGGGTAAGTCAAAATGCTACATTTAAAGAAGTGATACTATACCACTTAATGAACTCAAAAAGCAAAATCAGATACATTCACAGAAAAAAAATTTGGAAAAGGCACTTTCCTTGACTCACCAAGTCCACATGCTGCTCCCAACTAGGAGGATGCACGGAGGGAATTATCACTGCTTCCCTAGGCATGTGCTGCTAGTCGCAAATGAAGAAAGGAAACCAGGATAAGATGGACTCTTTCATCTGATCCACCATGGCAGCATTAATGTTTTTATCCAAGCGCCCCTGGCATTAGAGAGGTGAAACAATGTCAATTAGCTGATTAGAAGGACCTTTGCAACAGGGAAAAGCAGATGCTCTTAAACTAAATGGCTTTATTTGGAATGCATACAGGACTGCAGCAGAAGTTGCCACAGAGATCTTGCAGAGTGGCCAGCTGCAGTCCTCAGCACGGCTCCATGGCCATCCTGGGGGAGGGAGGCAGCAGGGAAGGTTGCTGCACACCTTTCTGGGGTACCCATCCAAGCTCCCTGTTGGAGCACCTATTTTAGAAGCAAACCAACCATACAATCATGGTATTGTTCTTTTCTTTCAAATTGCTGACACTAAACCCACAAGCTTTTTGAGATCAAGGCTGCCTGAAAATTTATACATGTGAAACAGACAAATGTCAGTGTCCACGTCTATTACTTTACCAGGTTTGTTTGTGTCCTTCATTTATGGTCCTTGTAATTGAATAAACACTTTGACCCTACATAAAGAGCCTCTATTAGAATCAGAATTGATACAGATCTCTTTATCAGTCGACAAGAACCAAAAGGAGACAGAAGGAATCTAATGACTTTTAAGAACTTTTTAATGTAATTTGGATCTCCAGCGCTAGTGCTTTGAAATCATTAGGTTTCACCTACTGCAAGGCATCATCAGAGATCAAAAGCAAAGTCTTTTGAGTAGTTTGTACTCTAATACTTTTGGATTTCTCTCAAGTGCAACTTAGGTCTGAATTTCTTTGATTTAAGGATAGCTACGTTATCAGTATTATGTTTTATTACCATTAAATGGCATGTCCACTTTCAGCAGTAATTGAAGTTTTTCTTGTGTGGTAATATAGAGTCTGGCTATAGGACTTTAGCTAAAAGCCAGTGTTTGTAATTCACAGAGCACTTTGAGATTTGCAAATAGGGTCTCATAATTCAGTTTAAAGAATAATAATGGAAGGCAACGGAATTAAATTATTAACATTATATGTACACTCAGTTTCATTTCAACTGACTTTTCATCATGAGGATTTTTCTTGACATATAAATATGAAGGTCTACAAAACAGGGAGATTTTTTGTTGTTGTGAGAGAATGAGATTATTAAAAGGAAATTCGTCACCTGGATAAAAACTTCAGCCAAGAACTGAGCAGTACTACAGGCAAAAGGACATAGTCCTCATAAGGATTATGTAAAATAAAGAGCTTTAATCATCTGCATCTTGATGCATTTAGGCATAATCAACGGAAAAGTGAAGTGAGGCATATTTTGTGGGGATTATAGAAACCACAGTTTTTTGTGAAGATGACATTTCAAAGCTGAACACAATGGCTCCTGAAACTTTTTATCTATGCCCAGTTTTGCAATAGTCTCCACAAATTCGCACCACAAATTATGAATGCCAAAATCAACACAGAAAAATACCTGTGTCCCAGATACATTGCTACCTCATGGCCATATCCAAAGAGAACTAAAGCTGAAGGCGTGGACTATAGGTAAATTTAGCAGCCTAAGTCCAAAATGACAATCCTGAAACGTGTGACTGTTCAGGACCATCTCCACAGAAGAGAAAAATTTCCTGTATATTACTCTGTTCTCTCTGTTCTTCTCTATAAGTGAAAACTATACTATGCTTGATATTCAGAAGAACACAGTACTAGATATAAAGTATACAATTTGAAATGTTTTGTTCAGAAATAACTCTGAATCTGTTAAGGTAAAATAGCTCTGGTAAATTAATATGTTTTAGATGTCAGATACAGTTTGTGAATTCTTTACAAGCCAAAATGGGAAAAAATTATAACAATTATTATTTGTTGTGAATAATCCAACTCTTTCCCCAACCAATATTATTCTATTATAGTTTAGGATAAGCTGTTGACCTCTCAATATTAAATTTGAACTGATTACATATTTTATCTTATTAATTAAAATCTCTGGCATTCACTTCATTGAGACTGAATTTCTCTAAATTCACAAAAATATGAGCTACTGTGCTGCTATACAACTTATAGCTATATACCTGCCTGTGTTTATTTATAGCTTTAGCAAATGTTTTAATTCATTACCCACTTTTATGCATGACACATCAACTATATATTCATTTTATTCTAATCAGTGCATTCACCTTATTTCAGTGTTTCTATATTTCAGTTTCTTTTCATCATATATTTGACTTGAAAAAACACTGGGGTTTTTATTGTTTGCCTTAAATGCTTTCACGGAAATGACACAAATTGACCAAAAGAGTTCCTTCATTACATCTAGGTAATGGATTGCAGAGTCCCTCTACTGTCTCCCAGAGGTGAGCTGCCATTCCAGAAGGCCAGGTATGCTGGAGATGACATTCAGTAGTGCCTCTAGGAGAGACAATCAGTATTCTCTTTAGGACACAGTTACCAGTCTCTGTGTTCAGAATCACTGACCATATTCTCCAGCTGTCTGCTCACTTGTTTTGTTTTTTTAAATTTAACTCACTTAGAAGTCTTTCTCTTTTCCTAAACAAATTATTCTCCTAAGACATTCGGGGTACTAGAAATGCCAAGACATTTATGCAAGTGTGGATAGTTTGATGTATCACCTAGTTCAGTAAAACAGAGCACAAAAGAGAGGCCAGCAAAATTTCTCATAGCATGCACATCCTCAGCTGGTGTGATGTGCCACAGAGCATGTGTCACACTGGAGGAGACAGTGCTCCCCTCAGGCCTGGAGAAGGATCTGAGGACTTTATCAACTCTGTTGGTCAACAATTGGTGCTATGAGTTAACCATGGGTCCATGGTTTTAGAAGAGAAGAAGAAAATGTTACAAGGGAGAACTCATGAAATTGTGCAAATGCCTGAGGGAAGGATGCAAATAAGGCAGAGACAGGCTTTTTTCAGTGGCACCTAGTACAAAACCAGAAGCAATGGACTCACACCAAAACACAGGAAGTGCCATCTGAAAATGACAAAGAACTTTTTTACTGTGAGGGTAACCAAGCACTGACACTGTATTTCGTCATTACGTTTTCTAATGTGAGTGCTTTGTAATTTGAGGGCACTGGTGTATTTACAAAGCATCTTTTGGATAAAAGGCATTTTCCTTGTGTGATTTTTCACTGTTATGAAGTACTGGTTTAGAACACTCAGAAGAGTTCACTGAGTCATACACTTCACCCACTTAGAAATATGTAGAAAAGTTTCTAGGACATCGTCTAAAAATGAGGCCAGCACAATAAGCTTCCCATAGCTGTTTTTCAGTTCTGCTAGGAAGACTAAAAAGCTGCTGTCAAGCTCCATTTTATTTGATGTAGGATGCCAGTTTCAAGAAATATGCTGATTTTTACAACTAAATTAGATTACAACTATATTTAATGAAAAAGCAGGTCTACTGAGGTTTCTAAAGGTTTTCTATTGCATAAAGAATCAGCAGTAACTCACATTGTTATTTGTAACAGAGTTTACGAACTGTAAGACACAAATAAGTTTATCATATCTCTGTTGCCTCAATATTATGAATTAATCAGGTGTTGAATGGATTGTGGAAACGAATTTATTCTACTGAAATCACATTATATGTTTGTACTGAAAAGAGTGAAAATCTACTTTTAAAACCAAAGAGAAATTGAAATTTTAATAAAATTTACACTGTAAACACTTCATGGAATTGTTGAGGTTGGAAGGGACTTTAAGACCATCTGATTCCAATTACCCTGCCATGGACAGGCACACCTTCCACTACAGCAGGTTGCTCAAAGCACCATCCAACCTGGCCTTGAACACTTCCAGGGATGAGGCATCCACAACTTCTCTGGGCAACCTCTTCCAGTTCCTCTTTACCATCTGAATAAAGAATTTCTTCCTAATAGCTACTCTAAACCTGCCATTACCCCTTGTCCTACCACTCCATGCCCTTGTAAAAACTCCCTCTCCAGCTTTCTTGTAGGTCCCCTGAAGGTACTGCAAGGCTCTTGTGTGGTTTCCCCAGAGCCTTCTCCTCTCCAGGCTGAACAGCACCAGCTCTCTCAGCCTCACTTCATAGGAGAGATGCTCCAGCTCTGATCATCCTCCTGGCCCTCTGCTGGTCTTGCTCCGACAGATTCCTGTCCTGGACCACCAGAACTTAATGCAGTGCTCCTGGTGGGATGTCGAGTCACCTCCCTTGCCCTGCTGGCCACTCTGTTTTTAGTGCAACTCAGGTTATGGTCAGCTTTCTGGGATACAAGCACACACTGCCAGGTCATGTTGAGCAGCAATACTCCAAGTCCTTCTCTCCAGGGCTGTTCTCAATCCATTCTCCAACCAGCCCGTGTCTGTGCTTGGGATTGCCCAGGTGCAGGACCTCGCCTTGGCCTCACTGAACTTCATGAGGTTTGAACCCACCTTTTAAGCCTGTCAAGATCCCTCTGGGTGGCATCTTCTCCTTCCAGTGTGTCAACTGCATCACACAGCTTGGTGACATGGACATGCTGAAGATGCACTGAAGACCACTGTCCACATCACTGACAAAGATGTTAAACCCTACTGCTCCCCATACTGACCCCTGACGAAAGCCACTTGTCACCAGTCTTCACTTGGTCACAAAGACATTGCCTTGCAAAACTGCAAGTGTGACCATGCAGTCAGTTCTTTATTCTCCAAGTGGTTCATCCATCAAATCCACATCTTGACTTTAGATAAAGGGTTGTGTGGGACACTGTGAAATTATTTGCTCAAGCCCAGGTACAGGACATCAGTCAGTCTTCCCTTAACCACTGGCATCATAAGCACATCATAGAAGGCCACCAGATTTGCCTGAGTGTATTTTCCCAGGCAGACACATCTGTAATTCGCTTTGTAACTCTTCCATGATTCTCCTTCAGAAAGAAGACGCTGGGATGTCAGTGAGAAAAGACCCCCTCCATTAATGTCTCCAGCCTGGTCAGTCCAAAGGGCACAAAGTGTGCAGTTCATGGAGCAGATATCAGCCTCACAGTACCAATGCAGCCACAGAGACCCAGCCCTTAACAACCAAAGTTGGTGACCAAATGGGAAAAAAGGGAAAATTAAGCAGTGACCATCCCACACTGGACATCTTATGAGGTGGTTTAGCATAAACTGAAACCCCAAGGATGTGTGTCTGCATGTTTGTGCCCAGGGATATGCTTTCAGCTGGTTGTCTTTGCTCAGAAACTGTGTTGTAGGAACACAGGAGATTGAATCTGAATGGTGTTAATCAACATTACTTTTTATATACTTGTTTTATTTGTATAAGACACTATGGCTTCCATTACAGTTTAGCTCAAGATTACCTCTAAAATATTTTATTTCTCTAAAAAGAAAAATTTCACATATGAACAAGCAAGCTGATGTGAGATGTATAGCTTTAAACCAACTGAGAATCTGGCGTAGAAAGTGTGTCCAAAACTAAAAACGCCTCTTCTGATGCACCGTTTTCCATAGCTGTCCATAATCCATAGCTGCCCATAATATTTTATTTTATACATGGTTTTGTCATTATATAGAGGCACATGCACAGATGCACACAAACAACTGTGTGGATGAATTTCTGATGTGATATCACACGCCTTTACTTTTGGTCCAAAGTTCTGCTAGACCCAGTCGATTCTGAAATAAGTGCTTTCAGGAGGCATATTGGAATAACTTGAAGAATATTTCTTCTGTTTCTAGTAATAAAGGAAAGGATTCAAGCCACATCTGTAATGTTGAATTTCAGGACAAGGTGTGCTTGTTCTACCAAGGATATGCCAATAATTCAAGGCAATCAGCAGGGTACATTACAGAGGAAAGTCTGAACCAACAAGCTGTACAAACAAAATAGCAATCAGAAGATTTAATGCATTTCTGATGTACATTTAAGGCATTGACACTGGGCCACAGATGTACATGTGTTGTGTTTTATCTTGTTGAGATATGGCTTGTGAGAACCTATTATAGCACATCATCACCCACAAGTACTGGGCCCAGCAAAGGAAAAATTCCATCACACATTACTCCTGCAGATATATTAGAGAAACAAATTGTACTTGGAATTGAAAAGTCACAGGCTTATTCTGTCTTAATAAATTCCTGCCAAAAGGCTAAGTGTAAAACTAGAAATACTTCCCAAATGTTGTTACTGTATTATCATCTCTGACATCTCAAGGGCTGCTAGGGGGATCATCTAGATATCATTTCAGAGTTCTCACAATAAATCTGGGTTTTTTAACCTTTTTTAAAATCATCTTGGTTTTATGTAGACATTTTGAGTTTGATGCTCTTGAAATTTAGCATCTCCTTTGCCAAAAGGCAAAGGCTGTTTTATAACAAAAGCTCTGACACACTGGTGATGTGATGATACCATACACTTTTCAAAATCATAGCTACACCTTCAAATCTTAGTTTAATTTTGCCAAAGATACAGCCTGAAATTCTGTCATATATCAAAAGAATCTTAACAGATCTAATTCTGCTCCTACACTGCCATTTTTATTCTAGATTATACATTATATTTTGAACTTTTTTTATTCTGTTATCAATACCTGCAAGACTCTTGATTTTTTTTAGCACACATACCTTGTAACTCACCTAAATGTCATGGTAGCTTATAAAAATATTGTAAAGTTCTCCATCACATTTCTGGGTTTTTTTTCCTCTGTTTTCAATTCTTTGCCTCTTTTACTGAATACATGAGAACTTATAATATACTGGCATGAGGGGGACAACATGCACTAGGAAAAAATGAACTAGGAAAGAGCACTTTTTTTGAAACTATTCCATAAAAAGCAATCTTTCATGTCAGCCAGGAAAAGCATTTTGTCTCATTTTATTTCTGCTTCAACTAAACATAAAAAAAAACCAAACAAAAACTAACCAACTAAACAGACAAAAAAAAAGCCCAGAGAAATGCACAAAGTGTGCCTATGCCATCTATTTAATGACTCACTTGCACTGCCTCTTTGACTGGCAGCACTTCAGAAGTACTGCATATTTCCTGAGACTGAGCAATATCAATTAAGCAATGCTTACCCAGGCAGGACCCAGGCCTGGCTGAAAACTTAGGTAGGCAGGTACAGAGATGAGACATCTTGCTTTGTTGCCCATTCCAGTTTTCCAATACCTTACATTCAAAACCACATTCATCCCGCCCTCCTCTGCACATGTTGCATACTCTCAGCTTCATTTCACTGAACATAATTATCTCTGTTCTAATAGAAAGCTATATGAATTCTGAAAGAAACTTTAGCAGATTTTGTAACTGAGTCCCAATAAGAAAAAAACCTTTAGATCAAGAAAAACCAACCTTGGCAGGTGCTTCTGTCTATCCCATGCAAGGCATTTGCATGAAGGGGTGGCCTTCTAGTGAGCAGATTGGGACTTCTTCAGAAGCAATCTCCACGGAAGAATGTTGTCTGTGCTTGTCTAGAGGGAACAATCACGGCGTCCTGTGATGAGGATTATGAACAGCAAGGGGCCACAACTGGGCCTTGGTGTTCTCCATCTAGAAACCTAAGCAAAGACATTCCAGGTTAGGTTCAGTATCACACTGAGCCATTTATCACAGCAATCATTGGTACAGCATGGTGTGATGAAAAAATAAACTGAAATTGTAAGAAAAAAACATTAATTAAATTTAATGTTTAATATGAAACAGGAAATTATGTATCCCTTGTGAGTAACCCTTATGAAACACAGTTGTGGACTCTATCAGTGTGCTTAACTTTCGTGTTTAATACTTTTTGCTCAAATAATTAAAAGTTCTCAGTGTTAAAATAATAAAGCATTTGTGTAAAAACAATTGCTGCCTTGTGGTCCAAGAAGTCCTACCATGTTATTGATACAGCAGGAGAAAAATGTGAATAGCAATGGTCACTTTGCTTTTCCTCAATCAGGTATATTTTATGATTTTGTGCTTCCTTCCTAAAATGTTCCAGCATTTTTTTATATGAAAACATAGGTAGCTCTAGATTTGCAATGTCATTCCTTCACAGGAACTTCACACAACTTTCTCACCAGTCCTTTACCTTCATCCTTATCCATGGCCCCATGTGTTCTTTTGGAGGCGAGGAATTAGCAGGCTACTGTGAGTACTTTGGGTAACCAGGGTGCTTTATCAAATATCTTGCTTTTTGGGAAGATATCTTTCTTTTCTTTCCCATAGGAGTGCAATTTTTCTTACAGTTAAAGTTGATATGGCTACTGCTGAGCTTTGTGTGAGTTCACACTTGGTGTTTCAAGAGACCTCCAAACACATGTGCTGGTATGTAGTGATCAGGCATTCCTGCCTTTGTTTCAGCCTTTTGCAAAACCAGAACAGCAGTTTGCTGCTGGCTGTGTACGGGCACCTCCACACAGCACCTTTACATCAGCAGTCAACAGGTAGGCCAGCCAAACACAGGTCTCAAAATAAAGAAGTAGCAGCTTGTCATTTCAGCCGTGATGGAAGCCAGCAACTGTGGTGTCAGATACGACAATGCACAGTAAAGAGTGGTTTTCTTGCTTCTCTGGCATCTGAATGAGACAAAGACAACTGGGTTTCACAGTTGTGCATCAGTGCCTCATAGTTTAGAACTCGTTAATGTTAACAGGCCCTGGTAAATGAATGAAGAGAAAATTGATCATTAAATGGTGCGATTAAATGTATGAACAAGACATCCAGATACTAGAATCTTTCTATGTACTCAATGTAGCAGCCTTATAGGCAACAAGCTTACAATGTACACCTGCAGATCCCACTAAATTGTTTAGATTGCACACTTTACTGTAGGTCAGGGCTGTTAATCACCAGAACGCCCCAGGGCAGCCACATACAGCCTTATTTATGGGCAAATCAAGAAACTGAAATACTGAACCGTGCCTGATTAGCTGCACTAATATGCTACTTGTGGCTAATTTCTGAGCTGCTTAATTCGCAGGTGTTTGCCCCAGCCAATAAATCATGCTTTCTACCTCCTCTTTGCACTCATGACCTGCCATGCATATGTGAAGCCTGTTTAAGTGACAAGCAGGAAATAATTGATGGTGCATTAAATCACTCTGGTGTTTAGTGAACTGGCTCCCCTTTGAAACAGGCCTTGCTATGTTCTCACTCCCAGGCTCATTTCAGATGTTATTGTAACCCAAGTCTTCTGCGCCACTGCTCGCAACCTTTCAAAGGTACAATGTGTACATTTCCTCATTTTTATTTGTTTTACTTGTAGAGCACATGATTTGCATAAGCCATCACTATTAAATTTTCCACAAGAGTTAATCACCAATGCGATGAAACAGAACAAAATTCCCTGGGCTGAGGACTGGGAAGGAGCATGCCAGGAGCCTCAGCAGCTCCAGCCCTGCACTGCACAAGAAGCTCTCAGGGGCTCCCAGTCATGGTCTGTATCGACCATCCCTAAATTTCTTACTCTGATTTCCTCCCTTCAGGCGAGACCAAGGGACGTGAAAGTTGAACTCACAGAAACAATTAACTTCTACCTCGTTCTAAGTCACAACGTAGCAGACTCATGTTCTTTCCTGTATCTTGGCCCAAAACCAAATTGCAAAATTTCCAAGCTTTAATTGAAAATGCAGCTGAGGGTATACTGGAAGGCCCAAAAGTAGGAAAGACCCTATGTTTTTCATACGTCTTATGAATCATCCCATATTAACATGGGGTTGAGTAAAGCAATTGTTTGGGGAGGATAATCTCTGGTATTCAGATTACATTGTACCTGAGGTCATAGTTCCTGGGGGAATTCTGGATGAATCACAAAAATCTTTTCTGTAGGGTTTATGGAGAATGTCCTTTGGAAGAAAGGATAAGAGGCAAGACCTAACCACTTCTTTCTGCTTGAAGGAGTCTTTTACCACTGTCCATGATAGTGTTCCTTAGCCTTCCTTCTCACATCTAAACAAAATAACCTCAAAGGAAAGCAATTCAGCAAATAAATAAGCATTCTGGGGGCTGAGCATTTTTACTGGCTGTTTATGACTTATGCTGAGTCCAAACAAAAATTGAAGCAAATGGGTAATGAAGTAGTCTGCTTATTAAGGTATTACACAAAGTTTAGTGGCAATCTACAAACCACAGTGTTGTTAGAACTTTTGTGGTGATAGTTAAATTGGGGATTTCTTGAGCTGTTTTTTCTAAGGGTACTTAAAAATGACAATATTAACTTAGCAGAATGTTAATTTTTTTTTATGTACTTTTACCTGGGAGGTCTTCTCCTGCTGTAACTAAGATCAGCAGAGAAGAATCCACCTTTCCATAGATACGGCAGCTAATTAAAAATAAATTCAAAGAAACTGGGAAAAAAAGGCGGATAAAATGCCTACAAGTGACAGATAAAATTTTAAAGATCATGCATAAGCCATTCAAATTAACAATTAATCGCTCCTACCACCAAAATATATTTCTCATGTGTTTCATTGGAAACTGCACAACTGAACAGAAAAGGTAAAGAAAGCAATAGCAAATTTGAAAAAAGGAGATTATCATCCTTATTCATAGACAAATGAAAATGTTTTAAAAAGCAGAAATTTAGACAAATTATAGGGAAAAAAAATACCCACAGAGTAAGGCACATAAAAAATGGAAATAACTTTTTTAAACCGGGGGGGTGGGTGGGGGAATAATAAATTTAACAACAAAACAAGATTCTGTTTGTTTTTTTTCCAGGCTTGATATGTAATCTATGAAGTGAACAGAAGGTCAAAGTTTATACAGAGAACTTAAATGCCCTATAGTAGCCACCAGTAAAGTTACAATACTGATTACATGACCATAGTGCCTGACCTAGCATGGTAATTTTACGTTCTTATCTTCTGAGATTGTAAAACTAAAGTTCTGCAGACAGAACTTTCCTGCTCTTACATATTTTCCTTAAATGCCAGGAGAACATTTGTTAACTTCTGAGGAAGCTGTAAAGCCATGTTTTGCTAAAGCGTTGGGTTATGATTTGGATTAGGAGTGGTTTTTAATAGATGTTTAAATTTCAAGGCCAGAAAGAGCCATTATGTTTGCCTAAAGTAATTTTCTTTGCTATCCAGTTATAGCACTTTTTTCCCTAAGCCGTTTCTGAATGGGAATGAATTATTATTTTCTGTTAAAAAGGAATTTGTTTAGATTTAGAGATATTATGAAGGAACAAACATTTCAGTACAAGGGCATGACATTTTTACACTATTACTGAAAATTTTGTTTTGTTTTGATGCTAAATTTGCTAAGAATCTTATTAGAGAAAAATATAGTGCATGCAATTAATATAATTTCAGTTTAACAGACAGCAGTGTTTTGACTAAAAATATGGTTTTTTCCTTTAAAATTACTTTTCTTGGAAGTGAATGTTTGAGGTTAGGGTTTTTATTTTGTTTGGGTTTTTTTAGTTAAAATAAACTTTTCTTTTTTTTTTTTCTGCATTACCTAAAAATTTCATAACCTTCTTATTAAATATTATTATGTGCTTTCTCAGGGATTAGGAAATTGTTATTGAAACTAATTATTAAATCAATTCAATTCAATAATGGATTTATTTAAGAAAAGTGACACTTTCTATGACATGTTCAGTAGATAATTTTGGTAAATAACACTTGGATAAACAAGTGCTATGAATTTCAGCTTGATGATAGGTGACAAATAAATAATAATATGGCTGAAATAAGGAGTCAAGGAGTGAACAAATTTGTATAGAGCTTCAGTTCTTTATTTATAACCTGTTGGAAGTGTTTCCAGGAATAAATTACTTTGTGGTCAGCTGATGTCCATGGGAAAACACCAGGGGAATTTGATGTAGACAGGGATAGAAGATACACATACACACACACATTATCAGGATCTCTTTTCTGGCTTGATATTTTGGGTAGCTTAGGATTTCTTGTGCCAACCTAGAGAAATCATCAAGATGCCTAATGTTCACTGGCTCAGTTCTGTGTCCTTTTTAAAGTCCAGGACATTGCGAACATGGTGCGTTGGGCACAAAAACTGTTTTCTGAAAATTAATCTTAATATGATTCTGTTGTCATTCTTGTAATTTTTCTAGTGTTTCAATCAAAATGACAGAAATTTTCATTTGGATTTACACAAGGCTCTGATGAGAACAATGAAATAATATAATTTATTTTTGTTTGCATTTTTCTTTTCTTTCCCCACTCACTTTCTTTTATAATATAGATAAACCTGTGCCTCACTCATGCTAACTTCCTGTTTAGCAGACACACAACAAACTGATACAAGGATCATAATTGTGGATTTTCAGAACAATTTTTCACAGTCCTGAAATAGTCTGAAAATCTAAGCTGAAGGTTCTGCTCTTTAAAAAAAAAACCATTGAATAAAGTGAAGTGTACTTAGAAGTTTCTTTAAATTGTCTTGATTCTTATGTTTGTTTCCTTTTACTAACATTTTTCCTAGTTCAAACTTCATTGAATTCAATAAAGAGACCTCCTTGAACTTTCAAGGTTGCAAAACAGTCACAGGGTGTAACAATAAATCCTACAAGTATAAACTGATAATAAAACAAGCTCCTAAATCCTGGAGGGGTGCATTAAGATAAGGACTAACACTGGGCTGTGATCACTAGTTGGGAGTACACCAGTAGTATTCTGATAGAGTTTGTTGAAGTTTCTCTAGTTTTCTCGAAGTGATGAGGTAAGTAGAGAGTTAAGATAGTTTGGATAGTTTAGATACCTTAATTGGTCCTCTCCATATTCATGATGCTGTGAGCGTTTTAGAAATTGAAACTGCCCTATGCCATTTTTGTGCTTTAAATTATTTCTGATTTTGGGGACTAACCCTGATAATACACTCTAAAGACTTCTGTGCTACAAATAACCTAAATATATTTGCAATTTAACCCCATATTAACAAAGATACTTATTATTATTGAATTTGGGTTTTGTTCGCTTCATTGTTCTTGAATTACTTTCTCAGTTGAAAACCAACTCTTTCTTCACATTCTGGATCAATACCAAAGAAATAATGTATGACAATTCATGAAAGGAAAATGGAAAGATGTAATGCAACTTAGCAACCCAATCCAATTGTCATACTGCTGAAATGTAAGCATAGAAAGGGGATATGGGAACGTCAAGAAATGTGACTTCTGTATTTAAGAATTAAAGATGTGCCAGAATTTACTGTCAGAATACATTTTCAGAAGGTAGAAATGGAAGTTTATATTACAAAGGTCACTCAGAGAAGAAGAATGTCACAAAGTTAAGTACATCCAGGGAAGATCAGATAATAAGGGATATCTTTTTCCAACACTGAAACAATAGATTGCAAGAATGGCAAAAAAGAGAACATGGCAGGTAGAAAGGGAAACTGAGATGAGAAAAATAAAAAAGAAGGGTAATACAAGTGAATCTGTAGAAATAAAAAAAAAAAAGCATTTGGGAACAAGAGTGAAACTATTCCATAAACTAAAACTTATTCAGAAGATTCAAATGGTAAGATTCAGAAAAATTACCAACAGAGGGGCATCTCAGCTGATTGAAAGATGCTTCACAGATACATTTTTTAAAAATTGCCATGTGTTTTCATATAACACTATATGAATAATTTAACAGCGATGCCAAGAGTTATGAAAAGAGTATAATCAGTAAAATTTTAATGCCTGAGACAAGAAATTGTGGGGGTTTAGGGTGACTGCACAGTTCTAATTTATACAAACTTAATTTAACATGTATTTGCAAAGTTGGGACAAGATTTTTCTGGATTTCTATCATATCAAGAAAGATGAAAGCTTGATGAATTTAGGAATTCTGTGCTGGTTATCATTTAATACAATCAAACAGAATATATATAAAACTGTCAATGCCATATTTACACAAAATAGCAGTCTTATTATTTTTCATTTATTATTTTTGCTTCCTTTGATGAGCTCATGATAAAATTATACTTTATACTGAAAAGGCAATTTTATGACGTCATTAAAATGTTACAGACAAAATCATTATGTAGTGTTTGTCATTTTGGCCTTGAAAAACCCATAAGGAAGAGCACGTGCAGGCAGAATTGGTTTGACTGCTTGCACACTGGGCTGAACATGAGACAGCGAGTTCTGGTCTCCTGTGGCATCTGTTGCACCTTGGGTAAGAAACCCACCTGTGTTCATCATCTTACACTTTCATATAACACATCCAAACGTTGCTGAACAAGCACAGAGTAGACAGGATTCCACCAATTTACCTGTAAAGCCCTCAGCTGCAGGATTCCATGCAGGTGAGGGGACACAAGTGGGTGGGGTATAAAAATACACACAGTGTCTGTTTTAAATTTATTTAAATTCATGATGCTATAACCATTTTACAAATTCATTTGCCTTAGTGTCTCCTATAAGAAGATAGTAAGCTGAATTCCCATGATTTCAATAAGTGTACAGACATGTAGATCTGATGCTCAGACATTAATCCAGTAATGCTGAAATCACTAATGGTGACCATAATCATTCTCAAAAAAACCCACTGTCATAGAGAACAACATAATTTTAAGTAACATGATTCAGAAAATGCAAGTATATATTGTGACCAGAAGAGTAGAGATTATAGATTCAAGTCTTTGGGGCAGATGAGGCTAAGGACAACCTTTTCTAGTAAAACCTGTTGAGCTATCTGTTCTTTGCAAATATATCAGAAGACAGATAGCATACTATTCTAATAATCTGGGGGTTTCCCCCTTTTTCTCTACCAATATTAAAAATTTGCTCAAAGCTAAAAAAGAAATGCCACTAAAGTATACATAATCTCTGAGTCAACAATTATTAAGGAAAATCCCCATTTCCTCTTCCTCTACTGGTAAGCTAAGAAATACTTTCTTCCCTATATGTAATTTCCTACCTACAATCTTTTCAAAACCTTCCAGTATTTTATTTTAATTATATGCTACAACATCTTTTACCTTGACTCATAGTCATTTCTTATCTATAGAAAGCACATATTTGATGAACATGGCCCTCTCTTAGAAAACATTCTAATCACCGAATTTATGTCAGGAATGTAAAAATCACATATACATTGAGATTGGTTATAAAGTCTGGACATGTTCTGGACCATGGATCACCTCAGTTACAGAAATGCAAGCCTTGTCCCAACCAAAAATTCCCCATCATGCTGTGGACATGGTGACTCCAAAATATTTGGAAGTGCTGGGGTCGACTCATTTCCCCTTAGACCAATAAAAATTGACAAAAATCACCCAGAAGAGTCTTTTCAGTTGGACCTCTCTTGAGGTCAGACTGCAATTAGAGAAAGAAAAACTGCAGAGAGGAGAAATAGACAAATCCATGGCATTACCTTCAGGAATCTTCAGCTAGGAACTGAAATATTTAAAATTCAGTTCCTTCTAGACTAGAACTCAAGCTGTGCTGTTTACTCTGTAAAAACAACTGTGTAGTGCAGTGGTTGTACATGAGAGAAAAATTGATTAAGGCTTTTCAGCTCTCAATAGCATGAAATCTCAGGCTGTTAATCTTGTTTGTCCACCTAAGAGATTTTTATGGGTCAAAGTATTACCTAAAGATATGTCCTAAGCAAGTCCACTTCACCAAGAGAGATGAGTTGGGTCTTAGTGCAAAGTTCTGGCTTTTGCAATATATTTTTGTAATGCATTTTTAAAGAAAGTTTTCCATATGCGTGCAGACAACTGCACAAGTACATTAAGGCTATAAAACAAAACAAGCAGATTCCTTATGTATTTTAATCTCTTCAGTGAGAAATATTGGAACATCCCTGTTTTCTGCTCTTCAGACTGCTGTATATCACACATGACTACCAATAACTGCTGTGGCTGTTTTTCTCCTTCTTTCCATTCTTTTTCAGTACATTGTGTCTGATTTTGAAAAACAGATTCCATTTCAAAACCATAAACAGCTGAAGACTTCTAATTAAAAAAATAGATGTTTTCTCAAAATGCTGTACTTACTTATTGCATTGCAGTTGTGTATTATATTAAGGGTGGGACTGATTATATAGGCTTTTTACATTCCTATGAATTCTTTTCATGAGTGTGGTACAAAAGTTCTCACAAAAACTGTAATTAGGCCTCAGGGCATTTTTTCTTCTCTATGAGTAGCTCTCTGATTTCAGAAGTCATGACTGTCATGATAAAATCTACGAAATCATGAGCCAACAATTTACTTGGTCATCTGGTCCTACACAAGTCACAGGCCACAGGAAAGGAGGAACTTACAGGATCATCCCACCCATCCATCCATCCATCCATCAGCTGATGACTACCTCTATTTTCTTCATTCATAACAAAGACATATTCCAAGTATTTTTTGGAAACTCTTGTACTGGAGATCCCACAAAACTCTCTGTCAAAATCATGTACTTGTTACTTTCAGAGAAGGATTTATTTGTCTGCTTGTTTGTTTTAATGCAAAACAAGTACATTTTTGCTGAATAGGAAAAAAGTTTATTCCTGTCATCGAGAGAAAAAAATAAAATTATGACTCTCTTTCTCTAAGCTAAATAACATTATTTCAATCAACTTGTTCTAACAGGTCACACTGATCTTTTTCATTCTTCTACTAATTTGATTTTCCTCTTGTGAAAAGCATGGTATTAATAAACTGAACGTTGTGTGTCAGTTTGGGCCATCCCAACACTGAGCAGGATATAATCACAGAATCACAGAGTTGGAAGGGAACCACAAGGATTGTCAAATCCTTCTCCTGGCCCTGCACAGGACCACCCCAAGAGTCACACCAGCTGCCTGAGAGCATTGTCCAAATGCTGCTTGAACTCTGTCATGCTTGGTGCTCTAGGTGACATGTTTTTCAGGGTATATTCTTAAAAGCCCATAGTTATGATTTTCTTTTTGTGACCCCATTGACATGATTGACTCATTCTGGGACCCACTGAAACCCCACAAGGTTTTTTGCTTCAGCCCTCCTGCTTAGTCAGCTAACATTTACTCTTGAAACAACTTATTCTTATCTAAGTATATCGCTCTGGTTATTCAATATTTTAATCTTTTCAGTTTGTCAGAAACTCTTTTTTTCTATTCTAATCATGTTCATTGGCCGATCTAAAAGGTTCCTTAAGCATCTTTTCAAGTCCTTTGCTCAATGCTCTAGTGAAAAACTCAAATCGGGACAGATCTCTGTAGAGGGTCATTCACTGCATTCTTCCATTTTGAAAATGTGCTGCTAATAAACTGGGTATGGGCATGGTTTCCCATAAGTTTTGAACAAGTAACAATTTGACCTAAACCACTTTGGCCAAACTTTATTTTAAGACCACTGTGCAAAATGCATTACCAAAAGATGTATATCCTGTCAGCTTCTTCCTTTGCCTGTTATTTATTTGTTTTGATATAATTTGCCCCTCACAACTCCCTGATGGGTGTTTATTCCTTTCTGTTATCACTCAGATGTTAGCAGATCCTTTCATTATTAGGTGCATGTATTTTTTCTAAGAATGGAATTTTTTGTAACTTCCTTATATTTCCTACTTCTTCCTCCTCTTCTTATTTATATATGGAGATGTCCTTTGCCATCCTCTCCTTTGTGGAACTTCCACATGGTCTCAGAGAAAATGACTTCTGGTCTGAAGCTGCTTCATCAGGATCTCTGATCATAATAGGGTGAATTTTACCCAGCTCACATGATTTACACACCTACAGAGCAGCCCTTTTCCTGTTGCAGACTGATTTTTCTTCTTTTTTACCATAGCACTGTGTTAAAGGTGTGATCACAGTCCATCGTTTTGGCAAAGCTTGTAGTGTGCAGCTTTGTGGTACACTGCCATACTTTGCAGTAGCCTTCATGCTACAGCACATCTGCAAGTAGTAAAAACATAAAAAAGCAGCAGAGTGAGCTGTTACCAAATTTGTAGAATATATTTAACTTACACTAATTGACAAGCACTTTGTTTTACCTTACTGTGTCCTAGTTTTGGCCTGACACATTTCTTACAGATAAAGGAAGGTTCTCTCCTTCTCCATCTCTTTCCATATGTCTTCCTTCTTCCTTTAATTCTTGTTCTCTGTCTGTTATTGTGAGCTACAGATCTTGCAGGATCTAATGAGATGAATGTTATAAAGTGAGAATGGGAAGCTCTGTGCTTTCACTGAACTAATCTCTACCCTGGTCTAAGGGGCTTATTTGCAGCTGAAAGTCCTGGCAGTCTAGAAATAAATGCCTCATAAAGAATTACTTAATTTAGTTAATAATGTTTGAATCAAGTCATTCTTCATTTTCCATAAAACTAGAATAGGTTAGAAGTAATTCAATTATTTTTTACAAGTACTAATGAATAAAGTAAATGTGTAATTTCCAATAAATTACATAGTTACTTGTGGTGTGAAAAATTGTGCACTCAAAACAAGTAAAAAATGTGTCACTTTTATTTTTATAGTATGTCCTTTAGAAGAGATATTAAAGCACTGTTTATTTTATCCCATGGTACTCTATAGAAAACTGTAGATTAATTTTCCCTCAGAGAAGCCATATAGTATTTCAACCCTGAAAGGAAAAAAATATGCCTTGGAGAGAATCATTCATGTACCTTGTATAAATTCTTCAGTAATAAGAAATAGGTATTTATGCATTCCATATACAGTCTGTATCTGTTGAGGAAACATGCTCTTGCCCTATTAAAGGAAAGATTTGGGGTTTTTTCTGTCTTTTTGCGCCTTTTTAATTAAAATGCAAACTTATGTATAATCTTGCCCTCTCGGACAGTGTTCTGTTTTGAAGCATGTGGTTAGACTTCTATGGGAAACAGGGAGGACAGCAGAGTCATGAATGGAAAATGAGATTAAATACCACTCATGCCATGCCACCCCTCCTTTTTCTCTCAAAGACCAAGAAAATCTGTATATGTGGAAATGAAAAAGGAACTTCATATTTTCAAATATAAAAAGAGGAAACCTAGAACAGTACAGTATTGATAAAAATGTAATTACAGTAAGCTGGAATCCCCCTTGGCATAACATGCAGGCACTGCCTACAAGTAATGCCTCCACTGATTGTGCTGCTGCAGTGGGGCAGAAGGGGAAAATAAAGAGAATCACAAAATACATATCTCAGTAACCGTAAATGAAGCAAATCCGCTTTAGCTTTGCTGTGACCTCCAGGAAGCAGAGCATGAAGTGCTTTGATTTATCACAGAATTGGAGCTTGCATCTAGAAATGTAAGTGTGGGATCATTTACTTAAAAGCTGTAGTCATCACCATAATCTTTAAGGAGCCAGATCCTGAGGCAAATTGCTGATGTGCTGATGTACTAAGGCCTAGAAAGCCAGTCCGACTTCCAGGATACTTTACAAATATGGCAATATCGACAGGCTGTAAATTGGTTTCTTTGTGCATGCTGTCTAGCCAAATAACTCTTAAGGAAAGCGTGATAATAGCATAAGTCACCAAATGCATTTCACCAGGCTTCTGTGCAGATGTAACTCCTCAGGATAAAATGAACCAGCCATGCTAGTTTTGGAGACAAGGTGCTCTTCCTCAGTTGTGAAATAAACCAGCACCTGGCACAATACAATCTCCTCCTCTGCAGTCGGCTCCATCCCCAGGACATGAAACCAGCACCTCACAGGTGGCACTGGCTGCAGAGCAGGAGCAAGCAGGCACGGGCTCGGTGAAGAAACGTGCTGACAGCTAAGATAATCCAGGTAAACCAGTGCCACACATTCAGATATGCATAGAGGAACAAAGATCTCTGTGACCTACAAGCTCTGTGTGTTTCTGGGCTGTGGAGGTGAACACAATCTTTGCTAGAATTTCTTGACATGGAGTGACCTTTTTGGAATGTTTTCGCTTCTGATAGGGAAGAAGTTAGAAAGTGACCCTTGTTTTAGCTCCACACACCAATGACCCATCGCCTTTTTTCAAGTACTCTACTGCATTCTGTGTTTATAGCAAAATTACATAAACAGAGAACTGTTAGTAAAACATTAAGTAAATGCTGAATAAATGTTAACTCTTTACAATGACTACCTAGTGTCATTCTTTGAGTAATCTAAAGAGCAACAAACTCAAAGCACACAGAGAACCAGCATTTTAAAAATAAGCAGGATAACAGGACAATAAAATAATTTTTAAAATAAAATTGTTTAGGTCTTTTTTTTCCCAATAAGCCAATGCAGAACAGAATCTTTAAAAATAAACAATATATGGTCAGTATGTGCACAGATGTGTACTAAGAGTTCATATAACAAGTGCTTCTTATTGTTAGAAATGCCTGGAGTACCTTATCTTCTCTGGTATGATAATGACTCATACTGATTTCCAAAACTGTATCCAGTGTAGGCTAACTACCAGCAGATATGAAAATATTTACATAGATGAACAGAACTGTGTGTGGTAATATACTTGCAAATTTATCTTACAGATGTCATTTTCAGACATGAAGACACGATAATAATTTTCTAGCTAGCTCTAATTAATTGCTGTCCTAAAATGCTGTAACAGATTCCCATCAACATATCTGAAAACATTTTAGAAAGATACTCCTGATTTTTTCAGTCAATGTAGAAATGTGTTATTTCTGCTCTTCAAACCCTTTCTGAGATTTGTTTCCACAGCACAGACTATATCTAGAATGAGCTAGATTAGATTTTCTTTTTAAAATATCACTGCTTTCCAAATTTCCAGTAAATATATTCTTTTAAATTTATTTTCTTATGGGGAGAGAAAGGGAGCTGCACGGCCACTTAAAATGTATTTTTGCAAAAAGTACCACAGAGTAAATAAAAATTGGACCATGCCACTACTCAAAATTAGAAGAGTGGCTTATATATCCTGTATATATGGAAAAATATTATATCAATTACTTTAAAAGGAATTCAAAAATTCCAGTAATTGAGCAAGGAAGAATCTGAACCAGCCAGCAAGAAATGGTAAGAACCGTGATGCACCCAGTTCTGGGCAGGAAAAAGATGAGCCCTGGGTACTCAACACAAGGATCCCAAAAACACTGTTCTGGCAGTACAGTTCTCTGCCCCATGCTACAAAGCCATGCACTCTCTTGCACTCACTTTCTCTGAATGAAAGGATTTTTCATTCATGACTATTCTTGCTTCCCTGTTTCAACGAGAAAAAGGAGAATCAGTTCTTTCCAGTCAGCCTCAAAAAGCTTATGGGTTATGCTGCATTCCTATATGATGATGGCTTTGATCTTGACCAAGTCACCTGTGAAATCTGTTCCTGAAATTATTAATGTCATACACTTTTTTAATGTAAGTGTTGTAATGTTAAGAAATCCTTTTGCTGTTTTTTTCAGAATACTGTACTGATCCACAATGTCCACTTTCCATAACTATATTTTCACAAGACAATCCATAAACATTGTTTTCTCTGTTCATCACATTATGTTCATGGAGCATAATGTTTATAGCATGTTTTTATTTCTGTTGACTTAAAGATACAAAAATACATAAGTAGCATTTATATCAAGATTTGTGCAGATGCAAATCATGGTTGGAGAAAACATGACCTATATCAGTGGAACAGTTTTGAACTTTAGTAGGACTTCTTGACACACAGTTAAGCTTAGCTTCAGAGGGCTTATGAAAACTGAGAGATCTGAATTGGGAAATTTAACAAAAATTCTACTAGAATAAGACCATTTTCTTGTGAAAATTGGCTTCATGTATTTCTTACTTATTCCTTTATAACTTGGTTTATAATTTTTTTTATGTGAAACATTTTTGGGGAAAAGGCTTTTCTCTTTTCCCTTATTATGGAGTTGAAAGACTTTGCAAATATTCCAATTTAAAAACTGTAATGAGTAATGCTAGAAAAAAATTACTTGACCACAATTTCACCACACACTTCAAGACACTTTTTCACCATTAGAAGCACATGACTTTGGCATCTGTACTTCGGAACTTGACTGGGGATATTTTGTGCGACATGTGCCGTTTTCTCAGAATATTTAGAACATTATGTAAAAATTCAGAAAACCATTATGTTCTATTAAAAACTAAATAAGGGCTCCACCCCACATATGTGTAGTATGAAAATGGAGTGTGGAAGTTATTTTCCATGTTGAAAACGTGTGTGGATTCTCCCTCCTACCATCCATGTGGAATCTGAGCACCTCTGAATATGAGCAAATTTCATTTGTAGCCCTTGCGCTGCTCAGGTCCATTAGCTGCACAAGGGTAGGAAAAAGAACCCTCCTAATTCTTCTCCAGTGAGCCAGGAGCAGTATCTCACTTGTGCTGCTCCCTGCCCACCTCTGTCAGTTTGGTGAAGCAAATTGCCTGCTGATGGGGATCGAGTGGCACCAGCAAGCTGAGGAAGCTGGTGCTATTTATGGAGAAATAACATCTAAAGTGGTGTGTCCAGGTCTGCCCCCAGTGCAAGAGAAATGGAGCTACTGGAAAAAGTCCAGAAAAGGGTCATGGAGATGATGAAAGGACTAGAATATCTCTCCTGTGAGGAGAGGTAGAAAGAGCTGGAACTGTTCAGCTGGGAGAAGAGAAGCTCGGAGGAATCTCCCCAATGTACATAAACACCTGAAGCACAGGTGCACAGAGGAAGCATTCAGGCTCTTCAGTGGAGCCCAGAGACAGGACCAGGGGCAGCAGGTGCAAACAGAAGGCTCTGCCTCTGAGGGTGAATGACCTCTGGCACAGGTTGCTCAGAGAGGTTAGAGAATCTCCATTATTAGAGATATTCAAAAGCAGTCTGGACATGACCCTAATTGAGCTGATGGGCTGGACTGGATGGCATCCAGCTTCAGCTATTCTGTGGTACTGTGAAATATGCCCCAAGTCAGAAGTACAGATATGTAACAGAAACCAAAGATTGTATGAACCTCTTCTGGACTCACCCAGGAGGCCATTGGGATATAGCATGGGAGTCTTCATGGCCTTACTGCCCCTCCCCTGAGGACTTTTCCTTACAAGGTTATGTGCTCATTCAGTGCTCCACAGAGTTCATATTTTTTAATTTTCTTAACAAATGGACCGTGTATCCTGAAGATTTCCTTCCACTTTAGAAGGCAGTCCCTTCCAAGTTCTCTGGGTCCGACTTTCATAATTTCTCTTTCCAAAATCAGCATTCTCCCTGAAGGTTGATTTTTGGTGAGAGTGTTCTTCAAGTTCTGCTCTTCAGTGATGGAGGTTCCATGTTTATGGAAAGAAAAAGCATCTTTTGAGAGTCTCAGGGCACTGATATCTTGCATCTCAGCAAATTGCATGGGGTAGAGCATTCTGGTGTTATCTGTTATTACCAGAAGGTGCAGTCTTATAGATTTTTATGTTAAGATGCAAAACAGTGGCACCCGGTGACTTCAGCTCCTTAAGGAGAAAGAATATTTTTGTATTGAGTCTGTTCCATTCCTGTATTCATCAAGTCACGTTGCCGAGCAAGAACAGATCAGTTAATTTTTTGGCCCAGCTTGCTACATAGCCATATTAATTGGAATTTTCCATGAAGGATTTATAGGGCATAGTTAAAATGAAATATACTTGCTAACACCTCTGCAGAGGAGATTATTATAGAAAATAGATGAGAAGTAACTGGGTTCCCTTTAGAAAACAAATGTAAATGCATACTCTGCACATTGTAAACCAGATAACATATATTTTTCAGAGTATAAATTACACAGGAAAAAAAATAAGGAGAAGACAAGATCAAGATCTTAAATCTGAAAACTTCCAGTTGTCTTTTCCAGAAAAAATAATAATGCAAAATATTTTTCTACTTGCTTTATCCCCCCCCCCCCCCACAAACCAGCTACCTCTCTGCCATCGAGTGGAGAAGTTTCACTCTAAATAAAGCATTGATGGTATGGAAAAACAGCTGAAAAAAAACCCCAAATGACAGTCAGTTCTGAGTGTCAATCTACACATTTAATGAGAATCTCTGCTCAATTTAATGAATCCTGGTGCTTCAGTCTACCATCATTTTAAGTAGAACCTGCATACACAACTATGTAGTGTCATTTGGGGTGTATATTGTGGCAGTACAATACACCTCTGAAGGCAGAACTTCATTTTCTGAACTATTAACCATATAAGCAACTGTTACTAATTTACTGTGAGAAACGTGTGTGCAAATGTATGTGCACATGATTGGCTTGTTGAGACAGCTTGAAAATGTTTAATCAGGGCTGAATAATTCTGTGTCTACAGTAGGAGTTAGATTATAAACAATCAAAAGAAAAAAAATAATACTATCACGTCACCAGTGTGTCAGGGGTGAAAGTCTAATTGGATTGTAGTTGAAGATAAACTAACTTCACTGTGAAATGAGCAGCTGAAATTTAGGGGGGGAGGGTCATTATTTGGAGCTTGACCTTTGATTCCTGAGTCTGATAAAACCTGAAGAGAGGGACCCTTCTTTGCACAGTGCATTTCATATGAGGTGGGGGAAAGTGCGGGGTGGAGAAAGACAAAAAAAAAAAAAAAAAAGGAGAGAAACTCCTTGAAAGCTGCTACTTGACATCAGAACTAGGTGGTTGATTACAATGTCTTGGTCAGGACAGTTCACTCGTTGTGAGTATGCAGATATAATATATCCACTAATAAACATTTATGACACTTATGCGTGCATTTATCAGCCAGAAGTGCCAGCGCAAACAAAACCCCCAGATTATTTTAGGAATCCCTCTAAAAGCCTGCTCTTGAAATTCCGCGCAGTTGCCGATTTTAACCGTGGTCCTTGAATGCTGAAGACAGAACTCAGGCTCATCGCAGGCAGCCCAAACCCCATTGCCTCTCCCCACGCTCCCTCGCACAATCCCATCCTCTCCCAGCTCCAGTGGACTGGAGCCCGGTTCCTCTCTGCGTGAGGCTGAGAACCGGCTCATGTAAATACAAGCCGGAGAATTTAGGTTGTGTCACGTAGCAAAAACAATGAGTGGAACAAACGAGCCGAGCAGCTCGGAGAGCTGGAAATCTCTAATTACCAGAGCCAGTCACAAGCAAACGCTGAAGGAGGGGCGGACTGTTTGCGCCTAGTGCCACTCAACCAGGGTGACAATAAATTTATGAAAGGTCAGAGAACTTTCCATATGTAAGGCTTGGGGCGGGAGTGATGGGGGCTTGTCACGGCCCGGGCTGCCAGGGCTGTGGCGATGCTGCCACCTGCTGATGTGCTCAGCCTCTGCTGGCATCCTTCTCCAGCCTCTGCCGCATCCTTCTCCTTGCTCTGCTGGCATCCTTCTCCAGCCTCTGCCGCATCCTTTTCCTTGCTCTGCTGGCATCCTTCTCCTTGCTCTGCTGGCATCCTTCTCCAGGCTCTGCCGCATCCTTCTCCAGCCTCTGCTGCATCCTTCTCTAGCCTCTGCTGGCATCCTTCTCCAGGCTCTGCTGCATCCTTCCCCAGCCTCTGCCACATCCTTTTCCTTGCTCTGCTGGCATCCTTCTCCAAGCTCTGCCGCATCCTTCTCCAGGCTCTGCTAGCATTCTTCTCCAGGCTCTGCTGGCATCCTTCTCCAGGCTCTGCTCTGCTTTCCCAGCCTCACTCCTTCGGCAGGGAATTCATACTGCATCTCTCATCACCCAGCACAATTTCCACTGACTCTTTCTGATCATAACACTTACTTAGGATCTACCTGGAGCAATCTGGCATCCCACTGTCCTGCACACAACTTCAGTATCACCTCCTGGAAAGGCAAACATAAATATTAGTCAGCTAGTACTCGCCTTTGTTAAATACAGCCTCCTTTTCTAAGCAGAGCTTTCACTCATAGCATTTTTATTGCTGTGGACTATGTTATACTTCTTGCCAACATGCCCGTTATTGCTTAGTTTTCAGACTGAGAAATATGTTTTTCTTACAAAAATGCCTCTCCCATAAATGCAAAAAAACTTCCACATCCATCTGTCTTAATGAAAGGCCCTGTAATAGTAATACTTCTTATTTGTAAAATTTACACAAATATGTACATAAATGCATACAAATGCATTCATAAACATCCAGAGGAAATAGTATCAATAAAAGGGTTTTTTTAAAAAGATAATCTATTCATATTCAATAAACATGCTCCCTCTCTCAATTCCTCCTGCTACTTTTTTGACTAATCATCTAGATTAAGATTAAAAGGGGGGGGAACTTTGCAATAGCATTCTTGCTACAGGCTGTAAGGACATTTCATTCTGCAATGCCTCACTCAAGTCATTTTTGCGCTTTTATGGTTTCTTTGTGTGGGTTCATCCACACTGCCCGGTGGTCTCTTTGTGAAGAAGGCTCAGAAGCAAAGCTCCTTTCAAAGAATTGCTTGAACAGGACAATCTCCTGTAGAACTTTCAAAATCAACACACATGCACAGGCACACAGACACTTTCAAGCAGCTGCTGAAAAACGTCAAAAGGTGTTTTGGAAGAAAACCGTGGTCTTTCTCCCTCAAAGTTTTGTGTTTGTGTAATTATGTGTTTGAGACTGCTTAGGACAATGGTGTCTCAAGTTTCCATTTATCTCTGTACCTGCAAATGTGTCTGAATTTTCACGTTCTGATGCTGCACATGCCATCATCACGCCCGCCTGTGCTGCAATTGCAGCTAGACCTGTAAACTAAAAGGAAACTGTCACACTTTACTTTCAGTTTTCAGCATCTGGAGGAAACAACTTATTCCCACATGCCTCAAGCCTTCAAAAAGGTTTTGGACAACACTCTCAGACACGTGATGTGGTTCTTGGGGTGGTTCTGTGCAGGGCCAGAAGTTGGATGATCCTTGTGGGTCCCTTCCAGTTCAGGATATTCTGTGATTCTCCAGCTGAAGGGAAGGCTCCTTCTAGGTGTGCAAAGTCACACACAGACTTGTGGTGACCACCATGATCTCCAGGGGAAGCATGTGCTAGTGGCCTGTCCTCAAAGCCACCAGCTCTCCCACGCTGTCAGCCCAGCCCAAGCATAATTCTTGTTTATTTGTGCCTGATTAAGAGCTCTGCACCTGAATTTTAATCATGAGAAAATCGTGTCCAGTACACAGAAATAGAGAGAGAGGGTGCCCTTGGGAGGACCTTCTGTAGCAATTATTTGGCCTGAACCACTAAATTTCTTACATTATGTTTAATCATTATAAGACAGATAGACTAAGGGTAACAGTTCCAGCAGTGGACAAGCCCTGATGGTTACCTAAGGTACCTAAGGCTGTGCATTTTACCAGACATTTGCATAATGATGCGGCTGTTTAAAAATTATATAACAGTACAATTAAAATGCCAGAATGGCACAGTGGAGCTGCTGCTTAGGTTAACTGATCATGGATCTCTCTCTGCCAAGCTGCTTTCTTCTCTGAAACTGCTTGTCCACTTAAAATGTAAAGGCACGCTCTTCCAGTGGCTCCCACAGTTCTCACTCACATAAAAAGTCTCTGGTGGGCTGCACAGTGTTTTCTCAAGGAAATATATCATACTTATAAGGCACACTAGCATCCTAGGATTTGCCATCAAAAAAATACCAATATTTAAAGGTCTCCTTTATCTGCTGTTATGAAGTTGTGGCCTACATATTGTTTAAAAATATATAGGATAATAATAAATATATGCACAGGACAGGTTTTTTCCTTAAGAAAACACAAACATAAAGCCCACAAAATATCAATTCTCCTAACCCCCTGCTAAGCTTCCAATATATATCCAAATTGTTTAATTGAAATCTGGGCCTAACTGTTAACAGTACTGTAGGTATTTTCACTTCAGCTTTAACACCACTACATATGATTTAAAATCTGCATTTAAATACCATTAAGCTTTTACATCCACAAGCAGCAAAGAGAATGCTCATATTTTTTTCTTCCTGAGAAAATTCTTTCTAGTCAAATATCGTAATTGAGCCATGAACAGCTGGCACGAGTCTTATCTGCTTTGACAATCACGATACCAAATGGAAAGACATGACTTCCCTTGCCTCTGATTTTAAAGATTACAAAGGACTCAGACCAGAAGTCCAGAACTTAATATTTCCTTGTTCAGATAAGAGTGATTTGTGAGATCAACCCTGAGTTTAATTTTGTGTTTGGGCCTTATCCCTGTTCAAGATAGGAAATGTTGCTGGGAGGAATGTGACAGGCAATGGAAGCTCACTGTAAGATGAATTATAATGGCATTCCTCACTTCTAAAAATGAAAATATAAGAATGAAACTTTCAATTCTTGACTGCAAATGACTGCAAGCCACTTATTTTTGATCACTGGTATTTATTTTTGATCACTGGTATTTTCTAGGAAATAAATTAAAAATTAGAGGAAGGTAAAATGTCTCCTGTCTGTGTTTCAGAGAATTAAAGATACTAACCACTGAGAAGCTTGCCTCTCTTTAAATATTAGGCTTTCTGTTGTCTATTTAAAGTTATGCAAGACCAATTAAGAATGATAATGAACAATAATCTTTCAAGAAATTGCCACCCAGAGGAATTCATTAACAAAAACCTGAAAAACATAATAATTTTTTGTGAATAAACAATTGTTTTCAAAATGAAAAGTTCTTGGTTTCCTCCCAATTTCATTTTGCCAAAAAGAACTTTGCTACCATGAATTCTGAGCTGCTGCCAAGATTATTGTAATGTGGAACTCCTCATTTAGTACTGAAATTCATGTTTTTTCTAGAGAAGTTGCAAATTGAATCAGAAACATTGTTTTACTTTGACTACCAAATGAATGCAGCTTCTATGATGTGCAAGAAACATCTTACAGCAAGCATGTGTCAAGCTGTCTCCAAGAGGACTTTCTTCAGGATAAAAAGATAAACTGGTTTTCACTTGCCAAAAAATGCATTGTTTCAAAGAAGTAAATAAGTTTATATATATATATAGTATTTACCAAACATTCAGAAAAGGAGAATTCTTTCTCAGCAATAAGAAAATAAATTGAAAGTTCAAAAGCAAAAAACACCCCCACCCTCTATGTGTTGACTGGCATGCCTTTAGTTTATTACTGGTGTTACACCATTTACTGGCTCCTTGCAAAAATGACAAGGGAAATCAGTTATGTGTACGTAACCCTTTTCCCAAGTATAACCAACTTGTAACTGTCCAAAGAGCTTCAGTTTCAGCAGAAAAACAAATGAAATAAACAGGCCTGAGGATTCCATTAGCAGCTAAGTGGGCATTTCATAAGGAATACATGGCTGCAGGCAGAGAGGAGTACAGAATAAATACAGAGTGAATACGGAAAAAAAAAAAAAAGCATTTGCATTTCTTCAAATCCTGGAAAACAGAAATACTTCACAGCTATGTCACAACTAGTGGAAAGCCACTTTCACACAGTAATTTATAAGAGCAGGCAGTTTTGCAGGGAGTTATGAGTGGGTCAGTGCATTTCTTTCCCAATGCCAATAGAACTCTCCTGAAGAAAGGTACTGGACATCAGGAACAGATAAGAACTTTGAAATCGAGCACAGTGCTACTGTTTTCTTGAAAGAAAGTTGCAACAACTCATTTCTAAAGGCACACCTGCAGCAGAAGACAGCAATAGATGTATCTTGGCGGATTAGTGACATCTACTGTACATTAATGAGAGGCATTTGTCAGCTGTTTGAGGTTTGGAGCTGCTCATCAACTGCATTAGATATGGGAGAAGGAAATCCAGATCAACCATGCTTTTCACATATCAGAATTCACCATACATTTTACATTTGCTTGGACTGAAAGCCAATAGCATGGTCCATCTTTCTTAAAAAAAAAATTCAAAGTTACTTTAATTTTGTTTCAAAATATTTTTTGAAACTGAAATTCAAAGAGGCAGGACAGTTACAGGGAACAGAATTGTGGTATTGTGCCATAGCTCCAATAAGGATAAGCACAAAAAATAAACTATTTTATTTTTCTGGACATTAGACTTAGATGCCATGAACATAAAATGAACAAGGTATGATTCTCTAACACAAACTAATACTACACATAGACAAGGAAAGGTTTGCATGCACATTGATTGCTCTGAGCAGAGGAAACATTTTACGAAGGGTGCTTGAATGCAACTTATTCAAACTGAACCATACCTTTCCTATGTGGACATATTGATGATATGTCTATTAAAAAATCAAATGCTAGAGCCAGTTGCAAGCACACTGCTTAGTTGCTCATCTCTGATCCCTGTAAGATAATACCTTATGGGTGATCTATGTACTGTTTAAAACAGGGTTAATGTAGTTCTTACTGGAAACCAGGTACAAATAAGTCAAGAAACTGTATTAGTTTGTTTTGCAGGAATCAAGTGAGGGGAGAATCAGCTGTGGTCAAAAACGTTTTTGTTCTGCAAAAGACAGTGTGATTCTATGCAATGCAATGTTTAAAGTTTGTTCAGGACTATGCAGTGTAATAAAATGTTATGTAGCAATACAGATCTTGCTTCTACTTGAGGTGTAAATCACTGTTGATTTCAGTGGAGGCAGGATCAGGTTCTTAGTTAGAAATTATAACAAGTCAACTTTCAATTCTCTTATATGTACCAAAGACAGTTGTCATCTTTGCCAAAGGTGCAGAAATGGCAAGGAAATCTATTCATGTGCTTTGGACACTGGCCTTTTGGAGCAGAAGAACACGTACCAAACAGCAAAGTTTCACAAGCATATGCAAGATTGACATTATAGATTACTTTCCTGAACAAGGGCCAAGTTACTAGCAAGGCTTTTATTACTGAGCTTTTGAATCGTACAGAAAGAGTGTTAAAAATCTTTTTCAACCTGTTGTATTATACTGACTGGGTTTGAATTAAATTGAAGATGTTCAATATCCCTGAAACAGTACTTTTTATTAAGAGACAGAGTAGTCCATTAAACTTCTGTTTCAAATCACACTACTTGTCATTAAACAATCAGAGCATGTTTTCTCTTTCTTTTGACCTTGGCAATTAACATATAAACTTTCAAAGCACTGCACTCAGACCTCTGAAAAGAAATATGATATTGAACACAATTAGAGACAAAGATGAAGGAGGCAAATAAAGGGTATCTAAATATAACGAAATTTCCTAAAAACTCTTCCTGGAAATAAGACACTGTTATTAGAGAGTAGACAGTTTAAAGTGAAAAGACATCTGACATTTGCATTGATGCTGTAGTAGTGTAGCTCTGACTTGCAGTAGGTGTAATTAGAGCATTCAGTCTACAGAGGAAGAAAGACCTGTCACTCTGCAGTAAAGCCCCAAGCAAGGCAGGATAGCTAACAATGTCTTATCCTTAAATTACGCTTCTGATTTGAAAGAATATTTAAAAAAAACAAGGTTTGAGGTGGATTGTGTAGTGTTAGTAACTGAACCTTTCCCCATTTCTCTGTTAATATTATTACAGCAAGTTATTACATATTTTTTGAAGCCCAGAGGACAGCTCAAGATTCATCTGCTTGAGTAAATGCACTGATAGGATTATTTTGGAAAAGCATGATGTAAGCAGACTCTTTCTAATAGAATGAAACCCCTCAAGGTACTTGTAATTAAATTGATTAATTTGGCTTTTGAAGGTGCACTATGTCATCTGATTTTGAAGGTAGACAAATATCCAAGAGATAGAATATCAGTGTCTTCTCATCCCTTCTTTATTTAGGGTTCACATACTACCAGCTAACATGGGAAACATCTCAGACAAAAGCTACTTTTCAGCCCTGCTGATTGAAAGGAATTGGAAATTTGAATTTTCTCCAGTCCTGGACAAGAAAGAAATTCCATCCACTGGAAATAGCTTCAAATGTTCTGAAATACACAAAATGAAAAGAGTCCAATTGCTGTTTAACCATGACTAGATCCCTTGCAAACTCCACTGTTCTTAAAAAATCCCCCTCATCTGCTAAGAGGATTTTAGAAAAAACAGAGGAGTTTCTCACTTCTACAGAGATAGAGTGGATGACACCTACAATGATGCCTTCCTCTTTTCTTGCAACAATACTGATCTGTTTGTCAACTACCACAGAGATCTACCGGCACAATTTTATCATTAGTGTTTGTCATGAGGCAGAGAAGGGACAGGTTAATGCTGCTTTCTGAAATACTGATCATAGAGACTTGATTGAGACCAAGTGCTGAGTTTTCTGAAGAGTAGCTGATTGCCAGATTGCCACACCTAAAGTAAGCCATGAAGGTTTTCTCTTGCAGGGATCCCTAAATTCCCTCTGTTTGGAAGGAGCAATAGCTTTCCAGGGAAGTGGAAATCAATACCAAAAATTATTGACAGTTTTCATTTCTAGGGATCCCTTTGGCTCCAGTCATAATGAAAGAGAATTATTTTGACTTCCTTGTCAAATTCAGGAAAATCCGTAACTGAAAACTATGCCAGCAAATGAAATATAAGGCACATAAGCAAACCCAATGAAAGTAAAATCAGAGCTATTTGGCCAGTAAACGATTTAAGATTACCATGGAACAAGGAAAACTGGCTCTTCAATGCCTTTCTCAATAGCTCTCCTGCTTTTGTTGAGTAGGCACTGCATTAAACTTGATCATAATTTGAACTACTTATGAATAATTGATTTAGGAATAACTTCACCGACAAAAATCTCACAGTTCAATTTGCCACAGTTTGTGGAACATATTTATATTCATTTATAACAATGCTAATCGACAGCAATCCAGACTTTGGAACCCTTAAAAAAATTAACTGAACGTTACAAACTCAAATACTGTCCATCAACATAATTTAATAGAGTATCTTCCATAGATTACCTAACAAAGATCAATCATAATCACAGGACCCTCAACCATTTCTATTCTCTTGTGGTTATTAAAATAGATGGGATTTTCCAGTATGTCTAAAAGATTAATGAATCAGGTTTCTGGTAGATCAGAGGGAGATACTAAATTAGGAACAAATAGTTCTCCAGAAGAACCCTCACCAGTTGCCTCTACCCCCATGTCATTTTTTGCCAATGGAGTTCCATTTGGAATATCTTTGTTAATCACAAAAACAGGAGCATCTTTCCAGGTAATATTTTTAACTTTTTGTTGGCTTGATGTGTGTGCATGTGTATGCCATAGGAAATTATATATATATATATATTTTTTTTTTTTTTTTTTTTTTTTTAATGTGAGAGTGTATATGCATCATTCTGCTAGACACAAGGACATGGAAAATAACAAATCCAGAATAAAAAGATAGGTAAGAGAGGGGTAACCAATACAAGAAGTGGTAACAGAACATAATATTCTACAGAGTCAAGGGCATAGCCTAGGTTACCTGAGCTGACAAAATACAGTGTACTGAGTCGTCTTTTATTACCTGAGTAAGAGATGCAATGTTCAGTTATAGCAATACTGCTCCTCCTCACAGACCCTTCACATGATGATGAAAGTTGATCAGGCTGCTGATACAGAAGGCCTCTAGCACTGAGCATAAATTTTGGCTACAAAATTATGGCTGTGAAATTTCTTTCAAAGAAGCAAATCCCCAAAATGAACTTAATATAAAAAATCTACTTTGTTTCCACTTCTTTATTTCTATCAGTCTGCTTTCCTAGACAATTTTTCAGATTTTCTACAGACCTCTATCACAAAAGCCAAAATGTCAGAGAAGAGTGAACATTAATTTGTGATTTAAAGGTACCAAGAAAATATTGGAATTCTGTTCTTCATGTCTCTTTTAAGATATTACAAATCCCCTTAAGCTGAGGAAACTACTGCTGAAACAGTCATAATAGTGATTTAAGAGGATCACCTTGAAAATGCCAGATTTATATTGATGGTGCATTCTCTTCCTGTGAGGAGTTTCACCATTTCTTTTGGTGATATTTAAAATTATCTAGCTCCTAGAACCACAGCCTCCAGTAAAGGCATGGCATGAGCTGTGTAAGTATTTATAGGATGTTTCTATCACATTTTCTATGCATGCAAAGAATGCCCACCATGGCACCTACGTATTCCCTTTCTTGCTGCATCCTATCAGCATTCTCATCATGTGGCAGATGGGTCCAGTTTGGTGGGACACCAAAGGATGCCATCCCAGGAAACCTTTTGATTGTCCGTGGGTGGTTGTAAGAACAGTACAGCCCCACTGGACACCCTCCAGAGAAGAGCCTTGGGGTGAGAATGAAAATAGGAACTGCTCAAATGTGACCCAAGCAGAAGGGGGGACAAACTCACTGTCAGGTGAGCATGTCCTAGAGCAAACCTGAAGATTCCATGCAGAGAACACGAGCTGAAATTTCACAGCCTCTCTCAACAGGCCCATTCTTTACACGTGAGACTGAAGAAGCAAACCAGAATTGATACACACGGCAGATGACAGGGAGATAAATTTTGTTCATCCATTTGCAGTTATTCTTCAAAATACATGTAAGTTTATTTTGCTTCATGGTCACCCAGAGATTTAGTGTCATGTCATGATATGCAAACTGGTAGGAGTTTCATACTCTCTTTTGAGAAGATGGGAAAAATAGAAATGAACAATTCAAGAAGTTATAAGACTTTTGCTCAGGGAGTAATATGCACTGGCATGGAAGACCAGGAGAAGACTTGGATTGTAGGTTTTTCTGTCCCCTTTTACGGGTGACCTTGAAAATGCTTAGAGAAAGCTAGAGAGAAAAGCAATTATATTTTTGAAATTACACACCACTTTTCTCATTCATCTTGATAACCACTTTTAAGGAATCCAAAAAAGGCTAGAATATTGCTTTTATAAAAGTTGCAAAGGCCTTGGTTATGCAGAGTCAGTTTTAAAATAAATTTAGATGTACAAAGAGGAATTTATATTTCCTTTGTGTTGCTAAATTACTACTTTCGTAATTAGGAAAAAAAAAAAAAAACTGCAGTCCTATACCGAGGACTTTGGCAAAAAAAAAAAAAAAAAAAAAAAAAAAAAAAAAAAAAAGTAGGCATGATCTTTTTCTCCTTGTTCTGGAAAGATATGCAGCAGCTCAACCTGTGTTGTGCAGTCATCCCGAAGGTGTCACCAGCATCTGCATTCATCCTTTTCTGTGCATTTATAAGTGTGATTGAAGTGTTGATGAGAAGCTGCATTTATAAAAACAGGATGTTATGCAAACAATAGGCACAAGATCTTAGTTATTCTTATTCCTGCTGGTTAAGCTCCCCTGTGTTCATTTAGGCATGATCTGTCTTCGTGTCTCTTTTACTCTCATTATTATCTTGCCTTCCCAATTAGGTAAGGCGCTGAACGGCCTGTTATTCCAGCCTGGGAGGGCTGGGGGTCGCAAGGAGTCATGCTTAATGTTAAGTGGCTGTGAAACGTTAAAGCTGTAAATTCATCAGGACAGTTGGCCTGGCCAGCTGCGGGGCAAGGGGTGTAAGTGCTTTTCTGCTTGAATTACACACGGAGCAGCGCTGGCTTTGAAATGCCAGGATCCACGCTGAGCTCAGTGAACGCTCCCCAAGCGCGTAGCTCCAGCCCCAGCTCTAATAGCAGGAGCAGTAGGGGTTATTTTTGGAAGCTCTTGGCAGACAGATAGAAAAAGAAACTTCAAAAATCATTCTGCCTCTTTACTGAGGACCCCCTTAGGAGTACTACTGGGAAGAAGTCTGTCGACCTGCCACAGCTAATAGTCACTCAGCAACCCGGCGCAACCAGCGCTCCAGAATCAATGCGCTGCAGCTATTCAGTAGTACCACATCTGATGCTTGAAAGGATGGAAAATACGATCTGTGACAGCTGCTTATGAGTGATAGTGATAGCGAACAAAAAGCCTAACGGGTCCTGGAATGTCCCCGCCCCGCACACAGAAAGGACGTGGAAGGGAATGATGACTTTTCCTAGCACTCTTCAGCAGGCACCGTCCTGCCTGCCAGATTGGCAACTCCAACAGCTCAGCAGCAATTATTCACATGCCACCTCTGAAGCAGTGGTTTGCTACCCACAGCATCCCTGCTACATCCTGTACCAGACTGCTGACTGCACATCAAGGGGTTTTTTACTTCTTGGATGAGAGAATAAGAGACCAACGGACATAAAACAGAAAAGGGTCAAATCTCTTAGTCTAGAATTTGTACAAGGAAAGCAAGTAATTATTTGCAACCAATATGGACAAGGTTAAAATTTAAGCAAGACTAGTTAACTTTAGAAAGAAGGATTTTCTGATGCACCAAAAAAACCGACCAGAGTTTGTTACTGTGGCATTTTAGTACTGGCTTCATTGGGATCTCAGTTGCATATTCTCTTGGTCTGCTTGAAATTCAGCACCCAGCAACACTTAAATATTTTTGGAATTATGGATTATTTCTTGAAATATGATAGTCTCATTTTGATATATAGTAAGACATTTCTTTGGCAAAGGTAACTTTGCTTCAGTCTATTATATGGCTTAGCACATAAAACTTTTGTCTCCAAAACTGAATAAATACTTCTAGTTACACTTCATCTTCATGATCTTCACTCTCATTGTGGGACCATAAGTAAGACTGGTATTTACAAAAAAAAATATTCACTTGTTCTGAGAGAAAAGTTAATTTTTTAAATATAGCTGAAACATTTTAAAATATGTCTCAAAATAATTCTCATTAACTAATCATTTTGGCAAGTTTCTATAGAAAAAAGGTCTTCAGTATAAAGCCATAATGTTATTACTACCATGCAGAATGATAGAACACCTCCCTAAAAAAAAATACAAGAAGAAATTTCATCAGGAGAGAACCTAATTATTAAAGACATTGTAAAAGCAAAAATGACTCTGAGTTTGGTGTACAAAGATGAATTTGATCAAAGGTTAGTTTAATCATTTGTCTATACAAGAAAGTGCTGCCCTGAGTTGTCAGTTGCTCTTCTTGACCTATTAAAAGTCCTAAGTGAATATTATTTTGTAGGTCTCAATTGGAAAGTCTCCCTTAATAACTCATGTATGAGAGCAATTTGTAAATATATATTTTTACTCGTTATTTTTTCCCACAGATAAATATATTCTGTCATCATGTTCAATATCTTGACACTGTAAGATTTTTTTTATCTTACTTTAAGATATATAAACTCTCTTTCAAATATTTATATACCACCAAGAAATATTTTCAAGACTGCCTCTGCTTGTGATTTTATCTTCATGCTAAGGGACTCAAAAGGTTAAGATTTTAATCCACTGCAAGGGATTTGCTGAATAAATATCTTGTTTGTAAGAGCTGGATTAAGACAACATACTAAACCTACTCCATCTAACTACAACACAGTGAATCTTGTCAAGAAAATAAACTCTTCTGTTTATCCTTACTTATGCACAGAGCCATGAATAACTCTTATAACCAGCTAGTGATCCTGCCTACATTATCTTGTCTGTAAACATGCCCTGCATGCTGAAACAGCTGAAAGGAACGTACAGGATTAGGAAAAAATCACAGAAGCTGAAAACATGTTTTGACGCAACTATGGGAGAAAAAAATCCTCTGCTCCAGGTGAAAAGCTTTACAGTCTGTCTCATCTCCCCTTATCCTCACATTGCCCAGAATTGCCTTACTTTGTCAAAAAGAAGCTATGATGAAAAGCTCCTTAGAGTGACCCAACATGAAGGAATGCCTCCTTCTTTAATTTCCCTAAGAGATAAAACAGTATATAGGTGTCTGGTTTCAAATTACTGTTTTTCAAAAGGCACACTAGGAACAGTTAGGAGAAAAGGTTTATACTGAGCAAAAACACACACCTCAAAAGATTTGTTAATTTGTAAACCATTGCTTAAACTTTGAGTTTCAACATTTGACTTTTAACCTAGGAGATCGTTACAAGCACGTTACAAACCTTATCAGGGATCCTATTTTTCATTAATGCATAAATTAGTGGGCTGCTTGGTTAAGGACAGCATCTAGCATTAGCCTGAAGAGGAACAGCTCTTCCCTGACATAGGAATGTTTCACGGCAATTGACCCAGATGGCCAAGAAGGCCAATGTCATCCTGGCCTGTATCAGCAATAGTGTGGCCAGCAGGACCAGGAAAGTGATTCTCCCTCTGTACTTGGCACCGGTGAGCACACTTGAGTGCTGTGTCCAGTTCTGGGCTCCTCAGTCCAGGAAGGACATGGGGGTGCTGAGAAGTGTCCACAGACGGGAAACGAAGCTGGCAAAGGCTCTGGAGCACAAATCCTGTGAGGAGCAGCTGATGGAGCTGATGGTTTTTAACCTGGAGAAAATGAGGCTGGGGGGGACCTTTTCACCATCTCCCTGCAAAGAGTTTGTAGCCGGGTGAAGGTCAGCCTCTTCTCCCAGGCAGCTAGTGACAGGAGTCTTAAGCTGCACCACAGGGGGAAAACCTGTAAGCAGCTACCTGGAGAGCATGGATTCAAAAATCTAAAAAAAATCAGTCTGGGGTTTTTTTCATGTTTTCTCTTCAGATTGAAATGAATCCAGGTGAGAAGTCCATGGAAAGATGGAATTACAGCAACGAGAAAATATTTCAGATGAGTCTGCACACCTTAATAATATACCTGTCCAGAAAGTTTCTACCTATGTGTGTATATAATTATTTCCTCTAATAGCTTTCAAAATTTGAAAAGTGAACATATTTGACATTTTGAAAAATTTGAACATATTTTTCAAATTCTATCTTTGGACCTAAATTTTATGCTTTTCTTTTTCCTACGAAGACAAAGAATGCACACTGCAAAGATCACCAGTTCTCCTCCCTAACCAAATATATTTTGCAATTAGGTTTCCTTAGAATCAAATTCAGAGAAAAAATGTTTCTACTTTTTTTTTTGCAATCTATAAGTACAAAACAAGCCCCACAGTTCTTGTTGCTAATAAAGGCAGCAGCCTCACTCTGCCTTAGGAATTTCATAAAGCACTGCATGATACTAAATAAGTTTTAAAGCATTCCCTTTGCAATCTGCAGTTAGAGGTATGCATATTTATCTGGTAACCAAGTATATTTTACTATTTACACTCTATTTCCACAATAGAATGAAAAAGAATGTGTGACCAGCAGAACTAGGAAAAAGGACAATAAAATGATAATTTAATGTAAAAGTTGGGGCATTCCAGTCAGTTAATTTGCTTTTCTACAGGAGGCGTAACTATCTGGATTTCCATAATATAAAACCGTTTACTCCTCCACTGAGTAGGAATTTATGAAAAAAACATCCCTGTGGCATGGTTTAAGGTCAACTATTACAGTAAAACATTCATTATCATGATACATATGAAATAAACACTTAAATATAAAACACCTCGATTTCTTTCATCAGCAGTAGTAAAAGCAGCAAATAGTTGGTTCAGCAAGGAAGTTTTTACAATTATTTGACAGGATTTTTCATTGTCTGGTCAGAAACATCAACCACTTCTCTATGAGTAAAGATATAAAGAAGTGAACACTGCTTAGTATTCATGGATGCTTCTATAAGTAAAATTATAGCATAGATTTATCCATAAAATAAAGAATCATTTACTCAAGAAATGACTTTGTTTTATTCCCTCAAATAGTTTCACAGGATCAGCAGCCTCTTCTCATAAAAAAAAAATGACCACTCTTAATAAAATGGGGAAAAAATTATACTGATGATGAAAGACACCCAGAGCTCATAAAAATGAATCACTACATATGCTGGTTAACAATGTCTCAATTTAAAACAATATAATTCCTGAAAGTTATGAGGCATAAATAATTTCTTTCATGTGAGCAGTATTTTTATGGATTTGTCAGTATTACCTGGAGAAAACAAACAAATTTTAATATGCGGTCCTCAAACTCTCATGTTAGCATGCACTAGCCAAAAACTGGAATCATAGCTAACAGCGATAAAAATGTTAATTTATTTCTAATCCTGTAGAAGTCTATTTTCTCTAATAGTTACGGAAATGGAAATGAAGTGGTGTCTAAAATGAACACACTGTATTTTGCTTCTTCAAAGACCAAGAATTTCAACTGGGTACTTTTGGATAAGTTGTCCAACATATTTTGTGCAAGATGTATTTGGGACATTAAAAAAATGAACATCCTAAAAGGTATACAACAATACACTGGATAAGGCCTTAGAAATCAAAATGTTTGAGACTTTTTGCAGGGGTAGGATTCCTTCCCATGGACCACATGACCTTTCACATGTGTTTATGTATGTATTGTGCTTATTATTCAGTGTATCTGCACTGGCAAGTAATCCATCTGGTGTTGACAAAACAGCTTTGGAGAAGTCTTTCAGAGTGATGTCCTGCAACCCCTGCCTTCAGGAGAGATAGGATTTTCCTTATCTTTCTCATCTATTATGAAAACTAGACGAATCTGTGGACAGAGATACTACAAATGCATTTCATGTGCTACTATCTGTCTACACATGCCCTTAACTTAAAATGGGGATTTTTTTCCCTTAAATGTATAACTCTTTCGTCCCTCTACAAAATTCTACTGCTCTTGTCTGAGTCAGTGAGTCCAATATTCATATTTAATATCAAAAGAGAGAAAAGCCATTTTCAATCTAAATTATAGAGGAACACTAATGAAATAACAGAATTGAAAAAAAATTAAATTCATTACAAAGAAAAACAAGTATCCACAAAATCCCCATAAAGTTTGCTGCCTAAAATTTTATTGAACAGATTAACAAATTCTTTAATTACTTACACTCTTCTATAGGTATATATACATGCTTTAAATAGTATACATAATGATTATATTCATTTATAATATGTCCATTGTGTCAAAATCTCCAGTTCCCTGGAAATAAGTTCACATTTTATTCTTAGAATGTTTCTTCTGGTGGCATTCATTAAAAATAATTCATAAAACACATGTGGCAATGCTCTGATTTAAAGCAGGCCAAGGCAGAAAAGTATCATGTTGTCACTCTGAGAAAACAGGGTAAGAAACTTAGAACATTTGGATGCACAGAATCATTCTTTTGGATCCCTTCACCTCATCTGTCTTGGGTGTCAGCCCAAGAGATGAAATGCATGTAACTGAGCAGCCTTGTAATTCTGGCACCATTAAGAAGACTGCCTTCCCTTCTCTTTTCCAGTTCTCCTGACACCTGTTCCCAGCCTGTGTTGTCTGATGAAGCCCAGAGGCTGAAGGCCTCTTGAAGATCATCCTTACCATGAGGAAAGACAGACTTTCCCCAGGGGCTGGAAAAAGAAGCCATGTCAGAAACGAGGGCTGAAGAGCCATGTTTGTGAAGGTTTCTGTTACCTGAACAGGATTGCATTGTATTTTGACTTCACTCGTAACACCTGGGTGCTGCACCTCCCAGCCATGGCAGTGCTTCAGCAGACTGTCACACTGTTCTGGACCAGCTGCCTACACCCTCACAAGGCTGCAGTGCTCAACTAAGTCTAATATCTGGGTTCCATTTGTGTGCAAAAACTTCAAAGGCACAAATAAATTCCACTTCTTATTTATGAAACACTTTGGAGCTGTGGCAATGGACAGGAATTGATGCACAAGCAGAGGATTACTAGTTTGAACTAAAGTGCCAGTGCCAACTTTGTAGAAAAATTGAGATGAAGGCAATGAATTGAGAGAGTGAACCTCACCCTAAACTTTAAAACATGCCACAATGCTGTTCTTTCTGGCAATCTGAAACAAGTCTCTTGAAGTTATTTTTCTAGGATCCACATCTGTTCTCTAGTGTTGGAAAGTCACAGTGGGGAGGAGGGGTGGCGAAATAAACATCAGGCAAGAGGTTTTTTTAAAAGGCACCAATTCCTTCCTATTTCCATGGTCTTCTATTTCAGACTTTGAAAGTATAACATGCTCCAGTAATTTGGAAATATTACTGTCTGCCTCAAGCCCAAATTGTTCCTTCAAAATGTGGAATTTCTAAATTTCCCCACAGCTTATACCCTTGCCTAAAACTATTCTGTAAGGCTCACTAAAGTTCTGGTTACTTTGTCAAGGCAGATGCTTCTAAAGACAACCTGAACCACCTCATGCCAGAGGATGGAGATATATTAGCACTTTCATGCCAAGACAATCAATTAATTGGCAATAACTGCTAGAATTAATCAGCCTTGTCTATTTGTTTTCATTACTCAGAAACAAAGCACCAGCATGTCTTTCCTGCTGTCACTTCTGTTCACTTTTTCTATATATTTTGCTTAATCTTAGACAGCATTATATTTGAATTTATTTAAAAATCATGCCTCATACTACTTTTCAGTATCTCTGCTTTTCCTGCATCAGGACAGCATATGGAAATTAAGTGTTCTGCTTGCTGGGCTGTATTTTCAAGAGGAGAAAGTGGAGGTGGGAGTGCTTATTAGGAACACTGGGAGAATCCAGTGATGATATGTATTCTACCTTTGCATCTACAGGGACATTTAACAGGTGACCATAGACTCTTAACCTGTATTTGAAATAGGATTAAAACTAGGTGACAACCTTGTGGTACCATTCTTTGCCAGCCCAAAAGCAAATACTTTTTTGCACAGGCTATCAGCAGCCACAGTCAGAGACTTGGTAATAAATAGTAACATAAATACTCAGGTGAAATCTTGTGAGGGTTTAGGAGAAAATCTCTGCCCCAAGAACAGAAACATCCTTTAGACAGAGCAGATACTGGGTCTGTACAGTTTCAGCTTTGCTATTGTTATCTATTGCTGATTGTTTACTCACTTCCAGGATGGAAATGTAAATACCTTATCCACAAAGACGGACCAGTCGGTGACATTTTACAAATATTCTCAGCCAAAAGGGCTTTTTTTATATGAATAAACTCCAGACATCCATGTTGAACATAAACCTAGTCGACCAAATTCAACTGTCCAGTCCCGACCTTCTCCTTCATGAGTTTTGTTTTTCTCGATATTACTGTTTGAAGCCCTTCCATAATTTATAGCACATTATTCCACACGTTCTTTAGTTTTCAAAGCCAGGTCCTAAATAAAGACCAAAAAACACTTCAAACAACTTAATCCTTCCTAGAAAAGGCTGTTAGCATTCAAAGATGACATTACATCAAAAGCAAAGGTTAAACTCCAGAATGCATTCTTTGAATGAAGTAACAAAAGCTCTATTATAGCCTTTGATCACTTGAGCTCACCTGTAGGAAATGTTACACCTTTTTATTAAACTGTTGAATTGTCTTTGCTGTACAAACTGGAGACATTCTTGACAGGCTTAAAGTCGTTAACACCTCTGAGGAATGCTCAGCAGAGCCTATAATACTCTCTCATGTCTATGCATGTTAGTATAACAATTCTGTACTTTCCTAACATCCCTGGCACTCTTTCCTTTTCTTATTTCTTTAACAAATTTATTTAAATTAGTATATTGGCAGAAAATAGCATATTGACAAAATTATCCATGACACAAAAGTGCACAGCAAAATATTTGACCCTATCAAGAAATAAAGACCCTATCACTAAATTAGAAAATTTTTTGAATTACCATGAGTGATTTTTTAAATACATCACCACTTAATTACTGAAAAGAAAACCAAACAACTCTGCATATTTAATTGATAGCCGGGTAGTACATTTAGCATTGTCCATTACCAGCTGCAATACACACAGTCAATTCATTTTTCCGATAATCTGCATTCACATTCTGACACACACATACCTGCCATGCTTTTCTTCCCTCTCTCGAGCATTGATACTTTGTATATGCATGCAAATACGGACTATTAAAATAAAAATAAAGATCAGCCTTATATCTTTAGTTTCTCTTCTTTTAAAGATTGCTACATATTTATGTAGCCTTAGAAGCACTGCAAATATAAACGTGTCTTCTCTTAAAAGGAAGTAAATAAATAAGCTTATAAGGATTTTCTGACAATGCAGGCTGTTATTTAGTTCTAATATCTTTAACAACGAACAACTGAAAGCTATTTTCCCCCAGCCTCTGTGGATAATTTTTTTTCTCCTTTTATTTCTTCAGTTCTTTTGCACAGCTCATCTCTTTATGCCTAAAGATTACTTTTATAGACACCAGTAGTCCTACATGAATGCACTCTCAAACACAGAGAACTAGGAGTTGATTCTCCTCTTTTTCCCAAGTTGTGCTCTATATACATTGCTTCTTACATGTCACAAAGCTTTTGAATATTTCTAATAACACTTTACACTTCAGGTTCTGAGACATCTTCCGCTGAATAAGCACTCATGTACATGAAAGCTGACTTCCAGACCATCCCTGTATGCACATACAAAAAGAATTCTTACATAGCAATGGATGCTATGAAACAGGTGAGGGCAAACAACCACCAAATATAAATTATGACAGATTTTTAAAAAGAGTATGTATCCTTTAAAAAAGGAAATGCACCTGCTGTCTGTAATGTAGCTGAAACCTCACACACAGGCTCATGCAATCAGCAGAAAGTAAGTTTACATCCTTCTTTCCCTCTAGATCTATGATTTTCTTAGAGAACTTCTGACTTACGCTTCTATTCGTGGCCTATTTAGAGATAACTATTCAGCGGAGGCTTACAGTGAGCTTCTGGATCTTAATCCTGTTGTCTCGATTAGTCTCTCTAATGATTACACAGTTTGATTGCCTCAGAGGGAGGTGGAGAAGAATGGGGCAGAGGGAAGGGAGCAGTTTGTGTAGTCCCCATTAGCTCCTGATTACAGGAAAAACAAGATAGTGTCATGTTGTCTGAGTTCAGTGGGGAGGAAGGTAACATGCCTCAGAATAATTCTGTACAATCAAGAGATTAGAAGGATTAAATGTAACCAAACCTTTCCTAAAACAGAAGTGATGAGCAATATGTTTTTAAATGGTAAACACTGACTAATTTGTTGACTCATTTGTGTCTACTAACACAGTGAGAGCACTGGGGAGAACAAAGCAGCTGCCCATACCTGTTTCCATACTGAATCACATGGAATGGATTTAAGACTGCTGTGCCTATATGACTTTATTCATTGAAGAATTCTGTCCTTTATGACTCAACTGGGCAATAAAAATTCAGTATTTTCTAAAACTATGAATTTTTCTGTACCTTTGGGTGACCAGAACAAATGAGTGAAAACTAGCTCACTTGGAAGAAATTTTCATCAGCAGTTTCTTCTTAGATATGAGTGATTTAGACTTCATATTTTTCATAAAATTTGAAAATGGATTTAATGAAAAATACAATCAGAAAAACAAGATAAATTTATTTGTTAATACGCTTTGAAAAATTATATAAAAATAAGCCTAATAGACTTTTCATTTTTCTACTTTTGATCATTTCTTAAAAAAATAATAATTTCCTTATTTCATTTTATGAAAATACCTTATTATTTGCAGTAATGTATGGAAATTCTTCATCAAATGTCTTCAGTGTCTGGAGAACAATTTAATCTTTTCTGCAATCAAAGTGCTGTCAGATGCAGAAAGCAATATTCACTCTGCACAGAAAAGTCCTTTTTAATCCTCACAAGAACCCTACTGTGTGATAATATTCACAGCAGTGAAATCACAGGAACATATCCACTTCTATTCTCTCTTAAAAGCTTATAGACGGTGATGGCTTAAACTGAGAACAGCAGCTCCTCCAAATCCAAAAAACCGTATCCCATCCTTATCAAGCAAACATCATCTGGGCTGCTTATTCATTTTTGAAAGTAATTTATCCCTAATGTTAGCCTGCTCCTCCCTTCAAGGCACAACATTTAGAAGAGAGAAGTAACTGCAGTGAAGTATGCAAGCTACATGTCCCAAAATTATCTGGAAAGCAAGTGCAACTCCTTCCTATACATGCAGTAACACCAGAAGAGTGGAGGAGCTGTGGTCTGTCCCTTGGTTTCCTCACAACAGCAAAATAAAGATAAGTTTATAAAGTTAAATAAGGAGTTTATGTAACTGGTTTAAGATAATGTATCATCAAAAGAAATTAGTAAGTCAATCTCTATAAGGAGAATGACTATATTTTTTGAGGTTAGGCAATGTAACGAAAAATACCCATTTCTGAAGTCCTTGATCAGATGAAATGTAGGAACTCTTGGTTTCCAAAGATGTTTTAATACATGTAACTCCACTTCCAACCAACACAAGTTGTAACAGCATAGGAAAACTGAAAGTTTACAGCTCATGCAGACAATAGGCTAAAGCTCACAACAAACTCAGAAACAGCCTGGAAAAAATTTTGAGTTGCTCTTGGCTTCAGATCCCTGGCCTTCAGTCACCAGGATGAGTCTCAGATTAGCATTCTCAAATCTGTTTAATTCATAAGCACTGTGTTTACCACAGAATCATAGAACAGCCTGGGTTGGAAGTGACCTATATAGGTCACCTGGTTCCAACACTCCTGCCATGGGCAGGGACACTTTTCACTAGACCAGGTTGCTCAAAGCCCATCCAATCTGGCTTTGAACATTCACACGGATGGGGCATCCTGTTTCCAAGTAACCTATTCCAGTGTTTCATCACTGTCACAGTGAAGAAATTCTTCATTACTTCAAATCCATTTTTTTTTTCGGTTTAAAACCATTACCCCTTCTCCTTTTGCTACAGACCCTACTACAATGCTTGTCTGCTTCACTCTTCTAATCCCCTTCAAGTAATGAAAGGCCAGAATTGGGTATTCCCTGAGCCTTCTCTTCCCCAGGTCGAACAACCACAACTCTTTCAGCCTTTCCTTATGAAGTAAGCACAGCTATCCACACAGACCTTCCACCGATGCCTAAACTGGACATCTCTCAGCACTCTTTCCCCACTTGGAGTCAGAATCTGATGTTTACTCAAATTGTAATAGAACATAAAATGAGTAATGGTGGGAAAAAAAATTATTGACAATCACAGAAAAACTCACAGGACCAAGTTTTCCAAATACAGGCTTCCTTCTTGCTGGAAGCTCAGCCTTGTTTAGAAAAGTATTGGCAGTAGCTGAATTAGAGATCTGAAAGAACAGGTTAACATGGGTGTTTTAATAAAGAAAAACAGTGATTTTTGAATAGTCACCCCAAAGTCGCACTTTTTTTCGGACCATTTGTTCAGTACCCTTAGTAATCATTAAAGGAGTTTACGGATTCTTTTGACACGTTATGCATTACAAGCAGAAGCTAGAAAGTTACAACACTAAAAAAAGAAGTTGGTTGCCCTAGGCATGTTTCAGCTTACTGTCAGCTCAGTCTGTTCTAGTGTTTCACTTGTAATAGCTCCCTTGCTGTACTGATGACTAATAACAATAAAATATTAACAAAATAGTTTTGCTTGGTGGTGACTCTAGAGACAGGAATGAAAGACGTTGTTGCATCCTCTGTTTTGTTTCTAGTCTGACAACTGGTTTTGCTCCCATCGCTACTGTAACATTTTGATGCCAAAGGGATCAGTACTGCTGTATTCACCCTAGGAATAAACAGCCTGATATGTTCTCTTCACCTTAGAGGGATTTTTTTTTCTGTAGTGCCTCCTCCTTCTCGACTAGGACTTGCTAATACCCTCCAACTTCCCCTAGCTTTTCCCACTCCTCCCAGATGTTGCTAAAAGACGACAGTGATGCTTTTCGTCCTTGGGCTGCCTTGCTGCCCATGTTGAGCTCCCTTTGATCTCTTCCAGCTCCTTCTGCACTCATTCAGCCTCCAGCTGCAGGCCTTAGAGCCGCTACAATTCCCAGAGCCTCCAGAGTGATGCTTTCTTCACAAACCAACCCTCTCCCCCTCTGTACTGCCATGATGGATGTGAAAGGTTTGCCAGTTCTCAGAAGGCTCTCCTGTAAAATCACCCCAAAATACCCAACAGATCAAATTTGAAATTTATAACAATATATTTTTATTCCACTGTAATTACTGCTTGTAATTTTTTGTACACCTGTAACATTTTGTGAACATGCGTACAGGTCCCAGGTGAAATTGGGCACTACCCATAGAAATAAACAGCCCTCAATACAGTTTGCCATATGAACTTAAACAGACCAAAGATAAGGGAATCAGATACTATAATTCTGATTATCTCATTGGACTCCAAAGTACAGCTGAATTTCCACAAAACCTGCGGCAACTGCAGCAAAAGTGTTCAGGCTGTACTATGAGCTTGATACGTTGTATACCGAATTGAGCCTTTATACATTTCTGGTGGTTTTGTGAAAGTTCCTGTGGTTCTAGGACTTACAGAATTATGGTCTATTTGTTTCAGCACTAGTGCCTTATGAACAAGGGGTCTGTTAAGGGTTTCTTAAACATCTAATTCAAACTAAACTCTAAAGAAAATTAAGTTTCTTTAAACCAATTAAGGTCTATTTTTTTAATCCCTTCAGTGCTGTTACGTGAATGTACAATTTTATATGCAAGTTAGGATGGATTCTTAGAATAAGAACAAATAAAATACAAGAGAAAAAGCAAAATGAAGTGAAATGAAATGAAATAAAATAATAATATTTAAAAGTTTTTAAAAGTCAGGCACTAACCAACAATATAATGGTTGACTTTTGCATGGTCTGTGTAGTTTGTAGCCTGTCATTCAAACCAAATGATGCCTTTAAAATATGTTTTGCAAAGAGTGTGACAAGATTGGCAAATACTTGTGGTCTCAGAGAGACTCTCCTTTGTCCTCATGTTGTGATTCTCACCTCTTTGTGGTAGATCCACAGTTTGTCCTCTCAGACTCTTTTATTCTGGTGCCTTTTCAATTCTAACACCAGTCAACTCCAGATTGCAGCATCCCTTGGCATTGTAGTGGTGATGACTCACATTACCGCTGGCACTTCATCTTCTGATAATTGTGTAATTAACTTACTGTGTAATCACCATTGTTTCCAGCAACTTGTTACATGATTGCTGCCTCATTTCACAAAGGAGCACATGTTGGTTTTGACACTGTCAAACCATGAGATATTTGAAGACTTGTGAACTTCATGATGTCTGGAGGCTTGAGAGCCAGTTTGTCATAGCTCTGATGTGGAAGCTGAGTCCTCTTGAGGTGTGTCATCATCCTTATATGGATAAAGACAATCTCCCTCTAACCTCCAAACCCGAATGTTTCTGTTATTAATTTACACATTCGCAAAAATAAATACGTTCTAGGTATATGGAAACTTCTATCAGTTAGGAAAATTAAAAAAAAAATAGATATGCTGAGCACTGCATATGTCACAGTATGCTGCGGGTTTTATTTTTCTACGTGTATATACTGCAGTCTCCATACTTTTCCACATTCTCTGTTCTTTGCTTCTGTTTTCAACCAAAGTATTTTTTCTTCGGGTTTCTATTGAATTTCTCTCACCTCTTGCATTTCATTCACTCATTGAGAAGAAGTTTTAAACAAGATTTTCAAGGGATTTCAAGAAGAGGCAAATGTCTTCTCATCCCACAGTCTTGTATAAAAAAACAGGGAAGAAAGTGTTCCCAGTGATTCATTACAAACATGGCACCTTTTAAATGCGAATTGTTGTCTTCATTTTTCTCATGCACAGGTGGATTGCTCATTTTTGTACCAGCTGTGCTTTGTTTTGGTAAATAGTAAAAGGAATCAGGAACTCCCTGCAGTTCAAACTGACAAATTTTCCCCAAATCTTTGGATTGTATAACTATTTAATAGCCTACAATCAGACCAAACCTTGACCTAAATGAGGATTATATCTGCAGATCAGTAGCAGAAGCAGAGTAGGACAGAATTTTTGGGCACTAATCTGGGAACTAATCAGTGGGATTTAATCCAGCGTGTGACAGACTCTTTGCTTCAATTTCTTAGGCTGGAGGCCAGGGACATCTATTCTAAACCTGCCTTTTGAATTTCCCTGAGATTGCTGAACATATTACACTGGATACGACCACATTATTGTTATATACGAACAGTTAAAACTGAGTCTGGATTCAGATGAGACCCAAACCACTTTTTCTACTGAAGACTTCTCCAGTGAGACAGGCCAGAAGGGTGATGTTCACTATTGTTTAAATATCTGCCAAACTGCAGCTTTAATATTAATGGCTTATTCAGGTCATGCCATTTCTTAACGGGTTTTTTTGTATCATCCTCTATGATATTTATGCTAATGGCCAAATGCTTTCAATGTACTTAATTTCCAGCTTCAGTGAAATAACTTCTACACATCTAATTTAAAAAGTAGAACACTTAATTTAAACAGAATATACATAAAAGGGTTTTTTCTCTTTTGCCTTATACTGCTATTGTTAAGCCTGAATCAGATATGAAATCTAAGCTTGTTACTGGGAAAAAAATCCATTCACATTCAAAGTTTAATGTTACTCAGCTCTCCATACAATCACTGCAATAAGACTTTATCTGCCTATTATGAGTGTCCTTGACAGAATGTTCGCAGAGCTAATCATTTACAGAAGAAATTAGAAATGAGGGCAACAGGATATGTAGATTTTTTTTATATGTGTGTATACATATATACTTGTATACACACATATAAAAAAATACATACATATCTTGGAGCTGATTTTTTTTCTGCTCTGGACATTTGCAACTTCTTACTAAAGTCATAACTCTTCATATAAGTCACTATAACCTAAGCAAGGAAATCAGAGCTTCAGGATTCAGTCAGGTTTTATAAATTCTTTCAATTACATAAAGAGTTTTTAAATTCTTAAAATAAAAACCACTGCTGTATATGCATTCATTACATTATTGAAGAAAATGTCGTTATCAAATATAATCCTACTCAGTGGTTATTATGGTGAAATCATATACCTAAACAACAAAAACCTTCAGAAAGGTATGGTATGATTCCATGCAACTATTTACAGTTGGTGGCTGAATACACATTCTGGTGCAACTTCTTTTTTAACCTCTTAATGAAACCTAATACTGCGGATTGGAGTCTATCTCCTCAAAACTGCAGCTTACAGGATACCTCTGCGGTGCATTAATCTTTTAACCCCTTGAGGCATACTGAACATCAATTACACAGTGCTGTTGCCCAGAGGTGAGATATGTGAGCTGGAGCTAAAGACAGACTACAGCAACGGCATCTTACACACAGATCATGAGCAATCCATCTTCTTCAGGGTGTGGGGGCAGAACAACTTTGGAAAGCCATCAAGGCATAATACTGTATTTGAGTGTATTTGCGACTAAAACTAACTTGTCACACAACGAAGAGCTCGCAAATCATCCTGACCCTCCTGACCCCAGTTCAATCTGCGGCTGAGGAGCACAGGGTGTTAAAAAGCCTCACAAGGTCCACACAAAAGAAGCAAAAAAGGACTCTTATAACAACCCTGGATTTCTCAGAGCATCCAGTTTAGGAGGAGACTGGAAAGTAAAGACCACCACCAAAATTGAGAATTATCATTGGTATTGCTTAAAGACACGACAAAATCCATTTTGATAAAAAAGGGGGAAATCAGCTAAAAAAACCGCTATATGAGCCCGCTGCTACTGAGATTTCACAGCAGCTGCAAATACTAAAAAGTGAGTTTTTCCTACTTAATAAAGCTCCCATAGAAATTACAATAACTGTATGCTTGCTCTATATTTCCTTTCAGGCAGTAAGTTTGTTCTTAATGTGTTTGTCACATTAAGGCAATAAGAGTTTTTATCGCTTTAGGAAGTATAAATCTGAAATATACAGAGTGATTATGAACTTCAGCTTGCTTAAGGATAGATGGAACTGATACACCACTTGTCAGGGTAACCAGTACTTGCTGTTATAGGACTAAATGCTTGTGTCACAAATACATGAATACCTTTTATGAGCAGCTACCTATAGTTTCATCAAGGCTTGCCTGACATGCAGCTCTCTATTCAAAAACTCACCTAAGCAGCAGGTTCAAGAAACTTCTGAAACACTGATTAAAGGATACATTGACTAAGGATAACTGTATATTGAATAATTGATGTGTTAGAGGATGATAGATGCATTTCCAACGATTTTTAAGGAGTCATCCTGGGGCTGAAAGAAAGGAATGAGTAGCCAGGAACCAACAGTATGGTCAGACTGCAAAACTAAGAGTTTGTTACCTGCTTTTTATTGTTCCTTTATTTCTATTTGAGAGAATAGCATGAAAGTAAAGGAAGTCTGCATATGTCTGCGTTCAAAACTGTGCATATCTTGATACCAATTGCACGGCTAATGAACTATCAAAATCAGTGCACATTACTGGATAATTTCTTTCTTTGGAAATAGTGGGTGTACCTCTTTCTGTGGAAATTTTTTCTTGGGGTTGCTATTTACTGCCTGCTCAATAACTTCTGTGAATTTCTTCTCTAAATTTATTATTATTAATTAATGTTTCATCTGACATTGCTGCTTACTGTGTTTCAAGAATATTCCCCATTTTAGAGATATCCTTTAATATGAGAAGTGATCTATGCTGGCTAAATGCATAAAGGCATCAATATTTCTCTAGAAATCCAATAGAGGAGCCACTACTGTGAAAATCTATTAACTCTTATTGTTTGTCCAACCATTGTCTGTGACATCCTTAAGTCAGTCAAGACTGTCTGCTCTTGCTCACAGTCACCAATACCCTTCACAGATGCAGGTGTTTAGAAAGCAAAGCAGTTTCCATAGGTCTGTGCACCTGCCCAAAGTTCCTCAGTAGCACAGGAACAAATAAATTTGTCAGCTTTAAGATAAGGATCAAATAACTTACTTTTTTTCATACATAGGGTGGTAACATTCATTTTTTTACTGCAGCAGAGCAGGTTCCATCTTCTACTCATGCCCAGTCTCTGCTTAAAGATAACTGCAGTTACCTCTATTTGCCTACGTTTTCTACTCTTGCCTTCGCTTGCAATACTATCAGTATTTTAAATACCTGAAAAAGGCATGAAATATTGAGGAATTTGCTTGAACTGAACAACGAAAGAATTAAACGCAGTAAATAAACACTCACTTTAGGAAAGTCAAACATTATATAGATTATAGGTCTTCCTAGAATTAGCATGTTGCAGCTGCAGAAGCTTGCTGTGATGGTAAATAGCTTTATACAATCACAGCTTGCATTCAAGGGGAAAAAAGACTAGCTTGAAGTTCGGTATTTTGCACACATATAAACAGCCTTGAACCTGGCAGCAGAAATGCTGAAGTTGGTGGAGTCACTGATTTTAGTAGGGCTAGGGTCTCACTCCCTCTTTTTTTTTTTTTTTCTTTATTATTGGAGGTGTTGTCAGTATCTTTCGTTAATGGAGCAGTAAAGGAGAGTCTTTGCTCCGTTAGATCTTTAACTTCTAGATAGAGAAAGCTAATCTAAAATAGGCTCCCTCTAGGGTTAATGGATGCAGATAGACATCTCCAGAGGGTGTTTCATCCCACCTAGTTTTGATGTATACCAAGGAAGAACTGCCCTCAGGATAAGCATGTTCCTCTCTGCTGATTATAGAGAAAATATAAATGACTAGTGCATTTAGGTGTCTGGCTTTCAGATGGCTAACTTTACATTAAACAAATAACACTCTGAATAGAGATTTAGATGTAGGTATTTTATAAATTCTTGTGATCTCACTTCCAAAATGAAAATACAAATGTTGAATAAAGAAATTATGCACTAAGACTGCTGTATACAGGCATGCAAAGAAGTTAATGGGTCTCTCCCAACACCATTAAACTTTCCATAACATTCTAGATAATCCTTATTTCTTTGATTGTTCTGAATAAAGTAGTTCTATGTTATATTATCTATAAAGCCACACAACTAGAGTAATAGTCATTGCTTTCATATACGGACACTTACATACCACCTTGTGTGTGTGGCTCTCAGAACGTCTTTAAAACATTAATTAATTTAACTTCCCCATGAGCAAAGTAGCTCTATTGTGTTTCCTATACAGCTGTTGAAACCACAGCAGCACACATGGGATAGATTCTAGTTCTTGAGAACTACAAAGTTTCATTTAATGCTCAACTTATGAAACAAAGACTTTTGAAAGTTGCTTTCTGGAGGAAATTATTCTTGGCAGCAGTGCCAAAATTACAACCATTCTTCATTTTTGTGCAACCTGTGACTGGCAATTTTCATATAAGAGAAGATTAAAATCAGACATGCTGAGATACTCTAAAATCTTGTCAAATTAATAAATATATTTCTATGGCATTTTGGAGGAAAGTTTGAAGATTAATATATGACACAGTCCTATCTATCACAATACACTATACAGAGTATGTTGAGTGTAAATTATAGAACTAGCTGGGTAAAAGTTATCACCATTCTTTTTGAAATGCTTGCCCTTTAAGTACGGTGTTTATTCTGAATTTGAATTAAAATGAAAATTATTTTTGGAATAATTATTAAAAATTATTAAAATTATTGATTGAACATTTAAAAAATATTGTATCTGTACTTATAAAAAATGAATTTAATTTAATATGTCAAAAAATACCTTATAGCTGTATGCTATTAGATAATCATGTATTCTATATATTATATAATCTGCATATCTACAAATATATATGCAGATGCAGAGAACCTCAGAGGAAAAAAGTCAGTAACATTGGAGACTATGTTAAAATTTTCAGAAGATTGTGGTTTATTATTTTGATCATTGAGAAATGTTTTTAATACATTTTTACAATCATATAACTCACTGTGGGAAGAACATTTCCATATGTTATATAAACTTGCTCATAAACTTGTTCCTTGATATATCACTAGTGCTTTTTGAAATCACTAGTATTTTGAAAAAGAAGATTAATCACAATAATATTGACTAGGCTAGAATACTTTATCTATTGAATGAAAATCATATTATTTTCTCACATACTAGTGCAATACTTTAGCATTTTTGACATAAAAAGGATCATACTCTAATTTATGAAAGTAGGTGACTAGGACTTCTCATATATATACTTCATATATAGATAAATGCACATCTGTATGTACATCTATGTACCTGTATGAACACAGAAATTGCAAGGACTTTGCATTACATTTTATACTTTTAATTATTTGCAAAGAGTACACAACGTCTCTTTCATTATCTACTCTGACTGTCAGAACATTCCCATCATTAGGAGCAGATCAGCTGTCCTCTCTCCTGTAAAAGCATTCTAGGACTTGCTTCTAAAGGTCCCCTATAGTCCAGAGAGAAATCCATGGGCCTCCAGATATCACTACACACTCTTTGGAGCCATACACCTCTGTAGTAAATTCACTGATCCACCAGTTTCTGCCAAAATTAAAGTGTGGAGCCTGTTTGTAGATAGCGTACCCAGCTCCCATTTCCAAGAAGAAATTGGAACTAAGAGTTTATTTCTGGATAATTTTGCTCAGCATCTCTGCTGCCTCACCTCACCCAGCCCAAAATACCTCACTCAGGTTTTTTAAGGTGGGGCTTCTCCTCTGAGAGGCAGACAGAGTGCTGCACAGAGGGCTGCTCTTTCTCTGCATGTGACAGTTCTTGCCTTCTGGTTTATGGGAGAATAGGTGACACAGGCTGAAAACTCACAACAAAGAACGCTGGGTGTCTGAAGCATGCACGGAATACAATACAGGACATTTCTCCCTCTCCAGTTAGCAGTCTGTTGCAGCCACAGGGCTTTTCTCAGCGGATGAGTTTACCTGTCTTAGCACTGCTTTTGGATCTTGGTGCCAGAAATGCACAGAAAAGTATCTACTAATTATCTGATAAATGTGTTTGTTCATGTCTGAAGTGCAGCTTATCTAATTGCCAGTGCCCTTCCTATCTTCCTCTAAGGGGTGGGTTTAACTGAGAATTCTCCCAAAGAGCTTGCTTTTCATGTGAGTAATTATGTGCTTTGCTTGCTTCGAAGGGATATTAGCTCATCTGCCAATGGCAGCAAAGGAAAAAAATAATCTCAAGGAGATTCAGATCTAAAATAATACAGAAGCAAAGAATTTGGGATTTGTGGCTTTAAACTTCATTAAAATTAACATAAAGTTATCAGTGAGGCTTGCTAGAAAGTACTAGAAGATCTGTGTTACTGGAAATTCTGTCTTAAGGGCATAAACTTGTAAGGCCAGGTCACTAATCAGTTTCATACTTGGGAGTCAGGAGATTGGAAAGTTAATAAAAACAATTAAACAAACAAGAAAAAAATAGGGGTTATTAAAGAGCCTAAACTTGCAAGCTCTTGCAAACTTTGCAAACCTCTTCACAACCACTTGCACATCTGAAACTCCCCTGACTTTCTGGGTGCTAGCAACTTCAAGGCCCAGATGTCTTTTTCTTAACGTCTTGCAAATCTTCAAGAGCTACTACAAACCTTCAAAAACCAGAAAATGGTTTAGCTTCTTGTTATGTCTACTGGATTTAGAATGAGAGGAGAAGGACACAATCAATTTCATAGGATATATAGCATTAATTTGCCTGGAATATGGCTCATCTTATTTAATACAGTAGAAAGCATTAATCTGGATAACAATGATAACTTGTGATATATATTACATACAATTTAAAATAATGTTTGCATTTCTCATTAGAACAATCATGTGGCTGAAGGAGAATGTTAATACAGTTAGATAGTTATATAGGTTCATTTGAACATAACCTTCCATCTTGAATATTATTCTGATACAGGCAGATACGACCCCTTCTGCCAGTACATATAATACAGCCTCATCTCAGCAAAACACATTACAATTCAGCATAATTTCACTGAAGAAAAAAAAAAAAAAACAAGATTCGGAACATTCACAGAAGACAAGCAATTATAGGAGATCAATGCATCTTTTATTTATCAGGTCACTGTAAGTTTTCTCACACATCCAGAGAGAAAAATGGATGAAATATAAATGAAACAAAAGTATGGCAGTGTCCAACACATTTTAGTACCCCTTAGTAACAAAGAAGCAAATTTCTGTTTCTCAACAGACTAGATTTGTGCAAACTCTCAGACACCCTAATCTATAAATTATTATTAATTTACCCTATAAATTTACCCTTCTTACACCTTATCATCGTCCTCATGATTTTTTTCTTCTAAATACATTGCTACTGACATGGTTGTCTGTAAACCTCACCAAAGTGGGAAAATCAATTAAATAATTATTCATTGTTACAAGTATTGCAAAGACCTGCTACTCCTATAGGAATATCTTTTCAGCAAGACAGTGCAATGTGATGTGGCACTCTTATTTCAAAGATGTGCAAATTAACCATGGAAGTACAATATTCCTGGCTGAGTGGAAATATCTACATCTATGTTATTTTGACACCTTATCTGTACCACAGCAGATGTCTCACAGCAGCGTTCCATGCAAGCACTGTCTTGTAAGAGGGGAGCCCAATACTGAAACATAGAGAGGTTCCATCTCACAGGGATCAGACCTTCAGAATCTTCAAGCTTTTGAAGAAAAAAAAAAAAGGGAGACTATGATACCCTAAATAAAATAGACTACTGGACTATTATTGCTAATAACTTTTGTCCCAATTGCACACTCCTTTCCAAAACAAGACAGGAAGAAACTGAGATGATTTCTGGCTGAAGTACTATGGAGAAAACTAAAAGCAATGCTGCAACTATTTATTTTATGCTTTTATGTAGCTTTTATGCTACAAGAAAGTGTGAAGATTCAATGGCAAGATGGTGGAGACAGGTGTTCAAAGTTCCCTGATACTGTTATAAAACAAGCAAACTCCTGCAAAGTACTTTTGCTTTTGCACAAATGTGAAATAAAACCTGGAAAACAAAGACTGCCAAGTAGCCTGAAGGAAAATTATATAAAAAATCCCTTCCCTCTTCTCTTCTAACCTACTCCACTTCCTGCCTCCTTTCTCACTCTACTGCTTTCCCTTCAGCTAATCATCCCTGAAAAACAAACAAAAAACATCTTCATATTGAAGAGATAGAAAGACCCTAAAATACTACCACCAAGTGGAGGCCCTATCCTTTTTGCCATTATTTGTCTTATCTTCTGTACTAAGGTCACACCTTCTTTAGGTAGACAATTACATTTATTCTACAGAGTCTAGAATAACCACAGGTTTGCCTGGTTCCTCTTACTGTACAACAAATAACAACTAGAAATCACACCGAACTATGTGATAAAATTGTGAAGCAACACGCTTAACTTCTTTCAGCTGAAGAGTTTGTCTTCACCCAGTATAGTTTGGGAGGAACAATGAAGAGAAAGTAAAATATCTGGTATGAATCCCTCTCACTCCTAAGTACAGTTATTTACTCTATCCTTACACTATTTAAGTGAATTGAAGCAAGACCAACTGCACCTGGTCAAGAACTTTTACCCTCTATTGAGATCATCTAAATAAGAACAATTTTAATTAAGAAAAAAAAATAGGATTCAAGAAACAGATAAATCTACAAATAAATTTTACCCCAAATCCTGTAATAATTGACATCCTGATTTCCTCTCAAAATTTCAGCATTTTAAGTGAAAGAATTACCCAAAAGGTAAGCTTTCTTATACATATAAAGGATTTGCTGATGCTATTTTGTGAGTTATGAAGCAGTACAGAATTTGAGTCAATGATGCCTGAGCCTTGGTTCAACAGGGCTGACATTTTTGATTTATTTACTAAGACCTGTCTTTATTTACATTAGAAGATTTTTTTATGTGTAAATTCAATATGCCACTTAGATTGTAAGTCAGTGACTTGGATTGTTGATTATCTGTCTCAGACATTCATTAACCATTTAACAGCTGAAATAAACACCCATTGCCATGACATTTTGGGTAGGATTCTTTTGTTGGTTTAGTTCTGGGAGTCTATATTTAGTGAATGAGCATCTAAGTTTCTGTCAGTGGAGACAGATGTCTCAAATCAGTTGTCTAAATGCAGGCATCTCGAGCTGTTTGGGCTTTCTGGGATGTCTGTAAGGCAGATATGACACACGTCCTATGGGAAAGTTAAATCTTTCTGAGATGGCAGCAAAAAGCAGGTTGGGATATTTTAGCTTGTCTGCAACGACAAGAGAGGCCTTTTTTAGGCAAATGAATTAAACCTCAAATCAATGCACTGACGAAGAACTTTTTAGTACTTTTGGTCAACTGACTTGACTCCATTGATTGGATCCAGGAATTTCTTGTCCTCAGTCCACGCTTTGTGGAGGAAAGTCTTCCAAATTAGAGAGAATTTACAGCAAGTTTACATCACTGGTCCACTACAAAACACTTAAATTTTGTGATAGAGACCCAATGGGTAAAAATGCAAGATTCTAGTAGGGATTGTTTATAACAATTCTCTCACTTTCAGAAATTGCTGATATTTTGAAAGCAAGGCAAGATGTCAAATGATATTCAGTTATTAGATTATTAGAAAATTTGTACCAATACTTATAACAATACTATGCAGCCAAAAAAAAGATGAAATTTTTCCTGCTTCTTTCTGAGAAGCTGGAATATATATTGATTTGTGTATTGAGACTGATGTCCAGTCACTTCACATGAAGCTTACATGATATCCTGACCGACTCTTATTCAGGTTTTCACAACCCACCATCATGACTGAAAAAAGAATGATACTTGGCTGACCAACAATGGCCACCTAAGTTGCAGGTATTTTAAAAATAATAATAATTTTAAAATCCTGTGCAGATAAGAATATAAATGTGATTGAATTCTAAAACTACTTAGGTGCCTAAATACCTTAAACTCCTTTAAAAATCCATGTATAAGAGTGCATTTCCCCTGCAGTTGCACTCACTACTGAAGAGAGATGTAAGTATATATTGCACTATCCAGTACCAACACCAGAACCAGTCTAGACGCAACCTTTAGCATCCTTAAGGTTGTTGGCAATTGATTTCCTGAGTTTCTCAGGCAGGCTTTGAGCTTGCAATGCTCAAGGCAACTGAAATTATGCTACCTAGATTGATTTACTGAGTTGATGGTTTAGTTAGTCTAACATATGTATAGTACACTCTTAAATTTCAATAGGAAGTTTCAACTCATAAACCTTAACATTTTAAAATCAGTAAGTACCAGAGATGCAAGTACAGTCATTTAAATTATTTCACCACAGCAATACAAAGAAAGATAACTTAGAGTATGCATGCTTTAAAGCAGATAGAAGCCAGGGGCTTTTTCCTATTATGGCAATTTACAACGTCATATGAATCTGTCAGCTTCTCTAGATTTAAGTTTACATTTGTGAGTTTTAATTTAAGAATTCTCAAATTTAAGATTTGACATAGATTTAGAGTTGATGACACCTAGCATGCTTTTTATATACCCTCAAAAATATGCTATAAGCTGTTTTGAGCTTATTTCCTCATCACTTAATTCAATAAAAACCTTGTTATCCAAATAAAGGAAATCAGAATTAGATTCTCAGTGAATACACAATGAATGGCACCAACCCATAGCACTAATGAATGGTATAATACGGGTAGTTGTGAACAAATACTTCTTGGGAAAAGAGTTTTCAAGTCATTTAAATGAGTATTCAGTTAAATTATAGTTTCAAATTTCTGAGATACATTCATTACTCTCATTCAGCCCATAGAAGATGCAGTTTCCATTAGACCTTCCAGTTTGACTAGTACAGTAATAAAGAGCTCAGAAAAGCAGACATGGTTCATTCTGATATATGTTTGCCTTTTAAAAGTAATTTTGACTATTATTTCTTGTTACATCCTGTCTTGAAATTATTGCTATAGCCACTGTAAACATGAGCATATAACAACTTTATTCTGTTCTGATTAAGAATCATCAAGCCTATATATCATTGAAATAATCTGCATTTGTGAGAAATACACTAAAGGCCAAGTAATCCTTAGCTGCAGTTATTTTTACCAGCATGTCTTAATGCAATTACTTTGCTGTTTTTTCAATGCATGGAAGACAATTAGCTTATCACTTTGCAATTTTCATATCTATTTTTATAGCAGAATGTGAAGCTGGAGCCCAATCTATTGCGATATATATATAGACTGATTTTCAAGCACTTTGATAAACTTAACCAAGAGTATGCTCGGGCTGTAATACAAGTTTAGCTCCTTCAAAAGGTTGAACCTAAAAGTTTAATTCTGTACACAACGCTGAATTGTACATGCAATACTTTCATGATATTTTTCTTTTCTGCTGCCTTCAAAGTAAATCTTCCTTACCACTGCAAAAGATATGTACATATTCACACACAGACAAACACAGACTCACACAGTTACCCCTTCTCTTTTCTCTGTACTTTCTCTTTCCCTGAATCCTCTTCCCATCTCTATAACTAGTGCTCCCTTCCAAGGAAAAGTTCAAAGACTGTGACGTTTAGTACTATTTGGATAAGCATGAAATCTTGTTGCTTATCCCAATTACGCAAAATCTCTAAGTCTTTTGAACTTTTTCCTTAGAAGGGAGCACACAAAATTTTATGCTTATTCAGGACACCTGGATTTTCAAACCTGAGCTGGAATTTTATGAGGACTGTTTCTCTCTTATGGTTTAGTACATGTACTAGAGTGAATAAAGAAATAAGAAGAGAAAAAAACCTTTGCCAAGCATCCTCTTGTCTCATCTCTTTCTGTAAAATGAAAGAGATTAAATTACTCATCCGTCACAAGAAAGCTCTCAGGGTTTTTAATTCACAACCTATTGCATATGCATTACTTTTCGGAATGAACACGATATGTTGTTACTTCTTAACGTATTTCAGCACCAGAAGTTCCAGACTGAGCAATACAGGAAAAAAAAGGAAAACAGTGTATGAATACTTTTTTTTAAACTTATGATAACAGTCGGAAAACTGTATCTAAGTTTGCCAGATGTAGGTTTGCATGTATTTCATATATTCCATTTTTCTTATGATTTAAGTTCTGGCATCACAAACTCATACTCAAATTTCCCTTTATCACTTTGCAGATTGAATAAAATCCTTTAGATTATGATTTTGCCTTTTAGTCTTGAATCTGGTCTCCTGCTCCTCAGCAATAATATCTATAGACTAGCTGAGTACTCCAGTTTAAGCTTTCTTTTCTATAGTTACCACTGTTGGCAAAAGTATGATTTTGAGGATGATATTAGGGAATATTATTGCAATGCAAGTTCAAGTGGTTGGAGTACTGCCCCAAAAGAAGGAAGTGACAGCAAAGTGTCTGCCCTTCTTCTGGTGGTTCCTGTAACAGGCTTCTTAGCTGAATTTCTTCCTGTGTCCCTGGTTGTGACAGTACCATCAGAAACATTTATGTTTCATAGCAGTGGTTCTCCCAAAGTGCAGTAGACCCATAGTAAAATAATGAAAGTGGCATCATAACACTTGACAGGTTCATGTAAATGAGGACCTTACTAGGCAAAAAAAAAAAAAAGCTTAGTTTCCTTTACAGTGAATTCAAGACTAAAATAACAACTGATCCAGGCTGGAATCCAGGAACCCAGTGCCTGTGACACACATAGATACAAATTGGCTTCTCTTAGTCTCTCTGCTTTTTCAGTTAGGAAAGTGTAATTGTCCTATTTTGGTATGAATTACATAATTCTCAGAAAAACTTTCTCTATTTTACCCTTTCATCAGCTACTAGGACGACAGAAGGAAGAGACAGAGGCGAAGGAAAGGGAGGAAGGGAGGGAGGGAGGGAGGGAGGAGAGCGATGAGGGCTGGGTTGAGTGGCAGCACAGAACAGGACCAGCAGTTTGGGTCCCCACCTTCCCTCCCTCTCTGTCAGAAACATAGCAGAGGTGCTTTCAGACCTAAATGGAGAGAGTCAGTGTGTTCCTCCCCTTTCGTCACAGCAAACATAGCAGGTCCTCCTGATATGGCTTCCAGCTTTCTCATCTTCTTGCCTTGTCAGAAGGTTGCCATCGTTTAGAAAGGTACACAGCATTTTGAAAGGATTAGGCTATAAAACACAATTCAATCCCATACAAAAGAGAGACGGGGAAGGAGAAGGGGAAAAGCAAAGTGTCAGGTGCTACAGAGTGACTGGACGAGGACAATGTGCACAAGTAAAAATAGCAAATTGATTGAACCCCTGTTCCTGTGAAGCAGGGGCAGAAAAAAATGATACATGACAAATACTGCCACAGCAAAGCAGGAGGAGAAAAATGTAGTTTATGACAATGTGTGAAGGCAAAGGACTAGGTGACACCAGCAAGAGGAAGGTCACCCCTCAAAAAAGCACTAGTTCTACAATTTAATCCTGACATGGAAAGCTTTGTCTTTACTATTAACTGCATTTTAGGTACATACATTGACAGTAATGGCAACAAAGGCTGCTTATCACTGTACTACCAAAACCTGACAAGGTGGGGTTTTTCCCTTTTTAGCTTTTCTCTTAAACTTCATACCAGCAAATCCCCTCAAATACTCAGGTTGCCCACATCTTTCCCCCCAACAAATATATGTCCTTGTATGCAGGATTTGCAGCTTTTCTTCTGTTGTATTCCAATACAGATTTCACCCTTAAAGTTTATTATTTTTATATTTGTTTTGTAGCTTTTACTGTTTTAAGCCTTTTCATTGTTGTTGTTTGATGCATCTAATTCAAAAAACAAAGAAAAAACAATTTTTCTTAACACTTTCTCATTTTTTCTCCTCCTGGATGACAGCAAACACCATTATAATTCCTAAAAACAAGACTGTTAAGCCTTGGCACTACTGAAACCACTTAATTTGTTAATTGCTGAGAGGAACTTTCCTTAATGTGACAATGGCTGCCCTCAATCAAGAGTTTCAAAAGATTTTTTTGTTCCTAAACGGCTGTTACGGAAAGGATATTACCTGACTCAGAAATTACAGCAGGATGTTGGAAAGCTCTAAGTTCTCTGGGCAGGACTTCAGCAGTCCAGTGAGATTCTTTTCTACACTGTCAGCATCTACTTGGCCACAGCCCAATCTCATTTATCCTGGAACAGCCATGACCAGTCTGGACAAAAGGAGAGAAAGTAGTGAGCTAAAACCTCCAAGTTCATGTTGCTCCCTAAATTGCTGTAGTCTGTCCTGAACATGATTTGAATAGATTATGTGAAGCATGTGGACAGAAAGCTCACAGTACTGTGTACCCCACAGATCTAAGATATGAAGAATTAAAGAATTAAAGGGGAAAGTCCTAGTACCAGCATTCAAAATATATTCATGGCTATTTAACTACTGATGTTGAAATAACTACTAAGTTTAAAAGATGCTATGAGATAACTGTATTAATTAAGAAAACTATAACTGTTATCATAGAAATGGCTTACAGTAAAAAATACGTTATATTATAACTTAAAAACTTAGTGGGAGAACATGAATGCAATCCATCATACATGGATACCTAAATCTGAAAGCAGATCTCATAATATTCATTGGAAAGTTACGGATATTCCATCATTTTTACCATTTTATGTAACTCGTGAGAGAAGACTGAGGAAGTTACTACTTATAATCGAAGTACAGAATCTTAATCCACATAATCAATATTAATTAAAGACTAAGAAGTAATGCATATGAACAGATCCATAACTTTGGCCTTCCCTGATCTCTAAGTTAGTCAGTAGACTTTATCATCTCCAGAATGTGTATGTTCATCAAATTTTATAAGGCTAGCTGGTTTTCAAAGAAGTTTTAATAAAAAAAAAATCTTAAAAAAATAACAATTATACATAATCTGGATTAGTAATTTTTTTTTTACCAGGTTAATTATGTCCCACACTTGGTTTTGGCTCTTTTGGAATAAGGGGTTTACGTGCCAACTGAATTTGGTTGGTGCTCCGTTGCTTTTATTTTCTGGCACGTTTTCATTCTTGTCCATGATTCAAAGACCAATAATATACGAGTAGGCACTACAGTGATAGATCATTCTCTGTTCAGTAGCTGTAGAAATCTTTAGAGAAATTTTTTTGCCAAAAGCTTCTTTCATTGAAACTCTGGGCTATTAGATAACTTAAACTTTACACTTTGGATAATTTTATATCACATTCTTCATCATTACTCATGTGCTATCTGTTACCTCTCCCTACCAAAACCATTACATTATGCTTTAAAACAAATCAGCTCTGTCAAGCTGAGAATGACAGCCAGTTAGTGCATAGCACATTTCATGATAAGTCAAGAAAACTTTGTCAAAGGCACCCAGACTCCATTTTTTTACAAAATTAGGTTTATAATGAGGTTGTAATCTTCAAGCAGAGCTGTGCAGGATCTCAGTCTATGAGGCTTTATCCTAAAACTCATACTGAGAATTTCAAAACAAATTTGAAAAGTCTGCAGAATTAAAGGTCTGTAAACTGACATGCAATGGATATGCTTAGCATACATCAAATATATGTCAGCAATAAGGACTGCCACTCAAGAAAGAAATTTTGCTGGACGTTGCAGGTTGTCATCTTTAAGGCTGCAGTTCTGATGCAGACAGCTCATCTATTATGCCCCACAAGTCTTCAGTTTGGGGATATCTTAGTACAGAACTATCCAATTAATTGCTTGAAGCTGTAGTAATGTTATGCATGACAAGCAGGAAAATTGCTCTGATTAGGCAAAAGTGCAGAGTCAGACCTCAGAACTATGCAGTTGTATTTTCTTGTGAATACACAGGACAGAAAAACTGCGACAGCTCTTCTTTTTGAGTGGATGTGAAATAAGTACTTGATGCTTTCATTAAAAATCAAGTAAATAGTATTTTTATATCATCACTGTCACAGAGGGCCACCAGACCCCTTTAACTGAAGGAGAAACATCTGTCTTTGAATGGCATGCTTGGAACAACACTTTCTTTTGCCATTGAAACATCAACAGAAATTCTCACTACTGGAAGTACATGAAGAGAAGCAAGCATACTTCAGCTAGATTCACTGCAAATATATTGCCATTTCTTTCTCTCCTGCTGCTGAGAACATTTTATTTTTTCCCAGGAATCCCTCCAAATATGTTCGTAGCAGAGACACAGCACCCTGACACACCATTTCAGGAGAGTGTAAATTTCAGTCTATCTGGATAAAGAGCATTAAAACTGAGTCAAGTGAATAATTAAATACAATAGAATGAGAAATGAAGCTAAATCAGCAGTGTTCTACTTTAAGACAAAAAAACCAGGAAGATCAGACATTCCATAAGCCAAAATAACAGAGACAAATAAGGTATCTTGTGTTCTAGTTTCACAAGTAGCAGGTTCTAGCAGCAAGGCACAGGTTAACCTGGAACTGAAAAAAAATTAAAATAAGAAATTAGTAAACAGAATAGAAGAGAAATATCCTTACTAACTGATTAACCTCAGAAAGCATTAGGAAAAAATAACAAACAAGTAATTACATGCAGTTCTCTACATTTTGGAAATTCTTTGAGGTAAAGGACGTTGACCTCAGGCCATGAAATGAGCAGAGAATTGCCTAAATAAGCTGAAAAGCCTTAGTTAAAGCAGTAACGTCCAGGATTATTGTAATCATTTTTCACAGTCTCAGTAGACCAACCATTTATTTATATGATATTAAATTATATTTTATAGTTTCATAGGAATACACCACGGTTTGAAAGTTGTGTCAATGTCTGCATGTACATTGCATTCTTACGTCTTTCTGGAACACAGACCTATATGAGAAACAATATATATACATGTAAAACACTATCACATAAACAGTATATAATCAAGACATATGAATAACATGAGAAGTAACATGATCTAACCTTGAGGTTATATATTCCCTGAGCAGAACGTCACACCAGACAATTTCCAAAGTTCCCTTCCAACCTTAGCTGTTCCCTGTTTTTAAGGTCAGGTTATTTTTTAATAAACTAAAAGCAAACATCTTGCCTTGTGAAGCACCTTGTGGTTCCCCAGTTGAGGTCAGCTTTGAGAACTGATAGTAGCTGAGGGAAGTTGGTGCAACAGGTCCCACATGATCTTACAGTTGTGGGGCTGATGGCAGCAATGATTTTCCCAACACCCTGAGACCAAAGCTTGAATCCATACAGTCTGCTCTCTCCTGCCCTATTACAGATTTCTTAGATATAATGTTTTACAGAATTATTAACTTTTGCAATTGCTGTAGAACAAAATAGTCTGGATATAACTGGATAGAGAAAAAAAGTTAAACTGCAGATATGAGGTTAAGCTCTTGAGAAATATAATTCAAATGAGACATACCTAAAAGTTCATATGTGGAGTATTGGGGTTACAAAACAGTTTACAGACATGTGCAAGAAGAAAGAGTGTTTTTTTCTGGAAAATCTTGAAAAAAGCAGGAGAAATCAGGGTATAGACAGAAATTATAACAGCTATAGTACTTATAGAGAATTACAAAAATTAAAGATAATAAATGAAAAGAACTGGAAATAGATCTCCAAAAAATGCCCTTCAGTTATTTGAGTTTCAAATAATTGTTCAGTTATCAGTTTATTAGAAAGTTCTGAAAATTATGAAGACTATACACCAGGGTTTTCAAAGAAGTGGTAACAGAGCTAAATAATAAATTGATGCTCATCTGTGCCATAAACAGCCACACAACTCTGTTCACGCTGACATAAACTAAGTGAGGTGCTGGGTTTGCATTAAATATTTGGTCTGTAACTGTATCTGAACCCTGTATTGATCACCTTCCCCTTTCCCTGTGAAAAACAACACTCCAGGTGGACACAGAAGATCTGTCAGAAGTGGCATGCAGAGAACAGGCACATCTCTTGCTAGAGGCCTCTGTTAGGACCAAAAGCAGCTCAGAAACACTGAAGAGAGCTGAGAGCAGGTAATCCTGACCCTCTGCTGAAGTCACATTAACTACTTTTGGGTTTGCAAGACAGAGGATGAGATAGCAACAAGACAGGTAGCCTGGGGACAGGCTTCAGGTTATTAAGACAGCTACGGGGTTAGCCAGGAGGGATACAAACTTCGGTGAATTTCCTGAGGGGAAGGGGGAAAATGGGAGTTAAGACCAACCAAGTAGCGTGCCCGGTAGCAACAGTTATACGATGGCAGCCTTCAGCTAGCCAGAGGCGTCCATGAAAACTGCACAGAATCAGTTCTAAAATCCAACTGTAATGTCCATTTGTTGTAGAAATTAATTCCCCAAAGAAGAGAGCAAAGGAAAAAAATCAAACATAGCAAATTTTTCTGACATTACAAAATGAAGTGCAAGTCTATAACCTTCTCAATATGCTATCTCTGTTAAAGTAAGGACTTCATTTCTGATGACAGCCAAATCCCCAAATATTAGTACCATGAAGCATTATTAGATATTGAACCACTGAAGAAATACTGTAGCAGAATAAATAGCAATGCTGTTCTATTTCTTTGAACTAGATTTTTGAAACAAAGTGTGAATCTTTCTGTAAGCTACAGAGGTGTGACAGAGAAGCAGTATCACTGAATAATGGAATAAAATGCTTCTCTATCAAATACATTAAACCAGTTAATGCAGATGAATAGGTACTGCTCACTTGCTTCCTAGTAGCATTGGCTTGCAAATTATTTGCAAGAGGATGTTAAATTCTCTCTTTGGTATAGATCCAGCAAAACCACTGCCAGATCACACCTCCTGGGAAATGTGGGACTTGGCACGGAATTTGGCACAAGACTTTACAAATGTCAGCTTTCCTGTAAAAACATCAGGTCTGTTGTCATGAAAACATCAGTTATGAGTTATTTCTTTCCTTTACTATTACTAGTCAATACAAATAGAGAGGGGATGAGATGTCAGTCATGTGCAGCCATGCACTCAGAATTGGATTTTTGCAAACAGAATCGCCCAGAATAGAAATATAAATTTTGGATTTTGAAATGTATGTCCACATCTTGGGTCAGCACATGTTGTATTCAAAAGTATCTCTGCTCTGTACTTCAGAATACCTGTCATGAAATAATTGACAATTAGCAAACACCACGAGTTAGGTATTCCTATGTAATCCAGCATTGCTGGGGTACCATCCCACTTATTTTCTTTACAGAAATTTGTATCAAAGTTATGGGATTTTTAAAATTAATGTTTCTCAATAGTATAAATCACTAGAGAAAAGTAGAATTTTATCAAGATGATCATGGTAAAAAATTCAGTAGTCTGTGCTGTAATTTTACCAGCCCGGCATGGAATGAATTGCATTATAGTTTTACTGAATCAATACAGCAAAACTCCTGGCATTACCAAAACTTTAAATGGTTAATTAGTAACTCATTTTAATATCGTGCCTAACCTGTGGGAAAGCAAGGAATACCTGCTCCAGGAAACTGCAAGCCATCTTTTGGAAGATGGCTATTAAAAGTTTGAGGAGCCAGAACAAGATTTTGGGCTGAATGGAATTCTTAATCTACGCAGCACTTCAATAGTTCTTGGTCACTTCTGCATCTTTCTACCTGCCAAGACCTGAACATCAGCTCTCTGAGTCACACATTATATTGGCATTGGGATCTCCTCTTAACATTGACAGCAATTACACCTGCACCTTAAGAAAAAACACTGCTAAAGAGCTGCTAAAATGTATTTGACTGTTTATTTTTATGTTTAGCCTTTGTTTAGAACAGTTATCCAGGAAGAAGGACATAGAACAAACCTCAGAAGCAAAAGCTTCAGTATGGGACCAGTGTCAAAGTAGGTCAATTTTTGGGACTAACAGCCTTGACAGTGTCCCTTTAATATGTTGATCTGTTTCTGTAAAGCACATTAAGAAAAGTTTAGCGTGAAAGAGGCTACAAATGTGTTTGATATGATATGGCAATAAGTGTACATTTTGAGCATACTAAAGCTCCAAAAGTACATTTTAAACTGCTTTTCTTTATTAGCTAAGGGTCCAGTTCATTGAAAAATAAAATCCAGACTTCTGTACCTTAGAAGCTGCAGAAAATCTGGTTTTCTTTTCTGTAACATCTATAACATAGTGTATATATTTTCAAGGTGGAATCTGCATCTTTCTTTGAGAGATTATGGGTATTTTTTGTCCCTTTGAACTCCTGAGAAACCTCAAGATTGGGAAGTTGTCCGTACAGAGCCAGGCAAAATCACTTGCCTTGAGAATTTAAAAATTCTGAGTTCTTTGTTTTGAAGAACACTTCTGAATCACCTCATTTGTTGATTTATGTTACTTCTGATTCACTTGTTATGTCCCTTATATACATGCAAATCTACTTGATGAAAATTTAACACTGTAAGACATATACATATACATATACATATACATATGCATATACATATACATATACATATACATATGCATATACATATACATATACATATACATATACATATACATATGCGTCATATTTACAGGTATCAATAAGAAAAACACACTTGATAAAGAAGAGTGAGAACTTACATCCAAAGAGAACTCACTAGTTATTTTTGTTTTCTGTTTTGATTAAAATATGTTAATTCAGTGGTTAATGCATATAAAAAATGTCTTGTACAGATAGTTCAGGAGGCCATTCTCTGTAAAAAAGGGTAAAGTTTAAAAATCTCAAACTTTGTAATGAATTTAGTGAGAAAAATCCCTTAATATTTGGCTTCATAAGAGAAGCAGTTGCTGATGTTTTACGTTTATATCATTCTGACTTCTGCATTGTTCCCACTGTTGCCCACTACGAAAATAAGCTGGAAGTATATTCATTAGTTTTGCTTTTTTGCTTTACTTTAAAATACATTACCCTGTAGTTTTTACCACTTTTGTATCATTTGCAGTAAAGGATATCATCACCACAAGCTCTGTTTCAACATCTTTTATTACATTGCCTGATGCATTTGAGAAAGCAGACTGGTTTTCAAGCACACAAACCCTACTTCAGGTCTGCAAATGGAAACAGCCAACATTTAACAAGCATATCAGTTATACACACATACAAGCCTGTAACATGAACACAAAGAAATAAATGTATTTGAATAGCACTTGTTCTAACCATTTTCTAGGAAGATATCTGGAGCTTCTTCCAAAATATTTTTAGAAGAGTAAACACTTTAGGAAAGACATTAAAACATGTGGTAAAGTAATCTACTCTTAGAAGAGGCTTTTAAAAACTAAAATTCCATCACTAAGCAACTACTAAGGCTTAATAAAACGAAGACTGACATTCTACAAAATAGCAAAGAATGAAAAGACGTAAAATATACATTAATACAAAAATATATTTTCAAGGAATATACGCTCAACTTTTAATTAATGGCAAATGAAGATCAAATAATTTTCTTGTGCAGAGCCACAACTACCGAAGTGTAAAACATGATTCATTTTGCAACATCAATATAAAAAGAGTCAGATCAACAGTAGATATTTGTTATTTTCATGCAAATGAGCTCTGAAGTCTTCATCTTCAACCATAATTTCCTTATATCAGCTTTAATTTATGGTAACATAGTGTTACCATACCCTTTGAAACGGGAGAAGGCAGGAGATTTTTCCCAGTTTCATAGTTTTATGGTAGAGTTTAATTTCTTTGTATTCATTTTCAGCACAACTGGGTAGGAAGCAGACAACAATATTTTAGCTGTCAACAATTAATGCTTAAGTTAATTTTTTCCTCCTAAAATTATAACAATTAGAAACATACCCCTGCACTGTTTATTTTTCCCTGAAACATGCCTCCTACATTTGGTACAACTCTTACATTGCTGTCCTGATGGAATCTGGAAAAAAGTAATTTTTTTAAGAAATTAAAAAAAAAAAAAAAGCTGGTTCTTATGCTAGCTTCCAAATCAATCTACACACTGAGCAACCCTCTGAAATTCTTATCTGCAGAAACAATGGTGGCTGGGCTACTAGTTGTCATAAATTCTCATTTTACTATACAACATTTTACAATTCCTCATTTATCTTTCCTTCTTTTAAAGATTCTTTTCTCTTGAAAAATTAAGCTTTACCTAGCCTCTTTTCCTTTATATACTTTTGGTTTTCCACTTTTGTTTTAGATGGCACACCCTCTATTTCATTGCTCCTTTCTGCAAATACAATATATATAAAGAAAAGTTTGGTTTAGAATGATCAACTGCAAATATAAATTATTGAAGAGAGGTATTTCTCTAGAATTTCTTCAGCAACATCTTAATTAGCAAAAAAAGGCGAAGAATGGGTAAGTCAAGATTTTGTGCTGCAGGCCATCTGAAAACTTCTGCCTGATCACCTGATACTTTTTTCATATCAGACACCAGAGCACAAAAACATTATCAGAACAAAATACTTCACTACTCTGATTCAATGCAGATAAGCAGAAAAACGTGTGCTTCATCCCTGAAACAAAAATCCCTCTTCATTGAAACAAAAATCTTTCTGCACTGAATAGATAAGATATGACAAGAAACATTTATATGCAACAAATCTTTCAGTTTGGGGTCTTTTTGTTAAATGTTGCCTAGATGCATCTCACGAAACAAAACAAAGCAAAACAAAATAAAACTAAACAAAATGCTCTGAATCAGAATTATGAAGCAGTGCTCTCAGCCACCCAAGAGTCAGTCCTGAAGCTGAGAGTGCAATGAAAGAAATTACAAAGCTACAGCAACAGTCTTCTGCATGCACCTCTTCCCTACAGCTTAGCTAAAGTGCAGCCAAGCCCAAATCATCCATCAGCCCTGCCTTCCCAGAGAGCCCAGCTTTGCACAGACTGTGTCCAAGGACTGGCAAACAACAGACTCAGAGGAGTGGGAGAGACAGTCTGAATGGATGCTACGTCACAACAACACACCTGCCAAAGCTGAAACACAGCCACTGCTCCTGCAGTGCTGACAGACAATGCTGACAGCCTTCGAGTCAGCTGGGAGGAGGAAGCCACAGCCAAGTGTTGTTTCATTAGCAATGCCAAGGAGGTGGCTGAAGTACCTCTAGTTTCCTTTTCTTTGGTAGCAGCCACATACTGGTGGAAGTGAAGTTTTGTGCAGACATACTAAATGTGTTACAGAGATGCAAATTGTTGAGATACTCAGGAAGGCATCTCAGTTCAATATCAGGGCAGCCTTGCTATAGGGACATATCTCATCCCCTTATACAGGAAATTCCATGATCACAGTTTGAAGATTTAGTGCAAAACCAACAAGTCTTGTTGGATAAACCCTCTGTGCTGAAATCATGTGAATTGGTGCAAAACTAGCTTTGTACCTTTGGCAGCCAGCAGCCACAAATGAGAATCACTAAGTGCATCTAGCCAAATACTGCCAATTAAGTGACAATCATCAGAACTTTAAAAGAATATTTTTCTTCTGTTTCTGTGAACCATCTTTTAAGTATTAACTTCACCATTCATTTAGTATGAAGGTAACCTATTCAGATAATTTACAGTAAGTAGGGAATAGCAGATTGGAGCAGACTGGAGAGACTATGTACACTATGTACACAGTTGCCACCTACTACCCCAGCCCCATACAAGACATGGGAAATAAACGTGTTTCTTATATAATATTGCATGTTCTTTACTAAAATCATATCACTGAGTCTAGGCAAACAACACAAACAATTTGTTCTTAGAGGTGCAGCATTGCGGAGTTTTAAGTACAGAAAAAACAGCATAACATGAAAAGCAAGTTTTTAAAAGGTAGTGCTATCTCAGAACACAATACTTAATATTTGTGCATGCAGAAGTACAAATAGGAGAAAAGAATAAAGCCATGTAACAACCTTTAATGAAATTTAAAAAAAGAAATCACAGTGAATGACAGTAGCAGCAAAGGAGTAGAATATTCAAGACAAAGAATGAAAGAAATCTCCACTAAAAGAAAACTTTATGAAATTTATAAGAAGACAAAGTATTTAGGATTAGACAAGATAAGAGATCAAAAGACTGAAATTATATTTGCTTAACTGGGTTTATGAAAGGGCATATTAAGAGGTGAGCTGCACAAACAAATTAAGTTTATGTTAGTTTTGATATATCCAACAAATGGTAGTGAAAACCACAACTACCATTGGGAAACAGCACCAGGTAACCAGCTCCAGCAAGGGAGTGGTTCAGGAGATGAGAAAGATGATACAGATCACTTGACAAAAAGGGACTGGGAAGAGCAAAGCCTTGAAGTATTATACCTTTTGATAATTCAGATTTCAGCCTTGTCATGGTACACTATAATCAAGATGCAGGTAACAACATGACACAAAAACAGAAAGAAAGCCTGAGGTTATTTTCACGTAAGACAGGGAGTTGCCTTGTAAATTGCTGAGAACTATTTGGCCTCCAAAACTTACCTGGCCTCCTCTTGCTCCAGGAGTGAACAAGACAAACCAGGCTCCCACCAGGTGTCTGGAAGTACCTGCTGAAGTCAAGGCTGCAAATATTTGATAATTTCTTGTTTTCACAACACTCTTACTACTTGAACTCCTCTCCACTCCACCCTGGTATTCCATACTGACCCACCCTGTAGGTGATGCTCTATTCATCAGAAAAAGGTGGGGTTTTTTTTTTCAGATAAAACCCCTTCAGCCTATCTCCCCAGTTACTGGTCAAGAGTATTGCTGAAGAGACCCCAGTGTGTGCTAAATTCTACACTTACTCCCACTACTTCATGCACTATGGTTTTAATAACATCACTAAACTGCCTAGTAATAGTACAAAACATTATAGTTAAAGTTTACATCCATTTCCAAGTGCAGACTGATTCAGTTGGCAATTCCTAATATTTTTAGTGATCTCAGATTAAATTATTCTAGCTGTTAAGTGATCTTTTTGCATGATTTTACAACAAGCTCTTTCAATTTATTTTTACACACATATTTAGGAGCACGTTCATTTAGCTGCTCCGAGGTACAAAATGTTAATTTTGAGTTTCATTCTTTAATTGAGTTTTTAAAAAAACTTATAACTGCTTAGCTTCCAGACAAAACCAAATTAAGAATTATTTTAATGCATAATATGATATATACCATTCAGTTCAAATATTATAATTTGATTAACAGAAGGAGAACTAAATTTATTTTTAAAATATGTAAAGAATAATGCTGACATTTATATAGCTGCTTTAGTACAAAACATTCTGGAATAATTTCATAGTTTTAAGTGCATGCACTTCAATTTTCTTCCATTTTGTATACTCCATAGGTACAGTCAAAGCTTATCAAAGTTAGCACTGAACAAAAAGTCTGTCCTTATAACTCTTTTTATCGACTAGCAGAGATACTTTTTCAATTTGTGTTGTTGCAAAATGAAAGCAGTTGAGTTTTCTCTTTTCTGGTGTTTTTGGTATTTTCATCTCAAGTAAGTGATTTAAGTGGTCTAACTTTTCACCTCTGCCTAAATCAAGATTCTCCATCCCCAAAAATTCAATATATTCTCAGTTTGAATTTTGCTTATAAGAGGCACAAAAGCTTGTCTCACAAAAATTAGAAGCGCAAATCACAAATTAAAACAAACAAACAAAAGTAAGGTTACAAAGCAATCCTATAGTAATGTGTAAGGTATAGCACTTGTAACCTACTAATGTTTATGAAATTTTGAGTAGTTTAACAGCTTACCATCTGTTTTGCTTTTTTTTTGCTGTTGAGCACAACAACATATAATGGGCCAAAACTGTGTCTGGACAAATTTTATGATGCCTTTAAATTTTTCACTCATCTTTCCTTTTCTGTGTTTGGTATGTAAGAAAAATTTCGGCAGTCTGTCCCACAGTTCAACATAACAATGCTTCAGGATTGCTACAGAAAACACTTTTATAAGCTGAGATCATGGAGATGTCTGCAACACTACTGTCTGTGTTATCACACAGCCATTAATTATTAAAAATGCCCTGAAAACTGTAACCCTACTTTGAGCTTCTGGATATTTTATTAATACTTTCAGTGGAAATTAGGCAATTATCTTTATTACTTTAATATCAGAATTTGCAACTGATATTTTCCAATAAAAATGCATCCTTTAGCTTTGGAAAAAGGAAGCTAGAGGCAGGGGTGAAGGGAGATACAATGGTAGGCATTTGCAGCATTTGTTCCATAAGACAAGACAGAAAAGTTCTGATAGGAAAAACAGCACTTCATATGAAAATGAAAAAGACACATAGAAGTAACACGGGAGAATCAAGAAAACTGTTTCTTTCTGCTTCAAACACTAATTATCTATCAGCAGTATGAAATATCTGGTAAGATCTCTGTTTTATTTTATATTTGTATTATAAAATTTCAACTTTCCCCTTGGAAATTATTGACATTTTTTAAAAAATAAATACAACTAAAAATCATTTTGGTTCACAATAGCCTCTGGGGATTAAAATTAACCCTGGAATTGCAGGAGTAGAAGGAAATGAGTATGGAAGAACTATTAATTGTCAGTGATACAGTTTCACTGCTCAGGAGAACTGCAAGAAATCACACTAAAAATTCTAGAGGAGAGTTGTAGGATTTTTTTTCTCCTCTGGTATTTGTTTGACTCTTAAATAATTATTTTGATTATTTTTTCCTTCTCAGATTTCCTGCAATTATTTGCCACATGAAAAAGATCACTAAATAGTAAATTATTTTTTCATCAGCCATATGGTCACCTCAGAGATTTAGGAATCTAGTTTAGGCCCCATGTGTGCCAGTAAGAGTTTACTGGCAATTTCAAGAACTACACTCTGAACAGAAGTGGACACGTAGCAGAGGAAATCTAAATCTGAGGTGACGTGGTGCCACAGACAGTTTGTGTATGGATCCCATCTCACATGCTCAAATTCTGCCCTGGGTCATATATATAAGGTCTGACATAGCATGGAAAAATGGAAATTCACAACATGGCTGATGTAAGGAAAAGAGGGAACTTCTAAATCATATTAAAATTTACATCAATATATACATCATATACATCAGCAGAAAAAAAAAATGCCTTTCCCACAGGTAAGTGTCCATGTCTTAGTAAAAAGAAGTTAGTCATATAACACTACCTGTGAAAAGGAAAATTTGCTTTAACGATCTTTGAGGAGGCAAAGTTGAAATCAAACCTCACCAATTTGAAGCACCTTGGGACTAAAAATTTCTTCAAAAATCAAAACCCAGCTATGAAAAACTATACTGCAGGCAAGTTTGAAGTCAAAAGATTGGGTGATTACCTGAAATCACTAAGCAAGAATTTCACTCTGAAAGGCTGGATTTCTGTCTGAATCTGACATTGAAGGAAGTGGTTAGGAATGCCCTCTGGAAAAAAAATCTCATCAGCACCTTTTCTCTCTCTGATCAGGTTTGCAAATAAGGATGTAGACTTCATATAAACCTGTTCATTTTGGAAAATTCTCCACTTGTTTTGCTGTCTTAGAAGCTAGAGGATAAAGAGTTTTTAGACTGCTCATGATTGCTCTTACTGATTCTGGGCTAGACTAAAAATGTGAAGTAAAACATAAGAAATAAGGTTTTGCTCTGCTAGAGTCAATAAGAATATAGACTTTAGTTTATTCCAAGTGGTTCATAAATGTGCAAAAAATATCTCTTAACCCCTGAAACAAAGAGAAACAAACCAAAAAAATGAACAAAGAAAAAATTAAAATGTCACCACTTCTCCATTTTATTTCACTGAAACACTGGGAAATATGTACACTTTTTCTTTTTCAAATTTTAGAAATTCAGGAAATAATTGGTATAAAGAAACACTTTCTCATTTTAGATAGCATTCATAAGTTTAAATGAAAGACCCATTACACTCACTGAATAACACTCCACAATGAAATGTATCAGGCAAGATAGTAATGGCTGGAGTTTACATTTGTACATTTTAAAGTACTAAATATGAGAGACCTTTTCTAAACTTTTTGCGCATGTTCTCAATTTTCATGAAATGTTTATCAAACGTGTTACCAAATTTGGGGAGTGGAGTCACTATATTCATGTCATTAATACAGTCACTAGTAATATAGTAATAGCAATAGTATAGTCACTACTAGTAATATAGAACAATTAAAGTTTATTTCAGTAGGATTATCACGGCCACCTGCAAAGTGAAGCCATAAGGTTTTCGGTTTTAGATGTGGCTCACCACAGATTGACTTTTACATGGTCTACTTGTCATCACATATCACATTTAAGAAAAAAAAAAGGAATGAAACCACAAGTAGGTTTCTATCTCCTTTTCAAAACTTTGAAAACAAAAATATATTCATGCTATGTGTATGCTGACAGCTGAAACATCAACAGTCAAGAAACAGTAAACAAAGGAAAAGTAGAATATCTTCACTTAAGTTTGGGCTAGCTCTAAAGCTGCTGTAATTTAAATGTACTGTCAAAATTAGGAGAGAGACCGTACTTCAAAAAGCAGGCAAACAAAGAGAAATTCCAAAATGACAAGGCCATAGGTGAAACTCAAGGTGCTTTTTATATGAAGGTTCAGAAATGCTTCACTGAAGTGAGCTGATCTGGCAGCTGACTTCATTGTTCATGCATATGAACCATTGCCCTGGTGAAAAGCTCTCATAATTGCATATGCTAATTCAGCTAGTTGGGCACCAAGTTTCAGACAGAACAGTGTCAAGCTGGAAAGAGTAATCTGCACACTTTTTCAATTCATGAAGGAGCATACCTGAAAAAGGTAAAGTCCTTTGTCTTTAGGTGCTTTGGAAATTATAATCAGACTTTCTCACATCATAACAACCCTAGAAGATGTATTTTAACACTGCAACTTACAACCATCTGTTGCTTGCTCTTTATTAACCATTTTGTGATTGCATCTCCCAACATAAGACAGCATATTATTGTGATTCCATGATCACATGTGATTCCATCTCTCGCATACTCCATTCAGAACTTTCTTGTTACAGAGGAGTGCTATCTGTGTACACTGAAAATAAGTATGTGCAAGAGAACTTGTCTGACCTAACTTCCATCAGAATGTTTGGCATCTAGTCAGAGACAGTGTTCTACACTCTCTCACATGACAGTGGTAGATTTCTCTTTGATCCTTTCCTGAAACAAATCACACTCCTGATTACAGAAGGAGCTTAAAGAACTTAAAGTTGACAAAGGAATCTAAAGTGCATTAGATAAATCCCACCCATGCATGGTTAAGTTTTCTTACTCAGATTCTGGATCCTGTTCAGTTTCCTAAGGCTGTTGCACACTAGATTTTGTATCCTGAGCATGATGCCTCAAGGCTTCTATGTCAAACTCTCTGAGGAGAGAAGAAAGAGTAACAGAAATACTTCATTCACGCCATAGTTACAAATAAAAACAAGGGCAGATGATCTTATCATTTTAACAAGTGAGAACAAACCTCAACTACACTAGAGCAACTAAAAGAAAAACCCGATCATTCCTTTTGATACAGTAATAAGCTTTAGGCAAATTGAAATTTTTTGAGATTGTTCTCACTATAGAAAATTTTTCAGGATCTGTAAAATGCTCCAATGAGGTAGATGCTGATCAGATGATGCCTACTACAGATCTCTGAAAGGGGAACATAAAATCTAACCTCAAACAAGATGAATCTGTGTTGCACTTGTGTTATATCAGCTCTCACAAAAAAGAATGAAAACAAGGCCTTGCTTTGCTTTATTTCTGAGTGTTATGGTTGTTGCCTCTCTTGTTTTCGTCCTCTTCCATATTGAAGAGTCTGTGCACTGTATTTAGTATGGAAGTAGACCGTAAATTTCCTATTTATTAATTTAAATTTATTATTCAATTACAATTAAAAAGAAATAAAAAAGAAATATGACAAACTTACAGCAAAAGACATTTTAATGAGCTTTTAACAATCAATCATTAATTGATATTCATCCTTGAATTGAAAGGATGAAGACAGGTAGATGGAACTATGTCACCCATGGATCCAAGAACAATTGTCACAGTTTTCTTCTCCTTTTTTAGCCAGAGAAGTTATATTAGAAAGAAAAAAATATATATTTGTAGTAAGCAGACCATAAAATTTACCCTTTTTTTTAATGAGCATGAAAACTGCACAATGAAAAGCAATCACATGCAAATATATTCATGGGCAATGGAATGGTATTAAATGTTGTATTTCAGTGCACTAAGTGGTAACAAATGCAACATTGCTATAAAGGTGTCTTTTTGTAACAGAAAGATTACCAACAATTTTCAAGCCTTATATCTACCCTCCTGACATCTGAGAAAATAAGCTAGACTACTCTTGGTTCCTATTGGTTTACTATATCACTTTCTACTAATTGAGTTAACAACAGTAAGTTTATCTTCTCAGTTCTGTTTCTATTTAAAGTGACAAGGTCTAAGTCACCCACAGCTTTGAAACATTCATTACCTCATAGCTTCAGATATCCAGAAACACTTGCACAACTCATCAGAGCCCCAGTGCTAAAATCCTAAAAACCTGTGCCTTCATTAGTGAGTGAGATATTCCCAACCAAGGATGAGAAGGGGAAATTATATGTAAAGGCAGATTGTCAGGCAACGGTCACCCAAGTAAGGGTTACACAGATGAGCATTGGGCCTATTTTTTCACAAAAATCAAGGAAGAAATACAGTTTTATGAACAAATAAGCTGGTCTTCAAATCATGTTGGAAGCAATTTCTGGAAAAGCAATTCCTCTCTTCTTTGGAACTTCACTTAGGCTCTGATTTTTCATTACAAATTCTTACAAACGGAGGTGTGAATTTCTAATGGGAAAGCTGAGTATCCATCCAGAGCATGTCAGGATTCATGCCCAAAGCAAATGCATAAGAAAACACAACTGACAGAGCATGAGCTGTTGCATATTCCTCTTGGTTTTATTTCATCGCTATTACTGTATTTTGGCTAGGTTACTAGGGGATGGGATGAGAGATGGGAAAAAAATAAACTATCTTTCATGGTTTCAAAGCTGGCTGCATTCCTCTTCCCTTCCTCATTTCTATGACTATACCTGGCTCGCTCCAAAGATATAATTCTCTAATCCATCCACTTTAAACAGACCACTACACAACATGTGCTTGTCTCCTTCTTTTGTCTGTGCTCTGAGCTGACTAGTCACAAAAAAGTCAGATGCAGAAGGTGGGTATCCTTTAGCAGTGCCCTGAGCCTCTCTTGGTAAGTCCCATGAGAAGCTAATGACTCTTGAGTTATGTCCACCTGGGCAGATACTTCAGCTCCACCTCAGTGTACAACATCTTGTGCATCAGCTGTTCTTGGACAGTCTGTTAAGCTAATATTGGCACTTATGATATCTGTTGAGAAATCTATGATCAGCGGTAAAAACATCAGATCAACCATCTACTGCTCAGGAATGCTTTGACATATGAAAAATAAAATCTGTATAAAAGATTTGAAAGTGAGAACTTTAATTATACTCTATTTTATTTCAAGTTTTTCTATTTTTACAGTAGCCAGAACAAGCTACTCTGGGTGATTCTGACCCAATTCCTCCACAAAACTTCCCTCATCATAAACTGCTGCAGCCTCACTGGTCATCAGACCTTACAGACTAAGATCTAACCTCAGAAATAAGTCTCTTCCTGGACTAGAGCAGAGCTGGCAGTTCAGTCAACTAGTTAATGTCATCGAAGGGCAGTCCAGCTTGAACAACTGTTTCCCTCTAAGCAAAACAGTTGTTTCCTCAGTAGTTGTCTCTACTGATGCCAGTGGATAGAAGTGAAGATTAAAGGTAAAGACTAAAATGCCTTCCTGAGCAATCAGAAGACAATCTGACTGACAGGAAATATGGCCATCCTTCCTTTCCTTTCATTTTTATCTTCCTGACAAACTTTCCTGTTGAAAGGAAACCAGTGTTTGCACACAGCACTGAACCACACAGAGGAGGTGCTATGATGCAGCTGTGAAACATTTGGAGCTAAAAGCTGAGACTGCCTCATGTCTCAGCACTGGTTCCCTCATTTCCCATCTAGGGTTTAGGTGAGTGAATACCTAAAACGTGGTTCTGAACCCACCTGTCAATGTCATGATTAACACTACTCGTAGAAATACATTTTAGTGAAAGAATTTCCCTGCTCTATGCTATAACTAATTTCACATGTAAATTGTATTTATGGTCTAAGCTCTTAACTGATCAACTATATTCAAGTATTCCCATGCTTCTGAGGAGCATTGGCTAGTCTGGTGGCTTCAGCTACCATCCAAACTGACAGCAAAGATGTTATGAACAACAAGAAAGGACTCACTAAGTTAATGCTGTAAGCACTTCAGCTACACATCAAAGCAACCATCTCATATCTCAAACATTAAATTTCCATATCCATTACATTTTACCAGGTACTGCTTCATGAAAGAGATTTTATTCTGGTGGGGGAAGGAATATCTACAACCTGCTAAGTCTTCTCATGGTCTAAAAACCCTAAAGGTGAGACAATACAAAACAACAGAAAAGACACCATTATCACCTATGATCAGCCCACTGTGCACTGCTGATCTAGTTTGATGCTTGAAGCCAACAGCAACACTGAGGCCCGGACAGGATGACTCGTTAGGGGTGGGGTTATCACAGAATAATCACACCCTTGGGTATTCAGTACACAACCACATCTCTAGTCCTGTAACACCCCAGAGGTGTGATTATCTGCTGTCATGCTTTAATTCTTAATTAAAACAAGAGCTGCAGCTCAGATAAGATCTGTGAGAGGATTATGGTCATTCTTGGTTAGACAAGGGAGAACCTGTATCTTTGGAATTAAAATTCAGGTGCTTGGGTGAACTCTGCAATGCTGAGCCACACTTGAATCCACCTCGTCTTAGTTTTCCCTTTGATATGATTTTACCAGGAGGTAGCACACACAAAAAGCTGCAACTCCCAGGAACCAAACACTGAATAACACAAGAAAGTGCATAGTGCTGCCATCATTCAAACATTTTTGCACTTTAATCACTTCTTAGCATTTTAACTTCAATAAAACTCGAAACTCTAAGTGTGCTTCTAATGATGCTAGAAGACTAATTCTTGTTACTTAACATTAGTACAAGTCACAGCAGCCGTAAAAACACTGGAGGAATGTTTTGATGAAATGCGTACTAAACTACTCAACTTGCACATATAAAGATGGATATACAGCCTGGGGAAAAAATGAATATAAAGCACTTTTGTGATTTTTTAAAAAAATCTTATTTTTAACAAATATTAACCCAACTTAAGGTCTCTTTTAAAGGTTACATTTGCATTTACAAAGAACTTTCAAGCAATTTAACTACAATGAATTTTAACAAGGCGCTTCCTGTTCTCACTGCTTGCGTATTTTTAAATTTTATGAGACTCTTCTGGCAGAGTTTTGTAGCCGTTAAGATGAAAGCCTGGATGCATGCATACTTGAAAAGTGGAGGAGGAGGAAAAAGAAGAATAAAAAGAAGAAAGGAAAATAATCAATTTGGTATCAAATTTATTCCAAAGCCGAAAAGTGCATTTTTTTCTGATTGTGAAAGAAGACATGCAGGGAGGTCAAAGGTCAAGCAAAGAGGAGACAGTATTGTGTAGGAACTGTCACGCATCACCACCTATTTTGACATGCACAGGGCCGTTTGTTGTCTGTCGAACATGCAAATTAAGTGCCTGCTGTCATAGCTAGCCGATATCTGAAAGTGGAAAATGAGACCACCTGTAACCAGTGAATGGAGTGATGGACAAGCATTCAGAGCTCGTCATTTCCAACGCCATTCACACCACCTCCGAATTGCATATGACATGTAAAAATCTTTTCTTAATATTCACAACCGGGAAGTTTGGGGAATTATGGAGGCTTCAACTGCTGCATCTAATGGGTTCTCCAAGCAGACAGCTGTGACTGTGAGCTGGCTTGATAATTAGGTGTCCAGGAAGATTTTATGCTATGAATCAGTTAAAAGGGAGAAAAGAAAAAGAAAATAATGGCAAGCAAAACTCGCTGGAATGGAAATTATATTAACCCTTGCATGTCTTCTTCAGCACTTGGCTTTTACAATTCCCGTGAAGCAAGATTTGCAGAAACCAGACACATAATAATTTGTCTTCTGTCTCTGAGCAGCACTGTCTTCCTACTCTGAAAAATTGCACTCCAACTCTGTTTGATGCTTTGTTTTCCTGAAGAGAACTTAGAAGCATTAAATCTAAATATGCCAATCCCTCTTCTATTTGAAAGCAAAGGCAAGGCTTTATTTGAATTTCTAGTTAATATGGTGCATAGGATTTTAAGAAACAGATTCATTGTGCTAAAGTCATGTCCTGTCATGTGCCGGTACATATAAAAATCAAATAGTTTAGCTAGCTCTTCTGTAATCCTTTGCATGTTATCCCTACTTTTGTATGCCTATCTGTCTTTGTTCATGGGATGCCATAAACATTGAAGGTACTGTAACGCCAAGAAAAGATGTGATCTTCTTGATTCTCACTTCTGCTTGATAAATAAATAAAGCTGTTCCAAAACACTTAGAATAGGAGAGTTTAGATGTGCCCAGCTGCACAATAAGCTCACAAAACCTGTTATTTTATTCAAGGCCTAACTAATTAATGCTTGTGTTCATTCCTAGATAAAAAATTAAGCTCTTCAGTTTTCAACTCCTGTGCCACATTCTGAAAGCCATTCTGGCTGTGTTTCCAGACATAGAGAGCACATGCATATGGTACAGTCAGAATTCAGGAGGATTATTAAACACAAAAACCAGAATTCAGCTAAGGAGTACTATCCATCAGTACTTCCCAATATATCTAGAGTATTTGGGGAGGCTGTCTGAAGTCCTGCAATGCAAAGATTGCAGTCCTGCTCCATACTGCTCACAGTGAAGCCATGCACTCAAAACAGAAGCAGGCAAGTTACTAGTATATTAAACAATCTTTTATGAGTCAGGCCACAGAAAACCTGTATTTAAATTGGGTTCATTTTTTAAAAAAGCTTTTTTATTTCTATTGTGCCAAATTTTAAAACATAGTAGCTGTTCCAACATTGCCCGCAACCTGCATTCACTGCTGCTCTGGTTTAGGTCTCTAGTGATTCTATTTTCCTTCCAGTGGAAGTGAGAGTTCAGAAAAGCTGAAAAAATACCTGCTGACCCGTCTGACTGGAGCAGAGAGGGAATATTAGAAAATGAAGGAATGAAAAGAACTAGTGAATAGATACCCAGAGGAAAAGGGGCAGAAGAGAAACTTATTTTAGACCTGCATGTTTTCTTGGAAGCACTACTTCTCTTAAGCTTCCATAGCCTCTATGAAGAAATAAAAAATATCCTGAGGACTCCTGTTTTCCAGACACAAGCCAGCAGGCCCCATTTGATGATTTACATCTCTAAGACTGCTAGGAAACAACATTCAGGAGATCCTGAACCAGACACCATTCAGCCAGTACTACACTGCTGGGCACAGCTGAGAAATGTGCAAGGGCGTACCTAAATATAGCACTGAAATACTATCACTCTATTCCTTTGTTTCTCCCACATGTTAGATCTCTGCTGGGCAGACAGAAGCAAAAAATGCAAAAAAACCTAGCATGTTGTCTGTTTTGTACCTGCACATTTTCTTCAGAGTCAGCTTGTTTCTCTGTGCTTGAAATCAAGATCCACAGAGTATGTGAAGGCAGGAAGCACAACAATGGCACCTTACTAATCATGTTCCAATCTACACACAAAAGAAAACCTAAATCACTGACAGTTAAAACCATTCAGTGTGTGCATTTCCACAGAATAAAATGTTTGGCCACAAAGTGAGATTGAAGATTTCTTCTTCAGAGCACCTTCCAATTACTATCCATGTGCAACACACCCACATGCCCCAGCAGTGCCTTTGCAACTGCTAGACTGTCAGTGTGTACGAGATTGAAAATATCCCTTGTCTTTAAGCATATTGCAGACTTTTATCTTTTTTAACTCTATATAAAATGGGAGAAAAATAGCTCACTGAGCTTCTAATACGTCCCTGAGCCAGTCACTTCCTGCAACATCTGTGCTGACACAAGCAGGAAGGCAGCATGCTGCCTTGCAAAACCAACACCCTGCAGCTTCAAGCAGGACTTAAACTGGCAGTGTTGATGAAGGACTTTGTAGCTGGGACCTACAACCAGGGCCACAGGGTTTATCTGCCTGCTGGGCAGCTAGGTTGGAGTTTGAGATCTCGGGGCTCCACATTTCAGAATGACCCTAGGCTGTCAGTTCACCTCCAGCAACATTGGGTACATCAGAGCCCTGGTACATGACTGCTCCTGAGGGATAACATAGATAGTCACCAGTAACAACAATTTTTATTTATATGTATTTTATTTTGTAGATGTTATAGGATTTAAAACAAGCTTTGTTTTTTACATATGGGCTATTAAAATATGACTCTACCACCTTCAACATCTGGCAATGCATTTATCAAGATAGCTTGCTGGAAATTTCAAGGCATAATAGTTTTCAGAGGTCAAAAACAGGCTGTCAAGTAATATGAAGTTGTTACATCCATTACACAGAAAGTTAGAGAGGGATCAAGGTCATCAGAAAGCTCTTCTGAAGGGTGAGGAGAAAAATGGCCATCATGCCTTCAGGTCAAACCAAGGAAGGACTTGCTCATCACAGTTGTACCACACTGCCGTGAGGCTAGTAAGCTTAATTCAGGCTGGATATTTCCAAATTTTTATTTTTACTGAAAATGTTTTAAGCAGGTCACTGGGTGTTACTAAAGGCTCTCCCAGCAAAGGTTTGAGTAGCAGGGACATGAGGGAGTTTAAAGGGAATCCTATTTTCTAGAACCAGGAACCCAAAGCAATCATGTTTGAAATGTCTCCTTGCAGTACTTTAGGCCATGTATTGCCACTCTTTCCTTGCAGTAAGCAACGTACCAAGCAGAACACTTGATTTGCCTGTCAGCACAGGTCAGACTGGCAGAGTATTTGTGGAAGAAAGATCTCACGGCCAAAATTTTTCAGTCTTCCTATTCTCTGTGGTAAATCACACTCTTTGGAGCAGATCCAGGAAAATAGTCCATGGGGTAAGGTGTTACACTGCCAGCCTTTTTTTGACTTATACATGCCCAAGGTGATGTAAGCCACCAAATATTCATCTCTTCTGAAAATCCATCTACTACTTTCATTCCTTCAATAAGTATTTTGCCACCTAATCTGAAATTTGCTGTGTTTCTGCAGATCTTCTAGTAGAGGCTTTATTTGTTTTTCCTAACCTTTTTCATAAACCTTGAACAGTAATCTTGTTGGCAGCAACACAATCCAAGAATCCAGAAATTCTCTTTATTCTGGAGAGACTTATATGTTTGGGCAGACATATAAGGCCCTTCTCACTTCTGCATGATTTTTTTTTTGTAGAAATCTGTTTATTCTATAAAAATCATCTGTCACTGAGAAGCAGTGTAACTGAAAAGGCACAGTAGCTGAAAACTGAACTTTATTGAAGTAGGATCAGCTTTAAATAAATCAAGGCAGTAGTTCTTTCTATGTGAATTAAATTTGCCCAAATGCAAGACCTATTTACCAATCAAACATGAGTCCATTTACCTCTAATGCTAAAAGCTAAGTATGACTTTAAAATGGTGTAGGTACACTGAATTTTCCCTCTTCACAAAACAAGTTTTTAACTGAATTAAATAAATAAAGCAATAAAAATTCTCAGAAGATTTCCAGTAAAATTTTCAAGTTGCATTTACTGCATATTATATTTCTTTATTTAACCACTTTCTGTATTATGGAAAATCACCCATACAGTAAAATAACAATTTGCTTGCTTTGGTATACACAGTAATTAAAATATTCAGTTAGGCTTAATATTTAAAAGCAGCACCAGAAAAGTTTATCCCTGTATTAACATGCATGGTACTTATTTCTCTGATTATATTCTTCAGTTTCTAAGTTAATATATGGAAACTTCTACCAAAAGAATTTGTAACAATAGATTGTGATGGTAATAAGGAAAAGGTACAAACATGCCTTTCCACTCATTTTCTAGATAAGCTTAATTTTCCATATAATTTTTTAATTGATGGTTTTATAAGTATTTTTCCATGTGACTTTACCTAGCTATTTTAGAAATACCCTCCCTACCCTAACCTCTTAGTACCAATTTCCAAAATACATACAAGGGCAAGTTAGAAGAAAACACAGTATTGACTCTAAAACATGTTATCAGAGGAAGAAAACGGCAACAAACTAACCAGCACACAACAAAACAAGTGAGCACTATGCATTGTGATGAAGTCCTCAAACTGGAGTTTTATGATGGCAGCTTAAAGTTTCTTACATGCCCTTGTGCTGCAGTGCAGAATAAGCCAGGGACAGCTGCACCAATTCTCCACAATTAGTCAAGGTCAGACAGTGGAAAGGGAGGACACTCACTATTTGTCAAGAGAACAATGGCAGGAGGCTCAGCCTTTCTCCACCAGGAATGACTGTTCACTACACACATTCAATCCATGGCAAAATTATGCCAGGCCCTTTTTCTGTATAGTAGAGAGGGGCAACCTTTCCAGACAATCGAAGTGTAAGAGCTAACAAGGCAGAGCAACTGCACAAAAACAAGCTTGTTTTAAGTACTGAAAGCATATGTTCTTGACACAAATTAATGTTTTGACACTTGCAGAGACAAAGGTATTAATTTCTACAAGCTTTGAGTGAAAAATACTAAACCCACTAAAACGTCTTCCTTCACACTATTATTTGGGTTGCAGATTAAAAAAAAAACAAAAAAAACCAAAAACATTCTGACAAGTTACCAGCAATTATTTTGCTTACTCTGAGAGATTTTCGTGTGTCTTGGTTTTTTTAAACATGTATTTTTCATAAACCTAGAAACATATTCAGAAGAAGAGTTAAATTTTGGGCAAAGGCACTTTCCTTAACATTGGCAGGCAACCAGAGATGGAAAACAAGAAAAACAATTCAAAGGATCTGCCATTAGCAGGAGGAGCAAAAAAAGAAAAAACAAAACATTTTTAACCATGAGATTTTGTTTCCCTGTTTAATTAGGTACACTCAGAGCTGCATTTTGAGTTTCTTTATGACACAGCACAAAAAGTCAAAAAGTAGTTATAAGTAATGGATACGAAGGAGAAGTTTTAATACAGAACTCTCACACTCTCACTGCACTGGAATAAATGGATTTAATTGTGTAAATTCTGTCACTTGTGTGAACAAGTGTGGGGGTGCAGAATAGGCTGAAATTATTATGTGAAACCATATGAAGACCACCTTTTGAAACAGCACACTCTACATTAAGATATATTAAAATTATTCATATTCACTGCAAACAGTATTTAAGCAAGGCTACAGCAGTTCTGAATGCTAACATACTTTTAAGGTTTTTATCACATTTGCATTCATCAAAGCCAAACAATTTTTAGATACTTAAGGCGAGAATTCTTACAATTAAGGAGTTTGAAAGCATTACTTAAAGTACATATAATTAAAAAACATCAAAGAGCAAATATGCTGTTTCTGAAGACACCACCTGAAAACTAGATCATATTAGCTTTGGAAGAAAGGAATTTCTCCTTCAGGTAGTTTTTGTAGCTGCTAGGGTGCAGAAGCCACACCTGTAGTTGCACACTGCCATAAAAAATGGAAAGATGGAAATCTATGAACAATTCTCTTAAATCCTTCCTCCCCAGTTAGAGGAATAAGGTCAGCCCCAACCTTCTTTCTCTGTTGCTGTCCTGCAGACACATCAGGATGCTTGAAAACATCTTTTTTAATGTTCACCATCTGTTTGGGTTTTTTTATTCCAAAAAACATTTCCCCTGTGATCAGAAGCAGCATCAGCCCTGCAGTTAAGGAATCATCTGCCCCAGCAGAAAAACTGATTCTGGAGAGATTCAATAAAAGGAGGAAATGGGAAAGATTTTACCTTGAATTAACTTCACATTCCAAATAACCTACTTTCATAATAAATCTCTACTGAATCATATCTGAAAAACAGATTTTTAGTATATTAACTTTAGAACATCCCTTTTTACCTGGAGCAATTTAGAGAAATTCTTTAATTTAGCACAAATTTAGTTCTTCGTATATCTAATAAAGACAGATTTCACTGTAGGAACTGTGCCTGTTAATTGAGACAAGAAATTGGTGCACTACCTTCTAATTCTAAATCCTTAATGTCACTTGGCTATTGCATTGTTTACAAAGCAAGGCATCCTTGACTGGTTTCTTTATCACATTTCCGATGTCAACTGAATAAATTAGAACAGGAAAACGTCAGAATACAATGTACCTTTTCAAGCCATTTGGCTTAGTGAAGCAGGACAGATTCAGGCAAAATTACCTCTTTTCCAGTCTGGTGGCTTTGCAGGAAGTTTCTTCATGTTTAGCAGTCCCTACCCGTCCTCTCTTTCTTTAGAAAGCAGCCCTGGGAGGCAAATGACATTTGTAAATGGAAGTAACCACTTAGGTCACTTTCAAGCTGCTTGCCATATACCTTCTCTACTGATAGCTACAGGTATTACTTCCTGTGATGAGAATTTAAACCTGAAATTTGTTCATTTAATCTTCCTTTCCCCCGATCCAAAACAGAAGCTCTGCACCATCCTCCCTGAGTGGTTCTCATCCATTCGCTAGAAGATGAGGACAGGCCCCATGTGTGAAAATAGTGCTGATCAATGGAAAATAGTCAATGTCATATAACACCGAGCAAGGAAATTATTAGAAAAAGGAAGACATAAATTGTTAAGTTATTTCAGTCTTTTCACTAAATCTCTCATAAATCAAACAGACCAAAATCCCCGCTTGGGAGTTACTGGATCTGAGAAAGAACTTATTCAAATGAATTCATCTAGCTAAGGGCAACTGCTATTTAACTGCATATTTTGAATTTTTCAGTATGAAAAAACTAGATATTTCTATTCCACACTGACTTTTCTCATATTTGGATGGTTGAATTTTGAAACCTCAGAGCACATTAGGAAATAATATTTTGTGGCATTATTGAGAGGGTTTTTTCCCAAATGTGTCTACTACTGTATCTGGTATCAGTACATGACTGGTTTGCAAATTTTTGCACATAGCCCAAAAATGGGTAAGTATTGCTTGAAACTTTTACCAGGTATAAATTAGCAAAGTGGTAGCATTTAATGTAAAAATTTCATCTACAGGGAAAGAAAGAAAGAATAATAAAAGCTATATTAATACTGAATAGCTAGTAGCTTACAAGGTATTTTTATAATATTTTAAAGTTACCATGTCACCTTTTCTCCAAATATGATTAAAATACAACTAGGAATGTTTCAAATAAAAACAAAATCTTTTAATCTTGTTCTTTCTGTGGCCTTAGAACTTTACAAAAGTATCTATTCAAACACACATGTTCCTCACAAGGAGTCAATAAATGCTTTTTACATGATTGCAGACTGTCTAAAATTCCTCAGTTCATAAGATAATTTAACAATAGACATGTATTCTGCTTAAAACTAGGTCTAAATTTGATGGATGTACAGTTTATCCACATAGCAAATAAGAGTACAGTAGCACCAAGTAGTTTATAAGACAGAAGTCACCAGTGGTAAATAAAATGCTATAAACCACATTCAGAACAGTATCCGACCTGTCATTTTGATAGTACATTTATGCATTTGACAGGGACTGTCTTTTCCTAAAGAGGTTAATAGAGTCACATTTATATATCACCGAAATTGAACTGATCTATACAGACTGTCAGGAGAAGGGCAGATGGATAGGTAAATTAGAAAATACTAAAATAACTTTCTGGCTGCTATAATAATGAGGGAAAAGAGAAAGAACTAGGACTCTGAGAATCATTAATTCCCTTCTGATACCGTTTATAGTGTACTAACTTAGGTCCCTATCAATTCAGAGAGCCTGAAATTCAGGAAAGTCACCTAAAAAGACCTGGGTGAATTATAAATGGATGCATAGTTATACTCCAAACACATTCTTAATGCACATTTTAATGAACTGTAAACATCACTGATTGCCGAATTCATTCATTTTAAATTCTATGCTGTAATGAAAAACCTCTGATATAAATTGGCTTGAAAAGAGCAAATTAATCTAATATAAAGGCATTATGGACAGATAAAATAAAACATCTTCATTTAAAATTAATAAATCTATGCTTAGCCTTAAAATATTACTAAGAGAAACTACCTGTGCAGGCAAAAGGCAGTTCACACAAAATTACATCATAAAACAAATTATCACTGGAAGAATTAGTTTTCCTTAATGATGACAAAAGTGTTCATATAAAATCCAAAAAGCAAAATCTAGATACTCTCTGAAATTTGATACTAATCAAGATTAAAAATTCCACTGTGATCTACCCTAATTGTAGACAATATAACAGTTACAGTATAGACTGTACAAGAAACACACTTTTAATAATTTCACTCTTATCTGTTAGTTGCCTTGAATACTTGTCAGAAAAGAACATAAAATAGATGCATCCATCAAGATATCTAATTTAAAATTCAATAGTTAAAAAAACAAAATTTGGATCTGCATTCACAGGCTATTGCCTCCAACATCTGCTAAAACCAATGACTAAGATAAGACCCCAAGTTCTGGTATTTGATAAAGGGCCTTGACTTTCAGAGGACAAGTGCTCACCACTTTCTGAATCATTAAGTAGAAAATTAAGGGCTGTGTTCCTCCATCCTGGCAGAAGCATACCATATGATTTAGGTGATGAGTCACTGAGCTGGAATTTCGATGATCAAATATTCACAATGAGATCCTTGAGAATGAGCTACAGACCAACACCAAGAATTATCCACACAAGTTATTGGGTGAATAGTTTTGAATAATGAGCACATATGAGAGTCTTTCCTTACACAATCTGTGAAGAAAAAAAATCAATTGTGCAATAAATTATAAATTTATGTCTCTGTCTTTAAAACATATTTGCTGCATTATAGTGAACTGTAAACCTGACTGTAAAGGGACTGTCCTTTTTATTTCTAAGCGCAAAGTTTTCATAATAGCCATGCATAGCAAGAATAAATGTCTGAATGAAAGTGATGACGCAAGTTTGTTGTGGAACAAAAAAATATATTGCTTCTTTGATCAAAGGTCAGGCCTAGAGTAGCAGTGCAAACACATACAGTCAGGGGATAGATGAGAACTATTTAATAAATCTAGCAGAAGTGAAAGCTGTCACTAGTTTCTTTTTATGAGCTTGTTTGATGAGAGTAGCCTGAGGTACCAATTAAAGGGAGTTACTTTATGACATTATTAGTGCAAAGTGTGTTCAAAGGTGAGCCTATTTGTCATGCCTGATTAGCACCAAGTATGGAAAAAAATTAAAATGGTAACAAACCAAGTAAAATCTGTTTTTAAAAAGATCCAGTCAAATTGATTTGACTTTCACTTGCTCAAATAAAAATTCAAGTTGCTCAGAGGTTTGTTTTCTTTTGCAGACTTTTTGTAATTAGGATTCAGAATACAATTTCCTATCAACCCACTAGTACCATGACAGATATTAATACCATAGTGCAGCTAATTTTACTGAGTATTTGCATGGGCGGTTTGATTTACTGGACTTTCTAATCATGCTGCTACTTCTTATTCTAAACCAATTGACTGATTTTCTTACCAGCCCTTGACTGAAAAAAAGAACCAAAAGAGTATATAAACCAAAATTTTCAGCAATTAACCTAGGTGACAGCTAGCTTTGCTAACTACATTTTGCACAAATCTCAAAATTTCCTTTAAAAATCTCTCCAAGGCTCTTGCAATCTCTTCTACAGAGTCTAGAAGAACATTTTTCATCCCAAAGTCAGGAAACCATATGAAACTTTGACACTAGAGCTCCTACAAAGGTAACCTTTTCCTTATAATAGTCAGTGGGGTTTTCCCATTTCCCTGCTTCCTCAACTAAAGGAGTTTTATTAACAATCCCCCAAAATTCCTGATTTTGAAACCTGAAATTAATCAAAAGTTATTCATTTCATTAATTTCCCGATTTGTTATCAATCCCTAAATCTTTCTTCCCATTCTAGTGTGGATTAAAGAAAAGGTTACAGTCAAACTCAATCATGTTTTAGAAAGCTCATGGGGGTAAGATGTACCTGTTGATTTATATACTAACCCTCAATTTTTTTTATTATTAAGTACAATCTAAAACTAATTGTGTTAAAATGTCATCCTTAATCATAAAACTTCTTACATTGATAGCTGGACTTTAAGCTGTGAAATCAACTCCTCTTGCCCTCTGTCCTAAATAGGACTCAACAGAAGCCAAAAAACCCCAGCATCATACTTTCATAGTTATCTCCCTTCTTCCACAATATTAAAAACATCTTTTCATTTTAATGTGAATCCTAAATATGTGCCGACATTATACAATTCTGTAAGGTGAACAATATTTCTGAGATAGTGACACTGTAGGTGAAAAAAATGTGCTTGAACCTAGTCCAATATTAAAACAGCGGTTGTATCTAATTAATCTTAATTAATCAGGAAGATGTAGATATAGTACATGCATGTCATGTACCAAGAATCTACTCTAAATTGGTGTGCAGTGCACAGTCCCCTGCAGATGTGCAGACAAAGTACACAATGCCTGCGACTGGCTGGCATCCCCTCTTATAGAGGAATCTCAACAAATTGAAATTTGTTTGATAACATTTTGTGCCTGCCCAATACTTAGAATGGAAAAGTTTCTTTTCTATTTCTACACCCTTGTAAAAATGTAAAAGGTGTTGTCATTAAAACTACTACAAAAACAGACTCCTGCCACTGAACTGTGTATGCAGCTCATGCTCTTTCACAGTTTCTGAGGGAAGAAATTATGGCATGATGCAAATCCGATTCTCAGCCAAGTTTTTTCCCTAAAAAACTTCTGGACATTAAATGTGCCTTTAAATATCCACTTTGGCTGCCCAAAATAACTTGGGATTACAGTGTAAGACAAGAGAATTCCATTCAACTGCATTAAAAAAAAAAAAAAAAAAAAAAAAGAAAAGAAAACAGAAGCCAAATAAACAAAATCCCAGTCATTGAAAAGAAACATTTCTCTCTTGATAAAGAATAAATAAGTAATTTTTATTTTAGATTTAGCATGTCCATTCACATTTCTTAAGTGTACACCTAGGCATTTTCATGAGAGCTTTTCCTAAGTGTCTGACAGTCATTAGACAAGTAAACCTGCAGCAATTTCCTTCTCTCTTTTCTTACCTTTTCCTTGTCATGAATAAGCTGATATGATACTTTTAGAAGTAGCGTAATTTCTGGTCTTTGTCCCTCGTTTATGTCTCTTCTTTACCTTATTTATAATATGTTCAGTACTATCCATTTGTCTTCTAACTTTGCAATACAGAAGTTAGCAACTTCTGCCTTTGTACTAAAAATATGGAAGTCAGAAGAAGTGCAGAGAAAAAAACCATACTTTTCAGCTTCAGCACATTAATCACAAATGACTTTTGGCTCCAATGTGGGTGTGAGTCTTGAAGTACTTCTTATTCCAATAATAGGCACTTCTTATTCTAATAAGAAAGAAAAAATGAAATATGGAGAAAAGCTTGGGGGCCAGGTGCAGACAATGTACAGACAAGAAAAAATTAGTAAGGAATTGTGGGAGGCCTATGAAATACTAAGTAAATGTTATAGTATTTCCCCACTTAATTAGGTTAGGGCATGAATGCAAGATTATGAAAAACAGGTAATTAAAGTATATTGTAGAAAGTTATCTCTTCTAATAGAAAGGTCAGCCAAAAAAGGCAATAAAACGTAGGAGGGAATCCCACCTAAGCAATCTTATGAATTAATACCAATGGTAAAAATATTCTTTCTTTCCTAGAAAGGTTGGATTGCAATAGACAAAAGCTTTACAGACTGAGAAAAGCAGCAGAGTGATAGCAACAGCAAAGTAATTTCTCATTTTCCTTCAAAGACTTCCTGTTATTATTATTTATGGAAATTGACTATTGACCAGCTACTTCACAGAAAATCAAACTAAGGAAATGGATATTGCACTCTGGTCTGAAACTGGAGTTGGTTGCCATTCTTGCATGAAGAAGCCAAGCTAGGGTCTGTCTCTGGTTATTACCAACTCTGTCTTCAATGCTTGACACTTCTGCTATACTATTACAGCATTTTACCCCATCACCAAGACTCTGATACTCTGACATTAGCATTTTTGTCCAGTGACTCAAAAAGTGTCTTTTTAGTAAAATATGTGAGTGTGTTGCATCATCACCAGAATATTATCCTTTACAAATCTTGGAATATATCTTGGTATAGCACAAATATTCTCCATTGAAAACATTCATTAAGAGAGAAAATAGGATCCAAAGAATAAAAATCAGATTGAGATAGAAATTCTTCCAGAAATACTGAAGTGGCTCATTGAAAAAAAATTCAGAGTTTCAAGGAAATCAATATCAACCAAAAGGGTTGGGATGCATTAAGTGTGAAATGTTAGAATGAGATTAGTCCATTGGGGACTGGGCAATATTTTGACCTTTCTGCCTAACCTAAATAAATACCCTTGTATTATTTCCCTGTCCAGAAGAGGCTCTGAACATTTGTTGTTCTGTGCTACACTAAAGCATGAAAACAAGTCTTCTGTTTCCATGTCAATTATCTGTAGAGTTGGAAGGGACTTTTCTCCCTCTTCATTGTCTGTGTTGAGGTCAGGACAGGTCAGAACCATCAGGCAGCATCTACTGCTCAAGCTAGGGTACTAAGAAATGCAAAAGAGCATGAGCTGTGGTGAATGCTGAGCATCACTGCCCACAACAGTGTAATAGCAATAGCTGTTACAATAGCAAGCATCACAACCAGTATTAAGGGTTTGTAGAGAAGGAATTATCACCTTTATCATCTGACTTACAGGACCACCAGGTACAGAATAATACTGTGATCGTTTGGAGGTATCTTGACTCATCAGTTCCCTAATATTGCTTATACATTTGGAACCGATGACATCCCAGTCACTTTTGTTACTTGCTCAATATATGCAGGAAGGTGCCAAATAAACAAATATTGTAGTAATGTTCCCACTGTGTTGTGGATTGGATACTCAGGGAAAAATGCAGAATTCTGAGTGCATCACTTGAAGATTTTGCAGCAACCAAAGAAACTTGATTTCAAACTCAGTAATATTTTCTGTGTCTCAAAACCTGTGCATATTGCCACCCACACGCCAACACAGAGGAAGGACTAATGCTGACTGCATACTTTAAAAAAAAAAGTTCTTCTGAAATGTTATGTACAAGACACACTGAAGAAGTAAGAATTATTATTCCCCTTCTTACACACTCTGTTTAACCACATAAAGGGACAGTCAACTACACCAATGTCACTTAACTACAAAACATTTTACTGCCCTAGGGAGTTAGTCTGCTCAAAGTAATTCCCAGACATCTAGTTCTCCATCCATGCTCCCTTCATCTATGTTTCTGCACTTCAAAAAGCCAAAACTTCTCTGATGATTTATCTTAAAATACTAGATTGAAGCACTTGGGAATGAGCATAAGATAAAACTCCACACTCTTATCTTGAAATTTATTTTAAAAAAAGTTACCACCCAAAACTTACCCCAGCAATGACTGCTGGCATTGCAACACAGAAAAGAACGGACAGCTAATTTTGGACTTGCTGTTGTTATACTAATTTCTTTCATATATTTTCAGTTCTAAAAGACCTACCTCTTTCTTATCAGTTGCAAAGTATCACAAAATTCTTGTTTAATACCTGTTAACATCGCCTTTGAACTCTTTTTATCATTTTTTTTCCACCAGACTTTGTTTTCCACGTTTAGATTTACTAGTCTCAATGACTGAGAGCACATCATGGAGAAATCAGGAAATATAAAACACAAAGGAAACCCAAAATAATTTGTGAACTTTCATTAGGGTTTTCTTGCTTGGGTTTAAAAGGGCAGCTTCTGAATATATTCTAATCTTACAGGATTATCCAGCAGAATTTGACTAGGAAACATCTAATATCCTTACGGCAATGTTGATAGTCAAGGTGACAGAAGTCTTGCTTAATTTATTGTGCAGCAGTTGACCCTAGTCAATGTATTTATGACTTCTGTTGAACTGCAATTAAAATTTAATTGTTCCCATTATATTGCAAACTCTGTTTGTATACTAAATAGTGGAGGACTATAACTCACTGATAAAGGGATGTATTTAGAAAAAGAAGCAGTCTTATTGCAAAGAACATGTAATATCTTCTGAAACCTACTCAATTAAGTTAGAAAATGTTTTCAGACTCTGAAGAATATAATTAGCAAGCTCGTCTCACATGGTAAAGTCCAAAATCATTAGGAGAAACAAAGAACTATTTTACAACAAAACATTAGACCATCTTCTGTCATTTACAGCACAAGTTTATAGAGGAAAACACAGAAGTATCCCAGCTTTCCATTGGTACATCTGATATTTTGCTGTTTAAAAGCTGAGATATTGAGTAATGTTTTAACCAAAAAAGTATTCAGATGTTTTCAAATATATTCAGAAAATAACTCATTTTTTAGTACAAGAAAATTTTTACACTGCCATAAAATGAAAGTTATCTGTATGTATTTAAATAAAAACAATAGTGAACGTAGCACAATGGAAGAGCCATTTAACCTGTGAATTGCAAGGTTATTTTTGTAGCTGTGTCCTGTCTAACCAGTACAGCAAATGATTTATGGTCTCCAGCAGAGCTTCATCATCATTGTTCTCACCTTTATTTCCATCATAGTTAATTAAAGGGAAGGTCATTGTCACCTTATGTTTTAAACCTTCTTAACATAATATATCACCCTGGGTACGCTTTAATAAGGGGAACTGTGAAGGAATGCTGTTATAGGAAAAAAACTTTGGAGCATAATCTATCCTGTTAACAATTACAACTTAGATTTACACATAATGAAAGTTAATAAGCAGACAGAATGAAGGCTATACCTTGATACTCATTCAAATCTTGATTAATTGGCTGTGTGATCACATGGAATAAACAGTAGAATGCTTTTCTTGACTTCAGGCATATGTATGAAGAGTGAGTTTCTAAAGCAAAGATCTTCCCTTGTAATAATTTTAGCATACAAAATGTATGTGCCAGTGGGAAAGAAAAAAAAAAGAAAAGAAGAGACAAAAAAAAGCAAAGCACATATTTTAAATATTACCAAAGAAACCTCTTTTGATGTTAGACATACAAAATAAACCACTTTTAAATTGAAGATTGGCTCAGACAGATTACAAAATATTCAGACAATGAAGACAATGAGTCTTAATACCGTTTCAGTAGGTGTTAGCTTTTTTTAAAACCCCTAAGGGAAAGATTCAAGCTGACTTATATCTCCTAAAGAAAACCAACTCTTTAAAACACACATAGTTCTAGGGGGGGGAATAATTTAAATATATATTTAAATCTTAACTCCAGAAGAGCTCAAAACATCTTCTGTGCTTAATCTATACTAAAACATTTGATAACTAGTACGCTGTTTATGTAATTGGCCAAAACGTGGGCCAAACATACATGGAAAATGGAGCTCCACAGCACTTGTGTACTAGTTAGATAGTCATAGAAAAACTGAATGCTGACTTCATGGCTTCCCAAACTTATGTTTATTCTAGAAGATAAAGCTGATTTTTATTACAGTATTAGTGGACTGTATTACAAGCCCTACAAAAGGCAACACACAAAAGTACAGTCCTTGTCATTTGCATGTATGGTGCCTCCTGTCCTCATGTTGTAAACACAGCAGACTTGAACTTGCCTTTAGGGACACATCACGCCTAGCTGGAAGCAAATTTCTACCTCAGCCAGATGGGCTGTCCAGGTAAATCATGGACCACAGAACCATGACAGCTAAAAATCTGGATCCAGACACAAAAGTCCCTTTTATCAACTAATCTGAAATTGCTAATTTTCTCTTCCTTACCATGCAAACTAAAACTTCTCCATCGGTGGAGAAAGCAAGTTGTCTCTATGGGATCAAAACCATACTGACCCAGGGCCACCTCACTGTAGCTGCAGTGCTTCCAGTACTGCCTCCAGTATGCATCTTTGACATGCTAATACATTTTTAGATGGTGGTTCTAAGATTTGAACAGTGCCTCTGTGGTTTGAGGAGTCAGAAAACAAATTCATGGTTGACCTGAAAGAGACATTTTTATCAGTCCCTTCCAATTACTTAGTTGGAAACAACAGAAGAAGAAGAGCTAACAAATGGCCACTTGGACGACTTGCCTTCAACACCAGCAATACTTTTGAAAGTACGTATCTCCAGACCCCAGAAACTGGATATTAACACTCTCTGGAGACAACAAAAGTACATTACCTCACTATTTGTCTTGACTTGTCTTCTGGCAAGCCCTAGATGTCTGAAGTGGAGACCTGTGAGAAGTTCCATGGATCAGGTATACTCAGTATGAAAGAAAGGTGCTATATGGTTGGCACCATGCTGAGAAAATTGTGGCATTTCAAGACAAATATATTAGCATATTCATGCAACAACAAACTCCTTCATGCACATGCAGTATGTTACTGTGTAATTGTGTGGGAGGCTGGGTTAAGTAATGTACTGTGTTCAGTCACCACAGAAATAGCCTTTGCTCTTTATGCTCTGATGCAAAATTCCTCATAAACAACAACAAATAATTTTGACTAATAGCATAAATAATTTACTGCAACAGTGTTGATCTTTACATCACATCCTCTGCTTATACATAGCCAGCTTTCCAGGAACTCCAGACACAGCATTATTCTTTCTACAGAGCAGCCAAAAAGCAAAGCAGGGAAGTGAGCAAGGATGAACTCAGCTCTTAAGATTCCTCATAACCTTTCCTCATAAAGTTGCTTACTTAGTCTACTGTAAAACTCTCAGTCATGTTTATTGCAGAAGTTCATTTTGCTTCTGGACAGAAGTATACCCCAAAGCTTAAAACCAATATTAGTACTTTAAATATCCAACCAGAAAAATGCAGCAAAGGAGACCTCTCACCATATCATACAGGGAAGAACGCTGTCCACAAAATATAGTCCACACTACATTTGAACTGCTGGAAACCTGAAAAAACAACCAGATGTTTTAGTTCACGTCCTAGGCCTTCCACTTTTATTTAATTCCTGTCTGTTATTGTATAAAATGAGATGTTTAACTAAAGAATATCTTTTGCATCAATGGTGTATTGCTTTAGATCCCCTTGAGATGTGGGGATACCTCTTAAATTTTGAGGCCTCAACATTTCTCTCTTGATACTACTTTCAGCAATCTTAAACATTTAGGTGAGTCAAAAAAAATGGCCTTGATGCCAAAATACCACTGAAAAAACCTGTATTTCTATTACACATTTGGCAACTCTTCTGACCTCCCATTAAGGAAGGCGTGTGCAGCTCACTGTGCCAGCTCTGACATACAAAGATAAACCTGGCCCCTGCTTTAGAAGCTCCTGCTGACTAACATGTTGTATAGAACTTACAGCTTCTTATTAAATCTAAACTAATTAACTAATTACTAGCTGCATGAAGTTTCTTGGCTCTTCATCCACACATTAAAGATCCTTAATTAGTATAACCTTCACAGTTCCTAATGGCTTTGCACCCCTCTTTAAGCAATATATTCACTGCTCCTGCATTTTCTGTGGTTCTCCATTATTCTCTTTTCCTCCCCACACTTAGCTTGGCACTAGTAGGGAAGAAAGAAAAGATGACCTATATTGGCTTTATTCAATGACCTGTACTGCCTGTCCCTTCCACAAAAGCTGAGGAACTGGAGGTGTCAGGCAGTCAGATGAAGGCATGGAGTCTGCCATTTCTCTCTTCTGATGGTATTGAAAGCAGAGTCCAAAATCAAAGTTATGCAACATGTCAACTCTAACACACATCCTACCTGCTGAGAGAGACATTATGTTAGCAAATACAGAGAGTCTGCCTATGAAGGAGCAGTAGTCTTCTGGGGAGCAGCTGTGGGAACTGGGGGTGTTTAACCTGGAGAAAAGGAAGTTCAGGGGAGACCCTATTGCTCTTTACAACCATCTGAAAGGAGGGTGTAGCCAAGTGAGTGTCAGTCTCTTCTCACAGGTAACAGGATAAGAGGAAATTGCCCTGGTTGTGCCAGGAGAGGTTTAGATTGGATATTAGGAAAAAATTCTCCAGAGAAAGTGGTGTTCAAGCATTGAAAGAAGCTGCCCAGAGTAGTGGTGGAGTCCCAATCCCTGGGTGTGTTCAGAATACATGTGGGTATTTCACTGATAACACGATTTAGTTGTGAATATGATGATGATGGTGGTTGAATCATTATAATGTTTTTTTTTAATTTTAGGATAATTTTAAAGGTATTTTCCAATCTTGATGATCCTAGGATTCTATACAGCTATGTAAATTCTTGTCTTCAGCTCATCTGAATTCTGCTGACACAGATTTGTTCTCATGTGGCAAAAAAAAGTCTCCTTTATGAGCAACTTTGAACACTTTTACAAGGTTCACTGCCTACACACTTGACAAAATTTTAGCACCTCCACTAATCTGCAATATCCAATCAACCCTGACACTGATTATCCAGTAACAGCTCCAGCTTGACTTCACAATCACTCTTGAATAGTTTCTCAACACAAAATATGTGAATGAGAGAGATGTCTGAAAAGAGAGCCCTTGGGATCCCTCCTCATACTGCAACTGTCCTCTACTCAGGTGAGAAGCAGCACCCCTCTCCTGACACCTGGCAATAATTCCAGCTACATTAGAAAGGAAGTTCCTTAGAAAGGTACAAGCTATTGAGAATGTAGTAATGCAGCAGTTCAAGCCTTTAAAAGCAGCAGTGGGACAAATAAGAGGAGGTTTTTGTAACACATCTTCCAAATTCCATGGCCTTCTTTGCCACCTCCAGAAATTAGACAAGAACTAAATATTAGCTGTCTCACGGAAGACCTTCTGTCCAGGTGGTCATCAGCAGCAAGAATGGGATAAAATACAAACTGTAAGAAAGGTTGAGTCCTAATGTGCCCTAATTTATAGTGGAGAAAAGCATGAGTTTTTGGCCTCAGGGACTTGGAGTCTTTACTTGACACTGGTATTTAAAGTGACAGATGATTACCCAGAGATGGAAATAATGTGACATTAAAATATTCCTCAAGAAATACAACATTTGATACCCTAGCTCAAGAAACCTATTCCAAAATAATAATAAAAATAAATAACTAATAATAATAATAAAATTCAGGCTGGCTCAGGGGGTAGCACGAAAAGTCTGGTTAAGTAAAGCGAGTGAAATGACCCTATGTCTAAGAGCAAGATCTGCTCTTAATGCCTAACAAAGCCATTTAAGAGTTGAGTAAATTAAATCAGTAATGAGACTCACATGGGAACCATAGTGAATGAACTTTACTTACTGACGTGCCTACATATCCCTGCTATGAAAGAGCTCATGATCAATACTGTATCAGTAGCTCTGCATCAGTCTACAGAGACCCAATCTCACAATATAAATACCAATACATTCTCAATTAATAACCAAAAAAAGCACACTCACAACTCACTGATGACCTTCATAGGTAGCAAACAAAGCTTTGTAGCCCCTAAAAATTATGGTAGTTTTCTTCCTCCAGCCTCTCACCCTCAAAGCACACGTTTTTCTATTTCCTCTCAAGACTTAAGAAATTCACACTGTTTGAAAGTACAGCCAGAGAGTTCTTCAACACAGACAAAATATCACCTGTCAAAAAGCCCATACATTTTCTATATTTTTTAGGGTTTAAAATATTACAACAATGCCACCTATTAATAGTCTAGGGCTATATTTACATGATTCTTTAATTTATCCTGATTGTTAAGTTACAGAAATTTAGCTGGTCTCACAATTGCCTGCCAGTTCAGTGTGCCCCTCTCCAATGTGACTGATTTGCTGAAGAAAAAAAGTTAAAAATTGGGAAACAAGTTCAATTCTCAGCATTACACAATGGGGTTAGAGAATAGCTAGCAATAAAAAATATATACATTTCAAGCACTGTTTGCTATTTATATCTTTATAAATCATGTATAGCATCCTGCTCTCTTCATATTTTTACAGCATAAATTACGTAGGTGACAAGTTGTGACAGTCATACAAAATCTGATTTTATGACATTTTTCCACTTGCTGTCTTTGGTATTAAAAAATCAGGTTAATGTCATTCTGCTTTGTATTTATAGTTCCTATAGAATGACATGGAAAAATTTCAGAGTAGGTTAGTCACATTGATATGCATTTGTTTTCCTACATAACTGAGACTGCTTACATATAAAATCAGTAGATTTACTGTAATCCATGTCTCAGCAAGCCAGTACTATTTATACTAGTTCATATAAAAAGCTTGTATGCTAAGAAATGTCTATAAATATTCTCTTTGGCATTTCTAAATTCACCTGCCTCTTTAAAAACTACTGCTGGTTCTCTAGTGACTCTGAAGAGAAAACACACTGAAAATATAAAGGCCTATTTCTCCTCCCCTCAAAGCAATCATCACTGTGGCTTACTTTAGTGAGAGTAGGACTACATAAAACCTTTCTAAGTGGATGTAATTTACAAATCAAGACTAATCCCTTAACATTTTTCTCTGACTTGCCCAACAAAATCCATCCTCCTGGAAAAAAAACAACAAAGGAACACCAACAAACAACATTAGCTGCCTGATCTATTAGAAAACTTATAATATCTCTTATGCTGCCAACACTTCCATTATAGCAAATACAGGCACACACTAAAGAAACGCTGAGTTTTATTACTTACAATATGGCAAGAAACACACCCTGTAGATTATTCAAATTATGGCACAAATTATGGCAGAAAGTGATAATGTAGTTGTCTGGTAAATCTGATCGGTTTTATTGTTCTCAGCACAAAATTGGAAAGAAAACTATTTCAGGATCTATCAGAGTTAGCTAAACAAAAGACAAGAACTTTTAAGAAAAAATAAATACCATTAGATTTGCTTTTCGCAATGCACTGGCTTAGCACAGAGGGTGATTGACCAAAATGTCAGTTATTACAAAATAGGATGTCCTTGCACATCCTAAAAAGTAAACACACAATCACTTTTTGTCGGAACTTTTTTGCCTTTTTTAAAATTATTAATATTTTATTTGGCTGATTTGAGGATTGTTTTCTTCTGGCTTAGTTTTAGGAGGATTTATGACTATTTGGGAGGGTTGCTTGTTTGTTTGATTTTCCAGTTATTAATATTGCTAGTCCAAAATGCACATTACCCCACATAATGCATAATATTCCCTGTCAGGAAAGCAATTCTTGTTCTTTTTGCCCTGTGAAAACAAACAAAAGTTAAGGATTCTGTGCTAGCAGTGTTTTAAGACCGATTGTCCAAACTAGGGTAAGTGAGAAGAACTCAGGGTAGACCTCCAAAGGATCTGTAGCATTTGGCAAAAAAGAAACAAATAAACCCTTCTCACTAGCAGAAAGTTATAGAATCGTTTCAAAATTAGCCCACTAAACATAGGACACTTTTTGAGGTTCTTGGACTTTTTTTTTTTATTTAACTGTAAGTAGTTCCTAAAAAATAACTTAATATTTTGATAAACCTGAAATACTGCCCAGCACTGCAGTAGTATTTTTATCTCTATATCAAATACATTGTTTAAACTCACTTGCACACATCCTTTCCATTTCAATTTTTGTCATAAAACCATTAGGTTGTTTTTGAGACCAAATAAATATTTCTTAAGTACCTGCACGAAGGCAAAACTCATTGCTTAACAAATGCTACTAATCTTTTATGAAACAAATAATTTGTTTTGTTGTAAAAATTGCAAGGTGTTTCTTGTATCTCTCATTTTCCATTGCCAAAGAGCACTCTAGAGGCATGCTCTAAGGGAGCTTGCAAAGGCACAGGCAAACATGCAAAAACTACTCCAATGATGGGAGGCCAAAAGATAAGATCTCTTACAAATCTATGCTGCTTTACTGTAGGCTTTTCAATATGCCTTAGCAAAGAACCCTTTTTTAATCTTTCAACAGGTTCTTTCTGCCCCTTCATTTCAGCCAATAGTATTCCAGCCCTCCCAGCAAGTTTTCCAGCCAATATATCTAATATATAACATATCTAAGAGCACACACCACTGTGTTTATTAGAAGACAATCCCTACTGAGTTAGTAAGTACCTGGGAAGAAATGCATTAAGTAAATGCAAACGAAACTAGTAATGACTATGCAACACGTTAATCTGAAAGAACTACTATCAATATCTCATGTTAATTCTGTCTCAGAGGAGCACCTTCTTGTATGACTACCATACGCTTTTATCCTTTAAAAATGTCGACTCTCTCTAGTGCCTATTAGAAGGATTTCTCCCAGGCGTTGTGATCATGTTTCAAACCACTTATAGTCTTGGACAGCCAAGGGACTGCATTTGCTCTATCAGAAACCTAATGCTGAATACTCAATACTTCAATGTGTCAAATTTATGTGTGAGCATGAATTAAAAAGCACCAGGCAGTGAACTAGCAAAACTTCAAGGAAAACACTCAGCACTGCTCCGATCTAATACATGTATCTCTGTCAAGTTGCCATCTTTCATTGGTTCAACACCATATTATGGGTCTCAAAATCCACAACATACTGCATTGGCTCTATAAATATTTCATCCTCATGATCTTTAAATAAGACTTAAGTAAAATTTAGAAAATTATTTTTCAATTATGTCAGCTTAGAAAATGGAATTTTAACAGCACTGGCTTTTTAAATTTTTTTAACTTGAAATCTGTTCGGAATTTATTTTCTATTTCCAGAAGGAAGATAAGAAAAAGAATACAACAGAATCGTCATAATTAAAAGTGTCATATTTTGAGATGCATAACCAAGACTAAGTATTATGTAAGTATGTGGAGATTCCTCCAAATCCTTGCTGTGTTACACACACCTCATGCACAGTGTTTCCTAGAGTTTTCCTTTCTCTTTCACTGAGGACTACATAGTTTCCTATCCCAGCCCCAGTCCAAGCACAAAAGGAAAGATTCAAACAAAATTTTCTTCTTCTCTTTGCTGTGCAACTGCTTCACTCATGTCCCCTTTCATGTGGGTTCTAGACACCAACCTTTCAGGCCTGGGGTGCAATTTCTTGCAGAAAAGAATACACATGGCAGAAAGAGCCTCTCCCCCACTCCACGTGGATGGCATGAAATCCAGGCAGCCAGCAAGAGTTTTGTCTGCCAGGCCACGATTTTACACAGCATGTCCATAGTTGAATGACAGACACAAAAGAACTTGAAAAGTGCTACGCTCTTAAGATAGATGTCACGGCTGACAGTTATGGTATGGAGCTGTCAGCTGGGAGCAAAAATATATTCACTGCCTAAATATTATTCTCCCTCTCCACCCCAGGGCTGGTACAGCCCAACTTTCAAATAACTGCAGGCCAAGATTTGGTGCTTAAAGAATGATTCATGAAAACCCATATCTTCAGATAATTCATTCCTTTCCATAGATCACCTCTTCAAGTTTTGTGAGCTCTAGGCTAAAATTACAAGTTTGGAGCATGCTTTGTCAAGCTTGTGCTGATCAAGGGAACTGACAACATAATTGTTTTATCAAGATGAGTATCTATTTGATGTTCTTTTAAGATTCTGCCCAGCTGGACTGCTAAGCAGAAATTTATGAGGTTTTACAACAGATGTAACCAGGTTTAGAGCTATGGGGATCCTTTTTTTCCTCCAGATGTACATGTACTCATGTAAAAGACTTTCATATTTAGTTTCATCTTTCTCTCTCCTTCTTTCCCCCCACCTCCTCATTTCTTGAGCTGATAATGCCGTGGACATTTTAATTAATCCACAAATAATTTAATATGTCTTTGGCAGTGAAGGACTTAAAAAAAAAATAGTACTTTAAATTACTTTCAGGCCTACTATATATTGTTTCAGATTATAGTTACCCCTAAAGGTTCTAGCAAGTAGCATAATCTTAACATCTACCGGTATGCAGAATGCATGAAAGGAAAGCAGTATTTTCTATTCCTAAAACTAAATACAGACTATTTAAACAACTATTAGGTAAAGTGTATTTCACTGTCTGGCAATATTATGAAGTCCAGAGGAGAAATTAATGATGCACAAAGAAGTGTGCAGCTCAATGCTATACTTTTAATAAAGACATTAGAATAATTTTCTCTATGTAATGATTGCAGTCAGCCCAGATGCAGAGGAAGTTAAAATCACAGTGTCATTAATTTTTTATATATGAATTTAAAATACTTTACCAAGAGAATCCCTTGGAGGAACATTTAAAATAATTGCATGCCTTCATTAGTTAGTAGCAATTCAGAATGATCATTTCCTAGTACAGTCTCTGAAAGAACTTTTATGAAGTTAGGATGAAAGCTTTAAATTCATCACATGTACAACATTCACTGAAGTTTAATGCGATTAAAGGAAATTATTTAAAGTTATATAAATAATCCAGTATTATATATATTTATCTTCTGCACAATTCTCTTCCAGAGAAACAGAAGAAAGATGATCATGGTTGGAAGATCTGTAAGATGAGTTTGAGGATTGAGTTTTGATTGTGTCATCTTTGTCTGAGATATAAAGGATTAGTCTTTTACGAACTAGTTTACCATCCAGCAATCAAGGGGTGCTGGCTATATAAAGAAACCATTCAGTGTAAGATACTCTTCATACAAAACTCTAGTTTATCAAGGTAGACTTCCAGTTAGCTAAACACAAATATATTCTGTGATAATACTAAATCCTGGTAGTACTAAATAATAATTTAAAAATATTAAAGTAATTATTTCTTTATTTAAACAAATTCACTTAAAGTATCCACATTCAATTATTGATACCTTAATTCTTAAACTCTTGCATTCCTTCTCCATAATTTTTTTTCCAGAAATAAGAGAAAATTGACTCTGGACAATGTTGAAGTATAGGGCTGACTAAAGTATTGTCTGACTCTGGACACTGTTGAAGTATGTTGAAATATTTTATATCTGGTGGGATAAATTTTATGTTATTTAGCTCTAGAGTTCTTTCTAAAACTTTTAACACTAGAAGAAACATATCAAGGAGTTCAACTGTTCCTAGGTTCTGAAGAGCTACAATCTGAGAAATAGTAATTTTGGAAGAAAAGGAGAATTATCCTAGATCTGAGACCAAATTCTAGATAGAATTTGTACATCTAGTACATCTTGAAAGATACCCTCAAGAAATTTTTACAGTATCCAAACTGAAACCAAGAAAGGTGCTCTTCCAATGCAGAAAGCAATGACTAGCAAAGACTCAGGGATATAGTCAGATGAAGCATTTCAAATCACAAGGTAAGCACCAAGTTCTGTCTCTATCAAAGGAGACTTGTTCAATCTCTTTTTTTTTAATCTGATTTTTCCTTGTTGGGATGTTTTTCTGCTTTTTTAAAAGAGCAATAACAATTTACCTCATTATCTCTGCTGCAGTTCTTCTTTAACTGAATTAAATTTCTGCTTTCCTTCTGTCGTACATTTTTTTACTCAAGACTCAGCTGCTTCACGTGCTTGAGTCTTCCAGAAGTGCCTCTTCTCATTACTGGGGAATCTTTTTAGGTGACAAAAGAGGGTTTTATAGCCCCAAACCCCCACATCTGAGAACCAGAATTCTATATACCCTGAGCTCTCATGAATAAGAGATCTTCATCTGTGTGCTGAAGGGTAAAGAAAAGTGTAATGCAAAAATGTACAATGTGAATAATTACTCCCTCATCTCTTACCAAAAATAGATTGTGCTCTGGTTTTGAAAAGAAGAAAATAAATAATTATTTAATAAAATTTTGTACTTATATGGAGGTTTCCATTTCAAACTTCTTTCTTTTTTAATATTCTTTTAAATAAAATGTCAAGTCATTACATTATCTGGAAAAAAATAGATTTTAAAAAACCCCAATTATTTGAACTTTGACTCATTTCAAACACACTTTTACAGTGGATTTAACTGTAATGCATGACGCTTAAGCATGAGCAGAATGTGGTCCATTGCAAGTATCTCTTGTTCTATCACGATAATTTAATTCCAATAAAAGACAAAACTGTTCTATGCATCTGTATTCAAACACAAGATAAAATGCATATTTGGACATTCAGTTTTGCTCTTTGACTCCTGTGCAAATCTCTTATTTATTTTTTGTGTATAAACCTTTATGCATGAAAGGAATATATTGATATTTTTTCTGTTAGCTTAAATCTGATTTCAGAATTAGCGTGAATCAAATATTTCCTTTTGACATATTATTTAGATTTCCATCAATAGACATTTTAGAAGAAAAGCTAAGTATACAGATCTTACTCACACACTCTGCTTTCTCTCCAGCACTAGTATAAATCAAAACAAAACAAAACTAAAAGATTAGTTGACGATACAAGAAAAGGTAAGATTTCTGTAAGACCCCATCTTGCAGCTATAAATGGAAAAACATATGAACGTCTTCAATAGAGCTGAAGTTTAATATTACTATCCAAATTCCATTTTATCCCACTGTCACTGCCACCAAAGGAGGGGTTTTATGTTGGAGATAATATGATACTGCAGTATAAGCCCTCCTCAGATTTCAAACAGGTCAACTTGTCAAAGCTTTTTAAGGGAGCCAATTACATTAATTTTCCACAGCAGAGAAATACATATTTCATTTCCATCTCCCACTAGAGATGGGGCCCAGGGATTCTGTTTCGAAAGGCTCTTATCACTAAGTAACATTCGTACCCCCAAAGGAACCTTTGGCAGTCACTGGTCCATTGATATAATTGAGCAAGGTATGAGCTGTCTGACACTGCCATGGCATTGCTCAATAGCACTGTGCACTAAGCACTCGGAACAATGAAGCTTCAGCAGACGGCCGCATTGTCAATAAATTTCAATTACACTAATTGCCAAGAGTTCAATGAGTGCACATTCAAAGGGGAGGGGGAAGGACGGATGGAAGATTAAAAAAGAGCCTATGTCTACCACAGCTAAAGAATAGGATGCAATAAATAAACTGCAGCTTCTAATGGGGGCATTAATGCATTTTTTTTAACATGGCTTAACAAGATTTTACAAGCTGTACCAGTTTCAGGGATCCTGTTTTACATTTCTTTCTTACTGTCTCCAAACAACCTATACAGAGACTCAATTATGTGGCATTATCTTTCAGGGAAGAATCATTTTCTTAGGTTTTTATGTTGTTTGTGTTCTGCTCAGGATGGATAATGCATTTGAAAGCAGAATGCTACAATGTCAATTCCATGAGCAAATGAGGCTGCTCTCTGAACAATCATATAGCAACCAAATGCACCACCTTACTGCACTGATACAGTCACATAGTCTAAATTAATTAGGGATACTTACATATACACATGTGTATTCACTCCAATCACTATTAATATTAGGCTCACAGCAATGTACACAGCATAGATATAAGCAATTGATATACTTAACTGTTCAACACAGATTATTTACTGCAGTGTCTGAGCTTGCATAAAAATATTCTTGTCTATTCTGAGCTAAATCTGGGAACATTTTGTTTGGCTTATAGGGGCCAGGACCCTAAAAAAAGTATTTCCTGATATGTGTATTTCTGGTTTGGTTTTTAATACAGCTTTCTGTGTAAAAGAGGCTCAAAGGAATAGTCATTTTGCTTAGTATTTTTTCAAAACTCCATAGAAATTCTAAGTGAGCAAGTTGAATGTTTAAACTAGCAACTAGATGATGAAACATTAGAGTGAAAACTTAGAGAACTATTAACAATTCCTGCTTCTGTAAGAAATGTATGTATAAATGGACTGCAAAACTGCTTATTCAATATCCAAAATGAACTTAAGGAGGTCTACAGCTCAATCTTCTGCTCAAAGCAGGGTCAGAACAGGTTACTCAGGAAGTTATACAGTTGAATTTTGGAAATTCCAAGGTTAGAGTTTGTCCACTCTCCCTAAGCAACTTGTTCCAATGCTTGACTGAAGTCATGGGGAAAAAGATTGTCCTTACACATGCTTGGACTCTCTCATGTTTCAGCTTGAGCTTGTTGCCTCTTGTCTTCCCACTATGCCTCCCCATTGATCTTCCATTTAAAGTCCTTGCTCTTCACACTGTTTAATGGCATGGACAGAGTGCAACTGTTCTAACACACATCTCAAATAGATAATTTATATTACCACTGCTAATGGCAATATCAAGAAAAATATTTGAAAATGGTATCCTCTGGGCCACTCTATTGGCTCTACCGGCATTCAAAAAAATTTCTCAGCTTTAAAAAAAGTCATACATAAAACTACAGAAGGTTTTACTGTAGGCCAAATTTGAAATCTCAAAGAACTCTGCAGAAGAGAATGAGAGCTTCAAAATCTGTCCAGGAAACAAAACATAGTAGTAGTATAACATTTTTTCAATATTTTTTTCTTTAATAAAGTCTGATAAAATTAGTTTGACAAAATTAGGTCTTCAGCATCTCAGCACACCACTGAGAGGGTTGACAATAATGACTAAAGCTGTATTGGGCTCAATAAGACACCAGAAGAATTTACAGCACATTATCTCAGGGCACAAAATTTAGGAACAGTCACTTACCTACACAGGAGATTTTTAACAATTTAGGTGAGAGACATGAGCAAATAGCCTCAGTTTTCTGAGCAAAAAGAACAAATACTTTCTAGCAAGAGAGAAGGAAATGGTGGAACAAGTGTAAGACTCAATTCTCTCCTCTGCTTCATTATGTTTGCAAGCTGATAGACATCTTAAGTTTAACCCCTTTTTTACACCTCAGAGGGACCAGATCAAGATTTGCCTGTGGCAAATGAAGGAAAACTGAGGAAGGACTGAGAGCAGGACTTAAACCTCCCGGAGGCAATATTACCCAGTCACAGCATGCAGGGATTTCTGCAGCTGGGATGATAAGTAACGCAAGCCCGAGAAACGCCTCAGCGTCGCAGCGTAGGAAAGGGGCTCCTCACTGATATCACAGCTAATAACACTACATGTGCAGACTAAAGGTGAATGAGGTATGGGCTAAGGATGAAGGCCTGAGGTGACTGGGGGAAATCTCCTGGACAACTGTGGAATGAAATAAATAATGGATATTCCCAGCTTGCAAAGCAAGGTTTACATAGCAGAAGTAATAAATCATATTTAAGAGCTATTTCCAGGAATTTATGAAGATTTTGAGACACCCATAAAATGATGCCAGATATCACAATACATCTAACTAAAAACTGTGCTGCTACAAAGGCGTGGACTGTTTTTCAAAATTTACTGCAAAAATGAAAACCAAATTTTGATGCATTAGGATTTTCCCTAATCTAAAGAAATCAGATTTATGAGTAGTCACTATTAGATTCCTCTTTCATATCCATTCAACCCATTACATTTCCAACAGCTAATGTGGAAATGGAATTCAACATGAAAATTCTAAGGAATCATCTTAAAAATCAGTGCATCTAAAAAGGAATAATGACCAACTGGTTTTCCACCGAAAAAGCTGAACAGTGCTGTGTGTTTCCCACACTGCACAGCTCTGTTCAGTCTTACTTCACTTTGCATTGCTGCCTATTTAAGGCAAGGTGTTGTAGCCAAAGTTCACAAAGTTTGTTTCTCATAAAGCTCACAAAACACCTTGTTCTCGCTGAGAATTCTTTATCAGGCATTTTTGTTAACTATAGCATTTCCTTAGCAATTTCAGAAGTCTAGCGCAAAGTTGCGATTTCAAGAGTTTTGAAGTGAAGCACAGCAGACTGTTTCATTTCAGCTGCATTAGATGTTCTGATCATTTTTGAACATTTTTGTTTACTTATGACAATATTAATTATAACAAAAACAAACCCATCACATTTACTCTTTAAATAAAGAAAAATATTTCCTGCCCATAAAGAGGTTTTCCAAGTTACTTTGCACAAAATGTTTAGATGCCAAAACTAAAAAATCAGCCCAAGTAAGTCATTATTCTGCAGCTGTTCCAAGACTACCATAAAAAAGTAGAAAAGATAGTTAAAACTGTTAGTTTATCTGGACATTTATATTCTGTTAATCAAAGAAAAGGAATTGTTCAGAGATTTAAAATCAGGAGTCACAATGATCCTGTATTTCAACTTCCTGCATAACAGAAGCTGTACAATGTCACAGAATTATTTCTGAGGCAAGACTGGTAACCTGTGGTTAGATGGAAGACATTTTTAAGAAAATATCTGACCTTAATCTAAGAACTTAAAGACAAATATTCTACCACAGTTATTGGTATTAGCTGGTATTTTTATTCAAAAATATGTATGTAGTTTCCTTTGCTGCCCTTACCCAAATGCACTGCTCTACCTTTTGGATTTTGATTTAGAATTTTGTCTAAAAATTTTTAAAGATCAGTAGGAATATATTTATACAAATCAAAAGAATATAGCATCAAAAGTGCTTTATGCATCTTTGACATGAAAACGCACCCTGAAACAAGATCTTAACATTGATGGGAAAAGTAATTTTAATGTCAAATAGCATATGTCTTTCCTGTTTTCCATAGGTTATTTTGTTTATGGGTTACAGGTAGCTAATGGAACATTCTATATGAAATAGATAAATCACACATGAATTAAATTAACACATATATAACATAATCAATTTTATATTTATTATAATAATATGGAAAGTTATCCATCCACTGGAAAGTGTTTTTCTAAGATCAAATTACTCTGTGAGGTACTCCACTGGTAAAACAATTTGTGAATGAAGCCCATGACACATAACAAGTCAGGAAAATCTCATTTTACCTCAGAAATGAAGATTTTCCCAAGTGTAAAAGAAGAAAGTTTGCTCGTGGAGTGTAATATATACAGAATAATTGACCAAATATACAATTATAAAATTATTTTATTTTTCTAATTTTGGAATAGTTTTCATATGTGTCGAAAAATAAGTAATGGTCAATGGCATCTTCAAAGTTTTTTTCAAGAAAGAGAAAAAAAATTTAATGCTATTTCATCATAACAGTTTAGTGTAGTTTATATCAAAAAAATTGTGGTTGTATATTTTCTGAGTTTAATGAAGTAAACTCATTGAGACAAAATAAATTTAAGCCTAAATCATTATAACTTTAGATTACTAATGTTTCCATTTGATTTGTTTATTAATGTCATCTTTACTATCAATTTTTTAATCCACTGTACTATATTCTTCAAATTGCAATAGATGAAGAACACATTCTCCTGATTCAATCCCACTTTTGTAAGAGACCTATAAGACTAAATGAGGTTGTTACATGATTCCTGATGTCTAAGAGGAATTATTTTGGTTCCTTACATTTACACGATATAGTACTACTTCCAGGACAATAGGACATAGCTATATGCAACTTTCTGCATGATACCACAACGTTTTAATTCACTTTTGCTTTCCGCAGGCATAAATTAATTTTATAGCATTTACTATGTATGCAGATTGGAATGAAACTTCTCTTTTAAAACCCTAAATATTTAGTTCCTTTCAGAATTTATGTTTTAAAAAAAAGTCCTAAGTGTCATTGAAAACTCTGTGAATCTATGAGAACAGTCTCCTGTCCAAGTGTACTAGAGAAGTATGATATATTAAACCTGACAGGATGATGTTCATTAATCTTTGAAATGTAGTCGGGACACTGGTAATTCCAAGAGGCATTACATTAAAATGAAAAGCCCCCTTATGGCAAATGAAGGTGGTTTTTTGTTTCCTGTCATCATCCATTTGTAACTGCCAATAGCCGCTAGTTAAATCAATGCACCTGATAAATATTGCTTGACTGAGGAAATCTAGAGAATCATCATTTCTTAGCACTGGGTATTTATCTTGTTTTCTTACTGCATTTATTTTTCAGCAGTTCTGTACTCTGAAAGCCTGTTCATACCATTTGGCTTTTCAGCAATTAACATTGGCCTAAGGGCAAACTGAATGAGGGACACGGTTTCAGACCAAAGCATATACTATGATTGTTGCTTTACCACACATCTTTATAGAGGTTTGTGGACAGAACTTCATGAGTCCTGATGTTTTTATTCAGAATTGTACGGTAATATTTGTAAGACTTTGAAACAGAACAGTTCTATTTCCCATAAAACTCAGGAAAAACAAAATTAATATCATCTCTAAAAATTATTCTAGGAATTGATCTATATCCCAAAAGTAAGTGAAGACTGGATCCAGACAATGATTTACCCTCCCTCATCTTTAAACCATAAAATATTCAAGATAAATGGAAAATATTTTACTGTTTACTATTTAACCTTTTAGCTGCAAGTCACACAGGTATGGTTTATAAAGGAAACACATAAAAGTGGGTGGAGGCAAAGGACACATATACTTGACATAGTCTTTAAAAATCTCATTTGTTTGTTGGGTATTCCTATAGTATACAAAATACGAAGTGGAAATTTAAGGCTTATTTTTATTTATTTACCCTAAACATTTCTGTCTCTTGCTTTTTAAAAGGCAGTATTTTTCAGAAGTGCCCATTTACTTTGATTGTTCCATTATTTTACATGTCTAGCCAGTGATCCATATATTTAGGCAATATAAGATTAGTGATCACCAAATACTGATATGTATTTTTCTTAGGAGCAAGATTCCCAAACTATTAAAACACTTCCTTCAGTGACTTGCCAAAACACTTTTAAGATGCTAAATTTGCATAAGGAGCAATGAGGAGCTATTTAGTTTAACAAAAGAAAGAGGCTCTTTCCAATGATTTATTGATGTTTATTGCCCTGATAGGCAATGAAGTAGAGACAGTAGTGCTTTGAGTGGTATTCTGAAGGGCAGAGTAAAGAGTCTTCTCTTCAGAAATTCCCTACTTGATCTTGACCAAGCCAGCCTGAACACCAGCTCCCCATCTTTACAATAGGCCAACAATTCCATCCTACACAGCACTAGTAGTGTGTAGGTATGATGTTATATAAAATGAGACACACAGCTAGCAGCTCGATGAAAATACCAATAATATAATACCTAAACCAGATAATATCTGAAGGAGAAGACTTATTTCACTGATATGTTATTTAGAGAAAAAAAAAAAAGTAAAGCACATGCTACAAATTTGCTAACAGTTTTCGTCTATAGTTGATTATATCCAGTTGCTAAATCAGTCTTTTCTCCCAAGACAGAAAATTAATTAAAAATTCATTTTGCCTCATTAGCTGGAGTTGTTTCTATTTTGAGTTATACTCTTACGTGATTTTTTTATAGACAGATTTTACTCAGAATTTGTAAAAGCATCTGTAATAAAAGCTTGGTCCAGCAAAACACTTAATTAATGCATAATTTGAAACAAGAAAATAATGTCACTGAATTCAGTCCAACTAGCTAGGTATTTATGGTTACACCCATGTGGGTACCTATGGCCTGTCTACTGAAGTCACAATTTGCAAGGTTGTCCTGTGCTGCCATACATTTACACCACATCATGGAGACAGTTACTCTAATGACTGAAGAGCCAAGAACAAATCTTCCAGTATATACAGTATGGTTTGCCTGAAGACAAATGGCAGGGAACGGAGGGCATGGATACAACACTGCTGCCTGGCACCACACAAATGCAAAATGAGAAGCAGCCAGGGGACTTCTGATGTTCTGTGTCACTCTCCATATGACAAACACAATGTTAATGCAGAAAACATCATGCACAACAACCACAAAAAGAGCTGTTGAAAAACATCCCACCACACTTAGAAAGAAGATAAAGGAAGCACTGATGTATTTTGTCAGAAATAAGAAACATAAATAGCTCATATATAAATTCTTCCATTCCAATTTCACATCATCTTTTAATATCATTTGGTGAAGTCTTACACTTTTATCATCACTGCCATTCAGTGGGCTTTATCATAACAATGGTCATCATCAAGATGATTTCTGCAGTACATGTTAAGGTCTGGCTTCAATACAAACAAGACAAGCTTATTCCATCCTACTGACCTACCTCAGCCTGCAGGAACTGAAGGACAATTCAATGCCTCCACAGCTTTAGTGTATGTGGCTTTAGAAACCAAGCCCCGGCTGCTTGGCATTCACTATCTTTCTCACATCCTCATTTTCAGTTAGGAATAGCTTGCTCTCATGTTTGACAATATATATTTCACATTTGGTAATTATTCTTCATCGTATTATCATAATGTACCATGTCCTAAGGGCAACAGTCCTTTGAGATTCAGTTCTCCTGGCCTCTCCCATTAATACAGGCCTACTGGCTGTTTTACATGATTGAGGTTTGACTCACAGAAATACAAATAACATAAATTTAGGCCACTGGCTTTTTAATCTTCCCTTGGCTCCCCAGCAAGGCATATGACAATATTCTAATCTGTTTTCCATTATAATTAAGGCTCTCATTTAGTTTATGGTTTTATAATTGAAGCACCACCCCACAAGAAAAATCACAGGTTCTTTTCCACTTCACAGGAATATCAGGGAAATTCTGCGCATAGCAGAAGGGGCAATAGGCAGTAACAGAAAAGACATTTATATAGAAGAAAGGACATATTCAAAAAGGTTCACATTTCTAAGGTGATAAAAAGCATTTCCACCCAGCACAACTGGGAACATGTTAGAGAGCATTGAGCAAGCTCCAAATTTCTTTGCATCTGGTGCAATAAAAGGAAGCACTGCTCCATAAACATATGAGAAGAATTAGCATGCCTCACTGTGCAAGCTGTTTTGTCCTACTGACAGGGTCATCTGCAGCCAACTCATTTGACACCAGCAATGGGTAAGCTGTGCCATGCCCCATGATATGATTTAAACATGCTCATCACAGTAAACATAGATCCAGGTTTAAAATAGAGTTTCCCCTAGCTTGCTTTTCCACGAAGGTTAAATTTTCATGTTGACTTTGGAGAGCTCTATATCTATTGGCTTTAGTGGTACACAGTCAGTTTGTCTCCTTACAGCAAGGATATATGAACAGGGGCTCTCAGCTGACAAAGGTGAGAAGTAGAGATAGGCCAAAGGCTGGACTACTCATCCCATACAGAAAAAGCTTGGCTTTGCTCTGAATAACATGATTTAGTTTTTAGTAATACCACAAGCCAGAAGTGTGTGTTCGTTCTTTAGTTTTCAGTAATACCAGAAGTCAGAAGTGTGTGCTATGAGTCATTAATGCTATTTCAAAATGGGAAAATTTCAACTAGACTATTGTCCACCTAAACACACAATGTTGATTAAAAGGAACACACACAGAAAATTTCATTAGTCTTTTCATTAGTCACAGGCAGGATAACGTAGTATCCCAAGGAAGAAGAAAGTGGAAATACAGGAATTTTTTTCCACCACTTTCAGAAAAATAAGTGGAGGGAAACTTGAGGTAGAAACAGCAAAGCGGCACACAGACAATCTGGCACTTGCATCAGGAGCAACGAGGACAGGACTGAACTGTAGAACAGTAGTTAGGAATTACTGTATGTGCCAAAAACCATCATCTGTCAGCATGGGCAAACCAGACATGATAGTAGCAGTGTGAACAATGAAGTGAGGTTAAAGGACTTCCCGTTCTTTCAGGGTGCCCAGAGCTCCTGGACTACACAAGGGCCAGGATCACCAGAGCTGTTGGAAGGCTATATTTAAAACAAGTGTTTGCCAAAAGAAGTACTATTATATTGGCATCTTGGGGGGCATTTCTGACCTGCATTTTCCCAAGTAGCTGTGCTTTATCCAAGCTGCTGGAGTATGCTCAAAGCTGGTGTGTAGGGAAGCTGATGCTATTGTAGCCGACAGGTGAGCTGGCCTCTCTGAGGGAACACAGAGATGTACAACTTTATTAAAATAAGCCATCCCTGTTATCACAAGGTTGCTCCACGAGTCAAAACATGGTCCCAGCAAAGACAATGATAACAGAGTACTCTAGGCCCCTTCAAACACTATCTTTACAAACCAGGATATGAGTAGCATTAAACAGCAGCTAACTGCTGTTTACTGTCAGACACACATTTTAACATCTACATCCCATATGTCACTTTCTACATCCCCACCCTCCCACATATTTTTAAGTTCAAAAGAGCTGTCAATCCTTATCTAACCTTTGGTTTTTGGGAAGTGGTTCCATATTATTTTCCCTTTGCTTCTCAAAGATATCAGTTTAGGTATTATCCCAGTGATATATAAAAATAATTAAGAAAAGATGTTGCAAGAAAGTGATTTTAATTTGCTTCTAGAGAAGGGGTTAATATCAACTTCAACTACAGCAAGTGTTGACTAGCAGTCAAGGAACTACACTATGAGATGATTATAACTTCATGGCTAGGGGAGAAATTTTTACAGGAATTACATGAGAGACTCACTCTCAGCCATATGGGTGATACAAGAGAGACTGAACATAGTACTGAGTGTTCAAGGGAAATATGGGATACCGGTGTCTACTGGACAATATCTGTCATCCAATGACTGTTGGGATGGCTCCAAAGCTTCTCTGCAGAAATAATGTTTAATATTTTTGTTATTATTATTCTGACAGGACCAATATATGCCTCAACTTTTCAAACAGTAAATTAAACTAGGTGTTAACAAAGCTCCAAATTGAAATTATGTCACAGACAGGAGAAAAAAAGAAGTTTGGCATTCTCCTACCACATCCTTTTTTCTTCTTATTCAAAATGATATAAAGAAAAAAACAAAGAAAACAGGGTTTTACTAATTTTCAAAAGTTTTACTTGTCTTCTTAACTGTTATTCTTCAAATTCCTAAAACTGCAAGAGATTCTGAAATTGTGGGTTAGTAAAAGGAAGAGACTAAACAATAGATATTATCAATTTCACTGCAAGAAGAAAAATAGGGATGAGAAAAAAAGCATGTTAGGCCCGTATCATGTTGATGTGGCTATTTCATCAGTAATACAGTGCTTTCCACAAATGAAAAAAAAAATCAGGTAAACACTGCTCTACCTTATATCATGTTAAATGTAAAAAGTGCTTCTGTTTTAGTAAAATCATTCTTTCAGTTTCCAGCACAATCTACTGAGAGGTTATCTGGCTTCATCAAAGAGCTGAAAGACTTAGGAAGAGAATAGGCTTTCTAAAAAGCAGTGAAATATTTCCAAAGATTATTTAGATCAAAAATATAATACTTTCTGTTTAAGCCATAGCAGAAGAGGCTGAAAGTCAGTCTGCATAACCCTAAAATCTTAGCACCAACTACTAACTGCATGTTCAACTCAGTTTTAATACTGCTTAAAGGTCATATACCTCAGTGAAACAGTGAATGGACAGAAATTTTTGCCAGGTAAGCTGCAATGCCTGAATTTACCTCTTAGCTGAAATGGATTTAAAAGTGAAACTAACTCCAATTTTAGTAATTCTGCCACTCTAAAACAGATAAGGCTTTTAAATATACAAATTCATTCACAAATAGCATCTGTAAAAGCACTTAGGCAAATTGATAAAAATACATTATGCACATTAATCAGTTTGATTAAAATTAAAAGAAGGCATCATATTTATGTTTAAACTAGAATCATTGTGGCTTTGGGAAGAAAAAAAATAAAAATAAAATAGGACTAAGCTAACAATGGTTAATGCTGAGTTTCTGAGCTATAAAATCTTAAAGCAGATGGGATGAAAAAAGCAGACTGAAGACCTGGAGAGTTTAGATATGTACACACACTTCAGAATACACAGAATGCTACATTATCTGAGGATCTTATGTCATAGTGATGTTGTTATCTGCCATTCATGAAAAGCTTAATTAGTACAATTATCTTCTGCACTAGGTGTGATACCTTTAGAATTAATTCCCATCATGCAATGGATGTCAACACTCCAAAGTCATACGAATTCCAGGAAACAGAAAACTTACTTGGTCAATACTAACTTATTTTGCTATATGGTTGAATAAAATATGACACAAAACAATGGTTGCACCATTGTTTACCTCTTGAGTGGAATTTCAAAAGTTTCTTGTGATTCTGCAGCCAAAATCACGCTCCAGTCTTACTGACACATGGGCCAACTGAGGCCCTTGAAATACAGGAATCCTAATATTTAGGAATAAACATGAAACTCAAATGTCAATTAAAAAAAGAAACCTAATCAGGAATTATTGCAAAATACTCTTTAGAAGAGAAGACACAAAAGTGAAGGATCGCTGGCAAATGAAATAGCAATAAAACTTAAATTCATTTCATGAAAGAACTGGGGCCATGAACACAAAATTCTGACAGATATATTCTATAGTTAGAACAACCAAATTAATCCAGTATAAAGATAGATGGGAAATTTTTTAGAACACTCTCTTGATACTGGGTTTTGAAGTTGTACTTCTCTGACTTTAAGACACTGAGAAGAAATTTAAAACTGGAAACTATTCAAAGCTAAATTCTTCCAAGTGCCTGGGCTGGACACAGACACCACTTAGATAACTAAGTTTTCCATTTTACAACTGGAGAAATAGAGGAAATGACTGAGGAACTCCCATCTGTTTGAATCCCATGTTAGTGGTTTCTCAGAAGCTGCATGGCACCCATTAGCTCACACAACCTCTTCACTGCAATGATTTCAAACACAAATCCCAAATACATTGCACCCTTAGAAACATGAGCCTGACTTGGAGAAAAGTAATGAGGCAAATAAACAAAAGACAGAGCCCACTGTAGAGGAAATAAGACCCAGACAGAAGCAATGAATGCTAAATCCAGATCTGACCACAGGACTTGCCATTCTGCCCCAAACTTGACACCCATTGGGCCTAATACAGTGTCTCCAGCAGCAGCCAGCACCAGATGCTTTGGTGAAAGATACAAGATCCCCACAGATGCAGGATAATCTGTCTCCCTCGAAGGTCTCATCCTAATCCCTTTAGTTATAGATTCCCTTAAATCCTGGTGCATGAGAGTTTTTATCCCTTCAAATACTCTTTTTTAGTATTACTATCATAACTCTGGATATTCTTGTTATCCATACAAATGCCCCTTCCCTCTTTGATGCTTATAAAATTCTTGATTTCATCTTCATCCAGAGTAAATGAGTTCTACAGTTTATATAGGAACATTTTGGGAAGTGTTTCTTTATTGTTAAGAGATAGGAGAAACTGTAGTGTCATGATCTTTCTTCTTTGCTGCATGCCTCTGTTTTTTCTTTTCTTCTCTTTCAACTACATACTTTACCACTTCCACTCTCATCTGAATCCTCAGGTAAACAATCACTTCAGATACATTTATGTCACTAGCCTTTCTCTCTTCTTTTATCTGGGCCTATCCAATTCTGCAATATTTTTTTCCTGGATGGACTTTCTAATATCCCATAAATTTTATAGACCACCACACTGCTGGCTGATACAATGACTTTGTACGTGATGGCTTTAATTTTTTTTTCTGTATTTCTTCAAAAGGAATATACCTCACAGTTACCAAGTCTGAGTCCATGAAATTCCTTAAGGCTCCTCTGGACTTGATTAACAAGTAACCTACAAAGAGGTTATCTACCACTAACGTGGTGTTGCTGCCTCATTTCTCCTTCCTCTTTCCAGATAACTAATAAATACATTACACAACAGCAGACCTAGTACAGAAACTTGTGGCTATTAACCTTTTGCCATGATGAAAATGGACCATTTGTTCCCGCTTTGTCTCCTGCCTCTCAGCTACTTTTTGATCCATGATATTACATTGCCTCACAGCTACTTGGTTTCTTTTAGAGGGGACAGTATCAATCCACAGCCTTCAAAAATACGTGCATGACTAGCCTCAAAATCACATGATAGCTTACAAATCATGACATATTAAGACATAATAACAATTCTGTTTCTATAAGTGTCTGATTTCTGAGCTAGCCTGATTCACGATTTATGATCATGAACTTTAACTCCTGAGATTCTAGAAAATTTCTCATCCCATTTCTTGACTACTGTAATTAAGAATTTTACAGAAACAAAATCAGGTAATATGGGCCTTAGAAAAAACCCTCAAGAGCTGAAATGTTGAATAGTATCTCTTCTGACACCCTATCAGACATCTTGTGAAAGATACAATTAACATCCCATCTATTCATTTGCTAACATTCTCAAAGAATTTTAAGACAGCAGCCAGACAAAGTTTGCTTTGCAGAACTATCTGATTAGCTATGATTATCTTCCAACTCTTCTTTCTATTTCAGAGTTACTCCAGCTAAGATTTATCACCATGTAGTCACACAGAGCTCCTCTGGAACCTTTTTAAAAGATACGGTCAGAATTTCTACGGTCATCATCTGATAAGTTAGCCCATTTTAAGCAACTTGCTGGTTTTGTTAGAAATTCAGCTGAATTATAGTTAAAGCACCCTCAAAACTCTTGGATATATACCATTTGGATATGGTCACTTACTTTGGAAAATTTTACTGGTTTACTACACCTTTTAAAACTATAGGTTCAAAAAACAGTCTCAACTTTAAGAGATCAATTAAACCTGAGAGAAAATAAGTGTAAATAATCAAATGTTCTGTTTTAAAGGATACATGAGTTGTATAAGAAACTTTTTTTTAATTCCTTCGATAGTGAACTCTAAACACAAAGGGGAAAAGCTCAGACGAAACAGAGGCAGAGCAAAAAGGCCAAGATTTCAGGGCAAATATCATACCAAAGATTACCTTGGCATTTGCAAATGTCATACCTATGGCTACTTTTTGGTTTTTAAGTGCCTCACACATTTAATTTAATTTCCTCCAGCTATTATATTTATCCTGTTGAAGAAAAGAGAGGTTTCATACCAGCCTCCACTCCACATACCAGTATCCACTCTTTGGAAAGACTCATGTGCATTTATGTTTTAAAATGCAAATTGTGAGGGCTTCACTTGAGTTCAGTTTCACTGTTCTTTTCCTTTGAGTCCTGTCGTTTAGGGTCTGTGAGAGAAGCTTAGAGAAAGAAATTGTCACACTTAGGTTACTTAGAGGATCAGTGGGAGCACAGGATATAATTTGAGATGGCCAGCATAATTTTGTTACCTGCAGCACCTAAAAGAAGTAGCAAAAAACTTCTGTATGGACCATTGCTAGTTGCTAGCAACTAGGAAGACAAAGAGATGAGGAACGTAGACCAAGATTTCAAAGACTTAAAAGAAAAGTAAACAGACAAACTGTTTCAGAAAGAGTATATGAAGTGAAGAAGCTTCTATAGTTGTCAAATCACTAATCAAAACACTAGCAAGCAATTGGGAAACATATTTCAGTTGTTTCAGTAAATAAATAAAATGTTTTGTGTGACTAAGTGCAAAGTTAAAGGTTTATTTTGTATTGCTGTAATTGGACCACCATATATTTTATATGTGGGTTCCAGAAACCTGAAGTTTCACAGTATTGGAAAAGTGGAATTTTTTTAAAAAAAGAAAAACAATTCTATTCTCTGTGCACTTTGAAATGGAAGGCTGTATAAGTTTTACTTACCTAAGCTCACAAATCAAAAGGAAATTCTTCTTCTTCCAACTTCCACTCTGATCAAAAACCTCCCCTGAACTGGTAATTCCAACTGCAAATATTGTGAAGCGTAAGAGAGTACACAGGCCAAATCCTCCATCTTTGTAAATCTCCTGAATTTGTATTGTATGTTTTTATATTGTTAGCATGATCCGACAAGGTCACCATTCAATGCCATACGTGATGCTGCTGCACCATTTTGGGAATGAATTGCTTACTTCTCCTGCATCTGGAAAGCACACCTCATGGGAAATATTGGTTTACATATCATTTTAAAGCAAAAGCTGATTTCCAATAAAGACTGTAATTGCAAAGATATAAATTTATTCACAAATACCAGACAGCACTTAAATTTTTCGGATATTTCTGGCACAATAGTTATATTACAGTGCCATCCACTGACTCTCTCCTGCAAGTACGTGCACTGACACACACAGCTGCTGCTCTACATTGAGTTGGCTTAATTCCCACTGAAGGGACAACCATCCCCAGACAGATATATTCCCAATTCATTTCCTTCTGCAATGATAACTGTGAAATTTACCCAGCTCACAAAGGAAGAGAAATAATTTCTGTAATAGCCTTAATGGGTTTTTAGAGACTTTGGCTAGCAGCCAAGAGAGACTTAGACATGGCTTTGCAGGCAGCATGAATACAGAGGTTACTTTCCTATGTGTGTGTGTGTGCATGTGTGTTGTGTGCATGATTTTATTGTGAGATACGTTTCAGGCAAAAAAAAAAAAATAATAATTGAACCCCATCAGTACTGATGCACTCACCAATAGTTTTTCCTCACTGACATCAAGGGATATGAATGAAAATTAATTGCGCTTCAAAGAAAAGGCAAATCACAAGTCTGTTGTAGGATTAGGTTTTTCTTTAATTAAGATTGTTGAAATAAACAGCAAGAGAGCTGTTATGGACTTTTTCATGTATACTTTAGTTCCAGTTTTTCTATTGAAATGTGAGACTACCATGTTATTACAAAAGAAGATCAAAGAAAAGAACACACTAGGAAAGCCTGAAAAGAGCTTTCGAAAAAAAAAAGGCCAAAATATTAAGCTTTACTTTGCTGAAATAGTCCTCCCAAATATGTTCTCAATATTTCAGTTACAAAGAGTTCAATAATAACCTCTTACAATTAGAATTTCCTAGTATATGCCTTGCTCATATTCTCTTTCAAATAGAAGCAGAGCGTTTAAAGAATTATTTTAGAAGAAATAATTTTGACAATTCAGAGATTGCTACACTTAACCGTAAACCACATTTTCTCACTTTTTGTTAAGACATATGTTCCTTGACTAGCACATTGCATGCCAGCACGGGCGGATGTATCCACACACCAGCACAAACACACTGCAGAGGCTCTGCAGAGCTTTAAAAATTCTACAGAGGAGGATCTGGTTTTGTGACAACTCCAACTTTGGTCACTGAGGGCCACTGAGGGTCGATGAGCCATCAAGAGCTTCAAATTAAAAGCAAGTTAGGAAGAAAGGAGCCTGAGGACTACAAGGACAGTCCAGCTGGTTCGACTATTTTGTGGCAGTTCTGCACCACACACACATCCATGTTCTCACAGAGACTAAGGGGGTCACAAAGCACGACGTTCTGTACTCCAGCATGCCTGCAATGCATACAGTGTGAACAGAGCTTTAAAAAGCCTCTTCTGTGGCAGGAAGACTGGCACTGCTGCCAGACAGATTTAAAATCTATTTAGCCACAACCACGTTTTTAGAAGTTGATGCCCACAAAATAGGCAGAAGAAATGAGATAATATTAATGCACATCCTCAAATTATCTGCCATAAATACCTGACGTGGCCACAGAGATGGTCAGGGGGGAAATTGTGATCTGGAGCACTTCAGTGCACGTCCTGCATGACTCGCCAGTCTCTCAGCCCCCTCTATCTTTTAATCTTTAGCCTCTTTCGTATTCTGCTGTTGACTTTTAGCCAGGTTTACAGTGAGCCAGAAGCCATCCATCAGACAAGGGCTTCAAGTACCAACCACTATTGTGCCACTATTGCCATTCAGTACCTGACAATTGCTTCGCCTTATGACATTATCTGCTACTACTGCTCCTCTCTGTGAGTAATTAAAGAACACACCCAAGCAGCTCGTCAGACACAAAGTACTGGAGATTTGCGCAGTCTGTGATCTTTAGGTACAGATCAGGAAATCCTTATATCTATTACCATTATACCAAAGGAGTTTAGCGCACTAATACTGATGCAGTTCCTATATGAAGGAGTTTTAATAATGGCTAAACTCCTTTACTTTATGAAAGCTGGAAAAAATCCTCAAGGGAAAGAAAAAAAAGTTGCAACACAGAAGTTGTCCCTAGGAAGCTGGGGTCTGGTTAGTATTGCAGATAAAACCTACCTTCTTGGGACTCAGGTTAGTGCAACAACACCTGACTCCAGGGTCCAACTATGCTGAAAGTCAGTTATGTAAAAACAAGAAAGTGATAAGACATAAAGCTATAATATTTGAAGGAGAAGAGGAAATCTTTGTTAATGAAGACAAGGGTCATGAAGACTGCATTTGTGCCTGAATCCTGAGATGCTGTTTTTTAAATAATTCCTTTTATTGATACAGGAATAGATTGGTTTTATTTCAAGTAAATTTTGTATTTTCAACCATCCTGAATTTTTTTGCTTTCAAGATAGGTGAGTTATTTTCCACAATATCATTGGAAGCAAAGACTAATTTTGTCCTCACAGAAAACAGATATCCAAATTCACCGATTTTGCTTTAAAAAAAAATTCTTGCTCAGACCTCTAGTCTCAGCATAGAAGAGATTAAATGATGGTTTAAGCTCAACCCTCTTGAGACAGGTACTTAAAGGTGTTTGAACATTTCTTCTTTATCCCTTTTCTAAGAGCTACAGCACTAAAAAGAATTTTCTTCCTCAAAGACCACTGAGGTCTGACAGAGATAATATAAAAAATTTTCAGGATTTTAGGACTCATGAAAGTTGAAGACTGAGCATATGCCCTAGAAGCATACCATATAGAAGCATTTCTGGTGGCAAAATTGCCACAAGTCCAAAGTAATAATATTTTTGTATTTAATATTGTTTCTAGCACCTTGAATCCCATCTTCCATTTTCCCTGCTTTTTCCATTATCCATTTAATGTCTTTTGCTACAGCTCCTACAGCATATGTATATCAGGTGGCCAACATATTACTGTTATCTTTTAGGGGGAGGAAACTCGAAATAACTTTAGAATAGCCACTAAGCACAACATATACTTTACACAGCCTCATGTGTCAAAATTGTAAAATAAATGGCTGAGATTGGAACATAATATGCTCTATCTTAGGTCCATAACTTTCAGTGTCACATGTCCAGCACTGTTTATCATTCAAAACTACTGCAAACTTCCAAGGTCTAGCCTGGCCAGTTGAAAATCTGGTGCCCACAAGTACATGCAGGCTGTCATTTGAAAGAAGCTCTCCGCTCAGTCACCATCCTTCTAGGTAGCAACCCCAGACATGAAGCCCTAGGCGAAGCAGAAGGCCATGCTCTAAAACATGCAGAAGCCTATTTCCCTAAGGACTCTGGAAAGCTTTGTATGGTTAATATGCTGCCAGGCATACCGAGGCAAGGTTTTCCTCAGCTGCTCGCAATGCCCAGGAGGTGGACAGAGTGCAGAACACATCATGTCACAAACACTTTTGTGGTCACTTATCAGGAAAGCCATATAGATTTAGCCAACAAATCTTAACCTTAAATTTAACCAACTAAAAACCCATCCAAACTTTTCTTAATGTTTTAGGCTGTTTTTCCATTAAGTGTTTGTCAGATCACTACTTTACCAAGTAAACTATGTTCTGATTAAGTTTCCTTATCTAAATTGCCCATATTGCATTACTGTTTTGGTTCTACTTGGATAAAACACAATATCAAGGTGTATTTATACCTCTTCCAAAGTGACAGTGGAGAGACCAAACCCACACATGTTCAAATTCATGTCATTGTCTCCACATGATACAGGTAGGACAGTCTCTCATTTTTCATTCCTATTTCTCATATAAATTCATCCACCTTGTTTACATATTATAGTTATACTCATCTACCTACATGGAAATGGACTGCACTAACCTGCAACACTGTGTTCTCCAGCCACTTTTATTATAGTCAGAAGAGGAGTTTTTCTGGAATCATCCTCTAGGAAAACTTTAGACTTTTCCTGTTTTGGGCTAGCTTCAGAATTATGCAAGTCCTCTATTAGGATCTCTACCAACCTTATTGCTCCTTGAACCTAAAATTCCAACATTTTATCCTATTTAATTCAGTAGGTGATATATAAATGTTTAAAATCTGACCAAATGACACATTATATGCACATTGTTTTTGCAGCAAACCCTGTAAAAATTATGACACAGAAGTATACTCTTGATTGATGCAGCATACTCAGACCTTCACTTCTGACTGTCAATTTGTAGGCCCAATGTGCCCAATAGCCAAATACCCATCCAGCTTCTCACTCACACCTGCTCCCCAGCTGGACAAGGCAAGAAAACAGGATCAGAAATTTTCCTGTCTGCATAAAGAGAATTAGAAATAGATTCAGGTAGCAAGAAACAAAGACTTCACATGTCCTCCCCCCTTTTCACTGCATTGCATGAAGTCCAGCACTCCAGACTCTTCTACTGCCTCTCCTGGAAGGGGAATACAGAGGGAATGGAAGAACTGTGTGCCCAGTTCACAACAGTTCCTCTCTTGCCCCCCTGCCCCTCACACCGTTCCACTGTTCCATCATGGACTGCAGTCCTTCAGGAACCTGCCTGCATGACATTTTTTCACCCTTTCTTATCCAATTCTTATTCTTGGGTTTTCCCCAAGGTGCCACCACCTTGGCTGCAAGGCCCAGTCATGCTCTGTGGTGGAGCCATTGGGGCTGGCTGTACTGGGCTGTGTCCAGCCACTCCTCACAGAGGCCCCTGCAGCATCTGGGCGCCTGCACCGGGTACAGTCAAAAATATCTGAATCTACATATATTAAAGCCAGAATAAGTCAGAATAACCAGAAAAAGTCAGTCTAACACAAAGTATTACATTTTACTCAGATATGCTCTGGTTTGACTAGAAGATTGCATTTATCAGGACAAGAGAAAACAGCCTAAAGTTGCACCCATGGAGGTTTAGGTTGGATATTAGGAGGAAAAAATTCTTTACAGAAAGGCTGATTTGGAAGCACTGGAATAGGCTGCCCAGGGAAGCTGTGGAATCATCATCCCTGGAATGCAGCACCTCAGACTTGCCAGCACTTGCCCCACTGCTTGGGGCATCCTGAAGTTCTTATAACATTCAGTCCCCAGGTTCTCAGTATTACTTATATTTCACTAAATCTCTGACAGCACAACATTGGTCACTATTTTCTCAGCTGTCACTAATTTTATTGTTTTTTCACTAGATTTGAACAACTGAAATAAAGCTTGCTGGGTGAAGGTCTGTCACCTACATGTTTCTAATCTACTTTCTAGGCAGTGTTTGCCTCAGCTCAGCAGCCACTCCTTTGGGGTTTTTGCCTCTAATAGTCCATTCTTTTTTCTCCTATAGAGACTATAGGTCCATTAATAGAATAAAATATTTTCTATATGCTCACTTCTTGAATTTTTAATTCCTTACCAATGACTATTCTGATGGGCACTCAGAAGTTGAAAGGAAAAAGAAACATTAAAATCCCTCTCTATAATATTGGTATCTACAGAGCAAGGAAGAAGAAATTCATCAGAGCATCTACCCAATAACATTCACTCACTATTTTGTTTCTTTCAGCAAGTATACAGTAAACAGAAATAGCTATGGTAAAGGAATCAATAACAACTTTATTTAAGAGAAGTAAAAAGCCTAGCCAGCATTCAAATTAGCAAGTTTTCCCCTTCTAAACAAAGTGCCACAATGTTACCACGAGAACCAGACACAGAATTAGACCCACCTGCATGAGCACCTAATGCAGCACTCAGAAGAGAATCCTCCTCCCTCACAGCAAGGATGCAGAATTAAGGAACCCACACTCTAAATGTAGGATAAATACAGCAAAAGCTCTAAGATACCACTCAGGACTGCTGAATAAAGCAGCTTGAAACTAGAAGTGTGGTGCCCTAAATCTACTCTTCCTTGCAGGGATGCCCTTCCCTTTAGCCCTGATCTCCTAACATGCACCAACTTCACAATATCCTCCGAAGCTCTACAGCAATGTCTTCTCATCCCCATTACCTGAAGCTCAGCTGCATTTCCTTTCACACAAATCCCACATTACTAAAATGCACCTCACCTCCAGCCGTCCTGACGTGCCTCACCCCATAGCCCAGATGCCTCTCCCAGGTGCACAATAAGATTATTCTCATGGAAATATACAACCTCTCCTCTGTCTGAAGAGTTTTCCTGATCATGAACAGAATGGGCTGCTCGGCCACAGGCTTGTTAACAGAACAGAATACACAGTGTGTATTCAGTGAGCAAAGGAAATATTTCAACCATTCATCACACTGTTCTTCACTGAATTCTAAAATAATACTCGGCAAGTGTGATTCGAGGTCAAGGTGTGTGTACAGACAGACAACCTTTGTGGGCTGAAAGTCAAGAAATTCTCTGTTATACTTTGGAGAGGATTAGGTCATCACTGTGGACAAGGCAGACAATAGCTAATATAAAGTACACTTGAATAAACTTTATATGGGGCTTTGGGAACTATTCATTAGTGGAATAGCATCAGTCCAATATGCAGTGCTTTAGAAATGCCACCTTGTATCTTTTATTTGTGTGTCATCATATTTTTTCAGCTGTTTCTTCTAATGTGGTTCATTAGGTTCATAAGACTCTGGTTCATGCCTTAATTTATTTTTGTCCTATTCTTTCTTGTGTTTTTTGTTGTTTTGTTGTGGTTTTGAGTTTGGGGTTTTTTTTGTGAGGTGGGGATTTTGTTTTTGTTTGGGAGATTTTTTTAGTACCTTCACCACTTTTTGGGTACCACATTTTTTCTGGCTCTCAGCTCTTTCATGCCCCAAACTCAGAAATGGTGCTGCCCACTCCTGGTGAGTAGTAGTACTGTGTATGCTCTCTTCAACTCACCCCATTGACAAAGGAAAGGAAACAGCTTCATATTAGAGAAGGATGCACTTAGTTAGAAGGATTCATTTTTTTTAATACAGAGAGCAAAACTTAGGATGATTTACTAGTAAGTTTTAGCTCTTCTACATTGAAATAATCCATAAGGTTATGTAAAAGCAGTGTAAAATCAGAACTGAATGTCATCACTAGGAAATAAAAGCACAGAAAGTTTGAATTACTCCAATTTACACACTAGAATAATGAAAAAAAGCAGTTAATGGTTTTCTAAGGCATTTAGATTAGATTGAGTCGTTGGCTACCATGCTAGTACATTGCAGTATGGCCATTGTTGTGGTACATAGAACACTGCCAAAATGGAGAAAAATAAATTTGAAATGAAGAGGCTTGGCTTTTATCATTCCTCACCTCAAATTCTCTCTAAAATGTTAGGCATAGAATTGTATGTTTCTGGTGTAGTTCATATAGTAGTAATTTCTGATGTTGAGCTCTTTATTCTATTACTAAATCACAGATATCAATTATATTCCATTATTGTATTGAAATATTATAGTATTCTTAAGGCTCAAGTGACTACAAGAGACACAAAAAATATGCTCCACTGTACATAGCGTGAAAACTAATTGGCCTCCAGATACAGAAAAGTGGAAATATACTGTAGATAATTAGGTCAGTCTTGAGGGCCTCCTAGGCCTGCCTTTGACCCATAATATTTCTAACTCATGGATGCAGTTAGAGTAAAACTATTATAGTCCAGAGGGAGTGCAGATTTAAAAGTCTTTGCTTGTCATACCATTTGGTATTTTCTCAGTTAATAAAAAAACATAGATCAAAACTTGTAGGAATGAGGATTTAAATTATATATTCATTTTGGCATTGTAACTGAGCCTAACAATATTGTTTTACAGTTCAGAAGAGATACTGATTTGTAATATTTTCATGGTTAACACTAAATGCAATGCTGAGGGGCTTTGACAAACACACATTTGTAATTCCAAATTTAATTAATTTGTGGAATAAATATATTTCTCAAATCCTCAACACCTCACTTCATCTCTCTGCTCAACCCATTCACTAGTGCAAGCTTATTTAAAGAAATCTGAAGGGTATAATTCAGTAAAATGTGATTGCTTTCCTCCTTGCCTTTTTAAATGAGAATGTATAATAAAACTCCAGTTTGGTTCCATGATTATCTAAAATCTAACACACTGCAAACCTACTACCATGAGCAATAAGGAGCATGTCTGTTAGTGTTTTGTTCAACTGAGGTATGCACCCAAGCAACTGTGTTTTTATTTGTGTTGTGCAGCAGCTTCAGAGAGTCTATTTGGATGAAATTAAACTAGAAAGTGCTCACCCCCCAGCAGCACACCTAATGCATACTAGATGATATTGGGCATTCAGACCATGGAATCATACCAAAACCAGCCAAAAGTAAGCCCCGTGGAAACATGTACAGTAGGGATGTCAGATCCTCTAGCCCTAGAAGGATGTTGCTGCTATGCTGGACTGATTTACTGGTTAGCATTGACATAGCCTCTGATGGTGTGCCTGTAGGCTCAACTTCTGAGAACAGATCATCCTGACATGCTTCACCTTCACTATATAGTTTTGTAAGGCTAAAGCAGTAGAGTGTTGTACATAAAAACAGGACAGGGCTAATGGAGCCCAGCAAGGCATAGATCCATGCCCAAGTACCCTGCTTCCGAGATGTATTTTATGATGTTTATTTTATGTTATAGTTTAGATCTAGTTTCCTCAGTCATGCTTATAATCTCTGACTGTAGTTCAAATGGACTGTGCAGGGTTACTTGAACACATCACGTTCAGTCAGTCCCTTGCCAAGTATTGGGCAGGATGAATCTCCAGAGTAGGAAGCGAAACATAAGTCCTGGACATCTGAATTGAATAAAAGCACAGGGCTGAATAGTCAAGCAATCACAATCTGAACCAGTTTGGGTTAATTAAACCTGCTGCTGCTCTGAAAGTAGCAATTTACATAATGTGCTGATGTTTTGAAGTGAATGAAGCTCAAACAAGGCCACTCAACAAAGCCAGTACTAAGCCTGCTCATTCACACAATTTCAGTGCCTCTAAATCTCATGGTCTATGATGCTTGCTTGCTCACTCGTTGCAGTATGACATAACTCTTCCACAACTATAACACTGTTTTTTAAGAGCTTGAAGTCAGTGTCCTGATTAGTCTGGATCTGAACTAGAGATGCCCCAGCTTTTCAAAAGTCATTAATAATACGACAACCTCCACAGTCTTCTTGGAGCTGCTGGATAGATGACAGAAGTCCTGAATCTCCTGAAGGACGTAGCCAGGTTACCAAGCAAAAAAGATCCGAGAACAAAATGTCTACTAAGCGTTAAACTAAAAAGCCAAAACAACCAGCTATCTGTGGATTCAGCTGTCCTGCAAACTTGCTTTCAGAAAATATTAATGGTATGTGAACCACTGCAAAATATTCACTATTCTCGAATTTAATGTATTAGCAAGACATACTAAATAACTAGGTTTCGAACTGGTCTTGTGTAACTAGAGTTGCCATGGCCAGTCAGCTGAAAGTCTTCAAAGTCTCTAACCTAATAAAAATAGAAATGGTCAGATCGTCTTTGCCAAATGTATTATTCAAAGTGTACTGATGTTACTCATCAAAACTGTTCTTTAGCAAACAGCTTTTAGCAGCATTTTACCAATTGCTCAGCTGGCTGAATATTATTCACTTAATAAATTAATTAATGTATAATAGCAATATTTGCTGAATAATTTATTTGAGGAAAATTCAAGTATTTGACAAGCTCCATTCAATTCCAATAAAATCTATCACCTAATTTAAAATTATTAAAAATCTGTTTACAAAGATTGGTCTTATTCTTTGGTTCGTGCTTTATGGCACTTGACTAACTCTCCAGTTCCCAGATAAAGTTATAACTGGATAACCTGTGCAGGAAAGCAGATTCAGACTGCCTAAAGCTTTAAACTTGTATTTTCACTGCTATTTATACATCAAGATGTGTAAAATATATGTTTCTCACAGAGGCCACCCCTGTAGCCCATTTCCACTATCAAAACCAGGCCACAAAAAATAGATACATCCGATCCTTTCCTACATGTGGCATGCAGAATAGCTCAAGACATTTTAACAGAGGAGCTGTGTGTTGACATGTCTCACTAGAGTGAGAGAGGGATAATGGACACCAGGCATGGTGATGGGTCTAGGTAAGACATAGCTGCTTAACCAGCTGTTATATATAATAATTTCTACCTAAAAGAAAAGTCACATATCTCACAACTCATGGAACTGTAAATATGTCTGTGAACAAAATATTTTTCCTTTACAGACAGAATACTTTTTCTGAGCAATGTCTACCATGTTGTTTATTCAAAGTAGACTTCAGATGTGTCTACTAGATGTGCTAATGTCACTGCAGAGCAAATATGCCTCCAGTGAGTTTCTGCCCCAAGAGGAGGACTTCCAGAATGCCCAAAGCTTGAGAAGCAAATCTACAATTGCATTTCTGATACAAGTGCAATCTTTATGTCTGTTTTGGGCCTCAAAAATATAACCTTCCCCACTAGCAGCATATGATGTTAACGGGAAATACCAAAACACTGAGTTGGACTGAACCTTCTGGAAAGTATCTTGATTTTGACCTGAGTTTATTTATTGACTTTCCTTTCCACATATGTTCATACTGATACCTACCTCCCCGAAACCAGTTTCTGTTTTGTCTAAACGTTGCACCAGTGGAAAAAAGTTCCAAAATTTGGTAACTGATTATTTACTTGAAATACTAATACTTGTTAAACGTGTCTCTCAAATTTCCTACATGGCTTGAATCATAAATTATACCTATTTTTTGCACTTCTTGTAGCTTTGTATTCCATTCTAGGCTCTTATTTAAAATCCCATCTAAACCAATCTCTGTAACTGTACACAAAATGTAACAAGCATTGTAATTGTTTACAGCATCATCTTGCTGCTCACAGGATTCTCAGCTGCCCATTGATGCAGAAGAATCAGTGGCCACCTTTTATTATATCTCTGCATTGCTCCATTCATTAGAAACCCTTTTCCTAACACTGTCTTTTACTGATGAGCACTTGACATGTCTCCTGGTTGTTTGCCAACCTGTCTTGCCATTATTGCTGCCAGAACAACAGGACTTTCAGGACCAGACTTCATTTAAATCCTGCAGCTTTTACCTCCCACTTTTCTTTTGTTTTAGTGGGCATTTTGTCTCCCTGAAGCATCCATTCAGAATTTGATCTCCCAGTGGTTAATCTCATTACAGATAATCCCATGTACTGAAAATCTTTCCAATAGGATAATCTTGTGAACAGCTTCCCTCTGCTGCCTTCCCACCATTCTTTCAGGGCTGAATTATTTTGATCTATTAAATAAATGGATCTCACCTACATGTAATAGTTTTCCCCTTAGACTAATTGGTTGGTACTGAAGTACTAACCTCACACTTTGCATCCAGTCCTATTTCTTTACTGGGCAATAAAGAACCAGGTTGATGTTTTGGTCACTCATCACTGATATGTATGAAAGAACTGCAAGATGGCCACCTAGATTCACACTCAAAGACTGGTGACAAAAGGAGGCACAGGCTTCTGAACAATATTAATACTCAGTGTATTAAAACCTATCCATTATCTATGGAATATGGAGATGGTAATTACTATTACAGTTTCATTTGAAATTTACTACATACAAATCTAAATATAATTTCCCAACTAATATGTTCAAGAGTATATTAATTTATAACTTCAAGACACACTTCAGTATCGTAGTTGTAAAGTTTAAGCGATACCTGCTTAATGCAGTTCCATGCAAATAGGCTGTAAATCAATTCGTAAAACTTTTGCCATGTATAAGTAAAATAAAATTTAAATTTAAACAGTCTCTACAGAATCCATGTTTATCAAATTTCTGTATTCATAGCAATCCTGTTTACTCAAGGAAATATTATTCTTACTGTTGTATTAGAGTGAACAAAAATTCCACAGGTTTTATATAATTAACATACTCAAGATTTAAAGATTGAAATGTTGTTTCCTAATACAACACTTCTGCAGCTGTATGCATGCTCTGCTAAGCATTTCATTACAATATTCCTGACAAGCACTCTATACCCAGTCCTTTTCATTACTGAGCCTTTGAGAACACTTGACTTTTTTCCGAAAGGAGACTGGATCAGGTAAGGATAGCTTTGTTTGCCAAATCAAAAAGTGGAGTCAGATATTTGAGACCGATTGTATATTATTAAACACTTTACATTTTTCCTAATTTATGTTTTAACATATGGTGAAAAATAATTAGTATTCAGACACCAGATATGAATCCACCATTCCCATTTCTCCATCTTCAGAGAATTGAAAAATCTAGTTTCTTCTGACATTTATTAGCTAACTTTCAATAACTGGAAAATAATCAGGAATCTGTCAACATAATAAAGCTAATCTTGGGGTGATAGGGCTCAATACTTACATATATTTTAAGTTAGGAAAATGAAATACTTCCAGCAACTAGAAAATTTGTTGCCATACAGTGTAATCGAAAACTGTTTTCTACATGATCAAATGATGACTAATCTATCATATACTTTGTTGTATTATGCAGCATATGAGCTAAGTAATTAGCTAGAAGCAAATCTTTTTCATTATTTATCATGAACTGTTTTCCTCCCCAAATTAGCAGTAGCACACTAGGCACCAAATAATAAAAAGCTGCCAAGAAACCCCTCTAATTCACTTAAACTTATTACAACACCAAATATTTCTAATGAAACTTGATTGCTGTCATAAAAAAAGGAAATAAGTGGATTATTCTTATATGTCTTCAAAAATTACATATTTCAATTGTTTTGAAGCATTAGCAGCAATACAGAAACATTCACATTTCAACCAAGATAATTATTGTTGTCTCATCTGAAAAAGGAACTGGCATTTTGCTAACAATATATAGATGTTTCTTTGTCTTAAACATACCTTTAGAGCACTCACTAAACTGAGTATGTAGTCATACTTAAATCCTGTGTATGAGTGACTGGTAACGTGTTTCATAGTTTTCTTAGTAGCAAAACTTTTTCAACTATTGTGTCCTTAAATTATATAAAAATTACTTTTATTACTAATGTTTGCATTCCTTTTCTGCATCTGGCAGTCTTTCATGAAGAGCTAAACAACTATTAATCATTGTAAACTTTGACATGAAAAATACTTTGTTCATCTTTGTGGATAATGAAGTATTTCTTCTCAAAAATAATCAAGCAAAAAGTAGTTTATACTTTCTGACTATTTCATGCAGAACAATTATCAGAAACATTTGCTCTTCCTGTGTTTTGGATTGTTTGTAGCCCTTGAGTTATTTTTGTTCAAAGAAGTCTTCTTTTTTTTTTTTGAAGGAAGACTGATGCAATATTTCTTTTAAATTTACTACCAAAGTTATGATATGTTCTCATCTCATTTACCAATCAAAACATCTAAATAACACCTAGGTGCAGCTTCATATCAATTATCACAGATTATCATATGTAGTGTACTGAACTAATCATTCAAAGTACCTTTTATCATAAAACCAATATGACAACTATAAACAAATGTAATACAATCATCTTTAAATACCCAGCACACTGACTACACAGCAACTGCTCGACAAATATATTTAAAATATAACTTTCTGAATGTCAAAGCTAATAGCGTTTATAGCTTCACAATTTTTTTTTACCTTAGGAACCTATTTTATAAAAAGTCAGTGTAAATATAAAGTATGTTAAGCCTATGAGTGTAAAGTACTTCTATTTGAGAAGCCTTGATCTTAGAGCAGCTGGGCTGAGAATATAAAACAGCCTTCAGAGCAGCAGCTCAGTATGAGTCATTCTGATATCCCTCTGGTGGGGTGAATACTAATAATACATCTCTCTGTTTGTTGTGCTGAGATTTTTTTCCTCCTCACTCAGACAAGGGAGGGAAAGCTTTATGCTTCTCTCTTCATATAAATGAGTCCGTATCTGGCTCAAAGGAAATTTTCCACCACAGTTCTCTGAAAATTTCAGCTGGCCTTACTGTAAAGTCAGAAAAAGAGCAATTGTTTTCCCAGTTCAATATCACAGCTCAGAATCTCCTCCCTACAACCCTCTCTACAGTGGCACAATACAGAGAAGGTGGAGATGTTCTTCAACATACCAGCTGGCAAAGTCAAAGAAGAGTTCAGAAAACTCTCTAAGTCCCTTGACCTTTAAAGTCAGAGACATTTTCCCTTCTCATAGTACTCATGCAATCTTTGCCATAAAATACTTATACAAACAGTAAACATCCACATTTTACAGAGCCATTAGTCATAAAGGCTTCTTCCTTACGCAGCTCTACCCTGCTGTGGTGCAAGAGAGGGGGAGAAAAGAGCTAACAATTATGGTCTGTGGTTTGTAGCTCTGTGATTTGTGTTTCAGGTGTGCTATTAGATGATTACAAAGAAACTTAATTCTTTCGGCGTTTTTTAACTGCTGGAAACATCTTTCTGGTGTTCCTATCAAGTGTTGCTTTAGGGACCTTTCAGGTCTAGCTAAGAAACAGAATAAGTATTCAACAGCTGCTCAGAGGGAAGCACTTCTCAGACCAGAGTTTCGCACTGAGGTACCCAAGCCTTATTTCCTGGTATCCACATAAGTACAGGAATTTCAGGTACTTGAAAACAAGTGTTTTGCAAAAACAGTCACAGCTTGTGCAACCCCACTATTACACTTACGTGGAGAATTGTATCTTAGTGGTAATGGATAAGTAACTGGAAAAATAGCCACTAACAGTGGTTTATTTACCACAAAGTAATATCCTTAATTGTCTCTCCTTTCCAAAAGACTATATCAGCTTGTTGCCATCCCTCTCTAGGAAGTCATCCACAATTAAGCTCCTGGTGGCTCCATGTCACATCAACTGCTCAAAACACTGTAAGGAATATAGGTTGAATGACTGAAAATCTAGCTGGCTCTATCTTTTCACAGCATTGTTCATTAAATTAGTACTAAACTAATAAACATCTGTAATCTACTTCATTATTTCCTTTCCAAAAGGACATGTGACCAGAATCCATCTCTAATCCAAGGTGAATATAACTTTGTTTTCAATAACAAGATATAAGGCAGTCCTAAATTTTTATGATTCCTGTGTAAGAAACTATATGCTGTCACAGCATTTGCCAAAAAGGAACAGAGATATCTGCAGGGACAGATAATTAATGTAGTAACTAATAGTCACCACACAGAATCATATTACCAAATAACATAATCTATTAGCTCATAAAGAATATTTTTAATGAACTGAAAGAATTGAAAGAACATTGAAAGAATTACAATGAAAGGTTATGTAGGAGCAAAAGCAGCTATACATCTTCTAATATTTGTGCCTCTTTTTAAACATCTATTTTTCATTTTGTAGTTTTTCATTCCCTTAGGTACAGCATGAACTTAAAAGCAACCTAGATTCTTCACAGGATTTTTAGAGTATATGATGGATCAATAATTTGTTGGTTTGTTTATGAAATATGCCAACTTACCAGGACAGAGTCATTTTTAAGAGGAAAGAAAGATCAATATATATGTGCATAGATTTATGGGTGTTTTTTGTTGCAATCAAAATAAGTCTTTTTGTTTAAAGAATTCTAAAAGGCAAGCTTGTTTTTTCTATTTCATCAGCAGGCTTAAGCAGGCCACTTTAATACTAAATGCTGATAAACACTACTTGTCAATCTTTCATTCTGTTAAAATCCCTTTAGAGTGTAATTTTAGTAGCGTAAGTTCTAAAAACACAAGCAACAAGCATACTAGGACTTTCTAAACATGACGATGTCTACAATGTGTTCACGTCTTTAAATATGTGAAATATTTGCCTTGAACTTAGGATCTAATCCACTGCTGTATTTCTTCTTCCCTCGGGTTACATGGATAGAAGTTTCTCAGGAGAAAAAAACAACACTAGATGGGTGGAAAGAGGGTTTGGACCCCCCCATTTCCTTGCTGCATCCCCCACACAGGACCATAGCTTTTTCTTTTCTCTTGCAGCAGCAATGCAAGTGTGATATCTGACTTGTGTTAGTTTTCAATGTCCTCAGTGCCCTGTACACTCTAAAATTTTAATGTTAAATTTACTTATTACCCATTAGTTTTGGTGTCAAAGCTGAAGACACAGAAATATCATGAGCACTACTTAAAGGGTCCAAAGCCAGGTTGGAAGGGCGTTTAAGAAACCTAATCTAGTGGGTGGCATTCCTTACCATGGCAGGGGTTTGGAATCAGATGATATTTAGGGTCCTTTCCAAATCAAGCTATTCTCTAAGTCCCTTAGAGTTCAGCAATCCTAATATTGTTTTCTAATTCCTTTCCTACCAGCCATGAACATAGGTATATCCATCTTCTGAAGGCACACAGGACTTTTGCAGCCACTCTATACACACTAGACAGAATTTGAAACTAGGTGCATCTCAGCCTATCTCATCTCTAGGGTCCACTTTGATTATTTTTGTGTTCTCAGAAGTCATATAAATAAAACATAATGGCAAGATGGTGATAGTGCTGTATATACAATATCTATCTAATTTACCTAGCAGATGTAGCATTCATCTCTCACAGAGGTAGGAATAGTCTGTCTTTCATCTTCTTGGGCAGGCCCAGTCATAATTCTATAAAATAATCCTAATAAGAGGGGTATCATCTCCTTTCTAAAATGCTGAGCAGACCTTTTCTATACACAATCTAAGACCCTGTATCTCCTAGGTAGTCTGCTGTAAGATGGACTTAAAAGTGATATGAGCTTTGACAACTGTTTACCACGAAAATATCCAGAATCCTTCAAACCCACACTGGCCACTTAGCATCAGTCATCTCACATGCACAAACAGATATGATGCATGCCCAAACTGAATGAGGCATGGTTAACCCTTCCGTATGTTCTTCAACAGGCGATCAAATTGAAATATAAAAATGAAACTCACTGTAGTCAGTTGTTCCCTGAATCCCAGTCACTGGATAGTGTCTTGCTGAACACAGTCTGAGATCCAGATTTTTTATTTGACAGTGCATTCTCTTTTGTTGCTGCTGGTATGGATGCAGTCTTGATTTACTGAAAAAGAAAAAAATCAGAATAAATTGGCCACTACCCCCATTTTCAGATCTGTTCCACTCATGACAGGTCTGCCTTTCAAATCAGAGTAAATACTGCAATCAAAGACTTTTTTTTTTTCCTTCCCCATGTAACACCTAAAGGATGAAGAGGAATACATATTATTATATACAGATTACATAATAATGGAAATTAAATACATATTAGAAGAAAATTAACTGTTTTATTCACTGGATAGATAACTGTATTTAAGTGATAAACTTTTTATTTGAAAATGTCATTAAGGAATGGAATTTAGTACTATTTGATTAAGAAAAAGGATACTGCTGCATTCTATCTGTCCTTCATACAAGTTAATTTTTTGCATACTTTGTCCATAATTACAGTGTAATTCCACAAACTTTGCTTAGAAAGCAAGAGACCACAAAATTGATTTTTACTGCTGGAGGAGCTAAGCTAGACTATTGATCTCTCAATTCTTTGTGTGATTTCAGATAGCTTCCTTAAAATATACTGGAACAGTCCAAGGTTTTCTGTGGGAAGAGGATAACATGATGCAAGTCACCTACTAAACAGAGTTTATTCAAATGTTTACCAAATTCTCTTTTCTTCCTCAATTAATACTTTCACTTTTCTGTTTTTCCTCTTTCCCACTTCCCCTCTCCCCACTTCCAGAGCTATCAAAGGCATCATTAAAGAAGCAAAAAAGAGAAATCAAGAAAAAAAAGCAAGATTACCTTGTTAAAAATTCAAACTGGCTACTAAAAGAAGAAATAGCAAATAAAATATTTAAAATATTTTTTTTAAATATGTTATTAAAATTTTGATTTTGATGTGCCTCAGTCAGAATTAAGAAGTAGAACTATCCCCCCTTCATTAGTATGCCAAATGTTCTTCAAAATAGCCATTTAAACAAAGTAATTGATTATCTTCCATACTCTTTCAGTCTCAGAATTAAAAGATATACGCAAATTATCCAGGAATTTTTTTTTTCATTGATTTATTCTACAATTTTATTACATTATCAACAAAACAATGGAAAATCATAAAATAAAAAAACAACCTTTCAAGGCTTTGCAGAGTTGCCTGTAACTTTACAAAAGTAACTAGAGGAAATTTACCTTTCTTGTCTTGTTCTGACTCTTTGGCTGTCATGGGTGAAATTCTTACTGTCCTACTGATTAAAAAAAAAAGGCATCAAACCACAACATTCAATTCTGTCAGGGCTGTCAGGATGGTGGAGAAAATTACCAAGAGTTCTATCTGTTCTTTGAATAAAATCAAGAAAAAAAAGAATATGTTTATTTCCTTCATTTATATTTTTATTTCTTTCAGTATGCCTGTCCAGTTCTAAACATAAGTCATTCTTGGCTTTTTTTCTACCAGTGTCGACTTTATTGCCTGATTTTTAAATTAATTCAATACAATTTAAGGAGATTACATATCACCAATAAGCACATAGGAAGTGTCTGACCACACAAGTGGTGGTCAACTTCAATGGATCATTTACATAATATTTATTGTTCTCTACATCAACATGCCAGGCTAAGTGTTAAGCATTAGTAATTACAGTTTTATTATTAATTATGTTTCTTTTAAGTGTCTTAACTTATAGTGAGCTAAGAAAAATGTGAAACTGCAAAATAGACTTTTAAAAATAATATTGAATTAATAAATAACAATTAATATTCCTCTCTTTTGTACATTATAGTTTAATTAAGAAACTTACTTAGCAGTAATAAAAAAAGTCTCTATCACCCCAGAAAGACTATGATGCTGTGCTAAATTTCTTATTTATCCCATAAATCTTTAGATAAATTCTGTTTGTTCAATTTAATAACAGTTTATTAAGAGTTAATTAAGAACATACACAGTCAAAGAATATATTAGACCTCAACAATGTCCAGTTTATTATTGAATCAATTAAAAATTACTACACTGTTTGCAGTAGCCCGTATTAGAAATATTATGTTCACATTTATTTTATGCATGACTCTCCAATATGTGAATAGATCTAATCTATCAGTCTTTGAACTCTTCATTGCTTTTTATTTGTCCCTGCTACTTTTAGGCAAAAATACTTCAAGAAGATCACCTGGTCTTTAGTATAGCAATGTTTGCTTTTCCAAGTTCCTACAACATGAACAAATAGCTCCTAGTAATAATAACAATCTAATCTAATCTCATGATGCAGGTACTGGTTTAGGAATTCTGCTATGACATAAAATGCCCAAAGCAATGACGAGGTGTTACCTATCTTTAAACTTTCAGTATGAAAACTAGTAAAAACTTCTTGAAGATGCTAATTTATAGATTTCATTAGGTTTTGTTGAGCTGAGTAGGAAAGTCTTGGTTTTATTTTCCAATTTGCTGGGAAAGATATTCCACTGACTGAGTAGTTGTTGATTGTGTTTAATGTTAGAATTTCTGAAACAATGACTATTTTTGTTAAAATCCTTGGAGATCAGACTGCATCTCACCTTTTAAGTCCCAAAGGAATGAAATTCATTACCATTGTGATCCCATTCTTTGTGCATGTTGACAATGTCTTGAGAAAAAAAAAAAAAAAGAGTGATTGAAAAGACCACACAAAACAATTTCAAAATGCTTTAGGCACAAACTATGTGAGTGACAACTACAAATTTAAGTGCTGTAATTCTTTGATTAATAGAAAGAAAGTGATTTAGATTATTTTGATAACAGCCTGTAGGAAAAAAAATGACACTTAAAGGACTATAGAAATTTGAGGTTTGAATTACTTGCCTAAGATGTGTTTTTAAAAATAACCTGTCACCTACATTTCGGAAGGAGAAGAAAAAGCCAAGTTATTGGCTTTTTATGAAGTAAACTACCTACTATATACTCCAGAAGTGACACTTACATTTTTTCTTACCATATCCAAAACCTAAGAACTTGAATCATATAATAGCCTATTATAGAGTCAGAGTATGGACATGATAAGAAAGCAAATTCAGAATTTACTTCTAGTTCACTAAAAAGAGCAAAGTTATGATCTCTTCAAAAAATACTTCCATGCAAAGACTTCTTATAATTAACAGCAGTTTTGAAGACTGGCTAGACAGACCAATAATGCATAATTACCAAGTGCCAAGTACACTAAGATGAAATAGAATTACCTGTTTTAACAAGCGCATTTGAAGCCCATATCTGCTCTAAAGTTCTACTTTTGTGACATAAAGGAAACCAATTGCACTCATTTAGATGGTCAAATGAAGAATTAGGTGCCAAACTGAAATTTCTTGTTTTATTGTTATTAATTTTTCACAATGAAAAATCTGGAACTTCTCAGTGCTTTTAAACAACACTTTTTGCATGACTCAGTATCCCCTCAGGAAGGAGAAGCCCAGGAACTCTGTAGGTCTATAAAGAAATCCAATATGCCATTTCCCTCTATTCATAAACCTCTGAAACAAATTTTTATCCTCCATTCTGCACTTCTTCATTGAAGTTTGGCCACTAGAATTATTCTGTCCCTCACTTTGCTGTACCTGTGGTCTGATTTTGTGTAAAAGGTTAAATGAAAGTGAAAGATCCTGAAAAAGATTACATTCCTCCTGTGTCACTTGCCACCCTCTCTGATAATCCAAAAGATCCTTGCTAAGACTAAGTTCCAGCTGTTAGGCCAATCAATCAGTACTGACACCAAGTGATGTTCCTGAACAGGAAGCAAGACAGCATTTGCTTAAGATGTCATTCTCTCATTTTTGTAACCGTCTTCACATTGGTTTGAGCCCTTAGTTCATCATTCAAAAAAATAATTTGATCTTACCCAAACAAGACTTCCTTTTTAGTCCATCTTCAGAAAACTCTTTAATGAGAGTTATCAAATAGATATTTGCATATTACACAGCTTTTAAAGAAATGCAAAATTTACTTTTTTCTTTAGCTGTCTTGGTGCAAGCAAGTACCTATAAATTAGGGGATTTGCAGATAGGCCTGAACAAAGAGTTCAGCCTAAAGTATTATCTATTTTGTATCTCATAATTATCTTGCTTATAGTAACTGCAAATTCAGATGAAAATTTACAGCATGACTTTTTATTACTGAGAGACTTAAGAAACAACGCTCACCCAGGCAGTGAAACCACACATTTCACAGGTCCCATTGAGTCAAATAGGAAGAACAGTAAGTTTATCTTTGTGAAGGCATTTTAAAAAACATTATTTTCCTCTTCATCCTCCTCAGAGGAAAAGATGCACGTAGCAGGAGCATTCGCATAGAGCAGGTGTATTGTGAGTGTCTGGGATTGGCCACTGAGAAAAGGATTCTTAGCATAGGAGCAATGTTCCTTTGGATAACTCAGGTTTGAAGGGACATCTCAAGTCCAGCCTTCTATACCGTATGTTGAACTTCAAAATGGAATGGAATGGAATGGAATGGAATGGAATGGAATGGAATGGAATGGAATGGAATGGAATGGAACGGAACAGAACGGAACAGAACAGTGTAGAATAGAATAGAATAGAATAGAATAGAATAGAATAGAATAGAATAGAATAGAATAGAATAGAATAGAATAGAATAGAATAGAATAGAATAGAATAGAATAGGAGTTCAGTTGGAAGGGAAGTACAACTATCCCTTAGTCCACCTGCACCTTATTCCAGTTTATCATTGCCTTTCTCTAGATGGATTCTACAATTGCTGAACATCTGGGAATAATAAACGACCAAATTTTGCTGCAGTTAGCATGAACCTGGAGCTATTTCAATTAAAACCACAAAAAGTTTTCCTGATTTATTTCAGAAGAGGAAAGAATGAAGATAAATTCTTTTACAAATTTATATCCAGTCAGATGATGTCAGTTTTGTGTCAAAAGACTACTTGTTAGTACCAAGAAGTTTAGAACTCTAAAACACAAAACGTCTTTCCTGAAATCCTGAAAGAGGCATAGAGAAGTAGCAGTAAAGTTCCCATGAAACAGACTACATAAACTTTAGTTCTTTTGAGAACTCTTAATACACCACAGTCCTTAAACATGACATCATCATTAACGAAGAATTGTGCACTAGCTGTTTTCAACTCTATGAACAAGAAATGGTAAACCCACAAGAGAAAATTGAATCTATAAAAGCCTTTGACATTAATGACAAGTTTTTTGGAGCAGTTGCAATTGCTTCAAATGCAGCTTTGGAAGATCTGTTATTTCATTTGGAGACAACTCAGGTGCCATCTTTCCATCCCTTCCTAAACACTTGGAAAAAAAAAAGGTTATCAAATTAGAATTTTTGCCCAAAGGTTTTACAGATGTACTGGCAGTGTAATTTGGGTCATCACAGAGTAATTTAGGTATGAAGGTGTCATGGGAGGCCATTCAGATGAACATATGGTTCAAAGCATGCTTAACATCAAAGCTAGATCAGATTGCCTAGGGCCTTGTCCAATTACATTTTGAAGCTCTCTGAGGATGGGCATTTCACAACCTGTCCAGACAAACTGTTCCAGTGCACTACTGCAGTAATGTTACTATAAAAACTACAAGCAATGGAAAGAGTCTGACAGACATCGGGACATTAAGAATTTCCTCTCCTTCCAGCAGTAAGTGATGCAGGGGGCCGTTTCATGTAGGACTGTAGGATTCCCAAGAAGTGGGCTACACACAGGAGTAGATACTTCCACAGAGACTGAGAAGTATAAGGTTCTGCAGTCACATGCAATTCTTGGCCACATGAGAACCTAAGACTCTTACCGGCAGCTGAGCCTGCCCTAGTCTGAAGGAGTAGAATAAGTGTCAGTAATACCCAAAAACTGAGCTGGCATATTAGAAATTGGCTTACGCTTTTATTGCAGGAAACAAGAACAGAGTGGAGAGGAGCTGAAAACTGGAAACAGCCCCAGGTTCCCTTCAACTTTCTGCATGCTACCAAATGATGTATGCAAAAATGGGTGAAAACAAATTACTTGCACACTGCTAACATAAAAGAAAGTATGTTGCTTTCAATAATTTGTTCCACTACTGAGGTTCTGAACACAGACTTAACGTCAGTTATAAGACTTTCTGTTTTGGAGGAGAGAGACGGCTTTGTAGTAGATAGCTGCCTCCTAATAACAATACAGTTCTTCATTTATAAGCAGCTCCATGACTCCAACACATACTTAGCTTTTTCCACATTCTTCCTTTTATTGTCCTTCATTCATTCCCTAACCAACTTCCTTTGCTTCTCTTTTTGAATAATTCAGCTCCTACTAAAATTAACTGTGGAGCTGACAAGATAAGACCTGCTATGACCAGTTTATGCCATTTATGCTCTACATTATTTTCAGCTCACCTATTTAGATTGTCAACTCTGTGTTTGTACAGGGCTTTGCAAAATGAGGATCAATACTTGGCTGACCCTTAACCACTGTAATAATAAACATGATTAATAACAATGCATGATTATTTTTCAGTCTAAAAACACTATGAGAAACAAATTCATTGAGGAAAGATGAAAATCACAGCAGCTACCACTGCTCTATTTTCTCCTTTCCATCTATTGTTTAGATCCAGATTCATAAAGTTAAATAGACAGTCATTCTTCCTCAAACTTTGATTACTTTTTTCACTATATGAAAGATAAACCCCTGGTACTATACAGAGAGCATTAGTTTGTTCAGTCTCCAATATCTGATATCCTTTATGTCCCAAATTTACCTTTGGATCATTAAAGAATTTATCAGCTAGACCTTTTGCACCCTGAGACTCATCAAGAGGAAAAGGAATGCTACAATGTCTGTACGCTGATAAAAAACTCCTACTCAGAAAAAAAAGTTACCATACTTTGTCTTATTTAACACTTCCAATTTTTTAAAACTGTAGTTTGTCTCAGAGTGTGATCAACTAAAATTATTGTTTTTCATGCAAAATGAGATCATGGTAATGTTCTACCACCTTCCCATTCTGTATTTATCTGGCTATAGGCTATTATGCTTCTCATAAAATTACCTTATAAGCATTTGTAGGCAAGAATATTTATAACACGTTATACCGAGCCTAGCACTTCTTAATCAGAACACTTTTATTGTAAATGTTATCAATAATTTATAAGAGGAGAATAAAATTAAGATTTCTATATTTAACTAATTGTAATATTTCTGTTTGAAATGTGATGTTAAGGGACTGATAAATTGCTTCTTTGAGGTAAAAATGAGTAAAAATCACATAATTTCTTCCATCTTTATGAGCAGAGGTGATCCAAATTAGCAATTTTTGATCTACGGATATCTCTTGTCTGCAATTAGGCACAATCACTGCCATGGCAGGCAGTTATAATCACTAGATGCAATTTCTTGCAGTTGTTCATATTAAAATCAGAAATGCAAGCAACAGCCCCTCTAGCCAAGACAAAATACATGTGGCAAAAGCAGTTCCTTAAGAATAACTGTGTTAGCTCTTTAAGATAATTTTGCCAGAAAGGCTTTTGCATAGGGAAGGGAAAAATGTATCAGAGACATCTGCTTTTTGCCCTCCAAAGTTAAGTGCCTTTTCACCTCTCTTCTCAACACCCTGATATGCTTATGATGTATTCCAAAATAGTCCAACAGCTCAGAAATTGATGGATAGCAATTTTTCCCATGAAAATTACTGTGACGAAGGAGTGATGCAGGCAGAGACTTAAGAAATACATGCATTCTAAATACATACAGCAAGTGTGCATGATGTGGGGGATGCAAAGGGAAGAGACAGATCATCCTTATCAACTGGAGATGCTGGGTTTTTTTACTGGCTGTTTTTACAGCTGCTGAATCTTTCAAAATCATCCTTCGCCAATCAATTCACACTGAGCTCTGCTATCTCTTGTCACAATGCTGTTTTTCCGTCCTTCCCTCTGGATAGTCTTGCTGACCTTGATTCAGTGGAGGAAGATGATGAGGATGAAAACATAACTATTCAGACAGAGAGGAAAGGCACTCAGGCAAAAAGATTTACACTGGGCATTCAGGCCCACAGGTGAGCCAGCTGAGTCTAATACTGTATCATGTTCAGAAAGGACTCAGGCACTGAAAAGGCAGCACCTTCTCCAGCAGGTGATCCTAATGATAAGGCTGTATATATAGAAAAGAAAAATCAGGGCCTATGGTTATTGGGAGAACTAACAATTAGTAGAATGTTAAAGGTTATATACTAGAAGTTGAGTGTCTGATAGAGGAAAGAACTTTTAGCCAAACTGTTTAAGTTTTTACTTTGTTTCTGTAAGGGTTATTACCTGCAGCAATATTGACTTAAGTGAAAAAGAGAATGTTGAACTTTTTATTTTCACACATTTTATTACAAGAATACTTACATTAAATGAGGGTAATATTTTCCATTTTTGATCACTCTCTATCAAAAAGAATAATAAAAAATATTTAAATATAACTATCTTTTAGAACACTTATGCCAAGAATTGGAAAGAGAAAATAGCCCATTTTTAAGTGTTGTGTAAGATTGCAGAAAAATCTAAATGTATCCTCTGTCATGGTCAGGCAGGCAATCAAAAAAACATCCCCTCAAAAAGGCCAAAACTTGATAATACAGATTAGTTATACTAATGTCTCTGTGCAGCATATTTAAGCAGATTCTTAAAACATGAAGTAGTCCCTCCAGTTTCATTTGGTTTATTCACGTAATCAAAATTGTCACACTAAGTATTTATTGTATGAATGAATTGTACTTACAAAGAAGTAACACAGTGGTATCATGTCCACGAAAAGCAGCAAGACCTGTTCTGGATGTTCTGACCAGGACTGGTAACATGCTTGCTGCTCAATGTCATCTCACACAGCCTTACAGTTGCTCATTTCTACTGAGTGCCACAAAGAAAGGAATGCTGAATCCTCGACCTTCACAGAATTATCTCTGCTCTATTGTAAAATTTACTAATATAGGGTTAGAGAGAGGAAGACAGCCATATACCAACAGAATGCAAGGACGGTTATTCTACACTGCCTTTACAATTGCGACTTAGTGGTAGATGCTTACCTTAGCTTCCAGACATGCCTACCTTAAGATTCTGGAAATACTCTGGCCTCCAGAAAGTTTGCAAGCTAGAAATCAGGACCCAATTCTGATGCATACAGCACTCAATGCTTTATGCTAACAATATTCTTCTTTCAAGTGTAAGGTAAAAGACTCCTGACAATACAGTTTCAGTAGAGTCAGTCAGTCCACAGATGGTAAAATATGACTACTGTATTCCTACCAAAAATTCCCCATAAATATACAGGGCTGTGAGTTAAAACTGTCTTGCCATTTGGTAAGGGCCAACTCTTCCCACTCTCCCAAGCAGCAAAGGCAAAGTGTAAAATGACATTGGCTAGACGGAGCAGGTATCATTGCCTGGGAGGCTTCTGCTTTGCACGTTGTTGACACAGGCTCTAAAATCAGTGATAAACAGAGAGCTGGATATCAAGCCTGAGGAAAGCAACTAATAATGATTCCATATTAGCTGTTAAAAAAGTTCATTCAAGACACAAGATTCTGGATCCTGTAGCACTGCAGAGTTTTACAGGCTTCATAAAAAAAACAGATTCAAGGTTTTAATTAGCACTGTGACAGTTCGGAACTGCTGTCAATCAATCTTTGAGAAAAAAAAATACTTGTCAAGTTTGCATGCCCAGGGAGAGTTAAATTAAAATTAAAGTGAATTTTAAAAGATGGGAAATAATTAGAGCACCAGGAAAAAGAATTCAGAGAAAAAGAAAGCTGTAAGAGGAAAATTATGTTATTAATTATGCTTTTTACTTTTTATAATTAATCCTCATTCAAGTCTCAGCTCACCTTTAATAAAATTAATGAACGATTATACAGGCAGTGTTATACTGCCCGATGTTTGATTATGCAGATTTCCCACACCATGTGCACACATATAAGCATGCCCAAATGACCAAGTATGTGCCCATCAGAAATGCAGTAGAACGGTCTACGCTGTCTGAATAAGACTCCCAAACTCACATGCACAGTTTATTAGCATATTTACTAAGCCCAGTTTCAAGTGCAAAAGCAAAGTTGTGCATTCCCTAAAGCCAGCTCGAGAAGATTACAGAGGATGTTCACACAGAACAAAAGGGTATCAGCATCAAACACTCCCATTCTTCAGTCAGTGCAGCTCCAATGCAAAAGCTCAAATCTGGGAGGATTGTAAACCTTAGATTGTGAAAGACAACTGTGGGAAAGACATAAGACTAATGTGAGACAGACACCCAAAACAGTGAGCTATGGGTCTACACAAAGCAAAAGCAACGAGGGAGTGAAACGTGGAGGAAAACCTGACATTTTGTTCTGAACAGACAGCTGGATGAAGGGAATGCATGAGAAACCCTCACTGGAGAAGACAAGCAACGCTTTATTTCATTAAGGAGAAATGTTAATAATTTTCATAGCTCCTGAAGCTACCACATTCATATAAACACAACATGTATATGGCAGCGTGGAGACATGTACATACAGTTTACAGGTAGAAACATATACAAAACATACCAAATGTGCTATGTAACTACAAACTAAAACCCCTCTATCTACAAGGTCAGTAAAGAGATGCAGTGTCACTTACACTTTTTAAAACAACTAGTTGTTCCTGGTGCATGCCTGAAATGCCTGAATTGCTGCAAGGCAAAGATCCCTATGCCATTTTCCTTGCAGAGAGGTTTAAAAAACAGAATTAAATTACATACCCAGTGAATAGGAATGATATTTGTAACTGCTGTGGTTATCCTGAAACGTGGTTACTACCCTACATCTGACTCACTAAGCAAAAGGAGCAGCTTTCTGCAACGCTTTATGAACCTGACAATTAAGCAGCAAGTAAGACAGGAGTAGGAAAACTCAGCTCCCAGCTAGCAAAGTTGTTCAATTGCCAGGCACTGCCTAACTTTATAAGCCCTAGCTTCATCTTTAAGGAAATATGTGAGGTCACTTCAAAGTTTCACAAACTGCTAATACTTCAAATTGCCAAGATAAATATTTTTCCATGCCCCTACCTGCCTTTATGCATGTACTTTTCTTCAGCCAGCAAATACATAGTATCTGAAAATATATTACAAACCAAAATGATATTAACTATTTATCTTAGTCCTATGCATTGAGGCTTTATTTGCTGATACTTCTAATGTGTGTCCTGTGAGAAGTGTGTTTCTAAAATATATCCTTTAGTGTCTACAACTTTACATGACATGTGACTGCAAACAAGCACAGACAAATACTCTGACACTTGAGTTCTTCATTAGAACAAATACTGATCTATATAGTTTTTCTTTTGTGTATAGAGAGCAAAGCATCAGATAGCTTCAGAAAGTCAATTAAAAAGAGAGATGGTGCATCTTAATCACAGGGCTTTTTCTATCTGTTTTTTCCAGTAGTTACTTAAAACCACTAACTTGAAATCACTCACATGCTGTCTTCAGAAGTTCACTCAATCAAAGGGCCAAGCTCTGAGCAATCAAAGATCTTAAATCACTGGAGTGCCCAACATCAGCCACAGGAGGATTAAAAATCCAGTAGCCAGAACTCAATTCTTCGATCTAGCAAGCACCAGCGCATTATGAGAAGTCCCTAAAGCCCTAGATCACAGCCCAGCCTTTGCCTACTGTGGAGCTAAGTGGAAACCGTCTTTAATTCCTTAGGAGATCCTATCTTGCCAGATGAAAATAGATATTGGCCTCTGTGTGTAGGATGATTAGAAGAATGGAAGAGGATTAAACAAGATGCAAGGGGAAAGGCTCAGAGTGGCTCATTTACATGGTATTACTGCTGACAGATAGGTGTTAACAGAACAGAGCAACCTAAAGGCAAAACTGTATCTGAATTAAAGCTGTATTTATTTACTCAAGTTATAAAGGGATTAAGTCCTGTTTATTTTACCACATCCAGCACTGTTTTATCTATTAAGCACTTTGATGCTTACTCAATTGTTCTGTCTCATGCATTGCACAGATGTTTAGGAATGTGTTTATCTTTATTTAAAACAGAAGCTTTTAAATGTTTCAAACATAAAATATAGATGCTAATGGCAAGTTAAACATTCACGGATGTCTTCGTGTCTCCCAAAATGGAGACATTTTTAAAACAGACAATGGGAAAAGTAAAAAGCACATTTATAAGTACTTTGTAGATTGCTGGCAGTGAGAACTAGGTATAGGAGGGTATACGTCACACATAAAGGGAGTGTCACTGACAAAAAAAAATCATTGTATTTGGATTAACTTCTAATAATTCAAAAAGCTTTAATTAGGCAGGAAAATGATTTAGCAAAAATTCCATCCTACCTAATATATCAGTTATTCTGATATTCAGTGAGTTTTCTCAAAAGAGAGTTTAACACCTCATAAGGAAGGCACTGTTTCACTCTGAGTGAAGCCCTGTAGGAGCTGTTCTCAGGTGACCCAGTTCTCAGGGGACACAGAAATATTCCCTCCTTGGACGGTAACACCAGAAAATCAGTTATTTGTAAGATCCAGCCTGAGTGCTACTTGGCTTCTTTTATGCCCTTAGTTGTCTCATTTACCATCCCAAGTTTGTTCTTGATACTTCTTATCTTCTGGGAACTGGAAAGCTAATTGTACCTCTTAGCTTTGCCCATCCCTGCTTGGGCTCCAGCAGACCTGCTTCCCTCCTCCTCTCTTTCTTCTCTTCCTGCTCATTGCAATAATGACACTTTGCAAATGTTTGTGCTCTACTCAAAACCTTGCCAAATCATTTTGTACAAATGCACAAAGAATGGTGAGAGTAGTCAGAAGAGAGAGGATGAAGATGGGCAGAGGAATAGAGAATATTTAGGAGTATAGTGTTTCAGACCTACTGGTGCTCAGTGCTGTTATGTGTTTGCCTAGGTTCATGTTCTCCACCACAGTGTATTTACATAGCCATAGCACTCACTCAAGTGCAATCACACTCTTGATAATCTCGTCAGTAACATCAAGACTATTTTTCCTGATGATACATTTTCTGGTTCCTGCTGGGACAGAACTGTAGTGCTGAGGCTGCGAGCATGGGCTTCTGCATCTTTCTTTTCAGCAGAGAAAAAAAGAGCAAGTAAAAGACAATGGAAAATAAATTCTGTCCCAAATTGTACAAGAAATTGTAACACGCTTCTACAATCTGAACATTTAGCTACCTGCAAAACTACAGCTAATAATTAGCCCATTCCAGATGAAATAGAGGCAAAGCTAAGTACTTAGTAGGAAAAGCTTTCAAGTGCTAGTGGGAAATGTTAGTATTTAAGTATATGAGTATTCTTTGTGGAAGACTTATTATTCATAAAAAGCTATCAGTACCACGATGGAGAGCAAAATTTGTGCAAACACTTATGAAGCCAAACTAAATTCCCCAGAAAGGTTATCATCAAATGGTGAAGAAAAACAATAAGCAAGCAAGCAAACAAACACCATCCATATTCACCCCACACTCGCCCCACCCTGAAAAACAGAAAAATTGATTTCAGACATAAGTAATAGATTCTGTCCTGCCATGAGAAGGCACCTGGAAACCTTCATGCCCTGTAGGGCAAGCCACTCTTTGTAAAACGGTCGAGCAGCATATCTGTAGATGGATTCATATCTCCATGTTCTTTGCAATTAGGTCCTTGTCCCAGCCACCTGAGCTGTCTCCACTTCTCTCAACAAGTTCCTCAACCATCCCAAGCACTTTGTGTAGTAATGTTCTCGACCCTGTCTGCAGTTGAAGCATGACCTACTTACAGTTCATTTTAAAAGACAGTATGACCCTGGCATTGCTGAAGACTTTTTACTCGGTAGTGCAGTTCCTTGTAGTCTCCTACACAATCAGACTCTGCCATTAATACTTTAGATGTGAATACTGGCCCTGTTACATCAGGTACACTATTATGCACAAAGGAAACAAGATTGAAGTAAACAAGATTTCCAGACATTAAATAATAATAAAAGAACCTAGAGACTTTAACTAGCCTGTTTATAGAGCTTTAATGCCTCTTAAAATAAATAGGTCATTGTTGATAAAAGACTGGGCTCCAGTTTTATCCTTCTGTATTTTCAGAATGCTTTCCAGTATTCAAGCACAATATGAAGAAAACCCACAGGCCTATCTATTCATGCTTCTCTAGCCTTAGTATTGATATTAATGCCAACAAAATTAGTAATTTGACAATTAGTTTTCCACTTACCTGAAAAGACATGAAAGGCAGAAAGAAAGTAGTTTAACTAGATTATAATGTGGCTGTGACAAGTCAGGTTCCTGTCATGTTACAGCCTTCTAACTTTAACATTTTCATGTCTGCTTGGCAGGTTATTAAAATAAATGAGGGTGTGTTGGACTGCTGTTGCACTTTTCTCTAATGGGAGTTCAGGAATTTGCAAGCTGCTACTGTAAATTGACCGATCGTGAAGTCTGAAAGAAGTTGGCTAAAGTGGACAATTAGGAGCATTTCTCCACAGCTGAGTGAAATACTCCTTGTTATTTTAATAATTCAGGCATAGGCTAATTTTCGGAGGCTGAGTTTGTCAAGATAATGTGCCTTGTGCCTGTCTGCTTGTCATTTTTAACTCAATCCCACATGTTACAGGTGCAGTCTAGCTTACAAAACAGGCAAATCACTCACAGTGGAATTTGCATATGGAATATAGATATATTGTACTTAGTTAAAACAGTCCAAGAAGTCAACAGATAGCTGTGATAGGAATGCACATGATGGTAAAAACTTTTGATGTTTGATAGCTGTTGTATCCCTCTTTATGCTGATATAATTAAAGGTTTTGTTCTGCACTATGCATACACAAATATGTATAATGTAAAGCATCATGTAGATTTCTTTGTAAAGAGAGATGGTAAGGCCACAGGAATCCCATGTGGCATGCAGATGTTCTGGGTAACCCAGTTACTTTTTTCAATTTAAAACATCTCAGTGTTGAAAAATGTGGAACATGCAGGGAATAGTTACTTCCTTCAGCTGAGAGGGTGAAACCTTTATAAAAGACGAAGCAGTTTCTATATACATTATTATGCCCAGCTTCTGGAGGCAATGGCCACACTACTAACCAAAATTTTTAAACCTCTGTTTATCTTTTCTCATCTGTACCACTTAGCAGTTGCTTCTTCTCTGCAAATGGAATTCTCACCATGCATTTTCCTCTCATTTTCTCAAGCTTGATTTCTGACCATAAAGAAGTGTTCAGGTTCAAACTGGTTGAGAAATTCTCTAATTTGCTGAAGGCTACCACTGCTGATTTAAGCCCTAGCACTGAGCCAGGAGAACTCATTCCAAAACAAACCAATTACAAACTTACAGTGGATGAAGCATTTCTAAGGACAGATTCTTGAAGGCAAGCTCAGACCAACCAAATATCAGCTTATACTTAAGACACCAGGAACTATATCATCCTAACGATTATCATCACACTGCAGAAACTTTAAGGAAGGTAACTGTGTCCTTCCCTTATGTTCCTTGTCAGCTTCATAACCCCAGAAGCCCATTAGGAGGACTGTCATGGACAGAAACTCGGGGAGAAAACACTGTACTTAGGAGAGTACAGTTATGATGTTTACATGGAAGTTAAAAATTTCAAATTACCTGTGAAGGCTGGACAATAGGAGCCTCTCAGTCCTCTCCACCATGATTCACCTACACACACACAAATGCATGTATGTGCCTACATATCTGTTTACATATTTATGAATACATGGTTCTGTATTTTTATACATATAAATGTATCTATTTAAAGATGCAGAAAATTTCAATTCATTACTGCTTTTTAATCCTCCAAATTTCTCCCTCAAGGTCATGCAAAAAAGACAATACAACATACCACCTTGAACTCACCAATCAAAAGATTCATGATTCCACATGATCTCTGGTGCTGCCATCACCTCCCTATATGCCAGTAGCAATGGTGCAAAACTACCATCTCCTGGAACAAAACTGAATGAAATTTTATTAACTGGATTGAGGAATGGAGGACATGGATCCCAGTGGCAACATAGTCCATTAAAACTTCTATGACTTTGAAAGGTGTGATGGAGAGTGTACTTACACCTAACAGTGATGGGGCATGGCTTCTTAGAAGAATGCACCATGAGAGGTTTTTTTTTTGGGCATTCCTAGATATACCCTAAAACACCAAGAGCAATCTTAATTCCAATATTTGCATGCAAACCAGGCTATCCATGTGCAAATATGAGCATTCATCATATATTATTAATTTGTGATTACATATTGAAAGTTTCAGTCGCTCGGTCAGGGAGAAAACTCAGTCCTTGGCAGCTGAGGTGGCCACTCACACAGCATGACAAATGAACAGCACAGAGAGAACAGCTGAAGTAAACAGTTCACTCTCAAGACTGTTCATACAAAATTGTTCATGCAACAAAGGGTACCTTAAACAAGCTACTTCCACTCTGAAATTTGCATAAGAATTCATGTAATAGATTCCCTGTTAGAAATCAGTCTGAACAGCTCTGATCTTCACACATGAGGAGCAACAGTCTTTATGTTAGACCTAAGACATTGTTAAATTATGAAGCAGTGGAGATGAGGATTTCAAGTCTATGCACACTATCACTTTCCAAGAATTTAACTTCAGAAGCTTCAGAAAGGAAACCATTGCTGCTGCATCAAGACTTGAGAGAGGAAAATGTCAACATATGACCCTAAGTCTACTCTTAAGGAACTTGATATCTCTACAAAGAAACAACGAGAAGTAAGGGCAGCCAGCAAAACTCATTTCTGGTAAAGATAAGAATGAAACCTAAAGATCAGGAATCAGAATCAACACGAATGTCAGACCTCAACTCAAGAGGTGTCAACAGGGAATAAACCAAAACTAAGATGTCACAGTATTACTGAGATGGCAAAAGAAATGTCTACAGTCTCATCCTAACAGCTATCATCCTATGGTTCTTCAAGATGAAAAAGTTAAAATCTTTCCAGGAAAGGCAACAAAATGGGCAGAAGAAATATACAATTTTGTGATGTCACTCCTCCTGCAAAAGAACAGTATCTCATCAAGTTACTGATGCCTATTTACTCATTTAGTTTCCCTTCTCTCCAGCAGATTTTAGGAGAAAGCTTCTTTTTATGTATTTTCCAGCCCCACCTCCCCTCTGAGAAGGACTGCATTGCTGATTGTGTTTCAAGCTTATACTAATGTAAATATGATAGTTGTGTTGCTTTAGATCAGGTTTCAGGATGAAGACGTGTGACATAAATTCTGGAAGTATTGATACAATGTCTTTTTGGGACTAGATAATATTTATCAAGCAAATTAATTCTGAAAAAGATCGGAGTATCTCATTTACTTGCATTTCAAAAAATTAAAAAACAAAAGAAAAAGAAAACAAAAAATAAGCCATTTTTATTAAAGACAGACAATTTAATCCAATGTGTGTCAACAATACAAATTAAGTACATGATTTAAATGTCAAGAACATTACACCTGACATTTTGAAGTTGTAACAATAGAACATATGGTGCAAGTTTGGCATAAAAAAAGTGTTTTAGAGGCCAAGGGGAAGAAGGGAAGGGCCACTATCAACAAATGAGACTAAACACTAACAATAAATAATTCTGTAATTATTCAGAGGTTAAGGAACATAATCACAAACGATAGTGTTTGTATAATTTTTTGTGTGCCTGCCTACCCTTGAGCAAACCTGAGTTTACACACACTTTATCTCTTTAACACTAGATGGAAGATTTAAAAATGCATCAATTTGCAGATGTTACTTTACAGAATGAGAGAACACTGCAGTCTATGAAGGCAGATATTATCCATATGTACATACAGAGGCAATATTTAAATCCAGATGCAGTGAAGGCCCCTTTGTAAACTTAGTTTTAAAATTAACTTAAACTCAATATTAAAAATACAAATATTTAAATATTTTCATGCGGAACTGATTTTGGATCCATACACGTAAATTCTTATGTGTTTTATGTCTGGTTAATACATGCAGCTTCGATTTGCAGAAGCACACAATTGTTAATGTCTGCATTCTTACAAAGATGTAGATTCAGAATCCTGAATTTTAAGACAGAACTACGGAGCAACTACATTTCTTCTTTTTATTCAGTGTAATTACTAAACAAGCCTATTATCAAACCTATTAAATATCAGATGAAGTTTTAAAAATTAACTGGTTAATTTTTAAAACTTCATCTGATATTTAATAAAAAGATACTGAAACTCTAAACAAAAGAAGATCAGACACCTTCTTTTAACAGGAAAACTGTAATTCTTTCCAGTATTCATTTATGAGTCTATACAGAGAAAAGTGTGAGTCAAAGCTCACTTAATTCTATTATTACACATAACGAAGCCTGAAATCTTTCAGAGAGAATAAGTATTTGACATTTATATACACATTTTAATATAAAACACATAGCATGACACACCTTGTACATTTGTAACAGAAATGTTAAAGATAATTATCAGACGGATTAAAGAAGTCTTGATATTTTTAAATCTCCTATAGAACTCCAAACTGTCAAGATATGTATATGGACAAAAAGCATGAAAAAAGCTTAATGACTTCTGGAAGTCATTATTTATTATTAAAAATAATAGTATCTGACATAACCAGTATATGTTCATCAAATATATATGAAACTTGAAGCAATTTTGTGGTATAAAGGTAACATTCCTCAGAGTTTGAGATTTCATTTACCTCAGCCCATTGCAAAAATATTTGTCTAACACCTAAAAAGTGAGCCAGTGGAAATGCAGAAATATGCTAAAGTGTATTTTCATATATTTCTCCCCAAACTTCCAAGTGACTACAACTTGGTTTGGAACTGACAATTCTCTCTTTGAACACTGGTTCAAAGTTCACTGGTTCACTGGCAAGTAAGACTGGTTATATCATAGTATATTATGCAGTGATGGATGATAGTGTAAATCTTATTATTATTATTATTATTATACATTTATATAACTATACAAAATATACATAATATTGCATAATAAAATTAAAAAGAAGCTTTCTACTAATAACTCTTCTTTTAAAGTCTTTTCCCCTTCAGGAACCTCTTACAAAGAAACCTGTCCTTTACAGAAAAATTGTAGTGGTTAACAAATAACTGTCAAATAACTTGGACAGCTAAATAAATATTTACAATATCAGAACCTACAGTAAAACTCATTTGCATGGACCTAGGTGGCCTCATATGGATTATCAATTTTTGCAATTAGTATGTAAATAAACAAACAGGATTAAAAAATTCAAGGATACTACATCACAGAGGGTACTTTGTTCCTTTATTTTGACAAGCACAGCTTTGTTTAAGTTGTGAAGAATAATACTACTAAGCAATTTATAGTTTAAGTATTATAGGATGTTTGATGAAAAGAACATACTTTAAAAATACATCGGCCAGGATACAACAAAGAGATAAGTTCAAAAGGAAATTTGATATCTGTCTTTTCAAGTGAGTTTTAATTTTTCCTTCCATTTAATTGCAAAATTTCATTATATGTTTTAGTTTCAATAAACCACAACGGTTTTTTTTCCAGCTTTCAGTTGCTGAGGCAAATTTTTTTTTTTTTTAAAATTTCACACTTCCACATGCTTTTTCCTTACTTTACTCTTTTTCTGGTGTTGTCAAGGGTATCAACTTAGTTGTGTAATGTCTGGCAAAGCAGATTCTCCATGCTTTGGCTTACTCACTTACAAAAACTGTGTAACATGCTGGCTGTGCAGAATTAGTATGATGTTTAATCAATCTTCATAGAAGCACTCAGCCTCAGAATTCTAGTAGCACATATATAGGAAGTACCAACACATTTAATTCTTATGTCTGCAGGATCGACAGAGTTGTAAAAAAGCAGTGGAGTTCTACTTTTTAAATGTTGAAATTATTAATGAGTCATGCTTTTCGCATTTCAGAGACAGAGCATTTCTTCAGGTCAGAGCTGCCATTTTGCTAATGTAGCATTGAGTATACTGGAAGTGTATTAAGCTATAAATGCAGCTCTGTAGTAGTGCTCCTGAGACTGAAAGCTTGTCGGAGTTTTTACAGTATGTTCCATTATATTTTTCTCCAGTGTGTAAAAAATGCTAATGCTGAGGAGCAGGACTGAATATATGTCATCAAATGGTGTTTTTAGCTGTCTTTAAACTCTGTTCTGAACTATGTTTCCTACGACCAATATTGTTGCAGCAGATTATCATTATTTCACAGAAGTTCCCAAAACATATCAAATGCTAGATAAACTTTACAACAAGATATCCCCATCCTCAACCCCCCCATACACATCCCCATCCACATGATGGGAAAAAATGTTCAGAAATGTTCCTAGTTCACCACATCTGAAAGTCGAGGGACAATCAATCAGGCTACACTCTTGCAGCTGGAGGTCACAGCTGGAAAGTTTGTACTGCTTCCTAGATGTGTTAGCAGTTGTACTGCAGATGCTTAATAGGTAAAACAACATTTTTCTCCCCATTAATGTTGTTTCTACCTGCTAAAATGCATCTCTTTAAATAGATTTGTTTGTTAGCAATATTTTAAATTAATGTGTTTTGTTGATCATCAAGGAACAGACTTAAAACTGAAGTAGCTGTGCCTAATTGAGTAACTATTACTACCCGAGTAATGGGATGTATGAAGCATTTTATCGGCTTTCTTTGCAGATTGTTAATTTAAATGGATGGCATAGCAATAAACCAGTTCAAGTTAATCAGATGAACAAAACTGTAGAAAGACAATGCAAGAATCATTTTAATGCTAACCCAGAAAATTACAGCTGTTGTAAAATATGATAATTAATAATTAATAAAGTTGATGAGAAACTAATTTCTGAAAAATGGAACATCACTCTAAAGCTACTCATGGGTAAAAGTCCCTGAATTTCTTCAGTATAACAGTCCAAAAAGGTCTCATATTCCAATGAGAAAGACTGAACAATAGCAAAGAAGATGGTATTTTTCAGCCTCCATAACTGCAGTGAAAGCAACTGAAAAGGCCATTTACAAAACAGTAGCCCCAAAGGGTTAAACTTTGAATTTTAAAAACACAGAAAGGTGTTTTATGTGCTTTCAGAATTAATTAGAAATTTTATTTCCACCTCCTTAAAGTTTGTTTCTCATGGACCCTTAACAAAAAAACGTGCTTTCAAATTTCCAGTGCTAAATTGTGATTTTGCACATCCCTTCTGAAATGTGAACAGAATTTTGGGGGTTTGATTTTCTTTCTTTTTTTTCCATCAGTAAAAAATAAATAGCACATATCTTAAAGGACCAGGACCTTGCCCTACTGTAATTATTAAAACTCACCTACAGTCTGACACCTGTTCTATCCAAGTTGTAAAAATTATGGATGTCCTACTTCTGTTTGGATCTGCAAGGGCAGTGGAGGAAAGATTCTTGTCTCAGTATTAACATTTGAGTAAATAGACCATCACCTAAATATTCGGTGTTGGATGTTCATTGTGATGCATTTTTAGGGAACATTTACCTATGCATCTATCAGAAACTATTCAAGGACTACTGGAGATGTTCCAAACAGCACTTCTACATCAGAATGTATGAGTAACAAATGGAAAAATAGGTGTTTTTAACAGTCAACTATTTCAGGCTGCAAAATTCTTCTTGAGGTTTATTCACCTTCTGGCCACCATAGCAATGTCTTGTCTATAACAATTGTTCAACAAGTCAACAGAAAAATACTGATAGAAATTTGACCCAAATTCTTGCCTCACATTTGCTGTTTTAAACTGGAAATCACTTTAAAGTTGGTGTATTGTAATCTGATTGCTCAAACTTGTAGAGTACAAAGGATTACAATCTGTAAACATGGTTTCTAGGGTAACATATGGGGATCTCAAGGGGAACACATCATAACACAAATACACTGAAATCAGTAGGACCAAACAGCAGTAATGGGCAGTTGTTTCAAGCTTAATAATGGTCTGGATTTTAGGCTAAATAAAATCACTGTATTCTGAACAACTATTACCCTGGTTCCATGGATGTTTGTTGGAGTTTCTATGCAGAGCCACTCTCTTTAAATCGTGTACAAACCTTGGACTGATAGCTAACACTGCCACAGAATTAAATTTGCAATAACTGGGTTAATTTAAACAAAACAGGCCATGACTCCCATATTAGCAGTTTTGATGTCTCACAGATCTATACTAGAGAAGAAGAAAAATCTTTAATGGCATTTTATGGCAATAAATATCGTATCTCTTCAGAATCTGTAGGTAAAATCCTAACAGCAGGGATTGTAGTATGGCGTGGTTTATAAAATTAGAGGAATAAAAAAAGGAAGAAAGATGGCTTATTTTTTGTTATATTATACTGGCATTATATTTTTGCCTAAATTTATAAAGTGGAATAAGCAGCACCTATGTTAAGGTACAGACATGAAAGATACTTATAATATACATTTTTAAAGAATGACATATCCCAGACATTTGCAGAAATATCCACTGAACCACTTAACCAAACAGAATGAGGACTTCAAGACTTAAAATCCCTTGTCCTGTGCCTTCTCAAGATCAGTGAAATGTTTAAAAAAAAATTATGAGGTTAGGAGAAAGAGAAGAGCAACTAAGCCAGCTGTTGCATTTATCTGTCTTGTCAGCCTTCTCTGAACCAGCAGAACAGCCATGAACCAGAAAAAACTCAGAATGCCATGGAGATGCAGATGTCTGTGAAATGTGTTCTTCTTAAACATCCGTCTGGGCAAACACATCAGGAAAGCTTCTCACCAGCCTTTTGCCAGTCTGACACTGAAAAGTTGTCATTTCCATAAAAATGCCAGTGCTTCCTCAGAAATGAATCCAAAGTCTCTGTGAGCCCAGAGAGGTCCATGCTCTTTATGGAGAATATTGTTTGTATCACAGAACTGGACTATATTCTTGTTGCAATTTGATATACTTCTTTACTGACATACTGAAAATGTATGAAAGTATTATTCTGCTTTCCCAACTGGAAATTACTTCTTACTGGGAGAATTTTTTATTATTATCAGCAAGAAAGGCAAAAGCTGGGTGAATTACTACACACAATAGACATGCTTCTTCCATAAGCTGGAAGCTGCAGCTTCCAGAAGCTGCCACTTCTTCCAGTGGCAGCTATTGGTTTTTGTTCAGGGATCACTCAAATTTCTTCATTAAAGATGTCTTGAGTTTTCAGAATTATTGTCCTCAACTTCTCAAAAAAAAAAAAAAAGGTGATTTTACTCCCACCATGGAGAAAGAAGAAAAGAAGAAAAGAGTCTCTTCTGAGAACTCTGGAAAACTTGGTTCTTACAGCTTTAACAGCACTCTAAGATAACATGCCTTTTAATTTATAATTGACATTCTTGCAGAATACTCCACAAATGCATCAAAAATCATCCTGTCTTTAGATATGAAATAAAAATCTCTCATTTCCCTGCTTACAATGTGGCATGAGATCAATCTGGGTACTTGCAATCATGAGGGCATTGGTACCTTAACAATAAACAAAGTTTACAGAGCAAAAGCTCTTGCTCTTTAAGAAGCAATCTATAACAGCCAACAGCTGAATAGCCAGAGAAGACTCATAATGAATCTTGCCTAACACTACATCATATAGGTGACTCCAAATAAAAGGAAACCTTAATTTATAAATTTAAAACTACTCTTATCCTGTATTCATGTCCCTTTTCTGCTATTGCCTAAGTTATAGAGTGAAAATAAGAATCTGATGTTTTGAACCCTTAGGTATCATTCAAGTCTGTACAGAAATGTAGCTATTTTTGATGTTGAAATATTTTCTGGCACCAGTGCCTGCTCACAGTTAACTACCAAATGCTGCCAGAATTTCTCCCTCTCTCCCCCATGCAGTATTTGACAACACAAAGTGCTGCTCATCCAGACATGAAAACCATATATGGATGCAGCCTTCAAACAAGTGCTGAGCACTCCAAATCTTCTTTCAGATCCAGCTGCTATATACATCTGTCTGTAAGTACCAGCTAAAGCTTATTTATGCTTTGTCAGCAAGCAGACTTTCTGTTGCTGGCTTCCTCAATACCCATATTATTAGCCCACTGAATGCTGAATTATCTGAGGATAAGCAGAATGCAAAGCTGCTCTGGTTGCTTACTGAAGGGAAGAGGTGGAGTAATAGCAGAAAATCAGAACATTCAACAACTGCACATGTAGGTGGATTCTCCTCTGAAAAACATAAAAATCAAAGGAGGGAGGACTGATTCATTCCTTCACCAGGAATCTTCTTTTCATTTCCCCTAAAGGGAGCATGATTAACCTCTTCATTAACATCAGTAATCTCCAAAAGTCAAATACAATTCTCATCAAAGACCAAACACCACAACCACACACACACACACAAAAAATTCCCAAAACAAACAAACAAAAAACCAAAAAAAAACAAAAAACAAAACCAAAAAACCCTGGCAGAAATTATTTAGACAATAAGCCATATTTCAGAAATTTAGCACCATTTTGGATTTCTGCAGAGAGAGGTCTTTGCCTCTTCTTCCTTGTTATCTCAGGCTCAGTATGGCTGCTGTGCTTCCTCTACATCAAGAATGTGCTGGAAATGGTTTCTTGGGATTAGTGCCTTATCCTTGCTGCCTCAGAATATCCCTGCCTGTTATCTCTCAGTCTTGTGAGAAACTGGCTTCTCTGTTGAGTAATCAGTGCCCTGCAACATTTAGGAGTCACTGTGATCTCTAAATCACTAATTTTTGGGAACTTGGAGAGATTGGCAGAGTAGCAGAAGAGAAACAGTACCTAAAAAGATAGAAAAGAAAGACAGGAGGAGCCACAAAAAGACCTTATTTCAAGACCTGAGGACTGCCTATCCAGCAATCAGCATTTAAATATTTAGAAGACTAAGAATCTGTCAACACATCAAGAACCTATAGCATAGTTCAAGCTACTTACCTTCCTTGACAACATAACTGGTTTAACAGAGAGAAGCAGCAGATGTGATATAGTAATTTTTTTTTTTATTTGCTATTTTCCTTTGTGAGAGTCCTGTAAGAAGACTAGCAAAGGCAATGGAGGTTAATTTAAAACAGAGTGAGAATTTACTTGTTAGAAAATGTGCCTATTAGGAATATAACAGATTGGGAATATATTTCAATTGGAACAGAATATGAATTTATCTTTGGTCAAACTCTTTTCACACAATAATTTAAAATTTGAATGTGAAAGAAAAACAAATTACCAGTTTGCAGATGTCACTAGTCTGAAGGCCTCACACCAGAGATTGAAGTGATATCAAAATGATCCAAATATGTCAGAAAGACATTCCACAGGAAAATCCAAAGAACTGTGGCCTGAAGAAGTGAAGTGCATAATTGGAGACAACTGTATAGCTAGAGCATAGAGGACCATAAACTGATAGACTCAAATTGGTGATGTTGCTGTTGTGAAAGGAACATCTTTTTTAGCATATTAGTGGTAGGACTCATATATATGACCAAAGTGATAAAGATCATTCTACTCCATGTTCGTCAGCTTGGCTGGAACACAGCAGCCCCTTCCCAGAATCATACTTCAAGAAAGCAGAGAAATAAGATAAATGCTCAGGAGAAGAATGGTAGTAGGTTTGTGGAAGATGGAAGAAATTATTATTCAGCTTTGGAAAAAAAGTACTAAGGAGAATCTTTAACACCATTTTAAGATTTGTAATGAAACATAACCTTATCAACACTCTCTCATATTCAGAGAGAGGGAAACAAAACATAATCAGCTTCAATGGTATAGTGGAATCATAGAGTCGCTCAAGTTGGAAGTGACCTCAAAGAGATCTTTTTCCCCTATCACAGGCAGGGATGTCACCCACTAGACCACCCACTAAAACCCATCCAGCCTGGTCTTTAACATTTCCAGGAATGGGAGCATTCACTACCTCCCTGGGCAACCTGTTCCAGTGCATCACTACTCTCTGAGTAAAGAATTTCTTCCTAATAACTAATTTAAATCTCTCCTATTTTAGTTTAATACGGTGCCTCCTTTTCCCACATAAAAGTTGCTCTGCTGATAGCAGAAGAGACTCAGGTTAGTTTTCAGACAAAATTTTAAAAACTGCTCCACACTGGAGAGGCTGCAGAATCTGAGTCATGAAAGCTTTTGCAAAGAATGTTCCATGGGTATGTGTAAGGGATTAGTTAGGTACATTTATCTATGAATAGAAAGGCACCATCTGGCTTTCCAAAGGCCACGGTGCCTGACTTTGGGCTCAAGAAAAGCAAAATGACCAAAAGGAAGCAGTAAAGGTGGGTTTCTCCAAAAGGGAAGGGGAGTCAGAGAGCAAGGCAGACTGCAAGGGCATAGACAGACTTGCAATGCCTAAAAAGGAACAGCACAACAGGTCTAGTGGCAACAAGATTTCAAACTAATGGACAGGTCTCCAATATTGAGGCAGGTCCACAGCCAAAACAGGGAGTTAAGTGCACAAATCTGTGGGATATGTAGCCATAGCTGCAATAAAGGTCAGGTAGCAGCAAAGAGCAAGGGTCTGAGTTTAAAAACAGCACTCAAGCAAAATAGAAACAAACCCCAGCAAGACTTCTCACAGCTCATTCTCAGTCTTCCTTGGCAGCAGATAGATCTAAGGCCACACTGCTGCACTGACCTTAAACCCAGGCTGCCAAAACCACAGAGTGGAATAGATGCACTTGGAGACCTGAAACATACATAGAAAGTAACATGGAAACCACTGCAGCATTCGTTTACCTTTCTTCAGTAGGTACCTCCTAATATTTTTGTGGTTTTAAGAAATATTATCCACAAATTAGTACTCTGGTATAAATTAACGTTTTTAGGTTCCGCTTCAGGACGGCTAGTACAGTATGGTGAAACAAATGAATCAGCACAGTAATATAAAACCCTGACATATGCATGGATAATACTAATATAAGTATTATCTTATTTCGAATAAATACATACAGGTAGAAAACATACATATATATATATATGTATAGGTAGAAAATTATAGCAGATGAATATAAATGTTCTGATTAATGATAGTAATTGCAATGCTTTTAAATGTTAATAATGTTTTAGTAAGATAATTTTGATAAAGAAGTCAATTGCAAATACATTCTGTAACTGTAGTACTATTATTAAAATCAAGAGAAGTTTGCAAGTATTTTTATTGATAGAATAAATGAAATTACTTGAGAGTATGCCATCTGTTGAGTAAAAATCATAATGTAAATGTAATTAAAATTGTATTACTAATTAATAGCAATACACCAAATATGTCCTTTTAGAAAAAAACTTCAGTATTTCAAGCTACACACTGCAAGAGTAGCACACTTGGATTCCATCCAGGGATCAACTACATCTCTTTACAGTAGATATTTCACCTGACCTTCTAATCCAGAGCTTGTGCTTCTACTTTACAGTCAGCTTTTCTTCAAGCTAACTTGTCAAACACGTGGGTCATGTTTTCCAAATGCCAACAATAATCTGAAGTATGATCACCCAGAATACCTTATCTTCAGGAAAGCAATAGGTGGGGTCATTCTCTTGTGTTAAGGAAACAGAAATAAGTGTTCAACATGACAAGCCTCAGATCTCTGAGACTCAGCTATCCATGCAAATCTTCACTTATCAGAACCCACAATTCCCCGTCAGCTGGGATTCCTCTCTCCTTCTGAACTAAAAGCCTATCTTCCAGCCTGAAATGCCACACAGGGCCTGGGCTTCCACACAAAACAACTCTAAAAGAAAGAGCTGTTCCCTAGGCTTGCCATGCTCCTACAGGAGTCTCAGTGAAAGTCGCAGTGAAAGAGTCAGAGATGACTGATGAAAGACTGGTGAGAAAAACAAATGGGAACTCCAGTACCAATTATTGGTTTAACTGTATGCAAGTTCCAATGCTGCCAAAATCGGTGGCCAAATATTCAGAAGAGGATTTTAGTTTTAAGATGGCATCATCTTTTAATCTTTATAATAAATGTGAGTTCTTCACTGTGTTTAATTCAAGTGTTGCAAATTTAATGTATTATCTGTTGGATAAGACTCTGATCTTCACAGCTAATCTAGGTAGGTGATAGAGATGATGCTGCTTTTGCATTTGCATTCTATCTATCCAGCATTAATCTTTACATGAACTGGCACCTATTTGAGGAATTGTGCTGCCTGGGAAACTGCTATCAAACCATTCAATGCATACATATATGCAACCGAATCCTTTTAATATTCTATCCTAGGGTGTATAATTTGAAGGATTAAGTCAGTTTAATTGATGCTTAAAACAATGGAATTTTCCAAATTATACTGACTTGGGATGTTGTAAGAATGTCTCAAAAATTAAACCTAGAGTTTGCTGATAAAACAAACAGATTATAAGGTGTTGTGTTAATCCATCACATTAAGATTCCTCTAACTCTCTGTTTACCAGAGCCCAGAATAGTTTTTTGATATTTTGGGATATTTCTATAAAAAGGCCTCTGCATTATTAACTAAGAACAGTGAGTGACTGAAAAAAGAGCTTGAAGTTGTGAGATCACAGTTTTTCAGGCAACAATATCTGGAGAAAAACTGTGAGCTGACCAAATCACAGAATCACAGAATAAGCTGAATTGGAAGGGATCCACAAGGATTATCAAAAGTCCAACTCTTGACCCTGCACAGGACCATTCTCAAGAAAGGATAAATGAGAAATTTTTCCTTTGGATATGAAATAAGGTAACATTTGATACATTTAATAATTATCATACTTTTCTCAATCTAATACTTTTTAAATCATGCCCCCTCCACCCCTCAAAAAAGGTGTTGAAGTTTTTCTTGTTGAAGGTATTCCTTCTAGATCCCAGACTCCAGTTCTTCCCCTTTTATTTTCATAAAAACTTAGTGAAGTGTTTCTCTGGTTCTTTTTGTTTAAAAAAGACATGCAAAATACTTTTATTTCATGAAAGTTACAAGCAGGTAAGAAGTTAACAATTAATAATGTGTTTTTCATACTAGTAGTGCCAATTATATGCTGTTTAAGCTTATCATCTAATTGCATGGTAGTGCTGGCTTCAGAGATGGCATGACACTAAGTCAGACTTGTGCTGCATTTCCCAGCAGTGGAATATTCAATTATTTGTTCTGACTCATGTAATTCCCTGTATTCCAAGCTTGTTAATGTCATTACAGGGCTGAAATAAAGTGATTACTCTAAATGAGTATTTATCCGATAGGCAATGCAATTCCTGCCTCCTTTGGCTGACAACAGATGATTGCAAGTGTTCTCTTCTACTCCCTCACCTGCACTTCCCCCTCCTTCCCCTGTCAAGGAGGAAACCATAACATCGTGGTGCTCTGTGAAATACTGTCAGATGGCGTAAAATATATATAATAAAATAAAAAGAAGCGCAACCTTCCCCAGCAGAGTTAAAGCTAATGACCACTGCTTCCACTCCCAGTCAGTGATGACAGGTTGAACTAACTGATAATGGCATGCCTGCTGTTGAGCTGGCCACTTATGTTATTTCTCTTGACATGGTTCTGGGGAAGGCCTAATTTTTTTGACATTTGACCATGCAAATTTGAGTCCTAATACATTATTCTGCATTTACATCCTCCCAGTGTTGCTGTTTAAAATGTGCTACAAGCTCCTTGAGCTCAGCTAATAAAGGCCACAGAATGAAAGAAAGTTAAATATGAATGTAAAAGGAGACCTAAATGAAGGGCTAGCTTGTACATCTCAGAGATGACCTTCTGGAAATGAGCAAGTGGAAAATCCTTTTTAAAGCAAATGGTAAGAAGTGTAACACCAATTTTTTTTTTCTTCAAAAATTTTTTTAAAGATTCTAAAATATTCACAAAAAGGAAAACATTAAGTTTTACATAGACATTTCTTCGGTCAGCAATTCAGCTGAGTGTATTTTAAGACTAGGTTCCATTAATGACTCTTAGTAATACACCTTTCCCAAAGAGCCAGAAATTCACAGTGCTTCATTAAATATAAGGAAAAAAAATACAGCCTGCTCTCTCTCTCTTTCTTTTCACTTGCTCTTAAATTTTTCACATTGTTCAAGTCCAAACGTATTACCTGTGAGCAAACCCAACTTTTTTCCATCTCTTATAATTAATTTGTATAAATTTACTGCTTATGAACAGCAGTAGCTTGACAGCTCTGAAAAAACATCTCCTTTAGCTACAGAGAGGGTGCAGATTGGGCCTGTGGCTCCTATGCTAAGGTTTCTACATCAAATCTGAATGCATCAAATGCAGGGAGAGGTCAGCATTGCACGGACCATCTACACTTCTGTAAGTCAGGGAAGTTGTGGTAAAACTTTCAATCCCAGATCCTTCTCTATTATCTCCTCTCTTTCTTATTGACTGTTTACTACAACAAACCTTTCCGTGCATAAACCAATATAGAAACTTTTCTGGCTTCCATGTTCTGCCTCACTCACATAAAAACTCCCGTATTGAGATGGCTGCAAGAAGTTTATTCGGCATCCAGACTCCAATGTTTGCCACGCAGTTAGTACAAGAAATATACCAGACTTCCCTAGCCAATCACTCTGGAAAATAATGCATTTTATAAAGAGCACAAATCAGAATCTCTAAAGACAAAACAGAAATCTATCCTAAACAAGAAAATTTTAACCACTGTGTACTGTCCACTAGTCCTCCAAGTCAGACATCAATTCTAAAGCTACTTACTGTAGCTTGTTTTTAACTATTTTCATTTATGCTCTCTTTACTTTCCCTCCACGTTTACCTGAGTTCATGTTTGCCAATGACTAAATATTCTGCAATAAGAAATATAAGACAGAGTCCGTGTGACCTCAGTATGTTTCAGCTAGAAAACTTGAAGATGTCAATATTGCTCTCTATCTTGTGGCAACTACATTATAGTACATCATATTGTTACCAGTTTGAGATATGCTATAAGGAAAGCAAAGTAACACCAAAGGGCTGGGTTTCTTTTATTTTTATTTCTTATATCTGCTGGTATCAAGACTTGGTTTTCAAATTCTTATTTGATACACATTAAATGGGTACCTTAAACCTAGCTCAGACTGTCCAACAATTGAAAAAGATCTTATCAGTCACTAACCATGTAAATCTGAAGTCACTTCCTCCAGTTTTCAAATGTGTTTATTTTGAAAGTCCAACACCAGCAGCAACTTGATCAATCATCTTGTATTCACACTGAGGTCAAGGAACTTTTTTTTTCCCTTACCTACTCTAAAGGATGGTCCCTCCAGAAGACTCAGTCAATTTGCAGATATACCTGATTGCTAATCCTTAGTATCTCTCTTTCTCACCTGGTCCACAAGGAATATCTCCATGTTAAGACAGTCATTCAACCTAACTTTTCCCAAGATTAATTTAGACCCACTTACCATCCTCTTCTCCTGTCTCTATAGCTAACATGGACAACAGGGAAATGCCTTCTCTTACCCTGTGGAAAAGGAGAGGACTAGCAGGCAAGTGCCAAAACCTACATCAAAGTAAAAGAATATAGCAGTCCAAATATCTGTCTGCATATGCTCATTTTTACCAGAGAATCTCTGCTTCTCTTATGATACCTGTTGTGTTTAAAATGTGTTTTCAAGCTACCTGGAATAACCCAGTTTCTCTTTTTCTTCATCTTTAAGGAAACTTGATTAAAAATAAGTGGTGGATTTGCAGTACTGACCAGAATTTGCACATCATTTAACAGAAGCAAACCAAACCAAAACCAACCTGGACTATGCATTCATTGTGCTAGACAGTGTTTTATGTGAAAATCCAGGGAGGATGCTGATGAACAGCCAATAAACTAACTCAGAAATCAATTAAATTTCTACTAAATACACCACCTGAGCAAATATCAGTATCTGGAGTTGGTCAGAAAGTAGCAGTAACAGCATCCAACACCTTAAAAATCCTGTAAACATTTTTGTTTGTACATCTGTAAAAAATATATTCTCATCCTACTAAAGCATGAATTATCTTGAAAATCCCCCACCTCAAGTGCTGTGTCATCCCAGAGCAGGTGAGGCTGCACGGGAGGCCATGACAAACAGCTGACTATGCAATATCTTCTCACCAGTTACCTCACTTAAACTACAGAGTTGTGATCTAAGACACATACTCCGAATTAAATAGCATTTCCCTCTGCAATTATTTAATTCCATGAGGACTGATACCTGAGATACAATTTGAACATCCAGCCAGATACTCATGTGGCAGCTTAAAAAATGACAGTGTGGGCATGTGAAGTCCCAAATTTGCTCTGTAATTTCCCTTTCAAAACGCAACAGACACCTGCAACATTTGCTGTGCCAAAGGGAAATCACATTTTAGCACTGTATTTCCCTGGAGGGAAAAATCATGAACATACCAGAAATTCATCACCAGTCTGGTTTTGTAATCCAGTAACACAATAGCCATGAATACAGTAATACAAAAAATAAAAGATCTGAAGCAAACAGACGCCAGTTTTTCAAAGAATTGTGGTGCAGACAGTTTTTAAACACTGCAAAGAGTGTTTGTCTGGGGGAAAGGAGTTCCAAAGGTACAGTGGCATGAGTGGAAACTAGAAGAGAGAAAAAGGACACAGGCCAAAACTATAAACACCTTCAAGATCATGTTTCCTCTCCTTTTACTATTGGAAAAAAATCCACTGAATGGAAATGCTGCTCAGTAGTTAGAAAGGTTGATGTCCAGCAATGTAAGCTCAAGGGTTTCTAGACCTAGCTAAGCTGTCTCCATTTCACTTCCAACATTTCTCACCTAAGCACTTGTCAGGGAAATGAAGAACTAAAATAAATGATAAGATATGACAACAGAATGGGATCATTTTAACTCCTTAGAAAAGAGTAAAAACATGAGAGTTGATATTCTGTTCCAAATACATAGTCTCTTCTCAAGGTCTACACCAGCAAAAGAAGAGTTGGAACTTGAAAATACCTTACAGTTCCAATCTAATTTTTACAGCTTGTAACAGCACCGCATAAATCGCATGGGCTCTCAAAGATTAAAATTAGGCTATTTCTATTGCAGATTAATTTAAATATTAGCATTTTCCTGTTTATATCTCAGAAAATAACCCAAATTTTGTAGCCATATTGAATAACAGCTACCTACTACAGAATTTATCTTTTTTTTCAAGTGAAAGACACTTAAAAAACAGCAATGCAAATATTTAAGTATTAGATAAACATATGTATATACTGCCCTCTGCAGAATGAAATTAAATCATCTGGGAATTCTGTCTTTCAAAAAAGAGTATGTTAAGAAAATATATACAATAGATTTAGAAACATTCAGCTGTTATCTAAGTATTCGCATAACTTGAAGCATGCATTTAATTATTTCCTAAGTTAGGACCATGTTTCATGGAATATCCATTCAGATGTTTCCATTGTAATTGAAAAGTATTTAGCCAGCAGCTGCTTTAAAACCACATCCTGAATTACTGACCAGTTATGAAAAAAATCACTAAATCTCTCAAACTGGAACTTCTAATGATCAGTAGAATTTAAGGGCTATTACAAGGATTTTAAATAAATTTACAAAATTCACAGATAAGTGAGCAATAAAGCTTGGTTAGGTTATCAATAATAAAATCAGAATAACAAGTTCAGCTAATGCCTAAAAAGAGATAACTGGTCTATGCAGAGCAAGCAGGTAGATCCCTTCCAAAGACCATTACTTCGTAAAATCCCATCTCTTTACAAGATTAATATAGGATTAATATCAGTGCAGCTGTATTTTTGTCACTTTAGCTAACCACAAATATTCTGCTTCTACATGAAATTACCTTAATGCTAGCTAAGTATAACTTGCCATGCTCTGGGGTTATTTGCTGCTGCAATTTTAGCTTGCACTCATACTTTGTCCCAAGCAATAAATAAAAAAAAAAACCTATGTGACTAAAATAACTTTTTCCAGAGCCATTTTGATCTTGCCTGTCCCTACCTGCAATTTCTGCTACCTTTGCAGTTTCTGTTATTAATATATATATATATATATAAAACCTCGATTAAGCAATAGAGTTAGGCCACGGGCTTTATGGTCTATTAGGCCTTGTGCTCTCTCAGACTACAGTCTTTATGCTCAACTTACAGAGTGATGTGGATTTTCCATTTTTCAGAGGATATGTAAAAGAGGATATGTAAAGTTAATTACTTTGGAGATAAGAAGGAAGAGCAACATACAATGCAAAACTAACTCTAAAGCATAAAAAAATGTTTAGAACCCAGTCTGATCCAGAAGAGAGCAAATTAACACCCAGAAGCTGAGCAGCAAAGACCAGATAAACAACCTGAAAGAGCGAGAATAGAGGTTACAGCGACACAAAGTGGAAAGGATATGACAACACAGAAAAGTGAATAAACTCTCAGAGATTCCTTTTCAAAATACACTCACTGGTTGCTGCTTTAAAAAAAAAAAATCTACAGCAAAGTAAGACAAAGAACAAGGGCTGCAAGTGCCCTGAAACACAGCTCAGCATTGCAAAATGAAATACTCTCCTGGCTTATCCATCAAAAGTTCTGCCCAGTTCTCCCTGACCTTGTCCTGGGAAGCCTGGGAAAGATTGGCCCTGGCAAGTCACACACTGCTTGCAACTTGAATCAATTCATTTACTGCTGCTCATTTACTCTCACTACCAGCCATAAATACAAACAGGAAGCAGTATGTATTGAAAGCATAACATGAAAGGAGATGCGGAGGCAAACTGGAGTGGGAAGTGGGAAAGAGGAAAGCTTAAACAGTGAAGCATGTGCTCCAGATAACTTCAGGCAACTCAAGAGTAGTTGCAATAAAGAACTGCCAACACTTCAGACAATCCTGAAGTAGCTTTGCTGTAAAAGGACATCCTGATACAGAAGTCCTAACTAACTCTTAGCAAACCTAAAAAGCACCAGTGCGGTTTCTATGTAAGACTTGAATGACTGGACTCCCTAGGAGATGAAGCATGGGACACAGCAATGTAATACGGAATGTAACAGAGAGAGAGGGTATTTCAGAGTATTGTCAAGAAGCAACTGGACCAAACACAGTCCAATATCAATATATGAGGGTGTATCTGTTAACAGCTATGTCCAGCTTTCTTGAAGAGTGGCTCTCAGTCACTCTTCCTGTGTGATGATCTGCTAACCTCCTTTGCAGATGCCATGTGCCTGATCTACCCCAGATAAAATGCCTTGGTCAACTTGGAGCAGTTTCCACTGGTCCCACAGGAAACAAGGAGTTTGGACATTTCTCATGGACTACAGAGTAGAGGCAGTAGCTTGAACTATGCCCAAAACTGTCATAAAATGACTATTGTGTGCATGCATGGCAGCTTGGATTTACTAGTCAGGTGCAGAGGAGACACTCTGGGCACACGGTGAAAGCTCAGTGTATCCAGAGTGTGTCAGATTTGCTGCACACACAGAGCCTGCACACCTGGCAAGACTGGCATGTGCTGTTTGTCAGAGTCACTGCATGTGCCCAGCACTGTGTATCTGGGAGCTGAGCTGTTGGGAAACTGAAGCCCATTTGCAGGGTCACCATCTGTACGTACAACTGACTTGAGGGTAGCAGTAGGACAGCCCTCTGGAGACAGCACAAACCTACCTGTGAATCCCACCACATTCCTGAGCCAACAGCCCTGCAGCCAAAATGATCGTGAAGCTGTAGAGTGTATCAAGTGTCATTGAAGGAAACAAAGTGACCTCCCTATTAAGAAAATAGGGATGGAGTATTTGTGAAAGGAAATGTCAAATTTCTACCCTTTTTCTCTCAGTTTCATGAAACTGCTTGAGTACATGGTGAGTAGATCTCCTTAGCTTTGCCAAGGATATAAAATCTGCAGAAATGTTATGTCACTCTCAGCCTCATAGTTGAAAATGACAAGGCAACAAGCACAATGGAAATAATTTAGTCATAAATAAGCTGTCCCAAATGAGTTGGTCCATCTATAGGAACCAGTGCTATGCAGAGACTGTCCTGAAAAAGGTGTACTTTCATTAATCCAGCAGTCTTCTGCACAGACCAATTGCCTCTTTATGGAGCTAGTCAGAGCAGAGCAGCACATTAATCCAGACACTCTCCTTATCTTGCCAGCTGCTCCACTGAGATGCAGAACACACTTGTGTCCTCTCAGTCAGCCACAAGACAATCACATGAATGTCTGCAATGAAAAATTCATTGTTAATACCCACTCTGTAGCTGGCAAGCTATCATTTGTTACCAGTCTCATGGAGTGGCTTCAAAAGATGAAGAAAATGTCCTTGCAAAATGGAAAATCTGGCTGCACATTTAAATATGACAAACACAAAGGTGGATGTATTAACCAGACCTTTTCACGGAGACAAAAGCAGAACAAGCATCAGGGAAATAAAGCTGGCATCCAGTCTACCCAGATGATAGCAGGGATGCTAGATGAGTCAGTTCAGATACTTTGCCAGGGTATTCACATGAATCAGGAAAAAGAAAGATTTAGAGAACACAAAGTTCTTTCGTACATGTAACAGCCTCTTAACAAGTGCGTCTGGAGTGTGACAGTGCACTTGTCCTGTTGGGGGGAAAAATCACGAACTCTTCCTTTATGAAACAGCTGCTGGAATTTGCTCAGAAACGGCCTTCATATTTGGTTACACTTCTGGAAAATTATTCTATTTATATACAGTGGAAGAGGTATAACTCACTTTGGTGTCCATTTAACTCCCAACTTCCATTTGAAAATTGTCCTTCTGTTAACATCAGTATTGGTTTTTGTTGTTTCAGAAGTCAGATTCAGACCATTTAATGGCTTTGCTATCGTGGTCTGTTGTGGTTTAGGAATTGTATTCTCCAATTTAGTACTCCCACCAAAACCAATGCCGTTGAGCCTCCCATGTGGTGTACTTGAGAGGGGAGTTGGAGGCACAAAAGGCAGAGAATAACGTGCTAAGAACAATTTACTGGAAACAACGATAAGAATGAAAACTAACAGTAACAGCAACAACATTAATAACAAAAGTGTGTAAAAGAGTGATTCATGCCTAAATGCTCACTTGTGGAGCCTGCAATTCCAGCCACACCACCCTGATGGCAATAGAGCCCTTCCTTCCAGAGGGGGAGTCCTTTCCCCTTGCCCCCCGAAATGAGGTACAGAATAACCTCTGGGTCCTAGACATGCCCCCTCCTGGCTACTCCTGACAGAACCAGGACATGCTCATACTGGAGAAAACTGGGTTTTCTAAGTAATAAAACTGTAAGGCACAGCAGAATTTTATGACAATAAACATTACACTTAAATATTGGGTTTGAACCCTTTAAAATCCTTGGGTGGCACATAAATTTTGAAAGCTTTTTTTTGTTTGTTTTAAATTATCTCCTTGCAATGCTATCTTTTGTTAGTTTTGTCACCATTAGGTTGAATCAAACTTAAGCCTTTTTTTTTCCTTTTTACCCAAAAGGAGCTGGAATCTGTTCTGGAGCCTCATTTGCTACATCTGGAGCTACTATCAGGCTTTTGATCAGACCAAGCCTTACAGATGGAAAAAGTTCTACTTTAAAATTCCTCACATGTTTGAAGATGTCAGTAAAGATCTTTTAAAGTGTCAGAAGCGATTGCTCTGTTTGTAGTCTTGCTAATACCAATTACAATGGTATTGTCTCTGGTCAGAAGGTGGTATACAAAAACAATAAAGCCCTTCTCATTCTCCTACCCACTCAGACACTAAGCTGCACACAAACACCTAGGCACAGAAAGAGATGCACACATGCACACACGTGCCACTGTTTCTTTGAAAGGAATATATTAAAGTATTGGCCCTGTGGAATAATGAAGGAAGTATGTAAATACAGCACTATTCTTTCAAGAAAAGCTTTAAAAATGCACACACTCCACTCCCCCTAAATTATGGTAGAAGATGGGTCATAATAGCTAATGTAGTAGGCAAGAAGGGAGAATGGAGCACAATTCCCTAAACTCGATAAAATAAGCAATTACTCCTGTTATCTGAATGGCTCTGTCAGTGGAGAAGTTGTCTCTGTCATAACAGAATCTAACAAAGGCTGTTGCCTTTAAGCATCAAAGGCTTTGGCCTTATTATCTTTCAGAGATGTGCATGTATAATAAGTTTTCCCAACAAATGGCAAGGAAGCATCTCTGGCAAAATATAAAATGGTGATAAACTATGTCCAAATGATTAATTCACAGAAATTCTCCATCACACTGCAGCTACATGTGCCCATCTCTTCTGTTATGCCCTTGGAGATTTTCATACTAAACGTATGTGCATATTTTTCATGGCCACTGATATTTGAATTGCAGCCTGCTCCCATGCAGAACATAAAACACTTCAAACTGCATAATGCTGACTAAATTATAAGTTCTCCAGTGGCCTGAGGTAGCAAGGGCCATAATAATGAGTGTGCTTAAGTGGTTTGTGTAGATTTTTTCCCCCTTTAATTTTAATGCCCTGACTTGCTGCTGCCTTTTCTAAAGCTAGAGATTGTCTCATACAATCATAACAACAGGGAAATAGAAACTGCATTATGTTTTGAAAAAATGTGGGATGCAAAGCAGAAGCTCCACTCATCAAGAGGAGTGATAGCCAATTCAGCCATGTCAGTCACATGGAATAGAAAATGCTTTGGTGACTTTGTCCATACTTTAAATTATTTTTGAGCTGTTCTACGTATAAAGTGACATTTACTGGATAGAAATCTGCAACCCTTCCAATGACATTCATATTGCACATATTAAAAAAAAAGGAAAAAAACCCACACCTGAAGTGTCATTTGATTAAAAAGATAATGAAACTAGGTAAATGAAGCCTGCAAAACTACTGTGAATTTTACTTATGGCATTACAATAGGTCAAAGTGGACATCTGTATGAGCTGCAACACTTAGTGATTTTGCAATGTTTTCAGTGTTCTGGTATTGGTTATTTTTCTTGGGTTTACTCAAAAGACAAATGGATGAAAATGCTTATACTGCTGCAATACTCACTTCCATGGTAATTGGAAAAATATACATAAACTGTGCTAATATCCACGGATGTTTACAGTCAGGCAGATAAAAAGAGCCTGGGCACATGTTAACTGTTTCTATCAACTTCCCCCACCTCTAAACAGAGACCATTTTTGGCCGGCACATTGAGGAGCAAGGAGCCATTGACTTAACAAATGAATGCAAAAGAAGACAGGCTCCTTGGAAAATCCTTTCTGTGTGCCCCTCTTTTGTTCCACAATGTTTTGGGAAGTTAATTTCTACATTCCCTGCTCTACACGATTGAGGCAGATGTTTAAACTCACTTCTCACAGGATTCAGACTGATCCCCGTCAGCACCTAACCACTTCACCTAGCCTAAGGTCTGAGGCCTTCTTTGCAGATGACTGCAAACTTATGCTCAAGTTCTCCTATATCAATATGGCTACACAAATCTTCATCTGGCAACAGTCCCTGGACCTCTTCCTCACTGAAAACATGGAGTAAAATACTTTGGCTAGCAGTATCTTAAATGGAAGAAGTGAAAATGATAGATTTCTACCCTACTTCCAGATTGCTCTGGAATCCTGGCGTGGAGCTCCTTGGTCAGTAAGCAGTAGGGGTGGCTGTGTTGGTGTAGCAGAAAAGATCAGCACTGGCTCTGCCAAATCTCTAGAACGGTAAGAACTCCTGAAGCAACACCAAGACCTCCCAGGAAGTGTTATCTCTTCTCTCAAGCCTCTCTTCCACGTTGTACATATTCTCCTTCTATAACAGAGAAATGAATACATCTTTCATATGGCTGTTTATTTCTCCCTCATTCTGGATATTGTTCAGCCATTTTACTTACTCAAAGTGAATCCGAAGTGAGAAATGAAACTACTTGTTAGTCAGAGAGTACAACCCTACTTGTTGCAGTGTCTTGACCTTCTTCAGCTCTTTTCCTCACTTTCATTTTATACCTTGCGATTCAGTCATTGGGTTGCAAATACAGATTCGCTTTATTTATTTATTTATTTATTTATTTATTACTGATCTGTCTTCATCCCCAAAATAAAAGCATGGTAAATTCACTTAGTCACAGCTTGGCTAAGGTTGGAAGGGACCTCTGGAGGTCATCTGCTCCAATCCCCCTACTCAAGGAGGGCCACCTAAAACTAGCTTCCCATTACCATGTTAAGATGACTGTTGAGTATCTGCAAGGATGGAGACTCCCCAGCCACCTAGTTCTATCTTCTTTGTACCTTCCTTTCAAATATTTGTATGTGCCAACAAAATTCCCTTAGTGGTCCTTTGCTGGACTCTCTCCAGTTTTCACCCCAGCTCACTTTCTGTTCAGCCAACCCATACTTCACCTTCTGAATGACCACCTTGTGGGAGACAGTGTCAAAAGCCTTACAGAAATTGAGGCAGACAATATCCACTACCTCATCTACCACAGCAATCATTTCATTATAGAAGGTTGTCAAGTGGTAGAGCATGACTGCCTGGGGTGATGACTTGTCTTTTATATGCCTGGAAATTGTTTCCAGGATAAGCTGCTCCATCACATGCAAAGGAATTGAGGTGAGGCTGTACTTGGCCAGTAGTGCCTGAAGTCCTTCTTACCCTTTCTGGAGACAAAATGAGACTTGTTTTCCTCCAGCCCTCAGACACTTCTAGCGACTATGTCATTCAAAGATTATCAAGAGTGGCCTCTCAATGATGCCAGTTCTCTCAGTTCTGATTGGTGCATCCCACCAGAGCCCATGGACTTACATATGTCCAGGCAGATTCATTATTTTCTAACTTGAACCTCTTCCATCAAGGGCAAGATTTCCTTGCTCCAGTCTTCTCCCTTGGTCTCTCAGCCCTCAGATTTCTGAAGGTAGATCTTTCTGGAAAAGACTGAGGTGAAGAGGGCATTCAGTAGCTCAGCCTCTCCCACATCACATGTCACCAGGGCTCTTGCCCCATTCAGCAGCAGGCATGTATTCTCCCTAGTCTTCTTTTGTTAATTATGTACTGCAAGAAGCCCTCTTGCTACCTTTGACATCCCCCACTAAACTCAATTTTAGATGGATTTTGGCTTTCCTAGCATAATTTCTTCATATTCAGACAATGTCTCTCCTTTTTATGCTTGAGTTTTGCCAGGAACTCCTTGTTAACTCATGTAATCATCCTGATATTTTTGCCTGACGTCCTGCTTGTTGCAATGGACTGTTCTCAACCTCAGAGGACATAATCCTTGAATATCAAAGAGCTTTCTTGGGCCCCTTTTCCATTTCATGGGAGTCTTCATGAACAGTCTCCCTGCAAGGCCAGAGTCCACTCTCTTGATATCCAGGTCATGATCTTGCTTTTTGCCCTATTTACTCTTCTCAGGATTCTGAACTCCACTATCCCATGGCCACTGCAGCCAAGACTGATTTCAACCTTTATATCCTCAATCTTCCTTATTTGTAATTAGGAAGTCCAGCAGAAGACCTGTCTCCACTCAATCCTCTATCATTTTCATCAGGAAATACTGTCCAGGAACCTCCAGGATTGCATATGTCCATCTGTGTTATTCCTTTGGAAGATATCAGGTGGGTGAAGTTTCCCCAAGAGAACCACAGCCTGCAACATGAGGTGTCTTCTGTCTCCAGAAGACCTTTTCCATTTGTTCTGCCTGCTTATTGACACCTGTAGTTTACACCTACTACAACATCACCCGGTACCCAGTAACTGATATCCAAAAGCACTCAGCTGGCTCAAAGTCCATTCCCTAGGAAGAGCTCTATACATTCCAGCTGTTCATATTAAACAAGGTTCTGAAAGCCCAGTAAACAGGAACATGTTCAGTGTCTAAGCACTTATTTTGACTATGAGCATACATTGCTTCCCGTAAGTAATGACATATATAATTAATCACTATTGTTGTACAGGTTATACCACCAAAACTAGGCATAGTTTTACTCTGCATACCTGGTTTTACTTCAAGGGGCACCAGGTAAATTTTGTATCTCCTGAAATATCTCTCTGCATATTTAGTTACCTTAAGATGTCTGAACAAGCAAATTTCCAATCATCCATTTAGATTGTCTAACTTCTTCATTATATAATCTGTTCAATACATTGCTTTTACTGGCAAAATTAAGTCAGGCATGTATTTTAACACATGGAGAGTGAACAGCTATGCTGATTAATCAACCTGAATTCATATGATAGAGATTCTTAAGATGCAAAAGCCCTAATATTATTGTATTCAGATACATGAAGACCCTTGCTTGCCAAAAAAATAAAGGGGAGTGATCTGGCTTCAATCTCTTTCTCTGGCATAACTTGTCCAACATTTTAAAGTGCAAGCATCTGCAGCACTTTAGTCTTCCTCAAGTCAAAGGTGCTTCGCTCAGTCCAAGTGGACAGTTAACCTTAAAAGAGGCTTTTTAAGGAAAGTTTCAATTTAGATTTGCATCCTTAGTCAGAGAGCAGTGTGCTGAGGACTCATCTATGGCTTCAGGCAGATTTTCATTTAAAACCAAAATTACTACTACTACAAGAATAGACAACTCTACTGATGGTGTGTAGGCATCCTATGTAACACTCTCCTGAGGCAGACATTTCAGCTCCTAAAGCTGAATAAAATGTTTTCTTTGTCATACCAAACCTTGCTGATCCCCAGAGATTTTCCAGATAAGGTTTGAAAATAAAGGTGTTTCAGGAACTCTCATTTACAAAACAGTATGTAAAATAGTCAGGTTTCAGTACCTTTTAATGAGAAGGTGAGTTTTGTTTGGTCCTGCCTTCAAAAGTGGAATGTTTATACTACCTTCCTCAGTAAAACAGAGATAAGTAAAACTTATCTCTTGGGCATTCACATGTGAATCTTGTCAAGATCTACGGCTGAGTTTTCAAGCATCAGTTTTAGGATGAAAGATTCTTAGGGAAGTATCTCACAAACTTTCAAGAGTTGATTGTTGTTTGAGACACCTTGCTCTGAGCAAGATACTGTAGTTTGTTCAAATTAGTTTACAAGAATTCTCATTTCAGCTCATTAGAAACACAAATGCTGGATGCTAATAACTTATGGAAGGTGCTTTTCACGTATCCCTTTGGAACATGACCTGTGCTCCCTAGTACTCTTAGCATTTAATATGTGATAAAGGTTGAGTTTAGAAAAGAGAAGGCTTCCACACAGTACTTCAAAAGAGTATTTAAGTCATGTCTTTAACGTTCTACCTGAACTTTGTTTTAAACATGCACATTTTCAATACCACAGAACTACATATGTTTTGAGCACCTATCTCCTCCAGGTAAACTAGATACATAATTTTCTAAATCCAAACCTAATGATTGTAATTATTCTTCAGATAAAAGAAGAGAAACATGTTTTTCAAGCAAAATGCTACACAAAATGGTAAAACCAAAAGGCTTATTTATTTAACAAGGCCCTGTTTGTGTGGCTCAGCCTCCGTGTTAAAGGATTTCCTTTCCCTGTAAGAAACAAATTCACCTTTCATCCCAAAACCATCCCTAATGAAACACTTATCAAGAGCAGGAAACAAGCTGATAACTTGGTAATGTGGCCACCTGTCAGTTGGGCACTGGTCCAGCATTACTGATTTCACAGAGGCTGCAGAAAAAGCTGCAGTAGAAGATGGAGGCCACAGAAATCAGCTTGTAGTAACTTTCAGGTGAAACTGACATAGGATTAATAGATCAAATTTCCCAGATTGTGTAGCTTGCTTATGGTGCAAAATTTTAAGTCTCCCCATCTCAGAGCATCATCTCTTTGCAAGCTGAAACAAACTGTAGACAGATGTTCCCCTTTCTTAAATTACCCTTGCTTTGATGTCATTGATGGCATGATTTTAAGACTGCATAAATAATATACATGCCTGAATGTTAACCAAGCGCTGAGCAGAAATATTAGTATGAACTGGCTCCACTCATGACTCTTAGTGAATGTAAGCATTGTAAGACTTAGTTTCTAGCTTCTGTGTAACACCCAGTAAAACCCTTGGCCTGAGCCTGTGAAAAATTACCTAGAGACAAATGGAAGACACAAAAGATGGGTACTTAAATTAACTCCTTGCACATGCCCAAGTAGTTAAGCACCTCATTCTGCTTGGATTTACAGTAATGCCTCCCACATGTCAGAATTACCTAACAGCTCTCCAATTTTTACCCTAAAGGCATTCAGACCACTTCTCTATCCCACATCTTGCCACCAACTGAATAAGTATATTAGCTCCAGCTCCGGCTCTTGTGGTTCAAGAGATACCACTGTCACTATAAAATTTTCATATTAGCATAATCAAGCACTTTCCAGAGCAGTTTGGCCCACCTTAAGGAGCCATTGCTGAAAGGAAGGGAATAACAGCTGATTACACAAATATTATATTGTCAGAATTATATAGAGCACTTGCTCATTACATTGTTTAATTCAGTTTGGAGACTGCATCCTTCTGGTGATGAAGACAGGTCACAGAGTTTTAGAGATGAAAATGAGCACCTTCAATCCCCTTAATTTATAAAGTATTTAAATCTTTGTAGTTCTGCAAGAGCTGTCACTTGTGTTATTTGTCCTTCTCTCTTTAATGGATAGTTGTAGTTCCCCTACGTTGATCTGAAATCTGACACATTCTTTTCTAATTAAGGACATCTAATGGGAGAGTTACACTTTCCCATGATGCCTACTACAATAAATCCTTCTAATTATTAATGTATCTAGGCAAGTGACATCTCATTATTTGGGTGACTTCACAAAACCATTTGACAGGGAATAATGATGACTCAACCCTAAACCTAAATTTGGAAGAATTTAAGTAGATCAGAAATTTTTCACTACCATAAATATTTTTTATTCAGATGGTTTAAACTAACAGATACTCAGACTAGAGGGTTCAGAACAGCTATATTTCTTCCCCCTGCAATGGGAATGCCGACTGCAATGGAAAACAACACTCCATTGTGTGTTTTGAAGCGTACCTGAGAACATGCTTTTCCTGTCACAGTTCCCTTTCTTTCAAGACCTTATTTCTGCAGCAAATACACAGCATAATGACTGGAGCAGAGAATGCATTAGGGCAATTTTATATAATACTTAAAACTTGATTTAGCATTCACTCACTGGTGCTGTTTTGTGGGTCCTCCTTTCCTGTAAGTAAACAGGAGAGGGCTTGGGTCTGTTCGGAGAGTTCATCCACTAGCCCGTGGAGCTCTCATAGCATCAGCCTGCACTGAGCGATTGTGTTACATGGGGGAGAGGCTGCCAGAAAACCCTCCGAGCACGGCTTTAAGGGGTGCCAGTGCAGGTGGGTTCCTCAGCCACCCTCTCCCAGTAAATTTGGAGGCTCTGCTCAGGGCACAGCAAAACCAAGGCCTTGCAGTGACTGCAGGAGCATCTCTCACCACGCTGTCGCTGCTGGACAGCCATAGTGACATGTTCCCAGCCCCCTTCCCGGTCCTTGGGGCAGCGCTCAGGGCCAGAGGTTGCACCACTCCCCCCTCTATTTCGGAGACCCAGAGCGCTACAAAGGCCCGTGGGGACGAGGCCTTCGCCCCGGCTGGGACAAGGCAAGCCAAAGCGAGCGGGAGAGCCCATCAGCTCGCTGAGGAAAGGGCCACGCCGACGGCCAGCCCCACTCCAGCCATGCCGCTGCAGCTCCCGCCCAGCCCGGGGCTGCCGTCTCTCATTCCCGAGGTTCTACTTTGCCGTCCCTCATTCCCGGGGTTCCGCTGACGGCGGCCAACGCCGAGCCGGCAGCGCCCCCTGGCGGGCGGCCGCCGCCATGGCGCCCTGATGCGCGGCCGGACCGGGCCGGGCCGGGCGGGCTCTGGAGCCGAGGGGAGGCCCCGGCAATCTCAGCTCTCCTCTCCTCCTGTGTGATCAATTATTGTCAGGGTGCTGCAGCGCGCCTCGGCTGAGGGGACGGTAATTTCTGGGATTGTCGATAGCAATGAATAATTCAAGGCGCTGCCGCGGAGGCTGAGGAGCCCGAGATAAGGGCATCGAGAGATAAGCGGAGATTCCAACTTTTTGAAAGTGAAGGGGGAGAGTGTTAAACTCGATCCCTGGCGCTCGGGCCGCCTGCATCAGCCGGTCCTCGCGTAGCAGGAATGGTGGAATGCTCTGCGCACCGGTGGGGTGCTGCAGGATGCAGGGTCCAGCAGCTGCCTCAGGGGGCCCAGCGCTCCGGTCCGGCTCCCTGCTGAAGGCAGCTGAGCTGTCTGTCCACGGCTTCATCCCCTCAAGTATGGAAATCCTGCCAGACTGGGAGATGCACAGGCCTCTGGAAAACCTGACGCACTGCCTGGCTATCTCTAGGGGGAAAGCATCACTGATAGGCAGTCTTGTCTAAAGACTGTGACAATTGACTCCTGTCCTCCCACCCTGCCGCACTGAGAAAAGCCTGACTCCATCTTCTTGACAGTCTCCTTATAGGAACCAGAAGGCTGCTGTCTTCACTAGCTGCACAGCTATCAGAGGGTCCCGTGTAGCCTTCTTTCCCCCATGCTGAATAAACCCCATTCCCTCAGCCTCTCCTAACAGGGCAAGAGCTCCAGTGTTCAAGTATTTTAAGACCCTTGCTGGACTCATCCTAGTTTACCCATGGCTCTCCTGCACTGTGGATCCCCAGACTGGATAGAGCGGGGCCTAAAAAATGGTGATCAGAGGGGGATTGTCTCCTCTTATTCTGTGGCTGCTACAGTAACACAGGATGCTGTTGGCCTTCTTTGAGACAGTCTGTGCTCCTGTTCTTATGTCCACCAAGGCCCCCAAATCCTTTTCCACAGAGCTGCTTCCCACCATTCTGCCTGTATTGTTGCTCAGGGCTCTTCCTTCCCGGGTGAGGGACTTGACATTTGTCCCTGCTGAAATTTTCTGCTGGAAGTTTCTGCTGGTTAAACCACTGAGCTACTATTATCTAAGCTTGACCATCCAACCAATTTTTTATCTGTCTAGTTATCCACTCATCCAAACTGTGGTATCCTACCTTGGATATTGCAAGGCAAGGTGTTAAAAACTTTGCAAAAGTCAAGGTGGTGCCTTTGCATCCACAAATTCAGACAGCTTGTCATAGAAGGCAATCAGATTGGTCAAGCAGTTGGCAACCTCATGCTGACTCTTGCAGCTTTCACAATGAATGTTGGGAAGGAACATGATCCAAAGCCTGGGGATGGTGGTAGTCCTATCTGGACACCAACAACATTGTGAATGTTTTTGTAGAGTTTTTATTCTCTCATTTCAATACCTAGAAAATATCAAGAATGTCAAACAGTAATTTGCTACTGATGCCAATGTTAATTGTTCTTGGAGCTTTCTGTTGACAGTATTGGTGGCTGCATAACCAGCTAAGGATGGAACATTACCAGCTGTCTATTGGTGAAGGGAAACTCTGGCAAAAAAGTGATTTACTCAACATCACACAACGTGTCTGTTGTCAAGCAGGAGCAGAACTCGGGATGTACTCCCTTCTGGTCACATACTCATCCCCAAATTCATCACATGATAACTAATGCCAAGAACATAGTCTTCCATTCAAACTTTTCAAATAAATACTTCTTCCATCCAGTGACCTTAGCTTGAGGTTTCATTGCATTATAAATATACATGTCTAACATGTATAACAAAAAAGCAACACAATGGTGAAGTACATTATCTGGATTGCAACATGCACTTGGCTCTGATAATAAGCACTTACAGGGAACATGAACTCATTGGGGAATGTTAAAAAACGTAGGATGACAGACTGAAAAAAAACAGGTAAATGAACAGACAGCAAAGCTGGCAAAAATATTGTTGTTGCAAATGGAAAGTAAACATTTATGTTTAATAAACTTTTATGTTTTTATGAGAAATTTCTAGATGCGTGTGGTTTTGTTTTGATTTTAAAAATACGTTTTTACATAAATAAATCTATACAGCTCTCATTCATGTTTTAAAATTTTCTGTGCAATTTTTAATTTTAAAATGCAAAAAACATAGGACAGTATCTTTCTCCTCCCCTTCCTGAATCATCCTTGTTTCACCTAAGAAATCACTGGGTTGTCTTTGCCAGACGTCTTAAAGGTATAAAACAATCTAGATTTTCTCTGTGCATGTTAAGTAAACTAAAAGGAATTCAGACACAGAGAGCCAGACACAGAAGGTGAAAACAGCATAGTATAGATTTCCATCCTATCATCAGCTCTGCCTTCTGCATTTGCCAGTTGTTTTGCATGATCTGCTTGTGCAATGACTGTGCAATGCTTCTAATGTTGCATGTTGTCTCCAGGAGGGAAATGAGGAGTTTCTCATGCTGTGCTTATGCACAGTTCTCCCAAATTAATTTAAACTATTCACATGTACATAATAGCTAACATATGAGAAGGCTATTTCTAATTTCCACATAATAAACAGGCTAAATAATTTGCTTAGTTTTATTGATATATATCCAACCAAGTCAGGGTTTTCTAGTGGGGGTATTTTTGTAGTTTTCTTTGTCCTCTTCATCCCCTCATCTCTATAAATGAACTGCTCTTTGTGTTGCTTTGATCCAGCAGAAAAGAAAGACATTATAAAACAAGTCCATTAATAACATTTGTAATATTTATCAAATAACTACTCATCAGATTAGAGAGTGGGAAGGCCTTCCAAGGTATTGAACAATGGCATAACGAATTCCAACAGGGAGGTGAGCCACCAACAAAATTAAGATACCTAAAGCAACACAACAAGCACATTCTGCAGCTCCTTGTCTAAGAACATACCTATGGGTTCCTTGCACACACACTGTGTTTGCACAGAAATTATGCAACCAGACATGGGGTGGGATACTTTATTTCTGGATTATTTTAGCCCAGATTCTTTTGCAGTTCCCTGCACTTCAGTCCATCGTGGCTTGGATGTGGTAGAGTTACACAGGTACAAATAAGGCCAGTATTTGGCTCTTTAGTTCAGTATTTACTTACTGAGAGGTAAAAAGGGACATTTCTTTCTTTTTTACAACTTCTCAGCAAGCATCTTGCCACAAGTAGAAAACCATTATTAAGCAGTGATATCACAGAACCCAGCACATTTAGGAGCTGCCATGGGGCACTGCCTAATCTGAGAACACCACTGTCCTCGAAATTGAGCAAAGAATTGACACTATTAATGTTAGAAGTCACTATCTTTTTCTGATCATCAAAGTTTACATTTCAGGACACTTGAGAAGGTACATCTCTCCTCATGCAGAGGAAATAAGGAGTAGCTTGGTTGCAAGTAATTATTGCTGTGCAAAAAAACCAGCACCTGGAGCGACTGGCTTCCCTGGGAGTTGGACCCGCGCCTGCTGGCTAGCTGAATCATAGGACTAGTCAGCATGACTTCACAGTCTGTAATCTGGATAAAACACAGGAAACCACCTGTGGCTACACTAAGGAAAGGCATTCTGCTATTGCAGGATTTGCTATCTGTTGCTGAATCTAACAGCTTGTTTCCTAACTGTGTACTGATTTGAATTAGTTTTATTGTACTTGTCAGTGTGATGAGTGGCAAGAGTGAAGTTAAGTCAGGCTAGGGTGTATAGCGTGTATTGCCGTCTTCAGTATGTACTAGGTCCTTTTCCTCAGAATATTCAGAGCCTAACAAAGTCTCAGCATTTTAAAAGACCATTGTCCACTTCATCATAATGCTGGATTTGCTTAATTCTGATAACACAAAAAAGTGTTGGCAAATTTTAGCTGCAACCCATTCACTCTGTCCAAGGAATTGGAAGGAAAGCCCCAAAGTTTATGTATCACTGTATAAACTGAGAAGCAACACAGCATCCCCAGAGAATGGTAACCATAAATGCTGTTGCTGTGCAATGAAAACGACGGGATGCTTGAAATACAGCTGACAAACCTCTATGAAATTCACTGTTAAGAGGATGTCTATAAATCACCAAAGGACTAGAAGAGGTGTAGTATGCATAACACCTATTGTCTGAGGGGCACATGTAGATGACAAAATATCCAACCATGGTATTCCAAGAGATGTTGTATGATACAGACAAATCCATGGGACCTGATGGAATGCACTCTACAAATACTGAGGGAGCTGTGTGGTGTCATTGCAAACCTGCTTCAATTATCTTTAAAAGGTTGTGGTGATTGGCCAAGGCACAATGTAAGAAAACATGACATCCCTCTCTTTATAAATAGCAAGAAAGAGGATTCAGGGAACTGGACCTTATCAGTCTCACCTTGACTATGGCAATGTGATGGAGAAAATAACCTTGAAAATAACATCCAGTTATTTTAAGATGGTGTTTGGGAGTAGTTAGCACAAATTCACAACAGAGGAAATCATGTCTAATGAACCTGATAGCTTTCTATGAAGAGCATCTCACTGGATAAGGGGAGACCAATGGACAGGGTCCCAGATCAAGGTGGTCTGCCTCAGCAGTGGGGCACTGGACAAGACGTATTCCAAAGGCTCGTTCCAGCCTCAGCCATTCTGTATGTGTAAAATGTATCTGTGGCATTGCTAAGGACTACAGTTTGTGTGTGTGCTTGACACATACACCAAATAAGTAATTAAAAATGCATGATAGGAGATAATACAATGTTTTAGAAGCATCTATAAACTGGAGCCCTGTTTTATATTCTGTAGCCAAAGCAGCTGGAAAAGTGGATCTCTGCATACATCATTTAATTACTAGCACAGAGAATAACACTTTCTGTTTGCTGTAAGTAAAGGTATATGAGCAACAGATTTTAAACTAAGTCTGTGATAAACAGTAAGTGCTTTGGAGTCCTGAGCTGCTGAAGTAAGTGAATCCCAGAGCATTCAATATTAATTCTGACTATTCAAATAATAACCTAAAAGAGAGGCAGATCCCGAAAGATAACCAGAAATCCCATTCTAGTAGCTGCGCTTATATCTCTAGCTTTTATTAAATTTGATTTCCTTTTATTTATTCTTCCCATTCTTAGGAAATAATGGCAGCAGAGAGTGACTTGGAAAAAAAAATATAGAGAAATCTGTAGACAACAGTTGAAATCAGGTCAGTTGTGATCAAACCTATTGCACTTTGTTGGCTGCTGTCTGTGCAATGGTTTTGTTCCACAACTCAGAAAACAGGATATCTCTGCACCAACTAATTGGAGGCTACTGATTCTGTGGGGTAACAAATCACATAGGCTTATTAAAAACAAGAACTCACAGCCCCGTATCAAGTGTATACACCAACACAGGATATTTTTAGGTTATTTATAAGAAAGTGTCTCGAATGGGCCTGCTTTCCAACACTCACATGAGCCTTTATCACCTTTAAGTACCCTGCTCCAGTACAGCATTACCCCTCTGCCAACAGCCCTGATATCCCACTAGACAGACCTATTTTGAGAGTGTTGTACATACTTACACATAAAAACTCTGAAAAGAGGCCAATTAAAATCCTATAGGTGCAATGCTGGGAATATGGCAATCATACTTCAAATATCTGTTTGCTGTTGTTTTTATGACTGCGTGTTAACTCCATTAAGTTTTAATGCACACTGGAATGCTGTGAATGACAAGTGGCAAAAATTGCTTTGAAACAATTCCTTGCTGTGACACTTTAAGGACATTGCATTAACAGTTTATTTCCATAATACAAACTTCTGAGAGACTGGAAATTAAGTGTTCCAAATGAGCTTTAAATATAGCACACGAACTTTTGGTTTTAATGGACAAAGCCTGTTCCCACTAAATGTACCTTTGTACTGCCAAGAGGGCTTTGAAATAAAATAAAGTGGCAAGTTTGAGGCTATTAGTGTCAGAGTCAGACAAGCCAAGCAACTGTAAATTAAGCTGATCTCAGTATTAAAGAAATCTCTTTGCATGAACTCTTATGTTCCCCTTCACTCTGGAAACCAAAGTTATTCCCTTGAGAAGGTACCTGGCTTCTAAGGCATTTGCTGAAGCATGAGAAATACTATAGATGACTGCTTGAATCATTTCCAGATAAGAAAGTATCTTTATTTAAAATCTGATCTTCATTAGTACTCAAAGTGCAGGAAAAGAAAATTAAATTCAAAGAAACTTACAAAAGCTTCTTGCAAAATAACATTACTCCTCAACAAAATCTTAGGTTAATAACTACATTATATTAGTTAAGTCTATAATGCTAGACTGAATCATAACAAGAACTGGTTTTTGTAAGTTTTCCTTCTTTGGTAAAACCCAGAGGGTATCACTTTTCATTATGAGGTAAGCAAAATTTGCAAACAAACATTTTCATTTAAATGGAAAAGGAGGACACAGAAAATGAACAGCAAACAGGACCAAAAAAAAGCTCTCACCTTTGAAAGTGTGTGACAAATCAAGACAAGTCAATGCAGTAACAGTCTCCATCTCTGAATGGGCTCTTTGTCCAAGTGGCTGCAATGAACAACCTGATCATAACCCTCATGTAGTGTCATGTCTGGCATTCCTTCTGGGCGCTTTGGATTCCTTAGGGCCTGGCAAATGCCAGTGGAGCCTGGACAACTGAATCAAACTTCTGGTCGAGCCCAGTGAGATACGGGGTTTTGAGGCCCCGGTGATGGTACCGACCAGACCTCTGCTGCCTACAGTGGAGTTTAAAGAGCTGTCCATGCCAGCCCTGACACACAAACACACAGTGCAGGACTCTGTCTCAAACTTACCTCCTCTCAAAGGCAGAAAAAGCAGCCATGAGCTGTCATTACAGTGAGGAGCATGGAAAAATGTAAAATCTTTGGTTATGTACTGAGAGCACTCAGGTAATTGGAGCTCCAAGATCTTCTTGCCTTTACCTGCTGTAGTTGAGTCTTCAGAAAGATAGAGTGTCAGAGGCTTCTGATGACTTGTATTTTAATTCCTGATGATGTGCATTTTAACTGCTTAATAAAAATGGTATTTGCTAAGCAGAAAATTATTTCTACTTCTAATTACTGTAACTTTCGTTTCAAAACTGCTACAAAATCAAGCTATAAAAATGTATTTTTAAGGATATGCTAGTGTTACTACACAAAATCCCCAGCCAATATCACATATTTGGTTTTATTCTCAAAAAAAAGTGAGCAATATAAAATATTTTAACATTCTTTCTGTTTAAATATTGGTGACAGATTATGCATTTCCTCAAATAAAGTGCTGTTTTTTACAAATAGGTATTTTGTTTTTACTTTTACTGCTGTTGTAACCTCATAATATTGAATAGATAAAGTATATCTTGGTTATTGAAGAATGCAGCACTACTTCTTTATATTTCTTCCCATGAAATCATTACATTTTCCATCTGAACTCCTTTATCTGTATTCAATCAAGAGGCATATTCAGTTTATGTATTTCCCCATGCAGAAGGTGTCACAATTTGTGGTGGCCTTCTTGTCTTCTTCTATGCTTTTGTTACTCTTGACTGTGCCCCATAGGTCTCCTATGGGTTCTTCATCCATAGGTAAGAATGGAATGAAACATCCATCTTCTTGCATGTTCATCCATTCTTCCTGCTCTTCTGACTTTGCTTCTATAGTTCAACCCAAGTGTTGAATTGTTCAAGGCATCAGTGGTCTGGATTTAAGAAGAGCAATCTCTTTATTATTTTCTTTGACTTTCTGTGGATTCTGTATTTTAAACATGTTACTGCAGAAAATCCTATGTCAGTGTAGTCAGGACTAACTTTTCAAATTTTCATTTGTATGGATTTACTTAGTCAGATGCCAAACTTCACCATAAAAAAACCCCAATCACTTTTGTTCCAGTAGCTACCTTTTAGAAGAAACAGCTTCTTGTGGTTTTAAAGAGCAGCCAGGAGCTGTAAGAGGGAAAAAAAAGAAGTCTGAAAAACTGCAACCAGCATGACACATAGCCGTAAACTAGAGAGCAATTCCACAACTACTGGAAATAGGCCCGTATTTCCCAATGTACTTGTTATAGCAGTATCTAACAGTTTGATCCTGTAATTCATTTTACTCATCTTAAGCCATCTCCTGCAAGGAGAAGGTATAAAAAGTCAAACTCATTTGTGAAAAGGTCACCTATTGCCACAAAGTTTCAAGTATCTCTCTTTTCTCAATGTGCACCTTTCCATTAAGTGATTACCTGAATCCTGTATGATTTTTATATGTAAGTCTGTATTGATTTTGCTCCTATTTTTACTTCTCTCTTTTCAATCTCTAACTCCCTCCTCTATATAATATCTACTTGATATTTTTGAGTCTGAATCCAGAAATGAAGTGTAAATACACACACAACTCTGTATCTGCAGATACGTACGTATCTATCAATATATATAACATATTATAGTATGTAAAGAGAAACCGGAAGACCAGAATTTCCACTAACTACAGACTGAATGGCATCATATTCTTTTTTCATCACAGGCATAGCTACTACTCTTCATTTAAACTTTTGTCTGGAAAGTATTCAATTTATTCTTTTGATATTGATGTCCTGCTTTTGTTCATTGCCCCTACCATGTTTGGATTTTCTTTTTTCTTCCCACCTATCAGGAGTGTTGTTTAGATCGGGGAGAGCAGCTAGATGCCTCTACCAAGTGACAAGGTCATCTTTTTCTTTCAAACATTTGAATAAACTTGGCATTAGAAGGCAAACTAAGTTAACTGGTAGTTAGCTTTACCTCCAACCAATCTTAACGGGTTTTTTTCATAATGAGTTTAAGAAATGTCCTACCAGGAAAAGGTTGTGTCCTTCTGAGTGTTTTCTTCTCCGGTGTTTTTCATGTCATTTTTGTAGAAAAGGCAAATTCTGTTGCAAGCCATAAACAGGCAAGGGAACTTGCAGGAAGTGTTTCCGTTTTCATCAGAGGATTTAACACTTCCTTACATATCTATTATAACTAGCATATAGAATTTTATGTCTGCTCTTCTGGTGGAAATTATTTCAGCTGCTTTTCTTCCCCCTCCCCCCCCCCCCTTTTTTTTTTTTTTTTTTTTTTTTTTTTTTTTTTTTTTTTTTTTTGGTAAGAATCCATATGACCTTTTTTCAGCTTTCCACTTCTGATTTGGCAAGTTTGTGTTGAAATGCAACTCTGTCTTCTTTGGTGTCATTTATTTCAATTAACCTGCAGACCACTGCCAGATCTGTTCAACCTCTTGATTGCACTCAGTTAATGGGAGCATGAATCTTGACACAGCCCCCCAAAATAAACTAAACCATTAGTCCTGGCAATTAGGCATTCAGAAAGTCCAATTTGCTGTTTTACCAGAATCATGTAAACAAAAGGTCACCTTAAACCATGAACAGTAACTTTTCCTGGGATAATACTATTCGTTAAATCCCATTTTCTCAGAAAGCTGGACTTCATGCTGCCACTATTTCTCTGAAGCTGGAATCCAGACAAAGGAGGAGCATTTTATTCCTCAGAGCAGTCATTTTGCCTCATGCCTCCACAGGCTGGTCATCTGCTCTAAATGGTGAAGCAGCACAGTAGTTCTGTGTTTGCTGGACACTGGGTTATAAAGAAGCAGTATCTTCCCAGTAGTTTCTCTTATCAAGGACCAGGTGCATTGTCAATCTTCTAAGATGCAATAGTAGCCAAACTACCAAAGTATCAAAAACTGCCAAAATGTTCACTCTTGAAATGAATAATTTTATCACAATTTTCTAAAAATTACCAATTAATTTCCATTAAAGAAAGAGACAGAGGTAACACTCCCCATGCAACCACTGTTGGCCTATTCAGAATTCACAGTGCCTCCAAACCTAATGGCTTACAGGTCCAGCAACCTCTGAATCATTTACACTGCTCTGCCTTATGCAGGTCAGGCAAGGACTGGAGCATGGAATTCACACAGCCTAACCTGGTGTCCCTGACATGGGGTGGGGAGGAAGTATTCCCTTTTGGAAACCTTCTTTATGTGGGAGTCCAAGATATCTTAACATGAAGTAGTAGCAAAAAAGAATATAAAACAAATACACAAAGTAAGTAATAGCGAATTTCTAAGGCAGATGTCCTAGAGAAGCAGAAGGATTAAGCAGCTGTACTGCTGGGTACAGAGCACAGGTTGTTGATTAAATTGTCACATAACTGAGATGTGATAACAGTGATGTAAGTATTTTTAATGGCTCAACAGGGAATGTAGGGAAACAGAGACCACTGAGATGGACATTAATACCAACCAGATTAGTAAAAACTGTAACAATCTGAAATTTTGTGGAAAACAATCAAGAGGGATTTTAGAAGTCCTGCCTCACCAACCTACTAGAATTCCTTGAAGGTGCCAACAGTCTTGTAGATAAGAGGTCCATTTGATGCTTGGATTTTGACAAGGCATTTCACAAGGTTCAAGGCTAGCCCTTAAGATAATAAGGAACCCACAGGATAAAAAATAAAATTTCTTGTGTGGATAAATAATCTGTTAGGGAGGCAGAGGACAGAGGTTGAAGTAAATAGTGAATTTTTCCATAGTAGAGAGGTTCACCACTAGTATTTCATAGGGATCTGCATGAGGATATTCAGGATATGAAGAGTATATTCAATATATGATTTTGAAAGACATATGGAGTGAAGGGACAAGCATTCCTAAGTTATCCATGTAAATAAAAAGAAAGGTAAACAGAAGACTGGCAAAAAGACTTCATGTGACATCTGTGATGAAACAATAAGATCGCGACAAAAGTTGGTGAAGATAAATATGAAGTAATATGAAATAAGGCAAATGGAAAAGAAGATGTATGTGTGTTTATATAAAATTATAGGCTGTGAGCTCAAACTCAGTAGATCAGCTGGGTTGTAAGAGGTAATTCAAATTAATACCAATTCAGTCTTCAATTATAGCCAACACAGTAGAGTACCAGAAATAACTAGGAAAGGGCAAGAGAATGGAAAGCAGAGAACACAACTGAAAAACAAACATCAATCTGTCATATAAATCCACAATATGGATACATATTGAATACTGTAAACTAGGCTGGTATCTCCCAAGTCTGAAAAGGTAATAGCAAGGAAAAGAGTTTAGAAAAACTATGGTATATGGAATGATAAAGCAGCCTATAAGCCTTCCCCTTGGAAAAAAAAATGAATGAAGAAGAGTATCACAGTGATCTGTAAAATCATCAGTGGCATGGAGGCACTGAAGAGGCAGTGAAGAGGAAACAACTGCTCTTCCGATCCAGTACGATGAAGCAAAAAAAGTCAGGACATGGCAAGTTCACAGCAAATGAAAGTAAGCAGCTCTTCATATCAGTGTCAGATGAGACTGGATGAAAAAGTTGAACACAACAGTATGGACCTTGGATCTGACTTGGTACAGCTGCTCTTATGCCCTAAAATATTACACATTCCTGGAAAATACTTCAAGTTCCAGAGACTGAATAAGGATTCCACGGCTACTTTTTACAATAAAAAGCAGCTTACCTGGTGCAGAAACTCCTTTTAGCTACATGTTCTCTTCCTCTTCTCTGTTAGTGCTTCTGTTTCACAGTCAAATCTGTATCATGGAGCTCTCACACAAAAACCCAAAAGACAGATTTCTGATGGCAGCCTTCTTGCAGTATCTTGTCAAAAGCTCAACAGGAGTAACTGTTGCCTCCATTCTTACAAAAAGATGTTCTCCCCAACTCTGAGCCATCATTCTTGTCCTTTGATGTCTTCAAGACACTTAAGTTCAGCAAGTTGCTTGGAGATATGGTGGAGATTACACCTCTATGCTTCTTTGGTTCTTGAGTAATTCCAGTTCTCTGCACCATGTAATCAAATCCCAAACAGCTTCTGCTCACCTAGTAATACCTACAGAAGAGGCTCTTCAGCTCTGGGATGTTACCAAGTGACATCCATGCTGACTATGCTGAGAATGGAAAGTTGCACAATGCATACAGGGACACCTGACAGGGCTTTCAGCCAAGCAGACTACACAGAACACTGGAAGTAACCCACATTCACTAACTACCCCAGCAATTCCCAGTTTACCCCAAGACATCAGTAGGTAACAGTTAGCACCTGCTTTCACATATCTAGTGAAATGCAGATTGACTGAGATTGGAACAACTGGGACCAGCTCATTATTAAGGTTTCCTAAAGCACACACTACCTGAATTATTTCGTGAGTGGATGAAAGCAGCAAAATAAACAATTGAAGAAGAAGCACTTTTAACATGAACTTCTCAAGACTATTCAATGGCTTTTGTTGTTTCTACTAAAACATGGATACAAAAGTACATGTGGGAATAGGTTATGCCCTGTGCTTTAATCTGGAAAAAGAGATGAGTATCTGCCTTTGTTTCAGGTGGCTGGCAGGACAGAGATTTGCAGTTTTTATATCTGAGAGTGTAGGAAATGTATTCAATTATTACAGGTCAGCAACATCTTCCTTTTTGGTAACACCTTGGTTACCAACAGTACACTTTAAAAGGCACTTTCTCCAGCTTGGCTAGCAGCTAACACTGGTGCTTGGAATACATGTATTCCAAAGAAACCAATATAAATAATCATATAAAAATACTACCTATGCAAAATAACTAAATGCATACATATATAAATATATCATTAACATAACTGTATAAACCATTATGCTAAATTGTAAATCTTGAATATATTTATTCTACCTAATCATACTAAAGTGTCTCCTATAAAGAGAATGCAAAAGTTAATTATGTATCATACAGGAACACCTCCCACAGATGCTACATATATACATATAAACACTAGAGGCAGTATACTGTATACACTGGTTTGCTATACTTACAGCCATTTTCTGTGTTTAGTAATGCAAAAATCTTATCCTTATTTCAGACAGTAATGAAGAGTGTATAAGCATCTTACAGATACCTCTACTTTTTATGCTGAAATCTTCTTTACAGTCTCAGCAAGAGACACATATCATTAGTCAGGAAAGCAGCTAACTGGCTTGTCTGTCACATTCTGTCTTCCAGCCAGTATTAAATAAAATATCCATACATTTGGACATTAGGAAGACTTCTTTCACAGAAAGAGTGATTAGACACTGGAATGGGCTGCCCAGGGAGATGATGGAGTCACCATCCCTGGAGTTGTTTAAGAAAAGACTGGACGTGGCATTTAGTGCCACGGTCTGGTTGGCATGCCGGTGTTTGGTCACAGGTTGGGCTCTATGATCTCAGAGGTGTTTTCCAACCTAACTGATTTTGTGATTCTGTGATTCAACCTGTAAGTAATTTTTCAATTAATTTCAGGTGCTACTTACATTGGGAATGACCTGGTGGTCGTGTGTTACTAACACTACTCTCAAAGGAAGAGTGGAAGTTGTGTATAGTTTCTTGTAAAATCTGTCTCTCTCGACCCTGTGAAAGAACAATAAAATAAAATAAGGTATAAATTTCTGTTTAAAATATGAATTTATTAAGAGTACACAACAAATGTGCAAATATGTGTATATGTTCAGTATACTATTAGAAATAATAATATATCTTCACCTTACAGACATATATAGAAAACATTCTAGTAATCTTTTCCTTAAACTACCACACAACAATAGAAACATTTTCATTATTTTCTTCCCATCTTTGTGGCATATCTTAGTATGGAATATCATCCACCTCCCCCAATTTTTCGCGTCATCACTACTGTTGATCTTGACTTAGGGAAATTGTGTTTCATTTGTCTGAACTTCCATTATCAGAGAGTGAATGGACCTCAAATCTAAAAAAGCTGCTGAGAAGCATCGGCAAGCCTAATCAGAGACATGTTCCAATAAAAAATAACTCTGACAAGAGCACTGTTTACTGTACACCATTCTTAGTAAATTTGTTTATGCCAACATAAAATTCCAAGGCAATAAAAGTGTAAGAAATGAGAGAAGCGCTATTCACCTCATCACAGAGGAATCAAAACCTGTTACATTAATCAAAAGATACCTTTCCTCTTATACTGCATTCTCTAGCTGCACTATTGCAGCCATATGATTCTTTTTACCACTGCTGAAATTAATATTCAGAAACTGCAATATTGCTCATGTTTACAAGTAGCTTGTTCATGGACTAGGAAAGAGTTATTGAAAGAGAACAGGAAGTGCCCAAAGGAAGACTTTTCACTAATCAAATACATTAAACACTTTGGAAAAAATTAATGTAGCTTTTCTAACATCCACAAATGAATTTCAAAATTTATGCTGAATTAATTATATAAAAATCCTTTAAATAATTTACTAAGTACAGTACTTAAAAATGTACCTTTCCTGCATTCAGTTCAGAAATAGCTGCCAAAATTTGCTGCCTTGATCCATCCGTTTTAATACCCAGCTCTTTCAGATCACCATCAGTAAGTGTGAGGAAAGCTTCCATATCCACCTGAATATTAAAAAAAAAAAAAGAAATTAATGAAAAAAGGTAAGACAAATTTACCTATGCAAAGATTCATTACTACGGGTTAAAAGTGGTTTGTTGTTTTTTTTAAATTGTATAGACTTAATGTAAATACTGTGGAAAAAGAATTTTTAATGGATTACCAGTACACACACTTTACCACTCTGTTGCAAAGCCTGTAATCTGCTGTTAAACATTCAACTAATCATGATAGTACATCTAAAATATAAATGGATTTATAGTTTTTTACCATCAAGTTCTATTACAGAATATATGGTCTCCACAGAAACTCCTCGGCCTACAGTAGCAGCTACTTGAAAAAGCTAAGGTTTCTCTCTCTTTTTCACCCTTTCCTCCTAAGTATTTTTGGAATTTCAGAATATTGTGCTTACTTTTCCAGTGTCTCCTGAGAAAAACCTAGGTTTTGTTCATGTATCAGTTTTTATTATAGCAACATATCCATAAGGCTGTGATAAGAACAAATATCTAAAACTTTTAATATTGATGTAACCTTCACACACTAAGCATATTAATTTCTACACAATGCTCCCTTGCTTATCATGCAGGGGAATAATAATAACCCAACATATTTTGATGCAGCTAAATTGTCAGGGCTTGTGCTGAATTTTGAGCTCTGTAGCAATGTCAACTTAGTGCGTGTCCATTTACTACCCTTTTCTTTGACCAAATAAACACACAGTATTTGCTCACATCTGATACTGCCTTCAACATCATAATGTATTAATTTTACTTATTTTCAGCAACATTTCCTTTTATTGCATACTTCAGAAAGTCAATGTCACAGCTCTCATCTACCACAATGCCTATGCTCCCCAATTTAATTCTCCTATTGCTTATGCAGAGCAAATGAAGACAGAGCAGCCATCTTGGTGACTCACACCCTGCTGTTCTCCTAAAAATGAGGTTCCAGCTGTGATTCTAGGGATGACACAGTATGTCCTATGAACTGCTTAGCCATATCGGATATAGACATATACAGAAGAAGCAGAGTGTAACAATAGAGAGGAAAAAAAAAACCCTATGTATACAAAAGTTGTAGGTTAAGTGTAAGAAGTCCTGCTATTTGCAGTATTCTGGAGAATGCTACAAATATCACTTGGTCCATGTTTCAAGGTTCTCTCTGCAACCAGGAAGAGCTTTAGAACTTGATTCTGGACCACAAATCTGATGCAACATGCTATACCCTACTTTCATTAAAGCAGTAAAAAAAAGATCTTTTAGAAAATACATACCTCCTGTTCCTCAAATATAGGTTGATATTTCTCAAGTGACAATTTTTTAAGGATGCCAGTCAGCTCATCTGTAACAACAGAAAAAAAAAAAAAAAGAAATCAACCCCATAGATTAGAAAAAATTGTAATAATCTCAGCATTATAAACTGAAAATAAATATTAAAGCCTATATTTCCCATAGTCATTTATGGTAAGACATTTATTCTCCGTCAGAAATTGAAATATTGGCTTACTCTGCTCTCACCTACTTATATATACTGTAATTCCATCTAGTCTTACCTTGCTAGGATAAACGCCGTTGTATTGCCCTTTCTACCTCATTAAAAGGAACTTACAAAACCAAACCAGCAAGGACAACTAAGGCACTTCAATGGCCTAAAATGCAGGTGCTTGCCCCCAGATGCAAGCAGGTTGATCCAGATTGTGCAGGTTAGACAGCAAAATTCCTCAAGCAGGCAAGGAACTGAAAGGTGTATTTCTATGTCATCATTCAGGAAGGCAAAGTGTAGAGCAAGCGACCATACACCTGTTCATTCAAAACGTTGATACAACACAGGTCTTTCTGAACCCTCTTCTCCTTACGTGCCCAACATCCAGCCATCTTGAACACAGACAGCTGAAGTCCAGCTAAGACAAAAACTGGACAGAATTTAAGTTTTACAAGCTTACCTTTCAAGGCTAAGAGCAATGAATATTGTCCTTCCTCTCAAAGTCTAAGGAAATTAAATGCTGCAAGACCTGACAGTGACTCTTCCCACACATTTAAAATGTGATTAGCTAAAAAGCATAAGTACACTTAGAGAATAACCTGATATTACCTCTTAATTACACACTACCTCTCTCAGCTAAAGTTTTCTTTTTATTACTTCGCTGTCACAACTAATTAACTGCTTTTCCCCTTTAAGTACTTAAGTGGTCAGTTATACTAAGAAGTCAGAGTCAAAATGAAGAACATGAATTATTACATTATAAAACAAAACCATATTTCATATTCTGCGTATAAACCCACTTCCATTTTAAAAGACATTACTAACCTATTAGCAAATATACTTTGCTTTTATTTATCTCACTTCTTTGTCTTTTGACTTTCCCTTTTATTTCATCATCACTAGAAACACGAAAAAGTATCTCATACTGTAAGCTTCTCAAAAGACATCAAGTATCTTGAGATAAACACACTTCTGTGTACTGTTTTGGAAGACTACTTCTTTACATAGCAGAGTCCACAGACAACTGAAGAGAAAAATTCTAGCTGAGTCTTCTTTTCTGCCAGGGTTTTGTTGATTTTTTTACTTTAAGTTCAACTAACTTGGTATGCCTAATATGATTTGCAAAAGTTGACATGGTCTCAGACTAAAAGTTTTAGTCTCTTGACATTAATCCACAGGAAAAAGTAATCAGTTTGAAAAATGTATTGTGGGAACTTCTTCACACTGTTTGATGAAAAATATCATCTTAGAGAAAGAAAACAGAATTTACATTAGAAGACGTTTAGATATATTATTAACATTTTCTTCTTATAGGTTATTAGTTACCCTTCTCATGTTTCATCATGCTGGTGTGCTTAGAACTGTATGCCATGATGTGGGAAGAAACTTTCAGGGCATCTGAGCTCAGTCTTACTGTCATAAACCACTGTAACACCAAACACCTTTCACACATAAAGAACACTTTCAGGTGTAGGCCCTTCATGTTTTCTCTTCCTCGACCCCTCTTCCAGTTCTTGCATTATTACACTAAAGCTGAACAAAACCTGAAGCATCTCAGTTTTACAATTCTTGCTTAACATGTTTGTCCTTTGCTTTACCACTCTCATTTGCTCTAAGTTACCTTGTCTCCTAACCTCCATCCCTGGAGCAAGCTAAGGTTCTTGGAGCTCTTACTGCTTTTGCCCTGTTAATCCTATTTAGCACCTCCTTTTATACTATTCTATAGTTGTAAGGGATGATTACCTTTCTCCAAGTTTTCAGAGCCTTCTTTTACTTTCATATGGTTTTGTCTTTCATGATTCTCTACATCACTGGCTCTCAGAAGAGGCCCAAGCTGTTGATGGTCCACCAAGTGGTTGCCTAAAAAGAAACAAAGAACACCTTTGAACGCTGCTGCCTACTGTTCCTTCACAGTAACAGTCAATGCAGATCAATTTTCTTACTCATTTAAGTTCACTTGAAAGAAAAGTTAATACTGCAGACCTTCTGTATTTATTCTTCTGATTACTGCTCAGCATATCAGCATTTGTACCGCTGCTGCTGAATCAAATCCGAATAAGAGAAGCCCTTGAATTAAAGGAGCACTTACCTACAAAAGTTTACCAAGACAATGAACCCAGAGCTACTTGAGCTTCTGATAAATAACCATTTCTCTGCTACAAGGGCACTCTCAGTATCCTGGCATTAGTGCACACAAAACTGACCTTCACTGGGAGAGCAGCTGATGGCTTGGAGAATTCACCTCATTATCCAACAGTGAATTCTCCTTTTATGCATCTCTAAATCAGCAACTCTTAGGTTATCAAGACATCATTATAACATTGTACTAAATGTGAAAGGATTTGCTCCAGCAGCCACTAGAATATGTTACAGCTAAGCCATGAGAAGAGGAGAGAGGTAAAGTATCACCTGTATTCAGTGTCAAATGGAATTACAGTCTTAATGATGGCATATGTAAAAATAAACCAAAATCAATAGAGACAATTTCAGGAAAAACAAAAATAGTACAAAGTGCCTCCATTTCTTATTTGAAAGGTTCTGAGTCATGTTATTTTCTTCACTTTTTTTGAGATATTTACAAGAGAAAAAGTTATTGATATTCAGTTTCCAATGCAGTAAAATGACTTTTTAAAAGTTATAATTTAGACCTGAAAGTCTAATTAAAAAATTATTACTCTTACTGGAAAAGCAATAACATTATCACTCTTTCTTATGAGTTTAAGCTAAAAAGAGGTTGTAATAAGTTCATTTTTGCAATTTAGAAAAATTAATGCACTACAGCTCTTAATCAACGTCATGTAGCTATGACTTGCTATGGATAAAAAAAATGTAGTGATGTGCTTCCCTGCATTTTCTAAGGAAAACCAAAAAAATCTAGAGTGGAGAAAGTGCATTTTGTACCCTCAGCAAAGGGTGAAAAACAGGACTTAAGCCATGAAGGGGGAAAACGTGGCCATGTAAGCATGGCCTATCTACATATTGTATGCTAGCTTTGAAGTGAAACCAGTCTCTCTGTAAAGGAAAGAATCACAGGTTTTGGGAGAGAAAAAGGCAGTCAGTGCAGGAACAGCAATCTCATTGTAAGAAACACCATAGTATATTTTCTAGAAAGAAGAGAGACCTCACTCTCATGCAGATACACACTAGTCCAGTACGGTTATAGCTTTAAACAGGTAGTATTCTTGATGAATGAATCTCCTGTAATTACAGAGAGCTACTCACCATCCTCTGTAATAGTACCACTGCTGGAGCCGTTGCTCTTGGCATGTCTGTGAGAAGAAGAGACAGAAGACTCTGCATTTTGAACCTTAGGTGACGGGGAAGGAGATGGAGAGGGTGTGAGAGTTGGTGATGTGCTTTTAGAGGTAGATGAAGTCCCAGATGGAGGTCTTTTGCTCATTTCCAGTTTTTGCTGCAGTTAAAGATACAATCATTTCAGTTAAAAAATAATAAAAAAATTATTACCTACACATGATGCTTCAATATTATTTAAATTGTATATCATTTCTGAGAGCATATAGTCACAACCGAAGTTTCTGCTTGATCTATATTGAAATAATTGAAGCAATAGTGATTTTAACCCAGATGAAAGTCTCTCTCCTCAAAATTATCAAGAAAAATACATTTACTAAGGCTGTAATTTTGTAATAAGAAAGTTATTTCTTGTAAAGCAATACTGCCCACAAACACTACAATTATTCTTTTTCTAAAAGGACTATCATAGTTTAAGTACAGGTGGCATCTATGCACCATACAGCCTCTCACTCACATCCCCACCTTCCTTGGAAAGGTCAGAAGCAGAAATAAAACTTGCAGTTGAGATGAAAACAGTTTAATAACAAACAAAGTTACTTTGACTTGAAAATAGGGATTTTCATTCAGATATTTAATTCTCAATTAAAGATTTTTAAAGTGTATGAGATGCTAATTTAAAGTAGCACTTCATGCTGGGTTAACCAGAAACATATAGCAAGCACAAACTAAGTTTTGGGTGTGTTAAACCCCTTGCTATACTGGAATGGAACCTTCTAGCCAGCCTTCAAATTTATTATTATCTAACAGGAGTCAAGTGATTTATTAAGAATTTTATAAATATTTAACACATTTGGAGGCATAGAAAACAGGAAAATACATGAGTTAAAAGGGGTAATAAGAATATAAATACGTACACATATCAACAGTCTTTTCCAAAAACTGTCAGTGCACCTCATCTCCTAAATTCTTTGATCTACATATACATTTTGATGTCTGCACTGTATGATCCAAAAAGAAGGTGATTTTTTACTCGGTTCCTGAATTCAGAGTTTAAATACTTTTTGACACTCAGGCTCCTACAACAAACTGATAAAAAAGTTCTAGGTAATAATGCAAGAAATGAGAATGACAGTGCTTCTTGTCTTTACAATTTTGTTTCTGTGCTGTAGCACAAATGGAACCTTTCTAGTTAATGAAAGAGATGCAGATTTAATAGAGAAAACTCATTTGAGTGGTAACATTCTTCCATCACTCTATTCCATGTCAGAATGTAATACTTCCTTAGCACTGCACTGAACTGGCTAGAAATATTGTAGCATGATAAAAACTTGAGAGCTCCCTGAAGAGCATTATGAGCTCATTTCAACATTCTGTCCCAAATTTCCATCTAAATTGCTATTGGCCATTTGTGTTGCACACTGGTCTTCCCTCCCTAGCACAGTGTCTGCAGTTATTTAAATTACATCATCCTGCAAAATGTTACTCATTTCTTTCTTTTCCTTTCTTTAAAGCTTGCACCATCTCACCCCTCATGGATAAGTTTTGCAAAATTGATCAGTGTAATATCACTGCATTTTTAAATCAGCTATTTCCAAATTTAAGCAGTATGGTCCTAATGGGAGGATAAAAACCATTCCTCAATGGATACAGACATTAAATTTCCACCATTTACATTGCTGATTACAATAACACACTGCTAGCTTTTGCAGCCAGTGTGGATCCATATTTGATTGTGCTCTCCCAAGAGAAATCTCCAAAAATCACCTCAGTTGTGTGATACATGAATATCTATAGCAAGATCCACACAATGGCATGTTTTGTTGCTGGCAGATAGAATTAAACTCATCTAGACATCAAAGCAAAGAGCACTGAAAAAGTTGTTGCCTTTCCAAAACAGTGGCATAAATATTGTTTAAAAATCTTTTCAACATTGAAAAGTACAATGAACAGCCTTTCCAGAAGATGATCTACTGCACATTGCACTTCACTACTCTTTTATCCCCTAATGTATCCCACTGTGAGTGGAAACAGTAGTTAAATTTCTTAGTGGCAGCATTGTTGCAACAAAAGGCCACAGGATCGGCAGCCTAAAGCTCACAAGCACAGGTATTATCTCTTGGTGGGATGATTAATATGACTGAAGAAAAATGAGACTTTTGGGGGGCACACAAGGAGCTCTTCTGAAATTAATTCCAAGCCAAAAACAAACTGAGAGGACATACTGAGAGTTTAATTAAAACATACTGGTCAGACCACCTCTGAAAGAAAAAGCATTTGGTAGCTGCTCTGCAGAGAAGACTTCAAGGAGGGAAGAGGATGATAAAGGTGTTTTGTCTACAGGAAAAAGAGATGGATCATTTATAACTTAGGGAGCAGTTACACAGGATAGAAAGGGAGGAAAGATTATCATATGCCAAAGAATTGGTATGAATCCTCAGACTCCGGTGGTCCAGCTGAGTTTTTAGCTCCCAATCTCATCTTTGAAAAGCAACAAGTAGTCCCTTCAGAAGCAGGACTAACAGCTCAGAGACAAAGTAACTATTCATAGAAACTGTTTCTGCATTGGTAGTTGCACCTTTTCTTTTTCTGATTTTTATCCTGCAGAAATTTCCATTTTTGAACAACTTTGCAATTCCATTTACCATTTTTATGTACTGATTAAATACAAATATTGTGTACTGTTGCCATATAAGACATCACAGAACGAGATTGCAAAAGTACTAATTTGATCCTCTGGTCATTTTTGTTTCCTCAGGGAAAATTTGAAGACTCTCATTGAAAGATGAAAAGAAAACAAAACAAAACAAAATTAGCTGCTTGGAGGTTACATAAGCAAAAACTGGAGAAATTTTGTTCTTGCTTATGTATTCTAACATTTCCAGAATACCAGACATTAGAACATAAACCCCAAATTACGTGTTTTCCTTCTCTTCTCTCTGAAATGCAATGTTTCCCTATGTAAATAAACCCATTAGTTTCTCAATAGTGTGTCACATCTTCTGTTATGTTGCTGCTTTCTAATTTGTGTGTCTGCAGATCTTGAAGATTTAAAATTTTAACCCCCAAAAATATTGTACAAAGCAGTTAAGAATTTCGAAGGCACATGCTCAAAAATGTGCAGGTTTAGTTATAAAGCTATTCCAGGTAAGTCAGCACAGAGAGTACAGCCTCAAGAGCAAAACTCAACTGTGGTGATGACCTACCATTTAAAAAATAACCCCTCGTGGAGCAGACTGGTTACATGCATATTGCCGTGATCAGCATATCCTGGTACAAATTACATCATACTTTGAATTCAGGTTGAACCTTTGAAGGGAAAGTAGCTAGAGAAACTAACTATACCACTTCAGAGTAAAATCCAGGAACAACTAACATAAAACACCGGATCTGGACCATAGAAAGAAATAATGAGAAACCATAATAGTGCAGATCTACTCTAAGGTCAAGCATTACATTTACTGTTTTTTTTTTAATAGAGTGAAATTAATAATTAAATCATGTTTTATTACTAGGTTTCATCTTCCGTGGACTTGCACTTAAAAGTAAGGTCTGTAGAGCTGAAAAGTTTCCACTAACATAACAAGTGTTTATTGTTTTTCGGCTGTGCAATGTTATGCACCAGCCACCCATGACTGAGATATGACATATTAGCCAATTAATGGAAGTGCAAAATTTTACATTTCCCGTTACCTTTACAACATGTCCATTGCCAACAATCTGAGCACACTGCAAATCTGATACAGCAGATGAAGGAGTTGACTGGACTGGACTGTGCTGTTGGCTGGGTTTTTGTTCAGGTAAGCCTGCTGCTTTTCTTCTTTGGGCTGCAATCTGCGACAAAACATTATCTGCACTGCCACCTAGAACAAAAATTAAAATAAACCCAGTAAAGGAAACCATTATTTTGAAATGTTTGTTATCTCTGAAACATTCACTTACATTTAAAAACTGGCTGGATGAAGCAAGAGACTTGCAAGAGTTCAAATCTCTCCAGCAGCTTCCAGAATAAAGGACAGAAATCAGATGCAGTACAGGGAAGCCAGCCCTGTCTATACACACACAAAACTGACATTCATACCTTTGAACATAGCTTTCATGAGACACTTCACCAAACTGTCTTCAACAACTGACTAGGTACAATGCATGCAGCTTTGGTTTTAATTTGGTTTTAATTGAAAACTAATTTTATTTTAAACAAAAGGTAAGCAACATGCATAGGAGTCAGCTCTATGAATTGCATGGTGCAATGAGCCAGTATCCACCTGATCCACCATGGGTGGATCCAGTAAAAACATGCATGAGATGGGCTGACCCCTGAGACTTCTGAAACAGATAAGAAACTCTTCTTCCCTTATGTAGCTGTTCCAAGTCCAATCCCCTGACCATTAAATTTACAGAAGCTTTGCTTCTGCAACGGTAGGAGCACTCAGAAAAGGTTTATTATCTTCTACCATCATCATAAACACTAATTTTTCAACTGAATCAGGTACAAATTATTTCCTTATTAAAAATGGCACCTGATCTGTTATGCAGTTCTCCTCCATGCCTGTTAATTCCTGCAATGTTATTGGATCCACCAGAAGAATGGGGAGAATGGTTGAAGTTGTTGGAATTTGAAGGAGATGCTGGTCTTCTTGCAAATGTTGGTAATTTGACTGGTCTAGTACCTTTGCTAACAGATGTCTGGAAAACAAAATGAAAAATAATTTGTTCTTTCTTGATTGAGAAAAATAAAGAGCAAACTTCAGCTGCTATTTTATTTATCTCAAGTTCTGAAATATCCACTGAAGAACAAAGGGGATATCAGAAAATCTTTTTTTACATATACATATATACAGAATATATACTTATACATATACTGAATATATTTATTAAATTAAAGAAATTACATCATATTAAGCCATTAATTCTTCTTAATCTTTAGCCAACACAAATGAGCATATATGATGCACCTCACATACAATATACACAGAATTATGAGCAGTGGGAAAGAAAAAAACATATCACATGTGAAATTTCTTTCCTGCAGAATCCTGGCTTTGTCTCTCCCATCTTACAAAAGAGCTACCAACTTCCCATCCATCATACCGCTGCTTCTTACAAACTAAGCTATAAGAAGTGATATAAACTTTCTCCACCAGTTGCATTTTTATATTCCCTGCAATCTAAACAGCCAGCTGCACCACTTTATTGAGTTTTATTAACTGAGGCACTACTGATCTAGCTATACACCACCCAAATCTTCAGCCACATCCTCTTTAATTTCTTTTGCTTTTACACCATTGGCCACTGCCAGCCATTTGGCATATGAGCTTTTGCAACTCAGCTCTTTAATGTTTCTTATCCTGTTGCTCAAATCACTTCTTTCATCTCTGACTTAACTGTTTCCCTCCTTCCTGTACCCTTAGTAAGAGCCTTCTTTCCTCACAGAAGGACTGATGGCTAGTCCTCCCCTACCTTCCCTGCTCCTCACTTTATACACATGCCAATTAGTCAGCTATGTTATTACAACCATCTTTTGTGGGATGATAAACAACTTACCTTCCTGTTATGTCCCTTCCCTTCTAATACTCTGCTTGATTTCACCTAAATCACCTCTACTGGTATTAAGCTAACATCCACTTAAAAAAAAAGAAAAGAGAAAATAATTCCTCCTAAATGTCTTCATTGTCCCATTTCTAGAACTGACACTGAAACACTTCTGGACTATTCTTCTCTACATCTAGCTATGATAGTCAACAGTTAGAGAAGTAAGCATGTCTCCTTTTTCTCCAGCTATGAAAGAGAAGGCTGTCAAGGGTGTTTAATTTCCTATCTCAAGACAAACCACTTATTTTTCTTTTGGTTTGCACTTTACTGAAAACATTGTAGAATCAGGCAAGATCCTCCTATAAAAAAACAGAAACAATCAAGACTTTCCAGTTTTACAGCACTTCCAATTTAAAGTTGTGTGCCTTCAAATCCACTTGCTCACTACTTGCAACAATTTTATCTATTGCTAATCTTTCAGAATATTATGTCTGTATATTGGCCTTACTGATATTTCTTCCCTCCTGCTCAGTTCCTAAAAATTGAGCAATTTTTATTCATTTTTCCTGCCTCTGGTCTTTTTCCAAATCAGAGCAGTTTCTACCACACTGTTGGAAGTTCTGGTTAACAGCAAAAAAACCCCCCCAAAAAACAGATAAACAAACAAACAAAAAAAAAAACAACCCAGAAACAAAAACCAAAACAAAAAAAACAACCCCAAAATAAAACAGAAAAACAACAAAAAACACACACAAAAAAACCCCAAAAAACAAACAAAAAACCCACACAAAAAACAAACAACCCCCTGACAAAACAAAAAATAAAACAAAATCAAAAACCCCCAAACCCCCCAGAAACCAAACCAAACAAAAAAAAAAAAAAAAAGTTGTTTCATTTCATACAGAACTTTTGTTCCATTATATTCCTTCAATCCAGTCGTGCTTTCTTCCTAAGCAGCACTGCTTAAAAGTACAAGCCATTGCTGAGACAGTGGGTTTAAAGTAATTTCTAACCAGAAACAGAGTGGCTCACCAGTCAGCAGTGCCTGGGCATAACACAGTATTTTCATATACATTTAGTTTGCTTACTATATCAGAGTTCCCACTGCTGTTAAAATCATGCTTGATTGCTCTCTGTGGCCAGGCAGTTCTCATCTGCTCAGCTTTGCCATCTTTGCTGAGTCGGGTTCGGTCAGAATTCCAAAGCTCAAAGCTTGAGGGTGGTAAGAAAGGTGGTATCACTGCTTTCAGCTTATCACTGGGCAGCCTGGTAAATGGAGCACTACTCCTCAGCTGAGAGAGGGGAACAAAGAAAACGGGAGAAAAAGAGTCACTTCTTAAGAAAGATAACTGGGAGCTCGTAATGAAATTTCAAAATTTTAAGTTAAGCAAAAAGATGAAAACACATTTAAACAGAACAGAAATGAGACACAAAAGTACTATTTCAGGAGAAGTACAACATATAGCAACAGAGAGAAACCAATGAACACTGTGGCATCCCTCAGTATTCTGCTTATGCATTTGATACAATGAATAAAGTTCATTAAGTGGCAGAAACTGTCTCTTCCTTTATTGGGCTAAATATTGCTCAGGATGACTTTAACAGGAATAACAATCAATTTCCAAAGAAATAACAAAGTAGTGCTCTCTGTATTCCCAGACAGGATGCCTGGAAACTGTAAGCAACTGTGTGTTCCTGCTGTATGTGTACTGCAGTAAGAGATAAAAACATCACAACTGATTTTGCTCCTGAGAGTTCTGTCAGTCAGTCAGTCATATCAAAAGTTCTTATAAAAGAACTCAAACTTCTTACGAAAGAACACAAAGATAATAACCAGCCACACTTAATGACATCACCAGGGAGTAAGCTGAAGGAATATAAAACTACAACATAACAAAAGAAGAAATGGAATAACACAAATACACCTCCCAAACTAAGTATTTCATAGTTGCTTCTACTAGTAATTTCACATCTCCATGGTACCATGTTCCATCCATGTTTTCCTCACTTCATACTGCTTGTCAGCAACTAAGCAGCTGTTCCATCTATTTTACTATTTCACTGCTGATCCAACAAATGTATGGGTAACTCTTGAAAGAAGTCAGTACAGCTTCCATACCACACTACTTTTAGTACTTTCTAGTCTAAGAACTATTGGTGGATCAAAGCCTGTCAGTTCCTGTCTAGTGACTATAAACAAGCTCTTTTTCTAGAAGTGACTTGGACAGGAGGCAAAGAACTGTAAAAATTATGGGAACTACATGATCCTCTGAATTAGGCTGGAGACACCAAGAATACTGCAACATACCATAGTTGTCAATAATTCATCGTCCTTTCCTCCTTTTGCAGTGTTTGCACCTGAAAAATACATAAATAATATTGTTTACATGTTTCTACTTTTGTTTCTAAGGATAGCTCATTGTCTTTAAAAAATCAACAGCTTTACCTTCTGTAAGCACACAGTACAAAGATTTCCAGTGACCTCAGCTAAAGTTAAGCCAAGTCTTACTTTGCATTGCAGACAGTGGGGGATTTTCATGGAGAGCTGTACAATTTCAGTAGATGTGCTTTACAAGTTGAGCTTTTCCAATTTATCTTTCTTCTCAGAATTATTTATTTATTTGTTTGTTTAAATAAATTGGTTTTCATTACATAGATTAGTTTATGGAAGATACTAATAATTTTCAGTGACCCATCTGATTTTAATGGCGTTTACTAAAGAACAGTAACATGGTCATATTAGTATTTTCCTGCTTAAATGATGCTGCACTCAGCATGATGAACAGTGAGTACGAACATCTCTCTTTCTATAGACTACAAATACATTATGTTTTTTCACTTATATTAAGTTAAAGCAGAACTAAACCAATAAATCAGAAATAGTATCATCCTGATTATCCCACAAGAGCTCATTTCCCACAAGACAACTCTGCCTTTACCACTAGCTTTGTTATTTGTGTTCCAAGCTGTAGCAGCATCAAGGTTTCCAGAGATGTCTGTATCACTCTGTGAGGCTACTTTTATAGTGGAATTTAACGATGGTTCAGTCTCATCCGGAAAAGGCACAAACTGATTAGAAGGAAATCCATGGCGCAATGTCTGAGTCAACTTCAGCTTGCGGAATCGATTGGACATCCTGCTCCACCAGGACTAGATAAGAAGACACAACAATTTAGTTTCAACTAAAAGAAAAAAAAAAAAAAAAGAAGAAAATAAATGTATAATTAAGCAATCCTTACAGCAGTGATAATTTTAGATGATAACAAATCCAGGTAACAATCCCTTCTCACAATATCTATTTTGCTCTCTTCTTGGCATTTAATATTTTACTACTCACTGATATATGTCTTTCCAACTTTCTTATACTTATCCTCTACATATTAATCTTTGTAGCAGAAGACCATTAAAAACATTTTAGATCTGCACAGAGCATTAGTAATGTATAGAGTTCTCAGACCTCTGTATCTCTTTGGTGTCACAACCAATAAAGATTTACATTGCTTTCTGCAACAAATATCTGATGAAAAAAGGCAAGAGAGACAAATAGCTCCGAGACAGTAATAAAACCCACAGTTCAGCATTTATTCACCTTCCAAAAGGAACTGGAAGTTCATCTAGTTTTAACACATAGTACAATGAGCTTACAAAAGAGAGTGCTTGAACTTCTTGGTTTTGGTCACTGAAGCTACCTTGATTCTGTAAGAAAGATTACTTTAACTGCCCATCCTCTCTGTTACTCCTACTCATAGTGCTTCTGCTTCCTTAACATACACTCACACTACAAACTACCCCGAAATGGAGTAAGTACAGCCACTGTGTTACTAGACAAAAAACTACTGCTCTCTGGCAAGAAAGTAATGACACTGGAGAGGTTCATCTTGTCTTCTGGTGTTCACAGTTGTCTTGGTTTGAAAGACAGTTATTTGCTAAAAGAGACAGGGGCCTCTTTTTGAAAAGGAGAGTATAAACCCCCCTCCCTTCACTGTACTATGATTTTGAAATGAAAGGGCTCTCAGGGGAAGATATGGGAGGTAGGAATAACAGCTCTTTACTGATATATATATATACATATATATGTAACAAGGGAAACAAAACACAACAATAACTGCGAGATCAACAGCAACAGAGCAGAAAACTCAGTAAACAGTTCTCCTTGTGGTTGTGGACACCTTTCCTCTGTGGTGCAGTTACCATTCTGGCACTGCCTGCCAGCCCCTGGTGAGCAGGGAGGAGATGTGGTGATCCCATGTGGCTGGAGGGGTGAATAGCGTCTGTGTCCCAGATGGGAAGAGCGGAGGGGAGATGCTGCTCATGGATCCCGATGCTCCAAAAGGATGTCTGAAGTCGGCAGGATATGCAGGAGAGAGACAGAGCGTCCGAGCAGGGAGGTTGCAGGATCCCACAGCCAAGGAAGGCAGCTCCTCCCCGTCGGGATGGCAGAGCAGAGTTTCTAGCGACCGTGCTTCTCCGAGCCAGACGAGCGAGAGAGCAGCTGCCACCATGATCTCGTGGTGTTCCTCCTCTTTCCCCCATCACCAGCCAGGGTGTAGCCCGCAAACCTCTCAACATTACAGTGGGGAAAATTCCACTGAGAGACCCAATCCCCAACGACAGTATAATGGTCTGATCTCTGAGTTTTTAGTTTGCTGTTGCAGGAGCTTGCAGCCTCTCTATATACCCCTACCACATCACACAAGTACAAAAACGGTAATAAAGGGCTGAGGCATTCAAGTAATAAAAGTTAATTTGTGATTAAAAATAGTATCTATATAAAAAGGCTGAAATCTAGCAACAGTGGGAGAAGGCAACAGTATCAAAGAACTAGAAAAAATGGTGTTGCCATTTCAGAAACCCTTATACTTTGTAACAATGCTAGGAATGAAAGAGTAAGGGGGAGAACCGGAAATCTCTGCCCTAAAACAAGTTTAATCTAAACCAGAAACTGAATGTGATAATTCACACTGCTGTAATACTGACATTGACAATGTAACTTGCTGGAGAACAGGCATAAAGAAAAAAAAGGAAATAAAATTTTTGCATATGGAAAAGGGACAACTTTGGTTTTGAGTTTGTTGGGGGAAAGGGTTAAAATCAAATAGGTGGAGAGAAGGGTTTCTGCCCAAAGTGACCTTTCAGCTGGGAATGCTAAAAATGTAGGTGTGGAAAACTCCATTTATTATGCCTGGTGTCATTCATCCTCTGCCTGACTGGAGAAGTAGAATTCCTTAGTAGAGGTAACAGGCTCTCACAGACACGCCCGAAGCCTTTTGTTACAGGATGAACTAAGCCTACTGGAGCCTGGGTCCCTGTGTGTCTCTAGAACCCAGCCTTGTCATGAAGGTAACAAAATAAATCCTCTCCTTGCATTTTAGCGGTGGCTTGGTGGTTGCCTTGGTTACCCCATGTGTTGATTCACACAGAGGCCATGAAATGGTGAGAAACAAAGCAGTTAACTGTTCTTGTGTGATAGAGGTGAAGAACGAGATCGTGAATACCCACTACATTATCAGCAGGTATAGGAACAAGAGCCCATATTGTGCACAAATTAAACGAAATACGTCACAAAATAAAAAGTCAACTAGTTAACAAAAAAAAAAGTGATCAAAGAGGTGAGACTGAAAAACGTTTATTTTTTTAAAACTTCAAAAGTAGCCTACTTGTAATCAGGTATTTTAGTATCAATACCATTAAGAGGAGGAGGGAAGGAATATATGTGAATTTGCTTAACAGACTAAGACTATTTTAATGAGTTTACACAAATTAAAACCAGGCAATATTGATTAAAATTACTCCAGATTAATTATAGACAACATGACCTCTGAACAAATACTTTACTCTTCAGTGAAAGAGTATGGAAGAAATTATAGAAATCAGGAAAAAGGCAAATATACAATCACTGAAAAAGGAAAATCTGAAAATTTACTGATCAAAATGCTTAACATGAAAATGCATAATGAAAAAAACTTCATACGGCATCACAGCTCGTAAGACACATAGCACAGGTTTGTTGAAAATAAATTCTACCAAATTAATCTCTTTTTGACAGAGTAACCAGTCAAGTGAGCAGAAGGGAGGAAAAGCTGGAATGCAGCTTGATTTTAATGAAGTTTTTACTGCTATTTCATGTAGTATTCATCAAGAAATTGAGAAAATATGGTTCGAGTAAAATTAATAAAGGAAAGACCACAGCCAAAATATGAGACAAACTGCTAATTATTTGATCTCAAATTGGGAGAACATAGTTTGTGCAGTAGGTTTGGGAATATTCACTAACAACTGCAACAATGAAACATAACATGTTTCTTCGCAGTCTATGGAAGACATTCATATAGACAGTTTTGTAAGCACCTTTAACACTCTAAATTTAAACACTGCCAAATTGACATTATTCAGTAGAGGCCAAGCTGGCATGCAAAAAGAAATCAAGTGTACTAATATAGGAAAGGAAGTAAGGAGAAAAGCAGGTGTACTAAAGAAAAAAAAAAATCAGCCATAACATAGCAGAAACTAAGTACACATACACAGTGTTACTGCTGCTGCAAAAAAAAGGTGAATTTCACTGATAAGAGGAAACATCTCTGACATAGTTTTTGTATGTACACTAGAAATAGTAAAAAAAAGTTTAGGAAACAAAACCTACAAACAAGGAAATTTGCATCAATCAATTTTGCTTAGACTAGAAACAAAAAAAGACTGAATGTGATAGGTCTCTAAGCATTTATACAGTTTTTATAAAAATGAAGGTGACCACTGAACAAGAATCAATCAATTTAATGGGCAACAAAAGAGATAGAGTTGAAATCGAGGTGAAAAGAATTCTGACCTCAAAGAGCATCAAGCAGTGAAATTGGGTGCTGATGGAGAGACCATGGGATCAGGGGATCTTCTTCACCACAGTGAAAGAAGAGAAAACTGAACATCTGTCAAAGACACTCTTGGCAGATTTATTCTGTCTCCTGATGTAAAGGTAAGTGAGCCCCATGAATTCCCTCTGACTTTTACATTTCCATGATCCCACAGATCCCACATTCAGTCATTTGCAGTGATCTAGACAGAAAAAATGCTGTACTGGCAGAATTGCCATATTTTGATTACAGTTGCAGCTCTCCACAGAGCAGGTGTCCACATGGAAACACTGTTGCTACAAATCCCAGGAGAGGTCCCTCACTACAGCCCTCTCTTCACATGCTGGCCCAAAGAGACATGACTGTTATGACATTGCCCTCCAGCCACAAAATCTGAAAACACCATTTTTACCATTTTTCAGTATTTGTAATAAGAGTAAGATCTGTAAGATACTCATGGTCAGACAGGCTTATTAGTAAAGCATTAAAAAGCGATGGAAGAATGGATTATATAGGCTTCCAGGTTATATTTATTATAGAACTACAGAGAAAACAATTTCTGCTGAAGAAATGCTTGATTATGACTAGTAAGCAATGTATTCTGTAGTTTTGAGCTTAAATATTCCAGAACATTAAATTTGTGACAATAATTGTGTGTATATCCTTATCACTGAAAAATCCTTCTTTTTCTTAACCTCACAATCTTTTATGACCCTAATTCAAGCCTGTGTATCGTAATACTGCAAGGGTTGCAATCGAACCCACTGTTGATCTGTATTCCATAAAGCCAAAAGCTAATCTGACAATTTCCCATCTAAGTAAAACAGGTCCATCTAAATTGATACTGAAGATGTATCATATTGAATAATAGCACAATCACATGAAAACAAACACATGTTCCTTCTTAGTTAAAACTGCAAAACAGATTTGAGTTGAAACAGAACTTTAAATGGTCTTTAAAATTCATATCAAAAATAGTCTGAAAATTCACATGACTTTTTTCAAGATTCTGGTAATATTTATACTTACAGGACAACATCATGGACTCCAGGAAATTCTGAGGTACACCATAATTGAAGATTACTCACCTAAATAAACTGATACCTGGAAATAGGCAACACCAATGGCAACAACAACGAACTCTTTTTCCTTCTCTTTTGCAAACAGTCAGTGAAAGTTGGAGTATCTTTGTTTACTTGTCATACACTTATTCTAACTCCATGTCGTTTCCTACTGGACCACCATCAGTTTTGAATTAAAGATACAGCACGCCAGAAGATATGTAAGCCTGAAGTGCACACTCTCCATAACTCTTAATCTTAAAATCTCTATGATCTTTTCAATTTTCAATGTCAATAGCCTGTTACATTTATGGCTATGAAGGAGTCTACCCTCTGTCCAGATTTAAAAAGCAAGATCATAATGGAAATTGAGTTCCAAACTTAAGAACATGGTATCTTCCACTTAATCATGAGGTCTATCTAGGCACTGAAATGCTTCAATACAAACTCTTCCCACTGCCTTGCCACATGAAGGAAGGAATATGCGCTATGTGAAGGAAAGAACGTGTGAAAGGAAGCTGAATATGTGCTATGCTCCACAAAGCCACAACACACTGTCAACAAGGAATTCAGAAACACACATAACTCTCCAACAAACACAGTTATGTATTAGATTCAAAACACTTCTCAGCAATTGCTTTCTCTGCTTATACATTACAGGAATTAATGAGTTTTTATCAAGAATTAATATTTTTACCTTTAAGCCTCCTTTGTCATCTGGCAACATTGGGACATTTAAGGATTGTCTACTTCTGGAACAAGGCAGAGATGATCTGTTGTGCAGTTTATTCTTGTCTTTATCTACTTGCATGCATGCTGATGCCAGTAACCTTACAAGCTCTGTGTCTAAAAGGAAGCAAATTAAGATAATGTTTGGCCTGTTTTACTTTCCCAAATTACAGCCAATGCTCTGACACTTTCCCTGTAAATCTCATATAAGTAGCAATTGATCTACCTCTCAAACACAAAGCTGATGAACCCCCAAACCTTCTTTCTGTCTTGACCTATTTTCCCTGCCTTCTCCCCACAATGTGGGCTGTAGTCTTACCAGCTCTCTGAAGGTATTTATCAATATAAATAAGCATGCTACTCAGCTGGAATCAGCCATGTGTGACCAAGTAAACTGCCTCCTCTCATACTTTACACAAGTTAAGAACAACATTGAGATGCTCGCTTTTCTCACCTGACACAGAAGAGAGTAGAGAAAAATGAATATTCTTTCTTCAAGAGTAGGTTGCAGAAGAGAGGTTCGAAAGTAAATCCCAAAGAAAAAGAAGACGTTCAGCCTGGACAATGAAGGGACTGAAAAGAAATGGTAAGAAAAAAGATGGACAAAAAAGAAGTAAGAAAAAAAGTAAGACAGTGAAAAAAGAACGAGGACAGGAGACAGGAAAGCAAAAAAAAGAAAATTCTGCAAATCTGCATTTTATACAGGAGTCAGGATTTTCAGAAAGACAGAGAGAACTGAATGAGAAAGAAGTAGCAAGACAAACTATTCTGTCACAGAAGTTAGTTCTAAAATAATTCTCAGTATTTATCCTCTAAAATGTTGTACTGTTAGTGATCTACTTTTGACATGGAAAAGAATCTGCTAGTAACCAAGACCACCATAATGCGTAAATTCAGAGACTTCATTAGCAGTAATGGGTTTTGGCTTCAGATAAATCAATTCAGGTACCAAGGAAGATTAACAATAACAAATTATATATGTAAAACAAATTGTAACAAAAACTGGATGTGTTTCATTTGAGCCTCCCCAAAGCATGCTGCCTTGTCCTACAGCACTCCCACACAAACAGCCTGAACCCCGAGGTGTGATTTATTCTCAGCCTCTATAGAACTAGCGGGAGGTTCAGCCAGGAGTTCCATAGTTCCATTCCTACTGTGCTCTCTTTGTCCTGTCCCTTTGCTGCTCTTTGCCAAGTGGCAATTTCTAGCTCCAGCCCATAGCTCTGTGCTAATAACACTACAGAACACCAATGTCCCCACAATCAAATGCCACTCAGCTGGCTCTGGTGACACAAACAGCACAATTTTCAAGCATCTTCAGAACCAAAGGCAATTGAAATGCACACAATCTGTTATCCCATAAACGTATACACTCATCTAACCAATTAATTCAAATCCCACCACTTTCAGTGTCCTTTCTTGGCCCAGTCCAGCCTGGAGAGGATGCTTCCTAGCAACTGCAATGTATTTTCTAGACTGGAAAGAATGTATATTAGTTTATGTTGCACATTTCTCCAAAGCATTTTGAAATAGCATACCTGGATCATTCAGTAGCATTATCAGGTCAAAAGCTGTGTATCCATTTTTTGCACGTCGGTTAACATCAGCTCCTTGATTTAACAAATACTTTACAACATTTTTGTTTCTTTAAGGGAAGAAAAAAAGGCTTTGATCATGTTAAAGAACAAGTAAATAAAGAAGTCCTCAATACTCCATTTTCAACCTTTCATAACATCGTTTCTCAATCAGAGATCAGTTTTATTCTACAGATAGCTTAGTAAAATTTGTTCACAAGCTCTTCAAAAGCTCCCACAAGTCCTTTGTCAGTTACTGTTTACTCACTACGAATTACATTAATTAACACGCAGAAAGTTAGCCTTAAAAGCCTAATTTGAATAGTCAGTTTCTTAAGGTGATCCTTTGGAAGTGACTGCAATATGTTGCTAAACACCCTTCCAATGAAAGCCATTAATGCCTAGAGTAGAAAAGCAGATGGAACAACAAATGACATTTCAGTAGTCATCATATGCCATCACTAATACTTCAATGCAACCTCATTTTCACAACTTGCACATTAAGAAATTGCATACAGAAAAGCCAAATTGATTGAAGATAACTTATAAACTTCAAACAGTACTTCACCTAATTACAGCTATAAATTATATAATTGAGAAGGCACATTATCACTTCCCTGAGGTGTTTAAAATGCAAAAACAATCAGCATTAAATGTCAACCAACACAAACACCTCCAACAAAAGCTCCTCAAAGTTAGCTGCATAATAGACACTCACCATTCTGTTCTAGTTAGCCCCTCTCCCCTCTGATACACCTCAGTAAATTAGCAGGACTCACCTTGTGAGTTAAAAACAATACTTCAACTCAGCCTATGTAATAACTGAACAGACAACAAAGCTAGGGAAATATATTTAATACAAGACTCTTGAGCAGTGACAGACCTTGTATAAAATCAAATTCTGACATGCACCAGCAACATAAAGAAAAAACATTCTCAAGCACCAACAGGTAACTGCCAATTGTAATAATGAAGCCAAAAAATAGATCTCAGCATCTCCACTTCAGAGAATCATTTCTTATACATATGACATTTCCACTCCTGAACTCACTCCACACAAAATCAACTTGAAATGGAGGAGGGTTGTTACTCCTCTCTTGTAACAAAAAATCTGCTTATCCTCATCACAGCTCCTGTGTGTATTTCCTATTACTTTTCTCCTCTTTTTTAAAACTATTATCCCTCCATCCTGCTTTCCAGTCCTGCACCTTGAGCGCACACAGAGACACAATTTTTTAGTGCCTCTGACTCAGAGAGACCTTGCCTGCTCCCTCCTTCAAGCCTGAGACCTTCACACACTATTGGTGGTCCTGAAGAAGGCTTGGCTGAGGCTCTGTGGAGCCCAAAGATTTCCAGATGTTATGAAAATTTGCAACTCTCTATGCTAAGAAAAAGACTCAGATGCAAAGCACAGAATTACAAGGTGAGTATTTATTTATGCACATGAGGTATTCCAGTCGCACTGGGGCATTCCAAATGTGACTTTACACACAGGGCGGGCTTTTGTATACTTCAAGTGTACTAGCACCTCTTGTAGCGTGATTGCTCATCATAGTAAAACTTAGCACAGCAACTGCATTTCTGCAGCATTCACACTGCTCTTCTATGGATCCAGATGTTCCTGGAGTCAGTCTTGTTGCCATTACTTACCTATGACATCAGACAACACTTGAGAGGGTTTCATAGATGGCTGTGATGCTGGGATTATCCTGGCTGACTAGGGGTATCTTTTATCCTGCATGGATAGCTCTAGGCTCCCAAGAAGTCACACCTTTATTTCCAGGGCTAGGACATCCTTCTGGTCTTTTCAATGAGCCAGTGTCCTTCAGATGGCTTTTCTTAAGCATGAACAACATCAAAGACTCCTAAAATTCCACTACCTCAAACGTCAAGCATATTAACAAAGTTAACTAACAAAGTTTCATACTGTGAAGACTGACTGATATATTAGGGAAAGGAATTTTCATAGCCCAGTCCTCCAATAAACTGAACAGCCAGTGTCTGAACACATGCAGGACTCAGCTTTTTGTGTGCTTCCACAAACAAGAGAAGTACCAGCAAGGGGACATGCCAGCAGCCCTACCCATCACTTTGTGCTGGCTGCTTCTATTCCAGCTGCTGAGTGACACAGCTGCACCAGAAAAACTGATCTTAGTGCACTTACGCGGAATATCTGCCACTACCAATAAAGGTCCCGAGAACTACTTCAGAAAAGTTTCACAAGGTAATGACAACTTGACCTCCTCTTTTTCCTCTTTGTTGCACTTGCATAGTCCAATGAGATTTGCTGACTAAAAACAAAATCTGGTGCAGGATACCTGCACTTATACAATTAATGCACTACCACTGAAGAGAACCTCCACCTTGCTGAGGGCCTCATCTACAACAACGAAGACAAGTTCACCTTCCTAAATTGAATATCCTGTATTCAGATAGTATACGACAGATATCAAATGTGAAGTGCCAGCCAGGGCAATTTCTGAGGTCTGACTCCTAAACACCTACTTAGATTTACAAAGGAGCTTTACAGAAAATTACTATTTTGGTTGCATTTCCAAAAAAACTCCATGAAAACTGAAAGCTGAATAGGAGAACATAGAAATGGTTTTAAGACTGGAAAATGTGGCACATGGAAGTCTGAATGCCTTGAAATTTCACAACTTCATGTTGGCTTACAACCCTGGCAGAAGGGATGATGGCATCTTTCACAATACTGAAAAACATCAAAGGATGGAAGCTGAAATCTGCACCAAGGTTCCTGGGGACTGCCTGGAGCACTACGTTCCAGTACTTACAGAGCTTGCTTCAGATTCCCAAACACTCCACTCATTCTAATGTCCAAACATCAAAGAATCACAGAATAACCTGAGTTAGAAGGGACCCACAAGGATTGTTGAATCCAGCTTCTGGCCCTGCACAGCACCATCTCCAAGAATCATACCATGTCTCTGAGTGCTTTGTTCCAACACTTCTTGAACTCTGTCAGGTTAGGTGTGATCACTTCCCTGGGGAGCTCATTCCAGTGCCCAACCACTCTCTGGGTGAAGAACCTTTTTCTAATACCCAACCTAAACCTCCCCTGACACAATTTCAGGCCATTCCCTCAGGTCCTGTCACTGGTGACCACAAACAAGAGATCAGTGCCTGCCCCCCTCTTCCCATCATGAGGACGTTGCAGACTGCAATGTGGCTTCCCCTCAGTCTCCTCCAGGCAGAACAGACCAAGTGACCTCAGCCACTCCTCACACAGCTTTCCCTCAAGGTCCTCCACCATCGATGTTGCCCTCATTTGGACATTCTCTAACAGTTTAATGTCTTTTTTTATACTGTGGTAATCAGACCGTGATTCAGATCTGCTCCAAAAAGCTGAGGGCAGTGGAAGAGTCATGAAAAACTGAGGTCATGAATCTCTTAATTTCTTGTAAGACCTCTCTGCTTCTAGAGTCAGTATCAAAAAGTTTTTCTATTGGGATGTAAGAAAAATGGAATTTCTTTACTGCTAGACACAAAGAGAGCACTTATCTTACCCATGGTACGTGGCCTGCATTAGCGCTGTCCAGCCATGAACATTATCCTGTTTATCAATATCAGCCTTTTTCTCAACAAGGAGCTGAACAAGGGGCAGCTGTCCAGTTACAGCCGCAATCATTAAAGGAGACGCACCATCAACATTGGTAATATTAACCTGACTCAGATCTTCATCAATGATCTCTTTAACCAGCTGAAAATTTCCTGCAAAACAGTGATAAAACATAACCCAAATGTTAGTTAATTAGTACATCTCTCTAACCTACATAAAATTGCATGAGGCACTATATTTTCCTCATTTTCTCTACCTGTACACTTAAGGTGCAATCCCATTACACAAATTATTTTCTGAAATGAATGAGTTAGGAAGGCTGTATGAACTGCAGTGCATCCTCATGTGAAGACAAAAATAAGGAATATTTCTATTAAATTGCCATAAGATAATGTCATGCAAGGAAAATTGATGATGCTGAGGCACCATAATTTTTCCATCAAAGATTCCTGTTCCATTTCCACAGGCTGCAATCACAGAATCAACAATTTTAGAATCAAAGTAGGTGGGTACAAAGGCACTCTAAAAGGTGGTGGAGGCCATCCCAGGTAGAATAATGCCCTGTCTTACATTGACCCATAAGTTCCTCTAACAAAGACAGTTCATTGATTCTAAAAATCTTTACTGATAGAATTCCACAACCTCCCAAGGAGTTTATTCCAGCGCTTAAACTTCTTATATTCTTAATTTTTTCTTCCCTGCCTCCAGTATTTGAACTACACCTCCAATACAGAATTTCCCTACTCCTTGCTCAAGAGTAAAGTTGTTTGTTGTCATTAGCTTCTTTATGATGTTGTCATTAGTTGTTTAAAAGTTAAACTAATTTTCAGGTTTCCACATAAAGGAGCTGGTAGTCATTTAATTCTTATCTAGATTAGGAAAAGTAGTATGAAATATGTTACTGAATATATTTGAACAAGGTTCTGGGTTTTTTTCCTAAATCTTGAAGCAGGACCGCTTTTAAAAAACATATGAGGTAGCCAGGATTACCTTAAACAGAGAGTTTAAGCTCACCTCTGTCCTGTATATTTTTTATGTCCTATGGCAGGCAAAAGTAGGGAAGAAGATAAAGGGGAAAAAAAAATCTCTGTGACTCTGTGTACTACCATGAGAACGGGGCAAGAACAAACAAATCATCAATTGCCATGCAAATGGCAAAATGTTCACCTTTAAAAAAACCATTCAGATGGTAAACTGCTTCATGGCATAGGCTGCTTTCAACTCAGTCACAGGCATGAACATTTTCCTTGGAAAGTCAGTCAGAATCCCAGACAAACCCTCCAGACACTTGAATGCACTCACTGAAACTCACACCCACCAAAGCCACTCAGCTAATTTCTTGGAATAGGAATAATAGAAAAGCGCAGAAGTACTTTTTGTATGTTCCAGTTTGGTAGAAGACAGCTGGTGGCTTTTTTAACACAGACCCAGAGCACAGACTTTGTTAAACAGAAACCCTGGAACCTACAGAGACACCAGAACTTACTTTGAACCCTGGACACTCCTTAATGAGTTGCTTCTTTACCACTGCTGCCAGCCATAGCCAAGTCAAAAAGCCAAAAGCCAGTGTGCTGACCAGTATTCATTTGGCCCCTCCTATGACACTTGTTCTGACCCAGCACTAACATCTCTAAATCTCAAAAATCACAGGGGTGCAAGACGGGCACATGATCACTCTAAAAATCTAACAGACTTGAGGCTTTCCCAGAAAGATGTTTTGGTAGCTGACATGTGAAGAATGGGAACAGAAAAATCATGCTTCCCATGCTAGCAAACAGACATGCTCTGAAGTTAGAAAAACTAGACAAGGTGGAAGAATCATGGCAGTACTTACCCAGTTTCAAAGCATGAAAGACATCAGGTTGCCTCTTTTCTGCATCTGAAAGAAATATAAACATTTCTATCAGCAATCAAAAAAAAGAGCAACAAAAATTTCTATTAGAATTTTTATAGAAAAAACTATTAAAATGTTAAAAGTACTATAAAATATATGTTTAGACATACATTTAATTAGAACAAAGAAAGTATTGGCAACTTATCTATTACCCTTGGGAAGAATAACTCACCTGTATGATTGTCTGTGCAGAGCTAAAGCTAGAAACCGTAATAAGGCACCAGCACAGGCTTTTCAATTTCCATTCTCCATCAGGAAATTGTATTTGGAAACACTTTTGTTTCCTGCCTGGAAGTCTAAAATATCCAATAAAGAACTACGGTACAGTTCTGCGATCTGGTAAAATCCCCTGTACAACAGTGAACACTCAAATATTATGGGATTATTTTGAAAGGTGACTCAAAAGGAGTTGTACAAGCTGCTCCGGTTTTATTTCCTCTTGAGTATTTCCAGGTTAATTTGTAAAGGTCACAAAAATAATAAGTGTCAATTTAACTACACAGCTTGCTACTTTTGAATTAATATTCTTCATCTCCCACATAACCATCCCCATAATAAGAACTGTAATTATTACAAATTGTAATATTTTGAGTGAAGAATCATTCTTTTTACATGGCTTAACAGTGCTTTGAAACTTTTGACATTATATAAGATGAGGAAAAAATAATGACATATTTTTCACCTTCCACTCATGCCAGAAAATACTGTCCTCTATCTTCCAAATTATTACGGACAAATTATTACTACAGAATCAATGGGGTAACAAAATTTCATGGAAAAAAAGGAGACACTGAGAGATTTTGTGAGCCCAATTCTGGCATTTTTATGAAATACAGAAAAGGTTTATGCTCACAGATTGACTCCAAAGGAAGTCAAATTAATATGCTGAATAAAAGCAATCACTGTAAAGCCCAAAATACTCCGAGAAACTCTTATTTTAAGACCAGAAAAGAGAGTGATGGGTCCTACATTTTCTCCTGACTCAGAAACTGCTCTTATAGAAGGAAATGTGTATATAAGCTCACCACTGTAAAACAGATTTCAAAAGGCTAGTTTAGGAAAGGACCAGGCTCCATACTTGCCATGTGAACACCCTGGAAGAGAGGCAGCTTCAGGGAGTAGGAGACATGAGAAGATGAGGGAAGGAAAGACTGCCATCTGGGCAAGCCTAAGTAAGAACAGGGACAGAAGGCAGGTAACACTTAATGTCACTACAGCTAGTTCTGAATTTGCTATTGAGAACAGTTGTGGGAAGAGAGCAGCTTTCTCCTAGGAGGCAATTTGCCCTATCTATGGCAATGGATCAGAAGAAAAGTTCCTTTTTTCCTGTCTTCCATATGACAGAAATTATCTTTCTTCTTCATAGGATATTTAAGATTCCAGTGCTAGAAGGAGATTGAAGTATGGTCCAAAACCAGTGCAGAAATTTGTGTGAAAGAGTAATTATTTTACTCCCCTCTCTCCCCAAATGAGTTACTATCCTCCTGCTAATGGAAATTCCCCCTCAGCACAGGTGCCAAACATTAATCTGCTTTAAAACAAGTCCAGTCTTCTCACTTAAACAGAGTCCTTCAATACTTTAAGTCATATGACCACAGAAGGTTTTCAAGATTCATGAGGCCAACTCTGTCTGCACATACGTCTTGTACATGCAAATACATGGACACTAGGGAATCTCATGGATCTCTGATTCCATGTAACCAACTGATGTCTGCTCCCCAAGAGACTGGTCATGAGCAAACCTCTGCAATGAATCAGTTCTGCCTGGCAGCATGGCTGTATGAAAGCTCTAGAGTTCCAGCTTAACCTATAAATCAATATCTGAGTTAACACCTTCTTTACAGTGGAAATGGATATCTGATTTTTGTTCTTACTTCAAGTACAAAGGAAGCTTGACTTGCAGGAATGACACCAAATCTAGACAACAGTTTTGGACACGTCCACATGGCAGTGGAAAATGATCTTTCTAGAGCTAGCCACATCCTTATGTTTTATAGCAAGCAGTCTGAAGCTGGAAAATCTAGCTCTTCCAAACCCTCTCATTAAGGACTTCCCAGTGCTGGTTTACATAAATATCTTGAAAAGCGTCTCCAAAACAGCCACATACAGACAGGAATCTTATCCAGCTAACATGGAAAAAATCTGCTGAAGTTGGACACTCATACCCCAGCTGAAGTAGGTGTGCCTACTCCAACAATTTCAAAATCCAGCTGCAAATTACAAAGAACATCATGGCCATACAAAATATGCTCCTCAATTTTTAAATACACAATCAGACTGCAAGAAAGTAAAACAAAAAAAATAAAATTCCATACCTGCCTGAGGCCTGATGGTTGTGAGAGATTCCAAATAGTCCTTCATGTCTTTGTGTTTGAAGCCAACAGAGATTTCAAAAGGTGTTTTATGTAGTACATTCAAGTGATCAGGATTGGCACCTTTCTCCATGAGCTGCTGTGCCAAGCTCACCTTTCCACTAACGGCTGCCAGCATTAAGGGACTCCAGCCCATCGTCTTTAGAGTGTAGTTACAATCAGCTCCCCAGTCTAGCAATAGATGTACCACTGCCTCATGTCCATGCTGAGCAGCTGCCATCAGTGGAGTGATATCAGGAAGGTCGTCTCTGCTGCTGTTAAGTACATTTGTGCTAAAATGGTCGTAATTGTCCACAAAAGCTCCGGATTCCAGCAACAATTTCACCATGCTGACGTGACCACCTCTGGAGGCCATTGTGAGGACACTGGCTCCTAACTTGTTCTGTGCATTGAGATCAGCGCCATTCTCCAGCAAGATGTGGGCCACGCTTAGATGTCCAAACCTTGGGAGAAAGAGATATGGAGGAGAATTAACACCTTGGATTGCAAAAACCAACATACTCTGAACCTAGAAAACGTTGATACCAAAGTTGCCTATTGACTAAACACACACTGCGAGAGATCACAGACACATCTCTGAATGTGACAATGGGGGCCTTGCTGGAGGAGAGAAATCATCAGCTGAGGATTGTAAACTAAACCATTTCACATATTCCAGTGACCATGCTCATAAAGCAGGCACCTACTGAAGAGGATGGCCTGCTCAAAGCAGCCAAGTGCCAGCCTCATTTTCTGCTGCAGGGCACCAACTCATAACTTCCATGAATCAGAGTGTCACTTTCATCCTCTTATTTCCACAGCTGTATCATATTAACAGATCAAAGCCAGCTTGTTCCCAGGGATTTTAATTAAGTAGCCTCATTACTACTGAACAAGTGGAGTAAAAATTACCAAGATTCAGTGCTAACTAAGAAAAAAAAAAGACCATTTTATCAACTGGAGAGTCTTTTATATTTGCATTATCCCTTGTTTTCCAGTTGTGAACCATCAATGAACTCCCACAATGGAAGAAGACTCAGTGAATACAGGTGTACCCATGAAGCTCAGAGAAGAACACAGTGAGCAGCCATCACTGTTGTCAAGCTAGCTGAACTTCCCTCAACAAGGGGACCAGAGGTGATCTTTAAGAGAAATGGCTTATCAGCAGAGTGGGACAACCGGCCATGAGAACGGCCTTCCCTAAAACAATCAATGGAAAGTATTCTGCTCCTCAGTCAGACAGACCAGCATGGGAGAAGTATCTACATAGTTCAGCCCAACACTGAGCACCAAAACTGAGCAACGAAAAAATGAATTTTAAGAAAATAAGGTGCTTGAGTTGGCTTCCAGCCACATATTCCTTCCTGATAATTGGGGATACCCTGTGCATAAGTTTACACAAGCAGGCAGCCTTTTGTGGCAGAACAACCACAAACTCACTCAGCTAGAATGCAGAGAGGAAGTTTATTTGTTACCTCATGAACCTGGGGATCCCCAAAGCAATACAAAGGCAGAGAAACACGTGCACACAGCTGATTTTATGCATACGTGCTACCTCCTGTCCAATTGCAATAGACCTAATCACAGCCAGAAAATTGAACAGCTACATAAGTCTGAAGCCCACCTTTGCATGCATACTGTGTTTTCTTTCTGGTTATTCATTAAAAAGAAAAGAGAAACATGCTCTTCTACTTTATGCTTTTCTACAAGATATACAGTATTTCTCAATGTCAGCCAGTAATTTCTTGAAATCAATCAGAGGGTTATAGTCATTCGACTTTATTGTTTTTAGGGAATGAGCATATGGTTTTCATTAAGGGGAAAAAAAATCTAAAACTGTTTCTGCAACTTTTTCCCTTTTTTTTAAACCTTCGTAAAATAACCAAATTGTTGAACCTTGTCTTCCTTGTTCTTACTGGGAAACCAGCTGTGTGACTCATTCTTTGGGAACTTTCTATGGCCATTAATTGAAAAGAGAAATGTTGACTTTGAAACAGATTCCTTTTCCAAGAATCCAAGTATTTTAATGTTATGAAATTTAAAAAAAAAACCAACAAAACAAAAAACAACCAACCAAACAAAAAAAAAAAATCTCCAGAACAACAAAAAACATTTCTTCTCTTGATTAAGCATTCAGTTATTATAGGACAGCAATGCCCTCCAATCCTGCAAAATATGCTTGTGAGCTCAAGGTGTGCTTGTAGGAATAAAGACGAGCACCAACACCAGCATTAGCAACACGGGAACCTGCAACAGCCCAGCAGTGAGTTACGCAAAGGACAGCATCACTGATGCAGAAAACAACCGTTTTGTCATTAAAAACCCTCAGCAATGATTTTCCCTATCCTACAGCAAGCCACTTAGGCAAACATGGGCAAGTCAAGTGAAATTAATTTTCTGTTCGCTTCAGTATGTTTTACGTCAGACGTAGTTTTCAACATATACGAAAAGAAACCAAAACCAAAAAACCCACGGAAAATTAAGTAAGGCTACATGCATATACCTATTGTCACAGAGGAGAGCAATGTTTCGTATTTACGCTATGGCAAATTTTGCGCTGGCATAACCAAGAAAATAGCAGGCACTGCTTCAAACACCACACTCTTAACATGAAATGTTTCTGATGCCCCAGGACACCACTTAGCCAATTCTACAGTGGACAGCCCCTCCTCACCCACACCCAGGGATGGGAACAGGGGACGACCCCGATCCCCCGGGACCACTTAGCCATTTCTACAGTGGACAGCCCCTCCTCACCCATACCCAGAGATGGGAACAGGGGACGACCCCAATCCCCCGGGACAATTCCGGGCTCCATCGCCGAGACCGACCGCGGCCTCCAACATGGCGCCCGCCCTCTCTCCCACGCTGACCTGCCCGGCGCTCCCCGGCGCTCCCGGGCGCCCTCCCTCGGCCCGGGCACCGCGCTTCGGAGGGCGAGGGAGCCGAGCGCCCGCGGCAGCCCGGGGGCGGGGAACGCAGAGCCTCGGCGGCCCTCCCTCCCTTCCCCGCCCCGGGGCTGCCGCCGACTAGGCCGGTGCTCCGCGGCGAGCCGCGATGGCGGTCGGAGACCCTCACCTCGGCGCTGATCCTCCTTCCCTCTCCCCCGTACCTGGCCGCTTGCATGAGGGGGCTCCATCCGTAGTGGTTCCTGCTCTGCACCGAGGCGCCCTTCCGCAGCAGGAACCGCACCAGCTGCTCGTGGCCCCCCGCCGCGGCGAACTGCAGCCCCGTGTTGCCGGCCTCGTCCGTGCAGTCCACGGGCACGGCGGGGGTCGGCGGCGACGGCGCTTCGCCGCGGGGCTCCGCCGCCGTCTCCTCGGGGCCGCACGACGAGGAGGAGGGGGCCGCCGGGTCGGCGGGGCCGCCGCCGGGCAGCCCCAAGAGGCGTCGGGCGGTCTCGCAGTCGCCCTGCTCGCAGGCGCGGAGGAAGAGCTGGACCTGGGGGGGCACCCCGCACTCCCCCATGGGCAGCGCTGCCGGGCCCCGAGCGGCTCGGCCGCCCGCCACCGCCCCCACCGCCGCCGCGAAGGCAGCGGGGAGGAGGGGACTCGGCCGGCAGGAGGAGGCCGGCCCAGCGCGGCCGCAGCGCCCCGGCCGCTCTCGCACGGCGTGAAGGGCGAGCCGGCTGGGCCGCTCCTCGGAGCCGGCGAGGGTTATCCCAGCCTGGGCCGGGGGTCTCGGCGCCTCTCTTGCCCCGCTGGCAGCCCCGGCAGTGCCCCGTTGGCCTCGCCCAGCCAGCGCCTGTGTCCTCTCGGCTCCTGCCCCCTCCGCCTGGGGTTTCTGCCCTCCGGATTGCAGCCGTTTCCCGCTCCGTTACTGACTGCCACACAATAAGTGTCTCCGCATTACGTATCCTTCTGCCCGGGGTCATGGCAGCAGGCCTTCGCTATGGGCTTATTCCTTCTCACCTGACACAACAATCCCTTTTTCTTGCTTCACAACGCGACTTCCTACAGCCTGGCGCGGTCCCTCTGTCAGCCGCACTCCGTTTACATGATACTTTAATTGCACCATCCTACTTCGTATCTCCTTTAACTCCAAAGCGGTCTCTCCTTTCAATGAGACACAGGATCCAAAGTTCAGTCTTTTCCCCTACAAACGCCCATTTCCCATCTCCTGGCACCGCTGATTAGTCTTTCAGTTTAAAATCTTTGTGCATAAAATGTTAATTCCTTGTGTGTCTTCAGTTTCAGCCCCCCCCCCGGAAATCCTGAAATCTTTTCTAGGTTAGACTGATTTACAACATCTAAAGCAAGGTGAAAAAGAAAAGAAAAAAAATCTTGAGCTTAGTCACTCAAGAATATAATGTTGTGTCCCTGTAAATTCAGACAGGTAAATTTCTATGAAAATTGGTGACTTCAATGGCAGGACAGGGCACTTGTTACAGGGTGAAGGGTTTGGGGATGAGAAGACTAGGAAATCTTAAAAGGAGTATAAAAAATCTACAAAATGCCACTAAAATGTAGCAATGCCCTGGTTTTAGGCAGTGGCATCCTTATCTTCCAAGTTATACAGCTTTTTTTGGCTCTGATACACTGTCAAGTCCAGATTGCCAGACTATCTTGGCAAAGGGCCAAACAAGTTACACTTGGAGAACGTCTACAGCAAACAAGAGTCTTGGCTGCAGTTATGGGCGCTTTTCCTTCGGGAAAGTACCATTCATAGTAAAAAAAACCCCAACCAAACAAACAACAAAAAAACCCCACAACATATTTATCATTACAGAAATAATAGAAAAATTTAAAATTTTCTGGACAAGGTAGGTATTCAGGTATGCTTCTTTCCTTATATTATAGCACGTGTTAGCTAGAATATTTAAATATGTGTCACCTACATGTATGTTAAATAATTTCCTTAAGCTAAAGAAGCTTACAGTAGCCATCATCAGAGTGAAGACGTATGGCTAGGGAGAATTTTGGTCCAGCCAAAACAGCCTACATCCTTACATTACAACAGTACAAGGAGCTTGCCATTGTCAATAAAGCTGGATGGTGCAATTCATTCTTTGTAAAATTTCAGAACCTGGAAGAAGGGAATGGCAAGAGTGATTAATGCAATACATTATTCATGATTGAAGAAAACTGGGTCATGCTTACCATATCAAAGTGCATGCTCAGATATAGTCAAATTAGTGACAGGATCACTCCAGTTTATCTTTGAGATAAGCTACTGAACATGTTGATCCTACAAATTTATGTTATGTAGCTGATGATTATGCTATCAATTTCTACTAATGGTCTGAAACTACAGACAAAGATATCATGAATATAATTAGGAATCTATCAGCAAAAGATGCAACACTTATTTTAAGAAGTTTGTAAGACATAGGAAATATTTGATGGGGTTTTAAAAATGAGAGGGGAAAAAAATTATTTGTTCTGAATTCTGGTGCTGTCATCTAATGGACATTACTATCTTCAGTTGGCATCCTAGGTATTTATTCTGCTATGATCACTCAGGGATTTCGGTCACTGACTGACAATAATGGCAAGGAAAAATAATCAAATTTCTTCTGAAATTAATAAACTACTATGGAGTATTCTCCTGGATGATGCAGTACCAAGCTCTTTGGAAAATACAGGACTTGATTTCTTCACCAATGAAAGAACAACAAGAAATTCATTCACATCAGTCCTGTGCTAATTTGTATAGGTCAATGTTAGATTGCTCCAAGGTTAAACTAATTTTAGATGATGGAAAAAATCTTAATGAATGAAGAAATTACTTTCAAATAAAGAAGATGAGAAAAGTGCAAGGAACAGAACAGGCCCACCAAAAAGTGCAGAACAGATAAGGCAAAAGTACACACGTGAAGTCAACATCTGTGAAACTTTCTAACGTAAGTCTCCACTGCTAATGATCTCAAAACACCAGTAACACCAGCAATAGGATATAAGCTTTTTTGATGCTACTGGTCACATAACGTGAAATAAAAGAGATAAATGACTTGGAGTCATTGCTTTTCAAGACTTAGAACTCATCATTTGCCAAACAAAGCCTGGGAAACCATTAGAGCATGTAATGTACCTGTAGAACTAGTAAAGTAAGTATAATATGGCAAATGTGCAGTGATGTAGGACTACGAATTGGCCAGGTAACGTGACAAAAAAAATCTGCTGCTCTTGCAGTAGTAATAGGATGTAATATATTTGAACATATACCATGACACATGAGCAAATCTCTACCTTGTATATAATTCAAGATCATGTAATATGGAAAACTGTAAAATTGCCATCAAAATCAAAAGCTTCTCAGAAATGTAAAAATGCAAGAAATCAAGCAATCTGTTTCAAAGAAATCCGTAGAACCAGAAACAGCTGACTCACTCATAATCTATACTATCAAAGTCTAGGGATGGTGGCATCTCAAATGTCCAAGTATGATAGCAATTTAAGAGGTAAAAGACTTATTTTCTACTGTAAAATCTTACTGATGTGAATCACAAGAAAGTCATACTTCTGAGAAAAAGAAAACTGAACTTTTTATTATGTCTTTTGCGTGAAGACACTTATCTCTGCCTTAATGAAAAGGAAGACATGTATTAGAAATACCATCACAGGAAAGAAAATGCTTCCCTGTATCAGTATCACTGAACTTACGTATTTTAACTGTGGTCCTTTCAGGCATAGAACCAGGAACAACCTTGAAAAAAATTCTAAAAACCAAATGGTAATAAGTAGCTACAGTGTAGGGTGACAAAGATTAACTTCACAACATGATATCTTCTTGACTTCTTGGTTAAAATTTTAATCATGGTCTCCACTTTGTTTACTACAACCAGTGCTATACCCTTATGAGGAATTTTCTTCATTTGTATGTTTCAGAATATGCCATAATTTTGACAAACTTCCAAAAAGTATTTGCAACTCAATATTTTAATTCACTGTGTCTGCATGAGACTGTGTGAAAAATCAGTCAGGTTTTCAACATATCATACCTTCATTAACATATCATACCATACATTGTGAGCAGAACTGCAGTTTTGTTCCAATACTTTCTGACAGGTAAACTTCCTGGCCTAGGTTTCCTTTATGTAGGTTATCTCTTTCACTGTCTGCAGTTCATGCTTGCTATTTTAGCTAAAGAGAAAAATTATATGCAAGTAGTACATACCTACAGCAAGCAATTGAATGATGTCTTTGACATGCATGTTCTGTCTGTCTTTAAGCTGTCCTGGCTTGTATGTGGCCTTTTGAGCAAGACATTTCATGTGTGTGTATATTATATGTGTGTACGCATGCACATATACATGTGCACATACATATTCTACAAAGATCTGTAAACTGGCACAGCTGAGGTTTTGCCCAAGTAATCCACTGAATGCTGCCTCATTTTACTGACCTGTCACTAGAAGAATTTCACACCATTCATCAGCCTGATAGAAAATCCATGAACTAGGTGACGGTTTCTATCTCAGTCATCAAGTCTGTGTTTTTAATCTGTTTTATTTTCAGGGTTCTTCCTCTCGTCTCAATTCCTCAATCTCTCTGCCTCTGCCCTATACACCTAGCTTCCCTTTTGACCCAAAGCATGCTCTGTAAAACAGGGTTCCTGCTGAAGCACCGAGGACCCTTTGGCACTGGGGAAGCAGGGTGTGGCTCATTTCGTGTTTTGCACATGCTGTGCAGCTGTCTCAGAGACTTCCAATGAAAATACATTTATTAAATAAAAAATCACTGGCACTGCTAGTACAATAGGCTGAATAATAATATTTTAAAAATATTTGTGCTAACAAAAGAGAGAAAGATCAGCCAAGGTGAGAACTGGGTGGGTGTTGCAGGGCAGTGCGATTTTATGCACAGTTAAAACAATGGTGAACAATGAGGTTGTAGGTCCAATGCTATCTCCAGTGAGTATGTTTTATAATTTGGATGATTCCTCCTCTCCTTAAGCATATTTCCTATCCAAAGTATTCATACTTCATGTTGCCTATCATATTCTTCTGACTTTTTTTTCTTTAGAATATGTAAGCATTGGCTTTTTCTAAAACTAGGAACTTTATTCTGAAATACATTATTTGATACTTTATTTTTACTCTGGAAGTGTGAATTTAGTAACCTGTTTAACTTATTGAAAAGGCAGTCTTCCCACACTATTTCCATTTTAGATTTTTGCTTTTTACACACAAAAGAAAAAAAGGAAAAGTTTGGATGATGTAAATTTTAAATCTTTTGCAAAATTGAATAGCTCTGTTTTTTTTCTATAATGTGTATGTCATCACTAAAAATAAGTACTTTTTAATAACTATACAGGTGTCAAATAGTTCATCTTATCTTACCTCTTAGATGTTCCCTATATGTAAAACTATTCCTTCAAAAAGCTCATGTATTTTAGGTGAACTAAATACACCTGCATTTCAAACATATTTCAGAGAGCAACAGATACACCCTTAATTTCAGCTATTACATTCACTATAATGTAAATTCTTATGGGCGATTACATATTTTTGTGGTTATCTTTTTCTCTTAGTGCTTTTTGAGAGGTTTAGTTAGTATTCCGGGTACTTTTTGAGTTAAGAAAATAATTACTGTTTTAAAAAATGAACTTTTCAAAGGTATTGATTATCCTACTGATCTTCTGTTTAATTTGAACAACTAAGGGCACAATAGATATTTCTAGATAAGTACTTAGAGTTTTTATATTACTTGTTTGGTTATCCTACTTATCTTTGGTTGAAACTCCTGAAGCAACTGAAATTATAACTCATTAAACACTAAAAAATCATAACAACTTGTTTTAATTTCCATCACTATTCAACCTGAAAGAAAAAAGGGAACTCCTTTAAAGGAACTCTTCCATGAAAATTTTGCTACAAGTTTTATGACTAGCAGTAAACTTGTTCTATTGCCTTATTAACTGTAGATTTTTTTTCCTCTGGGGCTTATTTGTATGTTCAGAGAGAATTCTTTACACCTTAACTATTTCAGCTCAAAATGTTCCGTCTTCCCGTCACATTTACATCCCAAAAATGTTTGAAAGGGTTTGAGAAAACACATTTTGCCTTCATATACTTTACATTTTGTACAAACTTCTTTGTGAGTGCAAATAATTGATTCTTTATAATTTTTACATTAACCTCATTACTGTACATTCTCTTGATAAATTTCCTCTGGTTTATGTGATTGGACATCATCCCCAGGGAACTACTGTTTGCTAGCAATACTTTCAATCCCCATTGTGATGGTGATCACAGAAAGTCTTCACCCATTACTTTACTGTAAGAGCATTATTACTGCTGAGAGCAGTTCTGCCATATTTGGTTCTGTTTCCCAGTTTTTAGTTTCAGAACTTGCTTTAGTCATGTGATCATGTTCTTGTGCTTCTTCCATGTTGCTCTAATACTTAAAATGCTTAAATAAAATACAAGCTCTTATAATATTTAAGAACCTCTGCAGCAGAACTCTGGGGGGTTTTTTGGTTGTTTTTTTGGGGTTTTTTTCCTCACTCTTCTAAATTAACTCTTCTTACTCAGAAAGATGGCAAGCAAGGAGACAAAGCAAACACTGGCATACAATAACTGCTGCCACCTGACTCTTCAGACCCAAGGTTTGCTAGACACGGCTTCCTCTATATGCAATGTAAATTCTCATGTCCAACACACTGACATTTAGTAGTTGTCTACAAAACATATTGAAACTAGATTGTATGCCTATATAATTACCTGTGATAGCTAGCTGTATTGCTGAATAAGAAATAATCTGTCTATACACTCTTTGCAAATCCACCTAAATTACTTGATTTATACTAGCTTGCCAGAATCAGAATCAGTCATTGGTTTTCAGAACCTTTCTGTCAGAACATGGCCTCCAGAGTAGTTGAGTCTGCATTTGTTGTCACCTGCAATATTTATTATCATGTGAAATCAGGAAGAGCTCATAGATGTATGCTCTGACCCTGATAGTGATGAAATTTTCCCTCTTCCTTAGAGATAGTTTCATTCCTTAGTTTCCCTTCCTTAGTTGGTTTCATTCACGCCTCAGTAGTGCTGGAGGGCACCACCCAGTGCTGTGTACTGGGCTGAAGTTCTCTCTCTGGGCATGACCAAACTCCTCTGCTGGATTGATCTTGACAGGCCTCCAACAGAAGAGGATGTTGCAGTGCACATAGTCTCTTTGGAAAATGCATGGAGCAACGACGCCTCAAAGACATTTCCAACTCCCTACTGCATGTGAGAGAGAGACTGTATCCAGTTATGCTACATTTATGTTAAAGTATTTCAAACGCAAAATCAGGATCTGTCACATAATCTCACAACCTCCAGATTACAAATTTAGGCTTCATACTGTTAGGGGCTAAAGTAAAACAAGCAGTATGGATATGTTGTTGAGTATGAACCAAATCTGAAAGTTCTAACTAGTGCTACTGTTGGTTTTTTTCTGCTGATTCTGTCAAGCCATAGAATGGACTGCCCATTATATGTATAATAAACTTGGGATTTTCACTAGTCTTCTGGATTTCTCTCAATGAAGCTACATGAGTTAACTTCTTTTTTTCGACCAAGAACACTCCTTTCTTCAGTAAAAAAAGCTTGTCATTAATGCCTGTATCTTCTTAGCGTGTGTTCTGCTCTACTTCTGAAGCACATGCTACTCTAGAGGCAGTAGAATGGACGAAGCCTGGATTCCCATCAATTTGTTTCCTTCGACCCCTAAGCCTTTGACAGTCCTTCTGTGGGAAATAACGTCCCTTGCTGCAGCTCTGAAAATTTCTGTCCGTAGACAGCAAGCCTTGGGACTATCCCAATTACTTCCAGTGGCCAAAGCAGCTTGCTATGGCCCTGGCAGCTCTGTGCCATCAGAGCTTTCCCTTGCTGGGGAAATGGCACATTTGCCACGCAGCTTCCAGTGCTTATGAAGGTCCCTCAAGCTTCAGGGCGACCAGATCACTTTTCCCTTGAAGGGTGACAGCAAAGGGAACATGCCTTCCTCCATCCTCCCCACATCCCAGCTGTGTGTGATCCGGCAGAACTGGGATGACCTCCACTCCCTCCCTGCCCCGGGATGTGTCAGGACCAGCGCTGGTTCCACCGGTTGTGTCCTCGGGGAGAACGCGGAGCAGGCTGGAGCCGTGTGCCTTCCCTGGGGTGCTGGAAACCTCGGGGGCCAAACAACCTTCCGAGCACCAGGAAGCCGAGGGACACCGTTCCCGGGGAGGCGGCTGGCAGGCGGCAGGGGCGCAGCACGGCCGGGGGACGAGCGGGACGCGTTCCTTGCTCGGGGGTACCGCTCCCCGCCCCGCGGCAGCGCCCGTGCCCGGCTCTTCCGCGCCGCTCCCCTCCGGGCTGGCCGGCGGCGGGGCGGGGAGGAGGGAGGAGCCGGCAGCGGAGGAGCCGTGCCGGCTTCCTGGCGGGGCAGCGCTGTGGCGGGCGGGTGTCGCGGCGTGGGCAGGTCCGTGAGAACTTCGCCGAGTCTCTCCGGGGCGGAGGCGCCCCCGTGTCCGTGAGACGGCAGCCGCCGCCCGCTCGGCATGGCCGGCCGCTTCGGCCGAGGGATGTGCTGGGGCAAACGGGGCCGGGGCTGCCGGGGCGAGGGCGCGCTGCTCGCCCTGGGACTGCTGGCCGCCCTCGGCTTCCTCGTGTGGCGGCACGGCCCGCCGCCCCGGCACGCCGCCCGCCGCGCCCCGCCGCAGCCGCCGACCCCCGACTCCGAGCTGCTGCGGCGGCCGGTGTACGCCAAGCCGCCTCTGGACCCGGGGGCGCTGGGGGAGCTCGGCCGGGCGGTGCGGCTGGAGCTTAGCCCGGCCGAGAAGCGCCGCCAGGAGGAGAGCATCCGCCGGCACCAGATCAACATCTACCTGAGCGACCGCATCTCGCTGCACCGCCGGCTGCCCGAGCGCTGGCACCCGCTGTGAGTACCGCCGGGGACAGGCGGGGCCGGGGCAGAGGAGCCGCGCCTGCCGCTGCTGTGGCTCACAGAGCCGCTCCGCCAACCGGAGAGTTTGCTGGCAGCCGTCAGCGCGGGGTAGTTGTGTCTCTCTCCAGTACCTCTCGCTCAGGAGCGTGAAGGTTTTTGGAAACTTTCCCATCACAGGCGCTCTGCGATCTCTGCGTTCGCTCTCAGAGTCGATTGGTGACTTTGCCAGGCTGCCGCACCTACACAAGGCAGCACGATGTTGCGTGTGCAGGTTGTTTTCCCACGTAGCCCTGGCAGCGTGTTTTCAGTCCTTAAGCTACGCTGCTCTGCCACTTTTCTCCCGCTGCTGTCCCCTGGGTAAGTCACCATGGGCAGCAGAATACTTTATCAGTCACTCCCAGCTTTACAAATGTTACGCTTCCCAGACTTCAGCTGTGCATTGTATTCAAATGTCTTAAGACACTCAGTTTAAAGGAGATTGTTTTATCGGCAGTTTTACCAGGAGTGAAATAGAAATGGTGCACACACTGAAGTGGGACTGTACTTGATCCCGGACGCATAGTTGCTGGGACAAATTACATTTACAAATTACATTTACAGTTATGACACTGGTGGCAGATAAGGGCATAGGCAGTTGTAAACGAAGGGTTAGATAGTGTTCGATGAGGTGGCTCTAGTTTACAGGCAGCTGTGAAGCCAGCGTGGCACAACAGGTCTGACTGTTCTGCACTTACGCAAATACTCGGTGTGGCACCGTCTTGGGCTCTCCTGTGAGTGAGTTGCCAGCTGGTGAGAGGAAGGGCTAGTCAATTAATTAATATGCTGGCCATCACAGGAGATGGGATGGAGCCACGGCTGCTACTGACTCCTCACAGGCCTCACTTCAAACACAAAACAACCTCATAGCTCGGCTTCAGCTGGTTTGTTTTGTTGCAACAGGTTTGTACGATATGGTAGCAAAAAGCTGTGGAAAAAGCAGGGCTCTGGATCTCCCGTGCATTCACTTCACGCCGGTGTGTCCTGCCCAGTGTTTCACCAACTCTAATTGTAAGTGCTGAATCTAAAACATGAATCTTATCACGGCTTTCAAAAAGTTGCAGTGCAAATACAAGGCTTTTTCGTCATAAGCAAGTCTGACACTAGGCTTGTTTTTCTTAGTTATTATTTCCCTCTTATGAGCAGTCTGTAGATCATAGGTCAAAAAGGACCATTTTAGTTTGATTTCCATGGGAAGAATTAAATCATTTCAATGAGTTATTTTGGACTCCTGCCATTTCTGTATGACAGGATGCTAGCAGAAATGGAAGGTTACAGTTGTTGAATAGGGGACATTATAGATGGGTGTGGGTGACTATTCTAGAAATGAAAATAATTTAAATAGATTTTGCTACAACAGCAGTCCCTTTTTGATTTGAATATATGGATGCTGAAATGACAAAATATATCCAAACCAAAAGAATTACAGAAGCATCAGTGACATAATCTCAGAGATAACTGCCTTCTGAAGCTGGGGCTGTATTGTACTGTTGGCAGGTGCTTCATGCCTTTGTGCATAATTAAATCTAAATTATGGCAAAAATGTCACAGAGCATCTCTCCAACTCACACAGCAAATGTAAAAACTTTACCAAAGGCAATTTTGCAATGAAGTGCTAATTCCTTCTTTCAAGATGGAAGACCATGTAAGAGATTGAAGTGCAAAAAAAAAAAAAAAGAAAAACATATTACCAAGCCCACAGCCACAGAATATACATTGCACTTTGTTGCAAGATTAGAGGTTATACAGTTTGAAATGTCAAATCTAGGGAATTTTTTTTTTAAGATGGTATGCTTGACTATTTATGACCTTTAATGAACATTTTAGTGATGGATGAGGCAACAATGATGGGAAATCAGTAGTAATAGTAGATGGCATCTAGGCTTCAGCAGTCCACCAAAATGATGCAAAGGCTAAATTTTAGATGTGATCAGTGAAACAACTTTGGTACCGGAAGGTGACAAATGCATCATTTTTTTAGTGGAGTCCCAGAAGAGAACCAGAGAACTGTGTGCTGGCAGGCCTTGGATCTTTTCCAGGCTTCTTATCTACCAACTGTGGTAAAGGAAAGAGTTAGTAACAGATGGGAGGGTGCGATCTATTGAGAAAGTCAACAAGGCTTTTGTCAAGGATGACGTGTCTCATGAATCTATTTGAGTTCTTTGAAGGTTATAATTATATGGATAAAGAAGTGTGTTGTTACTTGATTAAACAACTGTGAAGTAATGTGGAAATTCCTTGCATTTATAAATAACTGAGTAGAAGCTGTGAAGCATTTGTTTTGGGTTTTTCTGTTTTGGTTTGGTTTTTTGTTTGGTTGGTTTTTGGTTTTGTTTGTTTTAAGGAGTGAAGAGTCACTGATAAAGTCCCACAGAAATCTGTGTCGACTCAATGCTATTCAACTTACAGCATGGCTTTCATAAAGGAGTGACTGATTTACAGGTCTTCAACCTGAAAGACAGGTGGCCTTCTGGAAGTGTACCTCCTGCAGGACTGCTGCAATACATGGTTGATGCATGAAAGTGGATAAAACAAATTCTGCCACTTCCCTGTTCCAAAAATCTATTTTCTGTAAAGCATAAGGAAGTCCATCCACTAGAAAATTTAAATGAAATATTCAGGAGATATTGACAGATACTATGCTTGGAGACTCTGTTCTGGCCTATGGGCTTTTGGTCTGTTTCAGCATATTCTTGTGTGTGTGGAAATTTTAGATACCAATAAAATGGGAGGATTGAAGGGAAACAGAGACAACATTACCACCACCTGGGTGCCCCACTGCTCCTTTTGGCATTAATGTCTTCCCACAGTGATCAATGAACCCACTCTCTGTGTGTGAATTGGTGAAATCATTTGAATCCAATGAAAACTAGAGTTTTTGCTAATAAGATAGAGAGTATCTGAACCAGTAAGCTGTTAAATGTGATATGCAAAATGATTGCACAAGGTGTTGCTGTATCAGAAACTGATGCAAAAAATATTTTCCTACTGCTGCATGTTGTACATCCTGGACCTGCCATAGGAACAGAAGTGTGGCAGGTATTTGCTAATATCTAATACTGCACAGGAAGGGAAGAATAGTTTGGCTGAGATTACTCTCTCAAATAATGCATTGATTGATGATATTTGACTATGAATCCAGGAAGTTTCAAATTTAGATCTTTCTCTTATTAATATATTCCTGACAGTGAAAATATTCAGCAAGTCATTATTCCTTCTTGTTCCCACCACTGTAACTTGCTTTTTGATGATCCTGTTTCTATTGACCCACAGACCCAAAGAACTCGGCAACTAGTGTTGTTTGCTTTAGACAGTTTCTGCTTCCTTTAACTGTCTGAGCTTGACATCAGCAACTGATAATGTGTTTCATCACACAGGTATTCTTTAGTTTTATTGAAAGTATACATATAAACAAATAAACATTATGTATAAGAAATCCTTAAAAATGTACATTTGGAAGAATCTTATGGATAAGAACGTAAGCTACTAAGTGGTGATACAGTTTGTACAAGGCTAGAAGTGAAATAAGCCATAGGGTCAGAGAAGGATGGAGGTTAGCGGGAAGCTTTGGGGGTATCTACTCCAACCTCAAAGCCTCCAAGGATGGAGATTCAACAACCTCTTTCAAGGCTCCATCACTGCCACATTGATTTCTTTTTCATTTTTCCCCTGATCATAAGGTCGTCTGGATGGCCCAGCTTGTCTTCCCAATATCTTCATTTCTTGAGTTTGTACTCATAAAGGGAGCAACAATTATAGCAAGCCTCCTCTGTCAGACTTTGACTTACTGAGGGTCCTGTTGGGGCTGTGATGTGATGAGATCGGGGCCATGGGGTTTGGCTACTGCTGCTGCTGCTCCACCTTCCTCTCCCTACAACAGCAGGTCTGCATTGTGTCCCATGGGGCTTCTTGTTGTGTGCTTGTTTTACAAGACTGTAGGGCTAGGCAGACAACTGATACATTCTCTTAGCCTTTTACAGCTTATTACAATGTGTAAGAAATACATTTCCAGTTTTTCTATTTGGGTCTTTTAGATTAAGGGCTATTTTTCAAGCATTGTTCCAGATTTTAAACATTCTACTTTTTTTTTCTCCTCTCTATACTACAGTAGGGATGCATTGCTCACTTATTTTGGGGATAGTTTCTGTAAAAGCACAAAAGTTACCTTTTGGCTGCCTCTTGGTACAAAAGGAACAACTCAGGAGTAGGCACTTTTGTGCTGACTCAGCATTTCATGTTGTCTCTTTCATGGTAGAAGCCTGATTCAGCCCTTGGGGTTCATTTTATTTGTGATCACAAGGAAATGGATTTTTAATTCTTTCCTGTCTTTCCTAAGTAGCCACAAAAGCCACCAAAATATTGAATGTGGTCTGCATAGTATTTTTCAGCTATAAAAAAAAAAGTTTTCGAGATTTGTTCTTTAATTCTAGATAATCTGTGTTTTGGAGAGATTCTTTATAGCATTTTTTGATATACGTGTGATTTTACGTGTATGTGTAAGTATCAGTGCATATATCCTTAAGAGTCTTTGTATAGATAGCTGGATACAAACAAATGCTCAAATTCCTCTGTCATCATCATTTATGCCTATAATATTATTTATTTTGGGAGAATATTATGTTTGACTTTAGCATAACCATCTTGTGCTAAGATTTTTCTGTCTTTCAAAACTGTTTTTCCTGTTTGTTGCCATATTTGAATTTGATTCTCTCAGAGTTTCTCTTTCTTCTGTGGTTTGTTTTGTTTCTGGGCTGTAAATACTAAATTATACCAGGATGTTTGTCTGATAGTATCTTGCTAGCAAGATACTATATTTCCCAGAATAAGCCTTGCTGCTAGGTTTTGGTTTCTTTTCTACTCCAAAAATCACAGCTATTCCTGCCAGGAGTTTTAACCTGACTGCTCTGGGAAAAGGTTCAGCAGCTGAGTGCTTCCCTCCTCAGCCCACACTGAGTGTCTGACTTCATCCAGGAGCTTCTCTTTCATCTCTTACCTAAAGGTGAAACAACTGCAGTGACCAGTGACTTTTTTTTTTTTTTTTTAAATAGTGTATATAGGAAATAGAACTCTTTGAAGAGGTGAGCTCCAGCAGCCTGACCTTTCTGGCATATCCCTTCCCTCTAAACATGCACCTAATGCCCAGAGCTGTCTTTGGCATGGGTATTCCCATGCTTTGCATCTGATCAGGAGACACAGCACACTACTTCTTACAAGAAAAGGCTTTGCATAAAAATCTGAAGAGTGTGCTTGGTATAGGAGTTTTGTAACACTATGGTCATTTGTTTGCTGTTAGGATTTTTTGGTTTGATTTCTGAGCTTTTCGGAAATATATAATTGGTTACTAGTAACTATATTAATCATAATGCCTTTTAGTCATTTAGTGTTAGTTGGCAGGATTTCTTTCATACATAAACAGGCTTTAGACCTTCAAAGCAACGTTTCTCTAGGACATTTCATTCTTTCCTCATCCAGTAAGTAGGGTAAAAATAATTCTTCCCTATGATTGTTTGGTTTTTTTGTTTGTTTGTTTTTTTTTTTGTTTTGTTTTGTTTTGTTTTTTGTTTTTTTTTGTTTGTTTGTTTTTAATAAGAAGACTTGCATTTTAAAGCAGTACAAAATGAAGCAATCTTTCCACTATTGCTTTGACATTTAGGATATTTTGCTTCTTTTGTTTCCTGTCATCTGTAAAAATGTGTCACTTTTCTTTGTCATTATGCTTTTAACAACCCCCAGCAAATGTTTTCCAGAAGATCTCACATGATTATTTTTCACCATTTTTCTTTCCAGCTTCTGGTAGACTTCCTCAAATTCCTTTGACATCTTGATCATTGCTTGGTTTCAGCTGATTTAATTTTTAAACTGAAAAAGTTCCCAGATTTGTGACTGATAGTAAACAAAATTTGATTTATTTTTTCTTTTTAATTCAGAAACTGCTTTTATTGCAAACAGTTGTTTATAAGGTTCAGGTGTGTCCACACCTTATTTATAGAGATGAATACAATAGCTTCTTTCAGTTATTGCTTTACAAAATTTTTTTTCTTGGCCTGAATTGAATTGCTTGCACTAAAGTAAGTTTGTGAATGTAGGTGTAGTAAATAGTATGTCTCTATGGAAAGGTTAAATGTATCTCACTATCCTGGAAAAAAATTGAAAACATTTGAGCAAAATGTAGCCACTGTTTCAGTTCAGCAAAATAAAAAAAAAAAAAATGAAGTGGATTTCCCCATTGTCACATGCAGAATTTCCTTCTCATCTGCACATCCAGAATCTGGGTCAGTTAGGAAATTCTGTAGCCTTTCTTTAATAATTTGGAATTAGGAGGTGTTATGGATTTCCTACATTTGTGGATTTTAGGATACAGATTTAGTCAATTCTCCTAATTGGTCTTTCTAGACATTTTTTTCTTAATGTATTTTTAACCTGTCTTAAACAGATTTGCTTTCTGTGTCCACCCCCTGACTTCTTAACAAATATTTTCTTTTGTTTCAGACTTAGTGTCTTTCTTTCTTACTTCTCATAATGTTTGTATACAAGGCAGCCCAGCCCATTATTATCTGAAATCTTAAGACAGCTTTTGGCAGTCTGTCTTGTCAAGACCTTCTTGTCATTGGGAGAATAATTCTGTAGAACATTAAATAACCTGGAAAACTGTTTCACAATCAAGCCAGCCTCTGTTTCCACAGACTTGATCATATAACAGTGTTGTAGACTGTACAGGGGTGCTTCCTCTAACATGGTTTGTTTCAGCAGATATAATTTAGGGAGCTTTTAGCCAGCCTGCTGGGCTGGGATGGGCAGTGGGGAAGTGTGGGCCAGCATCCTGAACTCACCTGCTTAAGTGTTCCAGCCTTGCCCTGGATAATCTGGCCATTCTGGCAGTTATCAGCACCTTGCTGCTATCTGCTTTGCTAACCATGCCAAGACACACCTTCTGTAAGCTGTCAATGCCTTTTTCTGCAATAGTTGAACACGTGACCTGTGTAGGTGTGTAAAACCAGGTGAAGCCTCTCCATGCCAAGAGAAACCTTTTTTTTTTTTTTTTTTTTTCAATTGAAAAATAAAAATCCCTGGACTGGCAGTTGGATCAAGGTAGTCTTATGTGAGCAAAGAAATTTGGCATGAAAAGTTGGGTAGCATTTGGAGGAGATAAGAATAATATTTATTATCTTTTAATTCCACTGGAAATATTGCACTTTTGTATCCCAGGCTTTGGATGGTGTTACTTTTGACTCCTGTACTGCATTTTATCCATAGGTTACTCTCTCACAGAGAGGGGTGAGGAGTGGATGTTCGGCTATATATTCATCCTGGAGTACTGTGGGGTGACTTACAAGCCAGTGCTGTCACTTGTGTCATGCTGCAGGGCTTGGGATGCTTGTGGATGGATGTGCAGAGCCCCAAGCTGCAACTTGGGCAAAAGTAGAAAAGGGGGTAGAAGATCCAAGTACTGCTGTGTTCTCTACCATGGCTTTGGGAAGGTGAGAGAAGGAGGTGTTTTCTCTTAAGTGAAGATACTGGGCAGATTCCAATGCCCACATTGCTGCCTCTGCAGTTTATGGAGTGGGAATGAAGATGGTGAAACTAGATTGAGATGTCCATGGATGCTGCCATTCATCCCTATCAGCCTCATTTACTTACAGCCTACAAAATGCCACTTTTGAGCACACCTCTTACTGAAAGAGCAGTTTAAATCCTTGTTTTAACTGTTCCAATTAGGAGGAGGAAAGGAGGTTGTGTGGCAAGCCAGCATGTCTGTGGCCCATCACAACAAGCCCAGCCAGCCTGGTTCCTAGCCCACCATGTGAAAGCCAGCCTGAAGTAGGACCCTGGCAGTGTTTTCCAGGTGACACTGGATGGGGTGTATATGTCACATACTGTAGCCACATAAACCAAATTAAATCAGCTTCAGCAGTGATATGTGCTGTTTTGCACTTCTTGAGAGAAGCTGTGCAATCCTGAACTTGCCTAGGGCATTCACACTGAAACTTCAAACCCAAAACTTAGCAGTATACCTTCCAAAAGTATTAAATAATTTATGAGCAGTTTGTGTTCTTAACAAACCTTTGAAAACTCAGAGAACATTTCATATTTTTTTTTCTTAAAATATAAGTAACCATGCATATAGAAGATCAAATTTGGAGATTAAAATACTATTTTCCCTTTCTGTATCATTGTTACAGTTGTGGTGAAAGTCTTAAGTAAGAGCATGTCAGCAACCATTCCTAATTAACTCATGGCAGTGTGCCCAGTGTGCACACATTCATGCTCTCTCTCTCTGTGTATAGATACACATCTCCTAGAGAAACAGCTCTTTACAAAGAAATAAATTGAGTGATTACATTAATTGACACAAATGTTCTTGAAAACAACCCATTTAATTTTGTTTAGGCATTTCCTGAGTGATGTCTCCTTAGTTTCTAATAAATAACCTATTGTAAAACTTGCTAACAGAAGACTTTGTAGTGTAGTAGACTCCAAGGTTAATTTATTAAACTTGTCAGCTATTTACTCCCAGTTAGACTGTGACTTAAAAATGCAGTGTTAAAAAGGCAAAACCAAAACCTCACAAGAATTTGGATGTTTGGCTTCAGTTTGCATTTTGTGGACTTAAGATGTTTGAGTAGAAGCTGTCAAGAAACATAGAGAAAAGGTGACACGTAGTAAACGTGGTTTTGTGTTCAGGTACATACAAGCATTATTTTTTCTTTCTACCCATCTAGAGACTTAAAGATTTATGGATGAACACATTTAGAATTCTAAAATATAGCTGTTGTCTTAGGGTAAATGGACCAGAAATGCCAGAAGACAAAGCTTTCGTTCGTTTTATGCCTGTCTTATGCCACAGTGATCAAGAAGGAGAATCCCTGGAACACCCACCCAGTGTGGAGGAAGGTGCCTGAGGGTAGTGGAGGATGATGTAGAAGCAGGATGCTGCTGGAGCATTGTAGTGTCTCTGTCTGCTCCTTGGAAGATGGTTGGGGCAGTCCTGGCCATGTTTTCTCTGAGTGTCATAAGTGACACTCTCTGAGTGTCACAAGGCTTCTGCCTTGTGGATTTTCTAGTGGATCTGCAGAGAGCAGGAGTGACCGGAGGCAGAGACTGAGCAGGTGTCATTCCTTTGTATTGCCATACCTGTCGTGGTTATTATTCATTATATACCAGTGTTTGTCATTGAAATCTGAATCCTGTTTAAAACTATATGCATTTATTTTGGTACCTCTAGAAAAGTGTCTTGAATATGTAGGCAACAGGTTTTTCCTCAGTGACTGATCCTGGTATCTGATAACTGTTACCAAAACCAGGTTGACTAAAGATATGTGTACTTCTCTGAAGAAAATGAACCCACTCAACATGCACAACATGTCATTTTTAATTTAGGTAATTGTTTATTTTAAAATATATTTAATTATTACAAACCAGTAAAGTTCCTGTGATTGAATAAGATAAGGAGAATAATGAAAGAATGTTGGTCTTCAAATGCATCTGCATTTCTTTTCCATGCTTGGAAATGTCATGCTTGCAGGCAACTAATTTCCTCATGTCTGTATTAGGCTTTTACCAACCGTTTGGTAGTTGTAATGACTAGGTTCAAAGTGATGTATCATAGCTAGTGGTAGGGACCATAGGTAATTTCCTATAGTCATTTAACTTTACTCATAGACAAGTTAAGCAACTGTTCCACAGTCCAACCTCTATAGACAAGAGGGAGATGAAGTCTCTTGGGCTGTGCTGGATCAATAGCTTAAGCTGGATCTGTCTTTATGAACCTGCAGAGCCCAGACGATCAGTTCAAGAGTGACAGGCAGTTTTTTGGATGAATAATGTGAGATGTGATTAATCCTGTCTTAACATGATCCTGTATTGGAAAGGACGGTGTTATGGGTTTGAGGGTGGCACTAAAGAGCACCCTACTCAGAAGCCAAAAGCAGTTTGCAGTATAGTATGCATAAATATACATTCCCAGTATCTGCAAAAACATATTTTGGGGCTTCTGTCACCAGCTGCTGTCATTTTACTGACATATCGTAATTGATATGCATTTGTTTTTCTGAATAATCCAAAGTAGGAGTGAAATGATTCACTTGGAAAGTAGGAGCTGGGATACTTGGCTGACACATGGAGAATAAAAGTACATCTTGAAGTTTGCAAATGTGAAAACAGAAGATGGGCTGCTAAGGCGCTTCTGTGGTAAACAGGAGTTGAGAAATGGAAAAGATGAGTTACGACCACTAGGCTTTAAATCAGGTTTCATACTCATAGTGGGTTTTTTGAAGATTTTATTTCTGGTGAAGTGGTAATGTTTAGTGTCCATATGCATCCTACTTAATTGTTATTCAGCAACACTTGCAAGCATTTCCATTTCAGGGATTCATTAGTTTTTTGAAGATTTTCTTATGCTATAATTTTTCCAGGGTTTAAATGCTTTGGGTTTGTAATCTCCCGAATGGGATTAATTTTTAAGGCTTAGCAAAACTCTTTAATTACAGAAAGATAAGGAAAAGTGTTCCTCACTTTAGCAACACTATTTGAGACTGCTAACAGCTGAGATCTTCTAGCAATATAGCAAGAAATATGTGCCTTGGAAATAATATCCGAGATAGACATGCAAATCTACACAGAAGTTGAATAACGTGGATTTTTGTTTGTTTGTTTGTTTTATTTTGTTTTTTTTGTGTGTGTTTGTTTGTTTGTTTTTTGTTTTGTTTTTGGTTTTGTTTTTTTAGTAGGGGGTCAGGGTACTGCTCAGGTCAGGGTGGCTGTGCTGGCCCAGCAGCCTGCCCTGCTACCATGGTGGGTCACTTCTCTGCACTCCTGTGCTGCCTTCTACCATGGAGCTGTTAAATTAAACCCATTTTTTAGTGCTGGCCTCTTTCTTGACTTTGGAAACCTAAGAAACGTGTGCTCTGGTATGTCCTGTAGTAGGGTGACCTTTTCCTGCAGTGTGGGGTGTGCTCAGGGAAGGAGGCAGCAATGCACAGTGAATCACAAACAGTGTGGGGGTTGCCTTGCTCTGTGCCAAGTCAAGTTTCCCATCTCCAGCATGTAATTTCAGGCAAATACGTGAAGTCTTTAATCTATAATTAAACTTACAAGCTTCTTTAGACCTTTTGGGCTTCCTTTCTTTATAAGGAATACAGCATTATTAATCTATGAATCCTAGTGACGTATTTTTCAAAGAATGTTTTCCTGGTGTTTTTAAAAATTTATTTATATTTTCCTTCAGTTTTCTGAAATGAGTGTGTAGAGATCCCATTTCCATTAAGAAATGAACGCAAAATTACCTGGTAAAAATGACTGATATATATGGATATTTTTTTTCCTGGCAGTATTGAGCAGAAATGTTTTTCAGTAGGCTAAAGTAAATATGTATTTCTAAAATTGGATTCACACAGTGGATTTTTCTGCATTAAAAATAAAGAAGTTAATTAAAATGTCACTCGTCACTCCTTTGCATTTTTTATGTGTCAATACATGAATGTCTAGCTAAATAAATCAATTCTATCACCAGGTGTTGGTGTGAGACAGTTCCCTCTGTGAAAGCCCCTCAGGACCAATTACAGCCTGGAGGGAAAGGCATTTTTGTACTTCACTAAATCAGTGTGTTTGTGTGTCTGTGTGTACCTACCTATGTATATATGTCTGTATGCATGGGTGTTAAGTAGCTTTTGGGTGCTTCCTTTGCCCGAGTGTCATTTGTCCATGTTGCTTCCTCATTGTCATGTATTTATTACAGAACTACTCTACAGACTTTCTGTTTTCATCGTAAGAATTATAATTTTAGACATAATAAGGTTCAGATTTTTTTTCTTCCTATACAATGGATCTTAATAGATACTGCCTAATCTTGAAAGAAAACTTTAAGCTTTTTTAAATTGCAGACACAGCAGCCTTGAGTTTGTTAAAATATTCTCAAGTATCTTTAAATTTTCTATTGCTATAGGTAAGCTGTTTGCTTTTAATGTCATTTTCTTAGTGTTTTGGGGAATTTTTGTGCTCCTAAATTGACCTAAGGGATTTTCCTGTCATGTTTTCTACTGATCAGTTTTAATTTCCCTTTTCAGCTCTGGAGGACTCACTGCTTTTCTGTTTTGGTAGCAGGGATGTCCTTCCTGCTTTGGTATCTGTTGTGACTTAGCAGTCTACAGAAGTTGAAGTCTGTCCTTCTTCCCCTTACAAGCCTTGGTGACTCCAGGCAGTAAAAACTGCCAGTATGGAATACTCTAAGCAAAGAGGAGAAATTGTAGAAAATGCCATCGTTATTTTAAAATTCTTCTAAACCAGGGGATTCTCTTAAGAATTTATACATTTGGCTCAGCTATAAGTTTCTTGGCATCCTTATGTTCATTTAGGGAAGTTCATATATATATATTTATAGGAAATACATTCTGGAGCTTAATCCAAAGGTTTGCAAACTTTCTGGCTCTCCATAGAGCCAAACCCATGCATTTCTATATCTGTTTTAGGTTTTCGTGGATTTTACTATTAGATTTTGCCAGTTGTGTGGCTCTCCAAATTCTGCTTCAGTGTACATACATTTCAGTTTTGTTGCTGGTTGCTTGCTTTGGGTTTTTTTTCTCTTTATATGTTGCTGTTCCTTCACAGTTATATTTTTACTGTCTAGCACTTGTTCTATTTTCCAAAGCAACAGTTATCACTAGTTTATATTGCTGTTTTTACTGCACTTAGGTTTTACATTTATTTTATTTTTTTTCCTTTAATCTGAGGCACGTTTTGGCCATTGCTTGTTCTTCTATTTGAAATTGTGCAAAGACAGCTCCTGCAGGTACACCAGCCCAGAATACCTCCTATTATTTTTCTTTTTAGACCTTTTGGTAGTTTGCAGAATTTTATTCATAATGCTTCTGTGGAAATAGAACCTCTATAAGAGCAGCTTCCTAATGTCTTCTCATACAATTTTCCACACACATGCAGTTCTTCTAAGATCCTTTCTGTGTTCTTGCTTGCAGTTACTAACTAGCATACAGGTGGATTCGAGAATTGTTTCCTGAAAATTAATAAATGCTTTTGCATTTGTACTAAATGTTATTCCCCCTTTACAGATGCAGAGAGAAGAAATACGATTATTATAGCCTGCCAAAAACCTCTGTTGTGATAGCTTTTTATAACGAGGCTTGGTCAACGCTTCTGCGAACTGTTCACAGTGTTCTTGAGACATCTCCGGATATACTTCTGGAAGAAATTATCCTTGTAGATGATTACAGTGACAAAGGTAGGAAGAATAAGTCTGAATAATATTGATTGTTGATGGTATTTTTGGTCAGCCAGTTGATAGGAGAAAATGTTATGTTGTTCAGATCACATACCAGAAAATTGTACAACAAAGGCCTCTCACTGAAAAATAGTTTTTGTTGCAGTGTGCCAGTGAAAAATTTGGCTTATGGACCAAATTTAGTTTGGAATGGGGAAGCACATTTACTGTGTTGTAACATGAGTGCTTGTGTGTATAGATAGACTACAGTCTGATCAGAGCACTTCAGGTTTCCTGAATTGAGCAAGTTTCGATTGCAGCAATGCTCCCCTGGTGTCTCATATAATGACAGTGACCTAGTTCTTTGGTCTTGTTTGAACAGCAGGATATAAAGGCAATGCTGGCATTTTTCACCACACATGAATTGTGTTAAGAATAAAACTTTTATACAGAAAATCTTAAGAAATATTTGAGAAGCACTTATCAATCTGGGAATGTATTATAGAGGTACAAGTGAAGCGTTCAGTTTCTTAAAAGTGATCATGATTTGTGTCCATCCACGTTCTGTGCTTTTTACACGTCCTTTCTAAACGTTCTAAATAGTAGAACCTGAGTTCAGAATGCCACAATCTTAAGAGCCCTACTATAAACAATGCACTAGTGAGGAGAGAGCTTTCTATAGCGTGACATAAATTATTTCAGACTGTATGATTCCCTCTCTTTTTGGTTTGTTACAGAGCATTTAAAGGAGGCTTTGGAGAACTACGTGGCTGGCCTGCGCAAGGTGCGTCTCATCCGCGCCAGCAAGCGAGAGGGGCTGGTTCGAGCGCGGCTGCTGGGGGCGTCTGTGGCCAAAGGAGACATCCTGACCTTCCTGGACTGCCACTGTGAATGCCACGAGGGCTGGCTGGAGCCCCTGCTGGCAAGGTGAGCTTATACTCTCGGCTGGTTTTCTCTCCCATTGGAGAAGAAGGGGCGAGACAGTTTGGCCCACTTCTGCAGTGGAAAAATGACTCATGGTTCACCAAAGGTTACTGCAGTCTCATCCCTGAGGCACTGTGAGTGTTTGCTGTTTGTCTCCTGGCTCTGGCAAGCAAATGGAAGTGTGAAAGAGCACAGCATGGTGGGGTTTTTTCCCTTTTTTTTTTTTTTTTCCCAAACTGCTCTTTTTCTTCAGTGGAAAGTTTTGGTTTTCAGGAAGACAAGTCCAAGACAAGTCCACGCCTCCAGCTTTGAAACTACCTTGGTAAAGGAGGCTACTTCTGTCAGCCTGGATGGTGGATGAGCAGAAGATTTGGAAAAATGTGTGCCCTGCAAAGCAGTGTTTCCATAAACAGATTGGAATATGAGTCAATAAACTCCATCTTCTTAAACCTGAGCAAATCCACCTTTCCAGACTGGTTCTGATATAAAGGATCATGGTATAGGATAGGGAGGAGTTAATATTGTGTCAACACTGACTCTTACTTGGAAACCATCTGTCCTGGGACACTGGACTTGATGCTTGTGTAGTCTCTTGTCTATTCTGCAGATCCGTCAGGCTGTTCAGAAAATTTCCGTTAATTAAAAGCAAGCAAACAAACAACAAAAACCGAAGGAACCTTCCCAAAACCCCCTAGAAACCAGAATACTAGCCTTCTGTTACAGCTGAGAATATTTATTGTATTCTTGAAGCCTCCCCCATGTGTAGCCAGCAGCCATACACGCACTTTTGTTGCTATGGGTTCAGCCACTGGTACTTCACCACAGCACCTGCTGCTCCTGCATCCCATTACAAGGCTCTATTGCTTTTGCCCTTTTGCTAACAGCTCATGGCTTTACCCCCTTGGATGCCGTTAGCAGATACCGATAGATGCAGGACCTGAATCAGACCTCCTAAATATTGTATGTAGAAAATCAGCTCTATTTAAAACATAATTAAAAGAAAAAAAATGTTTCCTCAAGGCCAGTGTTTTGATTTGAATCCTGTTAAGATTTCCACCAGGTACTGTAGACTACAGAAAAGAACCAGAAAAAAACGCCCTAATACAAACTGGAGAGAGACTTCCAAAAGTACATAGTGTCTTGATGTGTGCGAGTCTTCACGATTCCTAGTGGGACTCTGTTCTAAAATTTCCCATGTCCCTTTGAAATTATATCTAGAATTCTGTTTCAATATTTTTGTTTTCTTGTAATTGGCATACTTACCTTGCTTCTAAATTTCACAACGAGTGTATTCCAGGTAACTGTGGGCTAACTATGATAGTGTGAAGAAAGGAAAAAGGATAAACATCAAATCATGATCGTAGGATTAACAACTGTTCCCTAAGGAAATTGCATGACAGGGAGACCGTTCTGTGATTTCTTCACTTCTTTAGCGCACCACTAGATGGCAATCTTGAGGAAGGATTGGGATTTTTTTAAACTAAATGCTCGCCACCTGTAAAAAGTTTGCCCTCTCTCGGAATTCCTGCCGCTCTTGCTGCAGATGCAGACATACATCTCTAAGGGGTTTTTCTGCATCATATCGGACTCAAATGTATGGCAGCAATACAACAAGTGTTAGCATTTTGCAGTGCAAACATAGTTGTATTTGTAAGCTGCCTGTGCGTTGTACCATCTAGTTAATTCTTAATTTACAGAAAAGGTGATGGTTTTTCACTCACTTCCTTCCTTTCATAATTGAAATCATATGCCAGCTACCTGCTTTTTACTTATTTTCCTACTTGTTACAGGAGGAGCAAAATATTCTTACATTTTATTGTTTGTGTATCATTTTCATTGCTTTGTACAATGAGGATTTGTACAAAGTTTTATGCAAGTGAGACGGGAGATAACAATATTTGTGTAAGCCCTTTTGTGTGCTCTACCAAGCAAGATCTCAACGGGAGATCATAAAGAAGAAAACAGCTGTTTCACATATTCCCTCCAGCAACAAGAGGCCATTTCACACTTAAAGCAGTCTTCTCATCTCAGACAATATTAGTTTGGAATTGCTGCTGTTTTCTGCTGCATTTAACCATCACAAGCTACTGTAATTTCACAGTATGAGCCCTTGGTCAGCCTACAGGTTTTTGGCCTAACAATTCCATGAGGACTGAGCTCCCTTTGAATGACAGATGCACTGCATCTCTTACTTGTTTGACAAAATAATGTGTTCAGTTTTCCTTCACTTCTGAAATATGTAAATACAAGATGCAGGGCTAAAGTGCATACCTACATCTTTAAGTCAAACAAGTTACTTCATTTCACTGAACTGTCAGGGGATGTCTAACACCAGAACAGGGAAGATGTAAACAGTGTTTTAGGAGAAAGACCTTGGCTTGAGCTTGTGTGCTTGACATTGCTCCTAGTACTGAGGGAGGTCGTTCTAGAAGGTGAGGAGAAGGCTAAGAATCTCACTGCCTTCTGTTAGGATGAATCCTTTTGGAAAGGAATCCTGAAAACCCTACATGATCTTGAGAAATGGGAGGAAGGGAGTTACTACAAACTCCTTGTAGAAGTAGACCTGCAAGAAATGTCATCAGCTCTGCTGTATTCTTATTATGATAAAGATCTTGTCTATCTTTAGATCACTCTTGGTGTTAGGAATGTCATTCTGCAGTGCTATCTTGTTTCTGCTTTTGATCTCCTATATTGCCAGGATTTCTTCATTCTGTTATGTTTCATTTTTGGAGGTCTAATTCCCATGTTGCAGGTTTGGTTTTTCCTAAGCTCAGGGCTTCTTTTTGAGTTAGTGTTACAGTACTCAGTGCAACATTTGCAGATGATCACAGTTACAAGAAAAGCCATGACTTCAAGGGCCAAGAGTCTGACTGGTTTATTATTCATCATTGCAAAACTGTGCAATCAAACTGCTCTCTAAAACAGCCACTTTTACAAAAGAAAATGGACTTTTTTTTGTTGATAAAGTGATGCTGGCTATAGTAGCCAAACCAGATGTTGAATGTGTTATCTCAAGCCATCTGGCATACCTTGCTTCCACCATCCAGGAAGGTTGATGCTTGCCAGCAGAGTCCATCCTGATACATCCTCCTGATGATCCCCAGCAGGAAATTGGAGATTATTCTTGTATTGATTGTATCAAAATTTCCTTGTTTTTGCAGCATGAATTGAAAAGGAGCAAAACTTCATGTTTGGTATTGTAAGCATTCTTTGTTCTTGTTACCTCTAATTTTTTATTTTTAGAGAAGTTTCTAATGGAAGCCACTCTTTTGTTTTAAAATCATACCAGGATTGCTGAAGAAGAAACAGCTGTTGTCTGCCCTGTTATTGATGTTATTGACTGGAATACATTTGAGTACTTGGGCAATGCTGGTGAGCCACAGATTGGTGGATTTGACTGGCGGCTGGTCTTCACTTGGCATAGTGTCCCTGAAAGAGAACAAAAGCAGAGGAAGTCCAAGACCGACGTGATCAGGTTAATTTTTATGCATCCTATGAAACTGTGAATATGTTTTTGATTTCAACTGAAAATTCTGGGTGCTGAAAGATATTTGGGAAATGAACGTATTACTAAAAAGTATATATTTTGTTTAGTTCCCCATTTTTTTCCAAAATAGCTCTTGTTTACCATGCTCATGGGAAAAAATAGTGCTCAAAAAGCTGAAATTCCTGTTTCATCTTCCATATGGAAAACTTATTACAAAGTAGTCTCTTGACTCCTCTAAGCAAACTCTTACAGATACTTACCATCACATGGAAAGAGTGTAACTGATTAATTAATACTGGAGGATGTCTTCTGTGCCAAGCAAAGAGCTCCATGTTGTAAAAAAAAAAGTATCATGGGCAACAATGAAAAGGGTAAAAAATCACCAACCAGTAAGGAGGTAAAAGTAGTTTTGAAGATTTTTTTCTGTGCTGTATGATAGTTCCGGTTCACTGTGCTATTTTCAAATGTGAATCATTTTGCCAGTTCTTTACTGGGGTGAAAGAGTACAGCTCTGTCCACCATGGTTTCTGTGAAGGGCTAACTCGCAGAGCTCAGGCCAATGTCTTCATTATGGGTGTTAATTTTGTTTTATTTTAAGACAAGATGCCATCTATTGGTATTATTCGTCACTCGATGCTGTATTTTTAGGAGAAGTAAGAGAGGAGAACAAACAAGGCATCTGGAAAATGGGAATGGTAGACAAGATCCTGCTAGCTGAGGATCTGCTATGTTCAACCTAGCCCCATCTGCTATGGAAATTGCTGTATTTCAGCAGTTTATTGTAGTAAATTAACCTGTTTGGCGTTTTTAATAGTCATTTTGTTAGTACTTTTATCTGTTATTGTATAGACCACAAAAGATATGGAATTACCAATTTTTCTCAGTCTTTTGTGAGTTGCTTATCATGATATTAATACTCAGTATTTAAAAAATACTAATGAACTTGTCCTCAACTGAATTAACTTTTTTTTTTAAATGGGAAAAGTGAGGTAGTAATTGAGTCTTTCTCAGCATGTATTAGTCCACATCCTCTTAAAAAAAATACAAATAGAGTAAATATTTTTAAAACATTTATTTCATATATGATGCTTTTTTTCTTCATGATAAGAAGAATTGTCTTTGACATGCCAAGAGGAAAATGATGAGGGACAAAGTTTCACGGTAGCCTGAGGACTGTGACCTCGACAAGTGTCTGGAGAAAGCAGCAGTGCTGGGAGTGGTGTCACCAACAGCTTGGTTTGGAAAGATGATATCTGGAGGGAGACAGAAGAACTTGACTGGTTATGGAGTGTGTTATTTTTCCTTCTGTCTTGTCTCATCTCATTCCATTGTTTGAAACAACATATGACAGTGTGAGACCGTGTTGCTTCAAAAAGATAGCTGGTAAAATTAGTTTTGACAGATTAAGAGTAATTGATCATGCATCTAGCTTTTGTTAATATTTACCTCAACAGCAATTTAGTAAAATTCACATAATATCAGCTGAACTTAGCTCTAATCAGCATTATATACTTGACACTTTAAAGAGAGTCATCCTAAGACTGTAAACAATAAGAAACAATATTGAACAAATACAAATTTATGTACATGTGCACACTCTACCTTACTGGAAGTACGTCCCTTAAGTGTCCTGTCACTCTTGGCCTTGTGATCTTCAATGAGGACCCAGTCATGTCTCCTGATTTTTTTTTTCCCCCAAACTTAGTAAAAAATTTAAGAACATATAGGTGGGTAGATTTTCTTAGAAAGAAAACAAATCTCTTTAGGGTCTATATTTACGTAGTAATTAAAGTCTGAGAGTTTTTTCAATTGATATTAGTGGGATCAAGAATGCTGTTTTTAATTACTAAAGCACAAGTATTTCTTTGCTTAAGTAAAATAGATAAGGATACAGCACTTAGAATTTCAGAGCCAACTAATACAGTTCTGCCACAAAGAAGCTAATGTTCTGTTATGTGAAGAGGCTCTTCATTTACACACAAAGACACTGCAGTTGGAAAAAATTATTTTAACACAATATTTTTACATTCTGGTGCTTGTTTCAGATACAGTTTTTTATAACAAAATTAAATTCAAATGGCCTCATAATAATTGATAAATTTCTGACTGTTTGTATCCAGAAAAGACTGAGAAAATAAAAAATAAAAATATATTGTACTTTTTTATCTGTTGCATTGGTTTAATTTTTTTTCTTTTTACTCAGTTCAGAGTTACTATTTTCTCTTACAGGTCTCCAACCATGGCAGGTGGATTATTTTCTGTGAGCAAGAAGTATTTTGATTATCTTGGTTCCTATGACACAGGAATGGAAGTCTGGGGAGGAGAAAACCTTGAATTCTCATTTAGGGTAGGTGGCTTAATTGAAAGTTTCTTTTCCTCAGAATACAACAAGTTCCTATTTCTTTCTTCATGCCCTTTTACTTAATGAGGTAGCAGTAATGTAAGCAAGTGCTAAGAAGGGAGTATTTTGGAAGGTGTTTATGTGAATCTTGTTCTCGCTCATCAGGATAGCTGTACTTTTCTTCCAAATAGCCATTTTAAAACAATTTTTAAAAACACGGCTTTGTTTTGAGCCCTAGTATAAAATGTAAAAAGGGGTGTGATACTAGTGGGTGATGTTTACATCCTGCAGCTTGAAGGAGGTCATTGGGAAAAACATTTGCAGTGCTTTGATGTGACTCAGAGTTCTTGCTGTGGTTGATGGAATGAGCAGTTCCCCGTGGGGCAGGAGAAGGCAGCCCCTGTACTGATTTTAAGGCTTTATTCTGTTTCACCTGAGAAAAAGTTTATACAAAGGTTATAAAAGGTGGGAGGGAAGATCTCCAGTTAACTGTAGAGTTGTAGCCCACAGGAGGCATGACCAAGTGCTCAGGTGTGAGTCAGATAGCTGTAATGAAAAGGATTTACAGCAGGAAAAGAGAGGAGACACAGGACATTCCAGACTGGTCAGCAAAGCAGTGTTCTCCTCTGTTCAGCTCTTACCTGTGCTGTGGCTGGTTTCCAGTGAGCACTGGCTGCCAATGGTTTGCCCCACTTCATCATTGAAGCCATCCAGTGGTGACAAAAGAGGGATGCTGAAGGGCTGCTTTTGGCTTTCAGGGAGTTCACAACTTATTATCCTGGATTACCTTTGTCTGTTCTGACCATCATCTGTTATATTTTGATGGTCATGTTTGCATTTCTGTGAGTCATTGACTCGTGGTACAGGAGGGTTTTTGTTTTTTTTTACCGGGTGACAACAGATTTCAAGGTTAAATAGCATTTTAATGTTACAAAACCACTTTCTTCAGAAAGGAGACATCAGCAGACATCTCTGGATGTCTGTGTGTTAACCAGAGAAGCATGGAGTCTTCCTGGCTTCTGTTCCAGTCTCCTGCTGCCAGCAGAAATCCTAGAAAAGAGGGTATAAAAATAAGGAACAAAAATTATTAGGAATGATAACAAGCACAGGCCTAGAGTTGATATGGTTTCTCTCTGGAGGGAGACTTCTCAGCTGGAAATGCTGTTTGATCTGAGTTCATGACCATGTCCTTTTTTACTTAGGGAACAGTTTCTGGCACGTTAGCCCAAACAGCCTATCCAGTAGCCTTGGTCTAGTTCAGCAGGCCTCCACCTCCATCAGCTCTGTGACCCTCTGAAGCAGGAGTCTGGTGTATCCAGAACTCCAACTCCTTGAAGAAAACCTCTAATATGGCACACTTGGCATGCAGTTCTTGGCCTTCTGCTCCTTGTGTCTTGTTTTTGGGGAGACCAAGGCTTGCAGACAGCCTGACCCCTTCCTTTTGACTCAAAGTGCCCCAGTACCAGCTGCTGCTTTAGACCCAGCCTTCCATTGCCACTGGCCTCTAGGAAGCTCTGGCAGCCAATCTCATTTTTTATGTCACTGGCTCCCCTGAGCCAGGAAACCATGGGGTGCAGCAGTGTGTATGGGCAGTGCTTTTACTCCTTCAGCATGCAGGACTATAGTCTCCTCATGGGACAGAGGAAGCATCAGAGGTGGCCCAGCACACAGGAGAAGCACAAAGGGAGCAGCAGAATCCCCAGGAGAGAGCCCACAAACACTTTGCAAGGGGCTGAGCCAGCATGTAGGTGCAGGTGGATCAAGCAAGTCTTGGGAGACAAATGATTTAACAGGGCAGGCTGTGCAATGGCCAATGAATGTGCCTATCCTTGCCAATTTTCCTAGTGCAGATTGCCAGTAGCATCTGGGCATTTGTACACAACATGCTTTGCTCTGTTTGATTTGGATCCCTTGTACTTGTGCTCTGTGTGGTGAGGATTTTTGTGGAGCAGAGCAGAGTGCTACGATGTTGTTTGACTGTGTTCTTTTGGCTGCCCGCAGTGTTCCAAGAGGTCGGAAGGGATAAATCATTGTTCGTGTTGTTGTCCTTGTGTTTTTTAGACCTGTCAGACCTGAAAATTAGGAGCAGAACTACTCAAAACCACTGTAAATTAATTTATTGTTGTTCTTGTCTCTGAAAACACCACTCTCTCCCAATGACATGAAAAGACTTGTCCTCAAGCCTCCTCTTTCTTGCACTTCGATTGCTCTGAGCTGAAGAAATTCTCTGTGGTTTAGGGAGGTGCAACAAGGATAAAGCTTTTGCTAAAAGCACGATGACTAAGAGAGATGGAGGCTACGTGCTGAATGCAGAATTGAGTCAATGTACCTTGATTTTGGATTGCTTAATGCTATTTGGCTGGATAAAATTTCACTTCATGGGCATAATGGGCATTGAAATTCCTCTTTCCTGAGGTATTCAAAACATGCTCTTTCATCTTCTCCCTCTTGTACTCAGAGCACAGGGAATCTGGTTGCAGCTTCTGTCCCCTCTCTGCTCCTGGTCCTGCAAGTGATGCTGCAATGCAAGTTTGTTTCTGGACCAAGACTTAATAGGTCTGTGGTCTGTCCTTCATCCTACCATGTGCAAAAATGCCTTTCTTCTCAGAAATGTTACTGCCCATGAGCCTGAATGTTATGCCTCAGAACACGGGGTTTTCGCTTTTCCAGTATTTTTGTATTGTTTCTTTTTGTCTGGATCTGGAAGTCTGTCTTGTGTTGAGAGCAGCCAGGGTGAGTCCATGTGTCTGAGGTGCCTCTCCACACACCCAGCTTCCAGCAGATTGTGCACGAGCACCACACTGGGGACTTAGCCACAAGTCATCAAGAAAAAATTGCAGCAGAGAGAGAGAGCAGCAGAAACATAGGGTTTTCCACATTTTGCCCTTTTTTAAGATATAGCGTCCTTTTTCTATTTTTTTATTTCTTCCAGATAGTCTTAAAATGTTAGAATGACCTGGTAGAGCTTTTATCCTTTAGCATTCATTGACCCAGCACAAGGTCAATTGTCCAGAGACCCTGGCAGGGACAGCAATCCCAAGGTGAGATTCTGAACATTTTCTATAGGTTTTCATAATGCCACCATCTGTCTCTGAAAACAAAAGAAAATATGCTGATAGTCTGCATGCATCAAGATGAAAGTAAAAGTAAAAAAAGGAATGTCACCTTGTTTTCTTATTGAAGTGAAGGAAAAATGTGTTCTTTTAATGAGAGCTGTGAGTTATCCAGACCTAGTAAAGAAACAGATCTACATGTACGTGAGCTTGCAAAATATGCATGAAACTTTATGTGCTTTTCTGTTAAAGAAGGTTGAACTAGTCTTATGGAGAATCTTCTGCAGAGCCACTTATTTAGCATTTAGTAATCAATTTTAGTTTCTCTATTAAATTCCTCGCTTTATTTTATGGCTGTTCATTTGTACCTGATTTTATATAGAGGTCATATTTTTTCCATTAAAATGAAAGTGAATAAACCTGTTGAGGAATTGTTTAGCTGAAGTATATTCAATTTTCTTTTGTAATAGGATGACAAGATAATTTTTGTACTGTTTTTATGAAATACTTAGAATTTAATGAGCATTGCTTAGCAACCTACAGTTATTTTTTAGAGAGCTTTAATTATTAAAAATTCAGCTGTTATAGAATTCTCTTTTTGTCATCAATTTAACAGAGGTATGGTCAGTTTGTTTCATTCCTTTGAAATCAGACTTTATTATGGAAGAGTTGAAGCATGTGCCTCCTTCTTAACTACATTTTTATTTCAGTAGTCTTTATCATCTGTTCCTAATATTTAAAAATAGATTGATCTAAACAATAAAGATGAATTAAAAATTACTATGTGGAATATGACATTGGAAATTGTTAAACTAATAAACTTATGGCTTTTAATGTTTGCTGACAAATTTTGAATAGTAAATCACAACTTTAAAAAATAATCTTGAACATAGAAAAAATAATTATGAAAAATGTTGTTTTTAAACAAATCTCAAAGAAGGTCATAAAGTAAAAGTGGATAGTTTTTTCATAGCAGCTTTCAAAATAGCAGTAGAATAACTTACCTAAGAAAATATGCAAATTGTTTAAAAGATCAGTACAGAATTCTATATTTCTTGTATAATTCCTTTAATCATCTTTGTTCAAGTGACAAATATACTGCTTCTCTGAAAAGCAGCAAAAAAGACGAGAGAAACGTCACTTGAAAAACTAGAAAAGTTTAAATCCAGGAAGTAACAATTATCCAGTACTCCCTATAGTCGAATAATGTATTACATATATTTTTAAGGAAACTGTTTTAAAAGTAAACGTATGTGCTTACACTTTAGTAAGTAAACACAGTCTTGTGCCATGCATAAAGTTCTATGTTGTTATCCAAAACCAAATCAATGGAGATGACACTTACTGATTTCCAAATTTAGAAATTTGAGAGAAATTCTAAGTAACTTTAAACAAAACCCTAAAAGCTAGCAGTCTAAAAGCAAGTCCTATCTCCTGTGAGCTGAAAGCCTTTATCCTTTTAGATCCCTAAAACTCCCAGAGAGAGAGGTATGAAAAGTCCCACCACTGATCTTTTGACACTGTTAGCAGCAGAGCTTTTATTTGCTACCTCATATCTTTCACTCCTGCTGTGTTCATTTGAATAACATGTAATTAAAACTGTATGTCTTATACAAGAAGGTTGTCAGGGAGCAAACCTCTACCCCTTAAGCCTATGCCAGCTAATTTCCTTTGTCTTCCATTTATGAAGGAATGATGAGCTGCCACTTATGCATGGTTGAATGCATGAGGAGAATTCTAAATCTTTTATGGAAAGTCTATCAGAGCCATTGGTGACAGCCTCAAGTTAGTTCAAGCAATATATCCCACCTTCCTCCCATCTCACTAAATTTCAGAAACCTTTTTTCAGGCTCCCTCCAGAAACAGGGCTTCTGCCATGTTGTAGTCACACCCAGCATTGAATAGGCAATACCTAACTGTGCTTTCCTTTCAAGTAAGCAAACTTGAGATCAGAATGAGTGATGGGAAAGTGGCTGTGTAGATGAACTGCCAAAAGTCCTTGGTTTTTAGAGGAGAAGAATGTAATTACAAAAATGTGTACAGAGTGCTGAGGGTAATGGATCCACTTTATGGTTGTTTCTGGACTTTATCTCATGGGCTGTACATTTCCCAGCCTGGGGAGCCAGAGAGGCAGGAGCATGAGCACAAGGGCAGACTGATGGTTTGCAGGGTTCTGCCAGTTCCACATTCAGGTGCATGTACTTCCTTGGCATCAAGCAGGAATATTGGTTTAAACAGGGGACGTTGTTTCATTGTTGTTGGTTGGACCACCATAAATTACAGAAGTACTTAGCTTTTCCTTTTCCTGTGTCGGGTCTGGGGTACCTTTCCCAGCTTTCCAATGGAAAAGGTTAGTGGGATTTTATCACCAGGCACTATTCCTCCCTTCTAGATTGGTGAATGTACAAATGGGAATACAACTGACTGTTCTTCAACGCTATAACAAGCTTACCTGTTTTGTCAAGTCAGCTTTCCAGTAGAATAGATAAATACGTATCTATAGATTCCTGGTAAGAATTTGTTATCAGCTACTGGTTTCTTTCTGAGGTAGCTATTTACATGGTTAATTTGAGAAAGAAACATGCTGCTTTTTTCTTTTTTCTTTCTTTTTTTCCACAATGCCTACATAACTTACATTGTAGACCACATCTTATCATGAGAAAAGGAATATTGCTCTCCAGATAAAACCAGAGATGTGGTTATCTCCTTGTGAACTCAGAGCAAATTACTAAGAGCAACAAGGATGTAATTTTATCCAGTTTAGTCATCAAATGAGACACAAAATTATTGTATGTGTTACTTGTATTATGGTATGGTATTCTTGAGATGGTGTTATTCTTACACAGATTTGTTGTTACTATATCCTTGAGCTTGCAAAAGACTCAAATTAATGCTACACACAATGTCAATTCTTTGCTCAGATATGGCAGTGTGGAGGAAGTCTTGAGATCCATCCTTGCTCCCATGTAGGTCACGTTTTCCCCAAGCAAGCTCCATACTCGAGGGCCAAGGCTTTGGCAAACAGTGTGCGTGCAGCTGAAGTGTGGATGGATGAATATAAACAACTTTATTACCACCGAAACCCACACGCCCGCCTGGTGAGTTCAACTCCATTGTTCCTGGAATTCCAGTAGAATTTGTTTTCAACCTGCTAACTATTGACTAAGCTACTATTTAATATGAAGTGCTTTTTATGTTTATTTCTTATTCCTTCTGAAACTTTTTCCCAGGCGTAGAATAAGTATAATTTTCAACTCCTTGGAAAAAATTAAAAATTCTGTAAAAGTACAAGGTGGCCCAATCTTTGTCAATATGAAAAGAATAAATGAAAGAATAACGTGAAGTGGGGTCATCAAAACAAGAAGTTGTTTAGCCTAAAATGTGCACTTCTGTGAAATGGCTGATAACAGGATATTCAATAAGAATTGCACAATTAATGGATGCAAATCAACAAGTTTCAGTGGACAGTAGATCTTCAGATGAACCGCATGGCAATAATATTTAGCAAAATTACCTGTCTTGTGATAATTGTAAAACTTTGGACTGATGTAAAACAAAATAGATTTTTCTGTTTGATTTACTGCTGCACTATGTTTAGTTAAAAAAAAACAAACAAAAAAACCCAACAAAAACCTAAACCAAAATCAATATTGAAAAGATTAAATTAATTAAAATCAGTCATGGGAACTCAGATGAAAATGTTCCTAATAAAATGTTTCAAGTATCAGTTCTGTTGGATTTGGAAGTTCTAAGTTAATGTTTTTATTTTCCTTGAAATTAAAATACAAAATCATTGATTGCAGAATTTTTCAGGAGATTATTACTGTGAAAATTGAGTATGTCAAAACAGTAAAGCAATGTGCAAATTCAAAACTTGGACATATTTATTGTGAGGGGCCTGAAGGCTGGAAAACAGTAATCCTGAAATGTCTAGAAATGAATTAAATGATCCTCTGTCACAGGGTCTGAAATTCAGGCCCCAAAGAAATCACTGCCTGCCGTTGCTTGTTTCTGGAGGTGCCTGATCTCCCCAGCATGATCTCTTTGCATGAAAGGTTTTCTAAACTCTGACTTTGTTTTTGTGCCTGGGATGGACTGCTGGGCATCTGGCTCTGGCTGCAGGGGATCAGACCTGAGGGACCAATGTGGGGCACAGGGAGCCCCCCCACTCATTTGAGTGTCTGACTCCAATATTGCAAGGGAAAACTGCTCTTGAAACATCAGGCTTTTAAAAGATACACCGGAGAAGATGAATTTTGTTAGGTTTCATCTTGTGTTTGTTTGGATTAAATTGGGTAATTAGATTATTATAGTCCACACATTTGTAATAATTGGTTTACTTTAGATCATAAAAGCCATTTAAGTTTTATTATCAGAGTCTGACTTGGAGAGAAATATGGGATTCGCCCATAGGCAACTCCAGGCTGATTTCAACTTGTCATACACAAAAAGAGCAATAAACTCTGACAATTTTTCTTGTTAAGTGCTGGGCATCTTATGTCTGTAATGACAGAGCTTTAACTTTAAAGGATATTTTTGTGTTAGTACTGGAAGTTTCATGTACTGGTTTATTGTAACACAGTGGATATAAGCTGAAACTCATGTGGGTTATTTTTCCCCATATCAAAGCTACTGCCAATGAACTTTGGTTTCCATAATAGTCTGTGCAGCACTTGTTGCAGCAGTTGAGTTCAGACCTTTTTACTTCATCAAACCCAAATATTCAATTCCGTTGCATAACAGGAAAATGATTGATGCTGTGGCTGCAAAAATTGGTTCCATGAAGTTTCACTTCAAGATTAATGTTCAGACCTCAGAGCTAATATGTCATGCTGTTTGTTTATTCACACAGGCATCTCTGCCTCTGCTTTACATCTGCTTTGTGTTTTCACTGGTATTTCCACAGCTTTGAGAAATGCAAATACATCTGTGGTTTGATGAGAGTGCATCAAGTGACCTGTAAAAATCTGGGGGCTGCAAATGCTATCTTATGCCTGACTATCTGAAGTCCCTAGTCAATGTAAAGATAGGTTTTTGAAGACAGACATAAAAAGATGTGAACTCTGCTCCAATCTATAGACAGGGAAAAGTCTGCAATGAAAGCTGTTCTCTGGAGGTTTAAGATTTCACTCCCCACCCCCAAAATGGTGAAGTTCAAAGGATGCATTAGCAGATTTTACAAATTTCATCACTTAAGTGTAAAACTATACAGGTAATTTGCAAATGGATAGTGGTATATTTAAAATCCTAGAGATTCATTCACTGCTTTGGAAATTTTCAATTATCTGTCTAAAGGAAGTTTTATTTTCCAATACGCCTTCTCAGTCTCCAGCAATCTGTATTCAAGGGCTTCCTTACTTGCAGATTCAGGGAGTTTTCTCAGACAAACTGTCTTCTAGAATATTTTAAAGTTTTACTTGCACAGTTCCAATTCTTTTTTGTCAACATTTAACAAATGTAAGGATAATGAAATCAAATCCAGCACCCAAACATGGTGATTTTTCCTGGCTAGAAGTCCTACTCATCACTTAGCATACGGTTCCTAATAATGTATACAGATAATTTAAAGGAGAGCATCTGTTCTAGATTTTTTTTTTAATCTTTTTTCTTCTTCTTTCCTTTCTTCTTCTTTTATTTTTTTTTTCCCCCAGGAACCATATGGAGATGTGACAGAAAGGAGACTTCTACGAGAGAAGCTGAAATGTAAGGACTTCAAATGGTTTTTGGAGAACGTGTATCCAGAACTTCACGTACCCGAGGACAGACCAGGCTTCTTTGGAATGGTATGTGGCTGCTGAGAAGGGGGCCTACATGCAGTTCTCTGAGCTCTCTTACTAAGGCAGTGTGAAGGTGTTTTTGTGCCTAAATCAGTTTGGGATTTTGGCAGAATTCAGTTAAAATTGGTAGTTTTTAAAATATGGTTTCTATTAGAATCTTTATTTAAGGAAATGCTGTTTATGAAGGAGTTCTGTGACAGAGAAAGAGAACAGGTAATGTTGCCGTGAATTACTCCTTCTAAGTGACATCTTGGGACTGTTAAAGGCAGCAAAGGATGAAGTTTTTATTCCTTGAAATGTTGCAAAACAAAAAAAGAGAAAAATAAAGTGTTTTATTTTACTTGTTGAATTGAAAAGAAAAAGAGTGTGCTTTGAAACATATGTTCATACATTTTGTCTGATGAAAACTATGGTACTCTGGTGATGGGAAAGAGAACTGGTGTTAAGTGCTTCCAGATCATAGGGGATTCTGTACATTAAACCAACATGTTAATTTTTAATCTGGAGGTCACTTTAGACCAGCAAGGGCACAGGTAATGGGTTCAATATCAGAATCCTCTTCTCTTTAAAGAGCTGACAGCTCTTTATGCTTTTTGCAGCTTACAAATAAATATAAACTGTAGCTCCGTGTATATCACATTACTGTAATCTCATCTGGAAGGGATGAAGGCAGAGATGATGCAGCAAATACCTATTTCCTCTGAAAAATCACCAGATACCTGCTGGGTGTTAGGAACAGTTTTGTGTTCACCTTTCTACCAGGCAAAGATGTATCAAATACCTTCCTGATTACCAAATGCCACACTGACCTAAAAGTTCTTTTGCTGGTAACTGAATCGTTCTGTGGATCCAGCTAAGCTGCATTCCCACACTGCATCACATCCAGCCCTTGTCTTGCTGACATCTCCCCTTCAGTAATTCAGCCTCTGCTGAATCTCCTTCAGGAAAGTGAAAAAAAAATCTGATCTCTGTGGACATACAAAACGTTCAGGAAACAAGTCTCCCCACAGTCTGCCCTGATAGCTTTGTAACTTGTTGAATGAAAGAGATCCTATTGTGGAAATGCTGTGATTTCCCCTGGGAAGCTGTATTTCCCCTGGGGATCTGTGGGAGTTCCCACAGGGAGGGCAGCAGCTGTCAGAAAAGCCCTTAGGAGCCTCTGGGAGAATTGCCACCCTCCTCCATTTGTCTTGGAGCTTGCAGAAGAGGTGATATCGCTGTGTGATCACTGCTGTGAAAGGTATTACCCACCATTATCCAGTACCTTGAACAAACCCTGGTACAACATTGGTTCAGTTTTTGCTCTTTGGTGCTGGATTGCTAGTGACAAGGTCTGAGACAGTTGAAGCAGTAAGGTATTATAAGACTTACCTTCCAGGAGCATTTCTGGAATTTTATCCTTCCCTCTGCCTCCATCCTTCTCCTTCCAAAAGAAAGGGTTAGACTGATGCCAGTGATAGTGTCTCAGCCTCCTGGGGAAGAGAAGGGATTTGTGCAGTTTCTTTGATGATTTAATTGTCATCCTCAGGCAAAGGGTTGACAGTACCTAGAAATAATAACTCTTGTTCAGAGCTGCTTGAGGTATCTAGAGTGTAATTTAGGTGTGCTCTATATATTTCTCTAAAAACAATTCGTAAATGCTGTCATCTAGTTGTGAGCATAATGAGAATACACCATTTTTTTGGGGGAGGAAGAATTTAAAATGTGATGGAAATATGGTTGTATGTACTCTGAGAAACTGAGAGTGCAGAAACGACACCTACTGATTCAGCTGATTTGTGGATAGCGAGTCCCATCTGCTAGCTTCAATGAATCACTGGTGGTGTTCTTTACTCCCGCCTTAGCTCTGTAGTGCTTTTCTAGTTCACAAAAATACTGTATTTAAAAGTGTCAGCTTTGATAACAGCTCAACTAGTGTGAGGTTATTTAATTGTTCAAGGAGAATACAAGGGAATATGGGGGTTTTTACCTTCTTAAAGACCTTTTTACTTTTGAACTGAAGTTGAAAATATTTCTAAGACTACCCATAAGTAAGCCATGTGTTATTCAAACAGAATAACAAGAATTACTGAGCAGCATTCAGTGCTGTGCACTGGCACGCAGCCTCTTATGCTACATTTTTTTTTCTTCATACATAGATAAAAATATCCATACTACACTTCGTTGTCAAAAAAGTTAGCTGTCTAAAACTTTACTTAAACATATTGTATTATGAACCTTTTTGCCTAAGATATGATTGCATTCCTGCAAACTGTCTGAGGCCCATAAAGGAGATAAATATCTTCTTGCTTCTCCTTGGGCTTCATGCAGCTTTGGAACTTTGTGGGACACGAACCTTCTGACTTGAATAATTTCTTAGGGGGGCCAGGAGGAAGTGAAGCTGGTAGGCACTCAGTGGGTTAAAATAATAAGTCAGCACTTCTGGAAAGACTGAGAATACCTTTTAGGCTCTTGTTTAGCACACAGATGTCTATTTTTTCTGGCATAGCATCTGATTTGGCCATCCTTGAGTTTGCACTTACTGGCAGTAAGTAGGTAGGTGTGAAATTGTAACAAGACTTGAGCCCCAGCTCTGCACAGATTTTCCCCCCTAGACAGAGGAGTCTTGGTCAGCTTACAAATCCTGGCTACCCTGGGAAGGGATGGTGTGAGCATCTGTAGGAGGGACTTTGAGCCAGCTGGTGTGTTCAGTATCAGTGTGGTGACATTGCTGCATTGCTGGATGAAGATGGAGGAACTGGGCAGCTCTGTGATCTTTTCATGCTATTGGTGACTGTGGAAAGGCATGGCTGCAGAGAAAGGGAATAGTCAGGGCTCTTCTCTCTTCTAAGGTATGTATTAAGTATGGCTGGCATTGAGGTGTATATCTGAGGATAAAGATTATGGTCAGTCAGAAAATTTGGCTTAAAATTTGGCATCAAGATTGCTTTTAAAAAACAGTGGTGACACAAAAATCGGGATTTTACTCTAATTTTCTGTAAGTTTGGTCACTTGGCAATGAGACCATACTATGTTCTAACATGGTAAGTTTTTCTTTGTTCTTAGTTTCTAGCTGATATTCCTTTCAGCTGAATGTAAAGCAACTAAGATGATAGATGTCTTGTGTTGTGACTTTCTGTCTAGTCTCTCTTTCTGCCTTCTATCTGTAAAGACATCTGTCACTGACTGAATCAGTTGGGAAGTTGACAGCTTCCTTCCCCTTTTTCCTCCAAGACCATCTCATCTTCATTTCCAAGTACTCAGTCATAATTTTCTTTTAATTTATATTAGATATAATCTTAAAAAAATTTGAAGGAATATTTTAAACTATGCCTTTAAAACTATGAATAATTTTGTTTTGCTGCAATGTGAAAGGGACCATTATTTAATTTATCTAAAGAACACATTATAGATATGGCTTGCAGAAGAAGAGAGCTATGTGGCTTAAATTATGTGATCAAAGATATTATTGCTTGACTGGTGCTCCAAGTTTTCAGAGGTATCAGTGTCCCTTCTCTAGGGTACACCTCTAAAACTGCATTATAATCCAATATGTAGAGCTGCCACTTGAGGTTGAATTGGTAGCCAAGATTAGGACTGACTAGACCTGGAGACCTTATGCCCATCACAGGAAAATATGCACCACTTGGTTGGCTGTACAGCCTCTGAAAGCTAGGGAGAGGCTTTTTCAAAGGAAGTGGGAGAAATTCAAGTGTTTGGTAGTGAGCACACCATTGTTTGAAGCACATGCTTATACGTTTTTGAGGCTCCCAGGGAGATCTGGACTTGCTGGAGTGAGCCAATGAATCCAATAGCAGTGTGTCACCTTCCTTCAGAGGGTTTTAGTCATCAGTGTTGTATGCCCTTTTCAGCATTGCCCTTAAGAAGTTAACACGTGATGCATTAACATCATTCACTCAGTAGAATCATTCCCTGTGACTGCTTGGATTACCTTTGAGGTAAAAACTGATCAGTACTAATGAAACTGTTTGGCTTGCTGTAAATCCATGTCTTACTGCATCCCACAGCATTATCTGTCCATATCACTAATAGATCAGCACCACTGCCACTGGCAGAATAAAGAGGATTCTGATCTATTTTGTGGATGCAGAGAAAGGTTGGCAGTGCTCCATTGGCCATACTTATCAACTAATGTAATGAAGTTTTAATGTCAAAAATCTGTTGTTGGTGGTTTGTTTACAATGGACTTTATCTTAAAAAAATGCAAGTCCAAACTAAGAATTATTCATAGAATGCCATCCGTATTGTGTAGTTGTCCAGATATTAGGAAACAATGGATTTAAATACCTCCTAATAGTAAGAGACAAGGTCTATGGTGCATATCTCAGAAGCTGGTGTTTATTACCTATGTCAGTCTCCAAACAGTGGTAACTAAATGGCATGTAGACTGACATTAGCAATGTTTCAATAGGAGGCAAATGCTGTAAAAAACCACAGCCAATAGTCCTGCATGGGTATATTGTTTTAGATCTGAATGATGTGTTTCAATGGCAAGGTTGATCAACATTTTTTCTTGCTTCTGTTTCTCTAATGCAGCATTCTGCAAAAGAACTAAGGTAAGTCACAGAGAAAATTTTGTTCTTATTGCATGACTTGTTTATGGTGGATGTGGGAATAAACATAGCTTCAGAAATGAGTGGATGATCATTGTTTTGATAAAGCTCTTGCACATAAAAGAAACTTAAACTGTATATTTTCATTTAACAAGAGAAAAATATTCCAGAAATTCTCTCGTACTTCTTTACTGCCTTGGAACAGAGGGCGGGTTTGTGTGGGGTGTTGTTTTTGTGGTGTTTTTTTCTTTTTTTCTTTATTTTTTTTTTGTTGTTATTGTTTTTTATACATGGTGCTGCAGTCAGATTTTCAAATTTTTCTGTGTCATTTCAGATTAGGTAATTTAAAAGCTTAGAATATACTATTCCCACTAATCAGGTTTTGAAAACCGATTTGGCTTCCTGATGAAGTGTGGGCATATCTACCAATAAAATATAAATAAAAGAACCAGGTGAACTGTAGGGACCCTGTACATGTAGGAGGACGTCTGCATATATCTCAAACATTTATGCATGAAAGAGAAAACGGAGAGAACATACATAGTGATATCTTGGAGCTCATTTTCAAACCATCTGAAATGAAACTTAAGTTTAGTTAGCCTTTGCACACCTTTTATTATGTGTATTTGGGCATTGAGTAACATGCATGGGAGAGGTACTGTAGTTCTGGTGGTTCAGGGCATTTTCAAACAGATTATTTAAAATTTCCCAAAAGGGAGCTCACACTTGAGCATGTGCCAGGGGCTGATGGCAAATAGCACTAATGAAGTTATTGGGTTGCCTGGAAGGCCACCATGGATAAGGGCTTTTCTGCCCTTGGAGCAAGTGGACAGTCAGACAGAGTCATATGTTATTAAACATACTAATGGGAGATCCACTGGTCCTGAAGACAGCTGCTGACAACAATTGTAGAGATAAAATTACCATTTTAAGTGGTTATGACTTTTAAGTTGATATTTTCTGATGTAGACTGTAGAAACATGAGAAGCTTACTGTTTGGTTTATGTAGTTCCATGGCAGTGTTAAAAATAGTCTGTGTAAGCTGCTTCTCTTTCCTGTTTTCCTAAGTGTAATTCTTACCTCTCATTAGGAAGGTAAACAAAATGTTCTCTTTTGGTTGTTCAAGGAAGGTTGCAGTGGTCTAAGGTGAGAGTGAGCACAAAGCAGTGGAAAGAAGATGTTGGGCACTAAAAGTAGAAGCTGGCAAAGCAAACATATATAGAACACAAGTATTTAATTTTCTAACTTGTGTGGTTTGCTTTGTGGTGGGTTTAGGCCCTGAAGGATTTGTCTTGTTTGTTTTAGTTTTAGCTGCCTGCAGTCCCTATGTGTCTGCTCATTTTCCACATTAAGAACTCAGGATACGATTATCATGACTAGGGAAGAGCAGTGAAATTACACCTTGCTGAACTAACTCTTCTGAGATTTACTCTGCTTATTCTTTTTGTCTGTGATACAATTACACTCAGTAACAGGGGCATTCAGCTTCTTGTTTACTGGAGCCTATGTAATTTCAAATTTGGTTATGTGACTAATACCAGGAATCAGTGGTTGTTATGTGATTGTTTAACTTATTGTCAGTTACTTTTGCCTCCTGAATACTTAAACACAAACCCTTGTTAACTAGCCTGTTGTTTTTAAAATTAGCTTATTCAATATTTTAAAATTTAATCTACCTCTTTTGTCGGAGATCAGCAACATGAGTAAAGAGCATTTACTATCGCACCTAGTGTCTCTTTCCAAAGATATATTTTGCCCACTTTCAAGATTTCTGATCCTAAAATCTGTCTTCTTGTTCTGCCTCAAGAGGGTACTGGAGTCCTTTCGAGAACAAATCCTCCTAATATCTCCCATTTGACAAACTGGGAAAAGTATGTAGTCATCTTTTCATAAGAAAATGGAACAAGTAGATCCTGGGGGAAAAAGGCATGGCAGACTCTTTTGTGCTGCATGAGTTGCTGGCTTGTTGGGTTTCAACACAGTTTTTCATAGTTTCTACCTGCTTCCTTTGCAAATACATTGGAACACTGTGCCATTCCTAGGGGAAGCCATCATGTCTGGCTGCTTCAATGCTCAAAGTCAAGATGGTCCCGTTTTATTTCACATAAGTCTGAGAGGTGTTACCATTGCATCCCTTTGATCTATTCCAGTTGATTTGCACCGGCTTTGGGATGGATCTCAGAGCCCAGCAGGATGGGTGTAGAGTGACTACGGAATAGCTTCTTTACTTTAGACTAATATTTTAAAATATGCTTTTCTTTTAATTAGCTGAAGAATAGAGGAATGGAAAACTTCTGCTTTGATTATAACCCTACAAATGAACATCAAGTAACTGGACAGAGGGTCATACTCTACCCATGCCATGGCATGGGACAAAATCAGGTAAGAATAATGTTTTATTTTCATTTTGACTAACAATTATGGTTGTAATGTAAGGAAGTATGGTAAAGTTATTGCAATAGGGCTGAGAGAATGAGTTGCCACAGTAAGGTGATCTTAGTTCAAGTTTTGATTGTTGCACTAAATGCTTTTTATTTGATGTATCTTCAGGTCAGATTTTCTTCATTTTGAAGGTGTATCTACCCAGCCCAGGAAACTCATGCATACCTTTATTATGTCTTTCCACAGAGCTCATTAGCAGGGGTTAATAGCACATCAGTGCAGCTATAGTGCTCGTAGGCCAGTGCTCACTCATCTCCAAAACCCTTCTGAACTTTTGTCTATCCATGCCTCTAAAGCCCTTAATAACACTGGACACCTCACCTAGTTCCACCTGTGTCTGTCCTCATGTCTCTTCCTCATGGTGCCTGTCTAACTACCCAAGAGGTTTTGGACCACATCCTCTCCTGTCCTTCTACAGAAATGTCCTCCTGGGCTTGGGCTCCACAGTCCAGGAGAGCAGGGCTTCTCTTTAACACTTTCATTCTTGCTGTCTTATTTTTAACTTCTGAAGCTGAAAATGCTGTTTTCTTTCTCTGTCTTGACTGAAACTGTGTGCAGCAGTGGTTATTTTTTATGCTGATAAGCCTCTCTGCATAATGCCATGGAAAAAGTGTTGTGGGGCTCTGTGTGTCATGTGAGAATGGTTGTTTTGCATTGTTTTGAGTGACCACCTTCCAGAGTTGAAGTTTGGTGTTTGATGTGGGGCATGAACTTGCCTGTCTGCCTTGATTTTTGGCTTCTAACCCAGAGTAGAGTAAACAGTACTTGAGATATGGTCTAATCATGCTGAGTACCAAAGGTCTTGTGAGACCTCTTGTACATAACCCTGTGACAGCTTGGGTGGCTTGACAGTTTATGCCCTTTTTAAATGAAATTAATCCAAACATTCAGTTAGGATTGTTTGGAAAAAGGAAAAAAGGGAAAACGAATTTTGGAAAGAAACCAGAGATATGCCAGTTAAGCAGTTAAGTCTATCTGCTATCATTTGAACTCTGCTTTAAAAAAAACCATAAAAATTCGAGTGTAAAACAAGTCTGTATTGAGGAGAAAGCTTCTAATATGGATTGCACTTTCAAAGAAAAAGCAAGGTACCTCAGATCTTAAAAGGAAATTAGTTTATTGCTGATAGCAATTTTATTTCTAAAAGTATTATAGCTATTATTTAGTATTATTTATTAGCTCATGTCTGGTTTATGTCTTAAGTTTCATAATATTTCTGGCCTTAAGGCTAAGATGCAGGGGAAGGCGGGGGAGAATTTTGTACCACAAAAGCCAAAGGATCTCATTACTGACAGATGTATGCCACTTACACGAAACCCCACTTCTCTCTTTTTACTTCCTCAGTTCAGATTCATGCTCCAGTTAAGAATACTTCTATAGATCTATGTAGAAGTTAATAATCAACCCAGTCAAGTCACTTTCTTATAATTAACATTGATTGCTTTGTAAATTAAGAAGCATTTCATGTATAGAATTACAGGCTAACATGCCAAAGGTATTTCTAGATTTATTTTTCCTTGTATTACAGATTACAGAGAGGAGAAAGGTTGCAATTTTTTGCATTTCTCTGAACAAAAAGAGTTAGCTTAAATTTTATCCCTTTTCCCAAGAAAGAATGAAGACATAGGATAAAAGTTGGAAGCAAAAGAAACGTACAATTGAGAGATGAATTTTCATGAGATGACATTTTTACAGTTATCCTTTGTTTAGCTAGCACGAAGAGATTAACTGAATTTACTGCAAGATATCCGTCCCTGCTGATGGTGTGGTGCATCCCTGTGCCTGCGGTAGCACGAGCCAGGCTGAAAGCAGTGACACTCTTGGAACTGCAAACTGCTCCCTCTCCTGGCATCCGAGCAGGAGGAGGAAGGAGAAATGGAGAAAATTCCAAGTATGGGAAATGGGTGAAACAAGCTTAGTGAAATGGGCAAAAGACATGGGAGGGCTGGCAGGAGCCAGGGAGAAAGGGCCAAGGTGACAAAGAGCAGTAGTGGTTTGGGACAGAGGTTGAGCAAGAGATGATGAGCAGGGGATGTGTGATAGAGGAAAGAGTAGGACAGGAAGTAAAGCAAGCAGAGCCATTGGAGAATATTTTAGTAGAATGGGGCAGGGTTACTGAATGTGGGAGCCAAGACACCATTTGGCAAAGGGGATCGTGAATAGGGGTAATAGATAGTTGCAGGAGAATGCGTGGAGAGCAGGAAAAGTTGTGGGTGGAGGAACAGAGGAAGACTAAAATAAGGCAGATGTAGAAACACACATGAGATGGGAAATGAAGTTGGGGATTCTGGACTTGCAGCTCCCTTTTCTTGCTCACAAATAGCTGTGAAACCTACCAGCAGGACATTTCTCTCCATTTCTTTCCCATCCCACCACATTCTTTACAGTCATTCGGAAAAGGTAGCAGGCTGTTTCTTGTGGTGCAAATTCCTTGGCAGGTGACACTTTCAGGATCAAAACAGTCAAAAATCTTCCATCTCTACATCCATTGCTGTCTGCTGATGAAATGATTGTGGCAAGGTTTGGTAATTCTCTAGTATCTAGTTTCAGAGATGCTTACTGACAACAGTAACTTCTCTTTGGCCCCATGGAAGGGAATCTGCTATCCTAATCCCAAACTCTTTCTGCCTTTTCTCCTCAAGCTTGTTCTCATCACTGCACTCATTACCTATACAGAGCTTTAGCAGCAAACCTTCATTCCAAGCTTTGCTCTGGTTCCACTCACCACAGGCAGGGGCCTTTTTATGTAGGTACAACTGCAAAATTCTTCACTGGAAAAAAATCTCCACTTAGTGACCTCTGAATATTTGTGTGCACTGTGCTGACAGGAGAGAGCTATAAGTCTAGCACCTGCTTGTGTTTCTCATCTCAGTAAATAAAACCACTCTCAGAAAACTAAAGTTCCTGATAATTTGTTGCTGTTCTTCCTTGAAGTCCATGGTCTAATTGACAGGGTTTCCATTACTCCTTTTGTGTGAGCATAGGAAAACTAACTGGAGGTTTTTTTAGAATTAGTATGTTTGTCATCACAAGAAGGTGAGGATAACACTGCAGTGTTAAGAGCTGAATGTATATGGAAGAGAGGCAGGAAATACACAAAACGCTGGCTACCAATTGCTTGCACCTCAGACTGCTTATGTCTTGTGGGAGTGTCTGCCCCACAGATGGGAATGAAAGGCTCTGAAATTAAACCCCAGTAAAACCCTTTGCCCTTCTAGGTGTGGCTGGAGAGCAGTACAGAGGGCACCAAATATGTATGGCAAGAAATCAACCTGATGTGACAAGAGGATGGGAAAACACTGACTGACAGTGTTCTTTCCAGAATCCCCATTTGGAGCTGAAAACATTTGACATAAATAGAGACAGGGAAATGAAGAAATTAGCAAGAGCCCTTGGGTTTTCAGCAAGAAAGAGTATCAGACCTGATAACCTCTCTGCTGGTTCTACCCATCAAGTGCAAACTTTTTTCCTGCAATCAAAACAACAGTAGCCAGGCACAGAGAAGGATGAGAGTGTGTTTCAGGGTCTAGTGAGGTAGCCAAAATTTGCTGCTGGCCCCAGTACCAGAGAGACACTGATGCAGCTGAGGCATATCTTGTAGATTGTCCAGAAGCCAGAGACACTGGGAAAAAGGCTTCATCGAGTCTCCAAATAGCACTTATGGGAATCTAGTGATTCTCAGAAGGAAAGAAATGCAGTAAGGCTACTAGTTATTGGGCCATGGATTAGTTTGAAAATGCTCCTTTCTGCTGACAGAATGCAAGAAAAGAGAACTAAAAAAAACATTTTACATTTTGAGGAGGAAGATATTTATTTCCTGTATTACCAGATCTTGGAAAAGCCCAAAGTGTGAACTATTTATTCATTTTGAAACAGTGTAGGTTAATGAACTGTATTATGTTCACTGGGCAACAAGGCAGGAATGCTTGGTTGCTAGTACTATAACCCTATTCCTTAAAGTTATCCAGAAATTAACCATTTTACTTGCTCTTCTTCGGAATCTGGTGCAAGTCCTTGAGAGACCATTCAGGAAAGATATCAGTGGTAAGAAGTGCTCTGATCTAGTAGCTGCTCCATTTACCATGCATCTGGTACAGCCAGCAGCTTGCAGGCTTTCACTTGTAATACAAATTGCTAAAGAGTTATTATATCTAATAAATCCCCTAATGAGCAAGGCTCTAAATATGGCTTTGTGAAAGTGGCAGCTGTGAAAAGTGTCCATCCACACATAACTGAGCAGAACTGAGTCTTTTTCTTTATTCACAAGCTATAGAATTAAAATGCATGTCCCTGTATCTCACTGTGGTGCCCAAAGTGGTGTGTTTTCCATGTGTCAATCAGATACTGAACCTGGAAATAAAGCCTAAAGGCCAGGGAATAGCTGCTGCCTATTAGGGTAAATAATAATAATAATAGGACCAAAGTTCACACAATTTACTTTTGTTAGTGAGATTTTTTTGCATAAGGCAAATAAAAAGATAGTGCAACTTACACTGTAGAAACAGATCTTAGCAATAGGTTTCAAGGGAAAATCCTGGTCTTCAGGGTCTCATGTCCACAGAGAGACTTCAAACCTGATGTTGCTTTCTCAAAACACTCATTTCCCTTTGTGGCTTACCACAAATGAATGGTGGCAAACAGGTGAGTTTCGGGGTGGGGGGTGTTGGTCACTTGCATCATTGCTGGAAAAGAAAAGCCATGAGGATCCACAGGGTGATGCAGTGGGCAGCATTGGTCAGTGTGTGTCTGTGACAGCCACCTGGACAGAGAAATTCCTGATTGTGATAATAGGAGGGGCAGATTTCATGAAGCAACTATTATCAGTGTGGTCTAGATCAGAGCTCTGACACCTGGAAATGGATGGCTGCATATTTTGTAATCACACAGTCCTGTTTATACTGAAACTCCATTTCCAGCTCCTCATTCAAGGTTATTAGCCTGGATGGTTGTTAAGGATGTTTTTGTGGTAAGTTCAAGTATATACATTTCTGAATTGGTACAGCCCCTTTCACAAAGCCTTACAGTCTCCAGGGGGGAAAGAAAACAAAAGATTCCTTCTCTCCCTCATCCTTTTATTGGTCTCTGCTAATGCAGCTGTACTATGGGTAATAAGCAATTTTCTGATGTTTATAAGACTCTCCTCTACTTTATTGAGTATAATCTAAATCAGATCTAAACACACATCCGTGCACTATAGTCATCTAAATTATTTATAAAGCTTGCTAAATACAAACAACTCTCAAACTCTGCCACTCTTTAATGAAGTCCAAAAGTTGGCAAATGTCCATGATAAGTATAAAATTTTAAGGAAGTCTTAAACTATAACTGCTACAGAAGCCAGGAGTTTGAGAGCATGTTCCTAACACTTCTGTAGAATATCATGCAACAAGCAAAGATAGTAAATTGTCTTTAAGGAAGTTTTTTTTTTTTCCATGTTTAAAAGCAGCTATAACTGATTTGCTTCAAATAATATCTTCAAACTTTATAGAACAAAATGCCCATCACCATACATCCTTAGTACTGGAAATGAACATTATAACTGGAAATTAACCTGGACCGAACTGCATTTAAACTATGCAGTGAGCGTCTCCTTAGTTAAAAGTAATACAACTTTGTGATGACTGAATTAAGAAGGCATAATATCAGGCCAGAAACTGTTTCTAGGGGGGCCTAGAATGTGAAAGTCAAATATTACAGTTGAATTTAGGAAATTCTTTAATGTTGGAATGCCAGGACATTTATTCAGTGTTTCATGCAATTTAAGTGCTACCAGAGCACTGCTGTGATATGATTGATTTTCTGTAAAAGAGTAAGCAGTAGAAGTTAAGGACCCTTGAATATTTCTGGCAGAATTTCTCTTCACAGCAGCAACTTTTATTCATGAACCTAATTATAGTCTCTTAGTATATGTTTCTTTATACATACTCTCTGTGTGCATATGAAATGACTGCTGTTCTTTGTTTCTTCTCTTGGGTTTGTAGTTTTTCGAGTACACATCCCATAATGAAATACGTTACAACACACGGCAGCCAGAGGTCTGCGCAGCAGTCGATTCAGGGACTGACTACTTGACAATGTACTTGTGTCAGGAAAATGCCCACAGTGTTCCTGAAAACCAGAAGTTTATTTTCAGAGAGGTAAGTGTGCGTGTTTGGGTTTGGTTTTTTGAGGAGTGGGTGGAAGGAGAATTGTTGAATTTTAAAAATTTTTTGTCTTACTGCATACACATTGTGCAGGCCACAACACTGGCACAGGTCTCTGGGAGAAATAGGATATCTTGGCTTTTAATATCTGAACACAGAAACAGGGTAGCAGGCAAAGAGTATTCCAGTCATAAAGAGCAGGAAGATGAGAGGAAGGAAAGCACCCTTGCTGACATCAAGGAGGTTGGGAGCATTCTCTCTTGCATGTCACCCCTACTGTCTTCTCCTGAGACTGAGGTGCTTCAATAGAACCCTTCCCCAGCCAGTCATATGGTTGGCCTACTTCTGCTTCCCTTTCACTGACTTATTTCCCTGTATTTATATTACCATATATCCCCAGTACTTCACACACTACCATTACTTTGTGCTCTTTCCTGCTTTTAAGCACCTGCCGCTACATGATATTAGAAAAACTTGTGTTTAGAAGTTTTGAATCTGAATAGAAGCTCCTGGATGCCTGAGAGAAAATAAGCTGGATGAAAAATTATGGCCTTGGTCAGGTTCTGGAGTGTTGTTATTTGGCTAAGGGAAAAGGTCACATAATATATCAAAATGGTATATTTACATAATGTGTCTGCATAATGCATCTAATCTCTACAGGCTCCATGGCTGACAAATGTCACACTTCGATTCTACCCAGTGACAGGTAGCAGGGTAAACTCTCAAAAAATGAGATGAAAATTACTGTCCATTCCCTAAATCTAGTCCAGACTGAAGCTCACAGTGAAATTACTAAATAAAAATGTTTAAAAGGTTGACTTTATAAATGACGTTTCATTTTTAATGTTGACTTTTAACAAAACTGCTCAAGGTCATGTACATTAATCCCTAATATGGCATATATTGAAGGATCTTCAGTCACTTCAAGAAATAATGGAGAAAACTGAAATTTTTAAACTGAGAAAATGAAAAAATTGAAAAAGGTTATGGAATGCATCTGTTTTCACTGAATTCCTAACCATTAATTCTAGCATCTGAGACTTTAGGAATTACTTTAAATGTTCTTTCTCATGATCACTTTGTGCCTGTGTGTGGCTTGAACGTGCTGCTCTGCTCCAATTCCTTTCCTGCTGCTGCACTAAATCAAAACCACCAGTCTCCAGCTTTGAAGGCGAGTGATGGGTGAGGTGTCAGCACCACATTTCTTTTGCTTTGTGCATAGTAGTGTCAGACAGTTGTCCTTATGGATGGAGCATAATCAAAGATTTGAACAGCCTTCCCAGCAGCTTGGCAAGAATTGAGTTCTTGTGGACACTGAGTCAAAAATGAGTGAGATGGATACTGATTAATCCACTCTAAAATTTGAATTATCGTGATGGAAGCAGGAAAGTAATTCAGCAGCTGAGTCTGTCAGCAAGTCTGTGAGCAAGCACATGCTGCTGGGCATCGGGAGTTGCAGCTCAGGGTGCAGTTAAAACTGCAACATTCCTGACGATGGAAGGAGCAGACTTCCCCAGGAGTCAGGGCTATGCTCAGAAACACGGTGTTGGCATTTTGCTTTCAAAGCTGCCAGGGGCCTTGGGAATGCTTGCATGTGGGAGTGTCACCCAGGCCAAGGATGGCCTCAGAGCAGGGCAGTCCTCCACGGCTGGCTATGGTGCCCTTTTGTAGCTTGCTATCCTAGCTGACAGTACTCCTGGATTGGAACGAGAGACTTGAACTGGAGATTGCCATAAAAAAAGGGCCTGAGGTCTCAAAATGTGTTCTTTAGGGAATCTGACTGTGGAGGCCTGTCAGACCTTACACCTCTGAAGCAGCTGTGCTGCCCTTCAGCAAAGCAAGTGAACTCCACAGACATCTTGCAGGCAAGGGGCATGCTTAGATATTTTTACTTTTTCCACCAAAAATATACTCTATGAAGAGACAGGAAAATTTCTTGCTAAAAATATGTCCAACATTTACGCGTATTGAACAATATTTGCCTTTTAGTTACAAGATATGCAATAAATTAAAAATGTGATAAATTCGGGTCATGCTTGTGTTTGGCTTAGTTCTTTTCTGCCATATTCTGGTCCAATAACAAAAGGCAATGAAAGCAAATGTTAGCACATCCTTTACAGGCTGAGATGTCACTTCATGAGTCACTCTAAAGCAATGTTGATGTCAGTTTAAAAGCAGGATCTTTTGATAAAGTTGCAGACATCCTCGAGTTAGGCTTTACCACACAACCCCATTGGAAGGATATGCGGGATACTTATTTGTTGCAAATGTTCTCTGTTACTTTAAAACACAGTGATATGTCTGCAATTTTTGAGACCTGAAGAGCAAACTTTATTTCTGTCTTTTGTAGGATGGAACCTTGTTTCACCCACAAACCCAGAAGTGCATACAAGCCGAGGCAAATGCTTACAACGGGGATCCAGCACCATTGTTACGACCTTGTACCAACTCAGACTACCAAAAATGGTTCTTCAAAGAAAGAAGTTGATCCAGATGTTGTCTAGGATATAGCTGCAAACAAAAAATTTGCTCTTTCTAGTCAGCAGTTAGTCAGCCTTTTGAAAAATTTCATAAGTGATATATTTTTGTATGGAAAGAACTGTAATTAGTTGACAAGCCGTGGATGTCGTTTCCTCGAGCATTAGAAGGCACTAAGTATTGAGAGCTTCATAAAGTGCCACAGAATCTTTTTCTTTTCTCTTTATTTGGCAGCTACATAACTGCTTCTGAAGTGTCTTAGGTTCTTTTCACAAGTGACAATGTATTTTTTAAATCTACTGTGTGGAAGTAAGGCAGTCAAAATAATTGCACTAATGTTAATCTGCCAATAATTTAAAATGTTTATTTTTCTACTAAAACATTCTGCAGTTGGGTCTTTTAGCAGATAGTTGTTAATAATTATTCTTGTCTTTTCAATACCATGAAGGTAAATGTAGGCCATATTCTGCCCTCAGTGACTACCACAAAGCCCTGACTGAAGATAGTGTGGGTTTACACATAAAGGCAGAGTATGTCTGCATGTTTTTGCACACATAACAATCTAGATGCATACAGATTGCACATGCTCGACAATACTATACCTTAAATGTTTTGACAATTTTAAATGTTCATGGCTCTTTCTAATTGTGCTTAAGATTGGTTTGGGAGTAAAATGGGGATTTTCTCATCTTTCTTAAAGGCAGAAGGCAGCAATCTTTAAAGGTGATGCTTTGGGTAAAGCTATTTGGATACATATGGGCCCAGCTGTGTGGCTGTGTCCTAGAATGCACAATCAACTTTAACATTATGTGGATTTTCAATGTGCATAAAACTTTCAAGATAAGACCTAGCAATAATTATTTTGTAAAAATTTCAAAATTACAGTTAGAAAAAAATGAATCTTAAAATTTAAGTGTTTAAATGATTCATGTAAAAATGATTATTTTCTTAAAATAATTTCTTATGTGAAATGCAGCTAAGATTAATACAAAAAGGATTGTCTTTGGGATCTAGCTTGCAATTTGCCTGGTAACTCCTTTTAGATGAGTTGACCTTGCATGTGGTCCTGTTGAAAGGAAGGGGTGCAATCTGCAGCAGTACAGGATGATTTGTGCCCTTGTGTGTGGGATTTGCCTGGCCCAGTCAGACAAGGGGTGTGTATATAGCAATTTATCTGGCCATTGACCACCAGCATTACCATGTTGATTAGAAGGGTTTCAGCTCATAAGAGATTCTTTCTCTGTCAGATGAAGGAATGCCTGTATGTAGAAGGATGAAAATTTCAACTTTTTTCCCCACAGAAGTCTTGACCTCTGTTTTGATTAGTTTGGTATGTGTTTTGTTATTTGCTTTTGTTCACGTTTTCTATAAAAATGTACAGCCTTTTCTTTGAATCCCCATAAGCTCATGCCATTTTGGCATACCTATTTATATGATTTGGGTGTTGGGGGGAGGGTTTCTGCCTGTAGGAGATTGGTTCTTCCAAGGACTTTCTTACTTATGTGGATAGAATGTTTTTGTGAGCACCTTTGAAGTTTTGTCTCTGTGGGCTGGACTGATGAAACTGATGTTAGAATTAATAAAATATTTTGTGATTCAGTAGAGTGGGAAATGTCTTATCAACTATTTTTCTTTCTTGTGGTCAGTGGTTTTCATTTAATAATTTTGCTGATCTCTTAGGCCCAGATCCCTACAGCACCTGGGAGAAGACAGCTTTATTTTACAGTGTCTCAAGTTCTCTTTTCTGAACTCAGTAATGCTTCTCTTCACCTCATAGCAGCAGTGGTTTACACTTTGTGGAGCCACAAATCAAAAGTGGGTGGCTGCATGAGAGAACAGCAAGAATTTTCCATTAATTTCTGCTTTGCCTTCTTGACTACTGGTTGAACAGTATTAGTAGCTGATAAAAGCCCAGCTACTAGAATTGCAGCCAGAGCTCCCACTGACCTCCATTTTCGGTGAGATTTTCTTAGTCTTGGGATTTCAAGATTTCATCAGATGGTGGTATGCAACTGAAACTTAGGAACTGGAAATTATTTTCTATACATCTTTTCACTTTGCCCTTGTTCAGAGGGAAGCATTGATGGTTTTGGCTTCCTGCAGCTAAGATGTTTTCACATATGCCAGCAAACCTGCTAGTCTGGGTTGCGTATTTGCTAGACAAACACACTTGAGTTCAAAAGCAAACACCAAACATTAGCAATGCCACCAGCTTGCTCCCTCTCTGTTGGCCTTTTAGTCCCTCTACTTACCATTTTTTATTCCTTGATAGCCTTTTCTTCTTCTCAACGCACTGGAGTTGTATTTATGTCTGGCTTCATGTTTGGAGGGTGAAGGACTCTATCAAGCATCAAAGTCATGAAGCACATCTTCTGACTTCCTTTAACATCTCCAGATTTCCTTTTGCAGGAGGTCAGGGCTACCTACTGAGGAATGGAATTTGGACCTTGGACTTCTCCTGAGCAGAGATGGGGCTCGATGTCTCATAGAAATGGAAAAATTGGAGGACTTTAGTCACAAATCTATGCTTATTTCTTAGTCCTTCTATTCCTGTATTTATTATTTTTTAGAAAGCTATCCAGACTACAGCCAGGTGCCTAATTATCATATTTATTTGAAATTATCGGGTAATGATTTTGACTGGTTTTTTTTTCATTTATTCACTCACCATTTTCCTTTCATTTAAAATTTGTGAGTCTAAACACGAGCTAAAATTTACTGAATTTTCACTTCAGCAGAAGGCAGTACATGAACTTTCCTTCTAGGAAATAAACCACTAAAAACTCTGTATATGTGGCCTTGACTAAACTATTATGTTAGGGGACTGTTATAGCTTGCACAAACACCTGGGAACAACAGTCATCATCGTACCTGCATCAGTCAACATGAATTGGAAATAGTATTTCTTGCTGGCTCTGCTGAAAACAGAGGCTCAACAATGTGTTCAATTTTTGTTATATTTATAGGAAGTGGTATGATGCACTGCAAGGGGAAATTCATATTAGTTGATAACACCAGGACTGATGAGATTGTGCTCCTATTTCCTGTTTATGAAAACATGGGCACTTACACAGTGATAGTGCTTGGTTGGTAATTTAAAATCTGATGCTCTTTTTAACTTCATTTGCCTCTCTTAAGGCCTTTAGATTTGGAGATTAACTTGAAGTTAGTTGAGCTTTGTCCTGAAACCCTGATAAAGACATAGCAGTCGAGGTGTCTGGAGAGTCTGTAGGGTTAGGATCATGCAGTTGTGTGTATATTGCAACTGTGCAGGTTTCTTGGCAGTGTTTGAGAATGCTGTATACTCTTGTAACAAATATGGAACTTTGTGCTAGGAAGTTAGCTGAGGTAGGTGGGAAAGCCCTTGGAGGGTGGATGGGAGAGCTCTCCCCTGTTCTCTTGAGGCACAACAGCAATAGCTGAGTTTGAATTACAGCACTGCAGTATTCTGACATTTCTCATTTACAGAGAAAAAACATGCACGTATATGCAGTACTAAAATTACTATGCCTAGATTAACAATTTTCAATTTTTTAAAATCCACTATTCCCTGATATTTTTATGAATAGACAAAGGCTAATTAGGCCAGTCCAAGTCAGCCCTGACAGGAGGAATTGCATGGCTCCAGGATTTGCAAAGGTGGCTGGAGACAAAAACAGGGCAGGACCTTCTCAGTGACCTCTCTAAAAGTGGTAAGAGGATGAATATATATATAGAAGAGGAGGTAAGAAGAGGAAAACACATACAGGAAGTGAGTTGCTGGCCTAAGGGGCTGCATGACATGTTTTGTGTAGCATCAAACCATCTCCCAGGGTGGGAGAGGACTTGCAGCAGATGCAATGTATTTGTTGGTGTTAAGGGAAAAGTCAGTTTTCTGAGTTTCTTGACTTTATCCATGGACTGAGAATACTTAACTTGCAACTGAAGAAAAAGTGGTCAAGGGAGTCACACCAGTACAGATGCTTAAATGTGAAATTAATTAATTAGGTACTCTGTGGTGGGCAAATATAAATATATAAAGAACAAAATTGTTAATTGTGCATACACTGTGAGAAGACTTAGTAATAACTGAGAAATTGGAAGCGATCATTAGCGGAAAGGTACTTGACAGTGTTTTTACAGAAATATGGCTGAAGGATTCACATGATTGAAGCGCTGAAATGACTGGGTAGCATGCCAGGAAAAAAGCGACATTTGATTTTTGAGTTAAGAGAGCAGGTTTAACAATTCTTGTGAACTGATATTTTAGCCAAGAAGGAATAAACAGAGGGTGTCTGATGTGGACCACTAAATGAGAATATAAAGCCTTTTTGCCTAACAGATAAAGGATGTGTGCAGCTTCAGAGGATTTCATCCTAGGAAATGCACTTTACCAATTTGACAGTAGGAAAACATTCTGGGGATTTCTAAGGGGAAAAAAGGCAGCTGGGGCCAGTGGCTGTGTCTGACACAATCTTTAATAAGCAGTTTGGTGCAATTCTACTTTAGGCAGCCTCCTATTTAAAATGAGCTGTTACCTGGGCATCTCTTATGCATAAACACAGTATAGTACCTAAGAAAGAAGAAATTTCTCAGTGTTGAGAATTGGAAAGAAGCAGGCTTTTCAAAATATAACTGTAGCATATAATCATGTTGAAAACATATGTAGACAACGTGAAACTTTCAGATTGAAAATTAAATACTTAAGTGCCAGAAATAAAGTTTTTTGTGAAATCAAAAGCTGACCTCATTGTGTCTATTACACTACCTGATTTTCTTGCAACACGTTCCCTGTTTTGGGGGGTGCTTGGGGGTTCTTTGTTTGTTTGTGTTGGGGTTTTTTCTTGTTTTTTTTTACACAAGTTGGGGAAACTGTCATTTTCATGCCTCACTGAAACACAGGAAGAATTTTGAGAGGCTTACTTTAACTAATCCTCATTGTTCAATATATGGCCTTATTTGCATCCCCATAAGAAATCCCTATACTGAACAATAAAAGTTATTTTCTTAGAGTGAGTTGTTTGTTTCCCTTTTTTTGTTTGTTTATTTGGTTGGTTGGTTTTATAGAACTTGAGTATTACAGTTTCTTAGTGTTTCCCAAATGCTTATTAATCTGTCTTCACAGTATTACCCTGAAGGAAGTGCACCCCGTTTTACTGACAGGAAATGCAGCAACAAACACATTAAGGTCAGAAATACCACATTGTTAAATACTTTAATTTGAGCTGCAGCTTTGCTTGCTTTAAATGACATCTAGCCATAGTGCAGACCTCTGCAGCTCCTAGATGCATTCCTTTGCCCTAGCTCTCCAGCACTGGCCTTCCCTGTGCACTGCAGGGACAGCAGTGTCAGCTGGTCTCTGCCTCCCACACGAGGGCAAGCCTTGAACTTCACACTGAGTGGAACTGTCCAACAGCTCTTTGCACCTGTGCTGGGAAAAGCCAGGAGATGCATTTCAATCTTCAGCTAACAAAGGGACATTTGCTGCTACAGCAGTAGTAAAGGAGGATGGCAAGCAGTTGCTAATAATGTCCAAGATACTAATTCTGTTGTAACACACAGCCTGGCCTCAAGCTTTCTTTCAGAAAGACTGAGTTCTCAAAAACGTGGAAATTGCTTCCAAAAAAAACCCAAATCTTGGAAAGCTGATGACGGCCCAGAGACAATGTGAGTGTATGTGTTAATAAACTGCCAATATTGTAAAAAGATCACCAAATTGATCCAAGTAGCTGTAGTTCTGATAGCCAAGTACTGGTGAAAATCACGGAATGATATAGTATACAAGAAGTGAAGAAAGATTTTCTGTGAAACGAATTTTGACAGACAAACTTGCATATCAAGTTGAGAATGGCAAAACATAATTTAGCATATGATATTCTGGTTAAAAATAGCAGTACACAAAATCAATATGGCACCTATTCCTGTTGGCATCCTAGGAATGTTCTTGGTGTTATGATAATCAATTTTCTGGAAGAAAATGAGTTGCTGGAAAGTTTGCAGGTGACAAACTGCTGGACAAGTCACTTGTAAAAATAAATTTCATGGTTTGATTTATTCTAGTGCGAGACCAAGCGCACAGGAGCAAGGAGGTAGGTGATGATTTTAGGCATTATGGATTCAAAACATGGTGTAGATGATTTCATAAACAGACATCCCCACAAGGACAGCACACTGTCTGGTCTACATGTAAGGATTAGGTTTCCTGCCCAGCCTATGGAACTGGCTGGTACTGAGGGAGGTGCTGAAGTTGCAGCTTATGGCCCGGTGCAGACAGGTCACAGGGTCAGATAGGTGAGTTCAACATCATGTGGAAAAAGGGGAGGTGCACTGGAAGTGCTTCCAGGAATGATTCTTGAGGTGTTGGAAAGTTGACCTTATTATTTTACAAAAGCAAAATGTGATTAATCTTAGCCCCTGTGTGCAGGAGATACTGCATTGATACTATGTCCCCTTAAACTAATAAAGGTATGATGAGAACTACTGGTTGGAAGTTGGAATAAGACATATTGAATATGAAATGCACCTTCTAGCAAACCAATTGATGATTGAAATGATTTATCAAGAGATGTCATGGACCCTTTATTACTGCTGCCTTAAAGTCAACACTGCTGGATGCCATTCTGAGTGAAATGCTGTAATGCAACAAGTGTTAGGAAATAACTGGTTGAGGGCTTGTAGCCCAAGGTCAGGTCTTACAATCTTAGAATGTATTAATCCATGAAAATTCTTTCCAATTTATTGCAGACGTGCTGCCATTGCTGTGTAATATAAATTGGATGTATTAGTCTGATCTTCAAAGGTTTGCTTGGAGTGACCTCAGGAAATTTATGAATATGTATAGAAAGTGGGGTGCCTAAGGCAGGGTTAAGAAAAGTTTTGCATTTTGCCTGTACCACCTCCTGTATGGGATCGATCTACCTGAAATGAAACAGATCAGTGAACTGCTGCTCTGGGACTCTGCAGACCACGGATGTGGATGAGCAGTGTGAACGTGCTCCCTGGGGTGAAGGGATAGCCCGGGAGTAACGCAAAAAGCCATGGGCTGTCTATGGGACATGCCCCACAGCCACTGAGATGTGAAGACAATTACTTGGGAGAACAGGCGTGGAAAGGGCTCGATAATCCCACAGGGTTAAGACAGCCCTGGGGAGAGCTCAGAGTCCTGCCGCAGCCTTAATTTTTTTTTTTTTTTTTTTTTTGGTAGCCCGAGCGGTGTCAGGCTCCCCAAACCCCGCCAATTCTGCGGAAAAAAAAAGAAATCGGTTTAAAAAAAAAAAACAAAACAAAACCAAAACCCCAAAACAACAACAGCAAAAAAAAAAAAAAAAAAGCCAAAAAAAAAAAAAAAAAAGCCACTAAACCCCCCCCCCCCCCCCCCCGCACGACTTCTGCTCTAGCGAAACGCCCCGCTCCTGCGTGCCGCAGAGCCGCCGTGGCCCGGGCCGGCTGCGCGTGTGCGTGTGCGGGGTGCCGAGCCCGAGTGGGAGCGTGTCTGCGTGCCGCGTGTGCGCGGGGGAGGGCGGGCGGGCGGAGAGCGCGGAGCCGCCCGCGCCGGGCAGCGCTGCCGGCGCCTCCGTGCGTGTGCCGGGCGGGTCGCGCCTGGGGCACAGCGCGCCGGCCTCCCCTGCCCGCCCATGGGCAGCGGCCGCTGCTCGCACCTCCCCGCGCCCGCCTTGGCAGCTCCACCTGGAGAAGGTGCCCGACCCACAGGCGGCGAACGCTGATGCCGTGAAGGGGGAGCTCGGCCCGGCCCCCGCCGCCGCACACTTTGCTCTGCCCCCGGCCGCGCGTCGTGCCCGGCGGCTTTGCCCGACCCGGAGGAAGGGCGCAGGCGGCACCTGGCGCCCGCGGCGGGGGCTGCCCCGACTCCCGCGGAATGCGGCAGTAGCACCCCCGCCCCGGCTCGGCACCCTCCTCCGCCTCCCCGGCTCTAGGGGGGCGCTTTTTCCTCTTTGGCGTTTTCTGCCGGAGCATCCCATTTTTTTCCCTCTTCACCCTTTTGGAGGAGGAGGAGGAGGAGGAGGAGGGGGAAGGAAGGAGGTGTTCAATGAGGGCTGCTCGGCTCACCCCCCCGCGCTTGAGAGGTGCTGTCCCTCCCTGAGCGGAGAGCGGGGAGAGCTGCCCGGGAGGCAGAGGCAGGTCCCGCTCCCTTGCTGTGCCGCCGGGGAGAGCGGAGGAGGGTGGTGGGGAGTCTGTGTGTGCGTGGTGGTGGTTATTTATTTATTTATTGCTCCTGGTGGTTGCAGCTGGCAGACCTGGGAAGGAGTAGGCGCCATTGCCAGAAGGATTATTGCCAGGGGAGGGGAGGGGGGGGGGGGGAAGAGAGAGGAGACCCCGAGGCTCCCGAGGAAGCGGAGAGAAGCAGATCTTTTCCTCCCGCCTTGGCTTCTGCCGCCGAGGGATGCGCCCAGACTGAGAGGGGCTCGGCTCTCTTCCGCCGCTCAGCCCGTTCCCCCACCCTCAGTCCTCCTCCTCCTCCTCCCCATCCAGCAGCATGCATCCCTCTCCGCGGAGACCGGCCGCTGCCACCGCCAACCCTGCCATGCTACTGCTGCTCCTGTGCCTGGGCTGGGCGCCGCCGGGCTGGGGCTGGCCGCGGGGCAGCTCCCGGGGGGCGGCCGGGCTGCCCCCCAACGCCACCACGCCGATCTCCATCATGGGCTTGATGCCGCTCAGCCAGTCCGAGGAGGACCAGAAGAGCAGGATCGGCCGGGGAGTGCTGCCCGCCGTGCAGCTGGCCATGGATCAGATCCGCAACGAGTCCCTGCTCAACCCCTATTTCCTGGACCTGCGGCTCTACGACACGGAGGTAGGGACCGCCGCGGGCCCCGCGCCGCCGGGCGCAGGGGGAGGCGCCGCCGCCCAGTCCCGGGGCGCTGCGGGTGCCGGGGCGCAAGGGCAGCGCGGACGCCCGGGCCGGGGCTGCGGCTGCCGGCGGGGCCGTGCGCGCCGCCTCCGAGCCCCGCAGGCTGCCGGCAGATGTGCAGGGACCGGCGGCCGAGGGGGAGGACGCGGAGCCGGCGGGTCGTGTCCTGCCCGCCCGGTATTATCAGGAGCGGCTGCCCCGGCAGCTGGGGCTCGCCCCGCCGCCCCAGGAGCGCCCCTGTCCGGGAGTCGCCTGCAGCGCGGGGGTGGGCCCGGACGGGTGCCCGGGCGGCGGGGATGCTCAGCGGTGGCGGTGGCTGGGATCCGCTGCCCTTGGCACGCACGTACACCGGTGGGAGGAAAGCCGCCTCGCCCAGCGAAGCGGCGGCAGCATCCCTCTGCCAGCCGCCACCCGCTCAGCAACAGATGCACGCCGGGCGCTCCGCTCCCCCGCTCCGCCAACGGGCTCACGCTGCCAGCCCGGCTTATCCCATGCGGCGACGGGACGCGAAGGGCAGCGGTGGCAGCCGTAGCTTCAGGAGCAGGCGGGGAGGCTCTCGCAGGGCTTCGCTGAGTTTCCCCCCGTCCCTGCCCTCCGGCGGAGCGCTCGCCCGGGGGTGCGTGGCGGGCGGGCGGCGGCGGCGGGGAGCGGAGGCGCTCGCTTCTCGGGAAGAACTAAATTTGCAGTGCCCGTCCCCGCGGAGCGCCGCCAGCGCGGCGGGATGCCTGCTCCCGTTCCGGAGCGCTGCCGGCCGGCAGGCTGGGAGAGGGGCGAGCCTGCTGAGCGAGGAAACACACTCCCTTTACCTGGCAGAGAGAGGCAGGGAGCGAGGAGAGGGCTTTGCCGAGTTGGTGGCCACTACCACCCGCCCACAACTGCCTTTGGTTTTTGTCACAACTTCGGTACCTGTGTGTTCGCGGAGGATACGCGCGGGTCCGGTACCGGGGCTCCCCTGAAGATGGCAGTCGCTTCTTGTGTAATGGTGGCGGCCGGGGCTCGCTTCCAAGACAACCCCCAGTAAAGCAAGTGGCTGCTGAAAATCTTCCCGGCTGTAATTTAAGGAAGCCCCTGTCTGCTCCCCTCCGGTTCTCAGGGTCCAGGGGGGAACAAGCTGAGAGCAGCAATGACAGGCTGTACTGCTTCGTGACAGCATTTCCGTCCCTGAAGTGACTACCAAAGGCCTCTCCTTCCAGGGTGGCTGCTTTTTATTGACATAAATTTGTCATAGTGGGGTTTTTTTAGGTATCTCTGAGCAGAAATGCATGGAGGGCAATACTGCTGAAGATTTCACTTAGAAAGGAGCAGGCTGCCATCCTGTTGTGTTGTGTGAACAAGACTAGATACTGACAGGGAATACAGGCAAGATCAGCCAAGAGTAGCTGCTTGTTTCCTTAAAAAATGAATCTCAGGGAACTCTGCAATTGTAATGAAAAGAATTATGGGGGATTTTCTGAATGGCATTACCTGTCTCATAAAGTGAGATGCATGTTAGGAAAAAATCATAGTTCTCCTAATCCTGTTTTCATTACGTTATTCTATATTAGTTCTTCCCTTGGATAGAATTATTGCAAAAATAACGTATGCATAGGAATTAAAGAAACCTAGGCAGGATGTCCCTTCTTTGCACAGTAACATATTAATCAATAAGGTGCTGCACTTTATTGCAGTCAAAATATTGTGATGTTCTTAGTAGATATTTTGGACTCTGAACTAGGTAGCAATCATAAAAATACTCAGGAAAAAAAATTACCCAGTTTGTTCTGGAATGAGTATCGGTTTCTTAAAAATTGTATTTTTACTGTTTTGTACTCCAGGGACATAAGAAATCAGGGTCGTGTCGCCAGCTTGCTGTGTTGCTTTGAATGCTTTTAAGCAATTAATAAATGGATGGTTATGGAATGCTAAGTCAGGCGAATGTATATGTTTGCAGTACTGTTGGATCATTATTGTGTGCTTAATAGTGGCAAGTAAATAAGTTAGTGTCCATGAAGAGTGCTAGATTGACTGCACCCAAACAATACACTAATGCCTGGAACAGCCATTAAATACCTAATGGCAGCACAAACTTTTTCACTCGGTTCAGGCATTACCTTTTTCCTTTGGTGCCCTTACGGTAAGCAGGAAGGTAGCTGGCTCGTTGTGCCCACTTGATTCTCAGCCTATTTTCTGAAGCTGCCAATAGATAGATATGCCTGAAGGGCCTGGATCCTTATCATTGCATAATCAGAGACAAGGGAGTAGTTCTCCCTCTCAGGGCTTCACAGGTGGTGCTCATGACATTGTTGGCTCTTGAAAGAGAAAATGTAGAGCCTTGAACACATGGGACTTTTTAATAGCTTGAGAAATAATTGCAGTATATTTATAATGCTTAGGAAATGTATGGCAGTGATTTACTAACTCATGTATTCTCCCTTGTGTCTCTCCAAAATCTCCCATTGCAGTCTGATCCTTGTATTGCAATTTTCTGTAATAGTTAAATTAAGTGCTTGTGAAAAACAATAATCAAAATAGACTAGGTTTTTTATTATTATTATTTTTTATGCATTCAGGTTCATTCTGTCAGGATTGAATTGAATATTCTAGCTGGCTTGATAGTTCTGGTTTGTATAAGGAAGTATTATAATGCCTTTGCTTTCTGACCAGCCATCTGAAGAGCTGCAGTGTGCCTTCTAAGGTCAACTGCTGTTTGTCAGCTCTTGAACTCGTTAACCTTTGAGGACATGAGCAGCAGCTCTAGTGTTTTTCAAAGCATTTAAATTGAATTAAGCACTTAAGTACAATGTTTCGTTTATGTCTCAGTCGAGATTGTGTGAATTACACATTACTTTGTTATGAAATATGACCACGGGTTGCATCACATACAAAAATGCAGAGGCTTCTTTTTGGATATTTTTTGATCTTTAAATATGCTTGGAGTGTGATCCTGATCCAGTCTATTTTGCTACTTCTTGGGCATGTCTTTATCTATTTGGGCATTCCTAAGCAGGCTCAGCCAATATAACAAAGCTCAAATGTAGGCATTTGCAGAACTCTGGTCTAAGTGACTTTCTTTTGTGCTGTTCATTTCAATGAGAGTGGGAGTCTCTCTCTAGATGAGACTCTTGGGCAAAATTTCATAACTGTGTTATTTTAGAAACTCAAGAATTTATAAAGTGATCATCTCTAAAGAGTCTCGTCCAAACCCCATAGAAATTAATGGCAGTAATGCACTGATTCCAGCGGCCCTTGGACCAAGTCCTAGAAGTTAAGGGTGCTTGATAGTTTATGGCTTCAGATCAACAACCATAAAACAATAGCTCTTCTTTTTTTTTTTCCCATCCCTGTGACGTAGCTTTAGTTGGTTGAAAAAGCAAACAAATATTTAGCAAAATAATGAAAGAAAAGCCTCTACAAACATTAGGTATAGCTCAAGATGCACAATAATCAGGAACGATGATTTCAGCTTAAGCAACCCTAAGTACACATCTGTTGGAGGAAAAAAGCAGAATAATCTTAAAATAAAGGCATTAATCATTCTAGTGGACTCTCTTATCAATTTCAACAGTATTTGATTTGCATCAGGCAAAAATTGACCATACAGTAATATATGGTCCATATAGCAACTGGATGAAGAGGCGTTGTGGAAGAAGGCAAAATAAGTTAATCGAAGTTGGATATCTGTCCTTCTACATCTGGACATCTTCCCTCAAATATGCACTGGATTTTCTGATTTCTTGTAGGAGCAGTGCTGCAAGTGGTGCACAGACAGTATGAGTTTGTTTTGAATCTATAGTCAAGAAAGTACTATTTCTGAAGATCAAAGTGAGTCTTGACAAGCTAAAAAAATCAATCTTCCTGAAGTAAGTGGGTATATTATCACAAAGAGGAAAGAATATTTGTACTGGAGGGATGAGATTATTTAATTTTCTCTAACTACAACAAATACCTTGTGGTAATCATGATATAATCTCATCTTTGTGAAATAATACATTCTAATACCTTTAAATAGCAGGTTGGCATAGAGGGATGAGCTCTGGAAAATGCACAGGACACCACAAAATCTGAAGGAAAATGTAAGCTTATTGATATTTGATATATATTTGCTTTTTTCTATTCTGTAACTAAGTAGAAAGTGCTTTTCCTAATTTATCTGACAAGAAATTACAGTCTAGGTGTAGTATGTGTAGACTTTGTTTCCTTCTTCTTTTTTTGCTAAAAAAGTGCATGTGTTTTCAGTAAAATTCTCAAAGTTTAAGAAAGGCCATGCACCTGTCTGAGTCATTCTTACTAGCTATTCTAAGTTTTAAAGGACCCTGGGTCACCAAATAAAGATGCCTCTTCCTGAAAGTCCAGTCACGAGTGGTGTCAACAAAGTCCACTCATGTCTTGTTCCCACAAGTGGAAGTGAGAGAACTATTCACTTCTGCTAAGTGTGGGGAACACATTCTGGAAATAGGAGAGAAGATTTGTGTCAGTGGTACAGAATAAGGTGTCTGTCCACTGGGGCTCCGCATGGTGGTCCTCAGAGGGACAAACAACTGATGGTTGCTCTCTAAAAAACTCCACCATTACTGTGACAGGACTGAGCAGGGGCATCCCCACCCCTTAAAGAAGTGCATGTGATGTGTTGGTTAGGCCCTCTGTCTTAGGAGGCATCAATCCAAGTCCCTCCAACAGTGCCTGGATTTGCAAGAGGAAGGTGGGGTCTCTGGGGGTGAGCCCTGTCATGCTTGTGAACGCTCTGAGCATTAAGTGGTCTGGAGCCTTATCTTGATTTCTGGAGTGCTCTCAGTGGGGCAGGTAAGACGGTGTTGTGGTCATCTGAGGGCAGCGGCTGAATACACAGGAGATGTCAGGGTCTGAAAGAGAGTCCAGTTTACAGCAGACAGAGCTGGCAGACATTTGTTCTTGTATCGTCAGGTGAGCATGTGTCTGGCATATGCTGAGGTAGTTAGGTAATTTCTTACCTTTAAATATTACCGAGTACTTGTTCTGTCTGATATTTGCAGAGAGTGAGGCATTAAAATGTACTACGCTGCCTGTATGGTGACAGTCACTGTCTGCTCTGCTGGCGACACTCTGCTTGAAAGGGACACACTTCTTTAAATAGTCAGTGTCCCCTTTGACTTCCGCGTAACATGACTCCGTTTACAGCATAACCTCCTTTTGCTTTAGAGTTTGGTAAACTTGGAGGGAATAATCGAAAAGTTAAGTGTTCATGTTAATTCTATGCTGGCTTCTCCGCTGATGTTAAGGTGTGGGTGGGGAGAGGAGAGAAATCATGTATTCACTGCACCCACTCCTCTGGGTGCGGATCCCAGACCTGCAGAATGTATATCCTCTAAATATCTCTGCAAAGAGATTAAAGCCAGTTTCTGGCATATGTCTTGCAATTTCTTGTATAACTTATCCTATGCATACTGCAAAACGCACTGTTATGGAATCTTTTGTTCAAATGCCAAACACGCTCCATCAGCACAGAAAAACTATTTTTTTGAGTAAACCTAGGAAGTAGTATCTATTTGCATTTGAAGAAAGAGTAGAAAGGCCCTGTCCTCTTGTATGATATTGAGTTAATTGCTCAAGTTCTTGGAAAAGATGGGGTGTAATATCCTGGTGATAACTTAGAAGAAAATATTTGCAAGAGGAAAACAGAGAGGAAGGAACTAGATGAGAGAAATTTAATGATGGCATTCACAAAGAAAGTTGTTGATACTCTGTTTACATTGTTTTAATTAAATACATGTAACTGTTTGGAATGACATCATAAATAGCATTGCATGACAAGGCTGCAAAACATCATCTTAATAATCTGAGTATGATGATACATGTCCATATCAAGCTTTGTTTGCTTTCAATTTCATTGCTTTGTGGATGTTCCCATGGCATAAGGTAGAAGAATAATGCCTTTGAGCAAACTGTAGGTTTGCTCAAAACTGGTTTTTCATGAAAACTCAAGTGGAGACCATTGCTATGACAGGAAAGGGGATACTTTCCCTTAGGAAGGGTTGAACCATTGCAGAGGTCTGGCTCAAGGAATCAAGTGGTGGAAGTTAACAGAGGAAAGCCCCCCATGATTCCTTTGGACTTGGAAAAATTTTGGAGCAGCTGGGGTTAGCAGAGATGCGTACTGAGATCAGCGAGCAGAGCTATGACTCAATCTTTTGGAGATGTCTGTTAATATGCAGTAGCCCCCTATATCCCAGGAAGTCTATTTCAGACTGTGGGATTCCAAACTGAGATGGTACAGTGCACATACATCACATTTTTTCAAATTTATTTTTGTACTAGGAATCTTGGAACTAAATCAGTGGCAGAGCCTCAAAGTTTTCAGCAGCCAGATGCACTGTTCTCTGACTTGTGGGTCTAGCTGAGCTAGAAATGAGATTTGCAGAACTTTTGTGGTTCTTGGGCTCCAGCATTGGTGGCCCAGCAGCCTGACTCCTGAAGCAAGCTCATTCAGCTACACCATTGCTGTGACCTGAAGAAGGCAGTGCCCCTGAGAACAGGTGGAATACATTTTCAGTCACCCTGTGTCTCCCCTTGCCATGCCACTGACATTTAGGGGATGCCTTCTTTGCTAAGCAGGGATTTCTCTATTTGCAAAGGCTTTTGCTGTGGGTAAGATCTGATGGATTTGGGGACTGCTTGATACTGCCTCCTGAGTGGAAATGGGACATACTGACTCGCAAATGCTTTTTCAATTTCTTTTTTTCCCCTTGTGATGGAATAGCCATATAATCTCATTGCTAAGTCAGTGATTGATGCTCAATTTCTGTGCCATTAATTTTTCATTATCATCAGCCTTTATTTCTGACAATTTTATCCATCGTATTTTTCAAACAAATTTTCTCAAATGTGAAGAGGAAAGCTAACAAATTAAAGACAAATATCCACCTTCTGCCTGAAAACTATACTTACAAAGAGTGAAGAATATGAGGGCTAATTCAGCAGGGTTGTCCAAATTGTTTTTACTGAGGCTTCTGAGAGATGAAGGCCCAGATAATGGACTAATTGCTTTAAAGTGAGCATCACGACTTTGACTGATAGGATTAGAAAACTTAGGTTTCCTACTATGGCCATGGTATTTTCCTTAAATAATTAATGAGTTCTAAGATCAGAGGAGCATTAGGATTATCCACATTTTACAATACAGACCACATATTTTAGCTGGGGATTTCTGCCCACTCTGCTGCAAACTGTACTTCAGAACACCCTTCGATCTTAAGGATCCCCTAAAATCCTTTTCTCTGGACAACTTTTCTCTGTGATTTGCTTAAAATCCCTTTAAAGGTCCATTGTTATTTGCAGCTTAAACTCTGATGACCCTGCAGCCACTGAAGTTATGAGAGCAGCAGCTCCAATTTTTTTTTTTACGTACACCACCCTCCCTACAATACCTCACCAGCTACAGGCTCATGGTGCCACCAGCAAAAGAGGGGGACTAAGGCTTTCTGACTTTTATGGCTGTCTAGAGGATCCTTCCCTTGTATGAAGGACTCTGATGGATTGGATCCTGAGGGAATCAGAAGACTTCCTCACTTTGTCAGATTGTCACAGACTTTGCATGAAAACCTTGTATGCTTGCTTCTTTGCAAGCTGGGTCTGCCAGGTTCATGTGTTCTGTTGCTGAGTAGATGGTTCTGCAGAACCTGTTTTGAATTCTTGCCTGAACTGATATTCTTCTTTACCTCCACCTTTTTTGTAAGATCCTTTTTTGCCACAATCCCCATCAGAGGAACTTATCGTGTCTATCTGATTATTTCCATAATCTCTTTTATTTTATTTATCAAATAATCACCACCACATATCTCTAAAAGAATCTATTTGTTGAATATTTAAGTCCTTAAAGTAGTTATGTATTCTAATTTGCCATTTACCTAGGGTAGGCCTCAGCTTCTGCTGCAGCTTCGTTGAACTACAGAGTTATGTGAAGATTCATACACACAATAGGTGTCTAAGTAACCATTTTACATCCAAAACCTCCAGGGAGTAGTAAGAGGCCCCTTTTGGGATGCTAATTAACTTCCTTTCCACTGTTTACTGCTCCTGTTTTCACAGGGAATTAAGTGTTTTTCTAGCAAAGAATAAATCTCTTTCTTTACTATCTTTATATGAAGGGACCATTTTTGACAGACTAACACTTAGTGTGGTATAAAATACGACACGTAACATTTTTCAAGCATTGTCATTCAGATGTACACTCGTGTTTATCTCACCAGCAACATGTAGGTATATTTTAGTATACACATGTGGTATAAAAATATTAGGCTGTGTGTTTTTTTGGGGTCTTCCATATAATTATAAAGTTCTGTAAAAGCACCTTGGGTTTTACTTTCTGTTTTCCCCTGTGAATTTGGCAAGCCCAAAGTATTAATAATTTACATGAGGTTGATCAAGAGAGAAAGCCAACCTCCTCTTTTTTTCCCTATCCACTTTCTCTCTTTCTAAAAATTGGAAGCAGGACAAAATTCCATGTTGCTGGTGAGAATCTAATCTGGAAGGATGTGCTAGTGGCAGCAAGACTGTGTGTGATGCAGCAAAATAAATCTAAGTTCCAATAGCTGCCTATATATAAAGCGATACAAAAAGTTTTGCATCTTTAAACTTAAACAAGCTACACTCTCTTCCTGTTTTTTTTTTTTTTTTTTTTTTTTGCTGTGAAGCATGCTAATAGTATTCAGCTCCACATAACTTTTTTTGTTTTGTTTTGTTTTTAAGGGTTTCTAGTTAGGTCCCTGAACTAAAGATTTGCTTTCCAAAAGCATGGAGTGATTTGCATTTTCTGTCAACAACAGTGGGAATTGCTGAATGCTCAGCACTTTAGAAAGCCAGCCCACCTATGAAAATGCAGTGCTTCTATGAGGAGGAGACCTAGAATTGCCACTTTTAATTAAGAACAAAGGCACTCATCGTTACTTGCTTTACAGTTTCAAATTGCCTGGTGGAATAAAATGCTGATTTCACTCAGCCTTTGGGATAGAAATCTTCAGGATCAATGGTAGTATTAAATATAATTTTAAATTAAATTATTACATCTCAAGGATCTTGTAGTTGAGAAATATGCAAGGTATGGGTATTTTCAAAAAAACCCAATAAATCAAAAAGTAGTCATTTTTATAATTAACACATATTTGAAAATGGTGTATTTGACCTTGGCAAAAATAACAGCTTGTATGAAGTAAACAAAAGGAGTGACATGGTGGGAGTGTTATGTCCCTGGGGCCTTGTTACTCAAGGCAGGCACGATTATGTCACTGGTGGGTATCAGGAGGTGTTATCTCAATGTCATCAGAAGCCCTTACTGTAGCCATAGCAGCAAACATCTTTTTTTACCAGATGTAACAAGGGTTATTTTGTTAAAAGGGAATAGTTTACAGATGGGTAGAAAGTGTGTTTTCTTTAACTGCTCAAAAGTTTGGTATTATCAGAAAACACTTTTTCATCCACTATAGGGCAAGTTACAGATTAAGTCACCTCTGACCATTAAACTAGGTAGAATGAATTGCTGATTTTGTTTTTTTTCTTCAGCATTTTATGTGTTCTTGTGTCTTTCTTCTCAATCTTTGCAGTTTGTCATCTTCATTCTCAAAGTGCTGCCACTAGAATTTCATCTAATACTTCAGGAGTAATCTTACTGCTGCTGTATATAGTAGTAATTTTATCTCTTTTCTTCAAGCCTTCTGTTCAGAATGGAGGAAATTAATTTGATCTTTGTGTTGCACTGCTGGGAAAGAGGAAAAGGAGGCAGAGAGATTTCCAGCCTACACACGAGGAGTGAGACACTAGGCTTTGAGGCAAAACTAAATTTTCATTTGCTCTCTCAAAGTGAATCTCTCTAGCTACAAGCAAATCTGGATAGCAACTGCTTAAAAAGTTGGGACATGTTACAGCAGACAGTAGTTTCTTGATAGTGAAGCTGCTCTTGGCAGTAGGCAAAGGCTTGGTCAGAACAGGAGTTGCCATTCACAATAAATGTATTGGTTTCCAATACATGACCAAGGTTTCTTAGGATATGTGAGTGCTCTGCACTCCAATTACACTGAGCGATTAAGCAACAAGAGCAGAGACACGTGGGACAAGAAAGGGTGAATGATAACCTGCTTTGAAAAAACTAACATGTGAGGCTGGGATTAGAACATCCTATAAATGTTAATGGGTGTTACTCAAGGGGGAGGGAGCTGTGTGTGGGAGGCGTGAGGTGACATATAGCTTAAATATACAGCCAGCCTTTAACATAGTTAATACAGTCTATAATCAAGCTTTTACATGAACTAATAACTGTTTAAGTGATTTACAGTTCAGAAATACTGATCAGGGGATTGAGAACTGAATTTTAAATGCTATAAAATTAGAGGATAATGTGGCAAAGAGGACAACACTGAAAAGATTTCTCCTTTTGCCTTGGGAAAGTACTGGCTTATGGACGACACATTTATGCCAGGTGTTTGGGGTTTTTTCTATTTTTAAGTTCTCTGGGATTGTGCTTCTACGAGGGAGCACAATTTCCTCCTACAGTTTCCCTTTCTGAATATTACTCAGTTTGTGTGGAACTCACAAAAGAGATGCCAACAGTGAGTCATCTGGTCACCAGCTCTGTCCTGAGTTTTTCAGCTAAATCTTGCAGCAGCTACTTTAATGTACTCAACAACAGTGACTGACCTTTGTAAAACTCCCCAAAACAGTGTGGAAGGCAGTGTTTAAAGTCAAATAGCCTTCTTTTTCTGACATTGAAATCAAGTTTCAAAATTAGTGCTATTTCAAAAGCTTCACATTTGAGAAGTGGATGCAAGATGCAGTGAGTTGATTTATCATCTCATCACCATTGCTATGTTTTAGTAACAAATGTTGAAGGTTGGGCAAACTCACTTGAAAGACTCTATTTTCAAATGTGCAACAGAGGCTTAGTTATATGCTTTTGTAGGTATTAAGCCTCAGGAGATGCTATTCTGAAAATGAAGATTATACCTGCATGATCAATCATGAGCATGGCATCTAGAGATATTTTATTCATAAAAATGAAAACACATGGGCTTGTTTTGATGCAAGTTTTACAGGATTAGTCAGCAATAAAAATATTATATAAAAACCAATTGTATGGTTAGATAGTTAAATGTTTCTGTCAGGAAGCACAGTTTTCAGGACAGGAGACTGCTGTAGTTCATAATCTTGTTTGCTCCTTTGCCAGGCATGGGTTAAATGCAGCCATGCTGAGGGCACACAGAAGTAGCACCAGAAGAGAAAAAGCTCTGAAGCTGGTCATGGATCTATAGAATAAGGTCCCTTAAATGTGTGTCCATCCATATGGTGCTGAAAATTATTCCATGGCCTCTGATTCGCCATTGCCCTCCCATGAATTTAAAGGCACTGGCTAAGCAACAGGGGTTTAGTGAGGTGTGGTGGTATATTTGTGTCTTTTTGAATGCTGAAGAGGGTATTGGATGCTCAAACCACATTTTTTGTTACCTACCTGTGAGCCAAAGCTGTGACTCAGTGGAGCCCCATGTTCTCAACTTAGCAGGTGAGAAGATTTGGGCACAGGAGGAAGAGCAGTTCAGAGCACCTTAGCTGCTGAGGTTTGGCAGCATGAATGCCTGCTTTCCTCTCCTCTTCATTAGTCTAGTCAATGCTGAAATAATGGTAGTAAGGAAGGCTGGTCCAAGGACTATTCACCAACAAAATCCTATTTAAGCCTCTAAGAAAGGTATTAAATGGGATTTAAGCAACATCTTGGCCTATACTGGCCCACTGCTCTGGGGAGAATTTCATCTTAAGTTAAAAAAATGTTTTAAAAATGTGTTTTCAGTAATCACATTAGAGAATCATGAGGCTTAGCAGTGGAAAATACCTATTAAGTCATTGTGCTAAATTGTTGCTATGCAGACTCTGCTCTGAGAGTGTGCTTCCTACTTAGTGTTGACTTAGTGTTATGCCCAGACAATGTGTTAAATTTCTTGGTCTAGGAAATATCCATAATAAATTTTGGCCTTACTGCATTTGATTTGGCCATAGCCTTGTACAGGAAGTAAACCAGTATCTGCATCCCCTTATGAAGAGCTCCATGCATCCTTGCTGCTTTCTGACCATGGGCAATGGTGATTATAAAAAGCAAAGGTTATGCAAGATTTTTTCTCCATCCTAAGCAAGGATATTCGTATTTCACCTTGTGTTTGTGTATAAGAATACATTGGGCTCTTTTCTTGTCCATCCAGTTGCACAGGTGTGCTGGCAGAAGGGTTGCTGTGGACAGTTTGTGATTAATTGAGTGTATCGCCTGCTTGGAGCTATTTGCTGTGCCCAAGGTAGACATTTTTTGCTTATTTATAGATTATTATTTTGGTCCTTTTAATTTTATTTATCTGTTTACTTCCATGCCCTCATGTCATGTGACATATATATTGTAATTATAAATTAGAATGTTTATAACTAGAATTTATGTGGAGATTTTCTGTAAAAACTTCTTAGTTGCATGTCAGCTTCAGAATAATTTGTTGACCTGGAATGCTGTGTTTTTAAAATTAAAATTAGACAAGCTACCCCGACTTTCTACAGCAAACTAATGCTTTCTTTTTTTTAAATGTCAGCCATTCACAAAATAAATTGCCAAGCTCTGAACATATAATTTCAAATTTGATTTATACCAAATTAACCTTCTGCTTATGAGCCCTTCCATTTGTTTTCCTTTCAGATTATTGAGTCATGAAAACCTTTGAGGTTTTGGGTTTCCATCCCAGCTTGGCACAGGGAATTCTTTTGAAACCTTGAATTTCCACAAGGCGGTGAAACAATTTGCTTTCCACCTGCATATATAATGAGACTTGCTGAAAATCAGAGCTTTTTTTCTACTCGGAGAAGCAAGCATCTCCCAGATTTCCTTCCTCTCCACGCCCCTAGGCTTGTCCCTTGTGTTTCCTTCCCTTGCCTGTGACAGCATTCCAGTAGGTGTGGGGATGGGGAGAGCTGGCTGCTTGGATGGAGCAGAGGGGTCACCCAGGTGGCTGCCCCCAGACAACACTGGCACTGCTGCTGCCAAAAAGGGACAGGGAAGATGCTGGGGAGCAGAGGTGCAGGTTCTCCTGCACTGTGCTGATCCTGTGCATAATCCCTTCTCACCCTGGTGAGTTTTGATTAGCAGCAGGGAAGGTTTTCTCCAGCATTACTATTTTCTCTGCATTTCTGTGTGTGCAGCATCCGTTCCATTTCATAGCCTGGCATATTACTTGGAAAACTGCAAATAGTGTGTTGAAATTACTTAGCTAGCTACAACAATATGTGAAATGCCTGTCAAAAGCTATGTGCTTGTAGATGGGAGGAGCAGGCCTGAATGCTAAATTTTCTCACAACTACCACTGATTTTAAGGAAATCATGGGGTTTCTAACAAAAAGCAGAATCAGGAAAAGGATGTACAGCTTTGAGCTGATGCAGCTTTTGCACTAGAAGTATATAAAATATTACTGATATGCAAGACTTCATATTCTCTGATGTGTATGAAGACAATAGAAAATGTGTTTGTGCAAGATAAAACAAACTGAAGCAATCTTCTGACCCAATGGCATACAGGTTGCTGTATGCAACCACTTTGATCAACCCCTAGAATATCTGTTTTCAAAGGAATCATACGAGTTTGTGTATTGATTTGTCACCTATGGTTGAATATTTCTCCTACAGAATGTTTAAAATGACACATGTTTAAAATTAGACTTGGCAGAGCAATTTGCCTAGAGATTATTCTTGTGAAGTATTGATTCACAGCACTGCTGTGAGCTGGATTACTGTCCAAATTGGAAAAGCCAGTCGTAGAGAGGTCTTTATCCTTTAATAACAATTAGCTGCTTTCTTAGAGGGCCATAGCTAACTGGAGCAAAGGAAAGCTGCAAAATGTCGGGCAGCCAGGGAATCTAAGGCCTTCTCTTCAGGGGATGTAGACTAGCGGGAGAGAGAAAGAAAAAGAAGAAAAGCACCAAAAAAGATGGTTTTCTGGAGCTGGAAACTAGACACTCTGATGCTGTTTGTGTTACTAATAATCAGGTGCTCTGAGGAGCTGAATCGGACTCGCCTCTCTCTTCTCGGGCTTTTACCCAGCAGCTGCCTGATTGGTCAGAAAAACCTAACAGCAGATGTGCTGCCCGCGGTCCATTTAGCCTTGAAACATTTATACAAGCATAGATGGATGCTGAAGAACTATGAACTCCAGATATCGTTTCATGACACACAGGTAAATGAGTGTAGGTGTAGAGCTGTGCAGTGTTTGAGCCTCCTATGTGAGCACTTGTGACTGAGCCCCTTCCTGGCAAACCTTGCTCTGCTGAAATAGAGCAAATGTGGCTGCCCAGCAATGTTTGGGCTCTTGGGTGGATGCCTGACTGTGATGTGGAACTTGAGTTCAAGATCTACTGGTGCTAGAAGCAGGAATAAAGAGTGTGCGAACTGGGGGGGGCGTTGGAAACGCCTATGGCTCTTGAGGACTGTTTGAGGTACCCAGAAAGTGATTCCCAGATCCATGGCTTGCCAAGTCGCTCTACTCTTCTGCACTGTCTTCTACATCTTGCTCTTCCGGCTTTCCACGGTGACAGCTTTATAGATCCCTGCCTTTCTCTTCCTGCTTCTGCATGAGCAAGAGAGCAGCCTGTGCTGTGCTGTCAGAGGAGGCTGGTGGTGTAGAGCTTTGCTTGCCAGTTTAAGGAAAAAATTAAAGGCTGATATGAGAGATGAGGGTTCTGAGAAGCTGGATATATTGAGATGATATCTGTTTTTGCAATAATTTCAATTTTGAGAGAAGCAGCTTCTAGAATTGCGATATCTCTTCAGAATTGTGGCAAAATTAAGAGGAGGAGCTCACATATCACGGTGATCTGGGACCATAAATATATTCTTTAGGAGATTGTCACTGATACAAATTTCGGTTTCCCACATCAGAGGCATGTGGTGGGGCAGATGCCCTCAGACTCATACACACTTACAGGCTGCTTAATATTTTGAAGTTGCAAAGTAGTGTGTCTCACCATATTTGCTTATCTATAAATCTTTAAACGTGGAATGTACTGTTATGATGAAGTTATTAAAATTTGACATTATTACACCAATAACAGTTGTGCTGCATTATATAATGGGAAGAAGGTATTATATGTCTTCTTTTGAAACTCTAGAAAATTAGCCAAGGGAGAAATTAGAATGTAATTTTAATTGTGCATTTGGTTCATAAGCACTTATGTATAATTTTTGAAGTGCTTAACTTATAACAAACATGAGCCCATATGCTATAAAATTACTTGAGGATTGCCTCCATGTTTAATAATGGAACACAAATGCATCAACTGCATGATCTCATTAAGAAACTGCCCGTCTTGTAAATTACTTTTGATGCAATTAATTATTTTATTAGTTTGTCAGTATGCTCTCATTGGAAATATAATTATAGATATGCAGTCCTGAAAAACGTGTATTTCTTAGTTTCTCATGTAAAAAGAGTAACATTTCAGTTACATTTCAGCTTAAATAAGTGGAAAGTGTGGGTATGAGTTTAGGTGGACAGCAATTAAAACCTACTTTTATTTGCTCAGATTCAGTGTTTTGGCTGGGCTATGGGCAGTTTTGTGGAGGTGGATGTTTATTCGCTAATTGTGTTTACTTAGTTTCCAGTTCTAGGAGCAACTCCAAAATATTTTCCCCACATAAATATTCAGTGGATTTGAATTGCAGAACTTCAGCTCTGTTGCACTGACCTCTCAATTTGAATTAAAATATTGAAGTAAATTATATTTTTTAAATAACCTCTGGCAAAAGACGTGTCATGGTAATTTGTGAGGGATTAACAGAATGTGGATCCTTAAAATTTCTGATTTTTCTCCCTGGTTCTGAGAATAGAGTACACACTCTTGAGTTTTAAGTACTGATTACAGACACACTGCTGAGGTCCTTGTATTTAATTGTTTCTCAGGGACAGTATGAATGCAAGAGAGCTGATTCTGTTTTTTTAATGCTATGAGTCTAGACTTGCTATATGTGACCTGATACAACCTTTGGATTAGCTTCTTTTCAAGTAGAAAATACAGATACGTGACTTTTTGGATGCAAGATCTGCCATGAGGGGGACAGACAATTGTCTTTTGGGCATTGTTCACGGGGAAGAGAGAAAAGTTACATCTAACAGTACTTGCTGATTTTGCTGAAATAAAAAAAAATGGAAAGAAATCATGACTCAATATATGATGATGCACAGGGCTTGAGAACAGTGTTGTATCTTCATTCATGAGCAAAGGCAGGAGCTGTGCTCTGCCATGAGCCCCTGAAATTTTGAACATTCTCTGCTGCCCAGGAGGGAGCACTGCCCTGCCCAAAGGTAGGATGTTTTGTGCAGGGTTCTTCAGTCTTTGACTTTGCTACTGTTTTATTTCAACTAATTAAGCTGTCACTACTCCAGAATGTGAGTGGTAATCAAGAGGCAAGGGGAAGACTCTTGCAAGTGCTGTCTGAATTCCTTGCATTAAATGAAGCTGTTTCAGGAGCCTTTGGGAAACTTTCTTCAGCAGAGTACTTTATAAGCTGGTGGATTTGGCACTGAGCTGAGAATGGAATGCTCTCTTTGACTGATGTCTCTCAGGTCTCCTGTGATTAAACGTGCATTTCCTAATTACTGTGTTGTCAATTCCTTTTAAGTGAGACTTCCTTGAAAACTCATGATGTAGCACTTTCACAAAAAAAAAAAAAAGCTTAAATATTCACTAACCAAATGAAAATTATCTTGTAGTTCAGTAAATGGCTGCTTATCCATCAAATGGTCCATTTATGTCTGCAATGTTTATTTATTTATACCAGAAGGACAGTGTTAACAGGATTGATGTATCTCTCTATTCCAGGCAGCCCAAGCAGTGGCAGTGGTGTGTTTCCCTGCCTCTAACTCTAGGAGGGCTGAACCGGGGTTGTGTGGAGAGCTCAAACCCTTGAAATGTTGAACAAAGGATGTGGAAAGGCAGAAAAGCTGCCTTCTGCAGATTTGTGAATCCAGCCATGGAGCAGCTTTTAGTGCAATAGGGGAGATTATGCCCTTGAGATTTTCACCCATGGGGGTGGGCAGCCAGGTATAATTGAGCTGTCTGAGTATCACTTTATTTCTATCTTTCACCGTATGGCTGACATCTGGAGTCTCTCCTTCTACACTGTCCTCAGGGTGATCAGCCTGGTGGATTCTTACAGGCTTAAGGAAGTCTATAAATAGTTTTACTGTCTGTAAAGAACAATATGTTGGTTCTTCAAAGTTATTTTTCTATTCTTACCTAGTTTTCTGAGTTAGTTGCTGATTAAAGGGATGCAAAACCAGGACTTTATTAGCAATGGTGTTAACAAGAAAGGTTTATGTGCTGTAATTAGGGCATGGCCTGAGCAAACAAATAGACTTTACCACTGGGATTTTCTGAGTAGTGCTGATTTGCACTCAGATTGCTAGTTGACACTTGGCTGAGTCTATCCTAATGTATATCATTTCTGACAGGAATGCTACAACATATCCCAGTCTGACTTAAAAGCTGGTTGTCTTTTCTTTGTTACTAAACGGATTCCTTTGTAATGGAATGACACAATAACATGATAGCTGTGTGTCAGCTCATTTAAAGGCATGTATTTTTGGTCTTATTAAACAAATGAAACCCCCCAGCCCCCCTAGAACCCAGCAGTGGAACAGTCACTGAAAGTGACATTAATAAGCAAATTATTTATAAAGTGAAAATTTCAAGGCATGCTGGTTTACTTATCCCACCTAAATAAGAAAAAAAATCTGCTTCAGGCTTAAGATGCAATGAACTGTTTGCAATGAACACCGTTTTTGGGTTGTACATATAGATTAATTATTTAAAAACATAGACATTTTGCGATGACATTGCCAGTATTATTCCGTAAATGAGACAGAACAGCTACTGGTTTTCGTGTGTGCAGCTCATTGCATATGATGTGTAACTCCACCTTGCACATTCCTACATTCTGGGATGCTTCATGGAACAGTTTGCCAAGACAGGCATAGGAAACAGAAGCATCCTGTTTTGTAAACTTAAGAGTTTGAAAACTTCTGTGAATTGGTGACCTAGCAAATTAATAAAAGACCCTGTACTTGGTAGATCAGCTCTTGACATCTAACATTCATATGAACAAGATATTCTATTTTGCCTCTGAGAATGCAGTTTCTCAGTAAAAATTGTGAACCATAAAATACTTGTCAAAATGCTAATTTTAACTTTCCTAAATTTTCATATCACTGTCCCTATTATAGGAAAAGTCTAACTGAAAACAGGAAGAAAAGTGTTATGTTGTCTATATTTTTCAACCCAAAAAAGTTGTAATTATGATTCTTGGAAAATCTTGTTTTCCAAACCATATACTTAAGAAAAAAATGATGATAAGCCTGGCTAAATTAATTTTAAACAGTTGTTTTGAACTGTCATAAAAGGTTTTCACTTCCAGTTTTATTCTAATGTTTCACTTTCCAGTGCAGCAGGGGTTCAGAGATACACAAAGGGTCCACAGTTGCCTTATGTTAGCTCTTTCTAAATGTTATTTGAGCTACTTCTCTTATGTAGCTTTCCTTAACTTTTGGCCCCGAAAGACTCAGTCTTTATTCACTGATGTAATTCTGTCTTTTTACTCTGTCTTCTTAGTGTCACCTTTCATTTATTTCAGGCCTTTGGAACTGCTGTGTTTAATGCACCTTACCCATATGAGTGCTGTACACGCAGACATCTGGTGTGAGAAAAATTACTTGGGCTTGGCATTTTTGTTTTCCTGTTACTGGTTCTGAGCCATAAGGAATTTGAGCAGAGGAGTTGGTTGATGAATCCAATGAGGGCTGACAGCATGGAGAGGGGTTTGGCGCTGTGAAGCTGGGGCTGTTCCCAGGCATGTCCTGGGCAGAAGGGCTCTGGTCTTCATCTGACCTGGGTTTGGAAGTGTGGGCTGGGGATATCTCCCTTCACTTAGTGTGCCAGGGTTCTTGTGTGATCAAGGAGTAGGCACTTCTATGTGGAAAAATTCATCTAACCTATTTTAGGTGCCTATTTTTAAGATAAAAAGAATTGTATACTAGAGAAAGCCTCTTTTTTTGGTGAAGTATAAAGGGAGCCTCAGCTGGCTGGTGTAGATGCAGATGTCTCCTATGTGGAGGTCTGCATTACGTCAGCCAGAGACTACTCTAAGTGTCTGGGGGAATTTTAATGTAAAACCCTGTAGTAACAATGCATTTCCATCACCTCTGGCTCTCCGTGGGTTTCAGCAGATGGTCCAGAGAACTCACTTCCCACCATCCGCACTTCATCTTTATTGCTTACAAAATACTCTTCTTTGGCCTCTCGTGTCTCGCCAGAAAAGCCTGGAATCCAGGTCAGCAGTGTCCTGTGGTGTGTGGGGAAGCAGGGTGGGGGCAGCACATTGGCCAGGAGCTATTCCATGCCATCCCTGTGGGACACACAGCCTGTCCCTCACCTGAGCTGGGGCTGGGCTGCTGCTGCCACGTGCTGGGGGGCTGTGCCTGGGGAGAGCCTCACAATTAAAGCTTTTTTACAGATTAAATGCTACCATGCTGGGGAAACGTGTCCTGCTCTCTGGCCTTGCTTTCAGCTCCTGCACAAGGAGAAAATTGTGAGGAGAGCTATTCATGCAGAGCACAGTTTCACAAACCCTGTGAAACCACATTACTGTCACCACACTTTAATTTCAAAAATCAAGGGAGGATAGTTTAGATAGTCTTGATATAACTTTTGAAATTGCATGCTCTCTTTTTGAAATTAGTTTCAATTTAGATGGCAGTGTTTTTCTCTATATTCCACATTAAATTCAAAATTAAAAAAAAATCAAAATTGGCATTATTGTTTTTATGAAGATTAAACATTTCCACCAATAAAAAATGAATTATTTTCAGAATTCTCTTTCATGGAGAAATCCACTGTTGGGGATTTTCTGTTCCTAATAACCTGAAAACCACTTCCAAAACTTCACAAATCACTTGGTCCTGTTCTGCACCTCCCTGCTCATATCTCCTCATGGATGTTCTCCTTCTGTGAAATTCTGCACATAAATGTTTTGTGATCTTTATTGTGAAAGTTTCATAAAATGCTTCTCTTTGAATTTGAAAATAAAAAGAGAGATTCACCAGAACAATGAGATTCTGGAAAAGTTGATGCATTTAAGTATGCTTTGTTTAGGGCAACTTCAAGGTTTTATGCTGGTGTATTATGTTTGAATAGATCCAAGTCTCTGATGAATACTGTGGCTTTTGGAGCAATTTGCTTGATTTTGATTTGTCACTTGTGCTGTCAGTCTCTAAAGAAATACCACCAATGACATCTCCACTCTGCTGTCTTTCTCAGGCACATCTTGCAATTTCCTTAGCTCTCACTGTAAAGCAGTGATAAAACAACGCAGGGGCCTTGTGAAGGCAAAGAATTAAAAAATCCCACAAAGGCTGTTGTTAAATTCTGGATCATTTGTAGCTTGGCTGAAGTGTGATAGCCTTGCAAACTGCTCTGAGAATGGTGACCAACTGGGCAACTAGAATAGGAGAAGTAAACCAGAGTTTGTTTCAAAGTAGGAGGTGGCAAGACCACTTTATTGATTTGAGCAATTCCACTGAGGGATTAGATATTTTGGCTTTGCATCACAATTAAACTTTCTTGAATTTCTTTTTTCATAGGCAATCTTTAAAACTAAAAACATCTTTTACTTTAAGGTATCATCTATTCACTTCTCTGATACCAGCTGATGCCATACCATTAGAAACATTTTTTTGTTTCATGGAGATGCACAGTACATATTTTAAACATAGAGAAGTAGTCTGGAATTTTTTTTTATAAAAGTAATGTAGCACTGTTCTCTGAGGATGTTCATACCCAATTCTAGTTATTCTTCAGAACTTCTATGTCCATTAGAGTCAAAGAACTCAGTCCTGCCTCCCATTTCCTCCATTTGTGGCTCTTACCCTCTTTTCCCACTGCTGGGGTCTTTTTGCTCTCAGTTGGCATATGCTATGTCTTGGCTCACATCACTGCTGCTCCAGAGCTCCTCTCTCCTGCCATGACCACTGACTCCGGGTGCTCTGTGATTTCTCATCTGCCCACAGTAAAGGAGAGAGGCAGGGATCCAAGAGAAAGGAGTCATCAACAGGAGGCTGATGAAATGTTGTGAAGAGGAAGTAGGCGTTTCACAGGGTTTTAAAACAAGAAGGATCAGGAAAAATGTCACCCTGATGTCTCACGAGCAACTTCCAAGCAAGGAATCCTTTAGGAGTGCATGGCTTAGTACCAGCTAAACCACAAGAAGTTTATAGACATAAGTGTTATCAGAGTGCTGTATTTGAAGAAGTGGGGCTTGAAGCTGTAGTGAGGGATATTAAATCCAGAGGTATTTAGCAACAGGAAGAAGAGAGAAATGAATTTTTATTCACATTTTGTTAGGAGTTAGCTTCTTGTTGCTGAGTGGATCCAGTATTACAACAGTACTTTACTAAGTGTATTTCATAGATTTCAGGCTAGAATGGAAGAGTTTCTGAAAATGATGTTAAATGCATCATTTAAGGAAGATCATGAGGTTTTTGTAGTTATTTTCTCAGTTTTGTGATTAAATTATCTCCAAGTAAATATCTGTTTATTTTTTATTATGAGGCAGAGACATTGAATTGCATTTTTCATTTAGTTCCAAATGATGCCCATATTCTGGAAAAAAAAAAACCAAACCCTAATAGAAACAAGAATTTCTTGATATATAAGAAACTCATGTGAAGATCTGACAGACAGATGGAATTGATTTATAATATTTATATGATATGTATTAAATTATTTAAACCTTGCTGATCGAAGCAGTCATATAGGTACTTGTACAACAATGGGAAAGATACTCTTGATCCAATTCTCATTTACACAAAGGATAGTTTTACTGAAACTGACAAGGTAAAGGTGCTTTGAAAAGATCTGATCTTTAAGTCTGGATAGACAGAAACCACAGCCAAAGTAATTGACTTCAGTGTAAGCTTCTCTCCCCAGAATCTGAAAGCCAGTATTTTTAAAGTAAGACATAACTTGTGGGGTGGGTAGAAGTGCAATGGGAAGGTATAAAATACAAGAGGGTTGTTTTTCTTAACTTTGATGTGCTGGTAGCTGCAGCCAAAGAGGTGCTGTAACATAGACATGGTTTAGTCAGATGACGTGCCAGGTTTTATCCCTGAGACTAAGATCTAGTTATTAAGAGGTCATGCAAAGAACTTTCTATATGGTAAATCATGGGAGGAACTGGTAGAAATACCAGAAAGCCTCTCCTTTGTAGCACAAGCTACATACCAAACAGCAGAGGAAACTAGATGAATGAAATACAAAAATATGTTTGCCTTGAAAGGGATGCTTGCATGTACGTATTGGTACATCAGCAATGGTTTTAAACTTGCCAGTGATCATCATGGTGGTAGAAGTCTTAAAGCGTGCTTATAACAAGAACTTCTACTTCTTCTTGCCTAGTTTTTGTTTGTACTGTTGGCTGTCCTAATGTGGCCAAAAACCTAGCAGTAGATTAATTTACAAAATATGGTAATCTTGACTTCATTAGCCTTCCATGGACCAGTTACTCTATCCATCAAGAGATTCCTGCAGCATGTTCACCAGTCTCCCTTAGAATTGTAATTCATCTTTTATGAAAGATATGCAATTTTTACTTAGAGTCATCCAAGGATTAAGAGAATTTACTGTGTTTTTTTGCAAAGCTGTACCAATGGGCAATTTCACATGTTACTTCTGGTTATACCTTGCTGATTTTGTATTTCATTTGTAATATATAATGGTCTCTTTTAGATTTAAGATCACAATGTGATCTCTGTATATTGATTGTGGATCATGTTCATCTCTCCACTTTCTATTGCTGTAATAAACAGGAAATGCTTTTATTTTCTTGCTGCAAGGCAGAATTTTCAGGAGTTATGCCATTCATCAAATTAGCTTTTTGGAGAGAGATCAGAGGAGTATCACCATTCTCCATTCACCTACTTGACTCGTACTTTAGCCTCACATTGTAGAAACATGGTTCCCATAGCAATTGGCTCTGCTGCTCCTACTGACTTGTGGAGGTCCAAAGAGCAAATGGGACACATATCCGATACAGGAAGAGCCCTATTTATTTAAAAATTGCATACAAAGGTAAAAGTGTCTCTTGAAATTTTTCTGTGTCCTTGAGTTGTAAGCACACACTTACTCCTCTGTCTTTGTATAATGCCAAGATACAGGCTGTATCTATCATAAAATATTGCACCCATAAAATATAAGGACTTTAGACTACAATTGTCTCAATCTGAATATCCTTGATAGGCAGAACCACAGTATCTGCTTAAAATAAGTTTGAAACCCATCCCCTTGATGACGAAAACTCAGCATGAGCAATGAAGGATATTTTGAGATTTTACAGCGTTTCACATATCATTGCAAGATTGTTAATCTTTATTTACAGAATGCTGTATATATAAATATGCATTTCTCTGAATAGAAACTGAGAGAAACAATATGACAGATATTTTGTTCTTTGACTTTGTTTACCTAGAGGGACTCTATGTGTAAATATGTGTAGCTATGGAGCTATACATATAAATATATATATGTAATATGTGTACTAAAGGAGAAGGTGTGGGCCTGTGGCTAGTTAGGAATTAAAATCTAAATTACTATTTGCTTGCTTTGTGTTTCAGCTATCTTGTATGAGAACTCTTGATTCATAGACATTTCTTTCAATCTCTGCAAGAAAACTGCTAATAAAATTAGGTATGGTATTTCTTAAGCTCCCATTCATGGAATCATAGAATCATAGAATTGTTTGGGTTGGAAGGGACTTTAAGACCATCTAGTTCTAAGCCCTCTGCCATGGGCAGGGACACTTTTCACTAGATTCAGAGCTCCATCCAACCTGGTCACGATCAATTCCAGGGGTGGGGCATCCACAACCTCTTTAGCCAACCTGTTCTGGTGGCTCACCATCGTTATAATAAAGAATTTCTTCCTGCTATCTAGTCTAAATCTAACCCCCTTTGGTTTAAGACCATTCTCCTTGTCCCCATTACTTTTTATTTGAGCTTAACTTATGGAGTTTTCGGCCTTGATCGTTACTGAGAGTGCTTTCATTCTTAGTTTTATATGAGTACTGCTAGTTTGGCCTTACAGAGTTACCTGCTTAAGATCTGATCCATGGCCAGGATGCACATGTATAGATAGGGCCCATCAAAGCTGAACTGAACTGAGAAGCGATGATGGATTCAAAGTTAATATCTGATTCATCAAGTCTATTTTTAGATATATGTGTCTGAGTTGGCCAGCCTTTACAGTCAAGACATTTAGATGTCTGCTTTAGGATGCAATGAATCCTGTACTATAGTAGTCTGCTTCTTTCCACTGTCTGTATTAACACATAATATTTAGCAGAACGCTAAGTTTGGTCAAATGAATCACGCTATGCATCTGGCCATATGTAAAGGAATTTGTTGTTTCTGCTGTTCAGGTACATGGTGGTCACTAGCTTGTTGACCAATTCTGCATAGCAAAATTGTGCATTCATAGTTTTTTTTACTCCTTCCTATTAATGAACCAATCCCCTCTTAATCTAGGAAATACCTTCAAGTCTGTGTCCTAATGGAATGCTTGGATACTACCTAGGTTTTTATGTGACAGACCATCCATTTAGCATCTGAGAAGTAAACCCACTAATGGCAACCTATCTTTGTGCCTCAGGGACTGCTACCTCCCTCTGTGCTACCTGATACATGTTCTCTTCATTTCCACTGTAGAATTCACATTCATCTAATTTTCTGCTTCCAGTGCTTCTTCTAGAACTGTGTTCAGATTAGTTCTGTTAGCGATATTTTAATTTTGCAGGATGCTTTTGCTAATGAATGCTTTTACATCTTTGAAAATTTAATCTCTTTTGTTATTTTCCAAACACATTTCTAAAGTAAGTTCCTTGCCTTCATTAGTATTCTCAGTAGCATCCAGCTTAATAGCATCAGCAAATTTTCAGCAAATTAACCAGTTGTTTATGTCTTCAATATAAAAATTAAAATGTTAAACAGGACTGTTCCAACACTGATCCTCTGGCAGTCTAATCATAGTCACTTTCCCCAAACTTAGCAATTTGTCATTTATCATCACTGTTGTACTTTAGCCGTAGTTCAGACTGTCTTATCACACATATGTAATCATATGTAATTAATTTGGAAGATAATATAAAATGATATGCTAAATTTCAAATATTCTAAGTGAGTTCAAGCTTAATTCCCACTCAGTGGGCAGATGCATCACAAAAGCAAATAAATTAAAATCAAAGTGCAATGCATAATGAATGAAATGGAAAATTGTGGATACAATATTATGCACAGATATTAGATAAATCAGTGATACATCTATATATGAGCTGTAATCCATTGTATTTATGAATACAGGTCTAATAGGAGGGATTCAGAGATGGGGTGAACCTAGTCAAAGGCTTGCAGATGCCTTTGCATCTGGGATTTGATTTGAAAGAGGGGGTTAATCCCAAGTATCAGATTTCAGGAGACTTATTCAACTTAATTCCTTAAACAAAAAACCCTAAGCTTTCTTTTATTTTTGCATTTTACTTGAATGAAATATTTCTTAGCCCAGGTGTCACAAGCAGAAACTCATGACAGTGGTTTCTGGCTTCACTGGGATATCCACATGGATTCTTGGTGTTGCTTGTTGTACTTGAGTGTCAGTCCATTCCCTGTGTTGCCCAATGCGTAATGCACAGGTGGGCCATACCCAGACTGTTCTTTCATGCACTAGTTCCTCTAATGAACTGATATATAAAATGGTAGTTTCCATTATTATTTCATGTAAAGGTTGCCCCAGATCATTCTTCACTTCTTTTGCATCTGGCTCTTTTGGTGCATAAGGAAATGTGGGAAGACACATTTCAAGGTCCTTGAAATGAAGCTGATGTCTTGGACACTTTCCATAGTGCACAAGGAAAAACAAAAAAAAACAAACCAACAAGTAGGAGAGAGCTCTGAAGTGAGTACTGGGGGCGGTGAGGAATATAGTGTGATGAATGGTCAGGAAGCCACTCTAATGCTTTCATTTAAAAATAGACATCTTGTGTGGTTACAGAGTAAAACTTGAAAAGGTAATAGGAGTGCGTTCTGAAACCCAAAGGTAAATAAGCAATGAGAATTTATTATGATGATAGGTTCCGTTTCATGGTGTATTGGAGCCTGACTCAGGACCTTTCAACATCCGTAATGGATGGCATTAGCAAAATAGTGAAGAGACTTGTAATGTATAGAAGTAAGAAACTTAGTGCCTGTCAACCCTTTTGCAGTGAAATTTAATTTCCTGCCTTTTTGTCCTGTGCAGGGTCGAGATTTTCTTTTTATTGTTACATTTGACTTTGAAGAAATATGCCTTGTTAACGACTTCACGCTTATGGATGTGGTTTATCTATCTGAAACTTCATTTTAGCTTTCTTCTTTGTAATGGTAAGATACTGAGCATGTATTTCTTAAGAAGCTTTTAAATTTACCTCCAGTAACTGCAATTCATGTAGGTCTGATTGTGCTAAAACAAAAATATTAGTTGAAATTGTGTGTAGAACAGAGCAAATAATTCTTAAAGAATGAAGTTGATCAGAGTCCTCAAAATTTCTGAAAATAGATATGTAGTGTAACAATGCATTTTAACTGAATTTTATGGGTCAGTAAAAATACAGAGACAGATCTTTAAATAGAAAAATTATAAAATACTCTTTTTCTAAAGCATGTCACTTAGACCCTAGTCCTCCAACTAAATATATCCCTCCAAAATACTGAAAAGACTGGGCAGTGTCCTTCAGAGATCGACCAGCACTGGACCTGATTTTGTGTAATTCCTCTATTATATTATTGACCTGGAGGATGGGATGGAGCACACCCTTCTCAAGTTTATAAATGGCACTGGCCTGGAGGAGTGGTTGATGGCTGGAGGCAGAGGGAACTCAACAAGGTTGGGTTGAAAGGACTCTTGGGTATAAGACATTGCCATAATGATGTGAGTCCAGCAGAGGACTACCAAGATAGTTCAGTGGTTTGGAGTATATTACATAGAAAACGTGGTGCAAAATTTAGTTTTGAAGTACTGTTTGCAAGGGAAGGCAAAACAGATGGCATTTGGTGACTCACCAGTATGAAGGTAAAGTGCAACTACCATACTGAGCTATCATCTCTTCATCTCATGGGCGGATTGTCCCACTCTCATGTCTGTTGGAGGGACAGCACAGAAGGGCACAAGCAGCTCAGTGTGCTTCTGGAGGTCATTGGTGATAACTTCCAGAAAACATAAGTGATCAAGGAGCTCATAAGCTGATGGAGTAGGGGCCTGTGGGGGTGGACTGAAAGATGTCTGAACTGGCGAGCTCAATTGTAGTGATCAGCAGCATGAGGACTAGTGGGACATCAGACCCTAGTGGTGTACCCCAGGCATCAGTAAAGGGTCCAGCACTGCTGAACACTTTAATTAGCAATCGGGATGATGGGGCAGACTGTACCCTCAGCAAGTTTGCAGATGAGACAAATCTGGGAGAAATGGCTGATAAACCAGGTGTGTGTGCCTTGATGCAGGGACAGACTTAGATGGGCTGGAGAAGTGAACCTTAGGAAGTTCAGCAGGGGGAAGGGCAAAGCTTTTCTCACAGTAACATGTGACACCAGTACACACTCGGGCTGACCTGCTGGAAAGCAGCTTTTCAGAGAAGGCCTTAAAGGTCCTGGTGGACAACAAACTGACCAAGAACCAGCAATGTGCCCTTGCTGCAAAGGAGGCCAACAGCCTCCTTGTCTGGCTGCATTAGGAAGAGTGTTGCCAACAGATCCAGGGAGGTGATCCTTCTTGTCTACTCTGCATTTCTAAGGCCACATCTGGGGTGCCAGTTCTGGCCACCCTGATACAATGGGGATATGGACTTACTGGAGCAAGTCTATAGGGATTTCTCATATGTGGAGAGGCTGAGAGAACTGGGATTATTTAGTCTGAAGAAGAGGAGTCAAGGGAAAACTTACCCATATTTATAAATGGCAGGGTGTAAAGAAAAAACATTGAGACTCTTCTCATTGATGCCGATTGAGAAGATAGAAGCAATGGGCATAAAGTAAAATACAGAAAATTCTATCTGAATATAAAAATTTATTTTTTACTTTACTATGAGAGTGGTTGCACACTGGAACAATGTCTAGAGATGTTGTACAGTCTCTATCCTTGGACATTCTCAAAACAGAACTGGACACAGTTCTGGACAACTTAGTTTTCCTGACCCTGCTTTGAGCATGGAGGTTGAATGAGATGATTCCCTATATACCCCTTTCAGACTCATGCATTCTGTGGTCTGCGATTGTCTAGCAAGATGACCTTACATGAGCCTGAGTGGGAAGCACTGAAGGAATTTCAGAAATATCTGAAATACTAGCAGACTGATAATTTCCTGCTTTGTCTATGGTGAAAACCTCTGTATAAGAACTTAGTATGAGGTTACTGGATTTACTACTTGATAGAAAATCTCAAAGATAATTAAAATTGCTTAAGATTGAATATTTTATTTAATCACTTTAAAGAGTCAGAATTACACATATTACTCAACTCCCTTTTCAGCCTGAAATTTGCAAAGTCTTAGTAGTGTGAAATAGTAGAACTTAAAAAACTCCAACACCTAAACAGATGGCAAGACAAGGGAGAAAAGTGCATAGTGAAATGAAGATAAGGAGGGACATTGCATTCCTTTAATCTGTATGTAACTTGAATTCTGTAAGAACAGTAGAAATTAAAATGGTTTTATGTTAATCAGTTATAAGGAAACATGCATTTGCTATCAATGTTTTGCAAAAGCCTGAGGAAATAATTGAATGAATTGTTCACAACTCTTGCACTTGGTGTTACAAGTAATTTGGCAGATAAATCACAGAATTACAGAATTTTTAGGGTTGGAAGGGACTTCTGGAGATCATCTAGTCCAGCCCCCCTACCAAGGCAGGGACACCTAGAGCAAGTCATATGGGAACGTGTCCAGATGGGTTTTGAATGTCTCCGGAAAAGGGGGCTGCATGACCTCCCCAGGCAGCCTGTTCCAGTGCTCTGACACCTTTCCTTACATTGAGGTGGAACCTTCTTGTGATTTAGTTTATGGCCACTGTTCCTCATTCTCTTGCTGAAAATAGTCTGGCACCATTGTCTTTGAGATATTGACATGTATTAATGAGATGCCATATTCAGTCTTTTGTCTTCTAGACTAAACAGGCCCAGCTCCCTCAGTCTCCCCTCACAACAGAGATGCTCCAGACCCCTCATCATCTCTGTGGCCTCCGCTGGACCCTCTTCTGTAGCTCCTGTCTCTGTTGAGTCCAGAACTGGTCATAGTATCCTGATGGTCTCACTAAAGAGTAGAGGGGCAGGATCATCTCCCTCTACCTGCTGGCCACTCTTCCCAATGCACCCCAGGATCCCACTGGCCCTCCTGGCCACAAGGGCACTGCCAGCTCATTGTCAATCTGCCGTCACCGAGACTCACAGGTCCTTCTCACAGAGCTGCTCTCCAGCACTTCAGCCCCCAGCCTTTACTGGGACTTGGGGTTAGTCCTCCTTGGGAGCAGGACCCTACACCTGCCCTTGTTGAACCCTGTTAGGTTTCTTTCTGCCCAATTCTTAAGCTTATCAAGGTCCTGCTGAATGGCTGCACAGTCCTCAGGTATATCAGCCACTTCTCCATATTATCAGCAAATTTGCTGATAATCCCTTGCCTTCTTTCCCTTTCATTGATAAACAAGTTGAATAAGACTGGACCCAATAATGAACTTGGAGAACACCATTGACTACAGGCCTCTACCTGAATTCTAATCCTCTGATCACAACCCTCTGAGCTCTGCCATTCAATCAGTTCTTGAGCCACCTCACTGTTCATCCATCAAACCCACATTTCCTAAGCTTACCTAAGAGGATTTTATGGGACAGTCTCAAAAGCCTTGCTGAAGTCTAGGCTAACCTTGCTAGACTGAACAGCCACCACTCTACTGTCATCAACCCATCCTGTTATGTCATGATATAGGCTATCAGATTTGTCAGGGATGATTTCCCCTCGGTGAATCCATGCTGACTAACCGTGGTTATGCTTGTTGATGAACTCCAGAATGGCCTTCTCCATCTTCTCTCATTCCAGGGATGGAGGTCAGGCTGACTTGCTGGTAGTTTCGTGGGTCTTCCTTCTTGCCCTGTTTAAAGAAGGGAGTAACACTGGCCTTCCTCTAGTCATAAGGCACCTTTCCCATTCTCCATGATTTTTCAAGGGTGGTTGAGAACAGCAGAGTATCAACATCTGTCAGCTCCCTCAGCACTTGTGGATGCATCCCATGAGGTTTTGTGGATTTATGCATATGAAATCTGCCTAGCTGATCTCTAACCCAACCCTCTGTGACATGGGGGAAATCTTCCTTTCTCTGGCCTTCTCTTATCCTAGAGTTCTGGAACTCCTGAGAGCTGTCCTCAGCAGCGAAAACTGAGGCAAAGAAGACATTCAGTGTTTCCTCCTTCTCTGTGTCTTCCATTACCAGAACAACCATCTGAATCAGCAGCAGCCCCACATTTCCCCTAATCTTCCATTTTCTGCTGATATATTTGTGAAGCCCTTCTTGATGTCCTTGATATCCTCTGCCAGACTTAATTCTAAGTGGGTCCTGGCCTTTCTTGTCACATCCCTGCCTACTCTGACGGTTTTCCTATAGTCCTCCCATATGGCCTGTTCCTTTTTCCACATCCCATAAATTCCTTTTTTTTTTGTATTGAGAACTGTTAATAACAGATGGATGAAAAGATCTCCCCAATAAAGAAAATGACATGAGAAGAGGTCTGTGTTTCAGTATGGTGTTAATTCCTCAGCCTGCCAGAGAAGTAATTTTTCTGCTATTTTTACAAGTCACTGAACATCTTAACATAACACTGGAACCAGTCAGCAGTTGGGTTCATCTGTTATATTAAACCTGACTCAAATGTCAGTCTATATGTAAGACAAGCAACAGTGGTAAAATCACAGTTATGAGTCTCCAAAGGTTTTTAGGGCAGAATTTGTAAGTTACATTAGGGAGACAAGACCTGTATTATTTGAAAATCAGGGCAAGAAAAAAGAAAATAGTTTTCCAATAGTTTTCCTGTTTATTATGAAAGAGTCTCCAGTCTGGAAGTCATGGTTGGTTTAAATCTGAAAGTATGACATCTCAATATAAGGGAGATAATAATTACATAATTAATGTTTCTGGCAGTAATAACAGTAGTAGGAGTACCACTACTTCTAGTAGTAGTATCAGCAATAATATATTCTCAAACAATATGCAGTCCTGAGGAGGAGCAGGTGTCAAATTCCCCATGATCCTGAATCCTTAAGATAGATACTGTTCCCTTCTCTGTACAGGGGAGTCCACAATGCAGGCATGTGCCACTTTGCAAGTGATGGCCTGGGTAAATAGCCTTGGTGGCTTTCTCACAGGCCATTGAAGTTGCATCTGGCACTGGTGGTACCATCATCTGGTAGAATCCGAGGTGAGTTCTGACACTCTTCTTCCTTGAAACATTTCAGGATGAGAACTTAGCAATGGCTTTGCACAACAGGCCTGGAAGGAGCCTGTGTGGGCAGTGTTTGGAGAGTGAGGGTTGTATCAAATGAGACAGAAAAGAAACACAAAATCACATCAAGGAAATTCTGACACTGTGACCAGAACCTGAAGCTGATAGATGTGTCCTGTCCAGTGATCAGAGTCTGTGGGAGCAATGGGTGCTTAATTTGTTTATTGAATACTCCCCATGGAATGTGTCTGGTAGCTCACTCTTGGTGGTATCCCCCAGCTTCAAGTTGCTTTCACAGGAAGACTTCCATGGCTATTGAAGTAAATTGAGTAGTTTAAAGTAATACATTTTAAATACTCCTGGAAGCCAGAAACAGGCAAATTTGGGGCCATAATCTGTGAACATTTCTGCCAGAACTTAAAATTTAAAATGTAACATGTTCTTCCTATCTGACATCTGGACAGCAGTTCAGGACACGATCTGTAAGTTTGGGTTGATTTTTTTTCCTTGGTGTTAGCTGGGGGGGGTGGAACTAAAATTGAATATGATCACAATGGATTGGAGAAACAATCTGGAAGAAACAGGTACAATTCAATGCAGACAAATGCAGGGTCTCAGCTTTAGCAATAGACAAAGTTAATTAATACTTTCCTTACTTGGTTATAGGTTTTTGATATGTGTGACTGAATCTGACAGTTTTCCTCAGTTGTACCTAAAGAGTTAAATATAGCCTTGTTCATTACTGACAAAGGAACATATAATTTAAACAAAAAGATGATTAGAGAGGGTTTAGGACCATCAATTCTTTCTTTACCAGCTGTCGTGTATTGGCTAAAACACATCCCTAAGTCTTCATTCATATATATATATATATATTTAAATTTTATGTTTGTATAGGCAAGATCTCTTACCTTAAATTCATCAAAATATTGCAAGAAGTTGTCATTGGATAGAAAGAACTATAAAACATTCATGAAAATCAAAGTGTGCTTGAAAAATGGCTATGTGAGGGACTTACTATTTTTGTTCCTTTGCTTTACAATTCACTTCTGCTGCTTTTTCTCAGTTCTTCAATATTGTACAGTTCATTCACTGAAGATACGTGTTTTTTCCTGCCTTACTATGCATGATTTCTCAAATTAACATCTGGCAAATTCTGCCAGATGTCACTGAAATATTTTCTTATTTTCAGTGCTGGAGATACTATCTCAGCTTTATGTACCCAGGAGGGTTGTATTCACTCTGCTGTTCTGTCCTGCTGCTTCTATATTCTCCATGCACAGGGTGATCTGTGGGGGAGCTGCCAAAGGAAGAGAAATGTCGGGAGTAGAAATGTACTTACTACATCACACAGACCAAACAACCCCACTTCCCCTCTCCTTTCTCTTTGTGAAATAGCTAGGAAGAAGATCTAAACCTCTGGAACAGACCTTTCAACGTGTAGAACTTAAAAATATTAAATATAATGGGATTTTTTTTGGTGTCAGGAGTAGTGAAACATGGAAAACTCTCAAATAATTTTATTTCTAGATCATTAAATAACCCCTCCACAGTAAGGACCTACACTTGTATCTGCTTAGAGGGTGATCATCCTTTCTGTGCTTTCTCATGTTCCTCATGTCACCTGTTCATTCTCACTCTGCTCATGACTTGGCATCCTTACTTTTCACTGTGTTTGCTTAATTTTTCTGTCTGGTTCCTGCTTTCCTTCTCTACACCTTTTCTTTCACACACAGTGCCATTTCATCTCGGCCTTGTAATTAGCCAAATGGTAATCAATAAGGCATTATATTCTGTGCATAAAAATAATATCCGGAAATTAGCTTGCTGCTTAAACAGCCCCACTTCTCTGCAGCAGCCTGCTGAATCAGTCACTTCAAACATTACTGGAAACATTGATTGCTGCACTATTCCTAAATGAATTACAAATTTACGTACTTTATCTTCCCATGACAATGGCAGTCTGAAATTATACCTTTGAGCATACTTTATTTTACTGTAGTTTATTTTAGGTAAATGTCTTTCAGACATAAATCACATTGTTCCTCCACCCAGCCTTGGTCTAAGGTAGAGTTGTAAGTACTAGAAGATATGGCATCACTAAAATGAGAGGTGGAAGGAAGCCCTTTTGGTGCAGGAGGGATCAGGTAGTGGTCTCCTAGCTGAGGATATTCTGACAATACATTTTCACACTTAGCACTGAGAAATGTGGTTATTCAGATCCTTACACTTATTCATCTGATTGAAAGTACGTGCAGAAGTAGCCTGTTCCCTGCGTAACAGACTGTGAAATGTTACTTCTTTGCTGCTAAAAGGGGATCCAGAGTTAACATTTGGCATAAAAATGCCAAAGGAAGTGGCTGATCTTTCAATCAAAGGACACAGATAATTTTTGGCATCAGGAGACTGATTCTAGATGATCATATGTTAGAGTTTACTTTAATATTACTAGTCAGCCAAATAAGCAGATAAATAAAGCAGATGTTGTTATGAAATCAACTTCGGGTACTTAATTCTCAAAAATATGAGATATAAACGGATGCCATTGTGGAAAGCTTGTATGTGCTTCGGCAAAGAGAAGAAAATTACAAAGGAATGCTTGTGTGTAATACCAGCAGAAAGTAGAATTATCACACAGAGTTAATCCTAGGGAGCTACTGCACACATTTTACACAGCAGCAGTTCTGCAGGGATTCAAACAAACAAAAGCAGTACCACTGCTTTTGTGGTAAGTTTTCACGTCAAGGAAGATTTTTCTCAAGAAATTAAAGTGGCATCGTTGTAGTTTAGAAGACTGTGTGACCTTTGACTGGTATAGTAATAAAGTATGTAGTCTAGCCTCTGCAGATCTGATAAAGAAAAAGAAAAAGAGAATGGATGCTTTGATGAATGCAGCATAGTGTCAGAAAGGACGTAAAATATATACAACCTTAGACTTTGCAACCTCCATTTCAGTCTTCTTGGCAGATTTGGAAGGCTTAAATGTTTTCAAGCTCCCTGATTTGTGTATATTTAATAGCACGCTACTATCAGAAGGTTATCAAACCTAATATTGTACTTATTTTATTTTGTCTTTGGAGTGATAAATTGGAGATGGAGGAATGGGAAAGCAAATGAATTGGTCTTAGTGCAATCTGAAAGAATGGTGCCTTGTATCCATTTGAACCCTGCAAGGCAAAAACACTTTGTCACTAGACAAAATCTGCTCTCCATGGTGTATTGAGCAGATAGATCCATCAAACAATTTCTCTTTATTTGTTGAGAAAGATACTAAATATTTCTGTTTTAAAGCTGTGCTCTAAATCTCTATGCTGATTCTGGTATGCCTAGAATAGGTGCTGTCCATGTAATGCATTAGCACAAAGCAGGCAACGTAGCTTGTCAATCACACTGATATGCATGTTAATCACTACTCTCCTAGATTCCTTGTCATCCACAAGAAATGCCTTGATGGCATTGGGACCAGCGGCATCAACACCAGTACAACATCCAACTCAACATGCTGTCAAAAACCCTTCTCATCTTCCTGCAGTTCTTGCTCCAAACACTCCTTCCCCTTATCCCCCCACAACAAGATCCTGATGTGAGATCACAGGACAAGACCAGGCATCTGCGCATCAGGTCAAGAGGAGATGTAGGAGAGGCATCAGGTATGAACAACCCTCCTGCAATAAATCCCCCTTTTTACAACTGACATTTTTATGTGCCACGTTCATCACAGATGGATTGGCTGCTGTGACCAAACAGACTCAAAGTGTATCTGAACTGTGCCTAAGAGGTGGCTGGATCCACTGGGAAAGCAACTCCAGGCTACAGATCTTGTGCTTCATTACTCTGAGTGGAGGCCAAATGCAGCAGTTAACGTGATGGCACAGAGGGGGTGTTCCTGTCCCATGGCACAGAGACGAACAGAGACTCTACCACTTCCAGAGACTGATGTGTCACAGTGGGGCACAAGGTGCAGTTGCCTTCTGCTACACAATTTCTGCTTCACAAGTTGCTCTACTTCACAATTTTTGCTTTAAACGCCCTCAAAACCATCCACTCCCCAGGACTCTCACTTCTGTTGACTACAAGATTTCCTCACTTCTTTCTTTCTCCAAAATAAGACTTTGAGTCCATCTGTAGGCTTGTGAACATCAATTTCACCCTCCTGGAAAAAAGTATCCAAGAGGCATTGCTTGAATATTTTTTCTTATTTAATCAGATACAGTAATGCAACAGCATTAACTCAGTGAAGCATAATTTAATAATAACCTACATTCTGTAGTGTGTTTGATCCATTTGTCTGAAAACACTTTAAGACATTAATGTATTAAATTTAACACTGTCCCTCTTGTGAAGTAGGTAGGTATTATAGCCTTAATTTTACAGATGAGAAAACACAGGCAGAAAGAATTTAAATGCCTTGCTGAAGGTCAAATGAGAGATTCCTGCTAGAACTAAGAAACTGGGAAGAGGAAAGAACAGTATGTTTCCATTAGCACTGCAGCAATGTATCTAGCTCCTAGATTTTTGTGGAAGAAAATGTGTGCATCTACACACATGAGCAAATATATTGGTTTATCTTCATCTGTCTAACAAGACACTAGTATAAATGCCTGCATAATCAATAACATACTTTTGAATTCAGATAATGCATCAGAGGGAGCAGTGGACCAAAGGTAACATTTTGACCGGAAAATTTGTTCACTTTTTCAGTATTATGAACTCAGCGTACCTAGCACTATTATTTTTTCTTGTTTCTTTAATACAGTTGTTGATTTTAAGAAATACACGCACTAAATAAATGAATGTGTAACCTTTGCCATGGCTGACACAGATTAATAAGATTCTGGACTGCTGTCTCTAGAAATGAACACGAAATCGGTTTTTGGTCATTCTTGCCATGGTGTTAAAAGACAAACAGGCCACAGGAAGGTGATGCTTAGAGGAGCTAGAACAGAGGCTACACAGAGTTAAGGGAATAAAATGAGTATTTACTGAGAGGCATTCAAAGGCCACACCCTGGCAGTACCAGTTGTGGCCCCTGCCAGGATGGCTCCAAGATGGAAGCAGAAGAGGGCTTGGTCATGAGATCTCACATCTTTATAGGCTTTAATCCATTTGCATGCAGGAGTCAACTGTCCAATTAATAGTCACAAATTGTGAAGTTTCATCGTCCTTGCTTGCCTGCTTGCCCACCCTCGTCTTTTCATGTTGTTTATGCTTAGGGCCTGAAGTTTGAAGAAACTGTCCTTGAGCCCTTAGCTGGACTAGGACAGTTTTGTCTTCACCGGCCAAGCACAACAGAAAAGCACTGCCCAAACAGAACAGAAAAGCTTAAAACTTAAGGCATCAAAGGTACAAATTTGAGAGAAAAGCTCAATTACAGAAGGCTGTCATGACTTGGGGTTTTGCCATGAGAGAGAAGAATGTCTAGAACACTGTTAGGGGCTGTTTTGTAAGGACAGGGGCCTCTGACACATGTGGTCTGGAATTTCGGTCTGGAAATTTTAGCCAGACTAGAAGATGTGTAAATTCATTTTTTTCTTCTTAACTTTCTGATGTAGCATGCCAGTCAAGGTAGAGCCATGCCATATATCATATGATTTTCTTTGTGGCTCTGGAAAATTGCTTTCTTCTCTTCAGCTATTCAGTTTTGTTATATGACTGCATATATTCTGGAAGTACTTGCATATTTCTGATTTTTCTTCACCCCTTTTCCTGTAATCAATTGTATCCAGCTGCTTCCAGAAGCGTATATTGGCTTGTTGTCAATTTGCCCAGTTTAATCTATGTAAATACATACAAATGCTTTTATCTCTACTCTCTTTCCTTTCCTACTTAACTCCTCTGAGGTTCTCTGCATCTGCTCTGATTTGTTGCATGCACTTCTGTTCCCAAGTTTTGAAAAGATATGTGCACTTATCCTGTACATCTTTGCTGTTGCTGGATACCTGCAAATTCCATGCCTTTCAAGCAGTACCTGTTGCATTCACCCATGTAGAGAGGTTTTTGATCTTTCTAGAGAACATGAACAAAGCCCTTTGCAAGTGAAAAAGTCCTGCTAGATATATTTTCCCTTGTGGTCTCTGGAGAGGAGGACCAGAACAACAAATAATAAAATAAAAAATTGCACATGAAGCAATCACATTTCTTGCTTCTCAACTGTAAGCACTGAACTCCAGCTCCTCAAAAAGACAGAGGTTCTGTTTCTGTCTGGAAAAGTCCAAGCTAGCTAGCAGAGGTGTGGGAGCTGCAGAGAAGAGATGATCCCAAGTGAGAACATAGGACAAATTTGTAGTTATCATTAACTCTTCTTTTGCATATTTTTTCATACCTGTTCCCATTTGCTACTCTGATGCTTCACGATTGTGATTTGTCATCTGTTCTTAAGTCATGCAAAAACACCACAAGCCAGAGCATCCTTCCCTGAACTTACTTTCTTACTTCTCAACCCCAAAACCCTGGCAGAACAGGGGCAACAGGAGGCCTTCCTTCTTTTTCCATGTAGCTTCATGAATGCTCTGTCCCAAACAAACCTTATTCAAGAGGTTGTTTTGTGTTGCTGCTCCTGAACAGCATTTCACAGTGTCTTGAACACTTGGCATAAGCCCTCATGGTGTCCTTGGTGAACAGACAGCAATAAACTCTGGTTAAAGCAAAGAAAAAGGAAAATCTCCTGAAACCAACAAGAAAGAAGAAAGAAGTCATCTGTGCCTTGTGTCTTCCCTCATTGAAAGAGAGGCAAGAGATGACTGTTGGCTTCCTGCTGAAGGCTTATGCTTTATGTGGACTGATGCATGCCATCACTGTGATTCACTGTGCTAGTGGGTGATGGAGGTGTTGGGTTCTTTGGTGTGAAACAGCAAAGTATTTCTTATAATCTGATCTTCTTTGATTGGCTTATCTGTATCAATATTTATATTGATACAGAGAAAAAAAAAGGATGCTTCTTTTCCTCAAGGGCTAGCTGTATGTCACCTTTTAGAGTCCTACAGAAGCACAGAATCAGCTAGGCTGGAAAAGAGCTTGGAGATTATCGAGTCCAACCTCTGACCTAACTCCACCTTTGTAGATCTCCATAGAAATGGCTTTTAGCACAGAAAGTCATGGAAAGCATTATCTAAATAAAAGATATAGAGATTTGCCAAATAGCTGCTTAGAAGGTCCAAGTGTTTCTTTGCCCATAATGGGCAGAGAGTAGATATGACAGCCAGAGGTCTTTGCAGAGGCGTTTGCTACATTGCTCTCATTGACATTTTTTTTCTGTAAAAAAGCCTGCAACTTTTTTTTATAATGCACCTAGTAGTCTCTTGTCTTCTCACTAATATACTGAAATAACAGAAGATATATGAATAGTATGGTGTATACATCATATTTGGTGTTCTATATTATAGTGTGTATTATAAAATTATTTATATATTTATATTTATATATTTATCTATTTAATAAATATATTAATATATTTTATAATAATATAAAATTATAGTGTCAGAGGTGGCTTCAGAACTTTAAGGACCTCATTTAGAGTGTTTTTTATTTCTGGATGTGTATGTTAGCACAGAAGGATTGCTTAAAGGTAGTTACAATGCTTTTTTTTGACCAGAACAAGGCTTACTTATGTATGCAGTTGGACTGCTGCATTTTGAAGCAGGCATGGTCTCCAAAACACTGTAATTTTAAAGACAGGTATTAGAAAGCCAGAATAGGAGGTTTTTTTACCACCTAAGGTAAACTTCTAATTTCTCAGTCACTCAGGGGTGAGCTGTTGGTGGAAAAAGGATGGGAAGGACATGAATACTCCACTGCTTTTCAGGAGGGTTGTATTCTTGAGGCCAAAACTTCAGGAAAACAGAAGGCAAGTCTGACAGTACCAGCAGCATCCAAAAGTATCTGCATTGTTGCACCCTCCTACAAGTTAAAATCTTTCCAGGAACACTTTACACCCATTCCTGCCCTTGGGGGTAGTAGGCTACTCCTTAGCAGTTTCCTTGCATGGCTTCCCTCAGGTCTGCTTTAAAGGTTGAACCTGATGGCATCAGAAATACAGGTTCACTGAGTTGCTGGAAGAGCAATTACATCAGCAGGTTACAGTGCTGGGTTCTTACAACAATTAATCTGTCAGCAATAGTAAACTTGTCCATTTTCTTTCTATTTTAGGTATGTCCGGGAAGTTTTTTTTGAGAATGTAGGTTTCTGTTTTGATCTGAGAATATTCTCTGAGTGGTTTTAAAATTGAAGTCTTTTCAGACAAGCTCTGTGCCAAATGGAAATCTTTTCCCCAGTTGCTCTCTTCTGCTTTGGGAGCAAATTCAGTGCAAGTCAGGTAAACTGTGGGCAGAAGTTGTCCTTTCCAGTATTTTTCTGTTCCTGGCTGGATTGCAGAGATCTGAGCCCAGACACACAGATGATATGGAACTAGAACTGTTTTTCAACATTTTTCTCATCCTGCTATTTTCTTTAATGCAATCAAGAAATATGAGTTGTTTTATAAAGTCAAAATGTTTTTAAAGCTTAGATCAAGAGTTTTGGTAGACAATGGAGGAGTGGCTTGGGCAGGCATTTGTAGCATAATGAGACCTCACAGATTCATTATGCCATATGCTCTGTTCTCAAGGTGTAAGTTATTGAACAACAATAGCAATCTTTGTCCTGTTTTTTTGGTTCTTTGGGTTTGTTTTTCTTTTTTTAGATCAAACTGTATATAATAATTTCAATATGTGTTACTAGATTATGGCAACATATCTATTAAAGTCCATGTGTGCATTTGCTTTCAAGATGTAGGATTTAAACAATGAAATTTAGTGCATTTGCTTGGGAAATAAGAGATATGACATGCAATGTTTAACAATTAACACGATACTGTTAGAAAATTACAGAATGATATTTTCAAAGGCAATAGGAAAAATTATCCAAAATATTTCCCTCTTGTAAAAAGACTGACTGTCCTGGGTAGGAAACCTTGTAAAAAGAATCTTTGTATGAAGGAATTTGTCCCACATAACCATATTTTACTTTTCCCCTGACAAGTTATTTGCAGATGACTATTTTTATGGACGCTGAAAATCTATTGAAGATCTGTAAGATAATCAGCATTAACAAACTTGCCTCCTATGTACTTTTGTACATTGTCAAATACAATCTTAATTTGCCGCAGGCGTTGTATATTTATTAAAAGTGACATTTTCCTCCAAGCAGATGTCTCATATGTGCAAAGAAAACTAAGTCAGAGAACAAAGACTGTGTGTATTGCCTTAATGTTGCACAATTGCAATATTTCTGAATTTTATGAAAGTGAAGACCTGAAACAGACTCTTCCAATTCCTACCTGTGTGGCAAAAGTTTTTACTTAAAGTAACATGAACTGCCTGCATAATTATTGCATAATTTTCAGACTGAGTATTTAATCTGTTTGTCTATGTGTAAGCATATACATGTATGTATACTCACACATATGTATGCTTACAAACTTCCCATGCACTTGACAATAATTTTTTCCCCAAAAGCCACATTTGCTAATTATAGAATGGGTTAAGTTTATGTTGTAGCTTATTTCTGGGTTTTATAATCAAGGCCAGATGTAAGGCCAGTACATTAGGCTTGATCATTTTATCTTGGACCTGTGCTTTATAAATTTAATTTATTACAGATATGCTTTTTTTGATCTATACTATTAAAGTCTTAGGCATGCACAAGAGGAATTATTGAGATTAGAGTCTGTGAGCACTCTGCAGAGCCGTAATTTGCATCACAATGCCTTATAAAGTCAATAGTAGTGAGAATTCTTAGCATTAATTTAAGATGATGCATCATTCCAACAAGCAAAACTTTTTTGGGCTTTGACCCACAAAGTATTGCCAGCAGATTATGAATGGGAACAATCCCTTCTAGAAAATCCCTTCATCTGCCTGGGAAGAGTTTGCCAAGAGTGCGTATAGTCAGATTAGCCTCTTACATGGCTAAGTGTAAACAAGGGACTTAATGCTAGTCTGTAGGTCGTGCATCAGAGCTAAGAGGTTCAAATACAGGACCTTAATTTCTTTGCCTCTTTCCTTACTAATCTTATGTTGTGCTTACATCAGGTGTGTGTGTCCAAAGAATACTAGGAATGCTGGTAATTAGTTTATTTGGACATCTTCAAGTGAATAGCATCAAAATTGATCAGCAATTTTAATTTCTTGGTGAAACTTCGAGTAGTGCATAAGCACTTTGCAGAATGAAGAAATCACTCTTTTGGTTTTCATATATTCATTTGAAATGCTTTATTTACCTCAAAAGGATTAATCTTAATAGCTTTAAAAATGAAAGCCCAAAACTAGCCAGAATTGTTGGCTTAGGACCTACAATAGGGAATTAGTGGCTTCCCACTCACCACTAATGAGTGAATTTTTTTAAGCTCTGTTTATTTATGAGCACTGTTGAATACAAATTCTTGTTAAACAAGCCATTTTAGGGAACCTACTCTGCTTGACATCAAAATATATTCAACAACCATATTAACAAAATGCTATTTGCCCAAATGGCCACATAACTTCATCTAACATGAAAAAAAATGCAGCATGCTTAAAGAAGAAAAAAAGTTTAGATTATTAGTAACTTTAGACTTCAGAAAAGTTACCTACTTTTCTTAGCAGGGGATACTTTTTGGGCAACCTACACTTAAATTATGTATACAATATACTACATAAACATTCCAAAAAATTCATATCTAAGGTATGTACAAGCTTAGCAAAGTCATTTGCTCATATTGAAGACCACGTGCCTTAAGAATATTACAGGTGAAAATAAGATACAGTTTTTGGGTTAGCATAAGTGTTCCTCTGCAAAACTTTCCTCTATTGTATCAGTGTTATTCCTTTGTCATGAATAAAAGAAATCTGAGCAGATTTAAACCAAGAGAGTCTGCATTTTAATATATGAGGACAGAAGTAATTTTTTTGTTTGTTTCTTGGCTTCTGGGACCTGACTAGTAACACTTTTACTGTAGGATTTTCTTCCAGATCCCCTATTTTTACTCTATTTTAATTATGTGTAAGAGAAGACTATTTAGCCAAGCTTAAAGATTTTTTTGTTGTTCTTCTTCTTCCATGAGCTCAGGTTTTGTTTTAAAAAATTATTTTTGGTCATTGTTATGAAATGAACTTTTCCATGTAATGTTTTTATCTTCTCAACTTCATGCTTTTTTGTCTTTTCATGTTTTCCTGCTCTTACATTTTTGGTCACGACGTTCTCTTGTACCATTTTTGTTCTTGCACTGTAACAGTGTGCACATGCCATTTCTGGCATGCAGTGTGCCAGGAGGAGGGTGTCTGTAGCTCCCTTGGCACGGGTTCACCAGGATAAAGCTGGAGTTCAAGCAGCTGCAGGTGAATGAAGCCCAGGCACTTTACTTGCCCCCTTTTGCAGAAGTGATTGTGTTCTGGGCTGGGATTCTTTAGTAAGGGTTTGCTTGTGTCTTCTTTCTTTACATATCTAATAACCCCAAAAACCAAATTAGTTTTCACAAGGAAGCAGAACCACTCAGCTTTGGCCATCTGCTGCTGCTTAGCAGGAGAGCGATTCTGGTCGTGGAAGAGCGTACCAGAAAGGTCAACCATTTTTAGTTCCTCAAATTACTCCATTGACAGATTGACCTGTAATTGTCTTCTTCCACTGTGACAAATTAAAACTCACTTACAGTGGCTAATGATTTGCTCCATTATATAAGATGGAGGTGGGATAATTTACTGCATTCCTGTTCTGTGCCGGAATTGCCCATCAGATTAATTTGGGGGAAAAAAATTACGCTATGATAAAATGTAGCATTAAGTGGATTGTACTCCAGCTCCTGCATCATCCAAGTGGATGTCTCATTTTGCATTTCTGAAGCAATATATATAATATAAAAGTGTTTTAATTTTTGCTAAAATATGTATATGTACGCATTCACAGAAGAGCTGATCCTTGTTTGTCAATGATAAAGGTGTGTCTTGGGGACATAAGGTTCCAGGTCATTACAAAAGATATTTAAAATAATTATATATATATATATATATATAACACAGTAGTAATATATTATATATAAACCTTTTTTAGAACGTTTTAATTAGTACATGCCGCCAGAAGTATTGAAAGGTTGCTGCCTGACACGGAACATCAAGCTTGCCCTTGAAATAACGTTGATTAAAATTACAGTGTTTGAAAAATAAATTATAGAAACGTACGGAAAAGGAGCCATTTACATGCACTTATGCGAGTATCTGCAAATATAGCACTGATTTGTTTTCCTTGTTTGTTCATTGGCAGTGTCCATCTGAACTGCTCTGCATCAGACTCCATCATTATGTCTGTCAGCTTCACTGCCACGTGGTTTTAGAACTTTCTGTTATTTCAGCAGTGAAGCAGAGCAAGCACATTACCGGTCAAATAATAATTAAAAAAAAACCCCAAAACAGCACCCAAAAAATTAATTTATATATTTTCTGTATCCATGGTAATGAAGCTCAGCAAGGCAGGAAGAGTCTATTACATCATCAGTACTTGCAGCTTGTGACTACCTAAGCAGTTGTGAGTCGCCTGGTACCCTCAGCATCAGCATCAGCTCCATCTCCTAGCATCACTTTTTCCCAAGTTTTACTGTGCTTCTCAGACAACAGTTATCTCCCTCAAAATTTGTTTTCTGGATCTCAAGTGTAATGGTATTGGAAAAAAAAAAGTACAGAAATTATATGGCATGGAAATTATAAGTATGGAAATGATAGCTTTAGATTCTTTGAAATGGTGACCTTTCTGGACCTCCCTAGATGAGCAGATTTCCTTCTCCCCCTCAAAAAAGTATTTTTATATGTATTATTAGCACTTGTTTAGATGCACTGCAATGTGAAAACCCCTGGATAGCCTGGATCATGGAGTAATTCTTACAGAGGCTCTGTGAGCTGGAAAAAAAAGTTCAGGACTAGTGGGGGAGATGACAGGTATTAGCCAGAGGCAGTTCTGAAATATTCTTTCTTCCACCTTTAGTACTGCTGGCATGAAGAATTTTGTTGTGTACTTATGCTTTGTTTTGTTTGAGAGGGTAGAACATTCATAATAAATGTGAAAATGATGGACCTTTTCCTTGGCTATCCAGGGGCAGTGCACATGCTTCTTAATTATTTCTAGTCTTTTTTAGAAACAGCAAAGATATACTGTTTGGATTTATGCCAGTGGGTTGTTCTATTGTTTCAGTTTGCTTTAAAATCTGAATAGCATACAGATGGCAAAGCCATGATGCACCTGGAATGAAATACAATTCCTGTTTCCTTCACATGCATGTGCCTACCTTTAAAAGGAAGAATGAACATTAAAGCAGCTGAAGGTAGAAGAGACAAATGGGAACTGACTTTGTGTGAGTAGAACCATTTGTGTAAATCTCTGAATCAGTCTTCACAGAAAGTACTACTGCTGAAAGCTATAAATATTTTTTTAATTCTTTCTGAATGAAGATCAGTGTGAGGAGGTGTCTAACTCCAGTTTCAGTCAAGAAAAATATTTATTCTATTTTGATTTTAAACAGAATAATTAAAGTTAAACAGTGCTCACATTATGAAGTATATATTTAGGATTAGTATATTAGTATATATTAAGTAATATTAGTATATATTTAGGATTGGTATTAGGAAAGGTAAGGAACCTCTATATTTTGGGTGTAACTGTTAGTCAGGCTCTATAAGCGCCTCTTATGGATCTAAATATTCTCTTGAGTGCCTTCCTACCTTTGTGCCATTAGATGACAAAGTCATCTAGGCTAATTTCCTGCTCCAAGCAGTGCTTCTGCCCATGCTACAGACGATCTGTTGTGGCTCAGTTGGCCAAACCTCAGACAGCTCCAGGGTTCAGACTGCAGCTTCACTGGGCCACCTGACCCAGCCCTGCTCTAGCCAAAATGTTACTCCTGATGTCCTGACATACTTCCCAGGCTGCAGTTTGCAGCTGTTTTACCGCCCACTGTTGTTATCTGCCAGGACCATCATCTCTGTAGCCTATGTTGTCCCTCAGCCAAGCTCAAGGAGCCCAGCTTCCTCAGCCTCTCTGCACTGGGTTGTGTGCTGCAGGCTGGTGACCGACCTGGCAACAGGACTTTTGCTGGAGAACCAGAGCTAGATAGAGTATTCCAGATATAGTGCCAAAAAGAAGAAAATAATACCTTCCCTCTTACTGGTTAATTACATCTACTTATATTACAGGCTAATTGCACCATGTCATAGTGTTTGAGAAACATGGTAAGATAATTTTTCTAAAATAATGCTGTTCTTACATGTTCTGCAAAAAACAAGATATGCTTCCAAGATGGCTTGCCAGCATAAACAGTACTATATCTGAGAAATACTATGATCGGAGAAATCAATGCATGAGTTTTCTTTATCAAAACCGTAACAAATGACTTTAAGATGCAAGTCCTGTTTTTCTCAAATTTAAGATGAAGTACATACTTGATTAAGCTGGAGAAGCAAAACAGGAAAATGATTGTGGGCTAGTTTGCTTTTTGGCAGTGGACTCAGAAAGACGAGTATCCACCACATACACATCCTTTGCATTGCTTTTTGAAGGGAGAACAGCACAGGGGAGATATGTGAGGGTGGAATGCCTTCCATCTCTCACAAAATACTTGTTGGTGTCTTCACAAAGATTATTGAAGGTGGTATGAGGGATTTACTTCACTTCTACTTTGGACATCCATTTTTAGTTGTCTAATTAAATAGGACTATTATTTTAAAAATGTATTTTTAATTACTCAAAATTACACAGAAATGGTAAATGTAGAGCTCACCTTAATTCCATGCAACAGTGCATGTTATAATTTTTAAGAATATTAAGAAAGTAGGTGCATCCAATTCCAAACTTTGTAAGTCATATGCAAGCTTCTATATATAATTTGTATTTGAACATAATCTCTTCTATAACTGCTTTGAACTTCTTATTTTCTTTGTAGTTCTTCATCCATTTTGACATTTACAACAACTCTCATTTCAATAAAAACATGGAAATATATTTTCTGTTTGATTGTCCTTTTCTTTCAATTCAACTTTAAAGGATATTGGTTTCCTTTAGAAATGTATTTGTTGTGAACAACCATATCAGAATTGAGGCTTAATGAAACACAGCTTGACATAAAGAGGCAGGCTCAAATATACTTGTAATTAGAACACAGTTTAGAATTTGGTGTCCAAAATGCTTTTTTTGGTTGTTGTTTATTTGGGTTTTTTTCTTTTTTTTTTGTTATCCTATCAAGAGGCCTCCTGAAGGAACATGTTTTCATGTGACGTACCTTCAGTAACCAAAGAGATGTTCCTATTCCATAAATCCTGTTCTCTTGGTACAAGATGTATGATAGCAGTGGCTAGCAGCCAATCTGGTAGAAAAGCACAAGCAATTAGTGTAAGGAAACAAGTTAAACAGAATGACAGGTGCATAAGGATTTGTAAGTGTCCTGTTGGGATAGATTCAAAAGATGTGCTTGAAAGAGGGTGTTTTTGTGCATAGATTTTTTTTTGTAACACAGCGTGTGGACATACGAGGAGTTTTGTAGGGAAAATGACAACGGGATAAAAAGCTTCTGTTGCTGACAGGGGGAACACAGGGCTTGATGCATTAACTGGGCACTGAATTATTCGGGGAGTGATAAGCAGGAGCTAGACATAATAGTATAAAAATATAATAACATACTTACTGAGAGGAGGGTGGAAGCAGAAACTCTACCTTACACTTTTTTACCCTTCTGGATTTGAAGCCAAAAATTAAAAATTCCAGTTTACAGGGAAAAAATTCTCCCCGTATACATGAAACCCATAATTTTCTGGAAGATTTTTTTTTACATTGCTGAAATTTTATTATTTACTTGTAAATCTCACTTCCTGCAAGAATTGTGACAAAAAATCCTTACAGAAAAAAAAACCAAACTGCCAAATATAATCAAGAGTTTGTTTAAAATGAAGACTGAGTTTTGAATAACACTGTGTAGAACAAACTGCAGGGTAAGGAAGGACCAGAAACAGGAAATTTAAGAGTTGGAGAAGCAGAGCTGAAGGGGTAAATTAAGGTTGAATTTCTGGGTCGGGTGGATGAGATGGAAGGTTCAGTAAAGAAAAATAACGATCTCATTTACACGGACAGATTAAAAAGTAGTTCACAAGACAGGAAGGGGATAAAACTTGATTGGAGAGGCATGCTAATGGCATCTTTTGTTTAGAGGGTTATTTTAGGGTTTTTTGTTTATTTTTTTATCTCCATCCCATCTTTAATTAGGAGGACTTGTTTGGGTGGGACCGAGGTGGAAATGGGAGGCTGCTCCTGCTGGGGTAGGTGAACAGAGATCTGCCCGGAGGGAAGGCGGCAGTAGGGGGCAGGGATCCTGCCAGGAGCACTGGGGAGGCACTGGGAAAGAGTAGGGACCAATGTCCCAGTGACACAAACGACAGAAAAAATTCCCTACAGGCAGAGGAGGCTGGGCACAGTTTGCTGCAACTCAGAAAGCCACTCAGTAGGCCAAAACTAGTCTGTCAAGCAAGGATCAGCCTATGTTTGCTGCTGTGAGAATAATAAATTTGAAGCAGACTCAGAAGTTGTCTCTCTCAATTATCTTGATGATTTCCAATGATTGAGGGCATTGGTGTCAAGCTGTTATTTCTTTCCAGAATGTAATTCTAAAATCAATATGTTGTACTAACACTTCCAATGCCAGTTATGAAAAATAAAATAATTTAAATATGCAGTCAGAAAATTGCATCTATCATCGCTTTCTCTGCCATATAAAATTACTCAAATTTTGAATGCTTGATATAGATTCCACCTGAGATGTAGCACTCCCTGTAGCTTTCAGGCTAATCTTCCCCTTCCCCTCCCCAGGAGACAGACAACGCAGCTCAGATGGATGAATTTGAATATACCAGCCAAAAAATTAATATTGGAAGAGCATCTTCACATTCAAAGTTTGCACGCTTGCAATTCAATGCCAACTACTGATATTGAAAAACATTTTATTTGTGCGTTTTGCTTTTGTGCTTGTTATTTTTCTTTGGGGGGGGGTTGATTTTTTTTTTAAATATTGCTTTTTCAGCTTATTCCATGAATTCTCCTTTCGGGTCTTATGTTTTTTTTGATTGACTGTTTTCAGAGGCCACGAAAAGTGCAGCTAACTCTAGATGCTAGGGAAAAACAAGTGACAGAGTATCACAGCTTTTCATTTAAGAAGCAGCTCACACCTCTTGGGAAGGACCCACAGTAGAGTAACGTGCTCCCAGGCTGTGTGTTTGCCAACCAGGGTGTTTGCTTTGGGCTCCAGCACTGGCACTACATTTGCACAGATGGGAAAGCCTGGTAAAGTACACAGGGCCATTTGCCCAGCTCTCCTTCCACTAGAACCCACAATGCAAGAGGATTGAGAAGATAATGCACCCTGAGCCCCACTCCACCTTAAAATGACATGGTTCCAGTGCTTCTTCATGTGTGGAAAAATGTTTTACTACACAGGTTCAGTCAACCTAGCTTTGGCTTTCAAATTTTTTTCTGCTAATGAGATTAAAAGCTTAGTCAGATCTTGGTTTTGAACCTCGTGGAAAATTGTCACCTTCCAGCTGGAAATGAGCCAAAGGCAAGCTACATTTGTCATGCCAGGTTATCATGGCCACTGCTTAGTAAAGGTTATTGGCCTGAGCAGGATGGCTCTGTTCTTAACAAGCTGCTGGTGGGAGGGACAGATGAACCAAGTTTACCAAGGCAGGCGTGGGAGTTTTTATGTTGCGATTTTGGTTTGAGATTTTTTTGTTATTTTTTTCTTTTTTCCCCAAAGGGAAGCAAGTGTTTATTTGTAAATGTTTATCTTCTAGGATAATGTGATGTTTACGTTCTTGGAGTGCAAAACACTGCTATGCTGCCTGTTGTTTTCCTCCTTATCATTTCAGTATCTTTTGAAAATATATGAATATACATGCCATGCAAATGAGGGTTTTTAAGTCAATAAATAATTGTATTTGCATTACTGCGCATGCAAATTTTGAGGTCAAGTTACAGTCATTAAAATAATTTTATAAGCATTTCTTTTTACCTTGACAAAAATAACTTATCTTTGAAGCAATTACTGTCATGCAAGCCACTCAACTATTTTGGACAACTTGTTTTTGCTTTGCAATGCTATTTGCTCTATCCAATGTGGCTAATCTGTGCAAATGCAATAGGAAAACAATTTGCTTGCTGGTAATCCCATTGTTCAGCAGGCCGGACCTTGGATGACATCTCTGTAACTCTGCTTGTGCAGTGTCTGGATTAAGCAGTGATTCCCTTACCAGCAGAAGCAAACATGAAGTGTTTCTTACATGGTGAATTAATTCAGCTTGCACAAGCTCCTTGCTCCTTGGGGTGGAGCTGTGAAACAAAGAAGAAAAAGCAATTCTACAAATAAAGATCTGGACATCAGAGTTATGAGATAAATATCTGCCAGAATTTGGGGACAGTAGAGTCAATTCAAGTTTTGAAGACTTGAGTAGACTCAATTCAAGAGTCACTTCAAGGAAATTATTTGCTTGAAAATATAATTTGGAGATCATCCCTGTGAAATATTGCAACAGCAATGTCTTTGGAAGAAGAGATCAAACCAAACTGATAGCCTGGGGGGTAGCAGAAACTTTAAAATAAGACCATATGATCATCAGAGGGAATAAGCAGTGTAATAACTATTACAGAAACATAGGTAAATTCATAGCTACTGACTCACTGATTTTTCACTGCATATTAAATTTTTCCTAATTGAAATGTTTAAAAAGCTAGCAGTCACACAAGCAAGAGCCTCAGTGTTAGATACTTCCCTTCAGAACATTTTCAAACACCAATTTACAAAGAAAACAACTTTTTTGACCGTCAGGATGCCTTTTAGCTGATATGAGTAGCTTTGAAGGACATTTTGCTATCTTCCTAGTGCCACAATAGTGCCAATGACAGTTCTGTTGTATGAGGCCTCAGGGGGGTTAGATACAAACACAGATGACACTATAATGTTGGCTGAGGAAGTTCTTGATTGTAACCTGATAGCATAATGAACAACAGAAGGCGTCAAGTGTTATTAGAGTTAATGGGCCTCAGTTTTCTTGTCATGAGCTTGAACACATCTAATCCTCTTCGCAGCACAGCTTCTACCATGATAAGGCAGAAAGAACTGTCAGGACTGCCAAAAACCTGGGCTTTGGGTTTTATTGTTTTCCCTCCCTACCCGCATCCCCCCATCTCCAGATGGAGAGAGATAGGTAAGTGGGAGCATATCAGAATAACAAAGCATGTAGAAAGAGAAAAACACCAGCAGAAGGCAAAGGCAGCCTTCCAGTACAGCTCATGTCACACCGTGTATGGACTATCCTGTTTATAGCAGATAAAGATTTGAAGCCAGCAGCAGCTGAAAAGCATCAAGCCAGTTGTAGCCAACCAAATACTGCCGTGCAGATAGCCAGATTCCTGGCACTTAAACATTCTTGCTAACCAAGGATGCAACTGGCTTCTAAAAACCAGAGGTAAGGAATGAAGGGCACAGGCAGACACACATGCAGGACTGGTGTCTAGCAGCAAAGAACAAGTGACAGATTCAAATGCATGGGTGACTGGTTCAGCACCTACCTAGCAATATGGATTGAGACAAAATGAACAAGATAAGGCAATATAATCACCAAAGACAACTTACCAAGACAGATGCAGTCAGAAAACTATTACAAAAGTAAGAAAAAATCATGATAAGAGCTGAATAAAGCAAACTGAAAACCTTTTATTTATAAATGGAAAAAAATACAGTATTTCAGTAAAAGTATTTCAGTAAAAGCAATGCAGAAAAATAATAAATATATCCTTTATAAAAGTGATTAATGTAGCAGACAGAAGCTTCCTAGCATTAAATAATGCTTTGCTGTTCATTAGTCTTAGTGGTTTATGCAACCGGTATTTGCAATTTTTGTTATATCTAACTATGAATAAAAAGGGAATTAATAAAGAGATTGGAAACAGAAGGGAGAAAGATAACACAACATCATGTAGTTTTATAAGCTTCAAAGAGCTACTTGAGCGGAAAAGAATTCCTCTGAAAATTTTGCTTTCAGCATGCTGCCAGAAGTAAGCTCAATTTTACTACTGTGTCTCCTTAATGTGTATGGCCAGAGGTGGTGGCCAGCACGTAATGACAGTGATGAGAGATTTATAGCTGAGATATAAATACAGTGAGTAGCAGAAAGGTTATATATAATGGAAGTGCAAGTCATGTTCCTCTAAAACCGTAATTCTGAAAGAATAAACACTAAACTGTTTTCCTTAGGGAACAATTTGAATTACTCCTATGGCCTGGTTGTGAGGATAGCTACTTGCTTTATGGCTTGAGGCTTGGCAAAAATGATGCATGAAAAATCAAAGCAATGATGTCCTTGAAGGCAATCATGAAATGAAGAAGATCACCCAGAAAAAAACAATGGGTGAATTGTAAAAAGGTCTAAAAACCTCTACAGGCATTGCATCCAACTAACATTGTACTGTATTTTCCTCCTTGTAGAGAGCAAGAATCATTACAGGAGTTCCCTCAGTGAGCAGCTATCTGGAAAAGAGTGGTTTTGTCACTGCTTTATCCTGAGCACAAGCTTTTGTGGCTCTTGAAATCTTGAAGCTCACAACTTTCAGGTGGCCCAAGGGCCATTTTTGTGTTGAAGCAAAGCCACGCACCTGGGAGCTGGCACAGATCCTGCTGGGTACAGCAGATCCTGGATGCTGCAGGCAAGCAGCCAGTAGAGACACCCAAGCTCCTGCTCCTGGGCTCCCCCCAGCTCAGACTACTGCTACTCTGCAATGAAATGGGAAGTTGTTCACAGGCAGGAAATATTAATTACTTCCACAAGCTTGAATTAACTCTTTAATAACTTGTTTCCATGTTGAAAGGAAGGTCATGTGGCAGGTGACAGAAAGAGAGCCAGCCAAAATCTCTGCAATGCTGATACCCACACCACAGTAGGGCTGGCTAGGCCAGGTCTTTCTCCACCCCTCAGGCAGGTGTCCTTCAGAGGGAAGACATCTGTAGAGCTTTCCCTCTTGTCAAGTTCTTCATTAACTGAATTCAACCTGAGTTTGCAAATAGTTTATCATTTTCTTTAAAAATAAAATAATAAAAAAAAAAAACCCTTCACAAAACAAACAGCTATCTATCTTTCCTAGCCTTAGGCACAGCTGAACAGCTGTGAAGAAGCATTTTAGCTATTGCTGTGCCAGTCACGGCAGAGGAACAGAGCCTTTCACAGGTGGCTCTCATTTTCTGGGTTGCTGACTTGCGACCTCACTGTTTGATTTGCAGAAGCACTGAGTACTTGCAGCTGCAGCTGGAGTTAATAGTAGCTGGGCTTTGAACATGGAAGAGCATCATGAAACAAGTCTTCTGAAAAGCAGTTTTCAGCACTTTTCAGACTGAGTATCTGAAATTAGTAAGTGTGTGGTGGTTTTTGGTTTTTCTTTCTTCTTTTTTTTTCCCTCTCCAGGCCTTTTTAAAATAAGTTTTTCTTGCTGTATGTATGCTGTGAAAACAAATTTATTAAAATGTGTTATGCGTGTAGATGCTGTAATAATGAATTTATGGAGGTATCACAAAAGAAATTAATTGCTTTCAGTCTGAAGTCATGTTGAGTTTACAGAAAGAGAATAAATGGAAGTAGAATATGGTAGGGCTGAGTGCTGAATCAAGTAGAACAGAACAAAGAGTAGTTATCATCTTCTCTGTGTCTTGCTCTCAGAATTGCATGAAATGGTTTAAATATGTACTGGGAGCTGTAAGGTCAGGCACAGTCTCCCCATGTAACTTGCTTCACTTCTCTTACTACAGACTTATTGTGGTGTAAATCAGAAGGAGTGAATCTTGAAGGAAAGAAGCCCCTCATAACAGTGCAAATCGAGGTCTTGTGCTGTCATGGGCTCTAATGTAGTCTGTAAGTGCACACAGAATATTCTGAGCGATGAGCTCTCATGCAAGGGGCCTGTGATAGTCCCAGGTGAGCAGCACAGTCAAAGACTGAGCTTCAAAAGTCAGTGGTAGCTTATAAATAACAGTACTGTAAGTATATAAAACATGGCATAATGGTTTCCCCTAGCTTCTGTAGTTACTGATGTTTTTGCTTTATTATTGGGACTGAGTAGGGACAGAGATACATCAAAGAATCATTGATGTGATAGTTGAAGAAGGTCACCTCCAGTGACAGGAGGAGAAACATGAGCTGCTGGGTTTCTCTATTTCTTAAAATATTACAGAAGAAACAGTGACCTAGGAAAGGATAAGGAATCCCTAAAAGTTTTTCACTTTTTTTTAATTCTGCATAGTTGAGGCTGATGTAAGAATTGCTGCAGCTGATTCTGATTAGTATCCATGTATTTAATTGCAGTCTGCCTGCTTATGATTGATTGTGCTTAGGATGTTATTGCAGTTTTGCATTGCAATTAGTTTAGAAACTGGAAGGTGAGTTTTGATGTATTTTCTTGTACTGATTTAAGATTTCCCCTGGCTGTCAGAAATTACCATCATCATTATAGTAAGAGTGAGACGTGTACCTGTGGTTCCACTTTTCCATTTCTTAACCCGTGAGGACTGAATTGCTGATAAGAGTGGGTTTCTGCTAGAAGCCAGACTGTTAATGGGAAGAGCTGAGGTGCACCTCCTTGTCTTGCTCCCTTGGGCATTTGCTAAGGGCCAGCTTGGGGCAGAGCAGCCATGTTTGGTTCTTGTGCTGGTACCCAAGTGTCAGAATTCGATGTGAAATTGTAAAGCTCTTTTCTGCTCTCCCCTACCTGCTTATGAAGCTCTTTTACCCTGCTGAGGAGGAATTGGTGCTGCTGGTGGATTAAAAGCAGGACATAAGCTGTCAAGGTGTTGCTTGCAACTCAGAAAGCCAAACGTGTCCTGGGCTGATCCAAAGCAGTGTGACCAGAAGAGTGAGGGAGGGGATGCTGCCCCTGCTGAGACCCCACCTGAGGTGCTGCATCCAGCTCTGGGGTCCCAGCTCAGGAAGGACATGGACCTGTTGGAGTGAATCCAGAGAAGAGTCACCAAGTTGATTAGAGGGATGGAACACCTCTCCCATAAGGAAAGGCTGACACAATTAGATTTGCTTAGCCTGGAACAAGACAAGGCTTCAAAGCAACCTAATTGTGGCCTTCCAGCGCTTAAAGTGGACTTACAAAAGAGTTAGAGGGAGACTTTTTATAAGAGTGTGTAGTGACAAGACAAGGGAGAATGTCTTCAAATAGAAGAGAAGTAATTTTAGATTACATATTAGGAAAAAAATCCTTGCTATGAGGGTGGTGAGGCACTGAAACCCTTAGACTAGAGATGTTATAGATGCCCCATCTCTGGAAGTATCCAAGGTCAGGCTGCATGGGGCTCTAAACTGGTAAAAGGTGTCCCTACTCACAGCAGGGAGATTGGAATTATATGATCTTTAAGGTCCCTTCCAATCAAAAAATTCTGTGATTCTACAATACTGTGGTGTCAGTCTGCATATTGATGCAGTGACTTTTTTGGGTCCATACACTTTATCAGTGTAAAAGTCACTGTAGGTTTAGTGCTCCTATGAACCCAGTGCATGATAAAACAGAATGTCTAGAGAATATTTACTAAAGCAGAACAATTTTTCATGTTATTGGCAAAACAAGGCAAATATTGAACATCAGCAGGATTTTGCAGTTTAAGAAGTCAAATTTACTGTTGTCTGTTACACAATACATAAAGCAAAAAGAGTATGAAAGCATATATGGATAACTTTATACCAGTGAAGAAAACTATTTTCAACATTGGCTCTGTGTGTCTCCAAAAAGATAGTCAGCTTTTTTAATTAGCAGCAAACTGAGTATGCTTCAGCAATTTTCTGCAGAGCCCATCATAAACCCTGGAAAACTGTTTTGGAGTCCTCCTACCACTCAGTTTTCATACACAGGATTTTTGCTTCCCGAATTTTAGCTTTGAAATGATTCCAAGCATCACCCCATGCAGCAGGATGACAATACCTAGAAACTGGGACAGCAGAGCCACAAGAAAGATTGCATGCTTTCAGCAGAGTACAAATGAAGGAGACTTTTTAACTCCTAGTAATAATAATAATACTATCTCAGATGGGAGAATAAATTCAGCCAGCTTTTTACTTTGCTAAGCTGTGTGCTCTGAAATGAGTCATCATCAATTCATTTGGGTTGACCCAGTTCAACTTAAAGTAGAGCTTCATCTCCTCTGATCTGATCAGAAGCTACACAGCTTGTTGGTAGCTGTAATGGTTGTGGAAAAGAAACTACATACATTGATTAACAAAAATATTTTGTTACACCTACAGCCTTGTTCAGAAATGCCTATAATACTATATCAGCATATGACATTTTTTTACATGTTGTTTTTTCAGATATAAAGAAACCTTGTCACACTCTTCCTGTAAAATTTCTTAAATTCCTGGCTGCTCATATTCCTGTTGTCTCTTCTTTCTGTTCGTGGTTGTGCCTGAGAGACTTTTTGTCCTTGCCAAATCAAGGTTTGGAGGTCAGTCACTGGCAAACTGAGCTTTGTGGTTTTCACAGGTTTCAGTCCTGGTCTGTACTCAGAGCAATTACTAGTGTCTTGTAGCATTGCAGCAGTGTTTCTCTGTATCTGACTGTACTGCTGTTAGCAGACAGCTGGGATGCAACGAGGAAAGGAGCTTTTTAATACCCTGGTGCATCTTTACAAACCTGAAATGTTTTCCTTCACTTTTTGTTACTGTTGGGTGCATAAACTGATTTGCTGTGGGCTATAAACTGGATGGTGAAACAGTACTGCTGCCTGCTCCTTTGGTTGGCAGATCTTAGTTCTGCTTTCATTGTCTCTTATCCCAATTTGCCTGGGTAATATTTTCTTGAAAGCTGCATACACTTTGCCATTAAACTGGTTCCAGCGTGGGAAAAATCTGAGACATTCAAGTTACACTCGTGATGTAAACTCTGCAAATCCTTGACGGGTAAATTGGAGAGAACTAAAAGGACTTTGAGAGGCTGTGTTTTCCATATATCCATCCAAATATAAATAGCTCAATTGTAACTGTCACTTCTTAGAAGCCATTGTTTAACCTATTCCTAAAAACCTCCTGTGATGGAGATACAAGTCCTTCCCTAGTCATATATTCCAGCTTCCAATGTTGGGCACAGGAAATCTTTTCTACCTTAAATTTGTGATGCAAGCCCATACTTTACTGCTAGAAGATGTGGAGGAGAAAATCATACCTTAAGCTGTTTTAATTTGCCACTTAGATGCTTGATGACTCTGAATGATTAACAATTTTAACTTTCCAGAGCAAACTGTCCTGACTCATTTAACCCTTCCTTACAAGGAATACTTTCTAGTCTTCTACTTGGTCCCGTTATTTACCCAATGGTTAACTGTGAACAGCCCGGATACTACTTTAGTTTTAGCAGTCAAAACTAGGCATGCTGATACAGACCTGTCTAGTGCCACACAGGGAAAAACCACTTCTTTGGTTGTCTTGTGGACAATACTCTTCCTTTTATATTATTGGTATAGTGTTTGGGTTTTTTTTTTTTTTTAATTAAACATAAAATACATTATCAGCTGAGATCAGCATCTGTCTTCTCCCCCTTTGTTTGTTTTTTCATGGCTTAATAATTTATCCTATGTCTATAGATCTGAAAATGTAAAATTTGCATTTGTTCTTACTAGATTAAAATAGAGACCCATGATTTCAGTAGGAGCCCCTAAAAGGTTATCCAAACTAAGCAAGTTGGTGAGGAGGACTACTTTTTAATTTTTTTCTTTTTTTCCTTTTCCTATATAATAAACAAACAAAAAAAAAAAGTTCAAGTTTCCAATCAGTTGGATATTGTTTGTGTTAGGCTTATGTGCTATTTTTAACTTATTAAAGATGAAGTATCAGAAAATCAACTGAAAATTTGTTTGACTGGAGCCTGTGCTTCAGGCGAAGGCTTAGGAAACGCTCTGCTGTCAGAGGATTTCCCAGTGAAACAAATGGCATTCATAGACCTGTAAGAGTGGATGTGTATTTTTGATATGTTTATGGTAATAAGCAGGGAATATACTTATCAGCTTTTCCTGAAATCCAGTCATGCCATTCATAGTGAGAAGATGTATGTGTTCTTCTGCTACTTAAAAGCAGTGCATGCACAGTGGCTGTATTATTTCAGACCAGAAATCATCTCTGTTAAACACTCACAAACTAAATCTTTTGTAGCATTTTTAAATTTTGAAAGTCACTAGTGAAGCCCTGCCTCTGAGTTGCTGCACATTGTCAGTTACTCAGTGACATTTGGGATGTGGTATTCAAGGATTCATCTCCAAGTGCTGACTTTTAGCTGTCAGCACTGAGATCTTAGCAATAAGTATTTGCAGTTCAAACTAGCAATTTATGGAATACTTAAAAAACAGCTTGATAACCTGTCTTTCAAAATAGTGGATCTTTTACTTCATTGTTCTTGATAGATCTTTTCTTCTATAGAATGCAATGCCATATATTCAGTGACATTGTTAAAAATTGCATTAGGTTTTTTTTTTTTTTTTTTTTTTTTGCTGTTTTGGGTTTTTGTCTAGAAGATGAACTCTGAGCAACTATTTGTTCAATTTGCTAAGTGACATCTTTGATTCCATTGAGCCCCCTACATAAGCAAAGAAAGATAGAAGATGCAAAGACCTTGAAGCTCTTTGTGTCTATAATTTTCTTTAGTGATTTTACTCGTGATGATTCCAATGTACTACATGAGGTTTTTAAACCACATTTAAAATTTTGGTCTGGAGTGTGACAATTTAGCTCTTAAATAATTCTGTAGTGCAATGTTGTACTTGGAAAACAAACTAGCACTGATTCTGAAACAATGCCAGCTAATAAACATGGTGGGAAAATGTTCGCCTAGCTAACATTGCACAGAATGAGCTAGATGTGGAAAGCTGCAAACTCAAGGGAAAAAAAAAATATTTAGGGGCATCTTGCAGATGGTAATTTATGCAAGGCTAAATTAAACTTATGCAGTAAACTACGGGTAGAACTGAGCTGTATGTTTCTCCAAGAGATCCATAAGAATACATAATCCACTCTGGTTTCTAGCTGTGGCTTTCCATTTTATAATGTCCCTGTTTCAGAAATAAGTGTCTGCCCCTCCAGTCCTTTAGCCTTGGCAGCCTTTAGCTGCCTGGTGTGTTCACAAGCAGAATTTGTCCTCCCTCCCTCTGCTCCTTTGCACAAGCTGAGGTCTAGCCTGTGGCTGAAGTCTTGCTCCTTGACCACACGTGATTTGGGACAGGCATGATCCAGCCTCTCTAGTCCAGGCAGAAGAGTTCAGCACCACTGTATAAAGTCTGGCAGCTGACATGTTACCTTACAAAGAAAAGAGATGCCTCTTCCACCCATAAAGGCAGAGTAGCTTTTGGAATGAAATAAACCCAAAGTCATTGCCTACCTGTTTGTCCTAAGAAGCAGAAATCCTACCTTAGTTAGACTTATCATGATGGGCAATCAGTGTTATTTGTAAATAGAAATGTGATACAAAAGGAAATTTAGACAGGAAACATAGAGTTCTAATCAGTCGTTTTTTCTGCCATCCTAATCCCTTGAATAACCTTTTAATTTAACGTGTGTTTAATAACTGGATTAGCAGAGTAAAGAAAAAAATGCTTAATGGAAATAAGTGGAAGTAATGAAGGAAAATATTAAAAATAGCTCAGACAAAAAGCTTTAAATTGCATTGCGGAGATGGGTGGAAAAAAAGACAAAACAAACTACCACAGACTTGTCCCATGCTTATTTATGCATATATGAAATAGGGCTCCTTTTATTCTGAGTCACAGTTTGGCATTTATCTATTTTAAAACTTCTGTTGATGATAGAAATCAGCTGAATATAAAACGTGTTAAAACTCACTATTCTGTCATAATCTTTAAGAGTTCTGGGGACTGGATGATATTGACGGGCTTTATTTTGTTTTCCATTTGTTCAAATAGCAATGTTGATTGCCTAATTATCTTTGATTTCCTGTGAGAGATAAAAAGCAAATGTCGTTTCAGCACATTTGACTTTCACATAATATTAAGACGTCATTGTCTTCTAGTAGCCAGCCCGTAGGCCTAGTACATTTTTGTTGATCCAGTAAAGGTAAGCTGCAGAAGTGAATAGACAAAAGCTTTATGGCATCTAGAGATGTAGCCTGCATGACAAACTGATAGGATCCAACCCAGTACTTAGACTGGTTAGAAACGTGTGGGAGAAAAGAGCTGTACATGTACTTTTTACTTTTGTATATGAAAGAACAGACTGCCTTTGAGACATAGAAAGAAAAATGCAGTATGTAGGGTAATTGTTAAATAACTGCTTTCTCCTCAGCCTTGTCTTTATGTGGATTGTAGACAAGTAATGAAATTTGGGTACTTCCTATCTTCTATAGAAAGTCTACCATTGTCCCAGTGCTGCTGGCACCCTGAAGTTCCCTATCATCACATCTGGTCTCATCAAGAGCCAGTGATAAGCTACACAAAGTTCTTCTGCTAAAATAAAAATTCAGTGGTACCAACTGTAAGGTTCAGGGTCAGATACATTCCTTGTTGCTGCATAAAGCCAAACAGCCACCAAAAGGGAAGTTAAAAGCTCAGACTTTCATTGCAGCAAGGATTTATTTAGTAACTAGTCCAGCACAGCATTTAGCGTAGCAAAGAAACACTTGCATGGGTATTGGAAGGGAAAAATCTCTAAAAGACCAGCCAGGCTGTCTTCTACATTAGGCAGAAACAAGAGGGTTGAAACGAAGGTTGAGAGTCCTGTATAATACTTTAAAGGAGAGCTAGGCCATAGGAGCTTGCAGATGGTACAAGGGAAGGCTGTATATTCTGTAATCTTGATTGTTGTCAGGAGGGACCAGTAAATCAACATAAAAACATTGTTTTTTTCTTTTTCTTTTTTAGGTTGCTTTTGGTGTCTCTATTTTTTTTCTTTTCTTTTTCTCCAGAAATCTCCATCTCCCTGGTGTTTAAGTACTCAGCAATGGGCTAACTTGATTCTAACTGTAGCACTATATTTTTTTCTAAATATAAATAAAGATGTGTATACAGCAAATATAAAAAGCAAACCCTTTTTGCTTCTAAACAATTTGCATTTCTATCAGATGTGAGAGATCTAATTATAGAAACACATACAGGCTGTTCTGTACTGACATGCTGGAAAAATCTGAACAATTCTGTTCCTCTATCTTCTGATTCCTTTAATCTCAATGTTTTCAAGAATCAGTTCTGAGCATGCTCTCACTTAATTTTTACATAAACTGAGCATACTTATCATTATTTAGAGATTTGGGTTCCTTAAAATAAGTTGTTAAGCAAATTTAAAGCCTACATTCTCAAAATTTCAGGAGAGAACTAGACATGTGAATCACTTTGACATTTTTGAAAATATTGCTTCAATCCTCTCTTTCATCTTGCAATTTTAAAGGATTAAAGGCTTGACTGTCCTTTAAAGTCACAAGCCAGCATTTTCACTGGGTGTAATGGCACTGTATTTCAGGACACATAGAGCTGTCTATCTTTAGAAGACTTCTGAAAGCTTGCTTGTAAACTAGATAGATGCAAAGATCATCCTGAGAATGGGGTGGATGTGGAGACAGGCAACTCCAGGAGTGTGGTTTGCACAGGTACACTGTTACAGCTGCTTGAGCAGTTTCTTGGGTGTAGTAGCAGATAAACAGAGAAACTCCAACTCTTTGAGAAGAATAGAAGGGAGGAAATAGTTTTAGGGCTTGCTTAGTCTGAGGTACCACTATAAATATATTCTGATAACAGAAAGAGCCTGCTGGTTGGCTAAAACTCTCAGTTTGGCAGTCAGAAAAAGGTGACAACAAACATCCGTATATTTCAGGTGAAAAAGAGCACTCAAAAAGAATTTTGGGGTTTTCTGGTGTTCCCCCTCCCCCCAGAGCTACTTAATATATTCAGTTAAGTACAAAGCAGTACCAGTACTACTCATACTAGGGCTAAAGTAGTATTCTCCTCAAAGTAGTATTGATTTTTATATATCTCTCACTAGTTTCTAACATTGTATGTGATAGAATGCTTTAGTTATATCTCATCCTTGCCTTTGCTTTCTCAGAATTAGTTGTGACATAGATGGATATATTTTTGGATGCAAGAGCATCTTTAGTTACAAAATGAGGCGGAGGTCTGTTAAAGAAAGATATTTATCCAGTCATTTATTGGCAACAGTTCTCAAGCACCTTGTTTCAAGATCCTCCAGCACGGTGTATCTTGCTTTCTGTATGCATCATCTTATTTGGATTAAAGTGTCCAGGTGTCACTAACAGCGTCCTTGACTTTTACATTTGCCTGGATAACCTCTTATTTTATAAAGATAGCTCCTCAGACTGCCCTTCTTCTTCCTGGCCTGTTGTCACCTCCTGTCCCTGGCTTCTGTGCTTGTCCCATCCTGCTCAGCTGCTGGATGGTGCTCTGCACCTTACCAAACTTCCAAAATGCAGCATCAAGTCCTCTCATATGCTGCTTTTCCACAGCTGGCCTTCCAGATATAGCTTTGACTTACAGCAAAACAAATTTGCAGAGAAAGCATTTAGCTGCCTTGATTAAGTCTATATCCCAAAGAATTTTTGTAAAGCAAATAATTTCTCCTCTCTACATTGATAGGTTTTATTGAAGAGCAAGAGGTTATCATACTTCAAATGACAGGTAGAATTTAAAATCACAAACTAAATCTCATCATAAATGCTTACATTTCAAATCTTATTGCTTCTGATTTGCTGAGGGAGTCGTAAGCAGCTCTATAAAGTACATAAAGGAACCTATAAAAACAGCATATGATATTATTATGCAATATGTAGCCATTAGATTTCATTAAACTCTGGCTGGTAGATTGGTCTCTAAAAATAAATCCTTTGTGGCCTATGGACATTTACTAATTGTGACAAAATTTCATCTTTGATAAGATAAATAAAAGAAGATTTTTAAACTTGTTAGGCATGACCGCCTACTCTGGCCTGTATAGGTTTCCTTCACTTAGCTAGTTTATAGGTTGGATTAGTGAGGATGGTCATAATTATTGCATCTTGTCTACAAAAAGGATAATAAATGTCCTGCTTTCAACTCCTGGAGAAAGAGTAAACAATCAAAAACATTGGATAAATAACATTGCAGGACAGTGATTTCTTCTTAAGAGCAGTCTTTGGTTTAGGAGTCGTTCAGGAGGAAAGACTCTGAAAATTAGATTCTCCACTGGATTTTAATTTTTCTGATCCCTCTGTGCTTAAGAAAGACGCATTCTTTCAGGAGTCTTTTGAGATTAAAGTCACAGACTGACCAAAACCTGCTCATGCCTTGCCACTCTTTTCTTTCTACTCAATTTTTTTGAATGCTGCACGTTTATGATGCAGATAGGGAAACACAAAGCATCCAGTGTCGTGTTTCTGCCAGTGAGGGATTCTTCATGTGATTCCAAATGCTACATCTTACTAGAGCTTTAATTTTTCCTTTGTTTATTTATTATTTATTTATTTAAACAATAGGGTGTGAAAGTAGCAAATCTTGGCAGAACAACTACAAACCATATTTTTAATTTATTTTTCAATCTTGATGATCTTTATAGTTTATACTAACTTATCTTGAATTTAAATAGTTTTGGCTGTCAGTTCATTTCAGGCTGTCTCACTGATTTAAAGTAATAAATTTTAAACTCAAAAGAAACTAGTTATGTTTTGAAATTGGATCTGAAAACAATTAGCAGCAATTTACTTGTATTCTTAATTCAAAGTGCTAGCTATTACCTCTAAATATATTCCTGCTTTGTGTACATTATCAGTGGGATATTGGGTATAATGACAGTAGTAAAGAAGGATTTGGGGTTCACTAGGCAGGCTGAAAAAACATTTATAATTCTCAAGTGTAGGAACTTTTTATAGCTTTTTTCTGAATTGAACATTAAGACCTTTACTTCAAGAGTATAGTCAGTTCTGATTTATGCATTCAGCAAAGAAGCTGGAAAGGATTCAAAGTAAAAAATAATGAGTGATGTGACATTTGGAAAAATAATCTTAGTATAAGAGAAAAGAAAGTCTGTTTTATTAGAGTTGCTTCAGAAATGTCCTGATCACAGCCTGGGGCAGGATTTTGTTGCAGACTGTTGTGCAGGATAGAATTGGCTGTAAACAGGCAGGGAAGAAACTCTGACTTGTCAAAACACCAGCTGCCTCCTCAGTGACTGTCTTTAACTTATAGGCAGGTCTTTAATTTGGTAGGAAGCTCCCAACTTTAACAAAATCCAATAATATTTTTTTTTGTGTTGTTTTGATAAGAGTCAGAGGATTTATGGGCTACAGAGAGCATCAGCACATAGCAGGCATGTAACATTAAACAGTACGTTTCTATCCACTGAAAGATTAAAACAGAATTACAAGTGACTATTGAAACTGAGAAGCATTCTCTGAGATGTCTGTAAATTTAATTGAAATGCCATTGTGAAGAAATTGGCTTTTTACAATAATTTTTTAGTAAATATACCCTTTGGAAAGTGTATATTCATGTAGCAATGTCACAAATTTGGCTCAATGACGAGAAAACAGAAACATCCTAAAGTTTCTTAAAAAGCCAAAACCGGCAAGAACAGTAATCCAAAACAACCTCCAGCAAATTAATTACGTGTAACAGAACATCCATTTTTTTGTCTGGAAAACGCTGCAGAAACCTAATTTGATGCTAGATATTTCTGGTTGTATTCAGTCATCATGGCCTACTGCAGAGGAAAATGTGTTTTTATTTGTTAGGCACAGAGAAACAGCCCAGCTTCAAGACTGCTTACTGAACTTTGATCTCGTATGTCATGAACATAATTATTTATACATTTCTGATCAACTATTCCTGAATAAACAGGGAGATGATACTACTAATGTCAAATATCCACAGTCGAGGACTTTCAGCTAGTCAAAAAGCTATGAGTTTATGAGAAATAAGGCCCTGTCACATCAGGAATTATTCAGAGGCTTGTGACACCTGGATAATGGTCTTCAGCCCCTTTTTTGTCTGTTGAGGCAAACTGTGTACTTATTCCTTTTGGAATGTGGTCAAAAAACTTTCAGAAACATCTTCCAAGTGGGCTGCTATGAGGTGGGGGAGGAAGGAGGGCAGGTGGCTGCTGCAGCAAACACATGCTGCTATTACCTGTAGGAGGTTTGCCCTGTCCCCCATCTGTGAGCCCAGGGATGTCATGGGGAGGCTGCTTTGGGAATGGTACATGGTTCTTGGCTACAGGGTGGCACCACAGCTGCCACAGTTTGGCTTGTGAGCCTGAGCTGGTGGTGTGAGAAACAGAAATGAAAAAAAAATAATGCAGATGGCTTTTATCTACAGCAATGAAAACATCTTAAGTTTGTCCACTGTTTCCATGGTGACCATGCCATCATATAGTCTCCCTGGGTAACAGGCAGGAGGCGGAGAATGCTCAGAGTCTTGAAATATATAAACCAGCATATTCTTATGAGAAATTGTTTTGCTCAAAAAGCAAATAGATGAGGGTGTTTTTTGTAGAGCTGCATCTGTGCTTGCACTTGTGCACTCTCAGAATGACAGTGGCTCTGTTGATGGGGCTGTCAGCTATTCAAAATCTGTGTATGAGAAGTAAGCCCCTGTCGCATCAGGGGGAGTTATTCAGAGGCTTGTGACACCTGGATAAAAAGCTAATCTGCACATTACATACTTTCAGGTTTTGGTGTAGTCCATGCATATCCTGAAACTGGGTGACTGTCGACCACCTGCACTGGAGGGCTTCTCTGCAATTTTTGTTGCTGGTGTATGCTTAAAAGATACCCAACTCTTTCATGTTGATCAATTCTTCTGGAGTATTATTTGCTTCAGTTTTGTGTTTCAAAGGAAGAAAAGAAAGGGGAAAACAAACTAAAAAAATAGGTGAGGGGGAAGAGGAAAAAAAAAAGCAAGGAAAAATTCTATTTTCTACTGACAAGGCTAGACCAGAACTTCCCAGGTACTCTGAGCTGTGGAAGAGATGCTTCTGCTGGAAGGGCAGGCTGTACACTGTACACATATCAGGGAAAGGGGTGCAGCTAGGAAATCTCCAGGGAAGCCTGGTGAGAGAAAATGGAATCATGCATGGTGAGCAAGGAGCTTTGCTCACAGAAACAGGCCAGAACAGGCTGGACTTGGATGTTTTCACCTTGGGACTCCAAACTGGCTTCAGTCACTTTACTGTGACCCTGTTGTCTCAATTCCTTTGCATTCCCGTCTCTTTGTCCCTTTCTTCTTGCAGTTAGAGGTGGGAGGATTGAGGGGGTATGAATAAACCTTATGCCATCAAATTTTTCAGTTTGTTCTTGCTGTACTTGACTTCAGTTACCCTCTGTCCTGGCTTGCCCTTGCAGGTGGCAGCTCAGGTGGCCCAGTTCCTGGGCACAAGGCATTCCTATTCAGCTGGGAACCTAGAAGGACACTCTGGGAATGTGTGAAAGGCTGGGTTTAAATTACATGAAATGATATTATACATACATAAATATGCTGTGCATATTTATCATCTGCATCTGCAAGACTCATCTGTACTGTATGTAGTGGATTCTGAACAGAACTGGTAAATTTTTGCCTTTAAAAGGCAAACTCAAAGGAAATGCTTCACTTGTGCTGCCTACAAAGCTAAGGCAAACAAAGGTGACATGGGAATCTGCAGCTCCAGCAACTCTAGTGCCATGACTCAGTGGCCAGTGTTTACAGGGGCTGAAACACTTTGACCTTCTGTTACTCCAAAAATCCTTCTATGGATAAGGAAGATGCATTGTAAGTAAACAAATAAGCATAGACTTTATATATGTAAAGCCAAGCTTTTAATTGTAATATAATGAAAACGCTATGAGTCTAATTATTATTATTTGTAGAAAAAGAAATCTAATAATGCCATTAAAATGTCACAGATAAATCTCCTGCATTTTGTCCCATTCCTGGTGTTATGTTACCCCACCCATTCTTCCTCTGAGTTCTGAGGTTGAGCAACCATGTTGGTCCAGCAGGATCTACTATTAATAAACCCATTCTGACTCTTCCCAATCACTTGCTTTTTCATGTGCCCAGAAAACTGTTCCAAGAGGATTTACTGCATTTTTTTCCCCAGATCTGGGGTCTGTACTTTGCTTTTTCAATTTTTTCAGGATCTTGAACCTTTTTCCAGGGTTATGACAGCCAATGTTCCAGCTAATTATTTCATGCCTACCTGGTTCTTCCTGTGTTAGTGAACTGCAGGTCCACTCGTGCATCACATCTGTTTGGCCTATCCTGTACCAATGTCAACAAGTTGACAAAAATCCAAAAATCTCTCTCAACTGCTTGTGTCCTTCAATGTCACCTTTGCTGAAGATGTCATAGACCCCTATGAGAGCAAGGGTCTGATCCAGAGACTTCCTCACTTTATTTAAAGAAATCTTCATCAACTTCCTCACTTGGGTGTGATGTGGTACATGCATTCTGTATCAGCATCTGGCAGCTTGAGCAGCATTCCTGGGCCCCTATGCACACCCTTCCTCTGGCAGCAGGATTTGGGATGTAGTTTTCTCCTCTGCACTCCACAGCAGGCTGCTTCTCCCAAGACTGAGTGCTCCTGCTTGCTGCTCATTTTACTTGTGAGGAACTCCAGGGCTATCCTTGTGGGAAATGGCACCGAGGCATTTTCTGCATGTTTGTAGTGAATCTTCCCCCAGCAGGTCCTGTCTTCTGCAGCAGCTGATACCAGTTGTCTGGGTACTCCCTATGGATCTCAGAGTTTGATCCTGACTAAGTGCAGTCCTTCTCCTTGAGCAGAGAGCATATTACTGTCTATGTTGTAAGGTGGTCTAGCAGTACTGAAATTTCTCTTTTCCAGCCCATCTCTATGCTGAAGAAAGCTATGTGGAGCTGTTATCATTAGAATTTTCACCTGTTTTTCATCTTTCTTGTCAGCTGCAAACTTTATCAACAGAGATTTTTTTTTTAAATTTGCTTTCAGGAATGGATCTGCCTTCTTGATGACCTTAATCAAAGCAGAGATGTTTGAGATTTGGCAGACTGTTTGTGTCAAAGCATGACTTGATTGATGGTGTAGCCAAGGTGTGTTCATTACTCAAAACTGGAGGGTTAGATCTGCTTGTCTGGCTCCTAGGTACTTTCTGGGCACAGAAGTTGGTAGCTGGGAGGTTCCAAGGAGATGTTCATTTGTACATACACCCTCTTGCCTCCCTAGCTCAACCAACAGAAGATCTGAAAATGCAGAATTAAGATACTTGATTTAAAATCAAGTGATGAACAGAAAAGAGCATATGCTGTGGCACATCTAAGGACTTTGGGCAAAAATGGGAGAGTAGAAGAGGTGTGAATAGTTTTCATACATGAAGAGGAATATAGCTGATTCATTGGTTAGTCCTCATGTATTTCTTTGCAGCACCTAACTTACAACCTGTCCGGTTTTAGAGAGTTCTGGAAAGGAGAAAAGCTCATTGCTGTGAGTCCACAGCACATGAGTGTCTTAATGCTTTAAGTCTTGCAGTGGCGATGGCCGTCTCCAGTTTTTCGATCTCTCTTGCTGCAGGTCCTGTTGCTCTTTTTTGGCTTCTCTTCCTTGCTTTAAGTCATCGATTATCCCACAAGATTCATGCTTGTATGTAAAAGAGTAATTGAGATTTGAGAAAGGTGTTCCTTCCAGCCTTCATATGATCACCACTACAGAGTTTATGAGAAAAGAATATAGGTGTTATGCTCTGGAGTAAATATATTCCAGGATTGCCTCCTATCTGCAGTCAGTAAATCTTAGAGCTAAGGCTGTGTTTGTTTTGCATATTTTATTGTGATGTTTAGCAGTTTGATCATCTGTCACTGAATGGTCTGGTTCTTTGTTGCTCAATCTCAGTTGATATCTGTGATCTCAATGAGATCCGGATTTTGAAGGACTTTGAGCACTTTGGGAATTGAAACTATAAGGATGGGAGGGAGGAAGGACAGGAGAAAATACTTTGTGACCTCCTGTCCAACAGTCCTGACAGATATGGTAAATTGGCATGCCAGTTGAGTAACTGTAACTCTCTCAGGGTATGATAGCATTTCAGGTGAAGTTTTCATCATTTACTTCTGCAAATAGGCATTGACAAGAGAGTTAAGATTTCAAGTCCGTTTTCCAGAAAGGTAATAAATTAAGAAGTGGTGGGACAATTCTGAGCTTACTCAGTGTTGTGGTTTGACTGGCACAGAATGGCCAGGCTATCTTGGGGGTAAGGATTGTTTGTTTGCTGTCTGTGAAGTTACAAGGGGAAGGGTTTATAATGCATCTAGAAGGAATTCCACACAATGGAAAACAAGGATCACAATGATCAGCAGGATTTTTATTCACATAGTGTATTAGCTTTGTAAGTTCTTACCTTGTGCTAGCTCACAGTAAGGAAGCTCCTTGGAAAATTTAATGAGAACTCCCACCATGACTCTTTTCCTCTCTTTATTTCTGTTTTAAGAGATTGCACAGAATCAATTAGGAGGGAAGTTGACTTTCACACTGTATCAGTGTGTCTGCTCAGAAGTGCAAAGCTATAATTTTGCTATTTTATTGTTTTACAAAAAGATAGGGCTGTTCAGGATTGTAGTGGTAGGACAAATAATGGGAAAAGCTCAGCAAGTGTTCAAAGATTTCTTACATTTTACTGGATTTTTTTTTTCCATTAAAAAAAATGTCTGTGATATTCAGTAACTGGTAATATAATTGGAGAGAAAAGGAATAGCCACAATGAACTTGCCATTAAATATGTACAATCTAATTAGAAATTTGTGGAAAAAATACTTTATTAAGCTTGGTGTCCTGGAGATTTCAGCCTTCTGTCCCTCTGCCTGGCCTCTGCATGCACTGTGAAAAACATAATTTCAAGCTTTCTTCACGTCCATTGGGATTTTATCCCTGTTTGGCTTTTAGATCACTGCCAGCTACCTCATGTTCCCTCATGCCTTGGGAAGAGGCAGCTGCAGCTCGTGTGGAGTTTGTGTGGCCAGCAGTGCCCATGTGCCACCCGCTTGGCAGGTGGCTGAGCTTGAGGGGCTGTCTCACTGTACATGACAGAGCTCTCTGGTTTGCCTGTTCCTGATTCCTGGTCACGAGGCTTCATCCAACAGAAAAATAATCCTTTAGGGGTTCAAAAGGGTGAAGGGTTATGAAGATAGTGATGGGTAGGCAGAAAACAAGTGGTACATTCTGAAAGTCACTCAAGAAGTGAAAAGCAAAGAGCAAGATGTGATGTTTCTTGAAGCTTTAGGATTCTATGCCTGGGCATTAGAAAGAAGCTTTTCCTCTTTTTTTTTCTTTCTAATTTTTTTGCTGTAGGTAAAAAAAAACCTCCCTGGGTGTAATGCTGTAATGCATTCAGTCTAGGGGAAAATCAGTGCTAACATTTCTGGTAGGGATTGACAGATTTGATCCTCAGGGAAGGATTTGGACTTGCTAGTTTTGGGAAGAGAATAATCCTTTCTGGATTTCAGTCACAGTCAGCACAAACCCAGAATCTGTAAACAATAACAGAAGCAATGAACAGTATGGAGGAGGGAGAGACAGTACTGAAAGGAAAATCCATCACAAGGAAATAGTGGTAAATTTTAAATTCATCCAAAGGGAAAGGAAGAATTACAACCAACAGTTTAGGGTAATTCTTGAAAAGAATGAACCTGTTGAAAACTGTTGATAGGGCAAAATTTAGGAAAAAAATAGTAGGAATTTGTACTTTATGGTATCCAAAGTGTTAACAGAAGTGGTATAAATGCATTTCTAAAAATATACATTTATGAGGAATGTCAGTGGAACTGCATGAGTTTTTACCAGGGCTGACTTCCTTTCATATTTATAAACCTTGCCTGCTTGCGTGGTCTCTAAAGTAATTTGAAATTCCATATTTGCATATTTATTTCTTAACCTTAATATAGTAATGAAATGTATAACTGTCTCCATTTTATTATGTATCTCATGCTTGATTTTAAATTAAAGGAAGAGAACCAATTCATTAGGCTATAAGGGATTATACTACACACGGACAACTACAGGGATTTTTAAAAATTAATTTTACAGTAAGTGAAATTTGTTTCTGTGGTTTTTAATTGTAGTTATATTTTTATATGATAGTGAAATACTTTCAAGTTGGGGTTTTTAATTTTTTTTCTCTATATGTGTAAAGAACCGGTATCACATGTATAAGGTAACCTTGCATTTAAATCACAGCATGAGTTTGCTTCTTTAAGAATTGTCATGTCAATGCTTCATTAATATATATTTTTATGAAACTGCTTTGTGATACAGGACCTGTGTATATTGCTCCCCAGGACGAAGCATTAGGGAAAGACCACTCTCCATTTACAAATCCCTCTGAAATTATTAATAAATAATAACTTGCTTTGCAGGGGGAATGTATACTACATAATGACATGTCTTTTCAGCCAATGAATTCTGTGATTATAACTGGTCTTATAAATGAGATTTTTCTAGAAAGAGATTATTACCAGGAGACAAAATAAGAGGAGTATTTTTTCATCAATGAGATTTCAGTGTCCGTAAGGACACATCTTGTAGAAAGATTTATATGACAGCTATAGTAAGTGTAAAATGAAATAAATCCTCGTGTAGCACATATCTAATTCATCTATATGATCTCCATATGGAAAACATTCAATAAAAATGCTCAACTAATAATACTGACATTTTTTGCACAGAAGGGAAGGCTGAGTAATGTGGGTGGTTTTCTTGTTTGCAGTACATTGTACTTCTATTTAGGGGGAAAAAAGTGAATTGTGCTTAAACCTTGATATACTTGAATCACACAAATAATTTAAGGATGCAAATTGCTTTTACAGATAATTAACACAGTCTAATAAGGGGTGCTTTAAATGAAACTTTTACATTTGCATAGCATTTTATTGTTATCAGTCTACAAAAAATTTACATTCTGGCATTGCCTTCTCGGTCTCTAATTTTTCCATTTTATGCTCTCTTCTCGTGTCAGGAATATTTGTCACTCTGAATATCTTTGAATTCAGGTTTCAACTTGACATGATTCAGAAGTATTATTAACATATGTGAAAGTGTGACATTCTTCACATACTGGGTCAGTTCTGATCTGCGTGGTGTATCTATACAGTCTGAAAGATACTTTAGACTGATTGCTTAAAAAAGAAAGTAATTTCCCATCTCCAGGGTTTCAATGAAAGTCATTAGCTGTGACATAAAAATCTTCTGTTAAAAGGTGGAGTAGTCCAAATATTCCAGATGCTCAAAACTGAATGTGAAAATAAAGATTTTCAGGAGTTTAAGTTCCTTGTGTCATTTAATTCCATCTGGATATAGTGAGTAAAGAAACAGGACTACTCTCTGCACTTTCTGTTTTGTGGGATAAATAAGTCAAGCTAATATTTAGCCTTTCCCTAAGACAGGCTTCTAAAATAACAGAAGTAATGGGAATGGAAAGTCTTTCTCTGCATCTGTTGCACAATGAATTCATCGTTCTCAAATGTTACGATTCAAGATGCACATGAAAGTCCTTTTTGGGTCATTTGCTGTGTCTGGAAACATTCTGGTAGGTAATTTTTAATATTACATTTGATGTTTTTACATTTAGGTGCGATATTTAAATATTTGCCCTTCAGTTTCCAACCGATGCACTCCAAACTTGAGGTGTACCTCTGTTTTACTGATTGGTCAATGGAATGGTTTGGGTCAGAAGGGACCTTGAAATCATCTTGTTTAGTAGATTCTGAAGACTTTGTAAATTACTGCTCACCTACATATGCAACACATGCAGTCCAGTCGTCAGCTCTGGGCTAGAAAAATGTCGTGTCAGTGCCTGCTGCACCCAGAGGTGTGTTTGCATCCTGTGGAACCTGAGCAGGTTTGCATCGCTCAGGTGCAAACCAGGGCTGGGTGCTCTGGGGCAAAAAGCGTGAGCTACCGAGCCAGGGTTCATGTCCCAGCACAAGGGCAGGGCTGCAGGAGACAGGCTGCTCTTATGCCAGCTAATTGATAATAACCAGCCTGCCTGTGTCTGCCTTCAAAGGAAGGGAATCCTCACCCTCAATCCCAAAGGAGTGCCTTGCCCGGGTGGTCTGCCCCCAGCGGCCCATTTCTTCTGTCAGAGCAATGGGAGAATCAAATTGTCTCAAGAGATCAACAGATCTTGTCCCTTAGGATTTTTTTGTGCAATGTTAGCTTTCTTCCGTTCATTTGGGAGGCAGGAGAAGAAAATACCGGATTTCCTAGAATTTTTCAAGAAGCCCACTGGAACTCTCTGCCTAATTTCACCAATAGAAAGAATTAGTTGCAATATGCAAAATCCGAAATTCAGATTTAAACTTTGCAGCATAATTTAATGTATTAAGAGGGATAAATTCACATCTGTCAGTGCAACTGTAAGCAGAAAACTGTCTAATCTTAAGTCTTAATATTTACATATGTCTAATATCTAAAGTGTTTTGTGCTCTCAGTGTCTCCCTCAAACAGGACCTCTGCTTTAAGGATATTTTCCCATTCTAGTATGTCTTCAAGAAACTAGAATTCCCATTATTCGCAACAGGAATGTGATAAAGGAAAAAGAAAACTAGAACTAGAGGCAGATGGAGACAAAAAGTGTTATTGGGTGTGTTATGTGTGGAACTAGACACTTGCAGATTGCAAATGCTGAGCATAGGGACTGGGAAAGAACTGTGACTTAGAAAGGTGAACCTTGTATTTATAAGAATTGTTTTTGGTTTCTGGTATTGGAAATTTTCAGGGATTGTGAAGCATTTTTTTAGTTTTCTTTTTTTTTATAACATATAGAGGCCTAGCCTAGTGATGATCAGGGTCCTCATATATGTCATTTTGGAGATGTAGAGGCAACAAACACCTCTAATACTTCTGAAAACATGGATTTGATACTTTAAAAATTCCTAGCTGCAATTTCTCATTTCCACTATGTGGAAGCCCTTAGGTTCATGCTTTGGTCCAGTTATTTTTAAGATTGCAAAAACTCCTTCTGTGTTGTAAATGTGTAGTGTCACGTATCAGCTGACAGGGGCTGACCTGAGCCTTTTTGCATCTTTAGTGTTTCCAGTTTTATAAATGACATAGTCAGGAGTGCTGCTTCAGATCTACTTACTGAAGGAACAAAATAGTCTTAATAGTGTGCCAGGATGAGGAAGAAGGTTGTAATTTAGAGACCAAAAAAGCAAACTAAAAAGTGTTAATTATCTTGTCCCTTTGTACACTTGTCAATTTCTAACTGGGCACTATAGTTTTAATGTACAAAAGAACTCTGTTCCATTTGGTTACCTAATGCCAATTCATTGGTATGGCTGTGGTCTTTTGTCATAGAATAATCTCAGAACTGCTTTCTGTGAGCACACTGAAAACCATTTTTTTTAGTTTGTAAATCAGGATGTTTTAATCCAAATGATTAATGAGATGGTTTAATCTTATTGAGAAGACATGTAAAAAAATTACATCTTCAGCTATAATGAAGCAGTTTAATTGTTATCTTGCATAACACAGCACAAGGTAAAAATTATTTTTTCTAAAAAAGAATCTGTTCATTAAGCATTCCTTTTTTTTTATTCTGATAAGTGACAAGAATGGAAGATGTCTTTGCCCCTTTCTTTCTGAAGCATCTCTGTTTGATTCAGCTGCAATAGATTTATGTCTTTTAAGTTGTTTTGATACCTAGGTTCTCTAGATATTTTTATTTTCCATGATATAATTACTAATCTTGAGTTATGGGACAGATCTTCGCTGTTAGATGAATACCATCAGAAGTGTGTGCTTAATTTTTTTTAAATTTTGTAGAATGTAAGCTTCATGTAAAAGCCAAAAGTAAGCTTCTGTCCCAGCACTTTCAAAACAAATTTACAATGTCATTTGGTCATTAAAAAAAAAAAAAAAAAAAAAAAATGCTCTTGTGAAGATGATGAAGAGACACATTTTGGACATTTTTAAGTGAAATAACTGACATTGGTATGCATTACTGATAAGCTTGTGATCAGTTTTGTTGAGGGAATGACAACAGGAGTGTACTATAGTGTAGAACTTGGAACTGGGGATTGCAGTGGGACAGTAGTCACAAGTCAGAAGTTACAAGCATGACTCAAACACAACAAAACAAAAAACAGCTGTTTTCCAGCTAAATGGTGCTGTCTTTAATGGTAGATCAAGAGTACAAGTAGAGGTTTTGCTCCATTTGGTAAATGCTTGACATGCAGTTTCCTTGCCACCTGGGCTCCCTGCCTGACCTCTTACTGGTCATACTAGATCTGTACCAAGTTCTAACCTCTAGTTTAGTGTTACATAAAGTGCTAACCATGTGCTTATAGACCTTAATATAATGTGGACACGATCCAGTTAATTGTGACAGTGAAATACAGTGCTCTGAGGGTGTTGAAGACTGAAGTGTGTCAAACATATTCACCTTCTGTTCTGTGTTGGTTGCTGTCCTGCACTGGGGTGCCAGTGGATCCAAGCATCACTGCAGGCTGGAGGAGATGAGACAGTTATGACAAATTTCTAGACAGAGCTTGGCTGACAAAAGTCACTTCTCTATTTCCTACCCCATTTTCCTCACCTTTGCAATGGCCTGCCTGTACCTGGCTCGGGGAACTGAGTTTCACATTGATATTTATAAAGAGAAATAACTTGTTTGAGTAAATGGAGATAATGGCAATGTAGTTAAGATTTTCATAAATGCATGAAATTCAGCAACAAAGTACCTTTTTTCTATTATTAGGAAAAGGGTTATCACTTGTGTGCAAATAGGCAGAGTTCCACTGAGGGATGTATTTACTGGTTGACCTTCAGGGTGAACAAACACACAGAGGTCAGTGCATCCATTCAGAGCTTAAACAAGATCAGAGCAATGCCATTAATAGAAATAATGGAGTTCATCAATTTTACTCACTTAAATCTATTTGATATTATATTTTGGTTAATCTATTGACATTTTAATTTGTTTTCAGCAGTCTCCTAGAGTTAACCTACTTTGGTTTCCTTGTGTGTGCCTGGCAGCTCCAGAGCCAAGTGCCAGGACCATATGTTCCAGAGGCATGTGGTGATGCTGAGGCATCAGCCGGGTGGGAGAGGGAGTGGTTGGTAACGAGGCCAAGGCAGCCTCGGGAAAAAGGACAAGTAGGCATTTGGAGGAACGTTGTCTTATCTTCTGCTTTATTTAGATCCAAAATACAAATGTTTTTGAGACAGCCCTTTTGACAGGTAATTCTGGGGCTGAGGCTGGGAGTTGTTCACTGAAAATATTCTGTGTTTCTCAGTACAACTTTGACAACTGCTCTAGGAAGGAATATGTTTGAAGGATCTGTTGCCAGGGAGGAATACACAGTCCTAAAAATTGTGCTGTTTCTGTCTTTAATTTTAAGGATTAAGGGATAGATGTCTAGGTCTGCTCAAAAGATTAATGTAGAATTAACGTATTGTACATGTATAACGTTAATCAGTACAAATTTAGGTACAATTTTGTAAAATACTGACCACCAACTTCAGCATGCTGTAATTACTGCATCCTTGTTTTGTACAGCATCTATCATAAGGTAACTTGCTGATTATCCTACAGGATTAAATGGCAAATGGTGTGGAGTTGGTTTGTTTTTTATTTTTTTCCTAGATAGGTTTTTTTGGTTGTAGTAAAGGACCAAATAAACTTTGGAGAAAGTTACTGCGTGGTTAGAGTGAAGTGCAAAGAGCCAATACAATGGTAGACCAATGTTTTTGAAAACTTGCCGCATAAATAAGGCTAAAAATCTGTGGATTTATTATGGAAGGTTTTGGAGCCTTGGTACTTTGCTTCCTTGTTTTGTTAGCCGGTGTGGTATGCATTCCTGTGCCATGAGGCAGTTGTGTCTGCCATTGTACAATTCTCCTGCCCTCTGGAGAGCCAAAGTCTTGATCTGTACAGTAGCAATGTGTGCTCAATACTGCCATGGAAGCAATCTGTTGCATTTTTTAAACATGCCACCTTAAATGCTTTCTACTGGGTACCACTCTATCTTGTGTATTCTGCAGTTTTAATGTAAAAATATTGCATAGTATCATTATTTTAATATGTTATAATGAAATTGGGGGAATGCAAATAGCTTAAATTCTAAAGTAAGTTAATGATCAAGCAAAAAATTATTGCCTGAAGTACTCAAGAAATAGAAATTTTTCCAAAGAGATTGAGAGAAGTAAGTGATGCTGAGATTTTTTTACTTAATGAGGAGTTGTCATCTAGCTGCAAAATAGGCTGAGAATTATAGACTTCAAGGAAGATAGCAAAGTATCAATGCCAGTTATCATTCTGTGACCTTTCACTGCATAATTAAAGGTGTTTAGGATGGCTAAAGGGTAGACCATACCATTAGTGGGAGCTGACTTCACTGGGATAGAAAAACACTGATAGTGGTTGAAGATTGGTCCCTACAGACCTAATTCCAGTGAATTCCTTTTATAGCAATGATTTGCTTATGTGCTTTATGGCAGTACCTGTGTTCTGGAACATATACCCCCCATGGGTTTTGTATGAAACAGTGCTGTGGTGTTGGTTTGTAGTTTTTTTTCTCTCTGCAGAAAACTAAGGAGCAAGGGAGGATGTGAGAAAGGTGAAGAGAACACCCCAATTGAAATGCTTGCTCCAAAGCACAGATGAAATAATCTAATTTTCCACTAATGTATAAATAAGGCTTTTCTGTGATTGCCCCATGGGTACTGTGCAGTAGCAGATGAGGAACCAAGTGATTGCCTGATTCTCTACGGGAGTAGGATTGACTTACATAGTGACAGAAGTGAGAGATGGAGTGCTCTTGAAGGAATTATTCCTTAAGATGTCATCCATATTTAGTATTAGGCTGAAGCAGTCTAAAAACAAATGTAATTTATTGTTGTGAAAGAATTGGGAAATGTGCTTTTGCTGCAGTTTAAGCAAGTTTGTAATACTGCATTTCAGTCTACTCAGATTGTGGTGGGTTTTTATTGTTTTGTGAGGTTTTTTTTTGTTGTTGTTGGTTGTTTGCTTGTTGCATCTTCTTGGTGTTACTGAGATTTGCTAAATGTGACCTGATATACAAGAAAATAATCACAGTGAAATCTCTGGAGGTGTTTTAAATATTGTACAGAGGGAAAAGTAATTAGAATACATAAGAATTTCTAAATGTCAAGATACAAGAGTAAATGTAACCTCATAATCTGTAGAGTTTGCAGTTATTTATGCTCATAATATATTCAGAATATATTGCATGAGATAGCCATTCAAACTATGTAACTGCTAGGAAAGCAAGCAACTTGAAATATTGCCAGTTTTGCACTGTAAAGAGGAAGAGATCTGTCTATTACCAAATATTAATATTTTTATGAAATAATGCTTTACTGCAGAGAATTGTATAGATCAAATGCATGCAATACTACATAAATTTTATTATAAATGCTGTAATGTACCATTTTGAGGTGTTTCCCCCCAAAAAAGTATGTGTACAGCAATGCTGAGTTTGAAGGGATTCAACAATATCAAGTCCAACTCCTGGCCCTGCACAGGACACATCAAGAGTCACACCAAGTGCCTCAGAGTATTGCCCAAATGCTTCTTGAACTCTCTCAAACTGGTGCTGGGACCACGTCCCTGGGGAGCCTGTTCCAGTGCCCAAACACCCTCTGGGTGAATTATTCAGCACTGCAGTTTCTAGTTCAGCCTGATACAAGTGTACCAAAGTGAGAATACCAATTACTAGTCTAATATTTTGTCTCTTTATTACAGATTCTTGATGCTAGAAAAATATCTCTAGGTCTATCTGTAGCAATTTATCAAGGTGATGACTGTTTTTTGGGGTTTTTTTTCCCTTTTTTTTCCTCCCCCCTCCCCCACTCTTTGTGTCATAGCATGTAACATATTTTCTAAAGTAAAATTTTATTGGACTATCTACTGGCTGAACATTGTGTTTAAAAATACAGCTTTCCCCCTAAGATAATTTCCCATTGTTTATTTAGGTGTAGCAAGGGTTCCAGGTGATATGGTGCCAGTTGCTTTCCATGATTAAAATAGCTCATCTGTAAACCATAGCATCAAGGTGTAGAGCAATTTAAGCACCTATTTCTTGCTCCTCTAATTTTATATATAATGAACCTGACACATTTCAAGATTTCAGAGCTGTACAGTGCTCAGATTTGCACATACCTTGGAGCTAAATCCTAGCTTCAGCAAGGAGACAAAATTTATGGTAGATTGGCTTAATGCCCTTTTTTTTCATGACAGATGTGTGGATCAGAATAGAAACTGGACTGTTAGACTAAGTAGTAGGAGGTGTCTTTGTGGATCGAATGCAAGCGATGTGGTCAGAGAGCCTTGTTAAATGCTTTTATCCTAGGGTGCACTTAACAATTTTATGGATTTTTTGCGTGTTTTGAAATCCTTTTATTTATATCTCCTAACTGTGTTCTGGGGAGGTGGCAAGATAACATAGCAACTACTTAGTTTGGGTCAATAATTTGTAGGTGTAGTATATGAAAAGAGGACTTTAGTAAGGCCAGGAACTGGGGGTTAATGTGGAATTTTTATAATTACAGTAATGTGGCCTAATAAGGTGAAACTTATTAAGTGGCTGGCATAGGTTTTTTAACTTACAACTTCTCTTCATTCCTGGCTGAAGAAAGCAAATATGATCAGCTCTGTAAGGAGATTTCAATGGTTTCTGATGGGCTCTATCAGAACAAAAAGAAAGTGTGCTTCAGTGTCTAAGAGCTGCTCCTCTGCTAAATGGAAATATCCATTTATAGAAAGTGGAGCTATTAGGGCTCTTTCCAAATTGAAAAATACAACAGGGGAAAATGTAGTATCAGAAAGCTTCAGGTGTTGTTGTTGTTTTCCCAACAATATATGGGTAGAGAAATTTCAAAAATGGAGCATTACAGCAGGGTCCAGTCATTGGCAGCAGCCTGGTGTCAGGGAGTGGGGCTTTGCCAGCCCTGTTAGGAATGGTCAGATCACTGTGGGTGCCGAGGTGAGTGTTTAATTATTTTGCCTGATTTGATGACTAAGTGACTTTAAACATCATCTCCCAGGCACAGAGATCCTTCTTAACTGCGTCGGCAGCGTTTAACACCTTTGCTCACTTGAAGACTCTAGCAGCTTTGTATGACATCTGTATAATTTTCAGGGAAATCTGTGGTTTCATTGAAATAAAAATCATAGCTATTGTGGGCTAATTTAAACTCTGGCACATGAAGGTGGATGGCCAATGATTACAGAGGGTTTGTACCTGGTTTTTTTCAGGCCTGAAGTTATCATGTTACTCTTGCTTCCCCTAACATTCACCTGGCTTCATTTCTTGTGTGTTGTAGCAAAACAGATTTCTTTCCCCAATTCATTAATTCAGGATGAAACTTCAACTGAACTCCAAAGTGTTAGGAAATTTAGGCAGATGAATAAATGTATGAAAGCTCCAAAGACAGAATTGCTTGTCTGCCAAGACACTTCCCGTGATTAAAAGATGCTGTCATTTAATTGAAATAAATTATTGCTTAAAAATCACCAACCAAAGATTCAGTAAAATGACTTCTAGGATTAGCAGTCTTTTAAAGATGACAATACACCTCTGAATAAAACCCATATTTATTTTATATGTCAAATGAAATGAGACTATTAAAGAGTTTTTGCACTTTGCCCATTTTTCATTTTGTTTGCTTGGCCTACTTTTGAACTTACTTAAATTAATATAGTTAGAACCAAGTCTTCTGAAGATAATGAAATAACTGCTGTAAGGAAAAGGACGCTCTGGCATGTATATGTAATATTAAAAGAATTCTTAGTGAAAATGCTTTCATAATGAACTATTCAAAAATGTCACTTACAAACTAAGCCACAAATGAGATTTTTGAAAATACTGACAGAAGAAGAAATCCCTGTTCCTGTTGGTAGTGTTAATGGCTACCACCTACTCCACGTTTGATGTGCACACAGTCATGGATCTGGTTAAAGCTACAGGCTAAATCATCTTTTAGTCAAGCTAGAAGAGCAGAAGTAAGTGGAATTCAATGTCCTTCTTCACAGTGATACCGAGGCGTGGTGGGAAGATACATGGATACCTAGCAAAGTCAGATGATGATGATGATTATTTTATTACAAATTTAAGCTGAAGGTTGTGCATGTGTGTGAGCACACAAACCAAGAAACTAGGACAGGAAGAATGGAAACTCAGCAACTGAACAAGAGAAGAGGTGTGAGTAAGGCCTCAGAAGATGCAAAGATGTGCCCTTTGTTAAAAAGCACCCTGGGGAGGCATCTCTGCAGCTATGATAAAAAGTGAGCTCACAGCACAGCCAGCCCAGCCAGGGTCTTGCTGCTGCAGAAAGGGAGATTTCTGTGCCTTCCCTGCCTACACCCCTACCCTGCCTGCCTGCTCCTGGTTTCACTCACTGACCAGGGGAAGGAAATCACCTGAGTACTTTTCTGCTCTTTTAGTGTTTCAGTCTACTCACTGTGGGATCAAATGGCTGTCAAAGCCAGCCTTAGTGAGAGGGTGGCAGGAGCAGAAGGTCAGCACCTCTTGCTCTCATCAGCAGTGAGGTGCTAGTGCAGCTTCAGTCATGGGGATAAGCCATACTCTCAGCTGTGTTAAGGGCCGGGTGGAGAAAGTGCATGTGGATTGTTATAACAACTCAGTTTTAGGCTTTTTCTGCTTGCTCTACCTTTATATTTATCAGCAAGTGCCAAGACTCTAAAGAAAGGCTCAACAAAACATCAAAATCTCTGCCTACATATATGATAACTCTCACACTAAAAAGTATGGGCATTTAGACTGTCCTAAGTGGAGATAGTCAGTTTTTCATGCAACAGCTCTGGTTTGCCCCCTTGAGCACAGGCTCATGGTGGTTGTATTGAAGGCCTTGTACGTGTGAGGAGAATCATAGAATGGTTTGGGTTGAAATGGAACTTAAAGTTCATCTAGTTCCAACCTCCCTGCCAAGGGCAGGGACACCTCCCACTACCCCATCCAACCTGGTCTTGAACACTTGAAGGGCTGGGGCATCCACAGCTTTTCTGGGCAACCTGTTCCAGTGCTTCACCACTCTCTGAGTAATGAATTTCTTCCCTAACATTAATCTAAATCTCTACTCTTTCAGTTTAAAACAATTCCTTTTTTTTTTTTCTGTCACTAACTGCTGTGTAAAAATCTCTTCCCCTCTTCCTCATAAGCCCCCTTTAAAGTACTGGAAGATTGCTTAAGGTCTCCCTGGGGCCTTTTCTTCTCCAAGCTGAACAACCCCAACTCTCTCAGCTTGTCTTCAAAGAAGAGGTGTCTTATCTGTGCAGAGGACCACCACGTGGGGTGTTATGACAGCAAAGTAAGGGTCACCTCCCTCAGCCTGCTGGCCACACTTCTTTTGGTGAACCACAGGATGCTATTGACCGTCTGATTTTGTCAGTGTACACTGCTGGCTTTCAGCCCAGAGAGCATTTCTGGACACAAGACACTGAAGTAGCAGAAATCAGACCTGGGAGAGCAGGAACATAGATGCCAGTTCCCAGGTGTTCATGATTTAAGGAAAGGCAGATAAGGGGGCAGTATCTTCTGTTTCCTATGGTGGTGCTACCTGGTTCATCCCCAGCCAGGGCAGGCTGTCCCAGCCCCAGCTGACTCCTCGTGCATGTCCAGTGCGTACAGAGGTGGCAGAGTGGTACCTGTGACAGTGAGGTTTGGTCTTCTGAGTCTCTTGTGTTCATTAGGCTGCTCAGTGAGTCCTCACAGCATCCTTCCTAAAGACAGCTAAATGGAGCAGTGAGTGACAGTAGTTCAACCTTCTCATTGTCTGTTCATCACTTAGATGTCAAGCATCAGTAATTGTGTGATTTGTCCTTGCATTCACTCTTTTGTTTTATCAGACGAGATTTTAGCATAGGCTTTGAATAGTATCAGTAGATTTATTGGTCTGGATGCATCTAATCTTCCCAATGTTTGTTGACTGTTCATAAATGATGTTATGCAATAGGTTAAAATGGATCTTTTTGCTACCATAAACAATTCAGAGTGCAAACTCCTGACAAGACAACATCATCTTTAGAAAGGAGAGGTTTTAAATGCCCAGTACAAATTATTACCACCTGAGTTAAGAGTAACTGGTAGAGAGCTAAACTGTTTTCTTGTATGTGTGAACAGAATTTAACTTTGACAGTGATTAATCACTACAATTAACAAAAAATGCTGGGAGTTGTGGTAACTTATCTTCTACTCTGGTCCCAGGAAAATGCTTTTTCTAGAGTTTACTGCTCACAACATTGGGTCAAGCAATGAATTAGGATCTTATACATAAGTTTGTGGACTTTTAATCCACCATATCCACCTCACAAGCAAGGACTGGATTTTACCAGTTTAGAGCCTATATAGAAATAATATGAACGGCCTAATGACAAATTACAGCTTAATATGAGGATCAGGAATGCAACACTATCCCCATGCCTCCTGCACGTAATAAGGCAAATAAAACAGGCAAATGAATGCAGTTTATCAGTCTGGGTTTTCTTACTGGTCTTACCCCACTCTTCTGCTGCACATCTGCTGACTGTCCATACTCCTTAAGATCTTTAAAAAAATTTAATTAAAGAATTATTAAATTTTTAGCTTTTATTACTTGCACTAGGTGAGTGATAGGAAGCTGGTTATTCCTGACACAAAAAAGCGCTAGTTATTTATTCTCTCCTTCCCTCCTTCCTCTCCCTCACTGGTCTTAGAATGTTTGCTGAACATCGTGGGGTATGGAGAAGAGTTGAACAGAAACTAGTAACAGCTGCTGCATGCTGCTGTCCTCTGTCAAGTTAGTTGTCTGGTGACAATCCTAGGGATCCTTGTATTGCTAATTTATCAGTCAAATAAATACATATTTAGGACCAACATCTCAATCATGTTTAGTGGAAAATAAAAAAGGGGGAAAGTTCATACTGCTGGTATTATTTTAAAAACAGAGGTAGCATGTCCTGTTTTTCATGTCTTTATACTAAAAAAATTCAAATTCAAATATCTTTAAAAATATATGTTCCATACAGATACTGCAGTGTGTTGGACCACTTCCTTTCTATTTGAATGCCAACATTTGAGAATGCTAGATCTGAAAAAGCCTTGTATAAACTGCACTGAATAACAGAGCATACGGTAATGAGGCAACATACATGATGTTCTCCCAAGTGAAAATGATAGAGAACGCTCAGTAAAAGAAATTTGGATGTCTGTTAGAAATCCAAATTAGCAACGTGACAAGGCTGTCTTATAAAAATATTTCACAAGTTCTCAAAATTCCATCACAGATGTAGCTTCTCAGAGGATATTTCCTGCATGTACATCTGCTGCAGTAGCATGAATAGCTTCTACTTCTTTTGATGTCTCAGGTTGTACCCTTTGAAGAGGGATGGCCGTAGTCACTGGGAAAGCAGGATGGAAGCATTGATAAAGGGCCAAGAGTTTTGGGTTAGACACATATCCGAGCTTGGGCCAAGTATTAGGGGAGCAGGGATACACAGGAGACTGGAGGATGCACAGGAAAGCATATAGAAGCTGTATGGGCAGAGACTTATGTCTGTTACTCTTTATCAGAAAATATTATGATTATGCTTCTTTTTGGTTGGGCTCTGTAAGCCTAGCCCAGGGGAATGAGTGTGCAGAAGGCAGGAATGGAGAAAGATTGATTTATTTATTTATTTTCTCCCAACAGTGTGAAGGAGGATTGGAATGAAAGTGAGATGTCTCAGGGCAGAAGTAGTGCTAGGGTTAAGGAATACGTGGGGAAGAGATGGGAACACTACATGATAGTACATTCTTGCACACACACAACTGACATCTGCTATTTCCCCTCCTATTTTAAACAGATGGTAGGAAATCAAAAGAATTTTTTATTTGATTACCTAAAGGGAGTCATTCAAATGAGATCTGTCCTTAAAGGGCTAACAATCACAACTTAGATGAAGAATGTTTTAGCACAGATTCATTCAATGACACTTTTGTCTGCCAGGATTGCTTCAGGGTCTCTTACCTTATCTAATTTCACACCTCTCTGTTCCTCATCATTTTATTATCTCCAACCTAAGTCTTCCTAACACTATTCTCACAGATGTATAATGTATGGTACTTATCTAAAAGACAAGGTCATAAGAATGAAATGGGAATTTCATTTAAGTGCTTTTCTCTTGTCTCCTGACTCTAGTGTGAAACACTGTGCACCTGATAGCTGGGGAGTGATGGGGATCCAGGGTTTGGTTCCACAGGATGCAGCATATGCTGGCAACTTCTGGGGCTGGTCTCAGTTCAAGGAACAGTCCTGAGAAAAGCAATGAATGGATATTAGGAATGTTTATTCTAAATGAGATCCCACTTTTCTGCTCTGTTTACCAAGATTAGCAGATGCTTTCTTTCCAGGAATATAGCCTAGACAATCTGGTGTTTTCTAGGAGAAGCTGTAATTACAATAAGTTATAAATACCTTACATCATTATACTATTTCAATATTTAAATTATTACAGGGAATATTACCATCACAGCTTTCACTGACCTTTTGTAAACTCTGACTTGTCAGGAATTATTCTGGAACCTTGGCAAAAGGTGACACATCCTGTGTTTGTGGGTTACTAAATATTGTCATAGTATTTTTCCTCAGCCTTTGGAAGTTGCTGGGTGAACATAAGTATGTAAAAGTGAAAGATGATATTGTTTGCTTGATTAAATTATATTTAAAAAAAAAGGTTTTAGACAAGTTAAAATTCATCTAGTTAGAAAAATTGTGGCAAAACTGTGTGATATTAGTACAAGGAAAACAATTGTCTATTCATACCAATCTGTAAATAATACTCTTTATAGTGACTAAGAACAAACCATGATGGAAATGTAATTTAAAAAGCAAACAAGAAGGTTTCAAATAAAATCTTTCACAAGAGCCAGAGAGCACACTGCTGTTATATGAAGATTAATGATGCTGTTCTTTCTCAATCATTTTATTTATATATATATATTCCTGTTGCTGTCTTAAGTAAATGCTAGCCAAAATGATTTTCTGCTTTCCCATTGCAAAGTGATTTGTATTGGAGATGGAAAGATGTGATACAAACCTTAGGCTCAAAAGTTTTGTCTGCACACCTTCATTCCAAAAATGGGGTGAAGACCCTATATTTTCAGTGCTTATGGGTACTGCTTGAAGAAACGACCTTATTAAATCAATGCTGCAATTGCTGTTGGGCTGGTGAGAATCAATGATGCATTGGAGACTGCTGTGACTAGGCATGGTGTTGTGGGGGTGATTTTGCCTTTCTTGCTTTGCTTCAGCTCTTGTGGCAACTTAGTATTGAAATATCACAATTAAGTTTGCTTGAAAAGGACCTCTGGGAATCATTGGGTCCAACATCCTGCTTAAAGTGGCTGATCTTGAAGCTCTCTCAGGTTTTTCAGAGCACTGAACTGTCAGGTGTTGAAAATTTCCCAGGATGGAGGTTTTCCCAAGCTGTCTAGTTAACCTGATCGCTCAACTTGCCCTTTTACCTCTTAAATCAGAATTGGTCTTGCTGCAAGTTGAGACTGTGAGCTCTTGTTCTTTCATTGCATGTCTGTGAGGAGAGTCTGCCTCCATCTGTATTCCCCACTAGGGACTAAAGGCTGCCCCAGTAGCCTTCCCTTCCTGAGTCCCTTCCTGAGGCTGAAGGAGCCCAGCTTCTCCAGCTGTTCCCCATGCATCACATGCTCCATCACACTTTTGATGTTTCTCCTTGGTTTCTCTCCTGTTTATCAGAATTTCCTCTGTATCCAAAGGCTCAAAAATGAGCAGGCTGCTTGAAATGCAGCTTTGACAATGATGACTAAAAGGGAATAGTCTGTCCCACGAAACTGCTGGCTGTGCTTTTGGTCGTGCAGAACAGCCTGCACTCACTGCTGCACAGCCCCACTGCTGGCACACATCCACCTTCTTGTTCACCAGACTCCCCCTTCCCTGTCTCAGGGTGCTGCTTGGCTGTCAGTCCCCAGCCTGAACTGTGGCACGGGGCTCTTTGCTCCTACACATGAGACTTTGGATTTCCCGTGATGAAATTCATGAGGCTGCTGTTAACACACACTTTTGGCTTGTCAGTGAAGGGCAGCATAGCCCTCCTGTGTACAAACATAAGAGTTTGACTTGGCTGAGCTCAGGTAAATGAGTCATGAGCAAAGGACTTCAGTTTGCTGTTCCAGCAGCTTCCCTGAAGCAGAAAGCTGTTTCCTTTGGGGATCTGGGCAAGGGAAATCTTGGCCTCTTGTCCTGTTCCACTTGGCCCCACAGTTTCTGGGCTTGCCATGATGTTCTCTTTAGCTCATTCAGCTTCTGCATTTTTTCTGTACTTTGCAAGAAGTCCCTGAATCATTAATGTAACCAATTGCAGTTTTCCAAGCTAATGTTACCCATTTTGCTGACTTCCTACAGAGTTAATCAATTACTCTAAAGGAAGGGTTTATGTTTGTGTGTCACCAAACTATTTTGTTCAGAAATCAGTGGAATCAAGGAGTTAAGTGGCTTTAGATTCAAGCCTAAAAAGGTAGGTCTGTCAAACACTTGCTGGCAGAAGTTGGACTCAACATAGCAAGAGGGTTAGCTGACTTTGACCTTTGTGTTTACAGCATTAGCTGATATGTAGAGCCTCTTGTTTGTGTCTCTTCTCAGCTTGAGGTAGTCCAGCCTTGCCACTCAGAAAAGGTTGTTCTTTTTTTCACTGCCAGGCTCAAGATAGACAAGACAAAGCACACTTCTCTTTTCTTTCTTGTTAAAGGTGTCCTGAAACTATCTGAGTTAAATTAGAAGCGTTCCTCTGTCTAGATCATCAAGTGGAAAAAAAAGGTATATTTTTCTCAGGTCCTTGATGTTTTGGTGGCTTGTAGTAAAAAGAAAAGAATCATCCCATGAAAAATAAATATTTTGCTTTAAGCAGAACAAATAGCTTTTTGAAGATTTAACTATAAATATTTTCTAAAAGTTTGAAGTCACAGAGTGAGTAATGTTAATAGGAATGCTTACAGAAACACTGTTAGGTTTTAAATGGGGTTTATTTCCAAATGGAAGGCAATTAAATTATTTATAACAGATTTAAAGCTGTGCCAAAATCACTTCCGATTTATCATTTCTAAATAGAAAGTGGTGCTATTTGCATTGTGCCACTTTTAATGCAGATAGCGGATAAAAATGTGATTTTCTTTTTTTGTTGTTGTTTTAAAGGTTGCTTTTATGCTGCACTAAACTTCATATCAACAAATTCATATAGTTCTTACATAACTTAGTCATATTCTTTTACATATTTTTGATTAAATGGCATTTAGAATCATAGTAGCCTATTTGCTGGACACAAAGGATTTGTAATTAAGAACTTAATATTTTCTGGACAAGAAAAGGTACAGGAACTAATGCTGCTAAATGCTTAAATGTTTTTGAAAAGGCCAATCTAGTCTGTCAAATGACATTTCAGGGTGCCTGTGCAAATTTATCAGCAATGGTAAATCATGGATTAGAAGGTAAATTCTTTCTACTCAATGAGGAATACAGGGCTGACCAGTATAAGTTGCCCCTAATACACCTGGTGGAACTAATGCACAAGCAATTTGAAAACCCATCAAACAAGACTGTGAAGAGTTTCGTCAACTGTCAGGAACTGGTCAAAAGAAGAACTAGTACTTTGTTTGTGTAAGCTAATCTGCTTTCCAAATGTTGTGGCACAGAGCAGAAGTATGCAGCACTCAGAAGTTGATTGTCAGTAGGCTGTGTACCCAATATTAAGTGCTGAAAAGCCTTTTGTTTGTTGATTTGAACATTAAAATGCAAACTTGGGAGACAATTTCTCGAGTAACACTGCAAATAACTCTTGTAGTCTAATTTTTCTAAATTTGTTTTCTATTGTGATCTCAATTAATTAATTACGTTCATTTTTTTCCCTAATGTTTATGGTTGAACACACACTGCTCATAGTTTATGAATAAAGGAAATTCACAGAAATGGTTGCAACACAATGGAGAAAGCATGGACAAATTTTCTGTCTTCCTTCCAGTAATGTTATCATAATTAATTTAAAGCATGAGGAGTTCTGAAATCTGGAGGTGTAGTTGTTTTGTCATATCTGCACATCTGTGGAAATATTCTGAGCTTAAAGAAGTCAATAAGCCTTTGTGGTTAGGGGAGACATATGACACTTTCCCCCCACTTCCAACTCTGTCATGTTTTCCTGCTAACCCATCACATTCCACCCAAATCCATGTTAATATTTGTGATTCATTCATACCTCTGCCTCTCTCTCCTTTTCTTTGCTGTGGGTGTGAGTCTCCTATCTTCCAACTCCTACAGTAGCTTAAACTACATTTTGAACACATTGGAAGAGGATACTCTACAGTCTCCCATCAGTTTGCATATACCAGTGTAAGTAGGAGGCAGAGGATGAAATTTTCCCTCTTTTTTTCCCCACTGATTTTACTGTTTCTAGCTCCACTGCACCTGAGGAATGGGCTATTCCATGTTTTCATGAACTGACACCTGAGATGTTATTTTGTCACCTTGTGCTTCTCAGCTCAGCGAGTTGACTTGTGCTTCCAGCTCCATTTGATGGAGAGGATTTGTTTTGCCTTTATTAATTTGTTTGTGGTGTTTTTTGTTGTTGTTTTTTTGCTTGTGGATTTCTTTTTTTAAGATTAGTATGTGGAACTCTGCTGGCAAACTGTCCTATTCTTGAAGCTGCGACGTGGGGTGTTTGAAAAGAGCATTTCCTTTTAACTGCTGTGTTGTTCTTCACCCTCAAAGCAGAACAGTCAAATCAGAGCTGCAGGAAGATCTGTGGCAACCAGCAAGGCTGTTGTCCTCCCTCTGTCCTTGCCCCTACATGCACATGCTGGCACAAACATGTATGTACACATCCTGCTTTGACAAAGTGGAAAAGAGGGTGTGAACTCATCCATTTCAATGTGAGGTCAGCAGACATATTCAAACAACAGTAAAAATTAGTAGTAATTTTTCTTAGTAGTAATTAGTAGTAATTTTTCAACTTGCTTTACCTGGATTGGGAACCACTTGCATAAGCTCTTCTGATTGGGCTGTGGAAAGGCTGCAGCCAGGTGATGTGTTTCTGACCACAACCCAAGTAAACAATGCTTTTCTTGGCTCTACTGTGTCATCTGGTCTGTGGCACTGGAGTGTTTCTGCCTGCATTTCATCAAAACTTTGAAATCCTAGTCTTGCTAGTATACATTCTCACTACTGGTTTTGAACAAGATGTTGTGCCTCCCTCCTACACTAACATTTTCCAGCTGCTGCCAATTTTATGCAGTTTCCAGTAACCAACAGAAAACCCTTTTAGGTCTCTTTTTCTGCATAACGACTTTGTACTAGAAGATTTAATGACAGAACTCCCTTTCCTCCCCTTGAGACACTCTGAGTGTCATATCAAGTAAGACATTTGAAATCTTGTGAGGTATTCATAGCTCTGGTTCATTTTGAGAATGGTTTCCTTGGACAAGGTCATTGTCACTTTAATATTTCACCTGGTCAGGACTTGCACATTTTCCTTCAGTTTGTCTGCTAAAAAAATTTAATATTTTAACACATTCACACTACTTCTTATACCTATATGATGCCAGAGGAAAAAATTAAAACTGATCCAGAGCTGTACAAAGTACTTTTCTTCATTTGACAGTGTAGTGTCAGCCATGCTTGACAGAATGATTAGAATCATTCTATTAGCATTTTATACCATTTCAGCCCGTTAAGATTCTGGATGACAGTCAGTACATGTTTGGCAAAAGAATGTCAAGAATCTGCACTGTTCCCTGTACAAGCTTAAAGCAATTTATCTCTGTTGGAGTACATGGTATAAGAGGAAGCAGGCTGTCTTGAGGAGCTTGATATTTGCATGATTTTTTAATTTATTTTTTATCTCTGGGCAGCTTAGGACTGAATGAATCTGATAAAATTGTGGAGATTTTAAGGCAGGGTTATCTTCATAGGCAGATGGAAAAACTTACACGTTTCTCTATTCAGTTACTGAACTAGTAAGTGAATTTTCTACTATAATGATTCAGGGAGTTTAGTCATTTACAGTTTATTAGAGTTTAGTCAAGCCGTTTTTAGTGGTGTTTAGGCAAGTTAAAAAAGTCAATTTACACAGATATGAATTCTACTCATGCATATGAGCTTTGCTTGTGGGATAGCACTGCCTAGCAGAGCATTATGTGCCAAAGTAACAGCAGCAGTCAGGGAGGTTTCAAATATAACCAGTGTGAAGGGAACTGGGCAGATGACAGAGGATTGGGTGGTTTGGAACTTCTTTGTGGTGTGTCAGTGAGATTTCTGTAGAGCGTGGTTAACAGCCAGCAGGAATTACTAGTTCAGCGAGATAAGTCTGAGGGAGTTCGTGTTGGGGTTTGCTGTGGAGGAGGGTAGAGTGCACAGAGACACAACAGTTCTTGGGCTCCTACACTCATCTTGGGTGACAAGCTGGGAAGGAGCTGAGAAACAAATTTTGTTGTGAGTGTGTCACAAGTATATAACACATTTAAGAAACTAAAGGAAGGGAATTAGGGTGACCTAATTAAACTAAGGTGGGCAGGCTAGCAGACCTTAGCCTCTACTATGGACTTTGTAGTACCCAGACTTGCATTGAGTACATTTGCTTTTAAACATCTGGGTAGTTGATCTGGGGCCAACTGCAGGTCTGAGCTGTCTCTCTGTGGGCATGCCACCTGCACTCAGCTCAGCTCTACTTCACTTTTATGTCACATGGCCCTTTTTTGGAGGGGGGAGCATAAGGAGCGAACCCCCAAGGGTCAATATTTCAAGGTGAGTAATACACTGCTCTTGGCAAGCTTAAGTAAGTTTTTCTGTAAGGGCTGAAAGAAAAAGAAAGAGCATTGGTCAGTCTGCTTGTAGAAATCTTGTACTGTGCTGCTGAATGTGAGTGGTGAGGATTTATTTGTCAGTCTGCTACCCTTTGTAGATCTTGCAAAGGAACAGCTGTTTGTTAATCATGTTGCAATTCGCAGTGTGGAGGCAGTATGTTGCTTTTATAGATTTAAAGCTATGGAAATTTAGTGTTCGTGTGTGAATGTGACAGGACCACATATCAGACAGATCCACCACTTCAAGTTTGCGAACTGGCCCCTAATCTCTACCAGTTGTTCTCCTGGAATATAAAACTCAATTAGATGAAGGAGAACCTTTAGATAGGGAAACAACAAATTAAGTTTGGCTTGAAGTAATACCTGTGACAACCTTGCCTACAGAGCTAGCGAAACTGGAAAACTTTTTGAACAGTTTTCCATTCCAGCATCTCTCCATACTTCCATGGCTGATCCTTTTCTTTCCTTTGTCTTTCAGGCTCAACTTTGAGTCAACTCCCCATTGCAGATAAATCTGTGGCACTTCAGGATTTGTCAGCAATGTTCCCAACTAAAACAGGGATTTTGCGGGTTTTTCACACCTGCTGACTATGAAGCATTGTACCTATTCACAGACTGAATGCCATCCCATCTGAGTAGCTGATGAAATAAAAGTTTATTCTTTCCGTGTTGTCTCTTTTGCCAGGTGTTAAGATGGAAAAAGAATATGATGCTACCTGTGCTGATATGTACTCTATCCATTTCCAGCCTAAGACTTCGATAAGATGGTGAATTATTGTAGTCTCATGCTATGTTCATTCAAGCCAAATTAAAGCATACCATGAATTTAATTTGGCTTTTACAGGCTAACTTAATGGTAGTTTATCCAAAGGATCACACATAATTCTTCATTAGATAAATTAGCTTAGCAGAATTTCATTTGCTATGAACAAAGTTCAGCTGTTTTACATCACAGAAAGATTTTAATTAAAAATCATGGAGTTGTGATGGAGGTTATTATACCAGGCTTTCTTGACCTTTGAGTCAAAAAAATTATTTTTTGCTATTCTTAATTCATTACGCCCTTTCTAACCTCTTACTCTGTCAGCTGTATTTTAGTTCTGGTCTTTGTCTGTGTTTCTGAAGTTATTGTTGGGGAATTAAAAAAAATATTAGAAAACCAAACAAAAAAAACCCAAAACACCCCCCCCCCAAAAAAAAACAACCAAAAAAAAAAACACCCAAAAAAACCCCCAAAAAACCTCAAACCCTTCAAACAATATTGCTTCAGAAAAGTCACACTGGGAGCTACATGTACCACTAAGCACTCTTGATGTTGAATATCATCCTCTAAAGTAGAAGAGTTTCATCATATTTTCCAAAAATGCCAGGTGTTTTTGGACCTTTTATTAAAATTCAAATACATTCTCAAGGAGGCTTCAGACATCCTTGTGATAGCTTTAGAGACTGTCTCACATTTTCCAGGTAAATGACTTTCAGAAGTTATAAGAACAATTCTGAAGGGCCTTGGAGTCATCTGTGCCTCTTGTCATCCCTGGTGAATGTTTATTTAGAAATTTCTGTGGTTGTGAGCACTGAGACATGAGCCCTGTTGCCATATGACAGAGGCACACAAGGGAGACTTTATTTTGACATGACCCTTAACCAGAAGGATGCTGAAGAGTTTTGGGTTTTGTTTTGTTTTGTTTTTTTTCTGTATCTCTTCACCCTCAGAATAATATTTTAATTTCATGTCAGAAAAGTATCAAGAAAGATTTCTTTTTTTTTCCCCCTGCACCCTTACCCCTTTTATAAAAATAAAGCTTTTTTCCATTATTAAGTAGGTCATGGTAAAGAAAGAATTCATATAGCACACTTCCCTTACAACTGCTTCTTGCTGCTTACTGAGAGTCAAGTGATTTTTCAAAATATGTTTGCACTCCTAACTTGGTTTCTGTTGCAGCTTATTACTGCAGAGAGGGGTGCCAGGCATTTTATCATGTATATCACTTTACATTTTTGCTCTAGTACACCTCTATTTTCTTTCACCTACAAGAATTTCTTGATTTTTATTTATTAATTTGTATTTTTCCCCTTTTTTGTTCTCTTATTTAACTGCAGAGAGCACTGCTGCAGTTAAAAGGAGTTACACATTTTTAGTATGTAACAATTTTCAGTATACTGAAAAGACATACTAAGAGTTTAGAGATGGTATTCTTCCCTGCATTAGGTGATTTTCCTATTCCCAAAATTACCTGGGGGGAAAACCCCAATCCTATTAAAACTGAGTACACAGTCAGTAGGAAACCTAAGGAAAGGAGAAAACTGGTGAAACTATACCTTTAAAGGCAGTTTCAGAAAATTAATTTACAAAACATAGAATGAAGTATGGTTTATTATTTTTGTTTGTTCTTGTGAAAAGTCATGTCTTTTGCATATTCTAGATCTGGAAAACAAAATCTGATGTCATATTTAAATGACACATTTTTTCACTTTTCTGAATTCTCCTCTCTATTCTAAAAAGTACAGGGGAGGGAATGAAAGGAAATCTAACAGAAATATTTCAACAGAATGCGACTATGGAAATGTAGGCTATTTATGGCAGTGTAATGATAAATAATAAATGGTAATAATGAAGGGAATTTTAAAAAAACAGACAAGTACAAAATTGAAGTATTGACATTAGTGACTCTGTGTTGAACCTGCCAGTATTGTCTCCCTTAGCTCTCCGTTTTGTACTTGGCAAATACATTGTAAATCTACTACAGCTCATGGCTGAGAGACAACAAAATATTGAGTAGATGGCAACAATGAATTTAAGTGATAATGATCTTGAGGTTCAAGTGTCTGAAATAATTAACACCTTTTGAGGTTGCTTAAGTACAAAAACATGACTGATTTCATAGGGGCATTTAAAAATATTTTGATTTAAATAAAGTCTGAAGATATTCTCCTTAATTATTAAATAATTAAAATTATTATTTATTTTGTTAGATACCATTCTAATGTTGAATTTCTTGGTAAAAATTGGAATAGCTGGAGAAAGCCAAGCCAGCTTATTCTCAAAACCGGAATGTATTATTTGTTTTCTAAATATGTTTGGATATATTATTTTACTGTTCCATTGGAATTTCTACTTTTCCATAATTCCACTTATTTCCCTAAAACATAGTGGCAAAGGAGTAGTATAGGTTCAGTTGGGAGGAAGAAGTAAGGAAGGTCTCCCTGTTAATGCTGAATTTTCAAAAATATCTGATAGGTGTTTGAGCACCAGAAGGTCAGAAAAAAACAATACAGTACCAAGACTTAGTTTTGTGTTTTATATACTTATGCCATAAAACTGTGAAAGTGAGCATCCTCAAGCATGTTTACAATTACTTGCAAAAAATTCTAATTCAAGAGGACATTGTTTTTGGGAACATGCATCCATTTCAGTTAATGCTGCTAATTAAAAAAACACCTGTGAAACTTTCTTGTGTAATATTTTATTAGATTGATGCAGAAGTAAGTTAAATAAAATGGACTGTATGTTGTGAGTGAGACAATGATATAAAATAAAACGTCCAGGAATATTTGAACTAACACTAAATTGATTCTGGGAAGATTATGGGTCCAACTGCAGACCAATCCAACAAAACTCAGTGACTTATACTGTGGCATCTGACTTATTGTTCATTTTGCACAATAAGATCTCTCTAAGGCCCAAATGTTGGCTTCTCATTAGAAATTCACAAGAAGATATTAATGTTTTGAATTCCTGCTCAACTTCTTACAGACATCCTGGCCCGTGTTTCCTTAATTATAAATTCCATTGCTGTATAGTCCTCGAGCAACTCCTGCACAGGATTAGTGGTACAGCCAGAAGAACAAAAAAAGATACCGTGGATCTCTGCTTCACCATGGACCTCCATGGGCTGCAGGGGGACAGCAGTCTCACCACAGGCTGCAGCACCTGGAGCATCTCCTGCCCCTCCTTTCTCACCGACCTTGGTGCCTGCAGGACTGTTGCTTTCACTTTTTGTTTTTCCTTACTCCTCTTTCACAGATGCTATGCAGTGTTTTGGTTGTGGTTTTTTTGCCTGTTATTGAATGGATTATCACAGAATGGTGGGAAGTTTTGGAGCTGGCCAGAACTGTCTGTCAGTTCTAGGGACAAATGTGGGGGCAGCTCTTGGTGTCTTCTCACAGAAGTCACACCTGCTGCTCCTCTGGTACCAAAACCTTGCCACATTAACCCAATAGTTGCATTATTAAAAGGGAGTGATCTATCACAAATACACAAAATGGTTCTTCATGATGTTCTGAACGTGTGTGTGTGTGTTACAGTTACACATCAGGGAAAAGCTTTACCTTTGAGGAAAGATTTCACCTTTCAAGCTGAATGCAAGTTTACTCTAAAAAGAGGAAATCAAATTGATCTCTGCTACTACTGCATATTTAATCAGGATGGAAACATAGAGTCAGTTTTGATTACAGAGGATTTATCTATTTGCTACATTCCAATTCCATTTAATATTGGAGTTCTTAAATAGGAATCATTCAGTGTAAATGTTATATACTCTAAGAAATAGTAACGAGACTGAAAATATAAGTCATATAATAAAAAAAGAGTATTATTGGGAAAAGTAAATATACTTCTCTTATAAGGAGAGACAGGAAATCTTTATTTATTTTGCTTGGTGGACTCAGTTCCAAACAGTGAACTGAGCAAAAAGAAAATGTCATTGAGCAAGAGGCTGAGCCTTCACAAGATGTTTAGACAGGCTCTTAGGAAACGAGAGAACAGAGGAGTGAGTAGTCCCTCTTGCTTTGGGATCAGTGATTAAAGAGGCTGGTGACACCTAAGGCAGAATATAAACTGCTAAATGAGATGCCAAGCACCCCTGCCTTAGAAGTAGCACTCTGTGAGCTGTGCAGCAGGCAGAATCTGGTAAAGAAGTTGCTAGATAAAGTCTAGAAGTATGTCAAGAGGTGTAAAGGTAAGAGAGTTAATTTACTGGGAAATATTTCACTGAATAGATTAAGTCCTCCTCTGCTGTGTCCAGTCCTTCTAAAGCAAAACCAAATATGATTACTAAATATGATTGCATATTTTAGTTAAAGTATGATAGAAAAATCACATAGAGAAAACCCCACCGTTTGGGGTGAGTTAACTTCAGTTTTAAGACAGAGAAGTTTAGTGTACTTACTGGAAGGGGTTGCTGTTTTTCAAATGCAGAACATAGGAATGCTTATAGCAGTTCAGACCAGACTTTATGCAAGTATGCGAGGTTTTGGTCCTGCTTCCCTAGAATAGTATCCTGGCCACCAAAAGTCTGTGATTCAGATGTTTCCTGAGAATATTGCCATCTCTCCATTTAGAAGTTTTGAATTTTTTTTTAATCTGTGAACTAGTCCAATTTAATTTAATGTATTTATGAACTTTTAGCATTCGTAACATCCCCTGGCAAGACATCTTACACCTACTTTGCACAGTGTGAAGTATTCTAGAACAATTGAAAGGTAGTGCTTTTTCTTTCAATGGATAATTATATTGTCACCAGATGCTGTGGTTGTCAAAGTAGAGGTTCCAAGAGCAGTTGTACAAACTCATGGAAAGAAAATCCAGTTACAGCAATTAAATGCAAAAATATAATTGCTGGCTTTTAAAGTACCTAAATTGGAGATACTTGAAAACAGAGAGAAACCTCAGGGGAAGTGTGCCCTGCCCATATAAAGCAGGCAGAGTTTGCTAACTTGATTGACATTTTTTGTAGCTCCAAGCAGTTGTCTATATGTTCTTCACTGAATTGTGTGTATTTATTGATGACTTTAAAGAAGTCAATGAAAATTAAATTGAAGTAATTGTTGGTGTTCCTCATCTCTTAGCTCCATTTGAGCTGATGTTGTAGCAGAGCTAGTTTCTAAGCAAGATTTTGCAGAGGATAGGAATAAGTTTTTGTACCTTTGTTCTCTCTTTTCAAAGAAGTCTCTTTATAGATTTATGAGCATTTAGGGTAGAGTGCTGCTGAAAGCTCTGATATCACTTGATAAAGTTGGATATTTTATTATGCAGATGACAGCTGTTTGTTAGTCCCTCTTTTCATAAAGACTCTCTAACATCAATTGTCAGTAGCTCAATAGACACCAGAATAGTTCCTCATGTTTACTTTTACTCAGAAAAGTATAGTTGTGCCAGAATAGAGCTTGCTGAGAAACAGTTCAGCATAGCTACCCAACAGCTAGAAATCTAAACATAATCACACATCTGACCAGTGTATCCATCCCTACAATGCTCATTGCTGTGCAACTCTAACAAGATCAGTTGAATTGCAAGGATCTGCTGTTGTGCTGGCCCTGTAATTACTCAAACCTGTCAATGTTATGGAGTTGGTAAAACTTTTTACTGTATAAGAGCCATATGAATTTCTGTTCTGTGCACCAAGGACTTACAGTATGTTATGGTTATGACCATGAGGAATTCAGGACACACCTCAGTGTCTCTTTCACTGTCTGCCAGACAGCTTTCCTGGCAGCCAACAACCCTCACAAGTCAGTCTTACTGCTTCTCCTGACTTCAGTGATGTGTGGCCTTCACATGGCACATCCCTTCTCAGCTGCAGAGGGCCTTTGGGTAGGTTGGAGTCTCTCCTGTGTATTCAGCTGCTGTGCCATTCTCTCCAGAAAAGTTTCTTGTCCGTGTGCACCCCTAACGCCTCAGGCAGCTCTTCCTCCTTGTGTATTCAGATCTTTTTCTCAGTAGAGGATTGTAGTTTTTATTTTTCAGCCGTTCCTCTGAAGAGGATTCAGGAAGGTTAATACTTCAATCCCTTTGACTCATCTCCTGTGCAGCACTTCATCTGGCTATTTTTCCTAATTAAAATATGTAGTTCCATGCACACTTTGTCAGATGCCAGCTGTGATATTAAGCTGTCTTTGTCACAGCAAGAGGCAGGTCACTTCACAACCTTTGCTTAGTGATTTGGTTATATTTTTCCTTATGAATTTCCCAGGTAATCTGTATCAAGTCAGTGTGTTAAGAGATACACCTAATGTAATTATTTCATTAATATGTATGTTTGCTATTTATATTTTGCTTATTTCTGGTTTTTGGCTGAGAATAAGCTTAGCAATTAACGTGTTTGGGGTAGGTAGTTCTCAGCCCCTTCTCCTGAAGAAAACCGTGATAAGTGACAAATCACATATATTTGAAATTTGATTTTGGTAAACGTATTGCAGCCATGGTCAGGATTTCAATGTGTAGTCAAGTTCAGGGGCACAGTATAGCTGCCTGGTTTTATGTAGGGATTGAAAGTGAGCTGCAGTTCAACTCAATGAAGTGGACATGTTGATGACAATTCAGGCAAAATATCAAAATTTGGTAGTAAAAACAGTGTTGGCTCCTTCAGATTATATTTTTCATGATGTAAGTTTGGGACTTTTTATGAAGGATTCTTTCTCGTTCATTGCTGTCAGTCATGCTACAATTAGTAAGACAGCTTCTTGTGATCCACATGTGGCAGGACTTTCTAGCCTTTGCTTTTTAATGTGGATTTTGGTTCTGCAGTCTTCTGGTGTCCTGTAAATAGATGGCTGCAAAGGGTTTTTCCTGGACCTAGCTGGAGTCACTTGGAGTCAACAATTCAGGAAGTCATTTGGTGGTGATATGATGGGAATTTCAGCTATTGTCATCTTTCAACAGCACTGCCCTCTTTCATGGTTGTGCATGTAGTGTTTGGAAATTGAAGTCCATGAGCAGCGGTGGTGGCCACCTGGGATTTCTGAAAAATTCCAGTTGTTCACCGGGCTTCAGTAGCTCACTAAGGATATGTTTGTCAGACTAGAGGCAGGAAGAAACCTTTTCTCCTGCTTGTCTGTCTGGCTTGGTAGGGCTATTATTTTTATCTGAATGGGGTTTTTTTAATGCTTGTGACAGACTGTTCTGTTGCTTGCAGGGAAGAATGTTATACACAGTGTATGTTGTGAAATGTGACATTAAACAAATGTGAAAGTCTGCTTTCTCCCATATTTCTCATTTTTCCTTTCATTTCTGTCCAGTTGTGGCCAGCCACAGTATTAAGTTCTTGTTCTTTATCTCTGAGACATACTTTAGACTGTTGGGACAGTTTTGCTCAAGGAGTAGGCAGAGTCTAGTCTAATTATTCATGGAGGCTTAGAAGAGAGAGAGCTGAGACTAGTCAGGAGGAAAGTACAAAAGTGAAAACATGGTAGGCTTTTAACGAGTGAAGCCCAGGTGTTATTGTAGGTACTTTTGATTGATTTGTAATATATCTCGCAACGTGAAGCTTTCACTTTGGGAGAGATGAACAGACATTTTGAACATTTTGGCATACCTTCTCAAGAGAATAGCTGTGTGATTGAAAAAGGGTTTTTGTCGTGCTAGTATATTCATAACCATGAAAATTCAAGTAAGAATGAAAGACCTTGTACCAATTCTGGACCTCCCAGCAAGCTGACCTATTGCAACCCATAAGTTCTTAAGTTTACTGCAGTGAGAAATATTTTGTAGGCAAATAGTAGTTAAAGAAGCATCAATGTCTTGTGATTTACAAGTGGGTTTTAGTGTGAATTTTAATTTAGATAGCGTGCCATAAGTCTTTATCATTTATTCATAACTTTTCATGTTCACGGCCCTTCACAGGCTGCAACTTCGGACATGTAACAGTTATGTTACTATTAACATAATTTTTATTTCATATATGGCTTATATTCTCAAACCGCTACTTAGTGATACATTTTAGACGTGACCTAATAAAAAAAGAAAAATAACTGGTTTTATGTTGGTATGAAAGCCAGTTCAGCAATCTCTTCTACTGCAGCTTCATATGATGAGGTGGATGAAGGAAAAGACTTGGCTAAATGTCAATTAAGTGCAGATACCTAAAGCTCTAGTGTCCTTGTCTACTTATAAATTCAAGAAGTAGCTGAGCCTTCTGGTTGCACTTGGAATAAACTGGTCTTTAAGTAAGGAGTGAAGGAGTAAGAATAGAGAATGCTGCTTCTTCCACTGATCCCAGTCTTAATTCCCTCACAATGTGAGCTTGTCACCAGCACATTAAACTGACAGGGGAGTCTCTGCTGTACTGAGTGGTTTTGGGTTTTTTTCCTGCATTAAGAAGGAAAGCATTGGGCTATATTATGCAATTTAAGAGAGTCTGTGCATTAAATATCTGTATCCCACTTTTGAATAAGTGGGAACAATAATTCTATTCTTGAAGCTAGAATGCAAATATAATAATTTTTATTTTAGCATATTAATTCAGTAAGGAGATTAATATAAGCTTCCAAACTTCTTAGTCAAAATCTTTATTCTCTCTGCAGAATGCAATACAATTACTACTTGGATGCTGATAGTAAATGAACTGTTTTATTGAATAGTTGTAATGAAATATTGGAGGCTGGTGTGTGATAGTTCTTATAAAGACCACATTCAAGGAAGACTTTGTAGAGGAGCAAAAGAGAGCAGAAGACTTCTGTTTCAAACAGAGAAAGGAGTGGCCATTAGTGGAGGAGTGGCAGCCACTATTACATTCTGTTGATACTTCTGACTTCCAGTATGGTTTGGAATCAACTTCTTACCTTCAGGCACATAATTTATTAATACTCTGTTGCAAGCTTAGGAATTAGGGTTATTAGGAATGATTAATAATACTTTATTCAAGGATTGATATATATTTTGCAATACTGACTAGGATGAGCTTTTTTTTTCTTAATTTTCAGTTCTGATCTCAGTTTGCAGTAAAATTCTTTACACCTCAAATAATGACCAAACTAATTATCAGGGAAGCCAAGAACAGGTCAGAAGGACATCTCAGAATGTCATCTAGCCCAGCCTTCCCCTCAAAGCTGTGTGAGCTATGAGAACAGAACTATTAATTCTTAGCACTTCAAAAGAATATTTTGTTATCTTTTGAAAACTTTGTGTTATCTTTCTAAATGACAGGCTCTCTGCTATATATTTTTGCATAGAATACTGAGGTTGGACTTTAAGTGGAAGTTTGAGTAGAAGCTCCTTAGGAGTCTTCTTTAGAGACAGAATTTTTTTTTTATAGAGACTATCAATAGTGTCAAACTTTCCTTCAACTATGGAAGCCTTGCTGACAATCTGGTGTTACATTCCAAATTTTGCTTTGGGAAATGGTAGCACTAAATGTAGAAAATGTTTTGGTCAACCATTTGTTACTGGACTTTTTTGTTATTTGTCAAATGTTGGTACTAAAATTCTGACTTTGTAGAATGTAACAAGGCGTTTTGCTGTTCTTTTACTATGGTTCATTAGGAGTCCAGAAGAGAGTGCTCTAATTTTTCATGTTTAGGTCTTATGTTTATGTCTGTGGAATCCGTAATTTTTTCCCTGCACAACTGCTCAGCAGTTTATTTCTTAGTTAATTTATTTGTGACATTGAATATTGTCTCTTTTTTTTTTCTTTTTTCCAGTGTGATAATGCAAAAGGACTCAAAGCCTTCTATGATGCAATAAAATATGGACCTAATCACCTGATGGTTTTTGGTGGTGTATGTGCAACAGTTACTTCTATCATTGCTGAATCTCTAAAGGGATGGAATTTGGTTCAGGTAAGGCATGGAATGGAATATATTCTAATGCTGACTGTTATGTGTCTCTGGATTTAAAAACAAAAAAAAATTGAAACTTAGGTTTAATGCTTTTAAAGCTTAGCATTTTGTGTAATTTTTATGTTTCACTTTTGAAGGCCAGTGAAATTATGTGTAAAGATTAGTTACTTGTATGTCGTGCTGGATTTTTAGGTTTGGAATTTCATTATACTAAAAAATGCTTGTGAGTTCGGGGTAGCAGTCATGTGTCTCAGTAGGTTAATTAAATAAAAAATAATGTATCTCAAAAAGCAACCTAGGTGAAATCAAATTCAGGCATGGTAGAGGGGCAAACCTAGGACTTTTGAGAAGTTAGAAAAAACAACTCATCAGGCCTTAAATTATGGTACTTCAGGGTATTTACTCAGTCTGTAGTCAGTCAGAATGCAGTAATTCCTATGCACTTTAAAAGTGCTGGAAGTGCATAAATTCTAAATAGTGACTGGGTTCATGTCTCAGTATTTAACTCACGAAGCACATTTATTCTCAGTTGTTCTTCTTTCTGACTTTCTCAAAGGTCAAGTTTGTGGAAAGGTTTCCTCTGCTGAGGAATCAGAATTTATTAATACTAATCTCTAAAATGCAGATGATAACAGCATGATTTTCTTCATTTATTCAGTCATCTGACTAATAAAAATTTTCAGATGGATGGTTGATCATATAGCCATTGAGTTCTGCTTTTCTGATGTGGAAATATCCTGACTTTCTGCTTTCATATTGCCCAAAGATACTCCTGTATATTTTTTTTTCTTAAAAACTCTAAATTATTCTATAGTGAAACAAAAAATATACAACAATTACCTGTGGTTACATTTACAAACAGACTCATCTTTTCCACCCGGGATACTCACTGAGAGTGGTGCAGCAAGAACAAATGAGGCATAATTAAGTTTGTGAAGAAGATGATGATCAGAGTACAAATGAGAAAATCTTAGGAGGATAATTAAAGTAGCTCGTTAACTGTGTTTGCAATACTTGTCAGATCGGATCTTTTTTCTTCTGCTTTGGGATTTTTTTCTGATGTAAAAAAAAAATCCTCTGTGGAAACCAAATAATAGTGTGTCTCTGGGGAGATTGGAGAAAATAACAAAGCTTGAAACTAGCCTTTAGCACTCCCTCTTAAAATTGGTCTAGTTCATGACCTTTGATGTAGTATATGGCCTGAGTTCTGGCTTTTTGAATTTGTCACTTGGAATTTCTGTATGATGTAGGGTGTTTTAAACAGCTGGATTTCATTGTGCTAAAAATCTTTGCATTTGTAGTTAAGTTCTGCCTGATAAAATCTGGAAATCAATTTGCTCATGAAGTTGCTCAGTCTGAGGAAGGGTGATTAGAAAGCTTTCAAATTCCTGAATTTGTTAATTTATATGTTCAATTATAGAATGGTATGAAGTATTGCTACCACAGAGAATTTATTCCTCTCTGTTTAACCATTATGACTATGTCTTAAACATTATTTATTATATCAGTTCATCAAGCTTGAGCTTGGTATCCTGTGGGCACTAGATAAATCCTCATGTGTCAAAGCTGCTCTTTATGTCAGGTTTTTATACCTTGATTGGCTGAATGATGAAAAACCCAAAAATAACAGCATGGCTGGGAAGTGTGGCAAGGCTTAGTACATGCAGCAATGGCAATAATCTAAATATTGTTTGTGGAAGTGTTATATCATATAGTGACAGCAATATGTGTATCTGCAAATCAGCAGATGTAGCATGTATAAGATAGTGGGGAAACAGAGTACAAATCCACTCCTCAGGATCCACTGTCATAAGTGTCTCTGATTAAAAGCTTAACTTGAGTAGAAGAAGATAGAAATCTGTAGTTCTCAGAAGTGGAGCAATAATATTCAGCCTGATAAAATACAAGGCTGTCCTCCCTCAAAACTTGAAACCTCAAGGAATCACAGCAAACTCACATAAATTACTTTATGAAATCATGATGATGCAGTCAGGAAGAGGGAAAACAGCATAGAGACAAAAACTAACCTGACATTGTATTATTGAATAGAGGATTTTCATTTGGATGTCTGACTCCAAAGCTTTGTCCCTGTCCTTGTGCCTGCAGTCATGAAAACAAAGCTCATAACCCTAGCAAGAACATTTGATTTGATTTGATTTACACAGGTGTCATGAGGCTCAGCAAAGTGATGACTCTCTTACACACAAGAGAAATACAGGATTATACTGATAGTCTTGAGAAAAATAGGGATGAAAGAAGAATAACAGAATATAAAAACTAAAAGAAGAAATTACTTTCCTGAGCAAATACAATATGAGGCTTGCTGACTGCAAAACCATTCTGAAAGCCTTTTAGCCCTGATTTCCATGATACTGGGTGATTGGTTTTCCTCTGTTTGGATTAATTTTTCTTTTCTGCCTCTTCTCCATTCTCTACAATAAAAAGTTGTCAAAACCAAACAAAGAAATAAAAGGCCAAGAGTATAAATGTGCTGGAAATTTTCATATTGCATTTTCTACTCAGGCAGTTGCAGAAATGATGAGGGAGGGGAAGGATATAGATTCTTACAAGGCAGCTTCAGTCTCTCCTTACTGTGTGCTTTTGATAATGATAGTGTCTTTTTTACTTAACTGGTTAAATTAGGTCACTGATGGCCTGCAACAATGTGAAATAGGGAAGATTATAGTGGTTGAGGAAAGATTCAGTCTGAAGGTGACATGTCTTATTTCCATGTCATATCAAAAAATAGGTACTTTTCCTTCTCCATCTTGACAAATTCTGATTTAGTTATGATCAGCAGCAGAAAGGGAATTTGTGTTCTCAATTAGCTGCCTTCAACTGCTGGCTGATTTAATTATCTCTTACTGTAATAAAATTAATTATTTTTAATGGAGCATTTTTCATCTGTGAAAGGAGCAAGTTGTTTTAGTCTGCAAAGACTTATGTCACCCTGAAGAACTTTCACTGAGATATGCTAGGTGAAACAACTTGGAAAATGTTTTTTGAACAGATTTTTAGTAGGACAAACGCAGGCACCCATTCGTTACCCTCTCAAATTAAAAGGCTCTCTGTGGGTAGTCTTTGTGTGCCAGCCGTCCTTTGTTGAGTGACAGTCTGAATATGGGCTGGAGGCTGCATGTGCATCTTTGATCTCCAGGCTGTGGAGTGGAACCAGTTTGAACCTTTGGTGTTTTAGCTTAAAAGTGCCCATAATATTCTGTGCCTTTGAGAGTGGGCCTTGAAGGCATGAAGGCATAATACTGGGAAGTTGGTGTTCTGTAGGGGAATACATCAATGTCAAATTCTTCCATATTATTCTTATCCCCATTCTCTTTCAATGTGCATTCAAGGCAATTCAAGAGTGAAGAAGAATCATGAATATTATCTCTTAATATCTTGCAAAAGACAAATTATGTGTTTTTATTCTGTACATTGAAGCATTCCTGCTAGTATCCAGTTAGCTTAAAATGGAGGAGATAGCTATTCAGTCTTTCTCTTCTATTTCAGTATAGCCATCAACTGTTATCTCCATGTGAATTTCTTACAGTGGCAAAGGTATCTATTTTATATCGATTGCTGTTTCTCCTGTTTTTCATTGTTATCTCTCACTTTTCCTAATTGTTTTAACATAAACATTTAATCAGCATGATGATTTTGACCACACTGGTCATCTCTCTTAATCTGTGGACCTCCTTCTCAATTTTTGGAGATTTGTCTTTTTCTTCCATTGTGTCACTGACGTTCTCTTACAGCCTTCTTCCTTTAAAATTTCATTTAACTCTGGAAATAAGCTTCTGCCAGAAACGAGGTATAAATGTTTGTGCTTCCTCAGAATATCTTCTGTTTCTACATATTTTATGTAATCTAGTCATAACTGCTGGCTTCTAGGCAAGTAACTCCTTCAGGCAATACAGTGATTAGATCGTAATGACATTCAAAACTGAGGAACCTTATTTTGGATTCAGCATCTCATGTTGGAAAGTTTTCTAACAAAATTATAGGCACCTTAATCATGATGTATTACTGCTCACTCTTGGGCATATTAATATAGGATGAGTTCATGTGTTAGAAAGGGGTGTTGGAAAGGGAAAATTCCTGGTTCTCAGCTCATGTGACTGGATATTCAACAGCCTACCCTGAGATTTGTTTTATTGTCGCAGAGATCTGTAGATATTCAAGATCCCATCTCTGAATTACTGAAAAGGCTGCTGCTGTTCAAGAAAATCAGTGATGTTTCTAGCTTTTGTTTTCCTTATGAAGCAAGGCTGATGTGATTACACTGTCAGTTCCTCCTAGTAATTTCTGACCAGTGGCCAATTACAACCCAGTTTTAACAAGGGATTTCCCAAAGACTGTTAGCTTAATTTCTGTGAAAATGAGATTCTATGGCCAGGGATCCATATGAATGAAGAAGAGGCTGCAACATGAGCACAGAGAGCTTAGGGCCAGCTGTGCCCTGTTGTCCTCCATGTCCAGCTGCTGTTTATGGAAAGGCGATTGACTGGATTGAGAAGATTGTTTAAAAAATAGCAGAAAATATATTGAGAAAACACAAAGGAAGGGTAAAACCCAGAAGAGTGTGAAGTAGGAGCTGAGGTATGTGTTTACGTGTTTGCAGAAGCCTAGGGCAAATGTATCTATAAGAAGCCAGGCTTTATTAGCTGTCTGTTACTCCTCAAAATTACTGTTAACATAGAATTTCACAGCTATGTTCAGGTTAAAATAATGTGGTTCAACATGAAAGTACTGCAAGTCATCACAGAGATTTCTATATAGGCCACTGAATAAAATTTATTCTTGTTAATATCTGAATTTTCTAAATCCTTATACTTGTTACCTGGAGCCCCAGCATGAACATATAAGCATTTGATAAAAGAATGTGGTGTTTTCTTTTCTTTTTAGCCTTCTTCATCATGTTTATTCCAGTACAGTGAGTTTGTGCTACTTTTGCCTTCACTGCACAATTTTCATGTATTATTAGTTTGAGTAATGAAAAGGGCATTTAAACTAGTCTTTGGCTAAGAAGATTAGCTACTTCTATCTATGTGATGCAGGCAGTCCCTCTTGAAAAGTCCTTTTTTCCCCACTGGAATATGACTCGATGCACCAACAAACTAGAATCTTTGTCTTTTTGGCCCATAATTCGTTATTGCAATCTTCTTTTTTCTTCTTCTTTTTCCTTTGCTTTTCTATTTTTTTTTCTCCTGGGATTGGAGGGATTTTTTAGATTTTCTGTATTTGTGTTGTGCTTTTAATAGACAAAGAGCATGAGGGAAAGACACCTCTTGAGGTCTTATTATATAAGGTGCAAACATGAGGACATTCTGGTCCTGCTTTCAGGACTTAGCTGAGCACATAAGGAAGTTTTGCTCACTTCTCTGCAGGAATGCCCAGGAGCTCCTGAACAGGAAGAAAACACAGTAGGTCTGACCTTCAGGCAGAATTTCATGTGAAGTTTCTCCTCATTTGAGAGAAGTTGTGGTGAATTTGGAGGGAGACATACCTTTTAGTTCTGAAAATCCTCCCCCTAAGGCAAGTTGCCAGCAGGAGCCCCTTCCATTATTGATGAACTGAGGTAAATCCCTTTTCCTCTCCGGTCCTCTGGCTAGCTCTGCCTCCTGAAGATTTGCAGTTGCTGCTGGAGAAGAAGATGCATGGGGAGTTGAATCAGATGATCAGTGCCATTCTGCTAATTAGGCTGCATCTCAGTGTGTGGATGGATGCATAAGGTAGAGCTGACTTGGAAGTGGTTGTGTGTTCACCTTTCAGCTCGGAGAAATGGATGTGGCAGTACAGCAGGCAAGACTGGTCTAGGGCAAAAGAATTACTTTAGTGACAAAAGTCCTTTCACAGGGATGCTGAGTCCCAATGCATTATTGCAGTTGTACCCCAGGGGAGACATTTGCATCACTTTGCTGTTAAGAACGGAAACATGGTCCACAAAGTTTAAGTCGAATCTTTCAGAAAATTCCAAGGCTGAGGTATGGCAAGAAATGTACATCCTAAATTTCAAATGCACTGCAACATATAGTAAGACCTTCTTTTCTCTTCTTTTCTCCTTCTGCCTAAATGTTTAACATTAATTTCTATGGCTTAACCTGTCTATCCATCAGTTTGAAACGGGCTTCTATCCAGCGTTCACTTTTATTTAAATATGATTAGCTATTCTTTTTCATCTTGTTTGTCCTGCAGAAAACATAAAAAATACAATACATAGTCTGTTTTTTGCCTTTGATCTAATGTCTGAGGTTGAGTTCACTACATAAAGCATGAATAAAGGTATTTTAATATAGCTCTAGAGTTAGGTCAAAGCAGTTCAAGACTCAACCTGTATATTTATTCTAACATAATTTGCATGCTCTGAGAGAAAAAAGTGAAACCATTTATTATTAGTTTTCTTCTTAGCTGTTTGCACATATTCATTCAATCACTTTTGTTTAGTGTTGGATCAATAATATAAAATGAATGAATGATGGTCTCAGGAACAGACATCCACTGAAAAGGCAAGGGTGTCACTTTGCCTTGCAGTATAATTTGTGCTTGGGAAAACATTTAATTCTGAACAAATCAGATATTCTCACTGTCTGAATCTGAATGGTCTCTTGAACAAAAATAAAATACATTAAAAAGATCCTAAACACACAGACTAATACATAAGCATTGATTTTTTTTTTTGTTTTTGAAATACAAAGCCTTTTGTTATAATGCTAACTCACATTATTGGTAAGGTATTCAAAATGTCCAGGTTAATTTATAATTAGAATAAATAATGGCTATGTACTTTGGTATTTGGGGGATTTTTTTTTCCCCTCTATGTAATTTTTTATTGTCTCACTGCTTCTATTGCTGGATTTTTTTTCAGCTGTTCTTTTTTCTTTCCCATTTTGTTCATTTCTATAAAACAGGCTTAAAGTCTTTTCTCATGTGGCTTTTGCAGCCCCACAGCTAGGATAGACTTGCCAGGTAGAATCTTACTTACCAAAATGTTTCAGTATTGCACCTTGCAGCTATTGCAGGGCTTCCTTTCCTGCTACAAAGGTATCCCTTAGTGTTCCCTCAGGCTGCTGTTTGCTGCTGCCTTTTCTGGAGGGGTTTTAGGAGGGGAGGTAGAGTGGCAACTTTGGTTCCCATCTCTTCCTTCTCTCCTCTTCCCTGTCCTTATATGATAGGCAGACTTACAGTTTGTTTCTTTGTAAAATCATTTATAGTTCAGCATCTTCTTTATCTGAAAGAAAAAACACTTATTTCTTTTTCAGATTTGAGATTATTTTTGTGACACATTTTCTAGTACCTTGTCAGATGTCTTGTGTATTTTTATTGTCTGACCCACTGGACAAAAGTGTGCTAAATTTTGTTTTAGCATTGTGTTTTCACTTTTTCTGGGAAATGTCATAAAATTTGTGGAGATGTAGCTGTGTGGCACTAATGCCCCATATGATAATATTTGATGTATTCACAATTATGCCAGCCTAAAGATTCACATTTTGATTCATTAATCCCATTGGTTTCATTACTCTGTGACTCAAAGACTTGTCTAGAATCTCTCATTGCTTAGTGGGAGCATTTTTATAGTTTCTCAGCAATAGCAGCTGAATTTTGAGCTGCTTCTTCCATTTTCCCTTATGCCTGACTCTACAAATCTTGTTACTCTCTCACTGAAAGCTATCTCAGAGAGATCAGATGCTAATTAGCTGCCTATCTATATACGACTTTTCTGCTTTAAAGGTTATATTGATTTAAAGCTATCTTATTTTACTGAAAATCATTTTATCACTTTTTGCAATTTTGGCTTTTGGCAATCATTATTAATTTATTCCAAAATGTTCAGACTATAATGCTATATTTCTCTGACTATTGCAATATTTCAATTATTCTAGGAAATCGGTTTCAAGCTTCTTTTACCACCAAATCCCCAAATGTGGTTCTTCTGATTATTTTCTCTATACCTAAGATTTTGGCAAAGCTGGAATTGGTTATTTTGGTATGCTACTTGTCAGAGTGACTACTGTGATTTGTTTCTTAAACAAGTAGCACTGAGTATGCTCTACAAAACCAGCTGGCTGGTCTGTTTCTCAACAGCATGCTTGGAAAGCCCTGGGGTTGTTTTTTCTCCAGTCCCTTTGACCAGCCTGGCTTGAGTGGCCTTATGTGGAGTGGCACCCTCTGCCATAGCTGCTGTCATCCTTGGAAACACACAAACCTGTCCACAGTAAGAAGGCAAATACAACAACAAGTAGTAATAACTAACAACTAACAAATACAACTTGACAACTAAGTCAAGGCAAAATTGATATGATAAATTTTGTTGCTTCATACTGTGCCTCTCACAGTCCTAAATTCACTTCTTCATTTCATTCTCTCTCATTTGAATGTTTTTCTTCGTGTCACTGTTCTATTACAGAACAAGGAAAGCATTTTCATGTGGTAAATTAACCTGCTTTTCCCTGAATGCTCTTTGGCAGCAGTTACTTAATTACTTATTTTGAGGAATAACCTAATTCAAAAAAATCTGGCATCCACAGTTCCTGGGCATAAATTGAAGAACAAACTAATACACCAAGAAATTGGAAAAAGAGTAATAATCATCATGAAATTTTGAAATTTAAATAAAATATTTATTGACCTTTAAAAACAGAAAAAAATTAATTGTGCTCCATTAAAGAAATAATTAAATGGTGATATGTTTATAGAAAAGCAAATGGCAAGGTACAAATTCTCACATAATAGAAGCTGTTCTAAGGGCATTATTCTAAAATTCACTGTGGGGTTCTTGGTATGTGATTCATCCAGGATTGAAACCTATATGGATCACGTCTGTTTTTAATTTTTTAATTCTCAGTACTTGATGCACCTAGAACAGTTCCTGGGGACTTGCAGATCTTGCTACATGCTTTCTCCAGGCATCAGTTAAGTTTTGAAACAACTGGAGAAAAATAAGGCCAATAGAACAAGTGATAGTTATGTTTTAATTAAACATGAAGTGATTTGGAAGCACATTTATTTCCTTTAGCCTTAGTTATCACACATAGAAAAAACTGGAATCTCAGCGTCGGAGACAATAGAAATGATCAGCGTAGCTTAAGAACCTCCAGACTCTGGAAAAACAGCCTTGCATACAAAATTGACTGAAACAATTGTTATTTGGAATAAGGAGCTTTGTTTGGCCCCAGAATTACACTGAGAAGTAGAACATATTGCACAGCTCTTAAGTATTGACTTGCGATGTCATTTCCCTTTCCTTCTCGTCACATTTAAAGCTTGCAGCTAGAGATAGATAGTTTAAGTAACTGGGTCTAAACTTGTTTTTGCACTAGAAAATAATTCCACAGTTGCACCTTTCCAGTCTTTCAGAATCTCTTCTTAGTTCTCTGGATTTTAATTCCAAACTGCAGTTGCAAATCCAGATTTACTTTGAATTCTTGTTTTGCCTTGATTTCATCCATTTTTAGGAGATGCGCAGCTTGAAATTTCTGAACTCTGTGTTAAGCCATAACACCTTCTTCTCCTAATTCTCAGAGTAAAGGAAGGTGCTTCTCCAGTGTAGACCCCATATTCCCTTACCTGGTAGAAGTCCATTAGACTTTGTTATCCAGTAGACACTGCATCACATTCTGATTAATAAACTACAGCAGGATTGGCAATATAACCACTATGAGCTTTGTTTGTGTTATGATGCAACACTAAGCTAGGAAAATTCTATAATTATTTATAATTAAGCTACTGTGAGGGCACAGTGTGTATCAGGATGTGGATTCATTATGTCAATTTGCTTTCTGAAAGTAAAAAGATTAGTGGCACAGCTTCTGGAAGGTTTTTTTTAAGTCCTTCAGTATTCAGATAAGGGAATAAGTATGCATGTGACTGGGGAGTGGCAGGTCTCCAGCAATCTAAAATATTGCAATTGTAGCTTGGGAGACACAATATTGTATTAATTTTAACACAGTCTTCCTGACATAAATCAAGAGTTAATTTGTTCTATTAAAAAAGGCACAGGAAAGTTCTTCATCATAGCTCTTTTGTAAAGCTTGTAGAGGAGTGATGGCAGTCTCAATCTGAAATAGTTTACAAGTGCCAATCAAAAGCTGGATGTTTTTCTGCATTGTTCCAATGGAGGGCACGAAGATGGTCAGACGTCTGGAGCATCTCTCCTGTGATGACAGGCTGAGAGAGCTGGGACTGCTCAGCCTGGAGAAGGGACAGCTCCCAGGCCTTATGAGAGCCTTCCAGTGCCTAAAGGGAGGTTACAGAAAAGCTGGAGAGGGACTTTTTACAGGGGCATGGAGAGAGAGGACAAGAGGTAACAGCTTTAGACTGAAAGAGGGTAAATTTAGATTGATTATTAGGAAAAAATTCTTTACTAGGAAGGTGGTGAGACACTGGAGCAGGTTGCCCAGAAAAGCTGTGGATGCTGCATCCCTGGGAGTGTTCAAGGCCAGGTTGGAGGGGGGCTCTGAACAGCCTGGTCTAGCAGAAGGTGTCCCTGCCCATGAAAGTGAGTTTGGAACCAGGCGATCCTTAAGGTCCATTCCAAACTAAACAGCTCCGTGATTCCAAAGGAACTCACAAACTGGATCCACTAATCTGTTTGGGAGCATCTGTAGCTCCAAGGAAAAGATCACTTCTGGGAAAGGGGCGTACACATGCATCCTTGCTAATAATGAGGCTTTTTGTTACAAAGACATACTTCTGCCAAAAAGATAATTTTCCTCATGTCACTCATTTAATTTGAACAATCAGTCCAAAAATTAGTTTCGCAAGCAAATTTTAGTTGCTTCTATTTTCAAGGCTCAGAATGCTACTGAGAAAAGCAGAGTGCCTGAGAAAGCAGTACATTCAGTTCTCATTAAGAATATGAAAATTAAATAATGTAGTTGAGTACCTACCTATATATGTATGCATACACACACATGTCTATTTAGAATTATCTAAAGCTCTCCTCAGTCTTTTTTATGGCTCAGTCTATTGCTGGTGGGGCACTGGCATGTTTCAGACAAATGTAGTTGCATTCTCTTATATTGCATCAGGATTCATTCTCATCCAAAATTATGGTTGGCATGTGTAAGTGGGTGCTACACAAGCAGCCTGCTTTGAAATTTTCTCCCTGTGACTTTCTGCTCTCCAGTTGTTTTGCCCTCAACCTGTTTTGTTTTATTCTGCTTGCTTGTGGGAAGTTAGAAAGAAATCTTATTTGCAATTCTGAAAGTGAAGGAAGGGCTAGGACAAAGAGCTTACTTTTATAGAAAAATCCTGTATGTTATTTGTGGATGTCGATGCAGGAATCCAGAATTACGTATTAGGGACTGTAATCAAACCAGCCTGGAAGAAATTTGTCTATAGAACAGAAATTTATCTATAGAGACAGAAGTTTAAGATGTAATTTTTACCTAGCAAATTTCATTCTGTCTCTTCAAATTTTCATGTCTTAGCCATTAAAATTCAGTAACGTTGCAGTTGCCAAATCTGCTAATGCTTAATGACATTAACAGTAATGTTGATTATGAGTTCTTTGAGATGTCATTGTGAAAACTCTTGTGACCAATGTGATTTTGTCCTTGCTTTTGGAAGTCTGTATGGCCATGTGATAAGATCCTGTCTTTATGCTTGGGAGGAAGTGAGAAAATGCAGACAGTGGTTTCTTATCTTTTTCCTTTGTTAGAACAAAGGGCAGAATGATGCAACTATGGGGCCCTGAGTTTCACTTCCTGACCACTCACCTTTATTGACTGAGACCTCAAGCTACAGTTTTTGCAACCATAATAATCTTAGAGTCCTCTTATACATAGACTGTACTCAAGGTGGCAGGAGGCATATCTTCAATTATAACACAAATCTTCCTCATAACAAATGTGCTTTCACTGGCTTGACTTGTCTCCTATGCATTGTCCAACTGTTAGATCACAATAAGAGGTCTAGAATTCTGCAACTTAATGTTGCTTCAAGAAAAGGTATGTAAGTAAGTTGCTGGTTTGTTGTTGTATTTTTTTGTTTTTTTTAATTAAAGCATTGAAACAGAAGACAACAAAACTGAGTAATAATCTTTGTACAAATAATTCTTTGCTTTGCTCTTTCTGTTAGCCTCATTCTTAACTTTTCTATTTCCCATTGCCACAAGCAGTGCTAGGAGGGCTTAAATGCAGCACTTTGCCAATTAGTCATGGCTTGCACACTGCTCGTTTGAACAGCAGGCGTTTATTTTTAGGTCCAGAAGTTCACGTTTATTAATGCAGATGAACCATCAGAGGGGAGTCTTGTAGTTAGTTCAATGGTCTAACTCGTTATGTGAACAAGGAAAATGAAACCTTAAATGTTGTTGCCCAATACTCTACTGTTTTACAGGCAGATTATTATAGTATTATAATCACCTTGGAAAGACAGCTTGTGCCTCCAGTCACAAATGAATTCACACAGAATATGACACTCTTAGCATAGTCATAAAGGGAACAGGTTGCTGGGCAGTAAATCTTAGAATTAATGTTTACTGAGAATAAGTGATTGAGAGTGCTACTTTAGAAGTCTTAGCTGCCTGTCTAGAGACTACATAAATCCTACCTGAATGTTTTCCCCAAAAGCTCCATTTATAAGAGGTATGCTTTCAGACAGCAAGGGTAATATTATTGCCTCAGCTCCCTAGATGAATGATGAAATGTGCATCACTTGAATTCTATAAAGCTTCAGACTTGTCCATGTATGAAATGAGTTTTGGTAACCCCATTATATGAAGATACCTCGAGGCCCAGTGGGCCTCATGAACTTACCATCAGACTTTGGCCTTGATCCTACACTGCTTCAGAGTATAAATGTCTCTCGTTCTGCATCTCTTCTTGTACTCAACCACCACCATGTCATGCTGGGTTCTGTCAGGAGGGATCCCATCCCAGGTGATTGCTTGTGAGTTTGCCAGCAGCTTTGACTGCAACTTCTACAGTTACTATGAAGAAAAAAAATCAGAAGAGGGATCAAAACAAATGTCAGTTTTCTGAATTGTCATCAAGATTATTGTGGCCAATGTTACAATTTCTAGTTTTGTACCTCCTTCGCTTTTGGCCTTTGAGGAAGGCAATTCTGTCTTGCCACAAAACATCAAAGGTGCAGTGAGCTGTCTCAGATGGTCATGGCTCAGTGCTTACACTCGTGAAATTAATTTCTAGGGATTGGAAATGGTAGTGTCTCAGCATCTTCTTTGGTGATACAAAGACGAGCTCTGTGTGAGTATTTGGGTCACTGAAGAGAATGGATGGATTTCCACTTATCTTCAGGTGCTCTAAAAAATATTTATATGCAATAATATGCATACCCACTTTTCAAATTTACCTGAAAATAGAGGAGTGTAAAAGAATGAAGTGTACGCATTTTCAGAGCATGGTTTGGTCCCAAGAGCATGGAGTTATGAAACCTGCAGCTTGAGCCCTGTGGAGGGTGGGGTTTCAGATGCACTCCTCTACTTGGAATGGCTCATTGCTCTAGCTCTAAGCACCCCCATGCCTAGCATGCCTGATGTGTTTGAATCACATCCTGAGGCACTTAACTCTCCCTGTGTGCTGTACAGTGAGCTTAAGAGCCTAACTTTGTATTCCATTACACTGAAAAAGCACTGATGTTCCCAGAGTGTTTGCCAGGTATTTCTGAAGCCACGTCTGTCTTTCATCATACTGCAACTGCTCACTATGTTGAATCACCATATATAAAACTGCAGTTCTAATTTTAACATCACAATTGACTTCTGTGGAAGTGGCTGTAATGAGCAAAATGAAACGTTATTAACCAAATCCTTTTTCCTGCTCTGCAGTCTAATTGTCATCTAGAGAAATCTCTTCAGAGTTGTAATAACAATTTTATGGGCTCAGTAGAGAGGAAGTTGTATGCCTCTGCTGAGGTTTTAAGCCAGTACTAGACATTGGAGACCAACACACCAATTGAAAAAAAAAAAATCACTTTCATGGAGATTGACTGATTTTAGGAATGCCTAAATGTATAAGGCAGTTCTGTTTTTTTCTCAGATTTTTCCAGGTGCTGGATATGTAAGAATTTGCTTTTGTGCATTTTATTTAGTGTTGCTCTAGTCGATGCAAGTTATTGTCACTTAGTTGCAGAAATAGGCCTTAACACAATGCTCTGGTTGTCTTTTAAGATGTTTCCAGCAGATAAAGTAATAAAGAGGTTGCTGGTGTTTTACTGTGAAAATAAAACAGCCATAACAGTTGCCCAGAAATTTGAAGGTTTTCTGTTCTCTCCTAAGACAGTCAAAATCACCTCAGAGTGCCATAACCAGTAGGCTATGGAGCCACTGTGCCTCACATGCTGTTTTCCTGGTCACACAAGCCTTTTCAATGTTTTGCTGTGCCGTGAGGCACCACTGACATGAGGTAGGAGAAGGTGTAGTTGACACCCTGACCTTAGGGTGATGGTAAAAACAGTGTTAGTGCATAAACCTGAGGATGACTTGGATTCTCATACATGTGATGTGACTCTGGGGGATGGTGCTGTGCAGGGCCAAGAGTTGGACTTGATGATCCTTGTGGGTCCCTTCCAGCTCAACTTATTCTGTGGTTTTGTGATCTATGTTTCCTTCCTTCTCACACTGACTTTAAAATATGAGTGCTCCTGCATTCTGGCAGCCAGTGGATCTAGGTAATAATATTGCACTGTAGCCAGCTGCTTTGGCAGGACAAGTGTCAATGCTCTTCCTCATCCTGTGATCTGCATAGATGGGTGTAGGGATCTGCTACCTTGAATGATGTGGTTGGTCTTTGCAGAGCAAGGATTTGGCACTCCCCATTACCCCAAGCATTCTAAATGTGCTGAATATGCCCTGTTTATTATTAGTATTACTTGTTTTCTGCACAACCATAGTTTCCAGTTCATGTTATAAGGAAGCTAAATGTGCACAGAGTTCAAGGTGTTCTTCTGGGACCCAGCTCCCACAGGTTGAGCTTGGCAGTATTTATGCTGGAGGTACTAGGATAATTAATTTCGCTGATAACTGAGTTTGTATTCACTGCACTACCTGAAGTTACCTTGCACAACGCAAGTACAGTGAGGACAGGAACAAAAAATAGCTGGTTTATTGATTGTAGCTTAGGGGTCATTTTCAAACATTCTAGATATGTAGAGAAGAACAATCCATCTCTGTTCCTGCTTAAAGAGTGTATGACTGATCTTGTCAGCTTTAATTTTTGTGAAATTTAGAATGTGACATTTGGTATGCCTGAACTTATGTCTATGTAGAATACTGTCAGCTCTCTGGAGTCAGTTCAGGATAGGGCACTTAAATTATCTGTCTTACAGGAACAAATGACTGGAATGGATTTTTCAGGTAGTATGAGAAATCTTAAGGTTTTTTTAAAAACTATTGGATAACTTTCGAAAAGTTCTTAAAGGGGAAGAATATTATACAATTAAGATATTTACTACACTCAATTTTCAGAATTTTATAGTAAGTTTTTTCCAGAACAGATACCTATACAGAACAGAACCACTATAGTGGTTCTCCACCACTTCAACACACAGATCACATCTTTCTTATTTTACCAAAAGCTGAGCCTAAGAGAATCAGGAATTTCAATATAATGTGTGAAAGTACTCTAGAGATATCAATTTTTTTCTAAAGAGATCTCCCATCTCTTTTGATTCTGTACCCAGTCTAGAAATACATACTCTATTTTTTCAAAACACATGCATTAATAAAAATTAATTTATTTGTAATATTTCCTAAGCTTTCTTCAAGCAAATTGAAAGACTAATTATTTTCATTTTGAAGATATTTGTCTGTGTGTGGTGATTCCTAGATCTTACTTTAATTATGCGTAAATAATTATGAACCTCCAGATTTTTTTTTTCCTATGGTAGTGTCTCTATTTTTATTTTGATCATAAAAAGTATAAAATTCTGCACTATGAAACTATGACAGAAAATGCAGCTCAGAGCTAAAAATATTGAAGTTTTCATTAGAGTAGGCATAATTTCATTACATTGCCCAAAATTGAAATCTCATATCTGGCAGTGTTTATAATTCTGTGTTTTTATTCGTCTATATAACTTTTTCTTGGATGAAGATGTAAATTCTTAATAATTTTCTGCGTAAACCAGTTTTGAAATGTTCTGCTCTCAGGGAGAGATGTTACTGTTGGAGGCCTGGAGAGGAGAAGGTTTGGGAGAATCATGCCAGTGTGTATATACACCTGATGGAGGAAGTGAAGAAGGCAGAGCTGGACTTTTCTCCGTAGTGTCCTGTGAGAGGAGAGGACGAAATGGGCACAAATTGAAATGCAGGAGATTCAATGTCATTGTTGGGGTGACCAAACCCAAAGAAATTGTAGAAAGTCCATTCCTGGAGATAGTCACAAAAGTGACTGGACAGGACCTTGAGCAACATGCACAAGTAGACCTTGATTTGAGCAGGGAGGTCAGACTAGACTAAATCCTGTGTTGCCTTCCTACCTCAGCTGTTCTGTGATTTTGTGAATGTAACCTACAGTCGTTACTCAGATTTTCATTTGACTGTAGACTAAAAAACCTGAAGTAATAGCAGTGAAATTCCACTGACAGATTGAAATCTCTATAGGTTCCCTTATCAGCTAAAAATGATGAGCAGATTTTATTTTAATCCTGTTTAATTCATATGCACTTATTGTTACTGGTTTGTTTTTGTTTTTTTTCCCCCAAATCCTCCTTCAGGCTTTTAAAGCAATAACAATGAAACAGAGTGCTATACCCTCTGAATATTGAATTGAATATGACTTGATGCATAAATATGCATTTTTAAAACACCAAATTCTTAAAAGCACAAACAACATTCATTGACTCTCCTTTGAGCAGGAAGTTGGACTATTTTTTTTTTCTGTGATTCTGAAATTGCTGAAACATGGTGGTTCCTATTAGGTTTAAAAGACTAAAGGTGGTTCATCTTGCACACATTATAACTCTGAAAGTACTGGTATTCTTGGAAATTGCCAGAGTATTGAAACTTTTCATTTTAGCTTCATGTATTTCTAGATAATAGAGTAGTTCTTTGCAAGGTACTCTGTCTTGCCATAATCAGGTTTAGTGGTTAGTAAAGTGTTAAAGCTACTGTTCTAAAGGAAAAGTTCTTAGGCCTCATTTTAATTTACCAAGCAACTCTAACAATCAAAACTTATGACAGTCAGTAGAATTTAAAAAACCTTTCATAAAATCTTGTCAAACCCAAAAGCCAAAAAAGAGAACAGGCAGAAATGTACAGGAATAGTGTATTGGAACAGTGTCTGCTTTCTGTCCTGAGAAAAGACTGAATAAATTGTATGGCTTCCTCCCCACTAAAATAAGGATGGAAACCCAAGGGGAGTTACAGCAAACATGGTCAGAAGATCACTGCACTGAAAAGGGAACAGGATTATAAGGAAGAGAGAAAGTATACCTATTTTAATGCTAAATTGTATTTTGCATAGAGTCAAAGCACTCTACTTGGATGCACTAGAGTTTCAGATGAAAATAACTATAATTCCTCATCTATAAACATAATTTGATTTTATTTGTTAGTGATTCCTACTGGAAAGATTGACATGATTGGAATGTTAAATTCTGCAGTCACAGACTGTTTAAGAAAGATTATGTGGGCAAAACTCAAGAGGGAGAACTCAAAAATGGCATTTCTTGTCAGTAACCTCTTGAAAGAAAATAAATATTTGAGGGATTACTATCAGATTAGAGAAGTATGAAGCATGTAATCAGTATGAAGTTATTACCTGATGTTTGCAGAAAACTATTAGATCATGGTAAAAAACAAATGCAGAACTCAGGATATAGCTGTTTTATATATAGGGGAAAATGAAAATACACTATAGAGGACTTCAGTCTCTAAATATGGTAGAAATAGCAACTTATCAAACAGCAACAAAGAAAAAGGACTTGAACATAGAGGCTTATGTTTAAATTAACATAGTTTATAATTTGAGTTGTTTAAAATAATTGCTCCATATCCAGACATCTACAGGTTGTCATGCTTATAAAACCCAAAGAAATGGAAAACTAATGGGCATACTGGATGACATTTAATGAAAACAAAGCTAAAAAGGAAAAAAAGTGATAACAATTGATGGAAATCAGAAGGTAGGAACATTTGGAGCATAACAAGATCTTGGCCAGCCTGATGTGATTAGACGTGCTCTGGGTAAAAGTTTATTCTAGTCTACCTCTGGAAGTTGGTTGATTCTAGGCAACCCCCCACCTAAAATATTCTGATATTCTAGGAAGACGAAGAAGAGCAGTAAGACATGTTTAGGTAAATCAGGAACTAAGGAAATCAGATGATATCAGTTAAGTGTTACGAGGAAATAGTATTGTCAATGACAATGTGTAAACAAAGTGTTTCTTTAATATTCTTGTACTTTCTAAGTCTGTTTTGGGGAAATGATTGACAACAAAAATGCCATAGTTTTTTCTGCAGTAACTTGTGAGAATGATGGTCAGGTATTTTAGAACAAATTGTTTTAAATAAATCTCTGTTTAAATTTTCAGACAAACTGATCAAAGAACCTTGTGAGTGTTTATCACAAATGTCATCATCTTGGACCACCAAAGAACTTCAAAGGAACAAAAAGGGAGCTAACTCTGCACATTATGTTAAAAGACTGTAAAGAATAGCTTGAGTTGATGCAGGCTAAAGTCAGTCCCACAAAACAGAACATGTGATATAGATTTTTGACCTATACTGAGCAGGCAGGTAAGAGAAAAATTACACTTGTGGATTTTTGAAAAATTACCTCCTGCCAGACTCCTCTTGCTTGGAATGTATGGTTTCTCTTCAGGAAAAAACACACGTGTTTATAAATTGAGTTAGTTTCTAAATGATAGAGGTATTTGCCTTGCAGAGGTTAGGGAATTTTAAGTAACAAAACCAAGTAACTAGCACAGAGTGATCTTGATTAGTGAGAGAACATAATCTCTGTATAGATTTTGTATTCCTCTGTTCTGGAATATTTCTCTTCGGGAAAGCAGTGTTCCTTAAAAAAAGAAAACAAAACAATCTTGGTAGATAATTGGTCTGTCATCACAGTGGGATGCCACACTCAGCAAAAAAGAATTCTTGGATGGATAGGCAGACAAATAGGGGAATTTTTAGGAGGAATTCTGTGTCTAGTCCTGGTATCTGTATCCAAAATTTTCACAGAACAGCTATGCAAATAGCTAAAATGCAGTCAAAAGGTCTCCTAAGGATATATTCCAAGAATTCTGTTCGAACCCTCAGACATATGATGGTGGAATTTTGTCATCTGAATGATATAAAAACTTTTGACCACTTCCATATCAAAAATAATTTTAAGTGGAAGCTTTGAAATCAGTGGACATAAGGCTAGAAATAAGATATACATTTTTAACAGCAGATATATTTAATACATTAATACTATAATTAATACATTTAATAATTTACAGAAGCATTCATTCAATTTTACCTTGCTAGCAGGTCAAGAGCAAATGTTTTTCTAAAACTAAACTGTAGATTAAAGAAAATGTAATCTAGGGCAGTACTTCAGCATGTCATGCATACAAGGTCACTCCAGATCCTCAAAATTATTCTGTCCAGTGTCATCTACAAGTTACCTGAACACATATATTCTTGCAGAGACACTGAAGCGTTATCATTTATAGTATGAAAAGACGGAAAATGACATTTTACAAAAAAAATCAGAAAGCCTTCCTTGGATAATGGAGAAAGCGACTTATTGGCTTAAATTGAGGAAAAAATATTAGAAGGAAATTATTCTTTTCGAAATTGTATGAAGATCATTGTAGTGCCTATTAACAGTTAGTTGTAGACAAGATAAAGTAATTGCCAAAGGAAAAAAAAAAAAAAAAAAAAGAACAACCATGATTAATAAGTTCTTTGCTCAGATATTTTAATAATTTGATAGAAATTTTTTTGGTCAGAAATCCATTGTGAAGAAATCTAATAATTCTCCTCATTTTTGTGTGTAGTCTAAAGACAGGCAAATGTCTTCCTGTAAAGAAAAAATATTTGGCTTTTTCAACAGAAAGAATATTTTTCATTTGCAACTGGAAACTGTGTTCATGTAAAGATGTTTTGTTGGCAAAGATAGGAAGGAAATATTCTCAACCACAGTACCTTGCAGGGAGAAGAATGAAACAAATAAACGTATTTTTTTCTTTGTTCTTAAATTAAGACAGAAATAATCTTATTAAATGTTTGAATACCATTTCCTTAAATCACATAAAAAGATAGGCTCTGTTTCCATCATTAAAAATTTTTTAGCTTTTGTATTGTGAAGAAAAGCTTGTCTCTATACCCTAAGGCATCAGACATATAACAGAGTCTTCTGCAGCTGTGAAGACATGGAGGTACCCTTTGAGAAAAACTACTCTTGTGCTTTTTGTCTAGGAATCTAAGAAAATAGCTAAAGTAGCATTTTAGTTCAGATTTGGAGTGTGGCTTTGAAGAGCATCCTACTATTGTCCCCACTTGCCATGCTTTGGCTCTTGCTAGATTAAGTGTTGGAGTGCTGAAAGGATGATGCCTCGTGCCATCACCTATGCCTGGTAAATTTTGTTCCTGAACAGCTGTTGGGGTTCTCTGTCTTTTGCTCCTGTTTCTTTAGAAGCCCGAAGAGTCCTCTTGCAACCAAGATTCTGAATGTTCACAGAGCTAAGGTAAGAGACCCTATGGGTGGAGTTAGCACACAGAACTTATCCCATTGTGTATCCAAAGCTGTCCACGTTCTTATCCTGGCCTTAAAAACTTTTATTGAAACTTCTGTTTTCTAGAAATTGAAACTAATTTATTTGCAGAGTCCAAAACCTTCGGGGCAGAAGTGGCAACTACAACATATAGTTTGGCATATAATTAAAACTCTGGACAGAAATTTTTCAGCTACTTTTCAGCTATCTTTGTACAGCCTAGTAATTTATGACTAAGCTAGACTGAATCTTTATAAAAGACATCCATTTTTGATTTAAAATGTCCTACTGAGAATTCAGCATACCCTTAAGTGAGGTGTTCCAATGATTAATTGCACTCAGTCTGAAAATATTTCCAGTCAGACTTTGCTTAACTTCAGTCTCCAGTCATTTATCTTTGTGCCTTTGTCTGTCAAGAAGCTGCTTGCCACTGAAAAATCTTCTAATACATAGGTACTTACAAACTGACACTTTGTTGCCCTTGGGAAAACAGTTCTGTAAAAGTGACACACATTTTCAAAATGCTTTAAAAGAAAAGAACCCAAAATTTAAAACATTTCTTTGTTTTCAATTCTTTCCAATTTCAAGGGAATAAGATTTTCTTTCTATATAACTTTCAGTATAGTTATACTGAACTTTCAAGGGATGGAGAGAACTTTTTTACCAAACCATGGCCATGAGTTGAAATGAAGTACAACTGATACAGCATTCTTTTTGTTACCTCGTATGCCATCATTTTCAGAGAGAGATAGAACATGGTTATTTAAAATTCTTTTTTAAAATCAGTTTTGTCTCAGAAAGTTGTTCCTATTGAAGCTGATACTAAAAAGTGTGGGTTTTCCCCAAATGATAGGATGAGAAAAACCTAATGGAAAGTTCAGGGATGGCAGAGCCAAGTTTTCCATTCTAAGGTGTATGACGATAGGACAAGAGGAAATGGATATAAGTTGCAACATGGCTAGATATAAAGAAATATATTCTAAATATTATAATTTTAATTTTAATTTTTTATTTTAAATATTTGAATATTTTATTTTAAATATTTTATTTTTCACCATCATCAGGGACTCAAACAGGTTCCCAGAAAGGTTTTGGGATCTTTGTCAAAGATAATGCTCAAAGTTTAGCTGTACACAACCCCAGGCTACCTCATCTAGCAGACCCTGCTGAAAGCAGGAGCTGACCTCTTTGATACTCAAGGCTCCCTTCTGTCTTGAATTCTGCAGTAACACCACAAGTGGGGCAATGTGAGGGTTTCAGCCTTTCTGGTTTTGATGGGGGTTGACAAGAGCTTCCTCCTCTACCTGGTTGAGAGCTTATGTGAAGTGTGTTGAGAACAACCCCATAACATATGACTGGACCAACTTAGCTCCATTTCCTCAGGCAAAAAGGCCCAAAACAGACAGCAGATCCTTGTTTAGCCACATCAGCCATGCACATGCAGCATGGGAAACAGTGCTGGTCATCTAAATTGGCAGCTTTGTTGACATGCAACATGCAACAGTAAACTACCAATGTTCCATAATTCTGATTACTAAATATCAGTTTCTCAATTTTATCTTTTGACAATCAGTCATAGTTGTAGACTGTGATGCCTAAAAGTAATTAAAGCTTTTTCTGGTAATAAGTAAATTGAGACATGGAATTTGCATTTACTGATAACTACACAGAAAAAAACACAAAAAATCATGAAACAGAACTCATTTTTATTCATTTGAAGTTTATCTCTCTGTTTTCTAGCCATTACAAAATATTGCCTGTATTAGACAAGTCAGTGTACAAGCATTGCAAATTAATAGCTAAGAGAAAAATGAATCTCTCATTCTAGCACAGTGTATTGTTACACATAATTTAAACGAGTATTATTCTATTACCTAATTCATTCCATTTAATCAAACTGAGGATATACCTATCTTTGTAATTTTTCTATAAATAAGCCACAAAGTCTGGAAATTTTTAAGTCAGGGAAGCCAGGCTGTCAGCATTCAAATTCAAAGTTGTCATGAAGATTGTACTCTTTGATATGCACCTGATAAAAATAAACTTCTTATGTAAGGTGCTGATTCAGTGAAGAGAATAGCTACAAGCTTAACTTTTTTATGCCCTACTGGATCTAGTGGCATTCAGTAAGTACACATAAGTCAATTCAAAATTATTGAATGACAAGAGTCATTGTTATCATTAGGAACATAAACCATTAACAATACATCTGGTCAATTGGCTCCTTAGTTTGATTGCTTGTTTTAGCAACATCAAATATTTTGGTAGTTATGGACTCCCAGTAAACTTATTCTCAAGAATTTTGAACTCTCTGTTGGCAGTGGGAGGTCATACAATCACGATATTTTTTCAAATATGTTTATTTAAATCCCCAACAGAGTTCAACTCCATTAATTCCATGACCTCTTTCCCTTTGTGCTTTCTGTCCATGGGCAATTATGATTCTGTGTTTCAGTTAGTTCTTGCTAAATCCCTGTTTTTTCTTCCTGTGTTTCTCCCATAAGATAGATCCCTATGAGTAAAAGTAAGCCAGTATTTCTATCTCTTTTCCTTTTACATTTTTATTACTGTGATTAACATTCTTCTTTTGCATAATATTTGCTTATTTGTGTGTGGAAACAAAACAGTGGTGATTTTTTTTCTGAAAAGGACTTTAATATTTCGTTGTAGTAGTCCAAATTGAAAAATATATCCAAAAGTAACAATGCCTATAAATTTCTAATGCGTTTTCTATATGCTGAAGGGGTGTGTGAGGGTTTTTTTTCTGTTCTTTTGGGGGGAGTGTATGTTTATTTTGTTTATTTTCTTGTGAGGGTTGTTTTTGTTCAATTTGTCGGAATCTGCTTGTGGCATCATAAAAAGAGAATCTGGAGAGTCGTTTTATGTTGGTTGTATAGAATTCTATGTACGTGGAGAGGGAGGGAGTTTTGTTGTTACACAGAATGATCCTCCAGGTTTTTGACTAGAAGTTGCTTTGATTTGAATGATGTCTGCTAGTGAATAAATTGGTCAGAGTATGGTAATGCAAATGTGTGATTTGAAGATCTTCCAAGCAATTTATGAACAGAAGTTTTAAATGCACATAGTTTAAAATGTAGCTAATTTGTATTCTACTAAACAATGACATCAAATTCTCTGACAGCAGATGTATTTTGCAGTAGCAGCCAGTGAATTCCATAGCAATATCAACTTATTTTATTGCTAAGTAATACACTTATTTTTTCTCACTTATGTCCCTTGCAAAAATACAAAATATGACTCATAGCTGAAAACAGTCAACAAATTTTATATTGGATTAATATTTTCAACAAATGCTTTCATGTGTTTTCAAAGTGATATGGCCACATCACACACAATCCCTGTCTGAACCAGCTTTTCCCCATGTGGCAGAGGAGAGGCTAAGCTTGAAGGCTGTTAGAGCAGCTTCTCTTCATCATCTGGACAAGTCTGTACTGCTGCTTTGTTCAATAAGTAGCCCCAAGTCTGTGGTGCAACATGTGGTGCAAGGATCTCTGGAACAGACAACTGGGAAACATTTGCAGCTCTTTCTGTTTCCTCTGCAAGCCTAACACCAGTGTTTGCTTTCCAGGTTTTTGAGCCATGCATTGTAATCTGGTTAAAATGCTCCATGGGTAAATCTTCCAAGAGTCAGTTGCAAACAGTAAAAAAAGAGTTTAATCTTACATGGCATTTTTCACATATTTATGTTGAAAATCAGAAGGTTTGCTATCTGCAGATGCTCTGGACCTACCTTTCATAAAGATCCTTATGTAAAAAGGGACTAGATTCTGCTGTGAGGGGTCCCATCCAGCCTACTTGCTGGCCAAATAGTGAAATCAGAAATTACCAAGTCAACATGATACAAATGGGGAAAGGCAAGAAAAAGTATCATTCAGAGCTGTCATTTTGGCAAATTTATGCAGAGCACACATAGCAATTTTTGCTACAAATTTAGTCTCTTCACTGCTGTTTGGCTTCCTTGTTGCCTGTTGATTTTATGTGTGATTACAAGAGGGAGAGGAATTAGGTAACTGCTGAGCTATAGTCCAATATTATGGGACTTAATTTTTGGTGTAAGAGGAAATTCTGTTGCATCATTTTGTGACAGAAGACAATTGTGAGAGGAAATGCTTGTGATCTTTAACACAAGAATACCCGTTTTCATGCTGAAGGCCATGCTAAAAGTATGTTCTCTAGCAATATATAAAAGTATATTCTCATGCTTTTGTTCTTCTTCCTAATGTTCCTTTTTGCATTTTTCAAATCTATTCAAGTTTTTCAACAGCTTTTGATGTCAATGCTTTTCCCATTCTCTATTATGGTAGGTTTTTTTCAAGTCTAATTTGACTTGAACATCCCCCACATATATGTCTGGAATTCTGGGGTCTAAAATTCTTTAATGGAAAAGAAATGGAATTTTACTGATGTAATACAATGGTGTAGAAAGCTTACTTTGGAATAAAAGTGATAAAATAGATCCTAACTTTATATACATTTTGCCTATCTAGTGTAAAGACTTGTAAAGATTCAGCATCAGTGACTTTGAAATAATTTGGGCAGTCTTGGAACTGAACATATGATTGCATGGTTTTAATGAAGCAAATTGAAGAAAATACAAAATAAAGAAGGTGGGTTTACTTTTGACTCCAGCACAAGTAGAACTGCTGGATTATCTGTAGTACCTTGCAGAATTGTAGAATAATAGTCTGAGGACTCAAATATTGTATGTATTAGAAGACTTTTAGATTAAAATTTATGAAAATGGTGCTGTATCTTTCTGGGAACATTTTGGCAATTTTTCCATGTTCTTTCTTCAATCTAGTTTCTCAGAGATCGAAAAAAGATTTAGAGAACTTGATTTGTATGCAAGGCATCGATTTATAATGTTACTGACTTTCTCTGACTTAGCAGACAAAACTTAATGTGATCCCTTGTCGGCTACAAAAATCCAAATGTATATATGGGGAGATATTTTCTTTCTATGGAAGGGCCAGCTGTAGTTTCCTGAGAGTTGTATGAGGTTTGCTGTGACTGGAAGTTTTATGAACAGTACGATCCAAGTGAATCACAGGAGGATGGAGGTTGGTGTGGGTAGTGCTGAATGACCTTCTCTTGTCCATCTCACATGGGGAGCTGGGTGTGAGCACCTCTGGTGCTCCTCCCTGCAGGAGGACTCTGCAGGTCCTCTGTGTTAACCCTGTAGATGCTGTTTGCTACCATGCCACTGATGGATAGAGGTGAAAGCTGGATGCTATAAAGAGATTTTTCTGTTTGCTTGTCTCTTCCCAATGCCTTTCTTCCCCCAGTTGTTATGGGGACAAGCAGTAAAGTCGTGGTCCCTATTGACAGTGTTAGGGGCTTTGTAAATCCAAGTTAAAGTGATTCTTTTCTGTATCACTTTCTAATGGCTAGAGATGAAGAAGAAAACTGTCTAGACCTGTTAGCTGTCTTACAGACAAAGGCTTCACCAACAGTGAATTATGTATTCTGTAAGGGGGAGATAAAAAGTGCCTCACTTCCTCTGTCAGTTTCAGCATCTGCCATTAAAAAAGCTGTTTGGTAGCTATTACACAAAGGTTAGGCAGGTATTGCTTCTCTTTTTCTGTGAAAACAGCAAACAGAACACAGAAAGGGTTTTGTTAGCAAGAAAAAAGACTAAAAAAGGAAACGCAACTTGCTAGGAAAACATCAGAAAATATAATGGATTTACTTTCCAAGTGTTTGAAGTGTTTCTCAATAAATTTTTTTATGACATATACTATTACTGCAAGTAAAATCAAAGTGGAAAAGTAGCATTAACTTCCTGCTGACTGCTTAGGTAGCCAAGATATCCATCACTTTTATCTTTTATTTGCTGTAGGGTAGTTTATTTAGGCTAACCAGTACAATAGTTTTAAGACTTACAGAAAATCTACAGAAAATTATGTCATTTCCTTGCACTGTTTTTAAATATTTTTTCACTTAAATGAATTTAGATGACATGTTTTTCTTAGTGAAAAATCTGTGGTACATGTAAATAATTAATGTATGCATAAAAACACAAATCTCCTACCAATTTTTTTGGCCCTGTAAATATATTTTATAGAATGAAATTTTGATAAATAGGCTTTGCCAGCTTATTTATTTAAAACTAGCAACTTTATCCTTTTTGTGTTACTTTTGTTTTTTCATGTTAGTTTCGATTGCTTAGATTTATAATTTTTTCTTGAAAACAAGGCAGCATGTGTTTAAATAAGGTATTTTCCCTTCTGCTTTGTTGATATTTTTGCACAGCAGGCTAAAGAAATCGTGTGGTTTATCAATATGTGGCTTGTTCTCAATAGAGAAATACTTCACCTGTTAGGACATTTGAATCTCCTCTGAGAAAGTGACTGGAAAGACTGCCTATTAATTATTTTCTTCCCCCCCCCCCCCTTCCTATTTTCAATATTAGTTTACGGGAATATTATTTAATTTCATTAATTTTAACAGAAATGTTCTCATTGTTTATAACTAGAGATTTAGCTGAGGTGATGCCTGAATTCATAGAGCCAAGTTATTGTAAGATCCTAGTAAACAAGAAAATCTTTATTGACATTTATGTTTGAGAGTTTTTTAGTATTTAGCTATTTTTCTCCTGGTTCAAGACAGCAAAACAGAATACACCTACTGTGGTTTGTAGGTTAACACTATTTATAAACTCCTCAGAAAAATTAGATCTCTCTGTAGTCCCACAAAGTTTAACATACTCTTGCATTTTTAAATGCTGTTAAAATTATTTGGTTTTAAGCAATTAGGTAAGAATCAATGTAAATAATAATAAACATTTTATAGTCCGCTAATTCTGACCGCCTTTGTCTAACTCAAATAATTTAGAAAGGTCTTAATAATACCTGTTTTCAAAAAAGGTGTCATGTAAATACTAAATTGAGTAAAAAATTCTATAGGCTTTGAATCTCATACACTTTTCGTATATGAAATTATTGAACATGTTTCCTCTCTTTTTCTAACACTAATACATTTTTCCCTTGGGAGAGTACATTTGCCTTTTTTACTCATCCATGCTTTCAGGTGACACGTTACATACGTCACCTTAATTCAAACACCATATTTGTTTTCCGTGTATCTTAAAGTAAAAGGTTTCCATTTCTGATATCAAAGGTACCAAAAGATACTCCCTTGACAATCAATACTTTCTTTACAAACAAGATGAGCCCTGCTTTTTCTGCATTCCTTTTAATAACTTTGAAGAACTTTGAAGTCAAGAAAATTTTTAGCTGAATGTCAAATGAGGACATTTATCCTCGTTCCTCTGCAAAACTTAGTTAAGGTTTACTTGCTGGAACTCCTTTGATTTTGCAGTGATAAAAATAATTTCTTTTTCAGTGTCTGTCATTCAGTCCTTCGGTACAAAATATGCCTGTAATGCCACAGCTTTCCTTGTGCTAACACAATGCGTCTGAAAAAGGCTGGCTGTTCATTCATGTGAAATCCTTTGCTCAGTTTCTCCATCTTGCTTACAGTTGTCCTTTTTAATAGGCGGTGTTGATTAATCTCTGACTGGTGCTGTGAGTCAAAAATAAATTTGATAGCAGAATCCTCCTATTTTTGTACCAGTAACATGTCCCAGTAAGCAGGATTTTGCAACAGGTTCAGCAAACACATACCTGCCCTCTGGTATATTTCATTACAAGTAATAAAGTTTTCTACTTTCTCTCCTGCATGTTGTCTCATCAAAGATAAGAGAGATAAGAGTATTTTTTCTCACCGTTATCTCAACTTATCCCTAAAAGCCAAGAGCTTATTATGCCTTCTCTGCTCTTGTAGGTTGTAGACAAGAAAGTTTGGGGTGTTTTTTCTGAAGAGCATGTTACTTGTCTTGATGCCCAGAGCACTGAAAACGTTCATTTTTTTTTTTTTTTTTTTTTTTTTTGGCACTTAACAAAAATTAAAATCGCCTTCTGCATTAGAAGTTGGTATTGAACACATCCTCAAAAGAAGGCTACCTCTACCTTTGTAAACAGCCTGGGAACTGTCCAGCTCTGACCCATAACAGATGTCCCAGTAAAGCCAATAGAAATACTTCTTAAGAAGCTAAAGTAAACAATAATATCTAAATGTATTACCAGTATCCCGAATAAATGTCTCAGTGAGACTGAATGTCACCAAGAACTGGAAAGCCAATTTTAGAGCTGCTGTTTATTGTCTTTTTCCTGGCATTCTTAGCATTTTTTTTCCAGTTCATCCTCTGTTTCTCATTTACTTTTCCCTTCTGTGTTTTATTGCTTTTGAGAACTCCCAGCTGATCCTCCTGTGCTTCAGTTCCACTTCCTCTCACAACTGCTTTCCAAAATAGGATCATTGAACAGTTAATGCTGGCACTTAGGATGAGTGAACAACCCAATTAGATTAACTGAGGGTAGTGAAATTCATGTTTCAGAGTTTTATTTTCTGCCAACTCAGGAAGACAAAAGAACATCAAACAGCTCCCAAGTTCTGCCAGGCATAGAAGTGCAATGTATAATTGGGACCATAATGTCCATGCTGGTGATGATGTTGCTGTTTTCTGCCTCCAGGGGATAAGGGCATTTGCCATTTGCTGGGAAAGAATTAAATGGAAGAAATGAGAGTTTTGGCAGATTCTACCTGTCAGATTTGGGGGGTGAACAATTAAAGATAACTATTTAAACCTTTCTCAGAGTAAAAGACATTTACCAGACCTTCTGATCTGCTTTGTGGATATTGACTACTTCATCCATACCTATGGGTAGCTTCCTACAGATCAAGATTTTCTATTTTTGCTCCTGAATAAAACAGGACATTGGAGAGAGACTAGAGTCCTGGTGCTTGCTCTTAGAAGGTAATAAAACATTAATAAAATGACTTTCCTATTATTTAGCCAGTGTGGTGAATATGAAGGAAGGTGACTTCCCCCCGGTGATATGCTGTGGGGTAACTCTTATGCTTTTTTTCCCTCCTAGCTTTCTTAACTAAGCTATTTCTCTATTTCTGTAGGGTCTTGCAGCTGTAGTACCACAAAATTATTTTTTTAAGCTTTAAGACACAGTTGTTATTAAAGTGTTGCCAAAATATTATTATGCATTTACTTTTATATATGTTCATGTAAATAAAACACACACATATTCCTCTTCCTCAGAAAAGGCGCTGTCAGTACTAGGATTAAAAAGCATGTGTTTCAGAGATGAGTCCCACTGCCACATCATTACCTTACTGCCTGGCATAACTTGTTTTCAGTTTCCCTCCTTTCCCTGACTACAGATGCTAATTTTCAGTGCTGGTCAGCACACAGGCATAGACTAGCCTTCCCAAGGTTTTGCACTGAATGTAATTTTCTCTTTCCATTGCTTCTTATTGGCAGAGTAGACAGAGATAAGTTTCTCTGCTGAACTTCTGAGATGAGGTCTTATATTTGATGGTTTGACCCTCTCTATGTCTTTTTTTTTCGTTTTTTGCCACTTTCCTTTAGTCCCTCCCTCACTGAAAGAGATGGCACAAGTTATTTTGCCTACAGCATTCCCTAAAAAAAATCAGCAAAGTCAGTTCATTGCCTGGGGATTTTTTAGTCGTCTTTAATTTGTGCAATAAGGGAGGATACACAACCTTAGCACAGACTGCTATTTCAGCAAGTTGCCAAACACTCTTTGGTACTTAACATTGTCTCTTGTTTGTTCAGACCAGTTTGTAAGTAATCTCCTCTAGGCTTAGCTCTAGTTCTGAGTACAGAAGCTAGTTAGATTTTGAATTAAGCTGTTCTCTCTCACTGCAATCTGCATACATTCCAGGATCAGTGGTCCTGAAGAAGTGTTTCCTACTGGAATTTTTCATAATTTATATACATATATATACTTTTTTTTTTACAAGACAGGATGGTATGTGAGTCACAATTTCCCTTCCCACACCTTCTTAATTTAGTTTTAAAGAGTGCCATTGAAATGTGTCTGCAATAATAATTTCTTATTCGCATAGTTTTATTATTATGAATATTTCTGCAAGTTTGCATCACTTAACAAACCATTGCACTATAATTCCTATAAAGTGATTTTAATGGTTTATTTAGCTTGCCTTAAATAAATTTTAAATGATAAATATTTGTCAAGCATAAAGACAAGTTTTTGGTATTAGTTTCTGGGTAAGAATATAGTTTTGTTTTCACTTTAGTTGCTCTTTAACAAAATATGTCACTGTTCAATAAACATTGAAAGAAGCCTTCAGCCCCCTGCTGATGTTGCATTAACAGATATTCTGGCTTCTTTGCTAAACTTGAAATATTTCACTGAAGATTTATACTTGGGGCAATATTTAATTCCTCAAAATAGTTACTCTTGCCAATCTTTCCACATACCAATTTAGTATGGAATGAGTTTATTAACAAAGGGTTGCTTTTAATCTCTGTCTAATTTCTTTATGTAGTCAGTCAGAAAGAGAGAAAAGAGCCTGCCCTCTAGGGAACAAGATCAGCCCTTGAGCTAGGCATTGCCTTCAATAAGAGTCTTTCCCCATCGACTGCAGAAGAAGGCTAGAGAAATTAAAATAGCTTCTGTGACTAGTTTGGATTTCTAACTCATTAGAGAGGCTTAATTATATCAACATGTTGGAGATTCTTCTGTGATATAAATTCACCTCCCATCTGTACAACCTTTTCATCTTGTTTTTTTTTTTTTTTTTTTAAGCTTTTTAGCTTCTAGTCAAAATATCTGCTCCACAAGTGTCTCAGTTAATATGGGAATATCACTGAAAACTGATTCCAAATTTCTTTTTGAGAAAAATATAGAGATCATTTGCAGGGAGGCAGTAAAACACTACATAGCATCTCACTGCACGTTGCTCATTTTAAGAGGAACTTGCAAGAAGCTTGGCACTCTTTGTAGTTTGCACACTCAGTTGGTAGTATTTAATATAAAACAACCCCTGAAAGTGGCATTGAAAATGAAACCTGTTTGGCACAAGTGTAGAGCACCTCCCATGGAGATCCATGCTCAGTATTTGATTAAAGATCAGCCATCGCTTGCACATAATACTTGAGTTTTCTACAATAAGCTAGGTGTGATGTATTTGTAATACAACATAACTAGAATTGGCATACTTGCTTTCACTTGCTCTGTAGAAATATATCTGTGCTGGTGTTTATCTTATGACTTTTTGTTTTACTAATGGAATTTTTGTACTCTTGATTATTTTTTCAAATACAAGGTTCATAATATTTAGGTGAAAGCTTTCCCTTACCAAGGCAAGCATGCTATATATATATTGAATTTCTGATCTGTTTATTTCTCATATTATAACCTATTGTTTAATATTTTTTTTAAATTGATAAACCCAAGGAAATATATCTTTCAACATCTGAGTCCTTTTTTTCATCTTTGTCCTGTATTTTTAATAATTGTCACTATTTTGTTGTTGAAAAATGCTAGGATTTCTGGTTGAAAAATAACTTTTCAGAACTGCAATTTGTTTTTTCTACCTGCAATCAGTAAAACTATGATTGTTTTATATTTTTTGTGATTCTCTGGCATACTGCAATTTTACCAATGGATGTTTCGATTATTCTCCTACAGCTTTATTTTTATGTATACCTTTTAAGCCCACACTTTTCTTGCCATGTCAACTTTATTTCTGAAGTAACCTCGCTATATTGAGATTCAATTTTTTCATAAATAAATTTCATTTCCAGTTAATCCACTTTGATGTGATTTAGCTGCATTACTTAGTTGCTTACTATAACTCAGGTGCCTTATGGTGCAGCTGATCTCACATAAATAAAAGTGGATTTTTTCCTGACTATGAACTTCCAAATATCATTGAGTGAGTCACTATTCAGAAGTTTCAAACAAGCCATCACTTTTTGGAGAACAGTCCAGGGAAACTTAGACTGTTGGAACAAGCAGTTGTGCAGGCATTAAATAAAAATGGAAGAATATTGCAGGAGCTTTAGCAACCTAAAGATTTTATAAATAAGAAAGTTCACTGTCGTTTTGAAACTATTTTTGTTTTCATTCTTTTGTTGTAAAGAAACAAAATATAAAACTGGAAATTTAATAACACTTTTCAGCTAGCCCAAAATAAGAATTTATATACAATTGCACATTTTGTTACTTTGGAGTTATCCAGAATAAGCTCAAGGTTTTACACACTACAAATTCTTCTGCTCCACGTGTAGTTGTTTTCTGTCAACTTGCTGTACACTGGTATTAAATGGAGACCTATCACATTTCTTATGAGGTTATAAGAGGAGGAACTGGAAGGTAAGAAAATAGTGTCTTTGGGCTGAAAGATGTTAATGGAAGTACTCTATTTTGAGTGTTCTGTTTCTGTCACCATGCAATTAGCATGCAACACAAATGATTGTGGTTAAAAATTGGACTCTGTCTTGGTGCTAATCACAATGCAGTCGGACTGACAAGTAACATCCCTTTGGTCAGCTTCTGGAAAGTTATTCACTGACTTTAATGACTGCAGGGAGAAAAAGGGATTCTATTTTAAAACCTCGGCTGTAGCTTATGAACTGAAATAATTTCATCTTCAAACTGTTGGTTCAGTAAAGGATATCAAGTTATAGATATTCTCTTTAGAGATTTCTTTCATTTTAGGAGATAACTGGAGACTGTCATGATGAGACAGAACTGTAAGTCCCTTTGATTTAAGCCATGAACTTAGAGAAAGGTCTTGTTAGATTTAACTAATTCATAAAACTCACTGAATCTGAAGATTATTGCCCAGTGTTGCATTGCAGGACTTGAGACAAGGTTTGATATTTCATTTAGATGTATCCAAAAGTGGCTGCATATTTCTCTAGTTTATTTTTACTTTACTGCATGTTTTCAGCTATTTATATGGGTTTCTTTACAAACCCTCTTCAAGTTTTCCATTTTAATCTTGTAAGTCTTGATGTAGATAAGGTATTAGAAAAATTACTTTCATTCCAGAGTTTCATAGTGATGATATAATACAATCCTTTTCTTCTTTGTCCCTAAATAAAATGTAAAAATGCTTTTTTTTTTTTTTTTTACATTTTTTAAAAAATCTATTTTCTTATTGAATAATGAGTCAGGTGTACCATGTCACTTTTTTTTTCTTACTATTTTTTTTAAATTCTCCTTGCTTCCTCAAGAAGTTTCAGATGTCTGCCTTTCCACTTCTTTGGGCATGGAATTCATTTTATCCTAGTATCATTGATACTGTACTTTGAATTGTTTTTGCTTGTATGGTTTTGCTGAACGTTTTCCATTCACAGATTCTTCTGGAACAGATTTTCTTTGGGTTTTGTGTACTTTTATTTCTAAGTTTGTTTGTTACATCCAGATCAGTTCGATTTTTTTGATGGTGCACCTCAGTGGAGTATAATTAAGCCCTGTGTGATAATTTTTGTCAGTACATAATGTTTCATGCACACTACTTGCATCAGTAGTTCAATTTTAATAGTTTATAGCTGCCAAGTAATTAATTTAAAAATGTTTTTCAGAATTTCATATGTAGTTCTAATTCCTATTTTCAGATGGAAAGCAAACAGAGCAAAAATTCACCAAAAAAAGCCCTAAAATAACTACTTCAGGTTATCTGGGACATGTTAAAATATCTTGAACCAGATGTCAGAAATTATAAAGTTATGAAATGTGTTACTAAATTGTAACCTTCTGTATAGTCTAGGCCATTCTATTGAAACACAATGGGGAGACAAGCTCAGATTTCTACAGAAGAGGAGTGTAACACAATTTTTGTGTTAATTTTTGTCTATGATTCTATAGTGGATAAGAATGTGGAGGTAGAGGATATTTAAATGATACATTTTTCAGATGAGGATTATTTCTTTCACATTAGAGAGATCCTTCTGTGTCTTACAGGATAAGATGCATCAAACAGAAGAAAATATATTATGAGACACAAGAACAACATACCATACTTTTCAGTTGTCTATAGATAATGAACAAAAAACATTGATAGCTCTTCCATTTTCTATTTTAATTGTTTTTAAGAATTCATTTATAAGGAGCTTTCTGTCCCATTTGGCTGACAAATGCTGATGTCTGAATCTTGATGCAATCGGCATCTTTTCCTCATACTAAATCATTCATGAATATTGCACTACTTTTAGACTCTTTATTCTGTCAATGACTTTGTGGTAAAAATAGAAATAGAGCTTTTTGATTTCAGCGATGCATTCGTAGTTGTTGCAGATTATTAGCTTTTTTAAATGCATAACTGATGGGTACTAATTTGACAGTCTTCAGGCTTTTAATCTGTTGGTAGTGTTTGCACTCTGATTTTAAAGGAATAATTTCATTACCTCTTTTAGTACTAAATGGAATAAGTAACTCTGCAACAGTAGATACATAGATATAAAACAGGAGTAGTTAAATAACATCTCCAAGAAAAAAGAAGAAAGATTATAAGCCACAAATATAACCAATTAAAAGAATCAGGGTTATTCAACTTTTATGAGAAGAAAAGGTAATATGTTATACAGTTAAACACTATATGGAACAAAGGAAGATAAGAACTGTCTCCCAACTCCTTATGTGATCTTTAATTAAGAAAAAATGTGCTTATAACAAGTAATAAGAACTTTATGCTTCAAGATGCATGCTGTGTAAGAGCTACAGAGCTTAAAGTTGAGGAAAATGTCAACCAGAAGAAAATTTGTTGCTGCCAGTAAGCCTTTTGAGGTGCAGAAATGTCTCTGCAGAACTAGCAAAGGCAGAAAAAGACAGGGATGCATCTTTATTTTAAAATAATCATAATTTTGAAAAGTGCTTATAAACAAAAGAGTTAGTAACAGTGAATCACTGACCTTTTTTAACTTCAATCAGGCTGAGAAGTTGAAGATAAAACATTTCAAGAAACCCTTTTTAGTGCTGGAAAGCTCAATGACAAATATAATGTATCCTCTGCCTTGTTTTTTTCAGAGAGGTTTTCACTTTTCTGCATTGCAGGAGATTTAGAAATAAAGCAATCTGCACTACTTGGGCTTTGCAATGAATCTGTATGAGAATTGCACTACTCAGAATTTTACTCTAAGATGTCTTAGCAGGGCTTGTCTAAATTTAATTGATAAAAGTAAGTAGATAAAGACAGGAATAAGTAGATAAAGACAGATATCTACCAAGTCTCATCAGAGTGTGACAATATATAAGGTTCAGTTTGTGGTCAGTTAGCTTTTAGATACCAAAAGCATTTTGTCCTTTTCCAGTGTTAAACCACTTACCATGATCGCTTGTGAGGAAAACGGAACATGTTTGGTTTCTTTTTTAATGTATGTTTACTGCTAAATGAGTTTAAAATGCAAGTCAAGAAATGAAAATGCTTACGTAGCAAGAAAAACAGAATTTAGATTATGTGGCAGGTTTTTGCTGTTGAAGAACAGGCAGCTGCTCCTTAGTGATTTCTCTTTTTATAGAATTGAAAGAGAAGAGATGAGCAAACTCTAATGGAAAAACCTTAATTTGAATGGTATGAGAATGTCTTTCACAGCAGAGGAAGCAAATTGTTGTATGAACTGTGTTTATTTTACTCAATATTTCTTTGATGAGAATTTGCCCTTCATTTAAAACTGCAGAACATTAACACAACACTTGGCTCCTACAGAAAAGGCTGTAATAAGTGATGGTAGTCACTTGCTTCTGGGTTCAAAGGAGCTGATCTACTTGGATGGAAGGGCATCACTTGCCTTTGGATTAGGGCTTTGCACAGGAACTGGGAGTGGGAGGCCCATGTTATGGAGTGCTTCTGGAATAAATTTAAATAACCACAAGGATATGGCTAAAAGATAGGAGCACTGTTGCCTTCTGGAAACTTCTGTCTCTAGTTTTCTTTGCTCTGTGTTGAGGGGCTGTAGATCACAGGTACAGTGCTATACTGTAAAATGAAGTACTGGAAAAAAGAACAAAGGAACACCACATCTGGTGAGATTTTACTTCAGCTGCTTGATGCTGGATTGTATAATTTTATTTATTTTCCTCTGTGGAAATCTAAAGCATAGTTCATATAAGCAACGGTCTTTTTTGTTTGACTCTTTCAATTGCACCCTTGAAAGACCAGTGGACTGTCTGAGTGGACAGTGAGAACTGGCTGAAAGGCAGATCCCAGAGAGTTTGTAATGAGTGGTACACTCCAGTGTCTGTCACTAGCAGTGTCCCCCAAGGTTCAGTACTGGGCCCAGTATTGTTTAACTTGTTCATCAGTGACTCAGACAAAGGGGCAGAGACCTCCTCAGCAAATTCCCTGATGGCACAAAGCTGGGAGGAGTGGCTGATACCCCAGAGGCTGTGCAGCCCTTCAGAGGGACCTCGACAGGGTGGAGAGAGGGGCAGAGAACAGTCTGAAATTCAACAAAGGCAAATTGCAGAGTCCTGCACCTGGAGAGGAATAACCCCGGGTACCAGTACAGTCTGAAGGCTGTCCTTCAGCAAAGCAGCTCTGTGGAGAAGGACCTGGAGATCCTGGTGGACAACAAGCTGACCATGAGCCAGCCAGTGTACCCTGGTGACCAAGAGGGCCAGGAGTGCATGGGGAACACCAGAGGTTGAGGGATGTGATCCTGCTCCTCCACTCATCCCTGGTGAGGCCACATCTGGAGTGTTGTCCAATTCTGGGCTCCTTAGTACCAGAGAGAGATGGAGCTCCTGGAGTGGGCCCAGCAGAGAGCTACAGAGGTGACTAAGGGACTGGAGCATCTTCCTTATCAGGACAGGCTGAGGGGCTGGGTCTGTTCAGGCTTGAGAAGAGACAACTGAGAGGGGACTTATTTTCTCAGTGGTGCTGATCAACAGGGCAAAGAGCAACAGGCAGAAACTGATGGGCATGAAGTTCCACCTGAATATGAGGAAAAACTGCTTTGTGGGTGACAGAGCACTGTTACAGATTGGACAGAGAGGTTGTGGAGTGTCCCTCACTGGAGATACTCAGGAACCATCTGGTTGCAATTCTATGCAGCGTGCTGTAGGATGATCCTACCTGAACAATAAGGTTGGACCAAGTGATCCACTGTAGTCTCTTCCAACAGTACCCGTTCTGTGATCAGGTCTTTAAGTATATACTAAAATTTAGGGAATTCTTGACAATTCAGGGAAATATTGTCCTTTTCTCACTTTACCTTTGTTTTTTTCCCACTCTCCACTTTCTTTGTTATCACCTTCTTCACTATCACTTTTGTTTTCATAGATGCTTTGCAAACTCATTTGTATATCTCATTGGTGTCTTTAGGGTCACATTGTGGGAATCATGCCATAATTTTGATCATTTTTCACGCACTTTTGCTGAACCTACTTTGTTTCTACTTCTTCATTTTTGGAGTACACAAAAGAGAGCTGGAGACAGTATTCCAGCTGAGGTGACATCATGAACATAAATAAACTCTCATAAGGATATCCTCTGTTTTATGCTAGGATCTTTCTAGAAATTCTTAATACCCCATTAAAATGTTTGGCTACCCTTAAACACTAGAGTGACATCTGCAGAAATTTACCTGTCATATTCATGTAATGATTAATGTTTTAGGGTGAAAAATTTTATACACTTAATTAGAGCTGCAGGGTTTGTTTGGTTTTACTACATGGATGTGGCTTCCCATGTACAAATATTATTGATGTACTGATATACTGAACTTGAAGGGTCCGCGTTAACATGAAAATATTTATGGCACCATTTATTGTCTTACGTGGACAGAGAAGTCTGAAGGGATTATTTATCAATTCCATAAATTCTTGAGAGACCTGAAAACACTAACACGAAAGCATTTGAAATGTAGTTTATGATGTTATATGAAATAGTGCATTTTAAATTTGTTAGCAAATAAGGTAGCAAAAAGACCCCAAAGCTGATATTGATCTCTGCAGCTCAGAGGCATTTACTAGCACAGATGTTCTCACCTGTTGCAAGCTGACAGCTCAAAAATACGTGTAACTTTGAATACAAGTGCTAATAACAACTGAGACAGTAAAATGTAATTATTGGGTGTTATTATACTATCACCTGTGCAGCTGCGAGGCGTAGACTGAATATTCTGCCACGTTCAATTAGAAGAAGATAAAAGTAGCGCTGGAGAACTGAGTCAGTTAAATGAGAATTTAAATCACTGCAACTACAGTGGCAATTGTAAAGTCATTCAACATCCAAGCCAACAAGACATGTTTCAAGACTAGCAAAGTGTGATTTTTTTTTCTGAATTTAGGTCACCAAAGCTAGTAATTTGGATGATATCTTAAGGGAGTGTTTGGCCTGTCAGGCAGATGTATGATTTCTTAATGCTTTTTGAGCAGTTATAGTCACTGGAAATGTATTGCCCTGGCAAATGGAGTAGAAGAAAACTACCTTCTCACTATGTTATCAACATTTGTCCCTTGTATGCACCTTGGCGCTTGCCATACTCTTCACTTTCTTATCCAGTCTCTAATAACTCCAAGCAGCATCTACCTACTCATTTAATATATCTTTTCATTGGAAATAGTTCCTGTGGGGCTGCAGCACCTTTTGTTTTAAGATATAAGTCATAGAGTAGTTATATTGTTTTGATTTCTGTTCTAGAAAAAAAGTCAGAGTGATGGTTAATCTCCCTTTATTGGTAAGAATTTGTTTTATATGTTAAGACTTCTACCTTTACCTTGTGAGCATAAAGGATGCACTAGTGCTATGGTGGTTGTTTGTGATCAGGCAACCTCTGGAGTCACAGGAGTTTCTGAGGTTTAAGAACTCAGAAGTGAGAATTTAAAAGCTGCTTAGAACTCCTGAATTTTAGCCATGTGTCAGATGGCATTTTCTATGCTATTTTCTGTGCTATCTGTCTTTGAATAAATTGATTTCTTAGAAAATAAATGTTCAGTTGGAGTAAATTAACTTAAAACACTGCCTAGAAGATTTTTATAGGCAAAGAAATTCATGCATTTCAGTAGAATGATGATAGTGAATCATCACTTAGTCTTGCCTACTGTGTAACACAAGCTATTTAATCCAGTAATGCTTGTAACACATCTATAGCTTCTGTTTTAAGAATGTGGCTACTGATTTAAAAGCTGAGACCAGTTCACTAATTAGCCTTCCCTTTCATATGAGCTGATAAGTTTCTGACTTGTTGATGTAGAGTTATCATCTGACAATTCCAGTCACTTTTGTGAGATTCACAGACTGAGCTGAGGCTGAAGGGCACCTCTATAGATTGTCCAGTTCAACCCGTCTGTTCAAGCAGGGTCACACAGAGGTGGTCAACCAAGACCATGTCCTGACAGCTTTTGGAAAGAAGTGTTTCTTGTTCTTCACATGGTGCCTGCTGTGTTTCCATTTGTGTAGATTGCCTCTTGTCCTGACATTAGGCATCACTGGGAACAGTCTGCTGCTTCTTCTTCATTCCTTTACATCAGGTATTTCCACACAGTCATAAGCTCCTCCCCAAGCTTTCTCTTTTTGAGGTTGAACAGTCCCAGCTCTGTCAGCCTTTCATCATAGGAGAGATGCTCCCCTAGTTTTATTTGTTGCACTTATTCTCCAAAGCCTATCTTTCTTGCAGCCCAGTTTCTTCAGAAATGTTCATTTATTTTCACTCTGCTATTTGACATTGAAGTGGCATATTCTATTGAATTCTCTCTCAGATTACCTTTTCCTTATTGTAAACACAGTTCTAGAGTCTATGCTAGAATTCCTTTGATCCCAGCTGATGCATAAAGTTGAAGTTTCCTTTCTACAATTCTACAAACATACATCAAGTAAAATGGAAAACTACTGCTCTTAAAATTGGAGTCTTATGTCAACCAAGCCACAGCAATCCAGGCTTGAAACTCCAGATGTCTTTTATTTGCCTTGTAAACAAAGAAATTGGACAACTCCACCAATTAATGTCAACTTAAAAAAAAACAACTGTCCTGTATAAGACAAGGCAACAGTGCTTGATTTTATCACAAAATACCAGCCTCGTAACTAAAGAATTTTTTTTCAGAATCCTCACACTCTTTTAAACTGTAACTTAGAAAATAGCACCCATAAACCCCACCAGCAGCACAGCCACCTCTCTCCAACCTCCATCCTGATTCCCCTTTATATTACATAGTTGGGTATTGCTGCCTAGGTCCAATTCATATTCCTGCAGCTTTAAGTTGTTCATTTGTATTTAATGCTGGAAAAAAATATTGATTCAAAATATAAATAAAAGCAATCACTTGAAAGAAGTTTGGGTTTTTTGGTTTTGTTTTTTTAATTTTTATTTGAAACATAAATGCAATTTTACATGCTTCACAGAGAAATGAAGGTAAACTTTAAATCAAGATGTTGCAAAACTCTAAATTTCAGGCTATAATATGTCATTAGCTGGAATGAATTTTTTTTTATTTCAGGCAGAGAAAATAGATTTAATTTCTTGAATTTTAAAATCTATTTTGCTTTTGCAAAATTATTTGTCTTACACACTGCTCTGTTTGATGAAAATAAAGTGAATTCTGAAAGGAAAAACATATTTAGGAAATTTGGTTGTTTTGTCTCAGGTTAAATATTGAATAAAATCTGACATATTAACAAGAAATGTTAATTGGGGGGTGAGTTTTGTACATGGAGTTGTAACAACTTAAAATGCATCATTATTTATCCCATGCCATGTCCTCACTTTAGAAATGAAATAAAACCTTAATTTTGACCTTGAGGAGAGAATACTCCATGTGAAGCAGATGGAATGTTGAAGTACAATTCGTAGTGGGTTTCCTCTTATCAGTGTAAAAAAATTTGAAAGATGATCACTTTAAACACTACTTTCTTATTGTCACTTTCTGAAACTTCCTTCTTTAAGTTAATAGAGTTAGGATGACGCTTATTAATATGCCTGGTGTTTGCTTTTATTTGCAACCTTGCTGATGGTGTCCTTGAGAGTGATTTGTTCTGATCAGCTGTCAAGAGGACCATACCATAAGTAGTGATTTAAAATAAAATAGAAACTATTTATTATTTATTTTAAATAGATGCTGTTTTAGCTGAAGGAATAGGTGCACAGTATTCTCTTCTGTTTATACAAGTAATGGCTACTCTTATAACTGGTGCATGACTTGCAGTCATCCAGCCCAACCTACTCAGCCTGGTCCTTCCAGAGCAGTCGGGTTTGGACTTGGGAATCTCCCTGAATGGAAAGTGTATTTGCAGCAAGATTATCTTCTCAGAAAATTCCATAACTTTTCTGAGCATCCCTGCAGCCTACATGACATGTCTAAAATTGCTGGCAGGTGAAAAGGTGATAAAGTACTTGAGGCTTTGTATCTAAAACCTCTGTGGATCCATAAACCATTACTGAAAGAAGGACTAAAAATGTTGTATTAATGATAATAGATGCTGAATTGCTTAAAAGTATCTTTAATAAGTAAACAACCTCATTTTACATCAACAACACTTTTAATGACTCTGTATTTTGCAGAAATGCTTTAGCTCAAAGAAGGAAAGACAAAGGTAATTACAGTATGACTACAACCAGAGTGGTAGAACAGAGTGGTGCTTTCATCATTAACTACCCTTTAGCAGAGATGGCTAAAGAAAACAAAGTATCTGGATTTGCCTAAATGGAGTATTAAAGAGAGAAGTAAAATAAACTAATAAAAAATGGCGTAATAGTAAATTCACCAGTAGAGTGGAGGGATTTTTTATGACTGCTGGTTTTGTCCCCTGAGATATTACAGACAATTCATCCAGAAGACTGTAACTCCATGTTGCATAAAGTTCCCTGTGGACATTCCCCTGGAGACCTGCCCTTCCAATGCTATTTTCTCTCCACACCAGCTGTGTCCTGGCAGCTCATCTTACTGTCAATAAGATTTTCCCATCCGTGGATTCCACTGAGCCATAGTGTCTGCTTTTACTGTTTTGTTTTGTTGGGTTATTTGGCTTTTGTTTTAACGTCTTGCAAGCTTGACTGTTCTGTTCTTCCTTCATGGAAGGACAAAAAGAGGTTAGAAAACTTTGTGATATCCTTCTGCATCTTGATTCCTCAACCTTCTTTTTAAGATTCTCTTTAACCTTGCTGTCTTGGAGGTCTAAAGTCCTAGGAATACTGTGACAAAGTTCATTCCAGAGCAGGGAGTGGCAGAGCTGCTCATTTGCTGAATGTCAGCATGCAGCTTTCCTCACAAGTTATTTCCTATTGAGAGGCAGCCTAAATGATTTCAGTGCTGCACCAGGAGTGTTTCAGTGTGCTGGGGACCTGAACTGGAATTTTTACCTGAGCCAACAGTTCTTGTCTCTGTGCATGCCACCCATACCTAGCTTAATGACTTATATCAGTTAGGGTATAGCTCCTGTTTTGTGCATCTGAGAGGGAATATTCGTCACAAACATGCACATGCATCAGATTTAAATCTGTGCTACTAGTAGTTATGTGGTAGGCAGTATAAATCTGAGTCCTTGCTCAGGTTTATTTTTTCAATCCAATCACATTATATTCCCGTCTCTCTTTTGACACTTAATTTTCATTTTAGCAGCACAGCAATTCCATGGTACCTTTCTTAAAACAGAAATATACTTCTGTTTCATAGTCATGGATGTAATACTGCCATGCAAAAGTTATAAAAAAAGCTGTATATTTTTTGCAGTCAATGTACTAGCATCTCTTAATTGTTCTAACAGCAAGGAAGGAGTTTCATGGAGACTAGGTTTTTCAATAGATGCTTTAAAATAGTCTGGTTAGGCAGAAAAAAGGTTTGGCAACATTTGCAATATATCAGTTTAGGGAGACTTTTTGAGCATCTACACTGCAACAGGGAATGAGAAACTTTGGCCATTTATTAGTGTTTCTGTCTTTATATCTGATAATGCTACCGTCTTGCATATATATCTATATGTATGTATGTGGACAGATATATCTTTATCATCAAACAAAGCCTAGGCAAATACAAAATCTGTCAGTTGCATAAAGGAAACATGCAATGTTTTGCCTTTCCTCTTATTTTGATAGAAAGTATCTCTAAATGGGCCATAAGTGTTCCCCTTCCTCACCTCATCTCCCCAAATCTTCCAATAATGAATCAAACTTATCATGACAGTTGCTTCTTATAAATATCATTTTCATTGCAGTGAAGTAAAAGCAAGTAGGAATTTTGGTTTTGCTAGTCTTGCTTTGAAACTCAACAACTCTGCTTATCACAAGCATTTGATTTGAAGAAAGTATGAATTGTGCTTTAGCAAAAGTACGTTCTTCAAAGTTCAGTTTTCTGAGGTGGTTTCCATAAAATTTTCTCAGTGATCTTTAGGCAGTCATGGTTCCCAATAAAAAAAACAGATATTTCTTAGTCTTTGTGATTTGAAAATACCAAGATTTGTCATATCCTAGAGGATTTCCAGAGTTCACCAGAACTGTTCTTTTTGCAGCATATGCATGATATTTTTTCCACCTAAAAATCCCTAAAATAACTTAGAAGCAGGAAGACAGATATCTGTTTACATATCTATTCCTAGTATTCTTGTCTAAACTTATCAGGTGATTTTCTTGAGTATGCACTTCTCAGTGACGTGCAGTACTTCAGGAAAGGAGAAAGTGAAGTAAGAAATTTCCTTTCATGCTGAACAAAATATTTTTAAGAATTGAAATTCTTTATACTTCTTCACAAAGAAATACAAATGAAACCGAAAATAATTTGATTTCTGAAGCTGGAGAGTTTGTCTTGTCCTCTACTCAATGATATTATGGCCAAGACTGGAAAACTTGAATTATTTATTCATAAAGATCTACATATTATCTGCTGAGACTGAAGTACAGATGTGTCCAAGATGGAAATGCTGAAAGTTGCACCATGTGTAGTTTGTAGGACATGTTTACAATGATATAGAAGTAAAATATTTTTGAGCATGTAGCCATTTTTGACAGCATCTGTTGAGATATAGTTATCTGCACAGGAGAAAATTCAGATAAGTGAATATATTTAATCTCTATTTTGGTTTCTATCTCTACAGGCTTGGTTTGATTGAAATAAAGATTCTGAATTAAGCACTAAAATGAGCTTAAGAATAGTGTTTTAAAGTCCTTATCATGCTAGATTGATTCAGGCACTTCAAAAATAACATGAATAGCAACAAGGCATAGCAATACCCTCATTGTTTCTCTGTTGACATATCAAAATCTGTTGCAGTGAGCAAAACTGAATTGTGGATGGACTTGGAAAACAAGGAGGGTGCATTGTAAAGAAATAGTTTGGATGGGGGAAGGAAAAGGGGAAAATAAGTCCTTCAAACCAGCTCTTTACCACGAGTGACAAACAGGTTGTCATTAAAAGACAAGTATAATTTTTATGATTAAAAAGGAGTTAAAAATCATTGTTGCCTAATTAATCATTATTCAAAAAGCTTATAGGAAAGAAGAAAATGTACGTACTGAGTTAGGATAATCATGAGAAAAAATATTTAGGAAAGGAATAAATAAACCTCCAAAAGTAGAAAGTAGGTTGGTTTCAATTAGATATTAGGGAGAAATTCTTTACTGTGAGGGTGGTGAGGCACTGGGACAGATTGCCCAGGGCAATTGTGGATGCCCTACCCCTGGAAGCGTTTAAGGCCATGTTGGATGGGGCGCTGAATAATCTGATCTAAAGGAAGGTGTCCCTGGTGTCCTGGTTCCATCCAGGGACAGGGTTAATGTGTCCAGTAGCTGAGAGGGAGCATGGCTAAGGGGGCATGGCCAGACCCGGGTGTTATTGGATACTACCCCATGTCCTTGCTAGGGCCAGGAGAAAGGGAGGAAAGGGAGAAGCTCTCTGGCTTGCAGGGAGAGTGTGTTCCTTTCAGGGGGAGAAAGCCTGGTGGGTGAATTGCTCCAGTGTTGTTTTATTTTACATTTGTCTTTTATTTTGTCTTGCAGCTTTTGTTATTGAATTGTTGCTGATACTCTTCATTTTCTTATCTCATTGTTGTTTCCAGTAAATTGTTTTTAGCTCTCTACCTTTTGTGCTTGCAGCTGAAGGGGGAGGGGAGCAAGCAGCTTGTGGTCTTTTAGTAGGAGTACTGAATTGGGAAAAACCTTTCCTAAACCATGGCATCTGTGCATGGCAGAGGGGTTGGGACTAGATGATCTTTTAGGTGCCTTCTAATCTAAACCATTCCGTGATTATATGCGTCTGAAATTAGTGCTCTACACCCAGTTAATAAGATAGTAATTAAATGTTGAACACTATTACTTTCGAGTCTGAAGTGTTGCAGTAACAGCTCATCTTTTTCGTACACCTTCCCAGCTTCTGATGAGGGTTGTGTAGTTTTTGTTGCTCCTTCTTTCAAGTGCTTATTAACAGCACTTCCTCTGAAGAGAAGATGATGCAGATCTGTCCAGTACTGTCCTGGAAGCAGCTTGGTATGCCCTGTACCCCTATCACTGTGGGACGGGGTCTGCCTTCTGCTTGCTCGACCTGGGGAAAGATCTCTTATCCAGATACAACATTCCACAAGGGCTTGCATGTCTGGGGAGAGGCAGGAACATTCTGGATGACTCCAATGAATTAATTGTTTCTTTCTTTATCAAAGGTCACAGTGTATACAGGTACAGGGGTGCATTTCTCAGGGAAATCACGTCGAAATGGTTTTCTAATCTCTTTTGTTCTCACCACAGAGGCAGAAGGCAGCAGAAGCAGCTGCTCTGTTAGTGCTGCTTATCATTAATCTTCAGTCAAGGTCTTTCAGTCTTTCTGAAATTGTCTTGAAATCTTCTGCAGTGAAAAGGCAAGACTTCTGGAGACACACTCTGCCTATGTCTGTATATTAATTAAATTTTGCATTCCTGTGTGAAGTTATTTGTCGGTCATGACTGATTGTGTGTAAATGTAATTTCAATAGAAATCCATTATTACTTTAATCCCATAGAGATAAGTGAATATTTCATTATTTTACTATGAAATCAAGTTTACAAGGTCACATTTTGTCCACTTCATTTTTGAAGTCACCAGTGACACCCTTGCTAAATCATGAAGGGTGCACAATATGAGTAGAGGTTTACAGGAAAAATAGTACACAATCATTTTTTTCTTCATTTATCTCAGGGACAGGTTAGACAGGAAGCACAGTCTCCATCAGCACACTGAGTGTGTCTGGAGTAGTAGTCATGATGTAGCATTAAGTGCTGGCATATGGTGACCTTCAGTGCTCAGTCTTGCACTTTAATGATCAGGGATTGGTGTTTACCAATTGCAGTGTGGGACTCTGTGTGTGTGTTATGTCTACATATCTATACACAGTTTCTGCAGACTTTTATTTTGCTTCACCAGTAGCTAATGACAACATACAGAAGGATCTGTCTTAGACAAGTATCAAAAGCAATATGTGTCCCATATGCATGAAGCTTGCAGGCTAAAGCAAAGTCTTTAGCGTTACTTTGGCAGTCATTTTTGGCAGAAAAAATTCCCAAATCATAAGATGCCTGAAAGTTAATTATACCAATCCTGTTAGAGAGTTTTATGCCAAGGAATAGGAGGTCTTGGGAAGCGTAGCATGTTGTGAAGTAACATATATTTTGCTATTGCTTGTGGAAAATAACAAGTACATTGCAGGCATTAATGAAGTAGAATCACAGAATACTTCCCCCTAAGGGGGCTAAATGGATTTTGGGGTTTATGGACACTGTACTTCCTCAGCCTTAATTGACAGACAACATTACTTTTGTCTACTAGTTTTAGTGACAATTTACTTGAAAAACAAACATGGGCAAATAGGTGGATAGGGAAAATAAAATATGCTTCCCTTTTCAGAAACACCAAAAAAGTCCTGACTGTACCTGAGTGGATTATTTATTTGTATTAGTTTTCCATACATTCATACAAGTATCATCTCTGGGTTTGCTATTTTTAATTAAAAATCTATTTGCATTTGCTATTGGCCTGACGTGACATAACATCCTATGCAGTCCTGATGGCAGCTCAGTAGGCTACCACAGACTCCCCAGCAGAGCAAATGCCAGCTCACACCCGCAGGCAGATGGGAAACTAAAACATGCATGTTATTTCCAAACCACTTTAAAAAATAACTTCCCTTACAGCATCAGATGAAAACATATTAAAGAAAAACTGTCTTTTTCCACATTTAGACAAATATGTTCTGTAAGACCAATTATGTCGAGTAATGTATCTGAACAAATATGCAGCAATTAGGACATTTTGTTGAGTGTATCTGTGGTGACAACCAATCATATCAAAGCCATATTAGTAGCAATCTTCTTTATTATTCTTTTTGCTTAAAAAGAAGATTTAAAAACATGAAAGCTGAAGAAAATATTTGGCACAATCTTACATTTTGTAACCTATTGTATACATTAAATTAAAGCCTAAGTAGTTATTGCTCACAAGGTACTTTAATCTGCCCTTAGTATCATCCTTGTGTTGTTTCATTTTGGGATGAATTCCATTAATTCATTTTGGCATGTTTCAGTTGTTCAACTGAATGTTCAGTTCAGTTCAACTTTTAAACATCATAAAACCAAAAATAAATGTAAAATTAAATTAAAAAAAACCAACAAACCAAACAACTAAACAAACCCCCAAACAAACCACAAATAAAAATCTGCTGTTCTGCTTCTGTCCCAAGGGAATGTGCTTTTACTTTGCTAAGATGCAGAAGTACCTTCTATAAAATCAGGTAGCTGTCATCTGCCATACCATGATTTTGGGACTTGCACATTAAAACAATTTTTCAGACTGTTCTGTTGCTATGCATCACAGACATACTGGTTTTATTTTATTTTATTTTATTGTGTTTTGTTTCTTTTTTTTTGGTGTGGTTTTTTTTTGTTTGGTTGGTTTTGGTTTTGTGTGTGTGTATATACTTGCTGTGTATCAGTAAAGATTCAGTTCCTTTAGAAGTACTTTGGCTTACCTGGTGATGCAGAAATAAAACATGGATAACACATAGTTAGTTGAATGTTGCCAAAGCACTGCCCAAAGGTAGTTTGCAAACTGTATTCAATGTGGGCTTCCACTGATGAGGAAAACAAAATATATATATATTTTTATAGAAACTAACTAAACTTATAAACTTTCATCTTGCTTCCTATGCTGTCAAAATTATTATGCTTAGAAATGGAAGTGATGAAAATATAAATCTTCATTCGTCTAGCATTTAAATTTTAAGAGATAGTATTTCTCTGGCTTTCTGACAATATATTGAAGTGGAAAAGTAGGCAATTGAAAGGGTTTTTTTGTGTTCTTTCTGCTTTACATCAGGCATAGACTGCAATCAAAATTATTTTATTCGACTTTTATTAATATATAGTATGTTTGTTTCTATTCATTTGACACTTTCTCAGTTTCTTTTCTTTCTAATGATAGACTACCCTAAGCCCTTTCTTAGAGCTGAGAAGCAAACATTGTGCTAATTAATGTATGGGACATTATTTAGAGCATAGATATGAAACAATATTTTCAGACTGGGATAGTGATCAATCTGAACTTAGAGGCACAGGCCTCAAAGATAGAAGTGATCACAGGATTCACTTAATCATAAAATCCCAAGATTTTAATGGTGTCTGGGTGCTTCAGTTTCTCATTAATTTTGCAAACTGCTGAGACTATGTATCCAGTGGAATATTTGCTCTTTAATAAAATTTAATTTTATTTCTGTAACCTTACAATCAGAATAGAGAAAAAAACCTCAGCAATCGTTATCTTTTCACCATAGCAATCTTAGTTGGAAAAGACTTTAAGTTAAAGAAATGCTATCTGTATTATTATTGGAAAAGTTCTTTTACTAATCTGATTTAAAGTTTTCTGAAATGGTGATTGTGCAACCTGCCTTCTCCAGTGATTGGCTGCCAGGGCTTTTTTATCATGTCTAACCGGAATCTTTCTTGTTGCAAACTAAACTAGTTATTTCCTTTTTTTTGAAAAATATTAAAGATTACTCTTGCTGCCTTTATGAACGAAGGCTTTTGCATTAAACATTCCTATTAGATCCCCTCTTTTTAGCAAGGTTAAAACTCTTTTTTTTTGGTTAAAGTTGTTTTTTTCTGGCCCTCTGGTCCTTTCTCATGCTCGTCTCTGGACATACTGTCTTTGGTCCACAGCCTCATTAAAGTCTTATTCATTAAGCTGAACCAATGTGGTTTTTTTTCAGCAAAAGCACTAATTTTCTGTTTTATGTTTGTGCAGGTGATTATTTTCGCCTGAAAATTTGATGGCTTGCCCATGTTTCAATTGAATTCCTGATTTAGTTGCAAGCTACTGCTTTATTTTGTTGAGATTTTGCTTATTAGTTCTAATTTTGAGCTTTAATTTGCTTATCACCCATCTTTACCTAGTGCTCTCTGTTGATTTAATATGCATGATCTGTGTTCAAAGGCTACTGAATAGCTAAAGTGATAATCCTATACTCAGACAAAGACCAAATTCCAGAATTCCATTCCCTGTCCCTCTGAGTTAGCTTTGCTTACTGAGAAGAGACCACTGAGAAGTTTTCTCTGGTTTGCTAATTTCTCTGCCATGAAAGGCAATTCTGGAATGTGAAGCACTTAAAACTGGAAACAGAAATACCAACAAACATCAAGAAATAGGGTGGCTTTTGAAGAAATATGCAAGAATATCCTCAAGGGGTTCCAGAAACGTTACAAGTTTGTGAGCATTTTCAGCTCTCTTATTCTGTGTTCAGCTAATTAGTACAGCTTGAACCACCAAGGAATGTCTGAATTTTGACCCTATCTTTACCTTTGTAAAGGAAACAACATCATAAATCTCAAAGAATTAGCTCAGCTCTCTGACCAACAGCAGAAGTACAAGGAGAAATGTGGTACTCAGATAAATGCTCAATCCTGCGTGGCCTGAATCCACAACTGAGCATGACACTTGAAAGTTTTGTGTTCAGAGATGAGTGATGAGAAGAATTTTTGTTCCAGAAAGGTTGATCTGCAAAGAAAGATCTAAAGACCTGAAGTTGTTAATGGCAGAGTCAGAAGGAAGAAGGCAGAGAGGCTTCAATATGAAAGAGCTGACTGTCAGGAGGTGGAGAGCAGAGGCAGGATCTTTCCAGCACTGCAGCGAGAAGGGAACAATTTGCCAAATTTATGGGTTTTCAGATTGTCTAAGAGAGAGAGCAGCCTGTCTGCCAGGAGAGCTGACGTCCCAGCCCAATTGTAGGATTCTCTGACTTGCTCCTGTTACACTGTTCTCCAGTACCTGACTTCATTCCTTCTTATCCCTGCATTTTTAAAGGCTCTTTCTGATCTTCTTTTCCTTTTGTAGATGCATCTGCATAATGATTTTATTATTTTCCATCATGGAAATATACTTTTTTAAACCTCTAACCTCTTCAAAATCCTGCAATCATTGGTTTGTACTCTTCAGGAATTACTTTTTCTGATTATCTCCCAAGCAATTTCTGCTCTGTATGCTGTATGAGGTTCCATTCACAGCAAGGAAATACAAACAAATCCCTCTCAGCAAAACAACATGTTCTTTACTCCATCCTTATTCTTGCATAGAATTTGTTAAACCAGCTAGTTCCTTCTTATACCATCCTTGCTCTTCGGTTATCATTTAGTTTCTTCCTCCTGTGTCTCATTTATTGTCTCATTCCTCCAGTAGGTGGAAAATTTCAGCTTTCTTTCAGACGTATTTTTCAGGTGGTGTTGTTTGTAGCTTTTATACTGACAGTACAATGCATGTCTGTATGGATCTGTTCTAAGTCTATAAAGTCAGAATCTCTTGGGGTTTTTCTAGTAGTACCTGTCCTGGTTTTGGGCAAATTTGGGGGAAAACCTCCAGAAGGAGCCCCCAGACAGCAAACCCCACGACTCCTCCCCCCCCACCCCACCGGGTTCGGGAAGAATTTCCTCGGAGAAGAGTGGGAGAAAAAACCTGTTTATTTAACAAGCAAGACACTCCCCAGCACAGGGAAAAAAGACAACACCAGCTGACAAGAAAAACTCTTTCACCGTTCTGAAGGGATGACAAACTCAGTCTCTCTGGCGAGTGGTCGCTCAGTTATCAGTCTCTGGCGCTGGGGATGACTGCTGCAGGTGACAAAGTGTAGCCTCCCGGTGTTTCTTGGGGTTCCCAGGTCCCCGTCCGTTCAGATGGTATCCAGGAGAGGGAGGGGACGGGGTGGAAGAGAAAACAGTCCAGGGAAAAAGTTGGACTGCCTAGCTGAACTAACTAATAAGCAAAAGCAAGGGCAAAGCGAAGGAAAGAAAAAGGCAGAAGCGAGCAAGCAGGCAAGCAAGCAAGCAAGCAAGCAAGCAGGCAAGCAAGCAAGCCGAGCTAAAACCTCTCCTAAACATAGACCATGGGGGAGGTGAGCCGGCTGATAATAAGACAAAACAAAGCTTCACTCTCAGACTCAGTCCTGGAAGCACAGGACATAATACCAAACATAATCAGGACACACGATTGGAGATAGAAACACCATAACATCACCCTAGGACATTCCACCCCTTATCTCCATATCGTGAACATACTAAACAGCATGTAAAAACTTCAGCAAGTAGAAATTTCCATCTTTCACTTATTCGGACACATTTTCTTCCATCTCACTTGCTCAAACCTTCGACACTTACACATTTCCTTCTATCTCACTTGCTCAGACCTTTGACACTTACATATTTCCTTCTGTCTCATGCTGCCTCACCCCACAATCAGATCTCCCTGAGGCACACATCGTGTTGTTCCATCTCTCTGCATTACCCACCATGTACAACCTGGTCCTTGAGCAAAGACAATCCCACGAATGGGTTTGTCTGTACTCGGGGCAGAATTGATCCAAACTGCCTTCCCCAACAAACCTCTGATATGTGCCACTGGGACTTTGTCTCCATCTACTATATTCAGGGACTTAGACTGGGCAGGGCCCGCTCGGTTGGTGGAACCCCGGGTGTTAACTAACCAAGTGGCCTTTGCTAAATGCTGCTCCCAGTTTTTGAATGATCCCCCACCCAATGCTCTCAAGGTGGTTTTTAACAGTCCATTGTACCTTTCCACCTTCCCTGCAGCTGGTGCATGGTAGGGGATATGGTACACCCACTCAATGCCATGTTCCCTAGCCCAAGTGTTGATAAGGCTATTCTTGAAATGAGTCCCATTGTCTGACTCAATCCTCTCAGGGGTGCCATGCCTCCAAAGGACCTGCTTTTCCAGGCCCAGGATGGTGTTACGGGCTGTAGCGTGAGACACAGGGTAGGTCTCCAACCATCCAGTGGTGGCTTCCACCATGGTCAGTACATAGCGCTTGCCCTGGCGGGTTTGAGGCAGTGTGATGTAGTCAATCTGCCAGGCCTCTCCATACTTGTACTTGGACCACCGCCCCCCATACCAGAGGGGCTTCACCCGCTTGGCTTGCTTGATGGCAGCGCACGTCTCACAGTCATGGATAACTTGAGAAATACTGTCCATGGTTAGATCCACCCCTCGGTCTCGTGCCCACTTATATGTGGCATCTCTGCCCTGATGACCTGAGGCATCATGGGCCCATCGAGCCAGGAACAACTCTCCCTTGTGTTCCCAATCAAGGTCTATCTTCGACACCCCTATCTTTGCAGCCTGATCTACCTGCTGATTGTTTTTCTGCTCTTCATTAGCCCTACTTCTGGGAACATGGGCATCTACATGGCGAACCTTCACAGGTAATTTCTCTAACCGGGTAGCGATATCTTTCCACTCTTCGGCAGCCCAAATTGGTTTTCCTCTACGCTGCCAGTTAGCCTCTTTCCATCTCTCCAACCATCCCCACAGAGCATTGGCTACCATCCATGAATCGGTATAAAGGTAAAGCTTTGGCCACTTCTCTCTTTCAGCAATGTCTAAGGCCAGTTGAACCGCTTTGAGTTCAGCAAGTTGACTGGATCCACCCTCTCCTTCAGTGGCCTCTGCTACCCGTCGCGTGGGGCTCCATACGGCTGCTTTCCACCTCCGATTCATCCCCACAATGCGACAGGAACCGTCGGTGAATAGAGCATAGCGTGTTTCCTCTGCTGGTAGTTGGTTATATGGTGGAGCTTCTTCAGCCCGTGTCACTGGTTCTTGTGCCTCATCTGTGATACCAAAACTTTCACCTTCAGGCCAATTTGTAATTACTTCCAAAATCCCAGGGCGATTCAGTTTTCCAATCCGGGTGCGCTGTGTAATGAGGGCAATCCACTTGCTCCATGTAGCACTGGTGGCATGGTGGGTTGAGGGAACCTTTCCTCTGAACATCCACCCCAGCACTGGTAGTCGGGGTGCCAGAAGGAGTTGTGCTTCTGTGCCAACCACCTCTGAGGCTGCTTGGACCCCTTCGTAGGCAGCCAAGATCTCCTTCTCTGTTGGGGTGTAGTTAGCTTCAGACCCTCTGTAGCTCCGACTCCAAAATCCTAATGGTCGGCCTCGAGTCTCACCAGGCACCTTCTGCCACAGGCTCCAGGACAGACCATGGTTCCCGGCTGCAGAGTAGAGCACGTTCTTCACATCTGGTCCCGTCCTGACTGGGCCAAGGGCTACTGCATGAGCAATTTCCTGCTTTATCTGGGCAAAAGCTTGTTGCTGCTCAGGGCCCCAATGGAAATCGTTCTTCTTGCGGGTGACCAGGTAAAGAGGGCTCACGATCTGACTGTACTCAGGAATGTGCATCCTCCAAAAACCTATGGCGCCTAAGAAAGCTTGTGTCTCCTTCTTGTTGGTTGGTGGGGACATAGCTGTGATTTTGTTGATGACATCAGTAGGAATCTGACGCCGTCCATCTTGCCACTTCACTCCCAGGAACTGGATCTCTCGAGCAGGTCCCTTAACTTTACTCTTCTTGATGGCGAAGCCGGCTTCCAGGAGGATTTGGATGATTCTCTCTCCTTTCTTGAACACTTCTGCTGCTGTGTTCCCCCACACAATGATATCATCAATATATTGTAAATGTTCTGGAGCCTCACCTTTTTCTAGTGTAGTCTGGATCAGTCCATGGCAGATAGTAGGACTGTGCTTCCACCCCTGGGGCAGTCGATTCCAGGTGTACTGCACTCCCCTCCATGTGAAAGCGAACTGAGGCCTGCACTCTGCTGCCAGAGGAATGGAGAAAAATGCATTGGCGATATCGATAGTGGCGTACCACTTTGCTGCCTTGGACTCCAGCTCGTACTGCAGTTCCAGCATGTCCGGCACGGCAGCGCTCAGTGGTGGAGTCACCTCATTCAATGCACGATAGTCTACGGTCAGTCTCCATTCTCCTTCCGATTTACGTACAGGCCAGATGGGGCTGTTGAAGGGTGAGTGGGTTTTGCTGACCACCCCTTGGCTCTCCAGCTCACGGATCATTTTATGGATGGGAACCACAGCATCTCGAGTTGTTCTGTATTGTCGGCGATGCACTATGGAAGTGGCAATTGGTACCTTTTGCTCTTCTCCTTTCAGAAGTCCTACAGTACTTGGATTCTCAGACAGTCCAGACAAGGTGTTCAATTGCTGGATGCCCTCTGTCACCACAGCTGCTATCCCAAATGCCCACCTGAATCCTTTTGGATCTTTAAAATACCCCCTTCGGAGGTAATCTATGCCCAAAATGCATGGGGCCTCTGGGCCAGTCACAATAGGATGTTTTTTCCATTCATGTCCAGTCAAGCTCACATCAGCTTCCACCAAGGTAAAGTCCTGTGATCCACCTGTCACACCAGCAATAGAAACAGATTCTGCCCCCACATATCTTGATGGGAGTAATGTGCATTGGGCACCAGTATCAACCAAAGCTTTATACTTTTGTGGTTCCGATGTGCCAGGCCAACGAATCCACACAGTCCAGAAGACACGATTTTCCCTCGCCTCTCCCTGGCTAGAGGCAGGGCCCCTCTAAGCCTGTTTATCCTTCTTTCCTTGGGCATATGTCTTAGAGGTTCCTTCAAGGGGATCAGATATATCATCATCATCATACTTGGCAGCTTGGCTACGGGCAACTGGAGCTGCTCTCCTTTTGGTGGAACTTCCTCTTTGGGTCTTGCCTTCCTTCAATTCACGCACCCGTTGTGCCAGAGCAGCAGTAGATTTTCCATCCCATCTCCTCATGTTTTCTCCGCAATCACGTAGGAAGAACCACAGCTCAGCTCGTGGGGTGTACCTCCTCTCCCCATCAGGGGAACGTCTGCGTTGGATACCAGGGCCTCTAATTTGTACTGCTGAGATTTGGAGAAGGTCCTCTTTAATCTCCTCCCTGAGTCTTTTATGATTCTCCTCTATCTTGTCTTCTAATTTCTGCAGACGTGTTTCCACAGCTGCAATTCTGGCATGTGTTGGGCCATGCACAGCATCTGCATATGCTCGGAGCTTCTTTGCCATATCAAGCACGGTCTCATCCCTCTCGTCCCGCTTCATTATTGCTAAAGCAGAAGCATATTCATGGGGCCCAAGTCGTACAAGTTTTCGCCACATCACAGATGTACATGGTACCAAGTCCGGATTCCTAGTTGTTATGTCATCTGAGAAGATAATCTCTGCCACTGCCATTTCTCTCAGGCGTTGGATCCCTTGTTCTATCGTCTTCCAGTGGGTCTGCTGCATATAAAGATCATCTGCACACAGGTATCTTTGTGCTACACTGTCCAGGACCCGTGCCCAGAGGCTGTGAGGGTTAGGCCCTCTCATCATTCCTTGGTCGATGACAGGATCATGTGACAGGGATCCCAAATGCCTGGCTTCAGTGCCATCCAGAATTGTAGCCTCGCCTGCAGCATCCCAAAGACGGACCAACCAACTAATTATAGACTCATCAGGTCGTCGGGTGTAATCCTTTCTTAGGCCACGGAGGTCCTTTAGGGAAAAAGACTCAATATTGGCCTCTGATCTTTTACCAGTTGCTTTGACTCCTGGTTTTATGTCAGGAGGCGTCGAGGGTCCTTCTCCTGCATCATCATCATCATCATCGTCCACTGGTCGATCAGTCTTGTCTGTGCACTTTCCACTTCTCGTGCTGGTAGCAACAGCCATTGGTTGAGGCTTACTGACAGGTTTAGCTGCTGGCTTAGGCTCACTGTCTGGTGTAGTTGTTGGCCTCGAGCCTGGGGTGTTGGCTGCAGCCTGAGTGACTGGGATAGTGGCTGATTTATCTGCCTGTCCCCCTTCCTCTGTCTGCTGCCCTACAGTATCTAGCAGGGTACGGTAAGCATATGCCAGGGCCCAGCTCACTGCAATGATCTTCTTCTCCTTAGAATTACCATGGCACTTCTCTTTCAGGTACTTTGCTACCTCAGCTGGGTTCTGAATTTGTTCACATGGAAAATCCCAGGATGTAGGGTCAGAAAATTCCTTTAAGATTTGGCCCATATCCTCCCATTTCCCACACCATTCAGGATTCCTCACGCCTGGCTCTACTCTGGGGTCAGGGGTCTCAGCCCCTCTAGAAATCTCAGCTCTCATTCTAGAGAAACTGCAGACTGTATAGAGAAAGCTTACTATATTAAACACCAGAAAGATGGTCTCTTTAACACTCAGGGGGAACTGAACATTCTCTAATAAGGATGTAACAAATTCAGAGGAGAAGAAGGAGAACAAAGGCTGAAAAGCCTCATCCCCTGCTTCTCCTCTAACAAACTGAGTGCACAACCACAACCAAGAACCATACATTCCTGGAACAGATTCCAGCACCTTTATAAATCTCCTGCAGGCCATTAAAACCAAGCCCAGCCCGATGGATATTTTGGTCAATGCCCCTCTGCTACAGAAACTACGCATTAGGGACAATACCGGAGCTATTTCTGGATAAGCAAATAAACCCAGGGACCACAAAGGTATTAGGACTTCAAAAAACCCTAGGGACCAGAATCCCATGCAGGCCTCCACCCCAAAAGACATGAATTCCAACAACATAGCCAATAACTGCTCTATATCAACACAAAAGAATTTGAACCAAATTATTATTATTAGAACAGGGTTTTTTCCCACTTTCTCGAGCCTCGAGTTGGGCGCCAATTTATTTGTCCTGGTTTTGGGCAAATTTGGGGGAAAACCTCCAGAAGGAGCCCCCAGACAGCAAACCCCACGACTCCTCCCCCCCCACCCCACCGGGTTCGGGAAGAATTTCCTCGGAGAAGAGTGGGAGAAAAAACCTGTTTATTTAACAAGCAAGACACTCCCCAGCACAGGGAAAAAAGACAACACCAGCTGACAAGAAAAACTCTTTCACCGTTCTGAAGGGATGACAAACTCAGTCTCTCTGGCGAGTGGTCGCTCAGTTATCAGTCTCTGGCGCTGGGGATGACTGCTGCAGGTGACAAAGTGTAGCCTCCCGGTGTTTCTTGGGGTTCCCAGGTCCCCGTCCGTTCAGATGGTATCCAGGAGAGGGAGGGGACGGGGTGGAAGAGAAAACAGTCCAGGGAAAAAGTTGGACTGCCTAGCTGAACTAACTAATAAGCAAAAGCAAGGGCAAAGCGAAGGAAAGAAAAAGGCAGAAGCGAGCAAGCAGGCAAGCAAGCAAGCAAGCAAGCAAGCAGGCAAGCAAGCAAGCCGAGCTAAAACCTCTCCTAAACATAGACCATGGGGGAGGTGAGCCGGCTGATAATAAGACAAAACAAAGCTTCACTCTCAGACTCAGTCCTGGAAGCACAGGACATAATACCAAACATAATCAGGACACACGATTGGAGATAGAAACACCATAACATCACCCTAGGACAGTACCTGAGACACAAAGCGGACAAAAACAAGCTTAAACTTCATTCTAGTGATATTAAAAATGTCAGGTAACTTTTTTTCCAAGAAAATGTATTCTGTGTTCCTCCCAAACTTCTCTCAGCCAAAGAAGAGTATTGCAGTCATGACTGAAATCCTCCAGTGAAAGATGTATTAGTGTATGTTCTGCTGAGTATAATGTTACCATTTTCCTCAATCTGCTTAATCATCACATGAATTCATGGTTCTAGTTTCGAGATCACAGCCAGCTGCTGTGGAAGTGCTGGTTGCAAACCAGTGGAGAGCTAGCAGCCAAACCTCTCTCTTTGTCCTTAACATAACCAGTAAACTGATAGACTCTCCAAGGCAACAGAAACCCAATGATGATATGAAACAACTTGTTATAACAATTTTATGAGATAATTCAAACATGGCATAGCATGCACATCTCATGTAGTATGTAGGAAGGCTTTGAGCATGTAAAACAAAAGCTATAGAAGCCGAATTTTCAAGGGGTCTCTACGTACAGTTGGTTGGTGTGTCCTTATGTACTGCTGGCACCAACATTTCTGCTTGTACACAGCCCTGAGCTGCTGTGACCTGAGAGGTGTCACATGCGGCTCCTGCTTAAACCTGACTTTTTGCATAAATCTGCTGCCAGCTGTGACTAGAAGTCACACTGTGAAAGTGTCCACTGCATCAGTGAGGTCAGGCTTGTAGAAGCAGTGGCTTCCACAGTTTCTTCCAAGATGTAAAAAGAGGAAGCAGAGTGGGCCAAGAAAGGGAGGTATGGAGCCTTGCATGACTTGTGATGACATTTTTGCTGCAGTGTACCATTCCTTGATGTAGTTGTGGTATCCCAGATGGTGTGAGGGGAAGATAATACTTGGAATTATAGAGTGGCATACGTCCTGTAAATCCTGACTTCTAGGCTATCGTTACAGAGGATAGGTATAATCTGGACAGAAAGGCAAAGTTACCTACCTGCTTTTCCTGCTTGTCATTTCGCTCTGGCTACTGACAGTTAAACAAATTAGTTCCCTGAGGGTGCCTGACTCTTCTCATGTGCTGCCTGCTGAAAGCCAAAGGCCATTTATGTGCTCTGTGCCATGTACTGGCTCAACGTAATTAGGAACTGCTAGTCTGAAAGTATCTATATCTGTTTTTCCTGGGTCTCCCAAAGCATGGCAGCATTTCTGAGAACACTCCAAAGGAGGAGAAACTGAATTGTTCCTGAGTGAGGATCTTCCATTTTGCTGTGATTTTTTGCTACCTCAACATATTCTTCAGGACTTAGAATTGCTTTGAAATGACAATAATTTGTGGTTGAATCTGAAAGAGCCACTGATGCAGGGTTTGGGGGAGGTGTGAAGAAAGCAGACTCTCATCTGCCAACCCTGCAGGATTCAACATACTGGTTCAACGAGCTCACAAATAGGATACTTTTATTTCAGTAAGATACCTCTCTGAAATCTAGGTAAATTATTTAGAAAGATAGAGGCTAACTTACAGTTAAATTTTATTATTTAGCTAAGAGGAAATAAACAAACACTTTTAATTTTTTTTATTATTATTATTCAAACCAAAATTCACATCCACACTAGCTTGTTAATTAGGGACTTATTCTTAGTAAGTGATTAACAAATTTATTTGAGTCATCACCCACAAGCTGGTTGGTGGGTACATGCCATCACATCCTCATTCGTACACAAACTCGCTCAGTTTCAACCCCTCACTGTTAGCTGCCACTGGCCCCGGAGGCATGGACTGAGCTGTCAGTCCTCAGGATTTAGTTGCAACATTCATGATATTTGGAGTTTTACTTATCACCTCAATTCCTGCATTTTGTGGTTATACAATGAATCTCCATCCTCCCTGAAAAAAATAATTTCTTAGGATTTTTTTTTTCTCTTCAATAAGTAGGTCAGGTTTAAATTATGGACCTTATAGAATAAGGGGGGGGGGGGAAGATATATCTCTGTGTTTGCTTTTTAATGTTATTTTAGTTGAAGAAGGGAAAAAGTGGGGTTTTTGATGCTTGATATTAGTAGTCCTATAAAAATTACTGATGGTTTGTTATTGATAAACTTGATTTGTTTACCTCCCATCCACAGTGGTAGACAATTTGCAATAGGTTACCTGGTTTCTTTTAGGTGATACCTCCGTTAATGATAAATTGCATGAATACTTGGCTTTTTTAATGCCACTCAAGATTCATCCCTCGTAAACCACTCAGGAGAAGCATTTTGCTATAGCCACAGAGAGATTGTGGCCTGTCTTTAGTAGATAGTTTCTCTTTGTTTAAATGTCCCTCTGAATTGTAGTTAAGACACGCTTCACTGGCATTACACTGCATCAGTGCCATGCCCATCCATCCATTTCGGGGGGGATTAGCTCTGTGCAAAGTTCATCAGTCATTTCTGCCATTGTAACTTGGCATGATTTGTACCAGTCTAATTGGGTCACAATTTCAGCTAATAATGATGGATACAAGCTTTTCAATCAGTGTGGGAGGAGGACGTGTGACCTTCTTATCTATTCCTCTGCTTTCTGAAAAACTTGTTTTCCAATTATTAACATCATACAAACATAAAACCTGCTGGGAAAAAAAGAAAGATATGGAAATGTGTGTTTCATTAAAATGTCTTCATCTAGTCATCTGTTAATGTGAGTATAATATTTTAATATGAAACTGCCAGGTAAATGTTACTTTTCAAATTTCTTTGATGGAAACTGGTAGTCCCCTCTGCAGATTCAGTTGCAACGTGCACACTTTTGAACTCCATTTTAATCTTTTTCCCCCCTCAGCATCATTATTAATTTATTGTCCCTCTGTATTCGGCACTGGTGAGGCTGCACCTCAAATCCCGTGTTTAATTTTGGGCCTCTAACTGTATGAAAGACATTGGGATGCTGAAACTTGTCCAGAGAAGGGCAGTGGAGCTTCTGAAGGGTCTGGAGAACAAGTCTTATGAGGAGTGGCTGAGGGAGCTGGGGCTGTTTAACCTGCAGGAAAAGAGAGTGAGGTGGCACCTTATCAGTCTCGACCTGGCAGGAGGTGGTGGCCAGGTTGGAGTTGGCCTCTTCTCCAGGTAACAAGCAACAGCACACAAGGAAATGGTGTCAAGTTGTGCCAGGGAAGGTTTAAGTTGGATATTGGAAAAAATTTCTTCACTGAAAGGGTGGTCTTCACTGAAAGGCACTGGAACAGAATGTCCGGGGAAGTAGTGGAATCACCATCCCTGAAAGTGTTCAAGAGATGTGTGAATATGGCTCTTGAGGACATAGACTAATAGTGAACATGGTGATAGTGCTAGGTTAACAGGTGGAATTGATGATCTTAGAGGTCTTTTCCAACCTTAATGTTTCTATGAGTTCAGAACTACCAGTACACCAGTGGTTTGCCAGATCCTGGTGTGAGCAAAGAAAAAAAGATACATTTTCCCTTCTGAGGCTACCTGGCTTTTGAAGGAGTACCTTTAAAAAATTTCAGTCACTGTAATAGGACATAAAAGAGTGTATGGTTTTTATTTAGAAGGGCTACTGTCAGTACATTCAGTTGTTTCTTCAACTAATAGGACCTCAGGAAAGTACTGGTAGTCTTTAAGTTATGTGAACACACAGGACAGTGGCCCTCTGGTTCTAAAACTGCAATGTAATATAAAACTCTCAAAGGCATATTTTGCAGATGAGATATTATCTGTGGGGTGCTTCTACTAACCTTTAAGCCTTATAACCTATTTATCCATTGTATTTTTATAATCCATTGGTCTGGGGTGGCTGTCATCATCTTAAAATGAAGCACAAGCCAGTTCTTTCCCTGGACTACTCTCATTTCCATTCTGGTGTGTCTGAATGTCTGCAGCATTGTACTCTGTGAGTGCATTTCTCATACTTAAAAATAGACTCAATAACTATCTTCCTTCTCTGCCTTTCGTTTTACAACTGCAGTAGCAGCTACATTTCCTGTCTCAATAGCACTTATGAAGCAATTAAGCAAATTTAGGACAGATTTTGCTACTGAATGCTAGACAGATTTTTCTTTATCCTCACTAGAACTTGTGCATGGACAGATTATACCCTAATGGCCTAGTTCTTTTTCTGCCCCTACAAGAAGCACTCTTCTCATTTTACACATGGGCCATTTGATTTGGTGCCACAAAATGAAATTGATGGAGCCGCTAATTGGTCACTTGTACTTAATTAGTATTAAAAAATTATTTATCTTTGTGTTGTATCTTCTGTAGTCTTCAATGACTACTGCTTGCGGTTACACAGCTGAAGGAAATTATTAGCAGGCAAAGTGTGGGCCTGTGGGAGCAGGTCCAGAAGAGAGCCATAAAGATGATCAGGAGGCTGGAACAGCTCTCCTGTGAACACAGGCTGAAAGAGTGCAGCCTGGAGAATCTGAGATCCAGTGAGATCTCATTGCAATCTTCCAAACATGAAGAAAAAGGAGGAGAGTGACTTTTTACGTGGGCAAATAGTGATAGGACAATGGGAAATAGTTTTAAACTAAAAGGGAAAAGCTTTAGGTTAGATGTTAGGAAGAAAATTTTTACTGTAAGGATAGTGAAGCACTAGAATGGGCTGCCCACAGAAGCTCCATCCCTGGAAGTGTTTGAGGCCAAATTGGGTGGGGCCTTGAGCAACCTGGTCTAGTGGGTTGCATCCCTGGCTGTGGGAGTATGGGTTGGAGCCAGACCCTTATAGTTCCTTCCAAACAAAGTTCTTCTTTGATTTTATGAAATTAGAAAGATTTATAAAAAGTGAAATAAAAATATTTGGAAAAAAAACCCAAAAGAGTTCCAACTGTAACAATTTTTAGTATTTCTGTAAAATCTCAGTGTTTCAATTAAGTTGAGGGAGAAAATAAACCTTTTTTTTTAATCGGGTAAAGTCAAGAAATCTTACCTAGAACCATGATTAAGTACATATTAACAAAGCTAAACTTATAAAAGATAAATAGAATATATATTATATAAATATATATTACTTATATAAATGTAAGTTTAAAAGGGCACACCAGTTGTAACAGTCCATTTCTGTATTTATGGCCATTACTAAATAGCGAAAACAATTATTCTGATTTATATCAGAATACCCCCAAAATAAACTATTACTTACACCATTCCTATAAATTACACTTCCTCCATAATAGCAATGAATATCAATATTCCATCCCCCCTCTGCTCATGCATTTTATTACTGAAAAGAGCTTTCTTTCTGAATTACAGAGGAAATATGTACTTTTGGAAGGAGCAGTTGTGCAGGAAGGATTCATTGTGCAGATTTGCACATTTCAAAACTGGTAGCAAAAATTTCTGCCATAGACATAGGGCTTGAGACACCTATGACTGTAAAACACCAGGATGATGTGTATGCAAACATAATTAAGTTTAGTCCTGGCAAGGGATTCTTGATTGGAACAGGACACAATTAGTACCATGGTACATGGTATGGGTAATACGTCATTAAATAATTGGAACATTGTGCAAAAGTCTGGCCAAAATATTCACACTGGTCAAACAGGAACAGCCCAAAAGAGATGAAAAAGAGAATGAGGGATTCCTGGGGGAAAAATGTTATAACTTGTTTAGTGAAATGATGATGAGAAAGAACATGGATATTTTCCAACTAGCTTCGATGCTCGTTATCTTTCTGTTCAAAGAGCAAATGCATGTAGAGGAGTCATAGAGCATTTAGATTTGAAGGTTTTAAAAAAGTTTCTAAACATCCAAAGAGCAAAGCTCTGCGATGACCTACATCAAGGGAGGTTGTGAGGGCAGAGAGATTGGGAATACTTATTGGCTCTGTGAAGACTCTGGAACTGTGTTTGTATAGGGAAAACACGTGTGCATGAATATACATATATGTGTGTATTCCCTGTATGTGGAATACCTGCCCAGCCTTGCTACTGGCTGGACCTGGGGGCACAGAGCTAGGACAGCCTTGCCTCTGTTGGGCCACTGGATTCAACAACTCTAATAAAGGTCATTAGGAGTTTCACAGAATAAATCCCCTGTTTCTGTGCAGGTCAAGGACGTTGGCAGTGTTTCTCATCTTTCTATGCCCTCATTTTGTGGCACATCATTGCTGAGTCAAAGGGGGTTTTACTACAAGTTTTCAGCTTAATGAAGTGTGTAGGGAATTTTCTGTGGATTTGGTTTATTGGAGCACGTGTTCTCTAGATTCTTCTTGCTGTGTGGTACCCTGCAGTTGCTGGATTGGGGCTTGATGAACAAGGTCTAATTTAATACAGCAGTGGGCAGATTTTACTGACTACACGCCACCAGCTGAAAGTGTTTTCCTCCTAAGTAGCTGGATTGCTTGGACTTTCTGTGTTGTACATAAGCTCAGGAAAGCAGCCCAAAAAAAAAAATTGTTGACCTCTCCTCCTCTTGGTAGTTGTAATAACAATATGTTCCTAAATTCAGCTCCTGTAGTGCCATACATCAGCAGTAGAGGACAAACTTCTCTCCCACTGGAGTAGAGAGAACACTCCCATTCATACAAAGCAGCGTGATCTTTGTCCTGCAGAAACATTCTTGATTTGCATTCAACTCTGTGAAGATCTGATATGATCAGATCTTTTTATTTCCCCATGCAAAATTGCAACCTGTTTTTTAACTTTTTTATATTATTTAATTTGGTTTACTAACAGTTTCATTGTTCTTTAACATATAAAGGTATTCCATTTCATCTTAGTAAATTTCATCCTGTTTTCTCCAGAGTAAGTCTTGCATTTACCATTATTCTGAATTATTCAACTGCATTTGTGAATCTTGGATCCCCTCTTATCTGTTATCTGCAAGTTTACATTTTATTTCGTCGAGTCCATAAGATAGAACAGCTGGAATAGTCTGTATATAAGCAGCATAATCCATAAGAAGTCATACGAAATTTTCATAGCAAATTTTCTTTTGCACTTTCCTACTGGTTTTATAACAACTGAATAGTCAGTCTGCTTAGGATGTTTGTTAGCCTGCTTACAAAATATCATAAGATGGTGTCAAAAACCTTGGTAAAAATGAGATGTGGCACTCCCCTTGTTTTTCCTTCAGATACAGAGATTGTTTTCTATCAAAAAGGATAACCTGACTGGTTTAGCATGACTTACCCTTTATGTTTATTATGAAGTCAGGAATGAAAAAGAAAAATAAATTGAAAACAGTCAGTTATGCACTAAAATTGTGTCCTTCAGCACCTGTTTAAATTTTTGGAAATCAAAATAGCCTTTAGTCATGATTTTTATAAGATGTCTCAATGCATCTCAAAGCACTAGTGTTAATGTCATATATTTAGGTGTATAATATATAAAATCTAAACCAAGCTAAGCAAAGACTTGTAAAAGAAAATGTTTAACCATTTCCAAAATGAAATTAAGAAATCGCATGCAATACATTTTTACATTAAGAAGGGTAAAAGTAAATAATTTCACTGGAATTCTTTAATTTAGAGAGAAATTCATCTTCTGGCAATAAAAAAATAAAAAATTTTTCAAAAATTCCCCATGGAATTTGCAGATATGATGAAACTTAAGGAAGGATTTGGCAGACTTTTTTCCTGATCTGTAGTGGAATAATGTTAAAATATTAGCTAAGGAAGGATCTGGCAAGCTTTTTTCCTGATCTGTAGTAGAATAATGTTAAAATATACTTCTATATTACAGGACTAATTTACTTCTATATAACAGGATTCAGGGATTGAATTACACTATATTTTTCATATTATATTACTTTTGAAAATTATGTCACTCTAATATTTCCTTGGACATCTCTTTATTGAGACATCATGGAGCAAATCCACAACCTGTTTATAGGGCTTAGAGCATTTTTGTTTTTATTTTTAATTTAGATTTAAAAATAAACAGCCCACAACAGATATCTTCACAACTAATGACAGTGATACCTGAATTAAAATTATCTACTCAGTCTCTCTGCTGCATTAAACTAATTTTCCAGCATTCAGAAGCAGAGCTTCTGTCTGTGTTCTCAGCATCCTTTGCTCACTGCGGTGTAGCTTTCAATATTTTCACGTTGCTCAAAATCTATGTGACTTTATTCACACGGTGCTGAGCCTGAGCTAATATTCCCTGCTGGGGGACTTAGCTGCAGCACAGAGCTCTGGCAGAATATCTCCTGGTATTGTAAGAATGACTTGTTAAACTCTATACATGTTGTTGACATAGCCGTGGTGTTTTGAAGCGCTGACTAATGCTTCCACAGCTGTAGGTAGCATCAGGCTCTTGGTTGTTATTATTAGGAAAGTTGCCAACATGTTGGGAATGTTTGTATGCACAGTGACTGTAGCCGAAGGTACTCTGTTGTTAGGCACCACTATTACAAATGTTCCTAAAAGTTCTGGTCCCTCATAACCATAACCCCAGCTGACTGTGGAAGCATTGGCAAAAAGCACCTTAGATATTACAAGCAACACCCATATGCCAACGTTTGCTGCTAAGTGAAATTGTTACTCGCGCTACCAAGTTCCTGGAACTGCTTGTAACAGCTGTGAACCCCAAAGTCGGTGATTTATGTCAGCTCCAAGCATTGCTGGATGCCTGGCAGAGCTTGGAACAGCCAGGAATGCTGAAGGGCAGGGCTCCTGATGGCTGCGAGCATTGCTGGCTTCCCAGCAACAAATGTAACAGCCACGCATCCTAAAGGCTGGAGTCGCAGCATCTTCTCTTTTGGCCATTTCTGCTTGGCTCCCATGAAATCTCATTGCCAAGATGAAACCTGAGGAATTTTTAGAATGTCTATATAGTTATTTTTATTGGTAAGCTTCATTATGAGAATTTATTTTTTTTTTTCTAATATAGTTTATGGTTGTCCTTGCATTTTCAAGAAAGAAGGGGGCTGGAATCTGAGCATGGCCATACTCTTTATTTATTGCCAGAGGATGGGGATGGACTTTTTTGAAACCACATATAAAATTCTTATCCTGGGAGCAATTCCATGCTATTTCCTATAATTGAAAGCTCATAATTGAAAGCTGCCTAAGAATTAGAGATTTAGCTTCAACTAAGCATTGCCAGAGTTTTCTCACTGTGCCAGCAAGTTGCACCCTCTGCTTGTTGTCTCTTTGGGAAGCTGCAGTGAATATAGGAAGAATTAGTAATGAACCATAAGCCTTTAAAGACTTCAATCTGTATGCATATAAAAGGTCAGTGAATAGGCCAGTTGTCCTACGGTATTTTATATGTCATGCTGCTACACATCCTAAGGCATGTGTATAATAGAATCATAGAATTGTTAAGGTTGGAAAAGACCTCTTCATCAAGTCCAGCTGTTATCCCACCACCTCCAGGTTCACCATTAAACCATGCCCACTAATTAAAATATCTCTAATATTGCCAATGGAATACACAAAATTTTTAATCAATTTAGGGCTGTAACAGTTTAAAACCCAGTATTTACCCATGAATATCTATCTTTTTGTTCGTAGAAGGAATCTTTCCACTGTCTCTGCCAAAATTATGTTACTAATCCTTGGGCTGCTAAGCAGCTGTACTCAGATCTTGCAATCCTGACTTCTTATCAGATACACAGAATAAGATAACGAGTACTCTGTATTCCTCAGCCAGTTAAAATGGTGCCAGTCATGAGCTCCTGTGAACTTTTGCTAAAAGAGTAATTTATTCACTCTGTTTTCTAAGCAAGAGCTATGTAGCATAAAATGCAACATGAAAGCAACAGGTTCAAAATCAAGTGGAAGACCTGGTTCCTCAAGTAAACTGTGCTTAATCTGTGCATTTCTGCTGTGGATTATTATGTGGGCCAAAAACTGCACCTTCAAATAGTAGCTGAACTAGATATATTAATGGAAGGGGAAAAAAATGTGTGAGGAATATTAAATCCAAAGGCAACAGAAATAGCCAAATAAATTCATGAGCTGCAAATTTCTGGAGGTTGGGAGTTCCCTTTGTAAATGTCTCTAGCAGTGGAGACTGCTAGATATCTGAGATATCTGAGAGCAGGTATCAAAAAGCACAGAGACCTGGGAGAGAGCAGACACAGAGGTGAAGGAAGCAACAGTGTGTATCCTTGCTTTGACCTGGTATGGCCATTGCTCTGATATGCTGAGCTTTTTCCAGCTGGAGCATGTAGCTCGAGCAAAGTGGATCCCCACGTAGGATGTTTGCCTTCCTTTGTGAATAACTTGATTGAATTAATTTGAATGAACAAATTTGAATGTTGTGTGGATTTTTCCCATTCATCTCCTCAGACTGTCAGCTTTCAAGCCTTCATGAAGAGGAGTGAAATGATAACAAATTTATGGCTGATTATCTTAAGTGAAATCTAAAGCTACTCTCTTATCCACAGCTCTTAGATGCATGGCAGCTTCTGAGTGCAGAAGCAATGAGAGAGCTGCATTTGTAGGACTTGTGAATTTGCATTTGAGAAATCATGTATTGGAATTATGTGACTCAAGTAACACCGTTTTTTGAATGACAGCCATTTAAATAAGGAGACAGTAAGCTGGCTATCTGAATTGGAATACTGCATATACAGAAAGAATGCAAAGGATGAGGTTGCACATGGTCAGTTTGGATTAAGTAAAGATATTTTCTGTATAACTCGGTGTGAATAATAGGGCTGGGGGGCATCATTCTGATGGAATGTTTCCTCAACTATCAATTTGTTGTCAGAGAAGAAAACAGAGGTATATACCACACATATTCTGTATTAGAGTTTTAACTTGCAACTGGACCTTAGTTATTCTTGAAAGGCATCTTTATGACTCTTTTACTTCACTGGTGGCATTTTTCAGTTTTAATTTTTTAAAATCAAGAATATTTTGAGAAGATAAACAAACAAGTATGTGTGTAAGCATTTAAAATACATTGTTTTGTATTTAGACCACAGAGGTTGAAAATGGGGCCAATGACTGTAACATCTTCAGTAATCACTTGGATGATGGAGTAGGGTGGACCCTCATCAGATTTGCAGGTGTGAAAAAATCAGGATGAATTGTTGGTACACCAGATGTGCCATTGGGTTGTGCTGCCATTCTGTGGCATGCCAGAAGGCTGGAGACCTTGGCCAGCAAGACTCTTGTAAAGCCAAGCAAAGGCACACGCCAAGTCCTGCCCCTGGGGAGGAAGAAACCCCAGGTACTCACCTGTACAGGCTGGGTGGTGTTTGGCTGGAAAGCCACATTCCAGTAAAGGTCCTGGGATTCTGTGAACACCTAGAGGAATATGAGCCAGCAAAGTACTTTTAGAATACAGGCAGCCAGGAGAAGCCAGATTGCACTAGGGAAAGCGCTAGCACAAGATCAAAGAAGGTGAGTGAGTCTTCTTGACTGCTCAGCCCTGACTGGAGCACATCTGCTCCACACAGTCTGTCCACACTGGGCTCCCCAAAAAAGGGAGACATGGACATACTGGAGCAAGTCTAGCAAAGACCTCTGCAAGGATGAAGGTACTTGGGCATCTATCATATGAGGAGACCCTAAGAGAGTTGTGACTGTTTAGCCTAAAGAGGTGAAGACTCAGAATCTTCCCAAGAATGCCTGGAAGTTGTGGCTCACACACTCATAACAGGTTCTCATTACGAATCCCAGCTGTGCTCTGCAGCAGCAGCTTGAGCCCCCATTAACACCAGGTTTGGGGGGCCAGCCACGAGGGCAGAGGTGACTCCCTTAACTCTCAAAACACAGGGATATATGTCCTGCTGGTGTCTGCTCCTTCTCTGATCAGTGGTGAGGTGGGGGCTAGGGAAAGAGGGATCGCTGCAGAGGAAGGCAAGGGACAGATCAACCAGGGCAGGCACCACTTTCTCCAGCCCTTTCAGTTGCTGGGCTGTTTGTTCTCCTCTCACCTTTGTATCACATCTTCTCCAGGGAAGAGCTTCTGGTTCTTGCCTCTTCCGAGAAGAATGGGATGGCTATTTTGTGTCTTTGTATTGCAAGTCTCAAGTAGGAGGCAGATATTGCATATTGCAGGAGAAAAAGGAGAGGTAAGAAGACATAAGGGGGAGAGAGTCTGTTCCCAGCCTCCCCCCAAAAAATTGAAGTGGCCTTTCACTCTTTGAAAGCTGTTGTGAAGCAGTGCTATACCCTTCTGAAATAAGCACCCAGAAACCATAAATACCCAGAAGCTCTAATATTCCATTTGGATATGCTGCCCTTCCCTGCCACTTCCTGACCAACTCCCTTCCAGCAACTACACTGACCTGAGTCCTGCAGGCTCAGAACTTGAATAAATGCATGGTTTTACTGGCAGTGAGAGATAGAGGCTCTCAACACAGGAATATTGTGTATTTATGTATAGCTCATGAGTTCTCAATAATATCAATAAGTAATGGAATCAAAATTTCTGAATTATTGTAAAGTTTTTGTGAATACAGAAAACATCTTTTCCATCAGCAATAGGACATTCCATTTTTATTTCACCAGTAACTTGAATGTAGACATATAGCACAAAAGGACTTAAGACAACTACAATTTGAATGGCATCCTGAAGGTGACAACATGACAACAACGGTTTAGAGATTGAGAGTATAATATTTTCATGTTTTTTTCCTGGATCCACTAATACAAAACACATCCAGACCATATATTTTTAAGACTTTATGCTGTTTTGCTTCTTTGGTTCACTCCTACTACTTTTTGATGGCTCCTACTTTCCAGGCAAGCTTCATAACTCTGGTGCACCATTTGTGCAAAGAACAGTGAGAAAGCCTTCTACCCATCTGCCTCTTTTGTATATTTAGCTGGCTGTCATGGGAGAAAATGGTTTCTGAATTCCCAAACCAAAAATCACTAGATTTGTTTGCAGTATCTGTCCAGTGTCTTTTTCCCCTCAATTTTACCCCATTGCTTCTGCAAAGCCTTGCCATTTAGTGTATAAAGCGTTAAGTTAAAGCTATTGCCTCTTCTCATTGATTTAGTCATTTAAAGTATATTTCTTGTTGTATTTCAACTGTGTTGCACTTATCTTTGGTCAAGCACGACTTGCAGAAAATGAGCAGCAGAGGGTGAGTGCTTCCCTGTGGCTGACTGTGAGAGCTCAAGTGCCATGCAGCAGCTGGGATATAGCAGGGTCTTTTTCCAGCTGCAGCCTTGGTTGTGTGGGTGTATGTACAAAATCCTGAAAGGAGCAGTTGAAAGTATGTGGGCATTGTTTTTTTGGCTACTGCTTGAGGTTTAAGGTAAATGACATTGTTGGTCATAGAGGGAGGTTATACTGGTGTGGCATGTGATGGCATTGCATGCTTAACAGCACTACAAAAAAAACACTGGCTCAAATGGCAATTCTTACTCAAAAAAGTAAACAGCTGCCCCATCAGTTGCTTTGGATAGTTTATATACAAGTGGGAGTATTATGCTATGATGAAATATGTGGTAAGAATAAGGTTAAACTGTTTTGAAACACCTGACCTGAATCTCCAAGTAATTTTAAGGTTGAGAGAGATTGCAGTGAAAATTCAGTTATCTAAAGTCTTAGCACTATGCTAAGAAAATTACAGTGAAGATATGGAACCACTTGAAAATTCTGTGATATCTGTATTTTCCTTTACTGTGATCTCTGAAGAATTAAGGCACTGTCAGATTTACTTACCATTTAGTTTAACCTTTTAAAGAGATCAAATGCCTAAAAATCCTCAGGGGTTAGGAGGCCAAAGTGTCTTCTAGGTGGCTCACTGCTTCCCCTCATGCTTTAATATCTATATAGGTCTGATAATTTTTGTGTTATTCATTCGACCAAGTGCAATGTAGGTGGTTGCATCTGATACAGTCACTGAAGTCTCCCACTGGTGCCTGCAGCAGTTAGTAGCAGATGCTTCTAGGGAGTGATTCATCTCATCTTAAGGTTTACCCTAGGCAAGTCAATATAAGTTATGACATACCAATATAAATCACATCAAATTTGAAGTTTTACACTTTATTAAATACATTGAGATGTAAAATTTCTCACATAAACTTAAAAATAGTCTTGGAAAGCACATGCTATCCTCTACTTTCAGTTTTTGATGTCCTCATGACACAGTTTTTTCAGTTTCTTCTTCATTTTCCATGCTGTCTGTCCATGTGAAGAACAGCACTTCCTCTTTTCTTTTGTCTATCTCATGGTGTCTTATGCAATTCTTGCTCTTGGTAATTTCCTCATAAGGTTTCCTCCATGCTTTTTATCTACAGAGTTTTGTTTTGGAATGGGTCAAGAGGTTGTATTCAAGCTGACTGCCTGCCTTCTGGTCACTGCTGATCTGTACTCTGGGACATACTTTTCTGCTCAGAGTAATCTGAATTTCTCTACAAGGGGAAAATCAGGAGTCCAATAAGCTGGAGAATAAAATAACTATTGGTATGTAGAAAGAAGAGCTGTCAAATCCAGTAACTTATGGATAGTAAACTGGATGAATCTGATGCTAAATAAATTAAGAAAAGATAAAAAGAAGATAATGCCCTATTCATTTCTAGGTGTTTCTGTGAACTAGATGCAAAGGCACCATATGCATATTAGGAAAAGTATCTTCATTTTTACTACAGCTCTGTCAGAGTGCTAGTCTGTCACTTGTGGTTACCTTCTCTTTTCTTATTGGATAAGTGCAAAAATGTACCAGGAGTTGTCCCAAAGATGTGGGTCTCTTTAGTAGTTTTATTTGAAGGGATGAAAAATAAATTTGATGTTCATTTAAGAAATTTAGCTGTTCAACTTCAGAGAAGTTCTGAGTAACCTGCTTGTAAAACAGACAGTGAATATAACGAAGCTTATTTTGTTTTTCACCCAAATACACAGTGCATTGGTTGTTAGTGCATCCCTTGATATATATTTTTTTTAGAAAGCTGATGTTATTTTATCTGCAGGAAGTACTTCAAAATTCATAGTGAAAATATGAATTTTTCATATATAATAAAGTTCATATATAAAAGTTTCATCTATAATAAAGTTCATATAAATAAAGTATAATTCCTCAGGCAAAGCAAAACAGATCACCAGTTTAATTCCTGAATCTCCAGGTGAATATGAACGGTTTATATTTTCAGATCTGGAATTGCACTGGTCACCTGTCACAGATGCTTTTCATTTCCCCTGTTGTCTGTACCATCATGAGTTTGTCCCATGCAGCGGCAGTAAAAATAGAAGACAAGTTCAAATTTATCAGGAATATGTCCAAGACCAGTGTTTGAAAAAGAACAAAATAACTCAGTACTACCAAAATAACAGAAGCTTAAATCAGTAAGCTCTTGAGACTAAGTAGACAAAGCCATAAGATATGTGGTAAAAAACCCAATAAAATAAAGAAGCCCATCCCACACAAATATTAACAATTTGGTCAGAAATGTTGTATAAAAATAAATGGCAATTCAGAAAACACTGTGTCACAAATAAGAGAGCTGAGAAGAGGCAAGTGACTTCAACAATCTCAACTTATTCACTGCACATAGAAGTGAGTAATAAATAATGAAATGCATGAGATTGAATTAGGAGAGATGATGCTTAAAACAGCTTCCAAAACTAATAAGCAGTACCAAACTCTAATGCATGTCTGACTTTTCATATGTGAGTTCCTTCTCTCAAATCAATATTGAAATATTTAAAATTAAACTATATTCTCAAGCACTTTCCTGGCTCCGTGACAAAGATTGAGCACAAAGCTATTCCTTGCATGGGAAGAATTAAGGCTACATTGGATTTAGTACTGCATATGGATATGGAGCGATTTAGTTCTGTTTCTATCTCACCTGGATGAATGTAAGTTATGGAAAATATTGTAGGAAGAGCAGGTTGATAAGGACTATTTTCAGGAATAGATGGGATCGTAGTGAACAGTTTTATGGAGTGACAAAAAAGATAATGAGGTCTAGAAAAAACATTCAGCTTTCAGCCTGCAGGAACTAGGGCGATAGCAGCAGCTAAGGAAAAATGGCTGAGAGATCTAATTGAAGTGTGCATAATCTTAAATGGTGTAGATAATCTTAATGCTTTGTACCCAGCATGCATTCAAAGACCAGGGGCAAGTACTGTGCTTAAAATCAAATGCAGGCATAAAGAAACACTTATTAAATTAATAGTAACTGCTGAAATGACCTGCAAGGCATAGGTATTGAGAAAAACACATCGAGGGCTCCTGGGGCAACAATTAGGTTATGTCCTGCAGCCATCAGCATTGGAAGGAAACATTCATGGCTTCTTCCACTTCCTCGCTGACATTCGAGAGGGGATTTTTGTTTTGTAACTGTACTTGAACTAAGACTGTTTGACATTTTTTATTTCATAAAAGTAGATTATAATGCCTCATTAGATTTTTTTACAAACTCTTACAGATTAAAAAACACAGAATGCAGCTTTAAGTCGACAGTTTTGTGATTTAGGTTGTCTGAATATATCTGCATTAGCATTTCCTAGCTGCATATGTTGCTGAAAGGTTTTGTACATGTAGATTCCCATCCAGAGCATCTTGTTAAAATCTGTGCTGACCGTAGATTAAAAAAAAAAGCATAAAATATGCATGATCTTGGTTATTTCTTAGAGGAGGATCAACAACATATTTGACATTTTAATGCCAAATATATTATAATCATAATTGTGATTGACATTTCTGCTGAAGGTTTTTAGTGGCAATGTAACCCAAATTGCCCTTGCTGCTGGGCAAGCAGAATTTATTTTGCTGGCAACGTCTGTTGGCAAAAAAAATTCCTGAATTTTTACCAGTTTTTTTCAACATCTCTCCTCCAGCTATCCCTTGATTTCTGTGGCATAGCCCTTCTTATCCAGTATTAAAGGCACAGTTCCAGATGACTGATGTCAGATTACTCTCTGAGCACTTCTGGTGGGATGCAACTGCAGCATGCAGTGCTGAGATATCAGAAAAGTTACAGAGCTGAAAGAAAAGGCAAATTAGTCCAGGCTGAGTGTAGAATTAGTGGGTATTGGGTATTGCTATATTGGGTATATATTATGGGGTATTGCTCCCAGGACCTGATAAGTCATCTCTGAGCTAGGCTGTTCTATGTAGAATAAACAGTATCTTCATGCATTACTACATTGCATAATGAGCTTGTCACCTGTTTTAGCCTGAAAAATTTGGGATTTCTTGCTTAGGTTTGAAACCAGAGAGTGAAGAAATAAACAAATCATCAATTCACAGCTTAGAACTATGGAAAAAAGTATTTTTGTAAAGATTTTAGTAAATCTTGAGCTAACATGATGTGCCTTATTTCTTAAGATGTTGTATCCCAGTAAAAGAAATAAAGATGGAAAGAACTGAATTGAGACTGTATTGGAGCATCCATTCCACAGAAGAACTGGGAAATTTTAATCTTAAAGCTCACCAATGGCCCTGCTCCATATTCCCAATAGAGTGAAGGGTTCATATTGTCCCAAGAACAATATTGCACATCTAAGGTGTCTTTCTATTGGATGGATTGATTTCTCTCTTTTCATCATTTATAGGCAGAAGAAAAAATAATAAAACAGATATTTAAAGAACAAATGTAGATAGAACAGCTGTAGTTTTAGCATGTGTTAGCTGGATGAAATCTGACAAACAAATAATACTAATAGAATGATAATAGTCTTGGGCAGCCAGCCAGGAACACAGTGTTGTGAATAGGTCTGGAAAGTTGTTTTGTTTTGTTTTGTTTTTTTAATGGCTTATGTCAATACAGCCTGTTTTATCAAAGGTGAAATATTTTATGAGGTTGTTGGTTTCCACTAGATTTTGAGGATCATCTGTTATAGACAAGAAACAAGGAAATTGGGTACCAAGGGTATGAGTGTAGGAAACTTTGCTTGGTTTGGGATAAACAATAATGCTGTGACTGAAGTAGAACAGGGATTTGAAGCTGAATTCTGATATAATCCAGGCCAGTAGCCAAATGCTAAGCAACTGAATGTGACAGACAAAAATACACAGTCTTCTTTTGCAATGCAGTTCCATTTTTGAAAATGCTCAAAAGATTTTGTCTCCTATTCTGCTTGGAAATTGAAACAAAATTTGCAGCAACTTCAGTAGATCTGGCATTTAATTGCAACGTTCTGTTCAACCTGTAGCAATAAGCAGAACACGTTAGGTGCAAATTATTTGTGTTTAATATTGAGCTGAAACTAGTTTCTGGAGCGTAGAAAAAGGAATTAATTATTTTTTAGACTCTGATAGATCTTTTCAAATGAATGGTCAGAAAACATATGCAATAAAAAGAGGATGACAATTGTTTATTTTCCATTAATAATGAAAGAATCAAGTTAAGCCTGATGATAAATTTTTAATTTTGGATGAGATCATCTGTTGGAGATGATTCTGCCTCATGTTCACCTGATTACCTTCTGAAACTCTGAACCCTAGTTTCTATTAACTTTACTGATTGCACTGTTGACCATCGAATTGAAGGACATTTTCCATAACTCCATCATATACTTCCTTGGCATGTCTCAGAAGTAAGGTTAATGTCATAGGTTTGTGAGGCAGTATTTATTAGAACTTAAAATGGATCCCATTACTTGGACATGAATTTGATATGTAACTATATTTTACTCTGAACACTAATAACTACTCTATTTCCTGTTCACCAGAAATATTGTTCAAAGAATTCTTTTAACTTATTTTTTTTTCCTCTAAAGTTCATAAATGTAGGCTCTTGATGATGTGAACAGATGCATGGAAATTAATATTCTATGTTGAGAGGCAGATGAAGCAGTAGTGCTAATGTCTAGATTGTTTTCTTCCTTTTTTTTTTTTTTTTTTTTAATTTTCCAGCAGATCTGCTGGAATTTTCAGCTACTGTTAATCCTTTCCATGACTTGAAGACAAAAAAGCACCTGTCAGCTGAGAATGGGTTCATAGAATCATAGAATGGCTTGAGTTGAAGGGGACCTTAAGGATCATCTAGTTCAAGACCCCTGCCACGGGTAGGGACACCTACTAAATCATCTTGCTCCAAACCTTATTCAGCCTGGAGTTGAACATTTCCGGAGATGAGGCATCCACATCTTATCTGGGCAACCTGTTCCAGTGCCTCATCAACCTCACAGTAAAAAAAATTCATCCTAATACCTAATCTCCTTCAATTTAAAGCTATTCCCCCTTGTCCTATCATTCCATGTCCTTATAAAAAGTCCCTCTCCTCTTGTAGTTCCTTTTAGGTACTGGAAAGTGCCACAAGGTCTTTCCAGAGTCTTTACTTCTCCAGGCTAAGCAGCCCCAGTTCTCTTACCCTTGTGTTCGTGGGAGAGGTGCTCCAGCCCCCTGATCGTGTTTGTGGTCCTCCTCTGGACTCACTCCAGCAGGCTACATCCTTCTTTCACTGGGGGCCCCAGGGCTTCAATCACTCCTCATCCTAAATCAGTTCCTCATCCTAAACTACAGACTTTACAGGATTAAAAAAGTTTAACATCAAAAGACCAAACTGTATAGTCTGGTCTGACTTCTTGCATGCAGACATCTACAAGGTCTTACCAAATTACGTTGTGAGTAGTTTGGTCTGCCCAAGAAGGAAACAGGACTGAATGCTCCTTTTCCATTAACGTGTAGGCACACATCTTTTAGCTGAAGTACTTCTCATGTGGGTTTTATTTAAACCAGTTTCTGTCCTCAAAAATATTGATTTGTTCAGTAGCCAGAATTGTTTCCTAAAATGTCTCCAGAGCAAAATGCAGCTGAATATCAGTCTTAATGTGATTGGATTAATTCACTGGAATGCCATCAGCATTGAGGCAGGTGCCTTCCAACCTTGAGACCAGCTGGAAGCGCTTTTTCTGTAAGCTCCTAGGTGCCAAAAGGCAGTCAGTGAAAGCAATTTCAGACACAGAATTAATGAAGGTAACAGCAGATGATATCGGGCAGCAGTGTTTGGCAGAACATCTGATTTCAAAAGGAACAGTAGCTTTAATCACATGGGTAATATGTTATGGATGATGAAAGGGATGTTCATCCATGAGATCAATTCTTGTCCAGTGAGTTTAATACAATATGTATCTTCATGTTCCCATTTGGATGAGGCATCCTGCCCATGTACCAGCTAGTGAGACATCATAGATATTCTCCCAGACTTTTATTTTGCTCTTGCAGCTGTCATAATGAAAGCCCTTACAGAGTTATCAGAACATTTTTTAATTATTAGTTCTGTTATAACAATGAAATTTGTCCAGTTCCACAAAATCTTCTGAATGATGGAATCTCCAGAGCTTTCATTCAAGTAATTATTTAAGAGTATTATATGACAGGTAAAAATGAAACTATTTACCATTTCTGGAAAAGCATAATTTCTCGTTAATATTTTCTTCTTTAGTCAATTTCTGTCTTCTTTATGTCATCTTATTACCTGTGCTGTTTGGGAAACAGGATTAGGGCACAGCTAGGAGGGAAGATTGCCACTATGATTTCTAGGTCCCGCACAGAAGCTACTTCTTTTCAGTCTGTATCTAGACACTCAACATCAGCAGCTGTACAGGTAAATTGTCAAAAAACATTACCTTTGTTTCTTGATCTTTATTACTGTGTTTTGCTTTCACCTGCTTTGAAGATCTATGCAAGCAACTGTCAATGAAATTGCTGCACTTACCTTATGTTGACGTTTCCCAAATATATAGGTGCTTGTAACCATTTTTGCAATGTTACTTCTACGTGCCTTTCCTCTAAGTCATCCATCAAAGCTGATTACATGATACATTTTGTGCACTGAGGTGAAAAAAGGCATTCTAATATAGAATGTACATGCTATCATGTATTTAAGGTTTTCTTTAATATTCTTCTAAAATAATTTTTTGTCTTATTTCAAGTACTGTTATGACATTAAAATCTACTCATAACTTTACTAGTGGCATAATCAAGTTCAGTGGTAGTTTGAGTGCACATCTGGATAAGTTGGCTTGTAAAGCAAGGTTACTGTGAATTAACATTTAACCTAAATATTTATATTTTATAATTACCATTCTGATAAAAATGCGGTTTGCTATGCTTCAATCTGTTCCCTGTCTCTGGGTTAAGAGTGTATTGTTTCACTTGTTATGTGACATCATCTAATGGTCAAGAGTTGCAGCAAGCAAATCTTTTAACTCTTCATTATTCATTAGTTTCCATTCTGGTCCTTCTAGCTCCTGGAACCGTCAAGTCATTACACGCTTGCTCTTGAGTATCATTATTGTTGGCACAGGCTTGTCAAAGCATTAGAGCTGGCGAGGCACACAAAGGAGTGGTGTGTGGTGTTACAAGTACACGTTTCTGCAAATCATCATCTTCCTGAGTTTTGTCCTTGTTATTTTCGTATGACAAGGTTCTGTGTGTGCAATCCTGTACCATTGTAAGAGTATTTTCTGTGGAGCTTTCTGCTGTTCTGTTCTTTTCTTGGAAAGAATTATTTGCATTTTCCATTTTTTGCAGAAAGCATTGCTTCCTATCTAAGCATACATGACATGCAATCTCTAGTTATGATGATAAATGTTAGCACCAATCAGTTGAATCAGCAGTTTGTATCCTGTTTAGCAATGCTGATTTGTCAGTGTAATTTAGCTTTATAGAAAATGTGCAGGAAATAAAGGCGATATCTGCCATATATAAAACCCTCTCCATCAGGACTAGTTCTGCAGCAACAGGGCCACATTTAAATTTCTAGCAGTCATTAACAAAATGCTTGTACAAGCCTAGTGCAGAAACCCAGGAAAACTAAGCCTATCTCTCTGGTGCTCAATAAGCTCATTTCCCCATTTGCAAATGTGTCCTGTTTAGGGCAAATTTGGGAGGAAACTTCCAAAGGGGTCTCCCTAGAAAGCAGATTCAAGCAGGCCCTCCCCCAACTGGTTCAGGGAAAGATTTCCTTGGAGAAAAGTGGAAAAACCCTGTTTATTTAGCAAGCAAAGTATGCACAAGCATAAAAAATGAATCATATTAAACAATGGAACCTCTTGCTGTTCTGAAGAGATGGCAACTTCAGAAAGTCCTTGCTGTGGGGTGTAGCTTGGCTCAGTCAGTCTCTCAGTTCCTCCTGCTGGGAAATGCCACATCCCTGCCCTGGTGGGACACAGGTGTGAACTACCAGTGTTCTTCTGGGTTTTCAGTCCAGAGCAGGTTTAAACAGTTCCAAGAAAAAGAATGTTCCCCACAGTCTGGGGAACTCCTCTGCCTCAGCTAACTAAAAAACTAACTAAAAGCAAAGGAGAGCTCTCTTGCTGCAGACAACATGGTCCATGAGAGAGAATGCGGGGGAGCAAGTGCAGATTCTGAAAACAAATTTTTCACTTCTTTTCCCCCCCTTCACTCTCATAACCAGTCTTAAAGCTGCAGAATTGAATATCCAGTATAAACAGAATAGATGATTTAGGATATAAGCATCATAAAGTCACCCTAGGACATTGCATTAATCAATTATATTAGCAGATGACATTTTATTCAAGGGAGGTTACCCTGTTACCTGAAGGCACTTTTGTTTCCTTTTCTTTTCCCCCTCCATTGTATAAAACTCCGTGAACACAGTGTGTAGAAATTGAACTTCAAATAACCACTTCATTTCCCTTCCACCCTCTTCAGCAGGAGAGGGACAAAGGCAGAGACTATGGGTTGAGATAACAATTTATTGAAAGCAAACAGCAATGGATTAAGAAAGGCCCGGTAACAGCTGCAATATCAATAACAAAAGTATGTAAGAGAAGGGAAGAAGTGCTTTACACACAAAAAGGCGTTCACCACCCTGACCTAGTTCTGCACGGCTGCCGGGACAAAGACAAGACAGACAGACAGGATGGCAGGTTCTCTCCACAGCGCTCTCCTTGTCCCCGAGCCGGGAACAGGAAAAGAATGGACAGCTCCCAAAAGCTGGATTGTGCACGTCGAGCCACGCTGCTGCTTCGGGCGCTGGGCTCGATTCCACGCTGCTCTGGCTGGCACTGGTGTCGCCGTTTTTGACTGCTCCATCCGGGGCCACTTGGCTCCTTTCAGCTTGGGTTGGACTCAGCTGAGGTCTACATATTTGGATCTGCAATAGCTTTGCAAAGGATTTCTGTTACTGGATTACTGTAGCTGAATCAGTCCGTTTAAATAAATGGGACTCCCCAATAGACCTGTTGCCTTAGATGAGGGCAACTGTTTGCTCAGGGATAATTCTGGTCTTTTATTTTTCCCAGACTTATGTACCCTACTGCAGTGACAAAAATTAAGCTAAATACATCCTAGAGATAGTGAAACAACTGAACAGAAAAAGATTACTTGCTATTTTGGGCTACTTCCTTTCTCTTTGCAGTACATGGGGCAGGAGTGTGGCTACAGCCTTCCAACTTCAGGACTCATATCTGGGATATACATATGGGATATATAGCGTTGTTTCCTTTTCTAATTTTGTTTCAGCTTTCTAATTATATCCACCCTTTCTTACATAACTCATAGTCTTTCCCATTGATTTCATTAGTGCTGCATCCCATTTTCTTAAATGAATAGTAGAACTTATCATCTTATCCTTCCTGCTTCTGTACTAACTTTAAGTTGAATGCACCATTACTTCCTTACACAGAAACACTTGAAAGCACTTCAGACTGATGTTTCTCATTTAATCTCCCACAACTCCTTTAAACTTAATATAGGGTCATGAAGCTACGTTTTACTCCCCTTCTGCAAAACTGTTCCTTACAACATTCTTGTTTTAACTTCCATTTTCTTTCATTTCACTGTCTAGTGCTGATGAGAAAATTTCCATGAAAATTGTGTAGGTTTTCAGCTAAATTAACATTTTAAAAAAGTATCATCTTTCTTGGGAAAATTTAATACATACGTCTGACCCCAAAACTTCCATAAATAAAATTATTCTGTATATTTTTCAGTATTTCAACAGTTTACCAAAGTCTATCTGATACTCTGATATATTTGGTTCTCATCTTTTACTATAGTTAATATTTTAGAGTTCTTACTTGAATGCTAAATATTATCTTGTTTTCTATTTCAAAGTTTTATATGTTTCATTTCAGAAATTGCCATCTGAGTCATAGCTTGTGTTTCCCTACATATACTCATTTTAAGTTCAAATCCAGTTGCTCACAAATTGGAAGCAGCTATTCTAAAGATATTCTAAAGAAAGATTTCTCAGAGATAACCTAGGAAGTAGCTGCAGGTTTTTCTGACAGTATTCTAACATATATATATATGTATATGTATAATATATATGAGCTTTTATTTTCTCTATATCTACATGCACTTGTGCACAGAGCCTGTTTATGTATGCACACATAGAGTAATGATCTATCACCTATGTCTTCTGCTTTATAACAACTTGAAGAAAACTTTTTACTTTTTTCCTTTCATTCATCCTTTCTTGAAGTTTGTCTTTTGGCCATAACCTCTTAGCAGTTCTGTAAAATAATTTTCTGTGAAAGAATGACATCATACACCCCACAGGTATTTATTGCTGAGTTATAGTCCTGCATATAACTGTTTTTCTCTCACTCCATCTGAACATAGAAAGGCAAGTACAAACACCTGTAAAAAAATTTTAGAGCAGTGTATGAATATGTATGCATTGAAAATGCAATAATATGAAAAATAGAACTGTTGAATTTTGCAAAGAATTGTATGAACCATATGATTGCCATTCATCCAGATTTTTGCTAAATAACTGAAAGTAATCAAAATAAATTATTGTAACAAAAAGCAGGATGGCTTTCAATCCCGCAGAATGAAGTTAAGAAACTATGAAAAGCCTTTCAATATGTAATTTTCAAATCAGCCATTAATAAACAACTTTAGCCCTAAAATACAGAGGAATAATGCTCTGTTAAAAGGGCTGTACTATCCTAACGCATATGTGGGTAGACTGTGTTGTGATTCTACTTGCTTTATCACATTAAATGAAGGTTTTGTTTATGAGTATTTTCCTTATATTTCCATATAACTGTGCTATCTCACATACTTTTCCCAAAATGTCAGTTCATTTCTTAACATGATCTTTTTATTACCATTTTTTAGACTCCATCTCTTACGAGGGTCTTATTGTCAAAGTGATGTAGAATGAGACTAGCCATGATATATGTAAGACCTCTGAATATATCCTACAATCCGAGAATTGTTTGAGCATTACATTTTCCCATTTTTTATTTTAATAAAATCTTTATTTATAAAGAAATTTAAGAGGATTTTTTTTTATTTGGGTGTCATTACTTTTGCAATTAAGCTTGGATTTGTCTCATCTCACCTCACATGGCTGAGAAATCTGTTAAGAGACTTCATCTTTCTATAAACAATGAAGAGAGGTAATGTTTTCCTTCATAGTTTCCAAGGAAATTTGAGCAATTAGGATACTAATTTAGGCCCTTGAAGTCACTAAAAAGATCACAAAGGATGGTTTTGAATTGTCTTGGTTATATCATGTATCTTCGCCCTAAAGCCAGCTCCCACACAGAGACGCTGCTCATTGCTATGGACCTTTGTACAACTGATCAGAAAAATTTGCCATTCAGTGTATGAACCTGAGCTACGTGAACCTTGCTGATGTTTCTTGCCACTACTGTTACTTCAGTGTTGCTCTTCACTTCTTTTTCTTAAGATCAATCAAATTATGTTTGATCCAAACCCATAATAACTTGAAAAGCAAGTTCTTTGCAGTCAGCAGACTGAAAGCAGCTGGGCTGCTGGGAGGTATTCCTCTTCATGTTGGATTTCTAATGTCAAATTTTGTCTCTTTTTCAGTCAGTGGTACAAGTCCTTATTTCCACCTTCATTGTTTAGTGAGTGCATGATGTTCAGCACTACCAGGATAAACAGAAAAGCTGATTAGGTCTACCTGGCAGATGTTCATTCTTCTTTCCTTATGGGAATGGTTTTGGAAAATCAAGATGACAATATATCACAGAACCTCATGTTGCACTTTTTAAATGAAATCTAGTAAAAGATCAGTTGCTATATTAAAAATGTTTTACGTCAGAATTACATGACAATTACATTATTCATTATCTCCTGACCAGTGTAGAGAAAGAATCTTCCATTTTTAATGGTGTACTGTATACACTGTACACTGTACTGTACTTGTACACTTTAAGTTGTTTAGATTTCTTTTAATTAGGAAAACCAGCTACATTCAGGCCATTATAACAATGTGAGTCTAAAATCAGACAGATAATAAGTCTGATAGGCTAAAGCTAGATTTTTATAAACTTGTAGAAAATACTTGAGCTGTTTTTTCAGATTAATTTTGTCCATTCTGAATTTTAGAAAAGGTTATCTAACCCGAATATACTGAATGCTTAATGTAAAGAGTGCAAACTTAAAGTTATGGTTGATATATGGCCTTGAATTCACCTATGTTTTCTGACTCTACTGATCTTGAAAGACTTTAAATAACTGTATCAAGGAGCTTATTTTGTGTCAGTCAAACCAATTGGCATTAAAACAGTACTTCGAGAAACCCCTTAACCAAAAATCCTGGCTGAAAAAATGCTTGAGAAGCACATTCCTAGAAGCTTAAAAAGAACTGGAGGGAATGACCAGAGGTATCTTTGGAGTGTATTCAAAAAGTGAATGTCAGGCATTCTCTTCAAAACACTGTCTGAAAAACATTCACGAAAATATGCCACCTTTACACTTGGGCAGAAGCTTTCAATGAAGTTTTCTGTTTGTTTTTGTATGTTTTAAAAGGTTTCCTGTTTCCTTTTGTAATAAGCATTCTCTAACCATGAACAAATTCCAGTGTTTCAGCCATTGAATCCTCTTTTATAACACAAACCACAGGGAGCCTGCTTTAGTGCAGAAAGCTGAGACCCAAGTAAACTTCTGAGTTTCAGCCTTGGGTAACATAATGATTTTCTGTTTTTCTATTACCTGAAGCTGTTTTGTTACATGAAGACAGGAAGAAGTACTACTAGAGATTTACCCAGTAACTTAAGATATATAAGATTTTGAGAAAATAATATTCTCATGGAGGTATTCTTAACTTTTATGAAGAGAAATTGATGGGAAAGTCGTCCTAGGGATTTACTCCCTTCGGCTTTATTGCTCTGTGTAATGTGTAAGCATGATTTTAAACATCACTGACTTTTAAGATTTCCTAGTTTAATTTTGCAGCAGGTGGTTTATAGAGCTAAAATATTTCAAAAATCTTTAAAAGAAAATGGTGTTGGTAGGACGTTCAAGCTGTATGATGATGAAACTTCTCTAAATGAAAGCAATGCACACATTGTGTCTTGTTGCACTGAGAAAAGCAAAGGTTCTTTTTACTGATGGCTAGATGACTTATGATGACTTTCATTTTTTTGTTCTTTGATTTTTTTTCCAGCTTTCATTTGCAGCAACAACTCCAGAGTTGGCTGATAAGAAAAAATATCCTTATTTCTTCCGGACAGTGCCATCTGATAATGCAGTGAATCCAGCAATTTTGAAGTTACTCAAACATTATCATTGGAAGAGAGTAGGAACTTTAACCCAGGATGTACAAAGGTTCTCTGAGGTAAGATTTGCATAATTTCTAGTATACACAGAGAGATACTAATATCAGACTTCTAAGGAGTTACTTGCTTTATTAATAGCAATTCAGGAAAAATAAACAGTCCCACTGTTTCAGTCCTGCTTGGCTTTCTCTTAGTAGGTCATTTGCTGTACTGAATAAGCTTAATTCCCTTCTGGGGTTTATTTGAGTGTCTGTAATGAAAGCTACCCATGTTTTCGCATATCTGCTTTTTACACACAAGATCATTGCACCCCAGTGCAAAGGTTCCTTTATGCTCTTTGATTTGTAAAAACATATATTTTTGAGAGAGGCTTGTATTCTGACTCTGGTTCACTTAAAAGGGAGAAGAAATCCAATTTCGTCATGTTTCTTTTGTACTCTGATATATTACAAACATCAATCTGAACACTGAGGAACAAAATCTGGTAAGTCTATGGCTAAAAATCTTGGAGGAGCTTACTGAGAAAAAAAATGTCTGAAGCCTCTAGAGCTAATAGGGTCACATACCATGCACCCCACAGATCTTTCAAGTTTCACCTTGAGCAACATTTTGGTCCTAGAAATTGCTATAAAGCAAGGACTAAGTGCCAATAAACATGGCTTTAACAACTGAGTAAAAGAAAACATCTTATATGTAATGAATCAGAGCTAGACAAGGAAAAGAGTTGCCCCATGAATTATCAGAGAGGTAAATCTAACAGACATGCCTGGTTGTTTGGTTGTTGGGAGTTTTTTTCTTCCTCAGCATTGATTTTTAAAAAGGCTGACTGCGCTCTGAAGACTAGCATAATTAAAACTAGAGATGAGGGATAAGAACAGGTTAGAGTCGTCTTAGATGAGTCAGATATTTTCAAATTGTCTGGCACAATTAATTCACTATGGAATACTTAAGAAATCTTAGACTCTTCCCTTATGAGCTTTGAGAATTAAAGGATAAAAAGTAAATGAATTGTAGGGGGAGGGAAGAAACCTCTGTGTCTGTCTTTCCAGAAAACACACAAAGGCCCTGGGAATTACAGGCCAGCCATGTTAAATTTGATTCCTGGAAAGATGCTTGAGCAAGTAATCTGTTTGGAATCACACAGGAGATTAACAAATGCTAAACAATGGTGAAAATGGATTTGTCAAGAATAAATCATGTAAAGCACTCTGATTTCCCTCTATGACAAGATAACAAGTCTCAAGGAGGTGTGATAGGTGATGAGCGATATTTCATGACTTATAAAATGTTAAAAATGCTCCTAAAGAAAAGTAGGGAAACTTAATCTTGGTGAAGATACTGTAAGAGCAGTCTAGTCTCTAACCATTATTCCTGTAACAAAAGTTAATTGACATCAGGTCAGTTGAGTATTTGTTTTTAAAACAAATGCTGAAGCAAAAAGTCACCAAAAAGTATGGTATGCTTTACCCTTGTCTGTCTTGGAAATAATTTCAGTGAGTAGTTATCAGTGGTATACTGTCAAACAAGAAGGATGAGATTCTGTCAAGTGGTATTCTCTAGAAAGAGATAAGGTTTTTCTCTAGATAGTATGATAGAGAAAATGTTTATTAAATTTCAATTGATACCTACTTGGGAAAAGCTGCAAGTACTTTGCTGAGGACAGGATTGAGTTTCAGAATGATATTGATACTGGCTAAACTCCAGCCAGCAGCCAAGCACCACACAGCCGCTTGGTCATTCCCCTGTGAGCAGGTTTAGGGACAGAATCTGAAGGGCAAAAGCCAGAAAACTCAGCGGTTGAGATAAAGACAGACTCATATGGAAAGCAAAGCAAAACAAGGAATTAGTTCATTGCTTCCCATAGGCAGGCAGGTGTTCAGCCATGTCCAGTAGAGCAAGGGTCTGTCACACATGGCAGTTACTTAAGAAGATAAACACCATCGCTCCAAATGTCCCCCCCTTCCTCCTTTTTACCCCACTTTATATACTGAGTATGGTGTCAAATGGTCTGGACTATCCCTCTGGTCAGTTTGGATCACCTCTCCCTCTCTGTGTCTCCTCCTAGCCCACCATACAAGCCCAGCCCTTGCCAGTGATGCAGTATGAAAAGCAGAAAGACCTTGACTCTGTGCAAGCTCTACACAGCAATAACAAAAACATCTCTATATTATCAACCCTGTGTTCAGCACAAATCCAAACCACAGTCCAAAACACTGTGAAGAAAGCTAACTCTACCCCAGCCAAAACTAGCACATTGATAAAGGTTTTAATAAAAACAATATATAAGTGAAAAAGTACAACATGACTATGTAGGCAGCAGGTCTCCTGATATGGCAAGCACTACAATGAACTCGAAATTGAGTAATGGACAAGATGTTTAGACTCCTTGATTTATTGTAAAAAGGAGAAAGGAAGCAAAGAGCTCTCATTGCACCACTCCAATGTAATGCAATATTGGCTCTTAAGACACACAGAGTAAACTATAACTCTACTTAGTGTTCATCAGGTGGAAGCTGGAACATCAGGTCTAATATCATCTTCAAGAAGAAAGTAGATCAGAAAAGTCTGTAAAAAACATTGGGCCACCTGGAAACATATTTAATGAGAAAGATTAGAAGTGAAAAAAAAAAGTCAAATTGAAAGGGTAAATTGTTGAACTTTTGTTGTGTAGGGTTTTTTTAGGATAAAACTAAACAAACACAACACGGGGATTCTTGGTCTTCTTTGGGACAGCTGGAGGGACTTTTTGTCTGTCAGGGTCACTTGAGAAGTTCTAAAACTGCATCTGTAAAGGGTTTGCAAGAGTGCTGAACTTGAGTACAAAGTCTCTCCATTTCTCTTGAAGGCTAAGCAACAACTTTCTGTGTCTGCAAACTCAATTTACTGTGATTCATTACAGCTTTCAAGTAGTGCAAGATTCAGGTAAAGCTTCCTTGAATTGCAGTGAGTTTTATACAGCATGCTGGGTCCTGTGTCTTCAAAATGATTAGAGCTCGATTCTTCCTTTTTTAGCTCCATGTAGAGTCTCTCCCTTCCCCATGTAGACAGTGAAAGCACAGGAAAAACTGCAGGAACTGATTAAATTGCTGTCTGGGAACAGTGAGGAATGGAGTAGAGCAGGAGAGCATGCGATGGCTGGGTAGAGCCCGGTCCTGCTGCAAAGAGAGGAGAGCAGACCCAGGGACTGAGGCCAGGATCAGCCAGGTGTGCAGATCATCGGGCAAGTAACTCCATGGCAATGAAGCAGGTCCAAGGCCAAGCTGGCAAATCAATCCACAAGTCAGGGTCAAGTCTAGTGGCTGCTGGACACGGCTATGACAGAAACTGAAGACACAGGACTAAAGGCTGGATAGAGCTCCTAGAGGAAGGACCATCAAGGCTCTTAGTGACCCTCAGGTGCTGGTATAAGTCTGTACATCAACTGAAACTATAATTTTCCCTGTAAAAGAACATCAGGCATTATTTTTCTGACATTTTTTTGAAAGTGACAAAATAGTTAAATAGGATCTAAACCTTCTCTATCTGTTGTAAAATGCCAGTGAGCTTGGGATGTGAATGGTCCTATCTATAATGAAAATGCATTACATGCCATTAGATCAGAAGTAATTGAATGTCTTCTCTTTCTCTCATGCAAAATAAAATAAGCAGAAACAAATTAATGGGATCTTTAGAGAAGCGTGTGTAGTAACTCGGGTGATTTTACTCCTAGCGAGACAGAGCAGTTCTCTCATTTTTCTATCTTCCAGAAAGACTGCATCGGTTTGACAGATCTCTTTCTCTTTTTTTAAATCTAGAGCAGTTTGGATGTCTATCTAAATTTCCTCCAGTGGTCCTTCCACATGGGGGGGATAGATTCTCACTCTCGCATAGGGACTTCATACCCATGTAGTTTAGTCAACAGGAGCCCTGATTTCATCTCTTTACCTGCCATCTAGCTTCAGGGGTTTTTAGGCTGATGACTTTTTTTCCTTAGCTAGATCACTGTCTCCTGTCCCTCTGCAATTTGTACTTGGATCTTATCTCCTGAATAATTAAAGCTCACCTAACTTGTCTGCAGGTTAGCTGCCCCTTAAAGTCATCAAGCTGTCTTTTTGGTTTACTTTGCCTTGTAATGAGACAGTTGTCTCAATTGCTTAGTTTATCTTTACCTCTGAAGGCCAAGATCACAGAGGATCTCTTGCTTCTATTTCAGTTGTTTTCTTTGTGAATCTTTTCCACTGAAGCTTTGGGTTATCACTCATTTCCTCTTACTTGGTGAAAAATCTTCTCTTTCTTATTAAAAAAATGTTATATCTTCCTTATTCTCCAGGTGACAAAGAGAGATAAAGGTTAGGTAGAGAGAATGGAGAACTTTATGCCATTGTGCTTTCAGTTCTTAGAGCACATGGGCAATATCTATACATCTTATACTGCTATTGTGGCTTGAGACTTCCTTTCTTGGCATTACTTGGATTCCAGGATTATGACTTTTCAAGGGACCTGTATTTTATGGCTGCCAATAGTTGAGCTCACTGTTAGCATCCTTTGTGAGTTCTTCAGGTCTCTTTTTACAACCATAAATATCCTTTCCATTGGGTTAGTGTTTAAATTGTGTAAGTTGACTTGGTATAAGAATAATGTACACAATTCATCAGTTCTGTTACTTAACTAGGACAAATTCATACCTACTGTGCTTCTGTGTCCTAGATTTTATGGATTGCTACCCTGTTTTCATCCTCTGGGAGAAGATTCTGTTTCAAAAGTTAACTCTGGGGCAAAGATTTATAAATGAGGTTACAAAATATTTTCAGGATTTTCAGCTTAAAGTGTTTGCTGTGGGAATCTAACTGCAGAGTAATTTAAGTTGGAAGAGATCTTAGGAGGTCTCTCATCCAACCTGCTGCTCAAAGCCAGGCTAGCTTTAGTGTTTATCAGCCCTGAAGAGTTGTAGCTGTTTGACGTGGTTCTGGGCAGGAAGGCTTAGTTTTTGCAGTATCCAGGAGGGGACATCCCCAGGAAACAGAAGTTATTCTATACCATCTCACCTCATTGCTGGCATTTGGAGGAAGGGACTCTCTTCCAGTGAGAAAGGGTCCTTTCCAGCTCAGCATAGCGTGGTGGAGGGAGCAGCTGGGAATTGTTTCTATAGGAATTGTTCACATCTTTCTTGTTCCCTCTGTCATTAGTATTGCTGCCGTAACAGTTCCTTCTCTTATCTCATTGCTATTTCCAGTAAAGTGTTCTTATCTCGTGATCTTCACCTTTTGTGCCTCTGACTCTCCTCTCCCTCCCACAGGAGAAGGGGAAGAGGTTGTGAGCAAGAGTCTCATGGTTTCACTGGAAGCACTAAATTGGAGAATAACATTCCTAAACCACGACACTGTTGTCACAGTTTTCAGAAAAGGCCTGACTGTCTCCTGTTTCTGGTTCACAGATGAGCTTTCAGCTGATTGAAAAATATGCAGTGGTTGGTGCCTCAAGTTTTACTGCTACCTGTTTGGGATTGTATTTTGAATTAGGCAAGCCATACAATATTCCTGTGGTTTGTGGTCTGCAGTCTTTCATGCTTCAGTGGGAAGAGACATGGGAATAAAGTTATACTTAACTATCAATAAGTCGAAACTTTCAGACGCCACCAGTATTGAAGAAGATGTAAAGGCTACAGAATATGATGGTGAAACAGAAAAATGTATACTTATTACTGGTTTTCAGATAATGCTTTATTTGCTTATGTGTAATTCCAGTTTACCTTGCTTCAGTATTTTTCTGTTATTTCCTGCATATTTTTAAAATTTTATTTACACACCTTTTTATTCATAGTATGTTTCAAACTGGAAGTTGGCACTTGATTGCAATGATACATTAAGAAGGCTTCCTTATCTTGTGATATAGACTGGCTTCAATTCTTTTTGCAATCATCTCATGCTGAAATTCATTAAAACTGCATTTTAACTTAGCAGTTGATAGCATATTCATGATATTTCTAGATATAAAAAAATATATATACATTTTCCTCCCACTGAATACCTTGTCTGGGATTGTTTTTAAAATAAGTTAAATTCTGTTCATCTCAAGTGAATCTTTGTTTTTCCCTACTTCTTGATAGTCATCTCTTTATGTGATTTCTCTGCTTCTTCATGGAAATATTGAGAACTCATAATGTAATTTTATAAGTGTAGGTGGCATTTCAAAAAGGCAGAAGAAATGAGAAATGTGCAGTATGATAATGAAATAGATTAACAATATCAAGATAAAATATTCTCTCCTGTGACTGTCACAGTCTTCATTGAGTTCAATAACCTCAAAATAATGACAGTACAAAAACTTAAACAAACCTTGTAAGTGGACAAAAAGGCATTTTTTCTGAGGGACATAATGAACACTAGGAATTTCTATAGATTATGTTGCATTTTGCACAGTGACAATGCAACATTCGTGAAAATCAGCAGGCCATCAGGTCCATTTTACCTAACTTTAAAGAATTTAGTATCTCTAAATTCCAAGTCTTATCCCAGAAAATGTAATATCGGAAAAAATAAAATTGTTCCCAAGTAAAGCAGCTAATAATAAGTCTTCTCACTATAGTATATATCTATTGCTGCAGAGAAATCAGGGTAGAAGTATTATTAATCTAGAATTTTATTTATTGTAGCCTTACTTTCTCACTGTGTAGTTTGCAAACTCTCATCTGAGTTAGTGGTCAGTTCTGATAAGAATTCACTGGATGAGCAGAGGTAATGAGAGAGTTATTGTGGGGCTAAGAGGACTCAGGGAAAATAAATGAGATAGCTGTTGACCTTTGAAATTTCAGACAGAAAACAAGCTTGAGACACCAGTTTTTTATGACTGTATGTATATATTATGTAGACTTCAAGGTGTGATTATGCTTTTTGACTTCTTAGGATTGGCTTCTGAGGATCAAAAAGAGAAGCAGAGCTTTCCACTCTCCATCACAGTTGCCAAAAGGTTTTAGGGCAGCAAGAAAAACATTACTTTTTTTGTCCATGAATGAGCTTGGAAGCCTCAAATATACCAAATAACATAAATGTTTAATCTGGGAGCTCTGAATACTACAAGCAATTTCATCCTAGGAGTGCTCTACCTTCTAACTTTGAACAGAAAAAAGGAAAGGCAGAAGATTAGAGAGACACAGAAGGCAGTAAAAGAAAATATGGGAAAAAAGCATGAAGAGAAGATATTGAGAACAGGAAAAGTGAGACATTATAAATGCTAATTGTTTAACTATAAAACTCTTAAAACTATCTCTTCCTAAACACTTACTTTTTCCAAAGTGTCACGTGCCTAAGATCTTCTTTCATATTGCCTTATACACAATTCCTGGCTGATTTCTATATCAAAATCTTAGGAACCATTTAATTCAAGTTTTCTTGACCTTGCAGAGAAGAATGAATTCCTCTATTCTGTCTTATAACTGTGCTTTCCTATAATTCAAGTTGATACATTCAGATCTTCACAGAAAGGCAGTCTCTGAAAGTGACTTTTACTAATTAAAGGGAAACTGAAGTACTAGATCTAGTGTGATTCTTCTGAGTCCCGGTAGATATTTAGAAGCCATGAGATTATGGCAAGGTCATAGGACTATGATATAGGAAACAGGGATAAATCAGAGAGATAGAACCTTAGCCCAGGTTTGTCTGTCTTCACTGGAAATGGTCTGTGTGCATTCAGCTACAGAGCAGGCGGTCATTTTAGGTGAGAATTGTAAATAGCAGTTAGAACTGCCTATGTACAGGCAGCCTTTTAGTACCTTCACAGATGAAGACTACAGAGCCTCCCAGGGCAACTTATGCCAGTGGTTGGTGGTCCTCACAGTTACAAAGCATTCCCTGATGTCCAGATGGTACTTGGTACTTCCTAGGTTTCAGTTTATGCTTTTTGATTCTGATCTTGTCACTGGACACCACTGAAAGAAGCCTTGCTTCATCCTCTGCACCTTCATGGTCCTTTTCTGGTCTCTCTCCAGTGTGTCCATGTTTCTCGTATTGAGAAGCCAAGAACTGAACCTGCCACTCCATGTATGAGCTCAGTAGTGCTAATTAGAGAAGGATCACCTGCCCTGACATGCTGTGACAACACTCCTCCTTCATACAGCCCAGAATACTATTAGCTTTATTTGCTACAAGGGTCCATTGCTGGCTCATCTTCAACCCAGTGTCTACCAAGACCATTTCCAACAAGCTGCTTTCCATTGGGCAGATCCAGCATATATGGCTGCAGGTTGTTGTTCCTTCCCAACCCAGGACTTTGAATTTCCCCTTATCAAATATGAGTCTCCTGTCAGCTCGTGGCAGTATGACCCTATTGTGTATCAGTCACTCATCCCAGTTATGTGTCATCAGCAGCCTTGCTGAGGGCACCCTCTGCCCCATCATCCGAATCATTAATGAGGATGTTGAACAGGACTGGAGCCAGTACTGACCCCTGGGGTTCGCTGGTACCTTCTGGGCTCCACCTAGACCTCATGCCACTGGCTGCAGCCATTTGAACCAGTTTTCAATTTACCTCACTGGCCACTTGTCCAGCTCATACTCTGTTGGAATCTTACAGGACAATGTCAAAAGTCTTGCTGAAGTCTAGGTAGCCAATATGCTCCATCACCTTCTCAAGCATTGATGTGAAGTTTTCTGGCCTGTAGTTCCCTAACATTTCCTTTCCTCCAGTCTTCAGGCACTTCTCCCAGTCACCATGATTGTTGGAGTATTGACACAACACAGTGTGCTCAGTAACTTCCCACAAGATCTCAGCTGGCTCATAATCCATCCCTAGGAAGAGCTCCATATTGTCCAGCTGTTCTGTCTCATAAAGGGCAACCCCACCTCCTCATTTTCCACCCCTCCTTCCAAAGGAGCCTGTATCCCATTGCATCACTCAAGTTACATGATCTATTCCACCTTATCTGTGAGCCCCGTAAAATGGTAGCCCCACAGCAGCTCCCAATGTTTATTCTCCATGCTGCATGCATTACTGTAAGGGCACTGCAGAGGGCAACCCCACATGCTGATTTCCCAAAATGAGGAGAAGATTTCTCTGTAATGGTGCCTTGTAGGCACATCCTTGCTTACGTTTTGGAGGTGACCCTGCTTAGGCTGCTTAAGCTTTGTTTTGTTGATTTTGTGATCCCTTTTGGTCATGTCACTCCAGGCCCTTTGTTTATCAACCCTCCCTGCTCTTCACTGTCTCACAGTGCTTCTGGTAACTTTCTCTCCTCTGTCATTCTTAGTTTAAAGTGCCTCTTTACCAGGTCAGCCATTCTGCTGGCAAAGATAACTTTGTCCCACTAAGTGAGAAAGATCCCATTTCTCTGAAGCAAATGTTGACCCACAAACAGGGCTCCATAGCTGTAGAAATCAAAACCCTGTCACCACAGTCAGCTCCACAAACAGCTGTGGATATGTATTACCAGCTGCCTCCTCCCCACAGCCTTTCCCCTCACCAGCAGGAGTAAGGACAACACCACGTGGGCCCCTATGCCCCTGGCTACTGCCCATAGAGCTTGAAGTCACTTTTGATACTCTCCAGGCAGCATTATTGGTTCCCAAATGGATGAACAGCAGGGAATAATAGTAAGTATCAGGAAAGCTTTGGCTTTCTCAACATTATCCTGGATTGAGGTACCCAGAAAGTAGCAAACCTCCCTAGATCATAGGTCAGGTCCACAGAGGAGTTCCTCTGTTCTCCACAACAGGGAGACACCCCTTATTATTCCTTGTTACTTTTTCCTGGTGATCTTGCATGATTTAAGGTTAGGTTTAGGGCACACAGTTACTCTGCTTGAAAGCACATTTTTGTCATCGTCAGGATTCACTACACTACTTGGGAGGGTAGTGAATCTGTCATATTTGTAAACGTTTATGTGAATCAGGAGTTTTCCTCTTGATGCCAGAAATCACTCACTTGGCATGGCCAGCCTGAATCTCCACTGCAGCTCGGGGTCCAGGGATATTGACTGTAGTGTTTCCAAGAAGTCAGTCTATGTGTCTGTCCCTCTTTCATCTTTCCTTCCGTTGTGCAGCCTATGTGTCACTGTTACCATACTTGAGACTGTTTATGCTGATTTGAACACAGTAGTGTGCCTCTCTCTCTCTTCCACCTCTCATTTCATCTGTTTTTTGTGCTCTTCTGTACGAGCTTCTGTGTTTGACTGTCCCTGGGAGCTGTGCTCTGGGCTTGGCTCTTACAGAGGCCTCTCCTGAGCACCAGATAAAAGGATTCTTGACCCTCTGTAGAAGGGAGCTGCAAGAGGGCTCTAAGCACCTTTGGTCAAGGAGAATTTGCTAGAGCATTTTGGTGTCATGATGGCATGGCTCTCCTTATCTCATCCTTGCCTGGCAGTAGCAGCCACCTTCAAGTTTCTCAGCCGATTCCTGAGTTTCCTCATTATCCTGGACCTTGTGCCCAGAGGATCACAAAGCAAGGACCATCAACTGCTGCACAGACAGCCATGTCTGTTTGGGACACACAAAAAGCAAACGCTGCATGGAGATAATAAAAAGAGAGACAGAGGGCAGGAAAAATAAATCACAACATAGTTTTATTAAAGGAAAATTTTGTCAGAGATGGTAAGCTAATTGATTTCTTAGAACTATTAGAGTGGACTTTAATGCTTGGCTGAATTTTATTTTCGTTGGTACAGTGCCCTGCAGGACCTGGGCAGAACACGGACGATCAGATGAGTGCAGGGAGTTCTAAGGCTGTTCAGAAGCACAGCCAGAGGGAAGACTGCAGCAAATAGAAGTATTTTTAGGACAAAGAAGTTGATAGTAACTTTTTACAGGAATAGCCTTGGGACCGAGTTTTTTAATTGTATTAATTCATTACTTTAGGGAGAGCAATTTACAAAGTTGAGAAAGTTGTAGATGACATAGGGAATAAAGAAATTCCCATTACAAAAAAGAAACAGATCATCACAAGGGTTGTTCTGTATGATCTTGTTAACAGGAATCAGAAAATGAAGTGTGGTAGGCTTTACATAAGGTAAGCTTTCTAGACACTCCAGGATTGTAATTAAACAGATTCCAGCTGTTGCAGAACCATAAGACATTGGTGATGGTTTCAACTACTCTCTTTTTAACTCTCTTCCCTTGGATCTTTATAGCTTTAGCCTTGAATATTTTATCGTAGATTTAAATTTTAGTTCTGTAAAATGTTTTACAGGCTACAGCATAGGAAGAGACTTCCCATGTGTGAATATTTTAAATCTGTGTATCAACTCTTTGGTGGTACCAGGCAGTCCCTTTCAGCAATAAATTCTTGTGGATTCTAGACACACCCCATTCTTAAGAAGAACCTCCTTTCCTTGTCCTCTTTTAGATCTAATCAATCAGAATTTTAAGTTCCTTCTGCAAGTGAAAATTTTTGACTTGCCTAATCAGTGTTCTATCACCTTACGGAGAACTTACTTAAGAAATATATATTTTTCTTTTTGTTAGAAAATACAGAATTAATCAAACTCTGATTATTGAAAACTTCATTATAATAATCATACTGTTATGATATTGAATATACACTTGAAGGTGTTTAATTTTTGCCAAATACTTCTTTTTTTAGTCTAGATCAGACAAGCTACTTGAGCATTGTATTAGCATTACCTGGCTGAATGAATGCATGAGGACTTCCAGCATACACATTTCTAAACTTTGACTGCAATCGATACTGTTAGAAAGAACTTGAGATCAACCCTTTCTGTAAATGTCAAAAGCTAAATCACATTCATGGTAAATAGGAGTTAAATTCACTAAAACTGTTGCAGTGGCTGTCTGACTTCTTCTCCAGAGCAACTGCTGTGAAGGAGCTTTCAAGAAGTTCATAAAGCTAGGTCTGTAAAAGCATATAGGCTTCTTATCCCTAGCTTCCAAAACCTGTGGAGTTTAGTTGTTCTTCCTCCTGATACAATTGATAGGGTAGTGGATAAAATTTTTTTGGGTGCATTCCCAAAATCAGAGGCAGAGATGACAGCACACAGATCAATGAACTAATAAAGGTAACCAAGAGTCCACACTGAGATTTCCCTGTATTATAAATGCTGCCGTTTTCTGGGAAGTTAAAGCCTTCTTGTGGGCCCACAGGGATGTACTTCCATACATGCAGAATTCGGATCCCCAAATAAATTTCTAGACTCCAAAGTGCTGCTGTCTGTACTTCAAAGGTTAAATGGAGGTCAGTGCTTTCTCTCAGAAAGCTGTTTCTGCAGATGACATTTTTGCTTTAGTTTCTCATTCAAGAAGATGCCAAGGAAGTGGAAATTCTCTTTTCTGTTCCCTTCTCTTTGAATCCTCTGAAATGAATTCAAACTTACATCAGCCCACTGCCAGGATGGGGACCTAATCATCAGAGTGGCAGACATCTGCTAACTTTTTTGGCAGTAGCTCCAAGTACTTTTGCTAGTGTAATAAATGGGAGCATAACCCATTCCAGAAGGGTACAATGTAGGTGGAAAATGAGGAATATGTCCAGGTACTCTTAAACAGATGCATAACAAGGAACGCTTATGTTTGCTCTGCACTGCTCTGAGGGAGGAAGGTGGGTGGTGAATTCCTGTACTTCATTCTGCAAATTGCACATCTACTAAAGGGAGAAGGAGTACAGAACAGAATTAGACAGTGTTGTAGAGTATGTGTCGCTTACAAAACTTTTTTTGAAGTTCAGCCTCTATTTGGACATTGAGCTGGCAGTGTTTGGATGATAAGAAATGAGCAGATGTTGGTCTTCCTCTGCAGAGACTGTTCTAGTAATTCATTGGATATGCACAGTTAGTAATGTGGCATGAGCAGAAATGCCTTTGCTGTACAGAGACATAGTGGAGATTTGTTCTCACATGTTTTACATCCCCGGTCTGTATAGGGGTTTCTAAGAGAAAGGCAAACCACCATGATAGACAAGACAATATGTGGCATTAGCAGGTCCTAACAGGCACAGCAGAGCTTCTTTAACAGTGCTCTGTGATCAAGTGCAATTTTCCAGACAGGACAAACAAGTGTCAAGAACTAAGGCAATCTGTTAAGCCATCTCAGTTGCATAGCCAGGATGCAGTTACTTTTCCTAGTAAGTAAATAAACAGTAGTATTTAGAAAAATGCATCAGTCAAAGTGTATGTGTGAGAAACAAGAAGCTCTGGCTTTGCAGTTATCAGGAGTGGTGCTTTGCATGGTGATTGCTGAAACCATGGCTTCCTACAGAAGCAGGAATCCGTCCATAAAACAAATGTCCTATTCAGTGTAGAGCCGTACACCCCCATAGTTCCTCTTGCCTTCAAGCAAGGACACAACAAAGTGCTTGTTTGCAGTCACTAAGAAGGAAGCAGGAATGTTTTCCATAGACCTTGTTTGGCCCACTTCCCCCACCCCTGCTTTGTGCTGAACTCTTCTGAATCTTGTCGTGTCTCCAGCTAGAAAACTTCCCTTCTGTGATCCTTCTGCCTCTTGAGGTTGCATGTAGTAGAGGTATGCTCCACTGTACCCTTCATCTTTCTAAAGTGATTCTGTAGATGAGATACTAATTTTATACAGAATGAGTGCAGGACCTTAGCTTTTCAATTCCTTCAAGTCATTTGCATCACTGCCCAGCTTCATCAAGAATTATCCACATGTCTTTTCAAGACATCTTCTCTAAGACAGGAAAACTTCAATTTACATCAGCGCTAAAATCACTAACTAGACGGTGTAAGAGGGTGGAATCTGTTTCAAAATGCAACAAATTATATAAATTTTGACTTTCACAATACTGGTTTTCTGGTTTTCATGACTGGTTTTCTATCCAGTCCTGATAATCATGTAAGAATTCATAGGAATTCACAGACTCTTAGGCTAGCATGGATCCAAATTACCATGCTCATGCAGTGTGTTGCATGCAAAGTTCCAGCTCTGATATGTTACTTTGTCTGTACTAAAAAGATATATTCCTCATAGTACCAGAGACTGCAGGGCTGTTGGCATCACATTGAAATATTCCCTGGAGGAGGAGGAAAATATATGAATTACCTTTTGATTATGGTACACTGCACTGTAGCCTTTAGCTCTTATTTGTTTTCTAGTAATTTTCTTCATTTTAGCTTTAGCTTTATTTGTTTAATTTCAGGCTGTATGATGTTCAGATGCACTAAAAAACCAATTTGCCTACAGCCTAGTAAAAATCTCATGTTTTGCCTCTGTCAGGTCTAATGGTTGCAAAAGTATTTGCTCTTGCAGTGATGGAACAGACAAGTGCTCTGTGTTGCATTTGTCAGTCTTCTGCAAATTGGTCCTGAGGTTTTCCCTCAGACCAGCTTTGCTTTGCTTGTCCAGCTTGGTGAAATTAAAACCATGGTATGAAGTTTTCTGCAGTGGATATGTTTTCATGGATGTTTTTGTTTGTATGAAAACTGGACACTTTAGGGTGAAAGGCACAAAGGCAGAAAGCAAGTTCTCTACACTGTTTCTCCTGAAAACCAGCTGTTTTCACTTCTCTTAAAGTTACTTATCATTTCTACAGCTCTACAAATACAAAACTAATGAAATCCCTCTACACTGACTTCCTTGTTTAGCTTAAATTTTGTGTCCTTAAATGCTTTGCATAACTTGTTTCGTTCTTTCCATATAAAATACTTTCTTAAATTTGCCTGTGATTGAGACTTTCTTCCTGCAGCGAGATTCCTATATTTTGTTGACCGACACCCTTAGGCAAATTTTTGAGTCAAAAAAAAAGTAAAGATTAATTCTGAATGGTCTTGATAAAACAGACAACTAGATTCAGAATTGGTCTGTACTAACAGGGCGTGAAGTTTCAGTTTTTCAGATAGCTGAGGACATGCCTGCATAACTGACGTCTCAGGGCAAGAATGCTCCCTTTGCTTGCAGGAATTGCTCTGTGTTTGGGATTCATTTAGTGCAGTGTTAAGCACAAGGGAGGGAGATTATGATGTGTAGCTGAGTGAGATGATGGGTGGGGGTGTCAAGAGCACAGGTTGAAGGGTGATGGGAACAAGAGAGACTACAGGAGCAATAAAGCCAGGTGAAGGGACATCTGCCTCAAACATCTATAGTCCTTTACAAAAAAAACCAAACAAACCAGCAGAGCACTGCTATGTTGTGACAGCTATTCTCATTGATCAGGATTTAGTGAAAGTAATCAGGCAGCCTGAAATATGGAACATACTGAGGTTTGAATACAAGCTTAGCATATTTGCATAAGAAAAAAAAGGTTAATTGAAAATAAATTATTTTTTATTTCTCTTATGGAAACATCACTTCTGCTGAATGAATATTAAGCAGCCTGTGGTAATTCATGATGAAGTAAGTGATTTGCATTTACTAAAAAGCAACCTTAAGCAAGGCTCCTAGATCTTTTGAATCTGTGGTAGAAATTCTATGCCAATTTAAAATAAAACTGTAGACAAGAACTAAATGCACACTAGTTTTCAATTATTAGAATGAAAGACCTCTTTCCTGTAAAATTTAACGAAAGAATGAAAGACGGGAAGGGAAAAATATTCCACATCTTTCCAGATGTACACAGCATGTATGTTTGAATTTCACTCAGCAATGCAATGAAAGAAAAAACTATCTCAGCTGTAGCTAGGGTTAGCTGCAAACTTATCTGTGAAAAAAGAAAGCTAAATAGAATTACTTGATAAGCAAATGCTGAATTCTATGGGACCTGAGATTCCAAATATTAAAATATGTCTGCCTCAAAAAAATAAAAGTTCTTACCTGTCTTCAAGACAGAAAGAACTTTCAAAACGGATTTTGTTTATTAAGACTAATATTCTGTCAGCATCCATCACATGGTTTTGATGCAGTGTTTTCTGACTAAAGCATTGTGCCCTCTATTTTGCAGGAATTCCAAATGATAAAGTTCCTTTTGTCATTAAGATACTTGTATTTTTCCTTGAAAAGCCTGTTACGTTCCAGATCTTAATACAGTGTTATGTGGTATAATATAGCAATCTTTCCCTGAGGTTCTGTTGCTGACTGTGACATCATATGGTAGGGAATATCCTTTTAGTCAGTTTGGATCAGCTGTCCTGGCTGAGTCCTCTCCCCATATCTTAGCTATTCCAAGTTTACTGGTTTTGGGGGACAGGAGACAGAGAGAACTCCTTAATGCTGTGCAAGCATGATTTAGCAGTAGCCAAAACCCTGGTGGATTATTAATGCTGTTTTAGCCACCAGTGCAGAGCACAGCAACACACAGGCTGCTGTGAACAAAGCTGAGCTGATAACTTCATTCCAGCCAGACCCAGTACATCATGTTATTCCTTTGTGCTCAGGTTGCTGCCAGAGAATGAAAGTAATTATTCAGTATTTTTAATCAGTAGATCTTAAACAGTTAAAAAGAACTACTTTGTGCCAATATCAAAGAATTTGCAATTTTTGTTATCTACAGGGATTTTTATAATTTAAAAAATGCGGACTCTAAAGTACAAATAAATTAGGCAGTGGGAGTTAGACTGGATCCAGTGAAAAGTTCAATATAAGAAAGTTTGGTTTTATCTAGTCAACATGTTGATTTTTCTTGGTTTGTTAAGGGAAAATGCTACAGAATCTAATTAATAGATGTGCAATCCTGTTCTTCCATGTATTCATGCTCAAGAACACCAGAAGGCTGGAAAATTCACTACTCTCTTTGTCACTGTCTTAATGGTTAGTGATACACATTTAAAAATGTGTCTTATTTCATCTTTAACTTCCAGCTGCTATATTTTATGTATTTTTGTCTGCTAGATTAAAGAGATTGAAGTTAGAAAATCTCCTTAAGTAGGTAATTTATCATGTACAGACTATCATCAAGATCCACTTCTGTCTTAATCCGTCTTAGAGCTCATTTAGTCTCTTGCTGTACAGTCTATTTCGAAACTGCAAATCAATCTTACGCTTTTCCTCTAAAGTTTGAACTCTATCTTGGCATTACTTTTCGTGGAAAAACTGGATAGAATTGGTTATCTTCAGTTTTGGGAGAACAGTGTAGGCTCTGTAGTAGTACTGTAGGCACTTTAAGCATATGTCTTATTTTTGCTAGGCATATATCTTGAAGTGCACATCTTTTTGCAGGCGGCCAGAGATTGCCTTCAATCCATGCTGCAATGCAGATACAGGCTGGCAAACTCTGAACTGTGCCCAGATAAAGAGTGAGTAGAGCTAAGGTCTCCAGATAGGGGTGTCTGCACACCAAGGGTTGTGTAAGATGGTCTGTTGGGGTGCAGGAAGAAAATTGTCACATTTCCATTAATTTTTATCTTAAAAAATAAGGAAGAAATTAAGCTTTACTAATATTTGGTATATAAATTGACACTGGTGCATTTAGCCAATCCATGTGTCAGAGAGTCACACAGGGTTCCTGAAGTGTCCTGAGGGAAGAGGGGCTACTTCCCAGCACAGGGGAGTTGAGAGTGGCATCCTCACTCATTCATTCGCTTTCAGTTTATTCCGTGTATTACTGTTTATATGTGTCCAGTTAAGTGGATTTATGGATTATATTATCTAGTTTTCACTAAACTACAAAATGGACAAGGGGCTTAAAAAGATTCCTGCAGAGCAACTGCAGATTGAAGATAATACTGATAATGCCAGTAGAAGTGAGCAGGAAGAAAATGACAGAGCTGACATTTCTCCTCCTGCTAGTACGAGCTCTTTATCAGTCACATTATGGATAACAACTATGACGAGCCAAGCAGATCTGACAAGAGGCGAAGAAAACAAATTACCAAGACCATTTGAAATATAGATTTATAGCTACTGTTGCTAATAGTAAACCTTGCTCTAAAGGTATATTGTGCCTTGAGATGTATGGTATTGATGGTAAATGAAGCCATTGAGATTAGAAAGACATTTGAAATTTAAGCATCCAGAACATGAAAACCAGCCTCAAGTGTAAAGTCATGTGATAGACTGTCCAGTACTTTACATAGCTAAACATAATGATAAATGTTTAAAAGAAAATTTGGAATTTTATTACCTAATAGGAAAATACAAAAAGGCCCATATTATGGAGGCAACACTTATTCTTTTTGCTCCAATGAAAATGGCTGAAATGGTTAATGGCAAACAATAGGGTGACAAAGTCCATTTGTTGGCAAAAACTGTTGTAAGATGCACAGAAGAGTTGAAGGGTTGCTGAAAAGTTGAAGAAAGAGATACTTTAAAAAATCATGCAGTGTAGGATGTTGGGAGCATCTGAAACTACAGATATTTCTAATGTGTCTCAGATATTTGTTGGGTTCTATTTTAATAATGAAACAGATAAGGAAGTATTTATCTGTGAGCCACTGAAGGAAATATGTACTGCAGAAGGTACATTTTCAGCAGTAATAAGAGTCATGTTTTATGGAAAAACTGTATAAGTGTAACCACTAATGGAGCAGCTGGTACAAAATAGTGTATTCCAGAGGGTTGCAGAACTAGGATCCCGTGTGAAAATCTCATTGGCAAGCTCTTGCAGCAAAGAAGCAGGAGCTAAGCTGAAGTCCTGCAGGGTGCTGCTGATGTGGTTAATCTTATATAAGAGAGAGCTTATAAAGCTGAAACTTAATCTATTAGAATCTATTATATAGCAGTTTGGAGAAATGACTGAAAACTAAGAAATGTACTACGTTATAAGATATTCTTGCTTCCTCCATTTTTCCTCTCTTTTAGGACCATACTTCAGAGTATCACATCATCCGGTAACAATAGGGAATCAGGGAAGGGACAGAAAGAGGAAGGATTCCTGTCCTCCTTTCTCTAATATATATTTTTAGACCCAAATATCAGTAGTATATGATACTTCCCTTACTTTGATGTATTCATGTAATGTGGAGGAAAATATGGTTCCCTGTCAATGGATTGTTATTTAAACATTTATTCACATAAATCAATAATGAATGGTCAGTTTCCTAAATACTCTAGTAACACCGGCACTCCTAGATAATATTCACTAAAGTTTTCTGGCATTGAAATGAATAAACAGATGGAAATTTAAAGAATTATTCAGATTGCAGGATCCACAAATGTGAATTCAAACATGTCCGCAGAGCTTTAGCAGAAATATTATGTAAAGAAAGAGAACGCAATTAAAAAAAATTAATCCTTTGTCCTAACTCCCAGTCTAGTTCAGCTTCTTCTTGCCAAAACAGAGCGTGCTTGTATGGACAATGGGACTATTCCCTGTGCTTCTATCTCTCTTTCTTGTTTAAAGGAGGGAGATTAATTTCACAGGCAATTAATGTTACAGTTTGGTTTTGGTTTTTTTAATGTTAAATGGGCATTGTCCTTCAGACCAATTCAAAACATATAACAAATGGCATGAAATTTATTTAAAACTCATAAATAGATAGAAGTTATTTTGAGGGAGACTATTCAATTCCATTGAATTCAAATGTGTAACCCGTAATGATGGTACATGTATACTCTCCTTCCTAAGAGGGATAAAACAAAACATATGTTTACAAAGGTGCCAAACATTTTTTCATACCAGATTGTTGCTAGGTCTTGTGGGGCTATAGAAGTCTGGTTCCAGGGTTTTTTTTAATTCCAGACACAATCCATAAAGTTAAGAAGAAAGGGGCAGCAACACTAGAAACAATTAGGAAATATGGTCAAAGAGATCCATACAAAGTCCCTCTAAACAGACAAAATTTTTACCACTTGAAGCTGCCAACAAGTGGCCCAAAGACACAGATTGAAACTGATTCTTCAATTTGCATCATAAAGCATTTCAAGTAATTCTCACCTGGAATTCTTACCTAGAAGATTTTGTCTTCTGGTTTCCATACTGAATTAAGGACTTCCTCTCAGACAGTACTGATAGATTGCTTACATTTTTGTATGATTTTCTAGTAATGGCTAAAATTGGCACTACTTTCTTAAACCAAATAGCTTGTATTAATGTGATTCTGGAGAATTCTGCAGGAAAAGAGAAAGTGAAGCCAAGGAAATGAAAAGATGCCACCATGCTGTTTTTTTTTTTTTTTTTAACTGCATTGCTGTAAGAATGAGTGCAACCCCCAAAAGGCTGTTTAAGACAATCTGCCAAGATGCAGCACAAAGCCTGTTCAGAATCCCATTGGGAATAATATAAAATAATGTGCAGAATTTATTTAGAAAGGACTTGATATGAGATATACAAGAAATTATTTTGATTTAAGAAGTTTCAGGAAAAGAGACTGCCAGGAAGAAATCTCAGAACATAGAAGTCTGTCAAAGAAGAGAAAGAGCAATTAGCAAAGGCATTTAAGATATGTACAAGAGCCTGAGGAAAATCTCTTTTCTAGAAAGGCTTTTCACAAGTAACTGTAGTACAGCTTCAGCCAGCAATTGAAATCTCAGTGGAGGAACTATGTGAATCAAACTGAGACGCTCAAGTACAGTAAATTATCACCACCATATGGTGTCCTTCTGAGGATTCTGAAGTAAATAAAGTGTGAAATAACAGTCATACGCCATTGCAGGAAATGTTGCTGCAAGGTTTTCTTCATTATTAAAAAATATATTTATATAGTTATTGTATTTTCTTTAATCTTGAAGAACCAAGGGATAATCCCCAAATTCCAAAATAAAGTTTATTCATCTAGTAGTCCTAGAAAATAGGATGAAAATACTCTAATAGTAACAGTACTTTTTCTTGCTTTGCCTGACTTTAACTTTGATTAAAAAGTGAATTTAATTCACTGAGCACATGTGAATTGATTACATTAACTGGAATGGGTTAACTCAGCTATTAACTACCTTGCTTATCTAAATTTGTGCTTTACAAAGAAGAATATGATTATGAATTCTATCAATTTTAACTTGTTTGTTTTTTTTTAATAGAGGTGGTTGCTCTCCAAGGCCTTTCTTTAGCAGAGGACAGTCATGTTTCTCATTATGATTTTGGGAAAATCACTGATGTAATAGATGATAGTGCCATTATCAGTTTTTATGGGAAAGAGGTGAGAGGCAGAGAGATTAGAAAGAGAAATAGTAGTTTAGTCTGTAACTTTCTTCTCCCCAGGTGATATGGACTACTGTAGCTTCCCTTAAGCCAGAGAGTGTCATTTAAACATCCATTATTTTTTCTGTTGCAGACTTTTGCCAACATTCTGTCACATTCCCTGAAGCAGCCTTGAACTTCAGCTTGCTGCTGCAAATAAGAGACGGGGTCAACACTCTGTCCTTCCTAGAAATCACAGTTGGCTATTGTGTCAAGTACGGGGCATCTTTTCAAAACACATTTAAGTAGTGGAAATTGTATGCCTTGTCTTTTATTAGTTTTGAATTTTCAAGCTTTACTTTTAGGTTTATCCTTTGTTCCTGAGCTCATGGGTAATCTAAATGCAACTAAATTTTAGATACCATTAATTTTGTGTGTGATCCACTTTATATGCATTTCTGAAATTCTCTGGGATTGTTCCTCCTTTTTTTTTTTAATTTTGTTTTGCTTTTTAAAAATTATTATTATTTTGTGGGTTTTTTAGCGTTCTTTTGTTTATTTGTTAGTTGGTTAGGTTTTTTTGTTGTTGTTATGGTTTTGGAGGTTTTTTTTGGGGTTTTTTTTGGGAACAGAACAGTAGAATCAAGACATTTCTTTAGGAACCATTACCTGATAGGTAGACTCAAGGAAAGTTTCCTACAACAATTGAGACCACAGCCACCATACAGCTCCTGCAAGACTGCTGCTTCCTCTTGCAGGTGTAGTATGTAATCACTTTGCCAGAGATTTATTGCACTGAATAATAGATTTCCCAAACAGAAAAAGATAATGGTTGTCTTTGGCCATTTGAACCTTCTTGCAGCATAAAATGATAATAAAATTGAACTTTCAAGTATTCTTACCAGAATGTTTAGCTCACTCTACAAAGTCATGTAACATGTAGATCTGAATGTAGTAACCACTAAGTTAACAGATTTGGCCATCAGTTGGGATTTACAGATGGAATTTACAGAAGTCCTTTTTGTAAATAAAAGCATGATTGGTATTTGGGGGTGATCTTTTCCCCCTAAGTTATGTAGCCTTTCAGCCAGCGTGTGAGATAGTATGTCTATTTTTTTTTAAATATGGAGTTCTTCAAGAAGATCCAAAGGGAAGGATGTCATTCCCATTATGAAGACTGCCACGACTATGATTGTGAATTTCAGCTTTCTTGTGTCTTGTGACCTTGAAAGCAGGGAGAAAAGAGATTTTCCTGTAACACTGATGGTATTTTAGTTGTTCAAGGTTTCATTACTCCTCAGTTTCTCCAGTACAGGTGGGTGAGTGCAGACTCTTGATGCCAACTATTATAGACAGATTCACAGAACTTCTTTGGATCTGTGTTGATAATGATTTTCTGCATCCCACAGACAGAGAGAATGCAAAAAAAAATTAAAATTGTGCTTCACAAATATTTGTGAAAGTAAGTTGGTATTCTGCATTATAAATAAATATAAATTATGAATAAAGCTAATATGGTGTCTTCACAGGGAGCCAATGCTGAAGCATTTCGACAGATCAGCAGCACCTGCACGTGCAAAAGGTGGCCATTTGGGTTTGTAAACCCATTGTTTCTTCAGATAACAATCCCAGTGATCACAGGAATGATATTAGTGACCATCTGAGACAGCAAAAAGTTAATAAGTGTGCAATTGTTTCCACTTCAAAGGCTCTAAAAAGTTATTTTTGAAAACAAGAGTGGTATGAAATTTCAATACATAAAACTAAGAAATTGAATAGTACTTAAGTGTCATGTATATTCATTTTATCTTCTGACTTTAGTTTCCAAATGGATTAAAGTTACAGTCCTTAGTACAATGTGCTACAAAATTTCAGTGTTAAGAAAACAGAAAAGGATGGCTCAATTTAATATACATGTGCAAGTGAAACAAGTTCTTTGAAACACAGTGGAGAGAAAGAGGAATGTTTATTTTTAAAATCTCTTTATTGCTTGTCTCTGCCGAGTAATATCACTCCAGTTAGTATCCAATTTAGTTCTCTAATGTAGCAGAACCTCTCTGAGTCAGAAGAGATAGAAGGAAACTTCTCATGTGTTTTTCCAGAAAGAAGGAAAATGGGGCTGAGGCATGGTTCATATGGTAAAATTTTATTGTATATTTATAATAGCATTATCATTGTATTGTGATGACCTTGGATCCCTGAATTGATGTCTGTTTTCTGCTTTTCAACTAAAAGAAGAAATAGAGACTTATGATAGTTAAATTGCAGGGTTTTTTTACAGAGTTGATCTAAACAAAGATGCTTGGAGCAGTGGAAAATAAGTTAATGAAAATCTTTATTAAACTGTTCACATATTTTAAGCAAACTTATCCCTGTACTCCTAGAAAGCCTAAAGCCCAAATACCCCAGTGTTTTGCTAGGAGGGCAAGTATTCCCATAGTTCAGAAATAGAACAGAATTAAAGCTGAGCCTGATGTTGCTGACCTTTCCACATTTAGGAAGTCTGAGGAATATGAATTGCTATTTTGGAGGACTTCTGAAATAATGTAATAATTCCTTGTGATCTCTATCCTCACAGGTTCTATAATGTCCCTTTCATCAAAATGTCATCCAGTTTTTATATTAGGTAAATGTTTCTTCCTTTTTTAGTTTCCCACTGAGGCTGGTATTCATAGTTTTCAGTTGATAACAAGACTTACTCCTGGATGCAGAAGTTTTCATAAATGTTGGCATAGTCTCCTGAGTCTGATGCAATTAAACCATTAGTGAGGAGCTGTAGCTTTAGTACAGTGACTGAGTGCATGGCAAAACTTCAAACTTGGTCCAGGCTTTCTGAAAGGAAAAAATTCCAATCCACAAGGATTTTAAAGTTTTTCGCAAACCCATGGTTTGGACAAACCTCTAAAAATGGAATAAGACCCTGTGTTGCCATTGGGTGACAGATTGGGAAGGGATGCAGGAAGGCAGCTCACTCCTCTTACCTTGCCCTGAGAACCTTTTATTAAGGTAAGGGATTTTTGGGGCTTTTAAGTTTCAGTGGATGGCAGTGCTACAGGAGCACCATTTTGAGACCTGGAATTCAGCTAGAGTTCAGCTGTCTGTATCTGAGAGTCCTTTGAGCTCCATTTATAGTTAATGGAGAAAGGAGAGAGGTTCTTCCAGGGTGCAGTTCATCTCACCTGTTTTAGACATCTATTTATTGAGGAGATGACTCATTCCTTAGATATGATCATTTATCTTAACTTTGGCAATATATGTGTAACACCCTTCCTACTTAATATTGAAATAAAAAATATTTTATCCATCATGGATTAAGAGACTTCAAATGTATAAATGGTAGGTTGCTTTCATTCTCCTGATCAAGGAGGATTTTACATAAAGGTGCTTCCTTATGTAATTATAAATCAAAGCTCTTTTAGCACTGATAACATTCTTAAGCAATATTTAATTATCATTCATATTTGTTTGAATTATCCCTCTCAATGAATTCTGTTCAGAATTATTTAAGTAAATGAGCTCTTCCTGAGTGTCATAAACGTGTTTGAAATGTATATGTATGTAAGAATTATTAACTACTATACATTGCCTACCTCTAATAATATAATCAGATCTTGAGCCCCTAATTTTTGGTTCAGTAGTTGAACAGTCTTTGCTATGTCTAGACTATTACAGAAGTAGGTTTGAGGGTGTTGTTATAGTGCATCCTTCAAAATAAATTAATTATCTTTTTCTTAGCTGTGATTTATTCTTTATTTCAGTGGTACCACATCTTGTAAATTCACCAATGTAAAGCAGTCTTACTATGTATTCTGGGGGGGGGTTAAAATTTTTTTTTTTTAGTTGTTTTAAGTATTTTTTTTCTCTAAACTCATATTTAAATCCTGTGACATTTAATTTCCCAGAAAAAGATGCATGTGTATTCTATATTTTTCATTTTATGTTCTGATTGTGCTTCATACATAATAATATAGAGCGCCTCCACTTGTCTGCCTTCAAAGATAAAATATTGAGTGTTTCAGTACTCCCAGTTACTTGAATGCTTGCACCAACTACAGTAGTCCTATTGCATTTCCTTGCTGTAATAAACCAGCATTTCTAAATTTTCACTTACTTACTTGCACTTCTGGCATTGGTTTATTAATTATTAAACAACCTATTCTCAATATGGCCTCTATTTACTTTCATAATACCTGACATGAAAATTACTGTTGTATAATATTGCAACCTCCAGCCTTTAATTTTGTTCTGCTTTCTCTACGAGTCATGTCTGATAAACTTGTAGAAAGATGGTTGTCCTATTTCCCTGGAAGCCATCAGAAATCACATTATCCTCAGTTTTGTAGATGGAATCTCACGGTGAAGGAACCAGAAGTATATTTTGTGTGTATTTTATTTTCCAGTTTTGTTCATCAGCGCTCCTTAACTCCTCATGTGAACCGATGTTATTTCTTATAGAATATATCATTACTTTCAAGCCTTGCCTACTGTCTTTGAGATCCTTTCTGGCTTGCCAATGCATCACATATCCTTTTTTCCTGTAAGGAAATGTACCATGCCTTTCCTCTCTCTGCTGTACTACTGAGTTGTGTTTTAACTTGTCTTAGTGTCCAGTCTTAGTGAGAGAGTTTGTTTTTTCAGACTGCTCAAAGTCCTGCTGAACATTATGTGCATGCTCTTAACATGTCTGTAGATTAAGTGGAATTTAACCTTTTGATACTTTGTTTTAGTGAGGATCCCTGGGTTTTTTTCCTAGCTAAATTTTTATTTCACTGTCATATTCTGGTTTCTTCAAATACCTCAGAGCAACTGATCCAACTCTTGAATTTATTTTATCTCTATTGGAGAGAAGTCACCTTCTAACTTGGACTGTTTGTAGGTAACCCTAAAGCCCCCTAATTAACTTCCCCCCTCCCACAAGAACCCTACATGCCTATCAATTATCTTTACACACAGCTCGTAGGTTTAACATCAGACTTCCTGATTAAGTTTCACTTCCGTGATCAAAAAACACAAGGAAGATACAGTAAGAAAATGGCTTTCTTCCTTTAGAGAATTTGAGAGGAACTTAGAGCATTTTGTAGGTGACTTCATAGAGGTATATTTTAAATAGATATGATCTGTTTGATAGTCACACATAAGTAAGTTTTATGTGAAACTATGTTTTCCATGCTGCCATTCCAGGCAGAAAGGAGAGTAATTAACATTTTATACTGGAATATGTGTTATTATAGCAGTGTTATTATTACTCTAGTCTTAAAGATCCAGTCTGAAATACACAGGTGTTTATTTTAGGTGAGACTAATATTGATTGCATTAGTTTTCAGATTAGACCCAGCTACTAGCATTCTACTTCAATGAAAAAAGTAGTATTTTTTGTGACAGCCTGTACTGTGGTAGTTTACCCAAGTAAACTTAATTGGAGTAACTTGAAGTACTTTACTTGTAGTTTACCCAAGAAAAAATCCAATATTTCAGGGCTCTTTCTTCCCTTCCTGTCACAATGAAAACCATAAACATGGTACTTTTAAAAAATATCTGATTTCTTTTGAACAGAAAAAAAAATCCAATGCAGATCTGATTTAATTTCTCCTTTACACAATAAAACAATGAAATATTTAGGTTTTTTTATTTCCTCTAAATGAAACTTTTTCCTTCTAGCCAAAATAATATTTTACTGTTAACTCTTGGTGTATTTTTGCTTAATCTTTTATTTTTGATTTGTCTCTCTTCTTCAAATAAGGTTCTACAACCTGTTTCATTTTTTTAGTCCCAAATGATGTGTACATTGATAAAAATGTATCTCTGCAGTTTGTGTTTCTTGGATGTAAGTTTTCACTTAATGCTTCTAAGCCTCTAAATTTGAGTAATGTGTTCCATTGGAATGGAAATAGGGATAATTATGTTTGCTTGTAACGCATCGTATATGGTGAGACCTCTATCTTCACTAATCCCAGAAATTGTAATCTGTCCTATGCAATTACTCACAATTTACATTTTGTCCATGTAATGAGGAAATTTTTTCTTATCATTCAAACATTTGTTTTGTACACATATATTTATATGTCTGTACTGAAGGTCCTAAGGTATAACATTTTAAAGTGCACTGTATATTCTGGACAACAGGAAATCTTAGTAAAATATCTGACTGTGTAATCCATCTGGTCTGACCAGTTCTCATTTGTTAGGCATCTCTTATGATCAACATCTGGTGGGATTAGACTGCCCTGAACGACAAGGATTTAGCTTGCTGTACTTACATGCAGCTTTAGTGAACCAAAAGGTCATTGGAAATATCTGTTAAAAGCAAAGTAGTATGATTAATCTAAAATTATTAAATTCATTTTGTAACTGGCAGCATTAGGATTATGTGGAAATGTGCCTTTAAACGTATAATTTGAAACCTAGTTTGTAATGTTGGTCAGTAGAGACCCCTAAATCCAACCTATCGTCACTAGATTGACAGTTCAGAAGGAATATCACTTTTCTTTACTATTTTTCTCAGAAAAAAAACGGATAAAATTGGCTTGCAAAAAAATTAAATACTGTGGTCAAATGGATGCTAACTACTTAAAAAAGGTCACAAGTTTCTTGCAGTAATAACCTCACTGAAGTGGGTAATCTCCTCTCTCCTAAAATAAAACCACTATATGTGCAACTTTTGTATCCTTGTGAGGGACAGGGTCATTTATACATTGTACACAGAGAATCATCATGCAGAGTTCATGTAGGAATTAAAAAACAACCAAAATTCAGTGTCAGGGCTCTGAGAGCACCAAAAGCCTTCTACCTCTGAGTAGCCCCCCAGGGCTGCAACACACACCCCCATCCCGCCCCAGTCCTTTCCCCAGCCCTGACCCCATTTCAGCTCAACTCAGTGCCATCACTACATGCCCTCATGATGCTGTGGGGTGCTGGTTTCTCATTCTCTCCATCACAGCTATGCCTGGCAGAGACCCTGTAGGCTTGTCCCCAGTCCTGTCATTTTGGTGTGGACCTGCCCAGCAATCATGGGTTCTGTCTGACCCTGGTTATTTTTTACTAAACCTGATCGTGTTCCAGACTTGAGGATCGATTTCCCCACTTTACACTGGACCTGCCTTATCACCATGAATTTCTGTGGACGTGTCACCTTGTGGCTGAAATTGGCTGTTCTCTCCGAGCCTGCCCTGCTCCCCTCGCTGGGTGGCTGCTGATGTGGTCCCCTTGGGGGCTGTGCTATTGCTCCTGCACCCCTCTTCCTTAGGGAGTTAGACCATGCTGCTCCTCAACAGGAGCTCCTTCCTTTCCTTAAAGTTACATGCATTCTTTCTGGTACAGACCACAAGTGTGTTGCAATTTTATCTCCTCTAGACTCACCATTTTTTACAGCCCACTTGTTTATTTTGTCTACACTCTCAAATTTTTAGAGATTAAGAAAATTTAAATTTCTTCCTTTGCAGTGCAAGTTCTTTATTCCTCAAAATCCCTGTATTTCTTCTTTCACAGGTGCAGGGTGAGGGACTTTGTTGTTCACCTCTCAAACATCACTAAATTTGATACAAGAGCTATGAGGTAGGCAAATATTGCTGCCATCCACTTTACAAGAAAAATGTACAGCTCGACTTGGTAGCAAACTTTAAAACCTTTATTTCAGTCATAGGAGCTGAATCAAAGAGCAGCTCTGGCAGAATGAGAGAGTAAAAACAGTTCTCTTACATTCCATCTTCTCTTTTACCTAAAGCAAAAGGGCCATCCTTTTCTTCCTGCAAAAGCACCCCTTACAAACCCTTCATTTTTTGGAACTTGTTCCTGAGTAAACATATTTGCACCCTGGTAATTTTTGCAGTTGACCACACAGATTAAATATGTAGTATGGTTAAATACTGATTTCATCTAGGTTTGTAGGCAGAACAGTGCAAAAGTGCCTTTCACGGGTTTGTGAAAGTTTTCAGGTTTATTGATGATCAGGTAGTTCCTGTTTTGGGAAAATGAAATATTGCTGTCTTTAAAGTATGTAAAGTTGATATCAACAGACGTAGAGCTACAGCCTTCATTAAATTGTTAACAAGGGCCTAAAACCCCCTGGAATTACACTGCTTCTGTGTTACAATCGATGCAAAATTTCCTTAGCAACTGTGGATCCCCATAAAAACTTAATGCAGTTTTGCACTTTATACAGCAGTTTCTGAAAGTTGAAATTATCCTATTTGCACAACAAAAACCAGAAGCACAGTAGTTTACAGTTCTCTTTACTTGGAGTTGGTGGAATGAAACAGTTGCTGCTGAGCTCTAAAACTGCTTGTACTAAAACTGCTGGTGCTACGCTTTCCAGGACTGCAAGCATCTGCTAAAACAAAACATGCAGCATTTTGTAGTCTCAGCTTCACAAATTCCATTCAAAATAGGAATGTTTGCGTCAGGATTCGCAGCTCTAGAAGTGGAGGTGACTGACTTTGAACCTAACTCCAAATCAGAGGAATCTGTGCTTAAATTTATCTGAAAGAAGTGAATAACCTCTGTAGAAAGAAGACCACAAGTTTCCATTCCATGATATATTTAGAGTACTTATAAAGGAAGAAAAGAACCTGTGGTTGGTGGAGGGGGAAATAGGAAGTAAAAACTGGAAATATAGTAAACTGGAAAATGTAGAAAAAATGCTCCCAGACCAGGGACACAAGACAATGTGTCCGACATAGGTCAGAGCATTGAAAGGGCAACATCATCTTTTAGAAAAACCTTGTGAATTCTTACAAAGCTGCTAATATCTTGTTGGGATAATGGGAATCACCTTTCTTTTGGCAAAATCTCCACAACAGATGCATCTGGAAAACGGCAAATATCTGCTTGCAGCAGTAAAGGGAAAGGTTTTCAACTTCTTTGGCACAAAATCTAGTAAGGTGTATATTTTGGGAGATTAGTCAGTAGATAAATGAAAAGTCTAGGAGCTCTGAAAGCCACAAATACTTTGCTTCTAGCAGATGAGCCAGGGGAGATGTCAGAGAAATTTCTCAGTGGCTGAATTTAAATAAGCGCTGCTCAGAACAGATCCCAAACAGATGCAATTTAATTCCTCAAGTGCAGAGTTCTGAAGGGATGGAATCCCAACAAGTCAGTAGACTATCTGAAGTATAATTTTTATAATCATCAGTCTTATGCCCATCACTGAAGCCTATCCATAAGTATTAATATTATTTAATGTGTGGTTTTTGTCATTGTTCTTACGTTAATAATGGTCTAATTTGACTAGACAGTATTTGGTAAATCAGCTGTTTTCTGCTCAGTTTAGCTGAGTAATGTTGATCTAGTCTTTCTTTGATTTTAAGACTGAGTAGAATTGGTCAGAAAATATCAGAAAAGCAAATCTGAAACTAAAGTTCTTGTCATACAGAAGAATGTAGGACAGTATTGGGTAGAAGCATATGACAAGTTGTCTTCCTTTGGAAAGTACATTGATGCTAAGTAAGAAAAATGCTACTTTTTGTCAGTAGCAAATGATAGTTCTAGTGTTCTCTTACACTAGGTAGAAGGATTTTGGACATTGGATAAATTATGATAAAGAGAGGTTTGTTTTCTTGTGTTATCACTGATGTCTTGTTTTAAAAAAAGCAATTTTTCTTTCTATTAAGAAAGACCTCTGTTGCAAGGAGCAGTTAATGGCATTGCTGGAGCTAAAATAACAATAATTCAGTTTTACTAGTATAGAAGCAGAAAAAGAAGTCACTACTGATCACTTTTTGTGACACATTTTCACAGAATGAGTTTAAAAACTGGCAACTTCACAGAAGGATAAAGGATGTAACTCAAATCTTGGCAGGCTGACCATTCTGACTTGCTTCTCTGAGATAAAACAATTTTAAATAAAAAAGTTACTTATATGTCCATTTTTCCTAATAATTTTAAAAGGTTATAAAGTAAAAAATGTGTCTTAGTAATTTTAAAACATGACTAAAGGGGATAAGATGATATAGAGGCCATGAAAGAAGTAATTAAGGCAGCTGGTGTAGTGATGATTGTCAGGAAATGACCCATACAGAGGGTCATCAGAAAGTATCTGCATATGACACAGAGGCTTCTAAATTCTCCAGTTTAATATCACGTATCTTCCATCCTCGGTTTTCTGCGTTTGCATGTGGGATACCTGTTTTACACTGATTTGCTTCTCCTATTTCTGTTATTACAAACAAATTAAATAGACAATCACTGCAATTGATGTGATCATAATTCTATTAACTTAAAATTGGTGTGCCACTCTCTTCATTTCAGTCTGTAATCATGTTGCAGACTAAAATTATTTTTGCTTATCTATTAGGAATAGTAATGTGAAACTGGCTTTGCAGTCATGTGGCTGGAGGAAAACCAGCAGTGATTAAGACAGAAAACCTTGAAGTAGTTATATGGGAAAAACACCTAAATTAGAAAGCCAGATTGCTTTGTATGTTATCTGGCTTCTTTGTGCTGTTAGGCAGCTCAGAGGACAGTCTTGCCACTGTTAAACAGGTGAAAAAAATCTGCTAGTACCTGGTTGCATGTGCCACCTTCAAGCCAACTATACATCTTGCTGCCCCAAGGTGTGATGAGTGGTCTAAGAGAGGGGTAGGCCACAGTGGGATTTACTAGGCTTTTTCAGTCCCTAAGTGATGTAAGATAAGCTCTGCTGGTTCATACTAGGACCAGCTGAAATAAGTGCTTGAGAATGTATGAGTTTCCTTGTTGAGTCTTTTCCCCTTGATACTGTCTCATACATCACTTCAGCTACAACAAAGTTTTTGGTCCCTACAAGCCTGGAAATACAGAAGCATTGTCCATCCCCATGACACAAAGTGGGAGCCCAGTTGGTGGGGTTGTGTGTGAACTTTTTTTTGCCACACGTAGTAAAGTCTTTTATGCTCTGCAGCCATTGATAGCAGATGGTGGTCGAAGAGGAATAGCGCCTTGATCACATTTTGGGTGAAATAGAAAAAGCTATGTGGGTGCATATATCATCGTCAAGATCATTGCTCGTCATTACAGATATAAAAGCAGCCCATCTGCTTCCTTCTCACTGGCTCTTGGTTCACTAGTTTGCCTTTTTCTCATCTTGTGACAGGTGAGGAATGATCTGACTGGCGTCCTTTATGGTGAAGACATCGAGATTTCAGATACTGAGAGTTTCTCCAATGATCCCTGCACAAGTGTAAAGAAGCTTAAGGTATGTGTTGCTGTTTGATGAAAAAGAGAAAGTGATAATTTTATTTTTTTTTTCTGTGAAGAGGATTAAGGAAACAAAATTTGTGTTAGAATGATGTATTACTACATTCCATTGCACAATGATATAGAAAAATGGCATTTTGAGGGTCTAGTCCTTCTTAAGTTAATGTAGGTCTATGTGTATAGTAAATATTTTTAATAGTTCCCAATGGTGATACTAAATAAAGGAAGTTGTTGCTGGCTTAATGTTTGCACTTAAAGCCCCAATCATAGTGATATACATGTGAAAACTCTTGAGGTTTGGAACCAGAACCTTTTTAAGGTAAATTATCATGTATAAAGGATATTGAGCCTCTTTCCATTAGCTCCATTACACATTTTAAATTGAATTATTTGCTAACATCATCTGCATGATTTCAAATGAATCATAAGGAAAAAAGAAAGAAAAACAAATTTGTTAGCAGAATAATTTCCCATTCTTCTCTTATTATACTGATTTATTAGACTTCTGCCACCTCATAAAATTAAAACTATATTTTAGCATTACCATGCAGCACAACCAGCAATAAACTAGACACAGGAGATATGATTCTTAAACTGCACAGGAACATGAAAAAATGATTGAACAGCAGGAGAAAACACTTTTAAATGGCAAAGACCAACTTGTTTCTGGCATCAAGTACATATAACACACAATCAAAGCCACAATCCTGCAAATGCTTAAATATGTGTAAAACAAATTACAAAAAAACCCTAAATTATGTTTAAAAATAAAAATAAAGCAAGAACATTGACCTGTGTAAGACTAGGCCACTACTGAGGCTGAAAACATTCTGGAGCATGGTAAACTAAGTATGCTTTATTATTTCCACAATCTAGAGATGGAAGCCTGAATGAAAGTTCAAAGCATTATTAGGTAAAGATTACATTAGTGGAAAGCCATTTGTGTCTGTCCAGTTTAAGCCAGTTTGCATTTCCTGTGTGGAAACCTGTCTAGGTTGAAGAGATTCCAGTAGATGTTGCAGTAAAGTCTATATTTTCGACTAGCATTGGTGTAATAACAAGAAAAAAATGCATATTAAGCATGGATCTTTAGCCTGGAATTCAGAAGAAGCAATGTGATTCTAGCTTTCCTCTGCATCAACATGCTGGGCTGCTTTGCAGGGAATACTAGAAGACTGAACTAACAGTATATTTGTTATCTCTTGATTTCTTTTTCAAAACAAATTTTAAAAATAAATAAGCAATTATCCAGAAAATTGCTTTTTTTGACAGAAGTATAAGGTTAGTTGCTGTTAGGTACAGGTTAGACACAGAATTTAGCTAAGCAATTCTAAAAAATGATAATTCTTTTTTTCAACATGTAAACCTCATATAGGTAAACTTATATCTGCTTACCTGAAATAACTTTTATTTTCACAAACACATTTAAATTAATGAAATTGATGATTATAGAATGGAAAACAGAAAAATATGTTATGATTTGCAGAAATATATTTTATATTTCTCAGTAACACCTTAGTTTCGACTGCATTGACTGCACAGTTGAAAGGTAAATTTAAGCTTAAGGTTTTAAAGAAAACTCAGTTTTGTGTTCAGAGAAAAGGATACATTTGTACATCCATGTAAATGCTTGAAAATTCTAAGGATTCACAGACAAATTTTAAGAGCAATAACACTTCTGCTTCCAGCTTTTTCGTATCTTGCATGTAGGACAAAAGAATTACCATCATGTTATGATGGTGGGAGTTGATGTCCTCCAGTTCACCTTCACTGTCAGCAATTCCATAGCTAAGGTCAGAGGCTTATCTATAGTTCTTCAAGTGGACATCCAAGCATTTAGAAGGCAGAACATGTGGCTACCTCTGCTGTCAAAGTTACCCAGGTTTTTGTAGATTTATTGATAACCTCTTGACTGTCAGATACATGGTGGAGAATAAGACAGAGTATCTGAGCTATTCAATTTAGGTGTCTCATAAAGAGCCTGCCAAGACATTGACTTTTCCTGGCAGATGAGATATTGTAGCAATCCTTCTCTGGAAAGCTGTATAATACAACATTGTGGTGTTATTCATTAGAAATGAGACAGATTAAAATCTGATCAAAGAAGAGAAGCTCCGAAGGCTGAAAAAAAAAACTAGCTGCCTATTCCAGCATAATATGCATCACTCAAAAACTCTGAAAAGGCTAAAGAGTGTCTCGTGTCTGAGGCTGTTAGAAATGGCAGTGAAGAAGACAAGTTCTTCCTCCCTCAGTTGAGCATCTTACATGTTCTGATCCTCCCTCTCTTCAGGGTTTATATTACTCAGCTCCTGGTGCTTCCAAAGACATTTTATATTTAGTAGCCAAAAAATATCCTCACCTATGTGAAAGAAAGAAGGCAGAAAAAGAGTAATTATTTTTGAAGCGGTACTATAGTCTTAATTTATAAAACATGTTTTTATGCAGGGTTTGCCACAACTGTGGGTAAATGAAATGTAACTATTCTTCATTTTCTTGTTTGAACTTCAGTCCATATGGGAACATATGTATTTCTTACTGAGGGGCAAAGCTTAAATGCTGATATTGCTACTGTAATCTCTGGGAAGAGTAAATATGACAGCTCACCATCTGGCAAACAGTCTAAACATTGGTCTTTTTATGTAAGTGCAGCTTTGGGAGTTGCCTTCCCCCGGGATGTTTTTAATCATCTTGTAGATCACCTGCCTAGTTCCATGAATTAAAACCTTTTCTGTCAAGTATGTTTTAGCTCCATGCAAGCAATTTACAGCTCTCTGAAAAAGAGACTTGACACTTGCTGGGATCCAGTGGGTGATTTCTTTGATCTCTATGAGGAAGTTCCACTGTGTTAATTTGCATCATTCTGCAAGGGTTTGTGTAAAGGAGTAGTATATCCTTGCAAGGAAATCATGCTGGCTAATGGCATGAATGAATGGGTAAAAAAGTTATGCCCAGCAAGCATCTGATGCATCTCTTTGCATGAGTCTGTAATGTGGATTTTGACCCACGAGCACTGACATGAACCCAGCTCTGATATGGATAAAACCTCTGCAAAGGACTTGAGCTATGTGCAGTTGCATGAATTTGAAGCTTCAGTGTCTCTTATGTGGGATGGAGCCAGCAGACCCAAGCCTGGCATCCAATGAATCTAGGCTTACTTGCAATCTTGAATGGATTGCTTCAAGAGCAAATTTGGGAAAATGTGGAAGGGGATGCAGAAAGTGGAGCTCAGGAGGAAGAGGCTGGCTGAGGAGTGGCACTGTACAGAGGAAGACTGTTATGCATGAACGAGAAGAGCTGTTGTATAGACTTTCCTAAATTAGCTCCTAAATTGCAAGTGTTCTGACACACAATTCCTTGGTTACATAAGTGCGTACTAAATTATGTGATAATCAGGTGGAAGCAATGTCTTAAGGCGTGAAACCACACACCACAGACACTATGACTTCAGTCTGAATGTTGTCACACAGCCAGTGGGCAGCATTGCTGCATGTGTACTCTGGGATTATTATTTATGAAGCCACACAGTTTACGTATTTTGTTTATTTGTTTGTTTAATTGCTTCTCATCATGTTATAAAATGGAATTTAATTTTAATTATTAGGTGCTGTGCCATTTATTTATTAATCAAACTCTGCTACTCTTTTTTAAAATATTAAGTCTGCATTTTTATGTTCAGAGCAGTCAAGTGACTCAGAGCTGAGGTTCCAAGAATAACCATTTTTTTTTTTAATGTGAAAAAAAGAAATAGTAGATGAGGTGAGTTTTGTTGTGCATAATTCCTAAATCTATTTATTTTCCTTACAAAAACTGTAATACTATTGCTGTAATTTGTGTAATTTGTTTGTTTAGATTCATGTAACCTTGTTAGATTTGTTTATAAAGAATATAATCCACTTGAAAAAGATTTACATTACTTTTTCAGTCTGGCTAAATATAAAAATGAAGAGAAGCAGGCTTACTGAAAATGCACAGGTTCAGAATGAGCAAAGCACATTACATTATTTCTCATTTAAACCATGCTAAGAGTGATACTATTGTCATGCATTTAATTAAAGAGGCATTCTAATATCTTACTGCACTGTCCATCATAACATTTTCTGCTGAACAGGAAATAAACAGTGAAATCATCTGAGCTAGATTTCTATCTTTGACAAATTGATTTAATTAAAACTTAAATGGTTTTTGCCACTGAAAATCATACCAAATCATATGTTTGTTTTTTCCTTGGAGAGGGAAAGAGCTATTAGTAATTCTAAACAGGTCTTATATGAAAGAAATGAAAAATTTGATTTGCTCAAGCTTTTGCAGAGAACTCTGCCTTTGTGTGAAAGAAAAGGTAATGTGAAGTCATAAAAGTGTGTTTTGTGGATATTAGAAGTAATATTTTATGTTAGGAAGAGGTTAGTCCTGTTCCTGAAGAAATGTTTTCCTGCATATGCTCCTGAATTTAGGAAGACTCAATGTTTCTAAGAATGAGAGTAAAATTATCTTTGGACTTCAGTCATAGCTTCTTAAACTGCGATGATTTTTTTTTAATGTGTGGAGGTGGGAGGGAGTATAGAAGGAGTTGACCATGCATTATAGTGACTATAGAGAAGATGTTGTTTTAGTAAAACCTTTAAAAATTATACAAGCAGGCATAGTATCAAGGCATTTGATCTCACAAATCTCATTTCTTAATTTTACAGTTTTATTTCATGCAGAGAGTGATAAGTTTGTGTCTTCAACTGGTTCTAATATGCAAAACTGTAGAAGAAATATTGCAAGGAAGCAAAAGAATATTTGATATTTTAGTGTTATTGAATACTAATATTTGGCTGTAGTATCACTTTTACTCTCATTAGTGCTATTGCCTAATCATTTTCTACACCTCAGTTTTTGATTTTTTTTCTTTTGCGGATCTTCAAGTTCTTGACCTTAAAGAAGGTGAAATAATTCTGTATTAATTCTGTCTGCAGCTGTAATCTGAGCTAACTCCCTGCATGATCTGAATGGCCAATTAAAATGGTATCTGGAAGCTGCGACTGTGTTTAACTGCCACGTATTTTATTCAATCTGCAGGGTAATGACGTTCGGATAATCCTTGGCCAGTTTGATGAGGAAATGGCTGTGAAAGTTTTCTGCTGTGTAAGTAAATATACTTAATTGCATGTCAGACTAAGGAATGTGCTGCATTTGAATAAAAAGCAACTTGAGCATAAACATTTCTTCATGGAGTTCAGCTCTCTGAAGGTTTGTAGTCTAAGGAGAGGTTACACATGCTTAGTTCCATTTATCTTTCAGTCAAATGCTTTGTACTTTACTTCAGTGGAATTTTGGCATAGGCTACATGGTTAGCTTCTTCTTTTTAGTACTTTCCTGTAGCGAAATTAAATGCCAAATCAAACTTCACATCAGATCTGAGGAAATACTTGTGTTTCTAGCAGATGATAGAGGGGGAACTGCAAGATTTCAATCTTGTCCAAGAGCTGTGTTCTGGTGAAAATGTCTGTGTGTATGGATTTTGCATGTTTTGCCTTTAAAGAATAAGAAATTCAAGCCAGTTTCTATACATCCTAACTCAACAATACTAAAAATTTCCGCTTCTGAAAGTGTTACTAATTGTACAGTTGTCATTCCCATCTGACTGCTGTAACTTTTACATGTATTACATGAAAGCAAATATTAGTTGGTAAAAAATATAGTTTTGTTAACCATAACAGTAAGACTAGCAAACATAAAATTCCCTATCTTCACCATTTGTTTGTGTGAATGTGCTGCAAACTTATCTACTGTTATTGCCATTAAAAGTAGCAGGATTAAAATGTGGATCTAGACTTGTACCAGCCTGAAAAAAATCCCAAAGAGAAAGGTTTTAGTGGCCTAAGTATTGAATTCTTAGTCTAAATAGATTAATCCAAGAACACAGTAAATATAATGGAAAAGCAATAATGACAGCATCTAAATTTCCAAGGGTGTTTTTTAGTGTTCACGTAGTGAGACAGTTACCTATCCTTGGAAAGAAAGGCAGAAGTTCAAAATCTGAGCACTACATGTGCCTTGATACATTTTGGCTCTTACTCAGCAGCTGTCCCAGTTGGTGGCAAAATTTGGAAAGGATATTGTATAGTATATTTGGAAGGAACAAAATCTGTTTTCATCCAAAAGGAAATAGAAAGTATTATTCTATTTTTCATTCTTCTCATCTCTGATAGGTCTTTGTATATAGATCTTTTTGTACAGCCATTTAAACTGGATTGACAGAGATAATCTCCTATTTTTTCATTCCTGGAAGAAAGAATGGTACTTCTGCAGCCCAGATCCTCCTCAGATCTCTTGGGCTTGGGCTGCATTTCCCCAGCAGAGGGATGCTGGTCAGAATTATCTTCCAGTCCAACATTAGCAAGAGATTGACCTAATTTCTAGTTGCCCTTAATTTCTATTTGCATTTCTCTCAAATTCTCTTCCAAATCCATGTGCTTGTGAAAAAATCCTAGAATTCCTTGGAGGGGCAGGCTGTCCTTCAGTCTGCATTGCTGTCATCTGAAGGGTTCCAGGGAGAGGATGTCTCTGTCACACGAGCGCTGGCCGCAGATTTCTGTGGCTATGGTTTGGCGTGAACCTGGGAAATGTGCACAACTCTGAGAGGTTTAAAGAGTGATGGCTGCTTCTAAAGTACATTAGTGTCAAAAATAATAGGGTGGATTTTTCTGGAGCCTGGAGAGATCTGAAAAATCCTGTATTTAAGCTTGTTGAAATGTATTTATTTGAGAGTTTCAGCAGGAGACTGAATGCAGGAGAGGGCAGTTCAAAGTAGGTCATTTATATATTAATGCACTACAATATGTCAGAAAGCTTGTTATTACTCATAAAATGTATTGTTGACTCATGCACTCCTACAGATATATGTCTAAGAGTACAATAATTTAGATATGCCAAGTTTTTTAACTCCTCTTTTCCAGGTGTATCTTCAGATAGGTTTCACTTGTGATTTCCTGGGTTTATCTTGTAGAGTTACTGACTTCAGTCAGGAAAAGACTTTGAGTTTGTTAAAGGAAGTTGCTTTTCCACTAGTGCAAGACTTTTTTTTTTTTTTTTTTCTTCTGATTGTGGCTATATCCTAAATATTATTTGGTAATCACTTATGTAGGTGGCAAAACCTTTAAAGTGTGCCTCACTTTTTTGCCTGGATTCAACAGCTATATGCTGTGAGGTTTCCTCAGGACACCCATAGGAGTTTATATAAGATCATGTAAATCTTTAGATCATGTAGATCTTTAGGTTGTAAAAGACCTTTAAGATTATCAAGTCCAGCCATTGACCCAGCACTGCCAAGCTCATCACTAACCATGTCCCTGAGTGCCTCATCTGCACATATTTTGAATGCCTCCTATGACGGTGCCTCAACCTCTTCCCTGATCCCTGATAATCCTTTCAGTGAAGAAGTCTGTCCTAATATACAATCTAAACCACCTCTATTGCAACTTAAGATCATTTCCTCTTTCCCTATTCCCTGTTTGGAAGAAGAGACCAACACCCATACCCACCCACAGCCACACCCACACAAAAACAAACAAACAAACAAACAAACAAACAAGCAAAAAAAAAAGACTAAAAGAATAATGCAGTAGCAAACTTTAAAAACAGGACAGGACTGGTTCAAGCTAAAGTGAATGTTGGCAGGTATTTCCTACAAGGATTTAAATGAGCTTAGCTGTTCATTTATCACCAGTGTCAAAAACAGGTAGCAATTTTAGTTCTATGGGAAATCTTAGCTTTGTAATTAATTTTCACCTCAGTGGGATGAATGGGATGTTTTCTTGGAACAGAAATTAAGGCCTTTTGGTCAAAACTTAATACTTCAACAATCAACAAATTGCCGACAATTGTTTACTACACATAAGAAATATCTCTTACATGAATCTCTTTGTTGTAAATAAGAATTTATTTATGGATTGAAACAAGAATGAAATGTTTTAAAAGAAAAAAAATTAAAATTCCGTTTCACAAGGACAAAAATTGTCCATGAGAGTTTCCTGACTGCTTGACAGCAACTTGGGGCTTTGCATCCTGCATAGGGCATGGGAGAAAGATTAAGGAAAATGGATGACTACTTTATGCTGTTCTGTTGGTATAAAGTATGTGAAACACCTTCTTGCTCTTGTCTGCCAAAAAAATCTTCCCCTTAGAAACTGGAACTTGTAACTATTGGTCTATGTGCAATCAAACAGTTCAAGAAAGATCCACGTGTTTCAAGTACTTGTATCTTTTCAGCATCAAAATCACCTCCATTTAGCAGAATCAACTGGGAGAAAATGCTGGTAAAAGAGCATTATTTTGCAATAAGTCTTCTGGTACCCAAGTGCTGAAATGTCTGAATACTATCAGCTGTGCTGTCACTAGAAAAATGCCTGCAAGGTCATGGTGCTCAGCCTCAGAGGAGCTGGTTTTCTTCCTACTTTTGCCTTCCCCAGACTACCCTTCAAGCCCTGTCATTCCACCAGATCTCAAAGCAAGAGTTGACAGCTCTTGCTTTGTTAAACTAGATTGTTACAGAGATCTGAAAATGTAACCAGTCTTTCAGACAGCCACGTTGGGAATGATCTGTTGTTTCTAGGATGAAATTTCTGGCCATTTTGAAACTTTCAGTCTTCAGCTCATTTCCCAGGGCATTCGCAGATTAGGCAGGAAACAGTACAAGTGCTTATGCAAACAGAAAATTTCCAGCAGCTCTAATTTCAGAATCGTTCACAGCCAATACTTTCTGGCAACACACAATTTGATACTTTAATCTCTATAGAGCAGGGGAAGCTATATAAGATTGTCCTTCTCTGAAAGCACTTTTCTGTGTCAGTTTGCATCCTCATGATTGGAAAACTGTCAGATAAAAAACCCTGAGTCACTGAAAGGTCTTGAATGACCTAACTGAATAATGAAAACTCTTTCAGAAGGAAATACTGCAGGATGGAATTGCTATTTTCCTCGCAGGTGGCCCTGGAGGGGAGGTGGGTAGCAGGACAGAAGCAGATATGTTTCTGGAAGGGCAGAATTAACAAGCAAGAGAAAGACAAACTGTTTATGTGGATTGTGGAATAAGTAATATATGAGATGCAAGACGCCAGGTTTCAGACAGGACTTTCAAGCAGCATTGTATACAAAGGCATGAAATTTGATTTTGGCTGAACAAAAGCTTCTGCAACCAGGGGCCAAATAAATCTGCTTTGTGCACAATACTGTTATGAACTGAGCTGGCACCATTATAATAGACTTCACAGATTTAAAGCCCATTTTTAATTTGGGTATTAACATATTTAGGAGGCTGTCCTATTTAATATATTCTGCTATTGATCTTTACTTCTCTGATAGGCTTTTTGTATGATCTTTGGGATACTTTTCAAAACAGCTATTTCAGAATGTATCCTGTTTGCATTCTTATAATTTCCTCCTGTAATATTTTCTGTGAAAACATAGCAGTTTTCCTGTTACAAGCTCTAAGCTTGCACCATGTACTTCTAAAAATTAGAATTTTTATCTTAGGTCTTCTCTCTCAAGTATTGCTTATATTAGGAGCCAAAGAAGCATGAAACCTGCAGTTTTGAAATGGAGTCTGACTGAAATGTCAAAAGAAAAATATCTAGTTGCAAGACAGTGAGAGAAACGTCTGAGATAAAATTTGCTAATTTTATCCAAGCACACTCTTCCCAATCAAAGAGAATACTTGAGAATAGATCAGCTTTTAGGTACAACAGCATATGTCCCTGACTAAGAAAGTATTTCTGTTTCCTGTTATATATATCTCTGCTAAGTATTGACAGAAGATAACTATAATCTTAGTATTGCAGTGGGCTGTATTCAGTATTCCAACAATACAGAATTTCATATGAAGACAATTCTTGCTGAGGAAAAAAAAAGTCATTAATATTTTGCTTTATCAATTCTCGATTCACTCATGCTCCTCAGAAGGAACAGCAAATTTAATGTTACTGTGGTCTGCTTTTATCAGTCACCTAATACATATTTGCCACATGTGATTTGATGGTGCCTATGATCCAAGTTTTCTAGTTTACCTAGTCCTTAGGTTAATTTAAGTGTGATAATAACTTAGTTTAAATGTGGTAGCATGGTGGTTCCATCACTTATGCAATAGTTGTGTTATGAAGAACTTTCTGTGGAAAACTGTGCCTTCTGTTTGTGTTCCTCTTTAACTCCCTCAGTTCTAGAATACAGTTTCATTTTTCTGTTTTATAAGAAATTATTTTCACCGAAAGAAAAACAGGGTTTAGTAAATTCTCATATCCTGAATTCTAAAGTCAGGAGTCTACCAAGTCTTCATTATTAGCAAGTAATTATTCTAAACTGTTCAAAATACTTGTGTACCCCAATTACACCATGAATTCATTAATAATCAAAAAAAATGTTAACAAAAAGCAATTGATTTTAGGTTCAATACCTCTATTACAATGTCCATTATATTTTCTGTTTTTCTTATTTTCAGGCTTATGATGAAGAAATGTATGGCAGCAAATACCAGTGGATTATTCCAGGCTGGTATGAAAATCTTTGGTGGGAATCCTGGATTAACTCCTCACAGTGTCTCAGCAAAAATCTTCTTGCAGCCATGGAAGGTTATATTGGAGTGGATTTTGAACCTCTCAGTTCAAAAACCAATAAGACTATATCGGGAAGGGTTAGTATTTTTCTGCCATCTGTGTTGTTATACCATCAGTTCTCTCACTGCTGGGTTGGCACAGTAAAAGCACCAAGGAGGGAGGTGAAGCTAAAGGGTTCTTCTACCAAGTGACCTGGCAGCCATCACAGTTAGTTTTACCACTTTACACTAGTTTGCAATTTTAAAATATTTGAAAATCAAATCTAATTCTCTACAGGGTAAGAAAGCAGTGAAGTCCCTTGCTTCAAATCTACCCTCTTCCCCCATTATGAACATTATAGTTAAATGTACATCAAAGTTTGAATTGCAGTTTTTAGTATCATGTGCTGTGTTTCTTCAAGTTAAATAGTTGAGCACAGAAACAAAAACCGCTTATATTTAAACCTGCAAACAGCCAATTTGAATGGTGATTTGTGCCTCTCAGAACTAGGGGGCAGGAGGTGAAGCTTGCTTTAAAAAAAAAAAATGTGGTGTTTCCATAAAGCAGATACAATTTTATCACAGGACAAGTCCATAAAAACTCTGACCAATGAATATCCATGCCTGATTTTGCTGCTTTTCATCTTTTTTTTTCTATCTGCCTTTCATGCCTTGCTGAGTGATCACGAAAGTCATGATAGCACACCATCCAGAACATAGTGAACTTGTAAAATAGAGACAAATTGACACTCAAATTTCATATTGAGCAAACAGTTGCTCAGGTAAAGGTTATTTGATTTGTGTTATCCTGTAAAGTGTAATCAGACCACTAATTTGCAGGGATACAGACTTATTCTCTGTTCTAGTATTATGGCTTACCAGTGTACAGTTTTCTTTGAACTGGAGCCTTTTGTACAAAAGTAAAACAAAGCAAGTTGTCATTTATACAGTGAGGCAGTACAACTGCTTTCAGACTCTCTGTCTTCTAGTTCTGCTTCCCAATCTCACCAGCAGTTTTTAAATCAGGTAATACATGTTTCTTGAATTTTATTTTCTCTCATAATTTTTATTTTGGAGGCCTTTTCTATATTAATTATGCACATCTCTAAATTGGAGAGTGCAGTTTGAGGTGTTGGTTTAGATTCAACTCAGCAAAACGTTAGATAAAATGAAGTAAAACTGAATTTAATCTCCTCTGCAGACTCCACAGCAGTATGAAAAGGAATACAATGCTAAGCGTGGTGATGGGCAATCCAGCAAATTTCATGGTTATGCCTATGATGGAATATGGGTGATTGCCAGGACCCTGCAGCGGGCAATGAATTATCTGAATGCCACCAACAAGCACCAAAAAATTGAAGACTTTAACTACACAAATCACAAACTCGGCAAGATTTTTCTGAATGCTATGAATGAAACCAGGTTCTTTGGAGTGACGGTAAGTCCTCATCACATAATTGTGGGATGCAGTAGACTTGTGACTTTGTGTCAGTAGTGGAAACAAGTATTAAATATTAAGTAGGCTTGAAAAAGAAACACAGTTGTGTATTTCTTCTATCTTCAGAGCTTCCAGTTCCACTTTATATTAAAAATTAATGTTGTTGCCTTGACAGTCTTGCTCATTACCTGTCTTCAGATGCCAAGGGATGACACTGTACAATTCCTCAGTTATCGGATTTTTTAGCATGAATGTCATCTGAATTAACAAATCAAAGTGGTCTCAAGGGAATCACAAATTTTGTAAGCTGCAGTGACCTTTTAAGCAAATGTTTTAGCAGTTAAAGATTAGCTGGAATGTGATCCGAAAATACATATTTCTCTCCATCATTTAGATTTGGTAATAGGTTATAGTACACTGTCTATAATTCCAGTGCTGTACATCCTAGATATTCTTGCAACATCCTTCATTTGTGATTTAAATTTATTTATAATTTACATTTTTTCACAGTTAAATACAAAGCATGCTCATATTGCATTAAGAACTGGTCATATACAGTAGTATCCTCATTCTGATTTCAGTTGTACAATTGCAAACCCTTAATTTTTTGGGTTTTTTTTTTAGAATTTGTTTACACGTCTGCTTTTTAGCAGAGTAAAGCAGGTGATAGGAGTGTGGCCTTAAAACTTCTTAATTGCTTAATTGTATCTGAGCAGCATCAGTCAGAAGTTAGTGGTGCACATAGGTTCAGCAGTCTGCAGAGCTCACCAAGAGAGATGAGCGGACTCCATTTCAGGGAAAATGGTCTTTGGAACTTCCAATAGCTGCAACAAGGAACCTACTGGAATATGCTTTGTTAAGCAGTGTGCTTGGTCTGCAATATGATTAGATAAGGAAAACAGTGTTTGAAGAAAAGTGTATTCCAGTGGTTCACAGAGGGGCATCTCCTTGCAGCAAGAGCATGGAGAAGGCTGGAGGGAGCTGGTCAGATTCTGTCCCCATGTTAGAATAAACTTTCTTGGATATCAATTAACATCTAAACATGTTGAAGTAGAAGAACTAAGTTTGTCATACATGTCAGAAACTGGTTCAAGGAGGAAATGTCTGCAGAAATAAATCAACAAGGTGCGAAGACTCAACTTTTTGGTGTCCTTGTTAATTGCTGAAAAAGCTTTCTGTGACGTGGTAAAATTTAGAGGAATTCAGAATTTCTAAGTAAATCCCAACCATATGGCAAGACAATGCTAGTATCTAGTTGCTTGTAAAATATGAATTTTGCTTTCTTTTTACACTGAATTTGACTGAAAGTTTCAGTAAAATAATTTGTTATTCCATTGTATCCTCAGTAGGACTGGATGAAGCTTTTCAAACAGACCATTCAGGGACTCAGTTATATTTGTTCGGTGTTATTCCATGTATGGTATCTATCAATAGGCTTGAAATTAAATATTGCTATGTAGTTCCTTTTCGGTTTGTTTTTTTAGTCTTTTTTTTTCTTATCTTTTTTCCTTCTGCTTAGTTTTGCAGCCAGTTATGGTGAAATAGATAGATTTCGTTATCATTGCTTAATTCTTTTCCAACAAAAAAAACCCCCAACAAACTCAAACCCAAAAAATCTAAGATTGAATGAAAGAAAGCTCTTTTTTACTAGTTTCAGAGACACAGCAAAATCTCACAAGCAGAAAGGAGGGAATGAATCCCTTTAGGGAGGGAATGAATCAAAGCTTCAACAGCCACATTCAACTATGTTTACTGACTTTATTGTCTCAGGTATAATGGTTTTCAAATAAATTACTGCATGATTACTCACTGTACTTAGTACCTGTCTGAGGTACTTGGTAATTTATCATTGATAATGATAAATTATCATTTATCTTTATCATTGGTCAGCCAAATCATAATGACAATGCACAGCCCAAATCTGGTAATTGCAAGGATCATGCTTCCTATACCTGTAATTCACAAAAATATTTTATTGAGAGAGATATGGAGAGAAGAAAGTCTACAGCAATCACACTTTCTTATGGCTTAATTACAACACACAATGCTCAAGCTTTTCCAGACAGAATGGGGAAAAAGAGTTTTGGAGGAATATCAATTATTTTGTATTGTAGTGTTCAGAAATTGAAGGAACAGATTGATTCTTACCAGAATTACTTTTAAACTTTTTATTCTTCAGTCTAGCAAATTGCTGTCATTTGTGACCTAATTTAAAACTTTCACTGGAATATGAGTTATAAGTCTTGGAGTGCTAAATCTAATTTGATTTGGCTTTCTAGTATATGTATTTTAATATAAATTTTTTACAGTTTATTTTTGAAAACTTATTCTAAACAGGAAAAGGAAATTCCTTTATTCAAGAGTATCTGTGCCAAATATAAAGTGAGTTTTAGAAAAAAAAAAGAAGAAATAAAAGGGAGGACTAAATCTTATCAATACTCAAAAACTCATCGTATAATAAACAATGTTGTTTTTTATTAGGTAAGAGAAGATAAACAAGGAGCTGCAGACAAGAATCTAAAACTGGAAAATCTATTACGTAGAGACATCTTTCTATATTCTTCCTGTGAATACGATATCAAAAACACTGTCATGTCATAAATAATAAATCCCTTTACCCAGTTTTCATTTTCTTTGAAATTATTTATAGATAACAACACCATTGAGTGGGAAGGGGGTTGTGGAATTTTTTGAACAATTTTAAAAAGACTTGAGATGAAGTGTGCTGGTTCCTGATTATATGGAATATCATTCTTTCAACTTTGTTCTTTTTAATTTTTTAATTTTTAAAAAATTTTCTAGGGGACATCATTTAGAAAACAGATAAGGCTATTGCCCAGAGATTTGACATGACAAATCCTACTTTTATGTATCAGAAACTCAGTACAAAATGTTATTTATTCTAATTCCACTGTCAGCAATCTATTGGAAGGGAAATTATGAATATTCCTTAAATATTCCTGAGAGTTCTGCTCTCTTTCTGGATATTTTCTTTTCTTAGGAAATTGATTCCTTCTATTATTTTGCCTTTGTACTTACCAGACTTGTAGGACTTATAATCATGTTGATTACCATATAAATTTCTCATGTATTCTGAATATAGAGCAAGGAAACATAAATTTGATGTTTTATCAGAAAAGAGTAATACAGCTATCTGCTACACTTTCAAAAAGATAAACTGGATACTGTTTTACAGATGAAAAAAGATTTTGTGCAGAGAAATGCAAAACGAAAGACCTGCAGGGATCTTCCTACAGTTTTGTTAATCTGAATGCCCCAGTTGTGGAGTCAGAGTCACTGGTGTTGGCCATTTTCCAGCTGAGTAAGGCATCTCATGGTTAGAATGGCCCCTCTTCAATGACTAGCTTTCAAGGACTGCTTTTGATTTGGGACTAGCTTGGCTTTCATGGTGTGCATTTTTCTAACTTCCTTAGTTATCAGAGCACTTGATTAGTTATAAATGAGAAAGTTGCAGAAATTAAAAAAAAATAGGAGGAATTTGAAGGTTTTTTTTTTCCACTTTTCTTAATCCAGATAGAGACATTTGTATAAACTGAATGCAACACTACCCTTGTGATTTATAAAGTGTCAGGTCCTGTTTCCTTGCTAAATATATTCCTCTTCTCAAATAGCACACATTCTTTCTGATAACTTAAGTGTCAGAAAATGGAAGACAAGAAAACAAGTATTTACGCATTTTTTTTTGGCACAGTTTAGATGTCTAAGGAGTTCCCTGATGTAGTTGGTAGGGGCACTGGAAGTAATTTAGATTTGCAGGATCTATTGAGGTCTCTGTTGAACTGTTGATACTGCTTTGAATCAGTACAGAGTGATAAAGTGATGGGAAAAAATATATGTCTAGGAAATGTATGTATCTGCATTTCAATTCTATACCATTCCACAGCATTCTACATATAATGTGTTCATCATGTATGTGTGAAAGCTGAGGAGAATTTTCTACAGAGTCAGAATTATTCTGCTAAAGCAAGGCTGTTTGTCTAAGGGATAATTTAAAAAAAAAGAAAAAAGTCAAACTTTATTTTGTGCAATGCTACCATAATATAACTTGTAGACTTAATAATTAGTAAAGAATTAGTGCTGTCTTCTTGGGATACCAAATAACATTTACTGTATGCCGAATCAAAATCCATCTATAGAATAGATGTATTTTGGTTTAGTAATTTTTTCCCTTTCTTTTTCTCTTTGTAGACAAGACACTATGGGTGACTACACAGTAGCTTAAACTTACAGCAATATTTATATTTGTTAGCAAAAAAATGTTGTTTATACTTGGAAAGATGTTATAGAATGGTTTAGGTTGGAAAGGATCTTAAAGGCCATTTAGTTCCAGCCCCTCTCAGAGCCCCGTCCAACCTATCCTTGAACATTCAGGGGTGGGGCATCCACGATTTCTTTGGGCAACCTCTGCCAGTTCCTCAGCACCTTCACAGTAAAGAATTTCTTCCAACTGAAATCTGCCCTTTTTCAGTTGGAATCCATTTGCCCTTATCCCATCACTACATCCCCTTGTAAATAGCCACTCTGCAGTTTCCTTGGTTCTCTTTAGGCACTGGAAGGCTGCCATATTAAATACCACATTTGTTCTCAGGATATTAGAAGTTTGTTTTGATTCCATGGGAGAGCCAGGTAGTGGGAAAAATACATTGCAAGTCAGAGATAATTGTAAATTCCTTTTTTATTCAAAACATTGCAGTATTTTTAAAAAATGTTTTCCTTCAATTTTCTATTTACTTCACCTTTGTCACTGATGTGAAGTCATGAATGTTACTATTCTCAGTGATTTATGCCTGAACCGTTCTGCTTCTTGCATTTATTGCTATTATCTGTTATTATAAATCAAGTTTCAAAATTGTTAATTTATTTCTCATCCTTATGGCCTTCTATTATTTCTGTGTAATGGAAAAAGAATTGTGATGGAGGAGTGAGAAAATTAAATACAGTGTTTTCTTTTCCTTTTATGTCAGCCAGAGACTAGCACAGTAGGATAAAATTCCATCACAGTAGCTGCTGCACAATTGAAACTACAGCCATGAAATAGCTTTCAAGTCTGTCCCTGGCATCCTGCATTTGAAAGAATCTGGTCATATTTCATAACTGGAAAAATGCTTATTTATATGAAGTTTGCTTTGTATTTTGATGCTGATTATTTTTGAAGATTTATTTTAGCAGCTTGCCTTCAATTTCCAGGCTTCAGTAGCCACTGTGCTGTACAGGAATCTCAGAAATACAGGAGGTGTTAGCAATGGAATAGGAACAGGGAGAAAGTATTTATTTCATGTCATCCTGGAAAAATAACATGCCCAAGATGGTTAAATTAAAAAATGTGTCGGTCTTTGGCAGAGAATCAGATAAAATTAGCATGGACTACAGCAGGATGAGCTTATGCTTGATATGGGAGTCTAACAAACATTTCTGTTAGTAGCATTGATCACTGCAGCTAATTTTGCATGAACGGTTCTGAATTAAGCCTCAAGAGCTATTTATACCTGCAGTTAATTTTTTTTTGTTGGCACGACTGAGGTAGAGTGAATAGTAAAAGTATTGGGGAAGGGTAGAAATTTCAATCAAACAATTTATTGTTAATATAGAATAGAACTTTAAAAGAACATTTAATTTTCTAAAAGAGGTGGGGAGTAGAGATTTATTGTGCAGTGGAATACTTAACACTGTAAACACATCTGTTACTGAGAAATGCTTTTGAATGGTCAATCAAATTTAACTTAATTTTGAGCATTTGAAAATTTCTTGTTGGCCATTAACCATAATTGGGTGATTTGAGGGAATACAAGAAGCTAGCAAAACATGTCAGGAAAATCTAAAATGTATGCACACACATGCTTACAACCCCATCCACTCTTGGCAAACCTCAGGATTTTTTTACACCTGACCCTGTGAGTGTGAACTGTTCTGAACTTAATGCCTTTCTTTGCCTTTTTGTATTTTCAGAACTTGATTCCTGTTAGGGCATTTCTTGTGTAGCACAAAAAAGAAAAATACTTGGGATCTGGCTGTGTGCAAAACCCTCTGCAGAGCTTTTTGGTTTTCTTGAACCTTGAATCTCCGTTTACCTGAGAAGAGATAAATATGGTGAATCTCTTACTGCATTGCTCCCTTCCGACTTCCAGTAAATTATCCAACTCCCATGAGCAAGCGAGAGCAGTACAGGTGGTTGATGAACTAATTTGCTCTCTATGTGGCCAGTTCATTTAGGAGACTCCTCAAAATAGAGAGCTGCTAAACTAAGCCATCAGTAAGTTTACATAAGGTCATAAACAATGTTTGCTCATTAGGAAGATTCATTGGAAATGTTTTTATCTGCCAACAGTGTAAAACTGCATACAAAAGGAAATACTAACTTTTAGAAATGAGATCTGAAATTAACTGTGACATTTCAAAGATTAGCCCTCAAGCTAATCAGCAGTTGACGATTTAATAGTTACAGTAGGTGTCAAATAAAAAAGGCTTTAGTCTGAAGTTGTAGAACACTTGCTGCAGCATCTGTCATTTTAATAGTTGGATATTTGATGAAAATAAATGAACAACATACATTTATAGAAAAGCTAGTGAAACATTTTCTGGCTGATATCTCTCAGCTTCCTCTGATTTGTATTTAATTTTGTCTGTATCTAGACAATGTTTAACACAATGCTTAATATGCTCTAGAAGCTGCTTTGTTGATACTTTTTGTACAAAGAGGGGAAGTCCCTACAAATAATAAAGAAACAAAGCTCAGGGGAAGGCAATTGCACTGAATGGTGGTGCAGGTTCGTACTTCACAGAGTAGTTCTCTTCAACCTTCTAAAGAAAGCAAGCATATTTCAGTAGTGCCACTACCTTGTTTTTTTTCTTTTTTTTTATTCAGAAGTGTGATTTGTTTTTTAGCTGCATGTTTCTAATCCACCTCTGGTTTATATTTTTGATTGCTTTTTTTCCCTTTTGTTTTGTTTTTCTTGTCTGTATTCGTTGAATTTGAAGGATGAAAAGGCAAAAGAAAAAAGTTAAATTTATGAAATCTCTGTCCTGCTCCAGATCAGCAGTTAAGCTGGGAGAGGGTATCCATGGCTTTAAAGCAGCTTTTCAAGACTGTTTTTTCCTTCACCATTGGGTTTGTCTGAAATTGTTAGAGGGCTCTTTGAAAATAGCAAGATACTGAAAGAGTGGGCAGTGTGTATGTGTTGGACAGGTAACATGGAACTGCAGGTTCTGATGTCTGTTGAATAAGCAGAACATTGTTTTTCCTGATGATTAGACAGTCTTCTGCTTAGTCAGAAGTACTACTAGGTAGATTCCTTTGCCACCTCTTCACCATCTATCAAAAAAAAGAAGGAAAAGAGTTATGTAGCTTCTATCACTGCATTAAACCCCTGTGCCCCTCTTCAATAAGTTTTTTTTTAAATACGAGATAGGAAGTGTTGTGTACCTACTGATAAAGGGTGATAGGATAAAATTCTACAGACACTTATGGAGAACTGTCCTGCTTGTAACAAGTGTACTGTTGAAATACCATCTCCTAAAATTACTGAAAACCTGGAGTAGCTCCATCCACCTGAACCATGACTTCAAACCATGTTACTGTCTTGTGATCAATGGCAGATGACACATCAGTGTGAACCTCTGGTGATGGTCCCATATCAGCAAGAAAATATCAGCACCTCTCTTTATCATATACAAGTCCGTAAAAACAGTTCAGGGTTTGCAATAAATGCTGTAAGAACTGCTTTGACAGATTTTCTCCTGCAATAATTATCCAAAATGGAAATGTGGTGAAAGGCATGTGGTACTGACATTGTTGTAAATTTCTAAATTTCTGTTTGGAATTTCTCCATTTCTGTCACTGATTGGCATGGATGGATTGAAACCTTGTAAGGGGAGGTGCAGGAAAACGAAAGTCTGAGGTGCTTTGGCTGCACTGGGACCAGTTGTAGTTCTTGGTAGCTGTTGTAGCACATAGTGTGTCATTCAGCACAGCAGCCTAGCAAACAACTGTCTTGACACAGTTTAACCATAGTGCAGGTTAAAATTATTTCAAGCCCCTTTCAAGTAATGTTGTCTGTAAAGGAGGACTACTCCTTCCCCAAGAGAGAAATAACTTGAGTGCAGAGGGAACAGATGAAGTATCAGCAGGATCAAAGTTCTGGGTGGAGAGGCCCTGGAGAGGAATTATATCCATAGCTATGTCCCTAACCCACACACATGTTTTTTTAAGAACAATGATTCTGGAAAGGAAGACTGCAGGAGAATGTGTATTTAGGAGAATATAATGGGAAGGAAAAAGATTTCCTGGAAGGCTCTTTTCTAATCTGCATGACTGAACAGTTCTGAGTTTCCAGTCTCCAGTGTCTCTTGTTCTAGTTCTGATTTGTTTATCAGTGCTTAGAGTTTAATGAACATTTTCTTACCTGACTGTGCATTTCCTGCAAAAAATTGATTTTTACTGTCTTTGTTGAAGAGTAGATCAGTAACAGATTACATCAATTCCACAGAAATATATCCAGATATGCCAGGTGTGCATGGACCGTGTGTTTAGTAGCTGGACCATATAAGTATTTACTAGCTGGAGCTTGATGGTCTTGAAGAGCCAGCAAGGATCTTTTATGGTTACCTGGCAGATGGTGTGTGACTCATACAGGTGCAGACTGGTACAGGCACAGCTGAACCATACTTCCAGGTGTGTATTTGCAGGTGATGCAATGAAGCTTAGGGGGGGGAAAAAAAAAATCTATGAATTATGGGCATTCCAGAGCAACAGTGGTTTTTAGTGGTATAGTTATTTCTGCCTTCGGTGTCCCTAAGAGAAGGAAAAAAGACGTATGGCAAAGTTAGGTATGCTACCGTTTCTGTCTGATATATCTCCGTTTGAAATTACAAGCAAAGACATCTTATACGGATATTTCCAAGCCCTCAGTTGCCCAGTGGTTTGGGGATGAAAACCACCAAACAGAGCCTTGAAGTGCAAAATATTCTCTCAGAGGGCACATTGGTTGGAACAGCAAGATTAGGTATCCTGCATTAGCCTCAGTCTGTAAACTCTTTCCTCAGAGCTAAATCTGATTTATACCCCTTCCCTCTTAGAAGAGAGCACTAGAGAAATACCTGGTTTAGCTTAATATTTGGGATGTGAATGCTCTTCTCTAATGATTCTAGAGTTAAAAACACTATTATTTTGGAGTTAACATATTTTAGGAATAGTATAAAACTGAATTCCTGAGTGCTTGAGGGAATTGCAGTTCTTGTTTTATTTTCCACAAGAACAGATGTTAGCCCTGCTGCCTTGGGATTGTTCCAGCTCTGGTAATTCTGTTCTGTGTACCTAAAACTCTCATTGAGGTTTCAGATGGATGAGAAAGTTATTATTTACTAGCTTTTCACCAGGACTCCTCTGGGACAATAAATGCCATAAAGATGCAAAATTTTAGTACTGTTCTCCCTTCTCTAACTAGACTTTCATCTTATTACTATTTCACTGTACAGGCAAAATATAGCAAGATTTTACTGGTTTGATGCTGTTCTTGTTTCAATCAGGGACAAATCTCATTTAGCTTCATTGTGAGCAGGAGGCAGTCCTTATCTAGCAAACTGCTCTAATAAACAATTTGCAGATATAACTCAAAAGCTTATTCTAAAATCCTTTTTGCTCACAGAAAATGTAGGAGAAACTTCTTTTGAGATGCTGTCTGGAATTAGTGGAAATATTTTAAGAGCGCTGATCAGGTGTATTGCTGTAAGTTAGTAATGAATGATTAGGCTCAAGAGCTTGTTTGAGCGCGTTTGGAGAATGTGTCGAGTGTACTATATGGAATTACATGACTCAGATGTCAAATAACTGCAAGTGATTAAAATAATGGGGTGGAGTATACCAATTTAAAAATAATGTCTAGTGATGACTAGAAGAGCCTGCGACTTTTAAGTGCAGTTCATATAAATCAAAGAAATGCTGAATATTTTGGTGATCAGTTGTGCTCATTGTATATATTCTTTCGGCTCAACAGTGTAATTCTTTACCGGGTATCAGATGGCTGGGAAAACGAAATATGGAAAAAAGATAAATGAGAAACCTTGAAGCATACAAATAATATTCTGAAGGCTAAAGCAATAGGAAGAATATTCATGAGCCAGTATGTCGAAATCTCAAGAATATGTTTTCTACTGTTTTTTGAAGAGTTGTCATCATACTACTCTAAAATCTTATCAACATCTGCTTTTCTTGAGCGTTTAATGAGTAAAGCTCATAAATGATAAATACATTTCTAAATGTGCTTAGATCCGAAAGCAGGTTCATTTAGTAAATAAGTTCTGAAGTATAAAATTAGTTCTAACCTGCTTATATTTATCCTCCACAGCATTGTTTAGGATACTCTAAAAAAAGAAATCAAATATATACATTTTCTATGACAGTTTTTGTACCACATTTACAAAGATCTGTTGATTTAGGTTAATTGTACTTCTCTCCATTGTTGAATAGTTGCTTGGCAAACTTTAATTTACATTCTGCTTTCATCTAGGTTACCCCATCACTGGGCAATTTTAAAAAGCTTTTAAAATAAACCTTTTTGTCTTCAGTGAAAGTGACCCACTTGATGTTACAAGAATTAAAATTTAGCATGATGGGAATTTTTGTGTGCACCTAAAAGCAAAATTTTTCCTAGGGGAATATTTTGCAATGTGTCTTTTTTACTTTATGGCTGATAAAAACCCCTTAACTTTTAAAACTGTATTTATTTTAATTCTCTGTTCACACTGCAGGACTTCTGAGTTTTTAGCTTCACCAATTAATATATTCTGCACTGTTGTTAATCTTTACTGCACCTTTAGGCAAAAATATTCTTTAACTTGAATGTAGATTTCTGCTGAGTGTGAATCCACCTGCAGCAGTGTTAAGAGTGGTGTTATTAGCTGACTTAGCCTGGAAATGCTCTGAGGTTGTCAGATCTGATGTTCAGTGGATTATATTTTCATACACCACTGCTTGTCTTTGCTGGCAGTTGTGATTTCTATGATGAACTAGTTTTCTTCCTTGGAGAGGTGCTCCAGTTGCAAATAGGATTCTTGGAGCCTGCAAGCATTTTTGTGAAACACAAGAAAGTAAAAGTATTATAATGGCATTTATTGCAGATAAATGCGCAGTACATTTTCAAATAGTTTTTTGGTATTTTTGGAGTCGGCTTTTAGAACGTCTGTATTTGCTACCTTCTGCTCTTCTCCCCACCATCTTCTCATAAGTTGTTTTCTCAGCTGCTGCTGCTGCTGAGGGTGAGCTCAGCGTTTTCAAGCCTCTGCTAAAGCCACCTAAAGATAGTTATTCTTTTAAAATTGCATAAAACAAAAGAGATTTTGCACTTCAGTAGAGTATATGTCATGTATATCTTCCTTGGAGAACTTCCTTATGTGAAGAACTTCCCTCTTGGAGTTCTTCACATAAACATTTGGAAGGTGATGAAGCAGAAGGTGCAGCAGTGCCCTTGATGGAGCCTCTTCAGTATAGGACAACAATGCTCCACTTGGGCTGCATCCCAGCTTCAGTCCTGCCATGACAAAGCAGGCCAAGACAAAAGGCAGCACTTGGAAAACTAAAGTAGGCTGCCTTTTTGTTTTTAATTTTTTTCTCCCCCAACCACTTCATTTGAACAATTTGTAGGTATTTCTATTTTACACATTTTAGAAAAATAATCCTAGGATTCTGCTTTCTGCATTATCACCTGCTTTATATCTGGTCCATAGTGCCAGCTGAGGTTGTTGGCATATGAACCCAAAGCACTGGGCAGGAATCAGACTCTTCTCTCATATTTTTATGAACAGTTTTAATGAAGCCCGGGACCTGTTGTGCTTCATTTGTTGAATTTTTCTGTGTGACAGTAGTTTTTCCAGTTTTGTAATTCCTATGGCCTCAAATGCACCAAAACTTATAATCATACCTCCTACTAACTACTGTCAGAAATCAGATCATTCTTTTAGAACATGGTCTATAAAGAAGTTCACACATGACTCTTCTGTTGTTACTTTTAACAGCATCTATATTTTTATATATTAGCCTCCAACAGCTAACCAAAGCTTCATTAAACATTATTGTATCTCCTAAAAAACTTTCTGCCCTTCATCTAAGAACTTCTCAAACTGCTTTGACATTAAATCTTGTGTATGTGACTAAGACAAGCAGAGCTATACCCAGCTCTCTCACTTACACGTCATCAAAACTTTTTGGCTGAGTGACCCTTCATCCTGAGCATAACCTGCAGAGTTTCTGTGTGATGCCACTTACTTAGTATCAGTAGGTGTTAGAACAGGTAATTAGGTGGAAACAACCCAACTCTAACCAAAACAAGATAATTTGAATACAAAGAGTGAACTCACCATCAAACATTATCATGGATTGTGTAAATAAAGCTGTCCAGGGCTGATGTACACTCTACGTGCTGCTGGGTGACATGGAAAATTCTGAGAGTGACTGTAATACTGAAAAATTGAAAAACTGAGTTTCTTTCAAGAGAAACTCAACACAAATCAAGAGATTATAGAGAATTGATCAAGGAAAGAGTGTTCCATAATAGCGTATTTAAAAATCAGCATGGTTTTCCATCTCTGATGGATTGACATAGGGGGTTTTGTCTGCATAAATTAGCTATATAAGAGCCAAGACTTTAACTGGAACTCTTTGAAAAAGAAAGGTACTGTTTTATAGTATGTAAATTCTACACTTTTCCTACCTCATAAATTGTGCCTCAAAAACTTCTGGTGAAATTCTTCTGCCTGTGCAATTTCAGTTCTGCCTCATTCATCCTGGCTGCTGAATTAGACAGCGCTTCAATTGTTTTTGACCGTGTAATTAGGATGATGTTGTGCATAAGCAGTCATCATTGTGAGTGCTGCAGAATTGCCAGAGCTAAAAGCCACATCTAGAGACTGCAAAGAATATTGTCCCAGAGTGAGAGACAGTAGCAGAGCCTGAGAATTTTCCTTCCCCATCTCAGCTATACCTAATGAAGGACAGGGTCCTGCTCCATGCAGTGAAGGAAATAGCTTCTTGATTTTTTTGTGGAGTCTCGAGAACTGAAGATCTTCCCTCAGATGGCTTCCTTGTCCTGCATGCTACTGTTTCACCTGCTTTCTGGTGTTGCTGCATTTGCCTGGTGACTACCAGGCATGGTGAGGCTACAGCTTCACCATGTTTGTGTTGAGCTGCTTTGGTTAAAATGTTCTTCAGGACTTACAAAGGGGAGAGGAAGTTTCAGTGGTCAGAAGTGCATATCTCAGCTGAATGTGAATTCTGTGAGACGGAGGTAAACTTCTGCAGCCTGAAGGTTCTTGTTCTGCTGAACTCAGATGTTTGCTGCAGACCAGAGAAGCATGTGAGCATGTCCAAAAGAGACTGCAATGACATTTTCTGTTAGATATTCTTAACGCTATGTTTCCTAAGACCACAGTTAAATCTCATAAATTTTATTATTGGTGCTTTCATTATGAGTGACACTGAAGACTGGCATTTGAGACACAAAATATCTAGCTTGTCACTTAATTTCCTTTTTTTTCTTTAATTAAAATCTTTTTTAGGTGTCAGGCTACACAATTTCTTCTCCATTATGACAGTTTCATTGATATAGGACAAGGCAGACGTGTAAGAAAAGCAATTATGACACCACAAAATTTGATCAGGGATTAAAAGTATAAATTGCCTGAGGTAAGAACACATAGATCAGTTAAATTGCATCTAGAAATAAATCAGTCAAGCTACACATACAGCTGAGGGATAATTGTTTGCTGGTCCCTTTGGATGAGTGCACAACAAACCGACACAGCATTAAACACCAGGTCACACACTGATTGCTGTGAGTAGACCTCAGCAGTGTCACAAATGCTTTGCAAGGACCCTTCCATTGTAAATTCTGGAGTTTTTAATTGATTCATTATTTTTTTGTGTGGTTTTAAAGCTATTAATTTTAATGGGATTTATCCTATAGCCTACTCTTTAAAAGCAAAGACTGTGGCACTGTGGAAATTTGGATCTCTTTGCATTTAGATGGAGTTTTCTTCTATTTGCCATTTTGAAGATGCAAGTTATATTATAGAGGCCAAAGAGCTACAATTAGTATTCTAGAAAAGATTCAGTGCTCAGCTTTTAGCCTAATGTTCCAGACCTATGCGTGTTAGCGTTAAGATTTCCCTCTTGCAGAAAGAAAGGGGAAAGCATATGGGAAGAAAGACATCCTTTAGTGGTTATTTCCAAAGAGTGTACAGCAAAGCAAGCTTTCTCTCTGCTTTGAGTCTATTTTCCATAGCACAGCTGTCAAGTCCCAAGGGACGCAGCAGGGGCCATTTCCCCAATTTGAGTCAACCCTTAGCCTGTGGGAGACGGGAGGGATCCTGCTCCAGAGCACTTCTAAAATGCATCCCAGCTGCTCCTGGGCTAAGGAAGAAGCTGTGACAGAGGGAGCAGAAATCCCTGTAGATATAGTTCAGAAAACATTTGGATAAGTAGCTGTTATGAATCATGAATATTAAGCGTACTTTCCCTTAAAACCTAAGTAGTGGCATCTGACTCATTGGGCTCATGAATTTCTGTAGCTATTCCTGCAAATAGCATGTACATGGACAGAAGGAAGGAAGGAAAATGTAGCTACCTTGCCAATTATTTTTTTTTCATATCTGTTTTTTATGTTTGGGCATTTGGGGTTTTTAGGACCTGGGCACTTTAGATTTCTGGGTTTTTATATTGCACCAGTGAGTTAATGTCAGCTGTTAAAATGTTCAGGCAACTAAAAATGCAGCTAACCACCTAGAATATTGATTTTATTTTGCAACTTATTATTTAGTATGTATTTAAACATAAGCATACTGTATTGTGTTTCTGATTGAAATACATCCATGAGGTATTTCCCCAGAAAAGCGGATGATGAAATTTATGCGTATCCTGATAATCATATTATGCATCTTATACATTTATAGTGTTTTTTAGATAAGGATTTTGATCAATTGGTAAGCTGGTCAAAGGCCCACCCAATGATGAGTGATAAAAAAGTGTGATATTAAAAAGAATTCCATAATAATTATAAAATAAACCTGGAATAGCCTAAGTGTTGCCCACTGACAAATATCAAACTAGGTATCTATCTACAGTAAGCCAGGGGCAGAATAGCTGTCTTTCATATTTTCTTTCTGAAAAATATTTTCCCTGAGGCTTTCAAACTGCTCATACAGGTCTTTCTTTTAGGCTCTGATTAAGCAAAGTGCTTGAAAACACACTGAATATTAAGAATGAGTGTTCCAAATGGGCAGCTGAAGGGCTGTATTGAATCAAGTCTTTAAAGAGTACGTTCCTTGTTTTGTAAGAAATATTTCCCTTATAGAGTTAATGTTTAGCATCTCCTCTTTGTGGAACTGTTTTACAGTAACCCAAATGTTAGCTGTGAGAGAGAATAAACTTTGTTACACAAAATGTGAATATTATACAATTTTTAATGTGCATCTCAGTGAAATTAAAGGCATGTCAGGCTTAGGTTTTTCAATAAAGGCATGCCATCGCCTGGGGGCTTGTCATGGCTGAAAATCTAGTTTGTGACATGCTTTTCACTTCTCTGAGTGACAGGCGAGGCAGTGCTGCCTCCGAAATAAAACGTGTTAAGGCTTTTGCAGACTGCATGTATTTTATGATCTTATTCTATAACAGAATCATAGAACATCCTGATTTCAAACGGGGATAATAAAACTGAAGTCAGTTTTAAAATTTTTGGTTGGCTTTGTTCTTTGAGGTCTGCAAACCATGACTCCTCTCAGTCACAAAATGCAGCTGTATGTGATGCAATTCCAATGCACCACAGCAGCCTTATTTTCCCTTGTCTTTCATACTGACTTAATCTACTGCTTTCTACAAAGCTCAGCAACTCCTGGCAGTACAAAGGTGAGAGGAGCGGGAAAGAACTTGATCCAAATGCCATGTGTGTCACTAGTATAATCTCATTCAGCGGTGGATCTCATATAAGAAGGGGAACAAGTGAAAAAATTCTCAAACACAGCAGTTCCTTTGTGTTTTAATGAGTTTTTTAAGAAAGGAAAAGAAGGATGAGTATCTTTTTCTGTCAAAGTATTATTATTATTATTTTCTCAATTAAAAAAATTAATTACATCATCTTGATAATAATATTCAATCACTATTACATTCATAGGATTTAGTTGTTGTTTCAATTGTATTTACGTTATAACAATGAGAAAAGTTACTTTTAATAACCACAACCTTTTAGGGAAATGCAACTTTAGGTTCATGTCCCATTACCTTTTGTTTGTTGGCAGCTAAAATAAACCCATTCAGAAATCAGACATCACTGTCTGTTTGACTTAGACACTGATTGTAGTTATCAAATCTGGATGGTTTGCTCTGAGGATGCTGCAGTGCACAGCCTTGACGCCCTCCCCCTCCCAGGATATGCACCTTATTCCCATTTCTACAATTTCTCTTCCACTCCAAGATGGCACTATCTTTTGCTCCCTCCTAGCCCTTGTGCTGCGATCTAATCTGCTACTCCTGCTACAGTTCTTTACCTTTGCAGTTCCTAAATGAAAAAGCTTTTTTGTCTGCTGATTTCCTCCTTCAAATATTTGTGACAATATTTCCTTTGACTTGTTTTCAGCCATTCCACATAGATGGAAAGGTCTTAATCCTCTCCAGGAAATTAATCCCTATGTACTTTGATTTAAATTCTTCCACCAATGCATATGTTAAGAAGTTATGTGGCAGTGAGCAGGCCATTGATTTAAATGCTGTGATCTGAGAGGGGAAATAGTATCTGACATGCATGATGTTGGCAAAAGCTGCTTTTGTGTTGTGGCTTTCTGAATTTCCCTTCATTAATTCACATCTTTCTGTAGTGGCAGTGTTTGTGTGTGATAGGAGTTTTCTTGATGTAAATTATTCCAGAGCTTAGTCCAGACAGATGGGGCAGTTTTTTTTATCTTTCTCACTATTTTCCCTCTTTGCCTTTAGTTTGAAGATTAGTTTGTTCAGATCTACCTTATTTTGTGGTAAACACTGGTTATTCTCCTGTCCTGATTTCCACATTCCTGAAGCCTGCATGTTGTTTTCAGCTTAATCTTGTAATTAACTGCAGGAGGGTAGCACTCTTGTAGGTGAGTACAGCTGGCACCTTTCCCAGTCTTCCTTGTTGCAGTCTCTTTGCAAGCAGGGTAACAAGGATGCCCTTACTGAGAGAGTATTTCTAGTTTGTTGGTCTATAATCTTAATAAAGGCAAGACTTTCAAGTGATTCTCATATTTGCTGCATAGGGTTTCTAAACTGTGCAGTGATTGGCATGCATTTGTACTCACTGATGGCAGGTTTTTAGCATGAAAAATACAAAATATTTCTTTAAAAGTTAGATGTGTTGAAATTCTTCCCAAAACTAGAATGTTATTTTTCACATTTTAAAGTTCTACATATGTAAGAATAAGGAAATTGTAAATTTGGTTTGGGGTTTTTTTAAAGTCTGGATGAAGTGGAAACCACTTTAAAAAACTCTCCAAACCCCAAAAGAGGTTATCAAGGGTTATAAAGCAACAGGAGAAAGGTGGAAGCTTGTTCCTACTAGTTATGTAGAAAAGCTGAAAAAACATTGAATGCTGCACCTAGGAAGTTGTTGACAAGCACTGTTTTTATGATCTGTTTGAAAAACCTGACCTGATTTCACTGTAGAGAAAGGTTAAGTGTAAGTTTAAAGATGACGTAATTTGCAAACCACCAATTTTTGAAGGCCATATATCCCCATGCTACTAAAAAAAGGTGAAAACAAGAAAAATTAAAACCAGATGGTGCTCTTTGCCTTAGCAGAAGCGGTCATAACTCTCTTCAGATTAGCCATCTTGGTATGAAAGACGGAAAGATGATTCATCTTAAAAAATGGTGTCATGTTCTTATTTCAGGGCTACTTTTCAGCTCTCCCCTATTATGTCTTGCTGTTTCCTTTTTGATTCTGTAATACCAGTAAACCCACCGTGCTGGGCAGTAAAATGATCTCTGGTGGGAGCTGGGAGTTGAGAGTAATTGCTCCTTGCCACGCAGGGGCTCTGTGTAGAGGTAGAGTAGCCCAGGAGCAGAGGGCTTGGGCTGCTTTGTGTGAGCCAGGATACTGGAGGCAGCACTTGAGTAAAGCCTGCTCCAGAATAGGCACCAATTCTCACTCTGTCTGAAGATAGATTCTGTGATAGCCTCTAAGAGTTGTTGCATGGTGAGAGGGCTCTGTTTGAAGGTCAGACTCAGCAATCAGCGCTCTGTTGTGGAGCGTGTTTGAAGTGTAGCCAGCACATTTGAATCTGAATGCATTTTCTTACTGAGTGCATATTCTTATAACAACTATCTGCATGATCTTTCCTTTGAATGAGTGGTGTTTCATGCAGTGTGTCTGAATGAAAAACTTCTCTTGTGTTTGCTGCACACTGAAATGAATAGCCAGCTTTTTCAAAACACGAGAGGCTTTTCTGGATCTGATGCTTGCTGAAGTTTTGTACTGTTTGTAGATTAAATGGGAAAAGGAGAGCTAACACAAGACTGTAGCTCTGTTGAATGTACTTTGGTCTGAGGAAAACTGTTGTTTATTTCAAATGTTGAGCAACAGTATTTTTGTTCAGTTGATTTTCTGTTTACATAATTTTACCTAAGTAAAAGATATAAGAAGTAGGAAAGAAACAAAATGCCTAAAGAGCTGGGGAAGGCTTACTACAACAGCATCCTTAGCTCCTTACAAGGAAGGCTAAAGGTATGGCACCATGACATAACTCCCTGGTAAGCATCATGCTGAGATAAACCATATTTGTTTGACTGCATAAAATGACCAAACAATCTTGATTTTACTTAATACACATAGAAACAAAAAGGACAATTTTACTCTAAGTAATACCTGTGAGAAGAAGAGAATAGGAAAAAGTTTACAGCATTTGATATATAGAAAATTTAAAAATAAAACTCCAATAGGAGGTTGTGCATTTGAAGAATACTTGTTTTTCCTACCATAGGTTCTGTAGATAAATATGAAACTAAAGATGGTTCATCTCAAGGTACAATTGGAGCTATTCTTTTAGGAAACCATTTCTGATAAAATGAAAATTTTAGAGAAAAATCCTTTTATATTAAAATAGCATCATAGTTCCTAGAACATAATTGATGTGCTGGGCTACTAGAATATCACAACAGGGAATTTGCAATTATTTCATTAAATATAAACAGTCAAAATGGAAAATACTTTGTCTGCCATTTCCCTATTCCTCACCTGTAAGTAATATTCATTATACCTGTGATGTGTGGCAAACTTCATACATTTTCATACACTTTATCTTACAATTTTTAAAATAGAGAATATTTTATACTCACCTGACCATTCCTTTCATTCATGACAAAACAAAGAATTATCATGGTGTTCTACAACATGTACAAATTGTATTAATTAATACTAGTGAATAAAAACAGAAGCTGCCTTGTGCTTAAATTTCAGTGGGAATATATAGCCCCATATGAAATGCATCTTGTTTGGAAGAAAAGATTACAAAAGCCTCTGATATCCACATGCAAAATAGAAAGTCTTATCCTTCTCATTTCAGTTAGTAAGAAAGTTTCTTTTGCTTAGCTGTCATCAAGAATATTTAGTTCCATTATTTTCCATGGGAAAATTCCATTAATAAAAATTTGGTGGAGTGAGAAGTGGCTCAACTTCTAGGAATAAATCTTAAATAAAGATGTTCAGAGGCTCAGAAAAATCTCAAAATTATGTTCTTTATTAATAAAGTAATGCATATTCTAGATAAAAATAATCATCATTTGGATATAGTTTGACAAAAAAAGGGAAGATGAATGCTGTCTTGAGACAGAAATTTGTATTAATTATACTTTGCCGATGTCAGTAGAAGACATCAGATATTTTCTATGATGCTGTTGATCAAATACTGGTTAGAATGACTGGAGACATGAATTTTCTCTCCAGACACCGCCTTTAAATAGAATATTGATAGTCTTCTGGGGGTTAGATATAAAAAGGTTTGCAACTAGGAGCAACTTTATCTCTGGATCCACTACTCCTTGTGTGCACTACACAGGGAGCAAAATAAAGTTCAGTCTTTAAAATATAAGAGCACGAACACTGTGTCTCTTTGCAATAGTATGAACATACCCTGGCAGAAAAGAGTACGGACACTGTGTCTTTGTCTGTCAGACAGACTGTGTCCACCCCGGGAGATAAGTCAGAGAGTGCTGGAAATTGTTCCTGGCTTGCAGCCACAAAAATTACTGTCAGGGGTTAGTAAGCAAAAATCCCTTTTCTGAATACACCGAGTCAAAAAAGTCACATCAGCAGCATCTCACCTCTTCTGCTCCTGTATATTCCTCCTGCCACATTGCAGAGGGAAGATCTCTGATGAGAAAAAGGAAATGAGCGACATAGATAAAGCCCTTTCTGTCTCTAGGGGTTACCAATGCACCTGATCTGGCGGATGGTAATAAAAGAGAGAGAAATAAGATTGAAAAACATTGCTGCATAAATTCCTTTATCCTATGTGGACAGTAACATAGCCCAGCACCACCTGATACCCAGACCTGCATTGAAACTTCCCAATCATTTCCTACGGGTACCTCTGCAGAGGATAAAGTTTCTTCCCATACCGTGAGACACGGCAATATGGCTCTTCCAAGCAAGTCGACTTGGCTTATAGGCTTCAGAAAAATAGTCTAGAATAAGTGGTATCTTCCTTATATGAGTATTCTGAGTTTTTGGAAACAACATAATTTGTATGCTAATAAGACTTCCATTATTTCAATGATTGCTTTCTTGTCCATTAATTACTTATGCTTTGATCAGTCTGCATTAGTACTGTGCATAAAATAGCTTTACAAATATTTAATAAATGGGTTCACAATATTAGTGTTTTTAAAGATAGTTATTGCTACAAATTAAGAGATTCCTTTTCCAGCCTAGAATATGAAGATAAATATGATCTAATTTGAGAAGCAATTGTTAGCTGTTTTGCAATTATTAATTCCTTTTATGAGTGATAGAAAGAGAGTAGGATCTCCTTTTAAGTGCTATATCCTCATTCTAGCTGGGATTCGACATTGTCATATCGCTGCAATATAGTGAAAAACATCATAAATATTCATTGAATGCCAGTGGCAGAGAAGGAAATACATTTTTATTCTAATACCACTTTCATTTGAGATAGATGAAATAAAAGGCTTCTCATTAGTTATTTTGGGACATTTAATACTCTATAGGCATGCCATACACTTGGCCAATTAGCATAGATGATTGATGACAAGAATTAAAAAATAGAAGTAACTAATTTTTAAGGGCAGCTGTGAGTACAGGGTTTTCTGCTATTCTACAGAGCAGTGCAGTTTGTCAGAGTATGAAAAAGAAATTTAGTTCCATTCCATTCAGTGTGAGTGTATTGACCAAGATAAGGAAAAGGTTATGATACTGGAGATAGCCAGAGAAAATAATGGACTCTGTCATTTGTCTTCCTTTGGGCTGTTTAGATATTATTGCTGTCTCTTCAAGAAACCAAGCATCTGATACTGGAATGCTTTAATTACAGAGGTGTCAGCGTGAGCTTCAACTCACAGTGATTATTTGGAACTTATAATGTTGGATCTTTTGTAGGAAAATGAAGAGTACTGCATCTTTAAGCAATGGTTTCTTTGTTTTCCAGTGAGCTCTCTTCCAGGTTTAACACTTGCTAGATCTTGATGGTTTGATCTCTTTAACAGGGCTGAAAAAAGCAGCCAAACTGATAAGAAGGCTTTTGAGTATGAGGCAACCTTCTCTTTTACTGGGAATAGAAAAACAGGCAAAGCAAGGTCTGGACCCCTGTGCTTGCCGTGAAAAATCTAAGCTTAAAATCAGTTCAGCTGCCCTGCAGAACAGTTTCAGGACTTCCTTCAGCACAAGCTGAGGTGCTGCCAACAGTAATTCCCAATGGATTGACACTGGCATCAGCTTGCTCAGTTGCTAGGGCACTGCTGGGGCTCAAACTGCAGTTCAGCCCAGCTCAGTATGATTCAGGGTGTGGGGCTGGGGTACTGCTCACCTTGTCTTCAAATGAGTCCAGTCCTTTCTGAATATAAATTAGGGGAATTAGAGTAGGTTTGAGTACATTATTGTCTAAAGAGTGCAGTTATGAGTTAGTAAAGATTATCTGCTCTTTTGAGTGGTATTCTGCCATCCTGTCTTTTGATAGACACATGCTTTTTTTTTCAAAATTTAAATATCAGTATTTTCACTATTTAGAAAATTGTATTTACAGTTTCAAAAGAAAAAATTTTAGATTTTCCTTTCAAATAAAATATTTTTAAAGTCTAGAAACTGATTTTAGTCCTTTTTCCACAGGAAAAATGCAAGTTTTTTCTTATTTTCCAGCATTCTTTGTACGTCTTTTAAAATTTATCCATTTCTTCCTTTTCATTACAACTAAGTAAGGGATATACCAATTTCAAATTCTCTTATCTGTTAAAGAAATGAATTGTGTTATTCTGCCAGATTATAAAAGGAGAGCATTTATCTCTCTACTTTAGGCATACCAGAGGTATTTAAAGAGTTCATAGGTGTCTGAGGTTCAGAGAACAGCAGCCCAGAATGATTCCTTTCCAGTCTCACTTTCAGGACACTGAAATTCAATCCCTGCCTCCATTCTGGAACATGAAATTCCAATACGCTTTGTGCATGAGAGAAACATTTCAGACTGGCCAGGTAAAAATCTTCCTCCTATATAAAATCAACTTTTATGGTAGAAAGATAACTCAGCTGTTTTTATTCCTCTCCCTATTGCAGCTCTGAGAATACCTAGTCTGCCTGTGTGGAGAACAATTTGTTCTCTGCACAAATATAATTTAAAAAAAGAACAGGGGAATCTCCTTCAAATAATACTGCCAGGCTAAAAGTAAGCATATGGCCAATAACAAGAGGAACCTGAAAGCAAGAGGAAAGCTTAACATGATAAGATTCAGGTTCAGAAGCAGTTCTCTGATGGAAATAATGGAAGTAAAAAAGCTCCCCATAGTGAGTTTTATAAGTCCAGGGGCTTAGATATGAATATAGCTCCATGAAATGTATTGATGGATAGTAATTCCCTGATTCCCTTCCAGTTCTAAATTTACTGACTCTGATTCTGTCTGCACTCCTCTTGAAGCAAGAACTGAGAACAGTACTTTTAAAAGAAGTGCAAACCTTTTTTTTTTTATATATATATATATTATTTTTAGGGGTTTCTTTTTTGTGTTTCTTTGATTTCTGTGCTTAGATTTTTTGGGGTGGGGGGATTGATTGGTTGGTTTTAGTTTGGTTGTTGTTTTGGATTGGTTTTTTGTTTGGTGGTTTTATTTTTTGTCCAGAATCAGCTTAGTGGTGTCTGAGCTGAGAAAGGAAATTCCCTAGACTAAGCTTGGTAGTCTGGGAATCTGCTTGTACTTTTAGACTGACACCAATTTTGTTTTTCTATGTAGATTTACCAGTTCATTTACCTGGGTGCATCTGAATTAGTCTGCATGGCATGACATAGATAGCATCCTGGTTGTGGAAACACTGGGGGGCAAGGGTAGGAAGAAGATATCTAATCTGTAGCTATTTCATGGCATTAATTGGACTTTAAACAATACCTTGAGTTAGAAGAAAACCAAAGAGGACTCACTTTTCATTAACTTGCTTTTATACTAATTTCTGCAAATTAGCTGATGTGACTTGAAGGGTAACAAGGGGATATCATCTGTTGTCTTGTTTTCATCTCTGTTATCATGTCCATAGGGAATCCTGAAGAGTTTTCAACTGGTATATTTCATTGAAAAATACACTCTATCTATTAAGCGACTATAGGTCTCAAATTTTCAGTATGACATTGATTTTTAATTAATTTTAGGCAGAGAATGTATTTAAAACAACAAAGTACTTCACAAAGGTTTTTAAAAGCATCCATCGCAGTGGGAAGATCTTTAAATATCAGTAAGCCTTAACTTTAATGTTCTGAAAGTATAGGAAGAGTGATCTAAGCATTGCTTTATGGAGTCTGAAGAGAGCTACACCTTTGAAATCTGTGACCTGTGCTGACTGGAAAGCTGCTGTGTTGTGTAGGATCTAATGGCATATGGCACTGATCACCCAGAAACCAAACCGAGCATCCTCAGACCTGAGTGTTTTGCAAAAAGCTCCCATCTTTCCTCTCCTAAACTGCTACATGCACATAAACAGAGAATATTTGAGTGTCAAAACGATGCCAGTTTTACCTTACTGACTCTCTGCAGGTAGTTGGCACAGGTTAGAATAGCCTGAAGGACTAAAATGGACAATGAAAAGGGCTGAATTTGATTTTATTAAGAATATGCTGGTTAGATCTCCTTCATGCCACTGCCAAGCCTGCTCAAATCTCTGTGCTCAGCAATGCTAATGCTCTTCTCTGCAGATTTCAGTCAGAATTTGATGCTGATGAAAGCATCACCTGGAGCCATGCAGTGCTGAAGAAAGGGAAGAGGATGAAACTTCTACTTCATTATCATCAAACATAGCTGTCTTCAGGAGTTCTTTCTGATGGCAGTATAGACAAAACCTGAAACTTTAAAGAAAAGTAAATCTGAGAGTCCTAGGATTGGAAATAGCTTAGGCTAGGCTTTTTAGCTTTACAAAAATAGACATCTTAAATATCATAGCAATTCTGGCAATTGTCAAGTAAACCCAAAACTACAACTGGGCTAAATAAAAAGGTTGTTAGAAGCTTGCTGTAAATTTAGATGAACAAAAATTGTTGTTTCATTCTGAAAAGAAAAATGGACCCATTTCAGTGATGGTTATCAGGAAATGTACTAGAACGTCAACGTCCTCGACAGTTGTTCCCATTTCCCATGCTTTGAATTGTCTTAGTTGATTTGCCAAAGAAAAGTTTAAAATACTCTAACCACTAGAAATATTTTATGAGTATTGAATTAAACAGTTTGAGTTCCTGTAAAAGGGCTTGTACCGCATAAAAAGAGGGTAAATCAGTGTTAGTGTTCTAGACCTGGATGGCTGCTTCACTGTAAAAACCACCTTTTAATTTACTCAGTCTTCCCTGGTCAGCATCAGTTTACACTTCTGCCTGCAGGGGAATTTTCAGATGCAAAGTAGCCGTGTAATGGCTACTGGGAATGAGTCTGCTATCATAGTATTTTCTCTACACAGGTAAGGATAATCATCCACGACTGACAGGTATACATACCTAGAAAGAGATTTGTTAAGCTGTCTGGTCTTTGTAAATTTTTTTAATTCCCCTTTCCTGTTAAGGCAGTTTTGAGTTAAAGTTGCTCACTTAGAAAGATAATAGTCTGAAGAACTGTGCTCAGCACTTGCACATGGTTAATGCCAGTGTGTTCTACTTTGGATATGAAACCCTTGTTAACAACAGAGGCCGCCTGCTCTTAGAAAGAACAGAGTAAACAAAGTAATCTCCTGTGTCCAGCCAATGTGACAGAGCCTGGGCAGGAGGTGGAGAGAGTGGATCCTGCAGTCTTTTGGGTCATTATCAGAACAAATGAAATACAGCCCGTGCAGTTCTGCACTCTTCTGAGATTAATGTAGTTTAAAGAAAATGGAAGAAATTACTTCAGAACATCATATGAAATTGCACTGTTGAAGAGATGGAACTGCTGCTTAATGTGGTGTCCTTAAAAGGCTTTTTGCCATCCCTTCTGATTCATTCTTACAAAAGCAGTGGGGGGAAAAAAACCACGATGGTGGAAGATAATGTGCTGTTACCCTGTTTCTACAGACACACAAAGCTAGAAACTGAAATCATCACGGACTCAACCTCGTAAGAACAATTCTCAACATCACCTCAGCAGTTCATATTTACTCTTTTTTTAATACACACTGGGAAGAGCTTGAGTTCCTAGTCCCAGTGCTTCAGACTGTTTCCTTTTCTCTTGCCACCTTGAAAGACAGGTTGTTTATATCAATGTTTTTACACACTCCTGGAAGAGATTGAGTCAAGAGGAAAGGAATTACATTTCTTGTGCTTTGGAAGCCAACCATAGATCAAGAAATTGGCTAAATACCAACAGTCAATGCTGTTATATATTATATATGTCACTTGACTTAAAAGCATTCGTTGCACGCTGTTCCAGGGCCTGTCATTTTGTTTGTGAAGGACTCATAAAAAAACAAAATAGCTTCTCAAATATATATGCTTCATTTCAATTTCTTTCCTGCCATGCTTTTAAACCTAAGACCACTAATGATGTTGAAAAAGAGCTTACCTGATCACAGACAGAGATGACTCACCCAAAACTCTGTCACTAGGTAAAAATGATATGGCCATAAAGAATAAAAGAGCATCTAACTTCTTTGCCTTATGCTGGCTATAAGCCCAAGATGAATGTGTAAAGGCACATTAATGAGTAATAAAGCATAAAGGTTTCATCTTTCTTCACCTGCAATGGCCAGCAAGTCTGATACTGTTTGATGCATGATTTCCTGGCAAGCATCCTTTTCTGCCCCCTTTCAGCTGCTTATGAATTGCTGGTACCTTGTCAGGGACATTATTCCCTCAGTCTTGCTTCTGTGTGTAAACGGAGTGCTCAGATGTTCATAAATGATGCCTTTGCTTGCTGTGCTGAAAGAAATGCTATGATTGTGCTGTCTCATTTCAGCATAGCTGTGTAAAATTGTTTAGATGCATCTAAATGCTAATCTAATGGAGCAGCTTAGTCTGGGCTTATGTCATTGTGGTGCCAACAGCACACTTTTATGCAGTGACAACTGATGAGAGAGGACGCTGATGAGATGGAGGGAAGAAATTTTAACTAAAGAAATTCTGTCTGTTCCCTTTCTGATTCCTTCACTTTCCTGAAAAAAAAAAAAAATAATAGTCGAAGTTCTGCCTGAAATATGGCAAAGTTCATCTAGCAAAAAATTAGTTAGAAATAGAGGCACCCTTCTGCACAGCAGGAGCATCCATATTTCAGTTATGCCTTTGTCAGGAAATAAAAAAATGTAACAGCAGCTTAGAGAGGGGAGATAGGCTAAATAAAAAAAAATCCCCTCTCCTTGGAAGAAGAGGCTGAATGGACTGAAACTCATTATTTAGAAGGGAGTGTAGTGGCAGCATGATGAAGCTATGTGGTAAGGCTTCCAGTACTTTGCATTTCCACATAATCCTAGATTGAGGATGTATGTGAATGATAGGTACATAAAGATGTTATACTTAATTTGAAACTGTAGGTGTTAATCTTCAATTTCCATTTCTTCCAGCCCAGCTATGGACTATAATTCATTGCTGTCATCATATTAGGAAATGCACAGTAGCTTTTTCTTGTATTTTAGGAAATTTGGTTTTGGAAAATGATTTTAACTCAAGATAGTCTAAAGAAATTATTTCATATACCCGGGATTTTTTTTTTTTTTAATTTTGAGAAACTCTATTACTTATTCAGTAGGCATTTAAGGTAGACAAGTGCCAAAGCAGAACACAATGGGCAGTGCCACAGACTACTTGAATTAGCTGATGCTAACAAAGATCTTGGCAAATATGAGACACAAAGCCCACTTTTTTATTAAAATTGCTGGATATTTTTACCCAGAACAATTTTTTCCATGGAGGAGAACAAAAAAAGGAACCTATATATCTCCTGGGTTCTTTATTTCTAAATTGCCTCTGATGTGAACCTGTACATCTGCTTATCCCATACTTCATTCATATGAGAGCAGTTTCTGTAACCTATTTAAAAAATCATTAATATTTCCTGATCTCTCAGCTATCTCTGAGATATAATTTTCCATTTACTTGTCTGACTACCAAGAGTTCACAGAGGCTACATAAGAATATATGAAGTGTCACATGAGATCCGTAGACTGGGTCACATCCCAGCCCTCTGTTTCTAAATGAAACAAATATATAAGTAATCCTCACTCAGTGCAAATTTCGGAAGGTCATTACCTGCTGTGCAAAGGAATAATGTGAAAATATATCACTGATTTTTCTGTTTTAGACCATAGTGCAATAGACGAGTGCCTCCTCATGTTCTAATATTAACGGATTTGATGAATGCAAATTCTTCCTTCTTTTCCATCACTGTCACGATTACCAATTTTTTTTTTTCTCAGCAATTCTCTTCCAACAATTTAGCTTCCTTCTCCCCCACTGTTTTTTGCAAAAACTAGTGCTTTTGTGTTTGGGAAACTTACTTGTTTGAGGGTATGTTTTTTAAGCATAACACAGCATGCTTGCTATGGTGCAGATGGATATTCAATGTATGGAAATAAGCATGTTCATTTTTTTCCTGCTATTTTATGCCTGTTCTGTCATGTCTAGAACAAAAGTTTCTGTTTAGATGAGAATGGTGGTATTGCTTCATTTAGAAAATGTTAGCCAAGACCAGTTTTTTAGCTATACTTCACCCTGCTCTTTGAGCTGCTTTGCTGCTCTCCAGACAACAGTGTTCAGTTACACAAAGCTTTTGTCATAAGAGAGAAAACAGGCAGGGAAAAGACATCCCAATGGATTGTAAACTATTTCAGATTTTAGTCTTTAATCTTGAAAATTTTGAAGGAAACATATTTTCTGAAAATAATCTCAAGGCCTGAAAAACAGCAGTCACTGAGTCTGCTTTGATCAAATGTTCTAGAAATATTTTATCCAGAGAAGTCTAAAGATGTAAAATCATGGACCAAGGAGCATTGTTGATTTGATGGAGAATTTTAATTTTTGTCACCCTCTGCCTTCTGCTCTCCTCTCATTTATCCAAAGATGATGGCTACCTCTTCGTCCCACACCTTCACTGCTGTCTCCCTGGTATCCTCTCTTGTACTCTGCTTACATCTCCTGTGCTTAGCTCTTTGTCTGCAGCTGAATGAGTGATGTAACTAGGTTGAAACCAGAAGAGTTGTGCACAAGCTGCCCTCAGCTGGAAGCTTGCTGTTTCTTTTTAGAAGTGAGGTTATACTTGCAGAGCTAAAAGCCTATTAGGTAGAATAAATGATATTCCTTTTCTCTACAAACACCACGGTCTTGGACATGAAGTTTGGAGGGTGGAAGAGGCTATGAATTCCAGTGTGTAGCTCTTCACTGCCCACAAGTTGCAGAACCAAGAGACACAGAATCCCAGCTTGCTGCTTTGTATGTGTCAGGGAAGCTGTGTCAGTAGCTAAGGAGTCCTGAATGAGTAAATTGAGTGCAACATGTGAGTAGCAGGCTGTGTGGATTGCATGAAAACATAGAAAATCTTCTGAAAGGATCTGGGGCTAACAGACAGTTGCTCCCTTCCTCCTACCTCCTTCTGCTAGTACCTGCATCCTTCCAGGGCTCCTTTGTGCTGGCTCTGGTTCAGTAATTCAGAAGCAACATACTGCCCACATGCCAAAGCAATAAAAAAACTGCAAAAATCAACAACAACAAAAACCCCACTGAATGCATTTTGCTGGTTTAGTAGGTCACTACAGCTCACACAGGGGCTTGATGAATGCTGAGCTACCACCAGGTAGGTGTAGAGGCGTACAGCTAGGAGCAATGAGAGAGGCCAGTTAAGCTGCCCTCTGGGTGATAGCAAACTCTTAGGTTTCTTATCCTGGGATGTTTCAACCTCCTTGGCTTGTACTTTTATTGGACATAGTCCAATAAGGAAACTACAAGTTCAGAAGTACACCTTGATTTCAGCAGATGTCACAGAACTTAAACAGACAAATTTAATTTTATATATTATATAAATATATAAAGAATATATAAAATTATGTAAAACATTATTTCAGTTGTCATAGTTTTCCTACTGCTTTTCAGGTATTTCTGCATCCATTTATTTATATTGTTTACTTGATATCAAATATCTCGCTCAAGTACCCCCAAAGTGAATGAGTTAATTTATTTTTGGGAAAATGCCAATGGTCACTTTTGGAGCAGGTTTGACTATGTAGTCTCAGATGTTTCATGGAAAGCCACAGACTCTAAATACTATTTTATGAGGAGATGACTTGTCTAGAGGGCAGAGTAGCCCAGATTTCTAGGCAGTGAAGTGAAACTGAAGCAGCGTCCTGAAATGTATTGGCCCATCAGAAAACACGTGGGGCATAGAAGACCTGTGGTATTTAACTCTCTTGCATCCAGCTGTGGTATTTCTGTCAACGTTCCCATGGTCTTTACTCTGATGAAGGGGTATTTGTATTATTAATTTAGCTTGAATTTATATTTATGACATTTGAAACCAGCAATAAGATAACAAGTATAGGCTGAGTATATGATAAACAGTTGAATCAATAGTTGTTTGGTGCCATGTGGTGGAAGACTGCTGAAGGAGGAAGTAAACTTGTTCTAAAGCAGATATTTCTTGTAAGGATAGTACTGAAAATCATGGAGTAAATGCTATGCACTTATTTTTCTGTTTACTAAATTTGAGATACTTTGCAGAAGAAAATACACAGAAAATTAAATGGTGGTCAAAGTGCAGACCTGGCCCTGACTGAGAGAGCAATTAAGAAACTTATGAACTCTGGTTTGATTGAAGACAGTGAAGAAAACTAAAGATATTAATGAAAAAATGTGCCCGCTGTGGATTTCAGTGTATGAAAAATGAAAGAATTCTAACTTTGGCATGGGCCTCTATCCAGAGTTGAATAATAATACTGTCAAAGATAATGTAAAGAAAATTTTAATAAATGCTAGTGCTCAGTAGCTCAAAAAGAGCTTAATGTCATGTTCATAATATAGCAGAGATACCTACTTTTTAACCACCAGGAAAAAAATATAGAAGCATAATATACAGCTCCTTCCAAGTAGAGACAAATGACTGCTGTAAAGACAGGGGAAGTCCCATGTGTCTGAAATAAATCTAATGTTGGCTAATAATTTGTGAGTGTGAATGCACCATGTGGACTTCTTATTCTGACCACAAATAAAGGACTAATGACTGAAGATAAAAGGGAAAGACTCTACATCCAAGGAGGATAGAAAATGTCTTTTTATTAAGGGGATGAAACAGTTACTCTGTTTAACAAAGTACACAAATCAATATTAGGTTTGTAAAACAGAGCACAAAAAAGATGATGGTACTCAGAAGAAACATGGAGATGATGTCCTTGTATATGGCAAGTGTGAGATTGATGCTGTCGAAATGTTTGGTCTAATCTGATTTTCATCATTTGTAAAGGACACTCAAGCTTTTAGAGGGAAGAAAAAAAAAAGAGACAAACAAAAGGGAACCAGGTCAGAGATGTACCAAAAGCAAAAAAACAAACACAAACAAACGAAAGTCTAAAAAATCTACAACATAAGCTTCTCTATTTCTGTGGTTCGAGTCACCTAACTTGTAATGTGAGACTAGTATTGTTTATACTTAGGGGTGGCAGTACAATTAGGAAAACTAAATAAAGTAACCTTGTGTAAGATTGTATGATGAGTTATGCAGCTGCAATGAATCCCAAATACAGGGATGTATTTGGGCCAAAAGAATTGAAATTCTGTGTGCCGTGGTGGCTGTACACACCAGCAGCAATATCCAGGGGGCCAGATTGTGCCAGACTGAGCTCATCCAGCTCCTTTTCCACCGTCTGTTCAGGTCTCTGTCTGTTGGACTCCAAGCCACAAACTTCCTATTTCCTTCCCATCAACTTTTCCAGGTCATTGCTAGTGTGAAGATGCCTGTCCACAGCTCAAAGTTGGGCAGATCAGCTGGGCAGATTGGTATTTACTCTGGCATTCACTTTTACAGCTAGTAAAGAAAGAAAAAATGTCGATGGTAGATTGATGAAGATTAAATAGGCACCAAGACACCAGTGTGGTTTCTGTTGGTCTCCATTGGGATGACCTGTGTGTAATGGAAGAGGGAAGCTTTGCTAATTAACTATTTAATATATAATAAAATGTGGGGTTTGTTCAAAGTGCAAGTTATTTACTTGTGCAGTTGATTTAAATGCTTGTTCAGGACTGAGGTTTTATTTTACATCTCTTGAAATGATGATGTAAATTTCTTGCTTGATCAAGAGATATTTTTTTAATATGATGATCATGTTCTGAAGAAGTTGGTATTAACATTACTTCCATTATTTTCTTTAATTCTATACAATCACTGGTCCTTTTGCTAATCAATATCTAAATATGCCTATGTAACATCACCAAAACACAATGGAAGGTAAAAGAGGATTTTGTGTATTGCTATATTCATGTGGATTTCATAAGATCTAGCTTTTATGGGGGGTCACACCATAAACTGCAGTTTGTACTGGCATGTGTGCTGGAGTGTGTGGTGAAGTAAAAAAGGATGAAATAGTGCTGACTGGCTTTTGGAATGTCACATCTTAATATGTATATCAGGAATATCTATTATTCAAACATCCGCAACTTTAAATAAAAAAAGAGATTTAGTAATTTATGAATCTCAAGTGTAAAGAAGAAAACTCTCCAGCTAAATCTCATGGTATATTATCTCAGTAGCAAAGAAATGGCTTGATGTGAGCTGTAGAACATCAGATTATAGCTCACTGCTCATGCCATAATTTAGGCACATAATTCCTTAAGACAGGTTTCTGAAACACTGATTGGCTTATTTCTTATTAGCATTGCTGTAATTCATAAAATTAAATTCAATATTTATTGTCTATTTATATCACTTCCTTTGCTTCAAACGTAATTCTCTTATTTTTTATAAAATAGCCAGGAGATTGGGGCTTTTGATTCTTAAAATTTAGCACGATGTGGCTTATGTTTGTTTAAGGTTTCTACTGTTTATCAAAAGGAAATAGTATTTTGTGGTTTGCAGAAAATGAGGGGGAGGTGAGTGTGCTGTACTACAAAAATGTTGTACCGTTCCTGCTGGGACGTGGCTTCAGTATTTGAGGCCTTCAGAGCATCCCTTTAATGATCATAAAGGGTTATCCAAAAAGTGACAGGCTGGCACAGAGAAATATACTGTAGCCTCACAGGTTTACCATTTGGTTTCTTTTACTCTGATGTCTGCCAAAACAAAGATTTATGGAGATGGTGTTAATAAGCCAAACCAGGGATGAAGTGGAACAGCAATCTGTCTTGACAGCTCTCAGCTCTTCTCTACAGGTTCAAAATATTAAAAATACTTACTGTAAATGAGTGAAACCCTCTTCTTTCATACTCAATTATGAAATAGCTGAAGTAAGGAGGCATTTTAACAAGCTCTTTTCTTAATGTAATCCAGAAAGATGAGATAAAAGATGGGAGTGATTTCCTAGGGATAAGTGAGGAAGTTTCAGCATTACATGACCATTATATTGAGAAATAAGAGTGTATAGCACCAGAGATGGCAGTACTGACTTAAAGACATTACAATTAAAATGAATACTAGGACACACATGTTGGTATAGTACCAAACCAAGCCATGGGAGCTACTGGTATCCACAATCTAGTAGGATAAGTATATAAGATAAATAGTTTCTAGAGCCCTTTGGAGAAATATATGATGGATGAATGAAGTGGAAAACTATTTTCTTGTGTGATCTTTGAAACTTTTTACACATCCTTCATAATGCAAACAGTGAAAATCAATTGTTTGCATCTATCTCATCATCTGAAATTCTGTAAGTTACTGGCTTTATTGTGCTTCCATTTCCTTTAAATGAAAAGTGGGTGGTAACACTGGCCAAGTTTCTAAGGCCATTTAAAATCTGTAGAAGGCTTTAAGGAGGTGTTCTTGAGTTATTTTGAATCTGTTTGAATCTGCTATCTTCAGAGTATAAACATTGCTTTGGTAATTTTAATAGTCAATGGAAAATTAATATGTGAATAAAAACTACATTTTGAGAGATTTATAAAACTTTTAAGGTGTTTATTTATTTTATTTAGGGTGAAGTTGTTTTCAGAAATGGAGAGAGGATGGGAACCATCAAATTTACACAATTCCAAGGTAGGTTGCAAACAATTTTCATTATATTTATGTATGCAGTTTCAAACCTTTGTGTCAGTTGCATTTGTTTCAGGATGCTTTCAATATGTACAATTATTTTGAAAAGAAACTGTTTGGAAGATGCAGAAAGGAACTTAATAAGTTTTTGTTACCTGTTTAAAATGCCATGTTCTGAAACTCGAGTGCTATGAGGTATTTCCAAGAATTTTTCTTGATTACAAACCCATATTTATAGAAACTACTGATCTATAGCAACCAGAAGCTGTTTTAAAAACCCTACTGGTCAGCTAGTCAGAAGTATCCACTTCTTAATACAATTGCTTCTTAAAAACCAATGTGAAATGGAATTTATAGACGATTTTTGTTGTTAAGCTCTTTCAAGTTAGTTTTTTGCACTCTCTGAAGACTCACTTTTGACATTCTGCAACTGCTTGCTATAAGTTGCTTCAGGAGTCAGTCCCTCAGCGTGCAGAGGACGCACAAACTGCTGACCCCATCCCTTGGAGGCAACATGCTCCACAGCACAGCTCACCAAGCCTGCTGCATCCTCTCAGCCTGAGCTGCTCCTGCAGGGAATGGTCTCAGCAGCAGAGACCACAAACGAAGCCGTAGGGATTTGTCAGGGGCCATTTGCAGCCAGGATGAGGCGCTTGCTGGGAGAGGCTTCTGCAGAAATGGTGATTCATGGTGCAGTTGTTTCTGCAGTTTATAGAATGCAATTCATGTGGTTTTTTTCCTAGGCTGAGGCTGAGATAAAACAGGAGATGATTGATTTGGATGGTCTCGTGAGGGTAGTCGTAAGCTGGCAAATTCTTTCCATACAATGCATGAGAGAGAAGCTTGCTCTCCCTTTGTTTTCGGGAGAGCGCTTTAAACATAATCCTGCTGACCAAGTTACAAAAGCTCATTCTTTAAACAGAAATTGTCTGCTGTATGGACATTATTATTAATGAACAGCAATGCACTTGAGGGGTTCTGTTGTTACTCACTCTGAATTACTGAAGCAATCTTCAGAATTGCTCTTGCCTTCACAACTGTAAGTGATGCTATTAACTCATGTTCCCGGAAGAATTTCGACCCACTAAAACTTTGCAGATATCATCTCACAGTAATATAATTTAGGAACTCTTGCTCAACACTAATGATAAATATTGATTGCTTCCTCTTCTTCCTCCCCCTGCCCCCTTTATTTTTTTCATAATAGTGGTGTTTACAGACACATGAAAGAATCATGAGAAAATTTTTACAAGAGGCTCTTATTCCTCAGAAGTCTGGAGGAGCTCTAATGCATTTTGCCTAAGGTAGCTACATGTACCCTCCTAGAACACCTGAGCAAGGAGGAAGGTTGGCATGTTCTCTCTGCACATTAAGGATGTGATTTGGGATCATGGGGAGGTGCAATATATATCTTCTGAACTAATCCAGAAGAGCAGTAGAAGTCAAGGATAGCTGATTTTACATTGACTTTTATCTCCAACCATTCAAACTGAAGTTCTTTATAATATTTTCAGTTTCATATCAGATACTCTTTAACACCAATGGTTTTACCATCGGCTATTGTTAGATCAGTAAAAACAGGAAACATCCACGCCTTTAAAATCCCCTGTAATTGCAAAATTAATATTTCAGAAGTGATTGGTATTTTGATCATGAAACAAAGGTTTCCAATTAATCTACAGAAAAAAATAACTCAGGAATCCTATGGAGAAATGCTAGAGAAGGGCTGGATTCCTATTCATGCAAGCAATAGTTGGTCAAGACCTCTTAAGGCTGGTCTCAAGTTTTATTTAGTTTCTCACTTATTTTGGAAATAAAGAGAATGTGCAAAAATGTATAAGAAATTGAAATAAGGAACAGTATAATAACATAGACGGAAGTTTTTTCTTTTTTCGACTACAAATGATAGTCTAAATATTATCAAGGATTTTTCTGTTCTTTTATTGGTATTGTTTTTGTTCAAAGCTTTTATATTCAATACTTGTGGTTTAATTGTAGACATTATTAATTTGTTCTTTTGAACAAATCTTAATTGGTTAGGAAACTTTCTGAAACATTCTCATTAACTTTTAATAATTCTCAGACTATTGGGAAAGTTCCTAGTAACGTAACGAAGTTAGTTTAAAGTCCAGTGTCTAAAATGATAAATGGGCTTTTCCTTTGTAGTTATAGCTGTTAGGAATGATCAAGCATGAGACAGATATATAATTCATTGGTTAAAGGTTGTGGGTTTTTTTAAGAATATAATACAAATCATGATGATTTCAAGGAAAAAAGACCATCAAAGATGTCTTGTAAATGCTTTTGTAAGATTAGTTGTAATTATGAATACAGCTTATATAAAATGCATTAGCAACTTATTATCCAAACATAATAATTAGGAATCGCCAGTGTTAGTCTTCCATTACTCAAGATTTTTTTTTTCATTTGCACAGCTTTATAATTTCTTTAACAATCTGAATGAAAGTTGTCGCAGTTGTTCACAGTTGAAATAATTCAATGCAGAAAAAATAAAGCAGATAAATAGGTAATAATATATGAGAATACGGCCAAAACCTCTGTTCCTCATTTGCTTGGGTAGAAAAATCAGCAGGGCAGTCTCAGGAGCTAAATTTTCTGTTCCTTGCTGGAAACTTTTGTTTTAATGAGACTATCTGCAAACATTTTGGCTATGGAAAAAGCAGACAGGCACATCTGCCAGAGGCAAGGGAAAACCAGCCTGTGAGGGTTCAAGGGCAGTACGGCACACTGTGATGAAAATCTGAATAGCTGGTTTAATTTTGGATCTAGATACAGTTTTTTTCCCAAGCTCATGCTAGTCATGCCTCTTTTTCAGCTTCTGTGCAGTCTGCTACTTTTGCAAGTGGTCAAAGATGGTGCAAGAGATAGCTGTGACCAAACTGCTTGTTGCTTTGTAGATCATGAATACCTCCCTGGAATTATTTAGTATGCAACAGAGAATACAAAGCACACGTAATAGCTTTTTTTTCCCCCTACCTTACTGGTAAATAAAGAGTAGACTGTTAGTTTAGCTGAGATATTCAGTTGATATTTGAAGTTTGCATCCTTCCAAATGAATGGCAATTTTTCCATGGGTTCAATTTAAGAACTCTTCTCATAGACATGTAGTTGAAGTAGATGGTCAAAATCTTTTGTCTAGTGAGAGCTGAAAAAGAGTTCTGACAACTTTTGTGGGCGTATCAGGGAGTAAGGAGGGCAGTAACAAAGCTGAGATTGTAGAGTGCTGTGATACGGGAGGCTTCAAGAACAGATCTATGCCTGTCCTTCAAAATGTTTCACTTTGGCAGATCCTTTCTGATTCATCTGACTGGAGCCTAGAGGGCACTTTGCTTTCAGTCAGACTCCCATTTCTGTCAGGCGTTAAAGAAAACCTAAGAGACATCTGTGTTGGAATAGGTTAAAAAGAAAAATCAAAGAATTGTAAACAAATACAAATAAAATGTGCAGAAATTGTGCTTTGTGAAGCTAGGAATGAAAGTCTGTGGTACTGCATATTGGAAAAAAACTTTAAGGAAGTGGGAAGAATTAAGGAAATGTTTTAACTCGTTTAGCCAAGTAATGTGGTATGACATTTGTTAGTGTTGAAAGCTCCCAAGCGAGAGGGAGAGCATGACTTGTCAAGTGTAACACCTTTGGTCTCCTCAGAAAAAGCCTTATTGACCTTCTACAGTAAAAGCCCCAGCTATTCAGATATTCTTCTGAGTTTAATCAAATGAAGTAGACATAAAAAAATGTCTGCCCTGCAGTTAAGGGGAAGGTACTCAAGAACCCAGGACTGCTTTCCTGGATCCTCAGTTCATCTATAACTTGTTCTCCAGGGGCATCAATCCAACCCTGGAAAAGTTGCTTTCTATTTATTCTAAACACAGTCTGGCATATTCTTAATTACTTTGGTTCTTGCTTCCACAAAGACTCATATAAATAATGAGACTAATTACCTTAGAATATACATATATTTTTTAAATATTTAACTCTGTCCAGTATATGACCCAAATCACCAGTCTGTGGATTTTTTTTTCCTGTGATAATGTTGAAAGAATATAATCCAATTAATAGAAAATATTTAGTAAGAACTCTGAAAACTCAGATGTATATGGAAACTATGGCGTCAAATATCCAGAATCAATGGATTCATATTTCACTGCTTCTGCGAAAAACTTTAAAAGTCAGAAGAAAATTTCCTTATAAATATTAAGATTTTTAAGATTCAGGAATACTTTCAAATATCTAGGTATGAATTTAGGAAAAAAGTATATAAATAAATTCAGAATTCTGTTGTTTGAGCAATTTTTTTAGTAATGATCAATAAGTAATTGCTAGTGTCATGTAATGAGTAATAAAGATGTAAATTAAACTGTGAACTGTTTATCCTGGACAGAGGGTTCTGAGCTGGATCCTTCTGGAAAAGATCACGATATCATAAAAAAACTATAATTTTTCAAGCGAAAAAGGGATTTTAGTGAAGAAGTCAGAAAGCTTACTTTTGACACATCCTAACAGGAGATCTTGACTGTAATCATATGAATGTGTATTTTGTAGACATCTTGCTGTACCGTATCCAGTCCATTTTTATCTCCATAGTGAGTAATGTAATTTTATTGTAACTGTCCAGGCCTTAGTGACCAGTAAATTTTTAGTTTAGTGATCAATCCACAGAATCATAAAATGGTTTGGGTTGAAAGGGACCTTAAAGATCATCTAGCTACAACTCCCATGATCTGTATGAATATGAAAGTACCTACAAAACTGATTTAAAGTCTCATTTCAATATGGAGAAGTATACCACATAGACCTCTGAAAGGGTGTGTCTTAAATATGTAGTCACTGAATATTGACATTACTGATTAAGAAGATAAACTAGAATATATAATTATCAAAATATACAGTGGTTTCTGGGAGAGTCAGCAATCACCAGGGGAACTAGACAAGGATTCAAACAAATATTAAGAATTTGAAGAAGTAATCAAGAGAAAAAGAATGCTGGTTTTTAGGTCAAATGTCTGGTGCTACATTGGGAGCAAACTTCTGGACAAATACAAAATGGAAAATAACCAGTCCATAGTTATACATTAAAAGAACTAAGGATTACAGTAGGTGAATGAATATGAATAAACAAAAAATGAAAAGGTAAACAAAGAAAATTTCTGCATGGGGATGTAAAAACAATAGTATCCTTTTAATCTCTCTGGCACCAAAAAGCTATAACTAACTACTGTGTCCAGTGCTGATTTAAGAAAAATGTGTGGAGAAAACATAAGATTAAGGACATACCTCAATACAAAAACCAAAATATCTAGGCTGCTTAGAGAAGATGGTCAAAATGCATGACAGCTGCTGATAAAACAGTTTCTGCCCTCGTTGTCTGGCTGAGAATTAAGATATTTGAATAGGAGTGGAGATTTGAGCCAATGTTAGGAAAAACTTCTTAATGAAAAGTATATTTAAACTCTGGAAAATTGCTGGGTTTGGAAGTTTTGAAAAACAAGACACCTGAAATACTGTAGATGTATTTGCTGTGCCATGAGACAGACAAATGACTTTCATTACATCTTGAGTTCTCTGCTACTCCAGCTGTATTTCTTCTGAAGCTGTTGCTCCTCTGCAGTGTCCATAACGTGATTCTGGCATTTTATTTACAAATTCTTGTCCATGTTATGCTATTAATACCACTTGTTGCACTTTGTATTGTTTCTTGTAAGAGACATAGGATAAGCATGAAACCCTAGACTTCTGATTAGGTTATTTGTAGGGAGGAAACATAAAATTTAATGCTCTTCCAGCATGAGTTCTATGTTCTGATGTTTTCTCTTTTCCTTTAAATCCAATTTATTTGAACATAAATCTTTTGATCCCTCAGCCAAGCAAGTATCAAAACTGCTAATAGGTGTCAACTCACCCCTTGTCTTCTGGTCTATCAGCCTGGATTTTTTTATATGTTGTACAAGGATTTAGCAGGACAAATAGTGAAAATCATTATCCAGATGTATGTATAAATATAAAGAGGAAAAAGCTGCAGTTCTCCTCAGGCAGAAAGTGAATTGAAGCTGAGATTTCCCAAGTATATGATGAGTCTATGTTATTGGTGGGTATCTGTATCAGAGCAGGCGCATGGTTTGTGCTGAGATCCAAAAGGCGAGTGTTTTCATGACTGTTTGAGCTGGAGGGTGTCTTTGGACCATAAGGTTTAATCATTGCATGTGGATTTATTGTCTATCAATTGTCATATCTTTCAAGAATCCGTTTATACTTTCAGCCTTCAACACATCTACTGGCAGTGAGTTTCACAAAAGAATTATGCATGTATGATTAAAGCCCTTCCATCTGTCTGTTTTAAATCAACTGTCTTAGAGTTTCACTGGGCATACCCTGCTTCTTGTGATGTGATAAGCAGTGAATAACTCTGTCTTACTTTTTACACATTGTTCATATTTTACATATCTTTCTTATCAATGAGTCTCTTTAGAAATTCAAGTCTTTGTCATCCATTTAGTTTCTTCATCATGTAAAAGCTGCTCTATAATTCTAATAAACCTCTACCTTTCCTAATATTCTTTTTTTGTGAGACCTCGGTGAGAGCCACTCACAGCTCTGAAGCATGCACCTCCATAACTCACATTTCTGAATGACCTTTCCGCATTTTTTTAACTGCTCTCACAATATTCTGTCTTGCCACATTCATCCTCTTTTTGGCTCTTTGGCCACCGGTGAGCACAGCACTGATGTTTTCAAAGAACCAGCCACAATAAGTCCAAGGCCTCATCCTGGATGCTCTTAATTACTTTGTACCAACAGTTGCATTTCTATACTTGAGATTACTTTTCTCTTGTATGTTATGCTGTACCTCTCTAGCACCGAACATCACCTATAATTTTATTATCAGTATTTCCCTCACCTTTATAACAATCCTCTGCCAGATGAGACCATGCAAGATATTATATTTAATAGATGTTTATAGCTGTTTTCCCCTTTTATTGTCAGATTTTTTGGACATATTTTCTATTCTTTTCCATACCCACCAGCAGGAATGTTTTCCCAATTATTTCTTTTGTAATCTGTTGGCATTATTTATTAGGAGTTGAAGTTTGTGTTCATTTGATTTGTTTTTATAGACACAGAAAAGTTTATTAAAATTCAGGTACCCAAGCTGTGTACTTGTGCTGTTAAACTGGAGAAAGGACAGATAAGGGCTATAAAAATTGTCTGGGGTCTTAGGGAATTACTTACAGATTCATGGGATTAAGTGTGGGGAGTTGAGTCACCTCATTTTGAGCAAGCTGTATTGTGTGGATATAAACTTCGAGGCCAGGGAGGACACACTGGGAGGAAAAACTTATGTGCAGCTGCTGGTCACCATGGCAGCTTGGTTTGGTTTGGTTTGTGTTTTGTTTTGTGTTTTCTTTTGTTTAATTTCGTTTTGTTTTGTTTTACCTGAGCTAGCTTTAAACGGGCGGACTGGTGCGAGCAGTGTGGCAACAATAATATGGAGCAGACTGGAAGCTGGAAATCTGCCCAGGGGCAAAACCAGTGGTTTGGTGGGTAACCTTTCCATTGGGAGCACAGCTATGGGAGGCCACAGCTTTGCAGCTGTCCTCATTCAGGCCAACTAATTTCAGGCTAGCTGGGTACCTCTGTGCCAGCCGAAGTTGCAGTGAGCATGGCGGGGCTGCTGGGAAGAGTTGCATTCATTGTTTTTCCCAGGCACACGTGAGGAGCAGGGGAGATCTGTTTTTATCACTGTGTTTCTATGCCTGGGCTTTACAGAGAGCTTCATCCCTTGAGAGGAGGTTTGAACTGTGCAAATAATAATTACTGGGACAAGCACACATACTATAGAACAAACTCATTTTCATAGCATTCCACTTCATTCAGCGTACTCTGAGGCACAAAGTGTTTCCCAGGATTGGATAAGTCTCTGTCACTATGTTGTGCAAAATATGTCTGAGGAGATGTCTTAATTACCGAGAAAAAAGACTAACTTTCAAATGTAATAGCAAAGAAAAAAAGTTGAAAAGCAATGGAAAATAATTTTACAAGCATTAATTTCTACCAAAGGACAAAGTATCCAGCTCCAAAAAGTCAACAGAAATTAGTACCCCACTAAAGAAATGATGTCTAAGAAGAACCTGAAAAAATTGTCAGGTTTTTCTTTCAGAGCTCTCTGACTTTCACTTTTTTTTTTTTTTGTTAGCATGCAGAATCATATTTCTACTAGAGTAAACTTATTCAGATGTTCCATTTCAGGTGATGTGCAGTGCTGTCCCTCCCTGTCACCACCCAGTCCCCCCTGTCTTGTGAAGAGAGACAGAGGTTTTCTTGAGGGCTATGGGGCCACCATGAGCTCCTGCTCTCTGCAGAGCTGTGTGCTGGCTCGTCTCTCCTCTTGACATCTCAGAGAGATGCTTTTTTTGGGAAGAATTTATAATACACTACATGGGGATAAAAGGAGCCCGAAGATGAACAAGAAACCCATGAAATTCTGGTATATTTTATGGGAAAATATTTAATTTGGTGTAATTAATAGAGAATTCAGTCTATTGCAATGACATCATCCTTAACTTGTAGTTCAAATATTTCCTCAAGATATACAGAACCGTGAAATAGAATAACTTTAATTCTTAATGAATGGAAAAGAAAAAAATGAAGTTTATCTAGGTCACTGAGAGGACATAGATTTATTATTTGACATTACCATTTGAACAGACAAAACAGAGTATTTTTGAATAGTACACCAAGCCAGTATGTTAAAGTTTGTATAGTTGTAGGCTACAGATACAAAGATAATAATGTAAAGTCTAAAAGATTTTTGAATCTGTGGAATCTTATATAAAAGTATATGTGACAAAATTTTCCTTCATAGAACTACTTCAAGAATGGTAGAAGATACCATCATGGTGTTAAGAGAAAACAACTCTAATCTATTACAGATAAGGGAGATGAAAAAGGGAGGGGTTTTTTAAAAAAAGAGTGAAGATGGATTTATTCACTCTGTAAGTGACCAAAGGTAGTTGTGAATTTTATGCTGCCGAATTCATATAGGCATTTGTACTAAAACTTTGAGAGCACAGAAGCATTTTAAGTCCAGGAATTAGCTCCTTATTAAGGGTACAGAAAGGGTAAGTTGCTTTTCAAATTTATTAGTCCCCTTTTTTTCATTCTAATCATAGTTTTGTGGTTTTTTCTGCCATTACAAATGTTTATTTAATTTCAAATCATAGAAAATCTTGCTGTCAATGTATTGGCATCTATTTCTCTAACTTGACATTTTAGTTTTTGAAAAAAAATCTATTTCGGCATGTCATCACCAGACCCTGGTTCAGAAATTAAAGAATTCTGATTCTGTCAACATATAACAGAAAATGAGCACATATAATTAATAGATTTGGGAGATATATTTTAAAAATGTCTGACCTTTGGTAGTACTTCACAATGGCACAGGTGTAATTTTCTGGCTTGAATCATGTTATTTAATATAATTATATTGAATTTGTTACACATCTGTGATAAACACCTCTTTGTTTCTTTTCAGTGAATTTTGATTATTTGCTCCAACAGGAATTTCTCACCCTCCTTTTGGAAAGAAGTGAAGTGGGGATGCCAGTACAGGAAATAGTAGCTTTCCATTTCTCTATTCCCAGAGTCAGTAAAGACCCTTTGTAATCTCATATTTTGACTTAGAATACACTCATGTTTCAGAGTTTTCTATTATAGAGTCTGGGAGTCAAAAAAGCCCCACAACAGCCAAACTCCATACATTTTGGACTTAGGCAAAACATTTTTTAAAATCTTACTATGGACCCTAAGGTCCCCTTGCCCCTGTAATGAAAGGGCTGGATCATACTTTTCTTACTCTTGAGTTACTATTTCAAAAACTGAAACCAAAGGGAGAACATGATTGTGGACTATTGAGAAAAATGTCTGTTTGAAATTCCATCCATCTTGGTATTTATTATCTTCAACTGGAGCGCATGTATAATTTTTTCCTTAAATGACTATGGAGGACAAGGGATGAATTCCTCATAAGTAAGTTATTTCATTAGATTCATCTAGTACATCTACCTGCAACAAAGTGATTCCACCACAGATGATTTAGCAGTGATTTAGTTCAAACTACTGCCAGAATGAAAAATGTATTGAATTAATACTGTTCGCGTAAGGAACAGGGTCAGGCAGAGATATAGGGAACTGTCATTTGTACATAAATCTAAGTGCTATTTTATATGATCCCCAGCTACTGACATGAAGCAGTTTTATACTGCATGCTGTGTTCTCCCTATATTCCTTCCCTCTTTATTTAACCTTTATGCCATGGACACATTTTTCCTCCTTGAGCTGCTTTCTGCATATCCAATTCAGAGCTATCCAGGCCATGCTTTGACCTTGACAGACTGTACAGTCTTTATTGGCTAATCTCTTGTGTATAATAATCAATTTACTTTTATTTTACCAGATTTGGGACTTGACTGGATTCACTAGGTGGTCTCAGGAGCCCCACATGACATGAGAAGCACGGGAGCAATCTCCCTGTCAGTGGCTTGGCCACTGCAAATCATCTGGGATCTACCAATAAAGACTAGCTTGGAGGAGGAGGAAAAGAGCAATACCTCACTGAAAGGGTATCCCCTAAACTCATAGAATCTTTTAAGTTGGAAAAGGCCTCCAAGATCATCAAGCCCAGCTTCTGACTGATCACCACTTTGTCAAATAGACCCTGGCACTAAGTGCCAGGTCCAGTCATTTTTTGAGTTCTTCCTGGGATAGTGACTCCTGCCTCTCCCTTGGCAGTCTATTCCAGTGTGTTCCAGCCCTTCTGCTTTTACACTGAGCAGGCTGGGTGGCTCTTCCCTGGGAAACCTATATTCCCATCTACAATAGAGTCATAATGGGTCCTTGCTTCTATTAAAAATGTGCCCTAGGATCCAAGTTAGTAATTAATACACATACCCTGTTCTGTCCATTTTAAAAGGTCAAGTTATTTATAGGCCTGGTAAGGCAAATTGTCCTACATACTGCCCTGGCCTGTGTCAAAATGGAAAGTTGTGTACATCTAGGGAAGCAGATCCCTGTGCTCCTCAAGAAAAAGGTGTCTGACATACACAGAGAGCCTAATCCTCCAGCAACCAACTTTACTGTTTTAGAGTGATGCTTGTACCACACAGGCTATAGGATGGAGCCATGGAGGGCTCAGTGGATTGCAGGAATGTCACATGTTCATAAAAGCTGACAACTCCCCCTTGAAAATGAAGCACGTGTTTCTCGTGTTTAGGAGAAAAATAAGTAGAGGCTCCCTGCACAGAGCAAGGGGAGTTAAGCTTTCCTCTCATTCTGGCCCTTCAAAAGGTCATTGCAGAAAGTGTTGTAACACAGTGATTTTAACCTGACTCTGCTAATGTGACATTTGGAGCATGGCTGTGGCAGTCTGATGTGACAGCAGGCAAATGTTGTGTTGTGCTGTGTTAGTAAATGGCAGATAGTCTGATAAAAATGAGGGGCTTATTCACGTATTTAGTCTGTGCTTCCCCTCTCCAGAGAAAAAGACTTTGAAAAGTCTCTGACGTGTGAATCCCAAAGGTCAGTAAATGCACAAAGGGCTTGTTGAATTCAGAGAAGAGAATAGAATTTTTAAAAAAAAACATTTGTGAATTTTCACACCTGGAAAATGTTAAGTAGGATTTAAGGCTGCAGTTGTGTACAGAAGCTATAAATCATCAAAAGCTTTTTAACTGCTCATATCCGGGTTTGATAAATTCAGCTGACAACCTAAGTGATAACCTGTAGCCAAATGCTAGATTATTGCCTGTGTGTTATAGGTTCATTTTTCAGCACTTTAGAACTACTTTAATCCCTGAAAGACTCAAGTAGCTCTAGTCTGTCTGATTTACTGTGCTAGATAAAATCAGTGGTGTACATAACTCCAACTGTGGACTGACTCTGGAGGGCGTGGGCTTTACAGAAACATTAGTTCTGGAAAAGACCGTGGGCTCACAAACCATAAATGTGTCGATAGGTGACCTTCAGATATAGAATATACTGATATACTGATGCCATGGACCATTGTGTAAGTTAAATATTTCATCCTTTGTCTGGGCTTGAGTTGGACTTCTGCTTCTGTTTCCCTTGTTAATACATATGTCAATTATTTTTTAAAATTAAAATTCAAATTATTTTTCTTTAGGCCTCTATGATCTATCTATTTGTGTGGGAGAGGCTGACTAAATGAAAGGAATATAAAAGATAAAATGTTAGGGGGAAAGACAACTGAGTTATGCATTTTAATTTCTAAGTCACTCAAGCATTTTGAAAATGCTGCCCAAAGTGAATTTTCCCAAAGATTAGCTCACTTGGTCGGAACATGGTGCTATTAATGCCAAGATGTGGGTTCAATCCCCAAATGGGCCATTCACTTAAGAGTTGGACTCAACGATCCATGTGAGTCCCTTACAACAGTGATTCTGTGAAACTAGCTGGCAACCAAGTCAACCTAGACATGCCCCATCCCAAATGGAGCAAAGCTGAAACCTAACTTTTTGAAGATGTAGTAGCCAGATAAGTGCATCTCCCTTGGTTTTATAGCTGAAGATTTGAGCATGTAAGCATTTTTCCAGGCTTTTCCTCCCTTAGACCTTTGTTGTGATTGACAATGGAGATCTGGCCAGAATAATAACGGGGTTTTTTTGCTCTTTTACTGAATAAGAAAAAGAGAATAACAGTCTAGGAGCATTGCAAAAGTCCTCATCTCTGCCTTGTGAAATTTAATGTAGAGATTTACTGAGCATGAGATCCTAAAAGGAATAAAAGTTTATCTTAAATGATATGTCAGGTTCAATTTATTTGCATTAATTGGCCTGGAGCTCTTCCATTTAGCAAAACCTTGGCTACTCTTGCATGGTCAGAGTGCTTGGAAGAAAAGGCTCTTTTTGCTGCCTGCCTAAAGATGTGTCCATGCAAAGCAGTCCAACTAGCATCCCTGGCAGGACTTCCTATCCCACAGAGCCATGGACAGATGTACTGGGAGAGTATCTTTGGGCCTTCACAGTCTGCATACAAACCTCCTGGTGCTGGGCAACAGATCCTGCAGAAATGTGCACCGCCTCTTTCGTGACAGATTTGAGGAATTCAGGAAATGACCGGACCTGGCACTTGGTGCCATGGTCAAGTTGACAAGGCGGAGATCAGACAAAGATTGTGCTCCTTGGTCTTGGTGATGTTTTCCACCCTAAATGATTCTGTGGTTCTGTCATTACGAGCAGCCTTCTTGCCTCACACAGCGCAGCCGTGGCCAGGCGTGGGTAATGAGGGCAAGGTGCACTCGAGCCTTTGGGCTGATGCCAGCTGTGGGCTCTGCACTTGCATTAAAATCATGCATGTTGGAACCCCAGGTTTAGCAGTGCTTCTCCTGAACTTCAGATAACTACAAGCTGCAGATCCAAAGGATGGAGATAAGAGATGATTTCTAAGCCTTTGCAGCATCTGTTGCTTTGCGCTTTCACCAGCTCTCTAATAATATAGACTAAAAGAACAGATGTAAAAGTGGCTCATCAGTATTCTTCATTACAATATAGTTAATTGATCTCATGACTGTCTGTAATTTACACTCATTCAAGAAGCATTCATTCCAGGTGACATTAATATTCTCATAATTTTTGATAAATTTAGGATGAAATATTTATGCTGTATTTAAGACTACATAAACTCCTCTTGTTTGCTTTCCTTTCATCTTGGCATTGCAACTATTATTAAAAACAAGCAAAAAGTGGGGAGACAGGAGTGAGTGAAATGTTACATTTGCATGTCATAAACCAAGTACTCGAAAGTCAGCTATTACAGGATCAAAGGTAAAAACCTCACAATTAGATTTTCCCTCCATTCTAAAGTATAAAATTGCTAATGTTGAAAATCTGTAGCAATGAAAAATTTACAAGCAGCTGAAGTAAACTCATTCAAGGTCCAGATAAGGAAACTAGAATAGTCTGTGCTGGCAGACCTGATTTTAACTGGGTGAGAGATTAGGTCATAGAGTGGCTTTTAGTCCCTTTGCACTAAGAAAGTGAAATTCTGTCCCTGCTTTACATTGCTCAGGATGTGGATGGCAACACAGAGTTGAAATATTTCATAATGTTACTCCAATTCAGTCAAATTGTTTGCCACTTGGCATTCTAAATAATTTCTTAACTAAAACAGAAATGGGAAAGCTGCCCAAGATGCACAGAAAGGAAATACGGTCTTCAGGGTTCTCTGAATTTTCCCTTTTTCAATCTTTTTTTATTCATCTTTGTTGATGTCCTCCCAGAGCAGAGAACAGTTAAAAAACTAGACCTTGAAACTAGATTTACTTCTTGCTGTGGTATTAATGCTAGGAATTTTACAATTGGTTAAGTTTGTATTAAAAAATATAGTGATATGCATATACTGTTATCTCAGATTTAACATAAGCATCATATAACACCCTCTGTCACCACCATGTGTGTATTTTCCACCCTTTCTAGAAGACCAGTAGCAATCAGCCCCTGGAATCGTGGTAAACTCCTTTATGCTTTGACTAGAATATTCTCCTGTGTATTCCCTTTTCTCAGATGGTATGAGTTTTCTGGGAATTGTCCTCATCTGAGATTTGTTAATTGCTGTTCAAGAAATTGTCACAGATTTCCCAAACTAAAAGATGTGGGTACCTTGGAAAAGTCTGAAACAGGAGGAGAGCTTCCTGACTTGTACACATGATAGGTGTACAATTTATCAGCCATTTTTGATGACGAGATTTTTGCCTGTGGTCCGTGATTATGAGGGTGGAAAAGGATTTATGGGCCTATTTAGATTACATGTTGGCCAAATCATCAGGTAACTCTATGTAATGGTCAAGTAGTAGAAGAATCTGCCAGGATAGTTATGCCATATATTTCATTTTTCAAAACAAGCTAGCTAGATGATGGTGGGTAATTAATCCCTATGGGGTACCAAGGACAAACAAAATTGAAAAATAACTGTTTCTCTTTTTAATCCTGAAAGGTTCTATAAATTATGGTGTTACATAGAAATCAATAGCTGATCTGTTAGATGGATAAAACCTAATCAACAGATAAAATATAAATTAAGCTGCATTACACTGAATTGGGTCAAATCCCATTGGAAATGGGTCAAGCCTTTAGGAATCCTTCCCTACTGTTGATTATAATGAGTGCACAAGGTTTTAAAACCAGCTTACAGCTTTTAATCAGCAGTAGCTTATGGTATGATGAATTACTGCCGTGTATGTGCTGTAATTAAGCAATGCTTTATGAAGACAGTGTAGTTGCAGTGTTGTAACATTGTAAACTCTGAGACTGATACAGAAAAGTTCTGAGTCCATCCTGAAGTGTTAAATTGTTTGGGCATTCAGGGCTTTCAGCATCGCACACAGCCAAACCTGTGCTGCAGCAGACTCATTTTGCACATGGATTAAATGCTCATCTGTGGCTGTAGCAGCTTTTCAGTTTTTAAGATATTGATCCACAGCCTACTTTGATCTTATAGTATATAATCTGAACCAATGTTAAGTACCCAAATTCAGAAATTATCTTCTTGAGGCATATGAAATACAAAACTTAATTTCCTTCAAGAAACGAAGTTATACCAGGCATGTGACAGTCTGCTGCAAAGCCTTCTTCTAGGACTACAAATGAAAAAGGTGTACATAGAATTTAGTTCTTGCTGAAGTGTCTGTACAGTCTATACAGTTAATTGTGTGTCATTTTGAATGGGGTTTTTTGGATTTTTTTGTTTTTGACACATGTACAAATTGACTATGATTGCCAGGTGAAAATGAACTTTCAAATTTCATTAATGTATTTTTTTTATTTGATAACTGAATATTATGGATTTAATTGGAAGCAATTTTAGTCATTTTACCGATTAACTGGTAAGAATGTAGATCCTCAAGCTGTTCCTCAGATGTTTGCTTGATTTTTATGTCCCTGCATGCCCATATTTACACAAGCATTTATCTGCTCTGGACTTACCCTAAAACCTGGCACATCTAAGCCACATCTAAGCCCTAGTACCTCAGGACAAATTGTTTTCTGACAAGATGCTGCATTACTCAGGATGTCCCCATGCACAGCAGACAGACCACCCACATAAAAAGTGCATAATTCAGATGTAGTTCCATCCTCCGCTCACTGTAGAATAGGAATTTACATCAAAACCTCCTTTATTCTGAAGTTACTGAACTGCTCCTGAGATATATCTGAAGTGAATTTCTAAGTCTTTCATGCTTATTCTTCTTTGCTATGTATTAATTTATCACAAAGAAAGTGCAAAATAACAGTCCAGACGCCGAGACATTCATCTAAACTGGAGGAGAACTGAGTTTGGATCCCTCATCCAGATTTTTCTGAGAGGGAACTTAAACAATAATTTGATGTATCCCATTATTTGATGCTCCTGTTACTGATCTAGGAGGCTGAGTGGGGTTAGGGGAAATTCCTCTTTCTTGTCACAAAAGAGTATTGAGTCAGATCTAGAATATATCAGCACTGTTAATTATGCCCATATTTGTTTTTGTGCCTAGGTCATTGAATCTCCTGGCTAACAAAAGTGGAAATAGAAATGGAAATTCCTTAACTTATATTTGGGCAGTCATAGATCTTTGAATTACTTTATTACCAAGAAAAGGTAAACAGCTAATTTAAACTAGTTAAATGGTAGGAAAAGGTAGATTTTAAGAAGAATCTTAAGCCAAAATATATCAAGAGGAGTCATTGCTGACTGAGCTCAGTTTTTGTTGTCTGTCTACTGCGCTCTATTTGTACAGGTGTAAGTGACAGCACGATTATTTTTTTGTGATAGGTATTGTTTTCTTTAGTGGCCTTTTTGAAAACCTTTCTTTCAAACATTTGTTTTTCAACTCTTTTCAAAGCCATGCTACTAGATGTGATACATCATTGTGTAAGAAGGGAATAATTTGTTAGCTCTGTATTTGTTTTCCTTCACCTTTTATTTGTGAAGGAGGTCATCTCAGGAGATGAAATCTGTGTCATATGTGATATCCATGAAAATTCAAATAACCTATCCAGATATTTGCATCTGGGCAAGATGTCTTGAACCACCTTAAATAAAGATGTGGGCAGTTACAGAATGAAACTAAATATTATCCTTTGGTATGTGTCTATAGAAAATCAAGCAAATAATGCTCTATAAGAAGTGTTTGTCTTCCTCAGCTTCTTGATGGATACCCCAGACAAGGTAGCTGTGATATACACCATACCCACTGAGTTTGGATAGAGGAATCCCCCCAAATCATCTTCTAACTAATAAATAGTGTAGTGGCTGTAAAAGGGAGGAATTAACTGTAGCAATAAGTTAAATAAATACTACCCAGTTACTTCTTCTGTAGGTTTAAAATCATCAGTCACTTCCCATATAAAAATGTTTAAATAAACAAGTTTTTATTATTTTTTACTTATTTTTTACTGGCTTTAGATCTCACAAGAATAATTTGGTGCTGCTGAAGAATAAATCAAACAAAATTAAATCTGTAAGTATAAGAATCCTTGCTGAGAAAGCTGAAAAAGTCCAAACTGTATTTTTTAGTAATGCAAATTGAGATTAAATTAATTTTAGATTCCTCCCCAGCACAATAATTTGGACAGCACAGCAAATCTGAAGACTAGCTCCTCATTTCCTAGAATTGGTAGGCATATCACCATGAATGACTTATTGTAGTAGGACAGAGGAAAAATGGAGACTTTACCATTCTAACTTATACTGCCTTGGTGCATAAAGTTTTCTTGTACATGCAAATCATGGTGAATGCCCAACAGTACACCATCCAGAAACCAGGGAGCTCTCAGTGAGGTTGTCAAAACCAGGCTCTGTTGCCCTTCTTACCCTCTGTATGGTCAACTGTGAATGGAAACATTCATCCATATTTCTCACCCGTTAGGCTGACTTTAAGCCGGTAGGGAACAACAATCTTCTTCTAAAATTTGAGAAAATTAATTTTTTTTAATAGATAATCGTCTGATAATTTGATTATTTGTGATGGCTAAACCAAGGTAGCTGAGTTGGTGACCCAACAGCCTGTGGAAAGGTGTGACTTTCTTGTGTGTGGTGCCTTATGTCTTTCAGCAGTCTTGTGGGATGTGTCACATCAGGCTGATGTGTTCCATTTTGGAGTGAATTTTAGAAGCACAGAAATTGTTTCTGCCCTACCTGGGTTTTGGACACTTTGTGGGGTTCCTGAGCCCACTAATTGCTTGTTGTCTTAGGCTTGGAGGAGAGATGTGACTGACTGTGTCCCCTTGTGCCTCTTCCATGCAGAAAGCCAGTTTGGTATCTAGTCACCTCACAGATTCCTGTGTCTTTCCCTCTTAACACATTTGTTACCAACACAGAATATTTTAACAACCACATCTCTAGAGAAACAAACCAATCAACCAGAATAAACCAAAAACAAAATGCTGTTTCATTATAAATATATAATTTTTAATTTTTCTTTTTTAAAAGTATTTATTGACATTTATTAAATTTTCTATATGTAGTAATCCTGTTTAACATCTGAGAAAGAGATTAAATATTTCAGAAGTTATATTTTACATTTGCTGGTTTTGCTTGACAATCAAATGAAGTTGCAAGATAAATTTATTTTTAGAAAGAAAAAAATAATTTATGTAGTATTGAAACCTATAAGTTGATTTCATTAATTCTTTTTTTCCACCAAAAATTAAATACTGATAAAAATCTTAATTTAATTTGGAGATAGTCCTTTTAAAATGGGCTTTAAAACTTTCTTTTATTTATGACTGCTATAAAAGCTATAGTAATATAATTTTAGAAAAATATCATTTTATCTGGCATGCTCCAACAAAAATTTGTTGTGATAATTCTATTCAACTTTATTTTCAAGAGGCCTGTTTTCTTTCTGAGGTGGAATTAAATTAGTCATACGCAGGTTCCTCTAAGAAAATGTCTCATGCAAGAAGCAGAGAAATTCAGATGCTTTATCACCACTTCAAATTATGTGTATAGTGCTTTCTTGATTGTTAAATTACACTCTAGGCTAGGTCAAGGTATAGAATAATTTTTATTTTCAAGTGGATGGGAATTAGATGATTTAGAAACATATTACTGGGTATCAGAGAGCAGGTAATTTTATGTTTAAGCTCAATGAAAGATTTGTATGGGATGTAAAAGAGGCTTTTATTGAGAAAAGAGGAGCAGGAAATTGGACCTCTTCAAAACAGACTTACCCAATTTCTCTTACTAAAGTCAATGAGTGGGTTTTCACAACACCAGTATCAGCTATTGAAGGAAACAGACAATGCACAAGATAGATCGTGATAGATTTGGCTGTTTTCAATTGAATGCAATTATCTTTCATCCACAGAGGTTTTACAGCATGTCCTGTCAAAATCTCCTAAGATATGGAAAGCCCCACTGAAAGAAATAAAAACAGTCTGAGAACATTATGTCCCAAGTAAAAAAAAAAAATTTAAAAATATATATACACAATATCAAAAATGCAGTGTCAGTGTATATTTTCTGTTTGTTCATAACTTCGTTCTCCTAGGCAAAATCAGGAGACTGATTTTGTAAACAAAAGTCTCAATCTGAGTAGTTATTGCTATTCTGTTGATGAATTGCCACTTATGAACTGGACCTTGCTGGATGATACCTGTGACTGTCTCTTTGGACCTCTTCTGAAAAACTTCAGAATGGTAGAGAAATGCCCAAAATAGTTGTTTTGTTTTAACAAACTTAGATATGAGATTAGGGACTTAACAAGAAGTTAAAAAGTCTGTAGATAATATTTCTTTTGGCAGTATGCAAGTATTAGGGATGAACATGGCTGTCTCTCAGGGTTCTCATCTCTCCAGCGTTGTGTGCTGTAACTTTTGGCAATGAAGCACGACGAGGCTGAGTCTGTGTCCTCCCATCATTTCTCTGTGCCTCCCACCACCTTTGCTACTGTTCACCAAGGTCAGTGGGGTTGTCTGACCTGGCCACTGAGCTGTGTGTGTCCTGCAGCTGTGTCATTCTGCTCTCTGCTCTCTCTCTGCTCTCTGTTGTTAGTTCTCCTGGTCTTGCAAAGTATTTTTGTTATGTTGAAGGGGTGAGGTGGGGCATGTGTCAAAGCTGTGAAAGGATTCAGTATTTTCATGGTAGGAACATGAGCAGGAAAGGACTGTCATTAATGGCTAGTCCAGAAGAGTCCATGAAGTTTTCATGGCAGCTCCATTGTCTCTCCCACATACACACACAAGAAATACCAGAAAACCCATGACGTGCTGCCCTTGGATAAAACAGCACCTTCAAAGTCTGCAAGAATGGGGGCATTCTGCACAGGGATGAAACAACTCAAGTGAATGCTGCAGGTTGACATGGTCTCAATACTAGTTACAGAAGTGAAAATTGCTTTCCCTTTGAATTGTAATAATCCTATCCTTTACAGCTCAGGGCTGAAAAACATCTTCAGAACCAGTCCATGAATAGGATACATGAGTTATAGAATATTTTCCATTTAAGTATGAAACTTCCATTTCTAGGAATATATCCACTGCTGCATGCCAGAAATAATTCAGCAGAGCAAAGGCAAAGCAAGTTGGTGCTGCACATGGAAAACAGAGGTGCTGCCAAACACCGTCAATGGTGTGATTGAAAAGGAGCCAGCGACTCCTCTTGCAGCTAGGCCAGTGCAGAGGAAGATGCAGCACAAGCACTGTTCTGTTCAGCAGCTGTGTTTTCCCCCATGTTCACTTGTGATACCGCTGCAGTGAGGAGTAACATGATCTGGTGAAGTGAAAAAGTGATTTAAGCAGGGTGGGCTTAAACCCAAGGCAAACCTTAGCTAGAGCTCTGCAATATGTGCTGTAAATCCTGGCCCCTCTGTTGTCTCCTCTTTTTCCTGGTACTGATTCTACCAAAACCGTGGCCTGGACATCTCTGATCCTCCTAGAAAGTCAGGTGGTAAGACCATTGAGGTGAGGAGGGCATCAGGAATAAGGAAAATATTGTAGCTGGAATTTGAGGGTCCCAAATTTCCAAATACACAAGCGAAGATCCAGGGACTGCTCTCACACAAGAAGTGTGATTTCTTCTCTAGGATGCGCTTCATGTTTGTGTCTGCTGCTTGCTCATGAGTTTTGACCTTTATTGTCTTACATCCCATTATTCTTGTTTAAATCAAAGTTACTTAAATCTAGAAACAAGAGATTTGTGCTAGATTTTTCTGCACCCACCCAAAACACAGGGAAGCATTAGAACATTTTTACATCTTTTACTAAAAAGCAGTAAGAGCACTTGACTTGCATCGATAGCTCCCATGAATCTGTACATATATTGCAAGAAAAAGAATTGTTTATAAGACAGTGAAGAGACAAAAGTCTCTTGTCCCTAAGTACTTTTTAAATACAGTTTTGTACTGATATTCTTAAAATTTGGGTAGCTAAAGATTTATGGTCAAGTATGTAACTATATAAAAAAACACATGATAGATTATCACAATAGATAAACAACAGATAATCATTCTGTCCCAGTCTTCTTTTCTTTTTTTTTTCCCTTCTGGATGCATTCTATGAATTAAATTTCCATCAAATGCTGTAACTATCAAAGGATTGGTAGCAGTTACTTAGATGCATATGCACTGAGATGTGTACTCACTTCAGGTAAGATTTAAAACCCTTCTCACACTTTAATCACTGTGGTTTTGACTTTCAGACTCATCAGAAATAAAGTTAATGGGACAACTGACTTTTGTAAGTAGCTTATACTAAGACTTTGCTATCAGTTTCAGGGAAAAATTTAAAAATATTTTTAAACTGTTTTTAGCATTACCTGCTTCCAAAATTCTACTTACTCTCATACTCCAAAAAAGCTTCAGCTTTCTTCACCTACTATGTTAACATTGTCTTAGGCAAAAGGCAAAAAATTGTATTAGAACAGTTAGACACTAATCCCTCTCATTTAAAGCAGTACAATTTTTTGACTTTTGATCCCACTTTTAATGAAAAACCAATTACATCCATTTTATACAGCAGTTTTCCAAAATTTTGTGCATCTTATGGAGGTTCTTTAATATAGTATTTTATGCCCAAGCCATTTAAAAAATTTCTACCGTTCTTCAGTCTCATTCTGCAATATTCATACATGAGAAAAAAATGCATACTTCTGCTTTTCTAGTTTTAATCAGTTTTGTAAGGATTTTTGCCTTATATTGTATTTCACTCCTACAGGCATCAATCCTGTCCTAACAAGACAATGTTGCTGTATGCTATCAATTTTCTGAGGAGAATAGATTCTCTCAAACTAGGAGTGTCTTGTCAAATTGTTTTCTCTTAAATATCTTAAACTGAAATATCAGTTTTAATTCTGGAAACTCAGAGAAGTATATTTAATGTTATGCACAAATACAATGCTGCACTAATGCATAAACGCTTTGGTGCTCTGGTTGTGCTTTGCCACACAACTTTATTCCAGAGCTGTTTGTCAGGTGTATTATGTAACTGCTCTATATTAATTATTAAATCCTTTATTATTTAGAGTAATTATAATTTAATGGTTGTAGCTTTCCATGGGAGGTTTTTTCTTTTAATGCTAGTCTGCTTCCTGTAGCTATTCAAACTCCAGATGAAGAAATAAAAGGAAAAATAAATCAGAATTTAAAATTAAACAGCACAACAATGACATATACTATATTTTGGGAAAAAATTTTAAGCAATCATTAAAGGTAAAATCAATGAGTTTCACTTTAAAACTGTCCTTTGTGTCTTAGTCAGTCTTCTACACCATTTTCTTCGCTCTTAGTAAAACACATTGTTCCTAATTAGTGCTAATAGGAAATCACTGTTGGACCTTTCTCCTCCTCCTTTTTAATTTTTTTCCAGTGGATTAGTACAAAGAGATTACTCAAAACAGGTTAAAGCAAGTGGAGGTTTGTTGAAGCAGCAGGAAAAAGGAGTTATTTCTCTGGAACTTTGACTTTTAACCAGTTCCAGTTGGAGTGATTTCTTTCTCTTGAATATAGGATCAGCTTACAGGTAGAAAAAAAACAAATCTGACCAAACCAATATAGTTTTCTTAATGAGTTTTCTTTTGCAAAGTTTATTATTTTTTGAAGGTTTTTTTCCCCTATAAATTTTAACATCTTTAGATTTTTAAAATGAAAAATAATGAAATAGCAGTGGTGATAAATTTTGTAATTCAAGACTAGATTTCGCCCTACTTAAATGTACTGGTAGGATCTGGAGAAAGTCAAACAACTCTATCAATGTGAAAGACATGGATCAGGGTGGGCAAAATTCTGAATTGGCCATTATCTTATGTTTCAAGACTGCTTTGGTCTCATGCTGATGAACAATTCACATGTATTAACATCAAAAAATAAAAAAGCATAAAATGGATATTCGTAAAGCAAGAAATATCCTTGTAGGGGTCTGTTGGGCTGAGTTACTACACAGAGCATTTCAAATGCTGCTGTTTGAAACCCCACCACGTTTGCAGACAGCAGCCACTCGTGAGTGGGTTCCATCTCCTGGATCTGTCTCTCAAAGCCTGTGAGAGCTGAGTGGGGCACGGTCACTTCTCCTCCTCTTCCAGTGCTTGGGGTCAGGGGCTTCACAGCCTCGCCACCTGCACCCCACAGCCAGTGCCCCAGGCTCTGGGTCTCACACATGTGTTTACAGTCTCACAGCATCCCTCCTCCTGGTGAGAAACTCCAACTTCCCAAACGTCTTGAGTAGCCTCATGGGGATCAAAAAGACAGACAAGAAACATAGATTTCGAAGAAGAATTGCCTAGCAGCCACTACTACTTGTGAAATGCATCTCTGCCCACGGCAGGGGGGTCAGAACAAGATGATCTTTAAGGACCCTTCCTGTGATTCTGAAACACTGAAATTTGCAGCCAAGCACACACTTTTCTCACTCAAAGAATCATGCAGTTCTTGGGTTGGACAGGCATCCTGGCATTGTGTAACACTTCTTGTTCTCTCACTCCCTAGAGTGCAGTCCCTAATCGTAGCAGTGACAAGCCCTTCCCTTATGGGATCAGAGTGTACCTCCCTGAGAACAGGCAAATCCAATCTCTGATCCCATGTGACTTTTGCATGGGGAGCTGATTGTCAGGGGAAGGCTGGAGCTGGAAAGTCTCAAAGTCTCTTTGAGTGACAGCTGTCTTGTTCACCTCAGCAGCAGAAACTGAAACAGGGATCTAGGCAGGGTATTGCTACTTGGGGGCCTTTGTAGTTTCCCCTATGTCTCAGTAAGGGTTCACTTGTAGTTGCAGGTTACAGCACAAGTGGGCTTTTTGTTGCTCAAAAGTTTTTCCTGAATTATTCCCCTACAAGTCCTGAATAAAGTAATTGAAATAAGCCAGCCTGGATGACTCAAAGCTGCATTTCTTGTACAGGAAAGAAACTTTGGCAGCTACTGTAAAAAATCATAAGACAGGAAAGAGCATAGAATTTGCAGCTTTATATGAATGTCTTCAGCCCTGCCTCTACTCCATTATTTTGTATCTTAGGATGAGGACAGTGGGAATTCTGCCTTTGAGTTTGACCCTGAATCACGAAGAATACTCTTCATGAGCGGCAGTGTTTTTCACAGGCCACCTGGTGTAATGGCAAAAATGGTTATTCAAGGACATAATGAGTAGTTGAGATCTAACACATAATATGCACAGCAGCTGCTGCTCTCCCCTGTTTTCAGGCTTGGTAACTGTGAAACTACAACCTTTAAATAACACCCTCTTAACTCTGTAAAAGTGTAAGGATGCAGTACGTAAGGAGGAAGCCAGAGGATCTTGATTTAGGGCCTCTCAGCTGGAGCAGAGCAGGCACAGCCGCCTGGGAGGCTGCTCAGCATGTGCTGAGCCTTCCTCTGCCAGGGGAGGGGAAACACAGCCCTGACAGAAGGTGAGGGAAGGCCCTAATTATATAATCATAGGTATGCATCCAAATGTGCCAAAATGGAGTTTATGTTTCTTCCCTGCATGGAGTGAGATCAGCAGAAAGCAGGCATGCCTTGCTAAGTGAGGGGAAAACAACCTTACTGGGAGGTGTGATTGCTGGCATGATCCTTTGTGCTGGTCAAGCACACATCTGCTGCTCTGGGAGGCATTTTTATTTCTGTCATGTTGTGCACTTAATTTTGGTTAGAATTTAAATTAGCAAGGGCTAACCAGCCCTCAAAAGGAGAACTGCATCATGCAGCTCATCCTGCACGTCTGAGCAGCCACTGAGAACACAGGGGCAGAGCCTTAGCAGCCATGTGCAGGTCAGCTGAAGCAGAGTCCACAGACCATGGCTACTGTCAAACTGTTGTGCTGTGCACTGAAAGGAAAAGCCTCTCAGGGAAAAGGTAACCACGTTAGACTTTCTAAGTAACTGATGTGGTTTTTAAAATTTGTTTTGTTTACTGCAAAAAAAAATAAGTGATATTACACATTGAATTTAGAATTTCAGCTACATAAGTAATGGGCTTAGGTAGTTGTAGCAAAACACTTCTTTTGGGTATGCACAAGAAAAGTAAATGAAATGCTGGCATATTAAGCATGCCAAAGGAGTAAAAGGTCACCTTGATCTCCTTTCTCATTCAATCAGAGTGTGTAGCTGGGCTGGAGTCAGGGTCATCCAGGTCCCTGGGGACCCTGTCTTTCTTGTCAGGATATCCTTTTGTCACATCATCTGTCATGTTTGTACGGAAAGCTTAAATGCTGAGCTAGCAGATGGAAACTGTGATTAGGTCACTGTCTTGGGTGTCTTACATTTTTCAGCTGCATGCATACTTTATCCTGGTAAGTCAGAAAAGACTGACAGCACTGCAATTCCCAGTTTTCATTTCTCTAAATGACACTTGGTGGATTTGATTTAGGTTCATGAGTAATTTTTGTCTTAACTAAAAGAAAAAATAATAATCTGTTAATTTGATAATGATTAAAATCTTTCTTTTGCCAGACTATCCTGATAGTGCACACTGTGCCTATTCAGACTGAGTGTCCAGGACAACAGGGACTTAATAATTGCATTCCCCTTGGAAAAAAGAAATGGATACACTAATGCTCTGTCATCTTGGGTTTCTTTGGAAACACCATAGATTTTTGGAATGGGTACACTACAGTCCTGTGGTTCATTGTCCCTTACCTTTGAATGAGTGCAGTGTCATGGTGTATCTTGAATTGTGCCTCACAGTCTCTGACATTTCAGTGCTCTGAAATCAAGCTCAGGTGGCAAGAGAACGTGGCCACCTCCATGCCCTGCCTGGTCCTGCCTTCAGTTGTCCCTCTCCCAGAGAGACTCTGACAGATGGAGCTGCTGCTGGGCCCTGGGACGCTGCCAGGGGGGCTTCTCTGCACATCAGTGGCATCCATGTCCAAACCTGTCACTGCCTGGACGGCCTTTCCAACCTGGGAAGCTCCTGGGAGTTCTCCCGGGAAGTCAGCCCAAGCTTGCACAGGCTGATTCCCTCACACACCTCTATAGAAAATGGACTAGTGTATGACACAATAAGTAATGAAGTTGTCATTTATTAATTGAGCAAATGTCTTTTCATGATTGCTGCCTGTAGTTTTATATATACAATGTTATTTCAAGAAAAGCCTGCTAGGTTTGGACTCTGCCAGGAAGAAGTCTCTCCAAGTGAAAAATTGTATAAATATCAATTTTTGTAGACCACGCTACATTTAGATAAATATTAATTTTAAAGAAGACATGTATAATTACCGTTTGACTTTAAAGAATAATTTATTTTGGCAAATAAACTCTCAGAATAATAAGGTTTTGCATTCTCTGAGAAATTAATCAAATAATAAAACACAATGAACAGTAGAACAGAAGAACCCTTGGCTAGACTAAGATGTTGCAGTTATTGTACATCCATGTATCTTAGAATATAATCATACCATATCTATTTGAATGTATATTTTTATCTTGTAACTTACTTACTGGAATTGATTCAAATTACTGACGTACATTTCAGGTTATACAGTTTGATATCAGTCAGGATTTTATGCTACAATTACTAAAGCCAAGAAAAAGCGTGATCTCATGTACAACCTCATTTCAAACTATCAAGGATTTTATTAAGCTTCCTAAGAAACAGAAACTTCTATTCAGAAGAATTAATGTAAGCTCTGTTCACTTGCTTCATCATAACCATTGTTATGCTTCATGGATGATCTGCCTTCCTTTCTTTATATTTGTTTATACCTTTCTCAGTTTCCTGAATGAAAGCTATAATGATCCTGCTAACAATTCACATTTAAAGAAATAATTGTTTCAAACATGGTCTTTATTTTTTTATTTCATTATATAGCTCTTTTTTGATACATAATTTATAAATACCTAATATTTTAGGTATTAAATCCATATGAACTATATTACTAAATTTCTATACAGAGCTAGAAGTCAGTCTAACAAACCAAGTAAGAGACAGAAGTATATTAAGGAAGGTGAAAACAAAGCTTAGAAAGAATCAGTAAAAATAATTTTGTAAGCTTGTGAAAATGCAAATTCTTGAAATTTTTATAGGAGAATCTTCTTGGGCTACAAGATTATTGATTCTTTTATGAGTTCAGGTTACTTAATGATATTTTATGTGCTACTTGCTTACTTGCTTGCTGTGTCCTTTCGGCAAAATACCATTACTGACATAGTGAAATACGCCCAGGATTAAGACTCCTCAGCTTTTATCCTGACTCTAAGGATACCCTGTTTGGCCTTTGTCTGATTTGACCTTTCTGTCTGTTTTGCTTTATGGATGACTGAAAGATTTACAGCCAGAGAACTGGCTATAAGGGTAATTATCACTTGCTATATATACTGCTTTTGTAACTCAAGATTTCCTGTATGCTGCGTATATACGTTTCCAAAGCAATGAAATCTAGGATTTCATAAATACAACACATAAATAAAGCCTTAAATGAAGGAAATAGCTCTACAGCAGTTAAGGTAGTATTTCTTAGGGCAAAACAAATCTTAAAACTCTTAATTACAAGGGTAAAAACTATCACAGTTCAAATCCTTGCAAAGGTAACATGCTTTTCTTCCTTGAGTCTTTCTTTTCCAGCAGCTTCTGCTGAAGAATAATCTTCCATCTGACCTGACATTTTCTCCCTTATTTGAACTGCGATTCTTAATCTCAGCATTTCTGTTTTTGAACAAAGAAATGGTTGCCTGCAAGTGGATGGAAAAGGTTTTGCTCATTCATTATTTATTAGCTTCTATTGTGATTCTTTTTTTTAATTGGAAACTTTCAACTGATGTTGGTTATTGCTGATATGTGATAAGGATAACTGAAAAGCTTCTCAGTCCTGTCTGACAAGGATATATAATGAAAGTTAAGATTGCATTAATTTGCTAAGACTTTCTACATGATCCACAACATGAAATGTTTCTGTATTTATTCTGAAGGAAATTAGCTTTCCTGACACCTAGCTTCATTCAGTATTGTAAAGGCATTTGAGACAGCATTTCCAGTTATTTGGTGGATCGTTATTCCATAAAACAGCTTTCACAACGAGTGAGACAGGTAGGGCAGGTTTGCAGAGACTTTGCAGCCAATTTGCACAGGATTTATTGAAATATGGGAAGTGTTCTCAGACTTGGCATCAGTTTTCAGTCTCCAGATCAAGTTTTAACACTGCTTGTGTTTGGCCAGTCTTCTTTCCTGCGACCTGCTCTCAGAACGCTCTGGCCACAGGATTGCTGTCTCTCAGTGCAGCACATAATCTCTTCAGGAGCCTTCCCAGGAGGCAATAGAGGGAATGAGAAAGAAGAGCTAAGACCTGTGACAAATGATTGCTAGGTGACTGGCAGTGTAAAGTGTTAAAGAAAAGCATTCACTCTTTGAAAGGGAGTGTGAGCAGAAGCTAAATTGGAGAGAGATGAGCCTCAGGACACCATAATGTAATGTGTCAGAGCACCCTGCACTCTTTCTCTGGACTGAACCTATCAACAAGTTGCCAATAGCTGGCTAATGGTGAGCTTTAAGACAGGTCAGATGTGTCTTTGAAAGTGTGAGCACCTGTCCAGTGGCATGATTTTTGATTCCTGTCTAGGAGATTGATTTGAAATTTGAGATTAAAATCTGTCGTGGTTTAACCCCAGCCAGCAGCGAAGCCCCACAGAGCCACTTGGTCACTCATCCACCAGCAGGACTGGGGAGAGAACTGGCAGAGAAAAAGCACAGAACTCGGGGGTTGACATGAAGACAGTTTAATAAGAAAAGCAGAAGCCATGCACACAAGCAAAGCAAAACAAGGAACTCATTCACCACTTCCCATGGGCAGGCAGCTGTTCAGCCATTTCCAGGATATCATGGCCCCATCACATGTAATATTTACTTGGGAAGACACCTGCTGCCACTCCAAGTATCCTCTCCTTTTTCCTTCTTCCCTCACTTTATACATTGAGCATGAGGCCATATAGCCTGGAATATCCCTTTGGTCAGCTGAAATCACCTGTCCCAGCTGTGTCTGATCCCAACCTCCCATTCACCTCCAGCCCCTTGCCAAAGTATCAGTATGAAAAGCAGAAAGGCCTAGAAAGAATAGACTCTGTGCAAGCCCTGCTCAGCAAGAGTAAAAACATCTCTTTATCATCCTTGTGTCCAGCAGAAATCCATAACACAGCCTTGTGCTAGCCACTGTGAAGAAAATTAACTTTACCCAGCTGAAACTTCTAGAAAATCTTGCCAAATTTTAGAGCCATTCTCTTCTTTAAGTATTTCAGGTGCATACGGACCATAGTTAGTTTCACCTGTTGACAAATACTTTTCCAAAATTCTCGTGAGATCCGATGACTAAGTATTCCCTATAGCTGCCAGCAGCCCTGTTGAGCTGTGGTGCATGAATAAGGAATAATGCTTAAAAACTAAGTGATTCTGTTGTAGGACAAGGTTTAATAACATTAGTTCCTGAGACAGGCTGCTGAGTGCTGATTATGCAGCAAGATTTTCTAAAAGGCTAGGCATTTAATCACTCCCACTGAATTAGGATAGTTAAGCAAAAGGGGCATCTGGAAGAGAGTGGGAGAAGGGATTGTTAAACTGATGTTACAGGAAGGTTTAAGGGAATAAAGTGATCGTTTACTGTGTGGAGAAGCAGGAGAGGCTATATAAAAAAAAATTGAAAAGCTTTTCAAGGAGGAGTCATGGAGGCAGCACCTTTCACAGGCACGGTTTTTCAGAACAAACTAAGACCTAGATATTTTTTAGGCTTTCAGCTGCATGTCATATTATTTTTCTGCCGCTTCTAAATCAAGCAGAGCCTATGTCCTCTAGATGAGAAACCTCTGTGACCCTTAATTATCTAGAGAATAGTCCATGCTAAGTTTATTATTTAATTCTAAGTTTTTAAAGTGCTGCAGTGACATAACAGTGTTCTTAGTAGTGTCAAGCTACGGGAAGGTATTATGAGCTTTGAAATCCTTAATCTTCATTTGGAGCCTTGTGGTTTGGGCACTGCAGTGATGTTAGGGCAGACATATAATTAGGCTTTATGATAGCATAAACATGATTTTTACATGAGTGTATTTAAGCAGACATATAGGAGTTCATGAATGGATATGCGTATCAATACACGTATTTTATAAACTTTTTAGGATATGGTGGTTTTTCAGAGGGGCCTTTATAAGCATAAATTGTACTTGTGCTTATACTGGTATAAACATTTTTATGTTGGCTTAACTGCATCACCATGAGGGTTATTTGCAATCAGACTGACATAACTGAGGGTGCTATTAACTTTAGATATAGTGTCATTGAAAGCTAGACGGCATTGTCTACATAGAGGAAAATAAAGGAAATCCATCTGTCCTGTCTCTTATGCATTGCAAGTGCATTTTTCTCATCCTTAAACACTCTCAGTAGAAACTGTCTCCATGAGGTGTGAATAAGTACACTTAGAAAAATGGGGTGAAAATAGAAATTATGACATATAGCAAAAGGAACTGAAATTAATCATAGTCTAATCTGGAAATTCACAGTGTAAGTGGATAACAGTCAAACCGGCAATCATAATACTGCTGTTCATTTTGGTAAGTTTGTTTTATTCAGCTGATATCAGTTGCAGGATTTATTTTTTTTTTGCTTTTATTCAACAAGAACATGTAACTACCTGATATGCTCTTGAAAATCCTCTGTACTAACTTTGTGAAATGTGAGCTAATTAATTAAGTGGTAGTGAATCAATTTGTGTGGAGTTGCTCAAAGTGGGCCATAAAATTTTGTAAAAAAATATGTAGAGAAAGGCTTTTCAATATACTTTTAAGAGTTTCTCAATCTTTGTTGGCAGAAGGCTTTCATCTTGGCCATATAAATAATCTATTCTGTGACAATTAATTAACAACAAGGATTGTTTATAATTCCGTGAGAATTATAGGCATAGGTTACAGTCATATTTTTCTGGGCCAGTTTTATCTGGGTTGGTTAGTTTTTATACTATTTTGTCGTTCTGTGTAAAACAGCTTCAGATTCAAGTTCCAAAATTTCTCCGCTCCTGTCATGGTACTCACAGACATTATCTCACAACCTCAGTACATTTTCCCCCATATTTTTCTTCTGCATTTTAATGTGAACTTCAGCACAGTATCTCTATTATGATTACTGGAAGATCTAGTTAAAAATAATAGAAGCATTACAGAAAGAAGCCAACATCCTATTCTGAATATTCTGAAAGACACATTGTTGGTGTGTTTCTTTGAAGGAGTTCTACTCTCTCCTATCCTTTTGTTGTTGAACACTCAGAGGTTTTGACAGATATGAGCTACATTATACAAATACTATACTAGCTTTAATAATTCAGAATTTCTAAAGGCAACTGAAAGGAATGGAATATAGAAAAGTGAGCCTGCAGTCCCATCCTTAGCTATATTGACCTGTGCAAGAGAGAAGAGAACCACAGTCCTGTCTCTTTGCTTCCTTTAATTAATATTTGGAAGTGGCTTTGTTGCTGATCAGCACTTGTGCTTGGGGATCTGAAAAACCAGCAGCTGTAGTTGTCCTTGCTGGGAGAACAAAAGATCACAAAAAACCTTTTTGTGTCTCCCCCTCAGCACCCCTGTAATCACACTGTAAAATGAATAGTATATCCTTCCTCTCAATAAAAGAAGGTTTTATTTCCCTCACAGACTAATTTCCACAGTTGTCACTGCTTTAAGATATCAAATATCTTTATGGCTGTTCTTGACTTCAATAAAATGTGGCATGTCCTCTATGAACTGTCCTTTCCTGTTGGTAAGGGACAAAGCATTGATCATGTGGTTTCCTGGTAGTAAATAGTGGGGGTTTTTCGCCACATTCTTGGGTTTGGAAGCCTCTCCTCAGGCTGCCATGAAAGCCTGTTTGTCCAAATACTGAGCTCAATTCCTACAAGGGCTAGCTCCTGGTACCCAGGCTAGCTGGTTATAGGACAGGCACATTCTCAGTGTCACTTCACCAGTGAAGAAAACCATGTAAGAATTTATAAGTGCTGAAAGGAAATAGCATCATCTGTCACATGAAATAATCACAGAAAAATTTCCTTAATTGCAGTACTGTAATCAGACCACAGATTTACACTGTTTTTTGTGCATGTTTTTCCACCTGTTATGTGCTTCCCACATCTCATCTAGTCCCAGTAAACTCTCCATATAAAAATGGTTGCAGAGCAATTACTCACCTCCCTTTTATGCTCATCAGAGCTATGAGGCTTTAGCCTGTTGCTGTGAAGCTGAGGCTAAACCAACACCAAGGTGTGTCACCCTCTTTTGCTGTCAGGAGATGCTGTGGACTATCTGGTATCTAATGTGCCCACCATATATCAATATGCATCCTGATGTTTTTCTCTCTTCTCTCTAGTTCGTGTTTTGATGTTTTAGATCTACAGGTAACAGCTGTCATGCTACAAATATAAAAGGAAATAGATTGGTTCTCATTTTAGCATTAACCATTTTAGCTTTTAGATGACTACTGGGAATATTTTATTGTTTAAGGTTGTCAAGAATTGATTCATGTATCTATTTCACAGTGAATGTTCAGTCTGTGACAGAAATTATAAACTTATATTCATTTCTAAGTGTATGTGATGCCATGTGGATGGGCTTTGTGAAACTGCTGCCAGACACCAGGGGATTTTGATTTTATTCCAAACTAGTCTTAGGTTCACCATCATGCCCATAGGAAAACTAAACAAGTCTTCAGAACTTTAAACTCCAGCTCTTGATGGGTTTGTAATAAATGCCTAGGACCTTCTGCCAGATTTACAGCCCACTCTACAATTTGTTGTAGACAATTTTAAAAATGTAACTATATATATAACAACATAACAATAAAGATAGTTTGTGTTAAGAAAACTTTTACCTCCCATGAGCTCTCAGATAATATTAGTCAGACTAGATTTTTCTAAAATTGAGCTAGCAGCTCTATTCAGCCAAGCTGAACAGGCAAAATCACTTTGAGTGAGAAAGGAGAAAAGGTTAATGCGGAGCTGTTGGGTGAAATATAGTCTTTCCAAATTTGCCATCTAGCTCAAGATCATCAGCTCCCAAAATCAGTGTCGCAAACAGGGTCATGAGCTCAGAATTTAAATGTAAATTGGGTTGTGCATGCCCAGACAGAGGCCTGAAAGGAAATTTTTGTCTGCTGAGCCAGCTCTTCAAAGAACTCTTTAGCCAATGGGCCTGTGGTTTGTTAGTCTCATCAGAATGTAAAAGTTTTAGTGTAAAAATGCTAATACAGTAAGCTCCTGCACTTCTAAGCCATGCAAAAAACTCGACAAAAATAGCAGAAAATAATTGATGGCAGATGTTATCAGAAGTGTGGAATAAATGCATGTTAGAATTCCAAGTACAGTGGCCAAGGCAGCAAACATACAAATTCCTCTGTCTGCATACTCTATTCTGTCAGGTACAAGAAGGCCATAGTTGTGATGACAGTCCCAAAATACCAGATGAGACTAACTGTAAAATTTTAACTCAAGTGCACGTTGGCTTTAATTATATAACACAGTCTGTTTTGCAGTCAGGGTACTAATGAGTTGCTAATTCCCAGTCAGAGTAAGAGGTTTGATTCCCACTGTATCTGCTAACTAGCCAGTCTGCTCCATACTGGCTGGAGCCTGCCACTGTGACTCTCCTGGGAAATACTTCACAGAGCAAGATATCCTAGTTGTTTAAATGGTAGGGGAATGTGTGATTTAGCTGTGTTTGTTCTCCCAGTAAAAATGTCCCGCATGGTGTGAGCCAGTAAGAAACTATGTGATCTTTAAGCTGGAGATGACCATGTCCAATAACAGTTTCCTGATTATGTAAATGAGTTCTTAAAAATGCTTTATGTTTCTTTCAAGAACCAGAAATGTTTCTTTTAATGATGTTAGCTGTCTGGCATTCTGATTTAATTATTCATGCCTTATTCTTTCATATTTCTTTTCCTTTTGACATACTGTCAAAAAAGAAAAAGTCAGTTAAATAATAGAGAACATGTGAACTGCCATAAACAATCACTCTTGTTTGTTTCTCTGCAGAACAAAAGGAAGTAAAGGTAGGAGAATACAATGCTGTGGATGACAAATTGGTAATAATCAACAACAGCATCAGGTTCCAAGGTAAGAGACAAAACTGGAAAGAGGTACAGGAATGACATGGGTAGCTGTATGCAGTTTGTAAGACTGTATGCTCTTAAAAAACTGTTTTAGGATTTTTAATATTAAATGCTGTGACACTGTAGAAAGTAAAAGGAAAAAAATGCTTTAAAAATAGAATTCTGAACAGAAAATTGCAGTGCTTTGTTATCGTGTACTTGTTCTTTACTCCAGTGATAGGGCAAAATAAAATTTATATGTGTACACAAATGTTCTTTGATATTTCAAGAAGCAGGTTCTTCACCAACGAATAATGTTCTATTTCATCCCCATTTCTCATTCCCCCAGTTCATCTCACCTGAGGGATGCTCTCATGTTCTGTGTTTGCAGACACGAGAAGGAGGTAGTTGTTTTTCTTTAGGAGGTGTCTGTTAGGTAGTTAGAAAATAGGTTTTCAAAATCCCAAGGCTGGCTTTAACATGGCCCATGGGAAACGGGGCCAGAGAAGGTTTTCAGACCAGCACTCCTAAGGTCCACAACAGACATGTAGCATGTCTTGCTGTATCTTCCTGCCATTTTTTATTCCATGCTTCTCCAAAGATAACATGAGGACTTCCTTGGCCCTCAAGCAGTTGGAGTGCAGGCATACCCATGTTTTTCAGAGCCCGTGGTCATGGCAGCCAGGTGTGAGCTAAAATGAGTTTTAAGGGTGTGTCCTGTTGAATATAGGAATATACATTATTTTCAAAGCTAATTTTTAAGACTTAATCTTAAGCTCTGCTATGGCGCAGTTCAGTGAGAGAGAGTGAAGTTGGCTTTATGAGTTCTTTATGAGTTGGTTTTTCCCTGGGAGTGGTGAGGTGGATGAATATCAAGCTGTTGTGCTGTTATATTTTACTACACCTTTCTCCAATGTCCCAACACCCAAGGTTTGCATGAACATGGGTGGAGTTTCACTGCAGTGATCTAATTCATGACTACTTGTCCATCTGCTGGAGCTTTCCACCTTTCCTTTTGATAGCTCTTGCTGGGCTTCAAAGAGCACAGATGCAAAGTTTTTCACATGTCTCTGAGAAATGAGGCTTTAAAAATGAAGAGTGCAGAATCTGTCCCAGTTGTCAAAGTCTGGGACCCAGCAGATTATTTTTGTCACAAGGAGGAACTAATGATGTAGTTAAATACTGATTCAGTCCCATTAATTTCCAGAGAATACATGAAGTATGAATCAAGTTACAGGAGACAGCATTTGTTCATAACTTCTCACCTATATAATGAGGAAAAGTCTCTGTGCAGTCTTTTTTCAGGACAAGACTGCTAGGTCTTGTTCTGACCACATCTGAAGGTGGTCTTTCCACCCATAACCTGTGGTATGATTGTCTTAAGATGTATTATGTGACTCAGTGAATCTTTTCCTTTGACTCATCTTAGATTTTCATTGAGACAGTTGGATATTCAATGTGGAGGACACTGACTTCCAGTCAGTATAAAAAGCTTAGTAACTTTAAGTATTTGAAACAGAGAGTAGTAAAAATGTTCCTGTTTAAACCATTGCATAAAATTCCACAGCAACAGGATTGAATGGCCAGTGCACAAACAAGAAAATAAATTTTCTAGACTCACTGTTTGTTTATATTTAATAAATACAAACCATCGATATACTCTGTAGAGTATAGAAATGATAGGATGAAGTTTTATTTTTTAGTGTTAGTTCTTTTAACTCAGGCATGTGTTTTATTGGGGTTTTTTTGGCTTGTTTCTTGTCTAATTTTATGAATTGCTGTGGACTGTAAATATATGCAATGTGGAGGGAAAGAGGAAAATCTCAGGTACTTCAATATTAAATCAACAAATGCTCTCTTCACTTTCTTGTAATCACTTAAAGGAATTTTTTTATGAAAAGTTGGGCATAAAGACCAAAGGATAGAAAATTTCCATGTCTGAATCGTTTCAACTTAACTCTTAAAGGTAAAGCTATTTTATTGCAAATCCTTGAATATTTTAGAGGCAAAGCAGAAGAGTGGAAGTAAAATTTAGCCATAGCAGCTGCTCTTCATGTACTCACAGCTCTGCTTCTGCAGCCATGCTGTGAAAGGAGATGCTCAGCCCTGTGGCCCTTGCAGCCCTTCAGAGAGCCAATGCAAAAGGACAGGCTCAGGAACTGCAGGCACACAAATCTCTTTCTGAAGGAAGAGAGAGATGCAAAAGGCCTTTTGCCAATCTCCTGCACCAAGGAAAAATTAGTAAGCAGGTGAAATGGAGTGTGGGAAGTCGGGGATGCAGAGCTTTATTGCAGTTGTCAGAAAGTGATTCTCCTCATTAAACCGAGAAGCCTTTAATTAGTTGGAGCTGACTGTCACTGAAATATACGCAGCTTTAAACTTAGTTTTTAAGTTCAGACATTCAAATCCACATCTGAAAGTAAATATGTCCCTATAAAACTTTTGCTATCCATTTTTCCAGATTTTTCCCTCTGTAGAATCCTGAGGGCACCAACAACTCTCCCTTCCCTCCTCCCAGGGCTTCCCCCACCATGTCCCCTGCCCAGGACAACATTCCAGCCACAGGGCCATCAACCCCTGGCACAGTGATGCTATACTAAGGCTGATCTCCAGACAGGCTGTTTGAATTTGCTCTGGCAACAACAGAGGGCACAAAAACGATGATTTCTGTTTTCTTCTCATTGCTCTGTCAGTTGTTTCAGGAAAGCATAACCTCCTGGTAAAATTTACACTCAAAGTATGCATTTTAGTGTTTATTTACTTTAAAATGAGGCTAGTTAGCATGTATGGAGTTCTGCACTGGGGTTTGGTTGTGTCTTTTCTTCCAAAGAGGATATTTACATGCTCCAGAAATACAAATCTTCATGTCAATCAACGTGACTAACATATGTCTGTCAAAGTCAATGATTTCATCAACTACTGATGTTGTTCACAGTTGCTAAGTGTGCTAATTCAAGATATAGTGCTTAGGTGAGGCAAAGTTTCTTGCAGAAATTCTACATCTGGTTAAGCTTTAGCCTTTTTTTTCTTCATACAATTCTAGGACTTGAGCCTCCGAAGGACAAAACAATTATACAAGAGGAGCTGCGCAAAATCTCCCTGCCTCTCTACAGCATCCTCTCTGCCCTCACAATCCTAGGAATGATAATGGCCAGCGCTTTCTTGTTCTTTAACATCAAAAACAGAAATCAGAAGTAAGCCATTCATGTTACTTCTATCACAAATTCTTTCGTATTTAATGCGGTGTTTGTAGAACCAGTCATGTATATATATCTATTACATATATATATAAGGAAAATGTAAAACTGTGGAAAGATGGTATTTTTGAACTATTTAATTAAAATCTCTGGGTAACATATTCACATTGAAACAGACTGTATTTAAATGGTTTTTTACTGTCTGAAAAGTGTAATTTTCTATTTTATGTTTGACTGTCTGCTAATAACATTAACCCTAGCTAATTAATCCTTCAGTAAAAGAGGAGGTCTTTTTACTAAGCATTCAAAAACCTGAAACAATGCTTAACTTTATAAAACAGCAAGTACTGTGCATGCCTTTAGATTTCATGGAGTTCTAGAAGAGTTATCTCATTGCCTGGTTACAGAAAGCTCTTCTTTATTACTCTAGAAGCCTAGCAGTAATCTTTTCCTCTTTAATGCACTATCACCTTTTGTCCATAGACTAATAAAGATGTCCAGTCCCTACATGAACAACCTTATTATCCTTGGAGGGATGCTTTCTTATGCATCTATTTTTCTTTTTGGTCTTGATGGATCCTTTGTCTCCGAAAAGACATTTGAGACACTTTGCACAGTAAGTAATTCCATATATTCTAGTTCAATTCTAGTTGAATTCAGTCTTGCAGGAAATTGTGTGAGAAATGCAAACAGAAAAGTCCAGTAGTTGGAAGTGTCATTCCATTAAATCACTGATTCTCATAATTCTTTCCTGGGCTATTTTCTGGGATCAAATTCTAAAACATGCACAAAGCTTCATTTTGGTAGTGGTGGTTGTTGTTGTTATTATTGTTGTTATTATTATTATTATTTATTATAAAAAGCTTCAGATGCATTGGGATTTTACGTCAGACTGAAAGGATAGATATATATTCTTGTTTTGAACTCATATCTAGAAAGATTATTTACTAAAGGCTGTGTTTGCAGCATGATAACTTATAATACCTGTAAAGCTACTGTGTTTTCTTTATACATTCCATACTCTTAAAAGCTACATGACTGCTGCTTGTCCAGATCTCTTTAGTCAGTCTCTTTGGCCAATTCTCCAAAGACTTCTACAATTGTTTCCAGGCTACGCTGTAAATTCTCAAGCCTAGATCCATGTAGAATACATTTTAGTTAAATCAAAACAAGCAACTCTGAAACCAAATTAAATATGACCACCTAGAAACTTGTATTAATTGTTCAGTGTAATATGAACTTACTCTGACTTACAGAGGTCTTTTAAAGAAAGGGATAGGGAAAGAACTTCACTGCAAGGATACTCCTTCCAGAAACAGTACAAAGCAGCATTTAAATTTATCCAGTATCTTCTCAAGAAATTCTAAGACTCTGCTTGACCTGTTGCCTACAAATATCACACCTACTCAGGAGTTCTTGATTCTTCTTCACATCTCTAGAAAGTTGCAGTTCACAGCACCTTTTGTTTTTAGGAGTCTGAATTTCTGATGTCATGACTGATAAGAGAGGAATTTTTCTTCAATAGGATAGTTCAAAGCATGAAAGTTGGATACCTAAAGCCAGTTGATGCAAATACATCCCTATATGTCAACTGAAGCCCTCCATACTGACTAGAATCCTTATGGAAGTGAAACACCTTGTGATCTGTTGAGTTAGACCATTTCAAAACACTGGAGATTCCATAACAATGCCAAGACGGACTTGAAGAGGTATTATGGATGAATGTACAGGATTGTCTGAGGAAAGTCTTACCTTCCTTAGCTGGACCTGGACATAGCTGTATTTCAGACAGGAAAGGAAAGGAGAAGGAAAGAATATCCAATCTTCCCACAACTAGAGCTCTAATTCTTAGTACAGCTAGTAGAACAAGATGCCTTAAAGATTTGAAAAGGATGATCCTGTTCACCTCTCACAAACTAGTCTATAACTGTGAATACAATGGGGCCAATGGAAGTGGAAGATACCATCAACCATTTTTTATCCAGGAATTATGCCCTTGGGAATGGGACGCAATTTTTAAGTCTTGATGTCTGCTCTGTCTTGAGGGGCTTGTATCCAGAGCTCCTGAGTTTCCTGCTAGGCTGCAGGCCGTTGTATGACTGGGCAACAACCCTTCTCTGGAAACAGCCATGCACTGCTGAACAGAAGGAAAGTGGGAACCAGAGGTACTTATCAGCATCTAGCTGTTCTCAGAAACAGATTTCCAATCAAATGTAGCTACACTGAGTCCTGTTTTACATGTGAAACAGTTCAGTCTGAACTCTGACAAATGAACCAATGTCCAAAATCCTATGCCTCTGAGCTAGAACATTTCTTCTATCTGATTTTTCTCTAATCTGCCTCTCAAAATGTAATCACTAGTCTCACTTTCTAAATGCGACAAAATTTAACTGTGGGCTGCTTATTTTGTCTAATCCTACATAACTTTCCTTTTATTCCAATTTGTAACATTGTGTTAAGTCTGTTTGTCTGCCATGGAGGGATAGATTTTCACTTGAGTAAAACACTTACTTGATTTTGATGACCAATAAAATAAAGGGGTGGGAAGAATGTTGTGTCCTAAAGCCAAACTTTGATTCAGAAATATCACCTTATGCCTTAAGCAGAGATTTTTTTTTTAACATATATTCAAATAAATTCAAATTCAATTCAAACAGAGTCTGAGATTTCTTCTCAGTCTTGGCTTTCCAGGTTTTCAGTCCAGTACAGAAACATTTCTGTTTCTGTGTTTTCCTGTGCATGGCTACTGATGTATCTTCTGGACCTCAGCAATTAGTACTAGAGTCATAGATGCAACAAATCCTTCAGTAGCCACCAATAAGGAAGATTTTATCTATTATTCTACTCATTTAAAGCTATTATTTTAAGTTTTTTCCTCTAATTATATACTTTTAAATGGAATAGCTTATGCCTCTCTTAGATATCATCTCTACATGACTACCATTCACTGTGGCAATGCACTTTTATTATATCTAGAAAACTCTGAATTAGTGCTGGGAAATTCATAAATATGGGAGGCAAACGCACTTACCTGCTGAATAACTCTTCTCTTTCTCCTCCTCTCCTCCAAACATCCACCAGGTGCTGGGTACAGAGTATACATTTGGGTCTGTGTCATGAACATCCCAATTCCCATGTGGGCAATATGCTTAGTGCTTTCATAAGGTCTACTTACAGATACCAGTGCTTGTAGGATCAGGCCAGAACAAATTTCTTCATCATTCATCTCCCTTGAAATGCATGATTTTTGATTACTCCTTCTAGCCATGAGAGATTAGTTCAAAATTCACATTTTATTTCAGACTGTGGCTTAGTCTTTAAAAAAAAAAACCAAAACACTTAAAATTGAGAATGATCATAAAAAGCCATTGAGGCAAGTCTTCAGAATGTAACAACTGTATCTCAGACACAGAGAAGACATTGACATATGGCTATATGTCAATGAAGGGAGATATTTTTTGGAAAGGAAGTAAAAGTTTTCATTCAAGTTTTATAAGCACATGCAAAGCTATAAAGCAGTCATTAGTATTATCCCCTGTCTAAGCCAAGTAATCACCCTCGTTGTCTTCTGTATTTCAGAAGTGATGAGATCTTACCAGAGTAGCAGTATATGCCCAATAGCCAATGTACTTAATTGAGTATGTTATATATGGTCTCTGTCTAAGTTCTGACAATTTTTGGCAAGCTTATAGGAGGTCCTTAAAACTTATGTGTTTACTAAGGTGCTCCTGCCACAGCAAGGGGATTGGGAATAGGTGGTCTTTAAGGTATTTTACAATCCAGGCCATTATATTATTCTGTCTTCACAAATTCAGGAAAAATGGTTTCCAAATTGTAGGTACTACATTCAAATCAGTTGAGTTTGTTTTCTCTAGAGCATGTTGTTTGTAGTGTTTATATGCTATTTGGAGGGTGAAATGCTTTGCAACATCAGCTCTTTTTTTTACTTTTCAACAGTTTATGTCTATATGTGGCATATGCCTAATGCTGTAATATTCCTAGAACACTGAAACATGACCCAAAATTACACCAGTAACACCTGAAAGGTTCAAAGGTTCAAATTTATTTGCTAAGTTGTACTACCATTTTCCACTCTGTAAGGCACTGGGTATAGGAGGAGGTGGTCAATATGTCATTATGCTGAAACATGAATACAAGTGCTAAATATAGTTAAGAGTCAGCAAAGCACTTGAAACATGTTGAATAAGGGCATTATATTAGTCTTTAAAATTATAAAATATGGACTCTGTGACGGAGTGATAGAGTGGATAACTGGTTACTAAACACATTCATTTTTATCTTAGTATGACCATTTTCTATGGAAAAGTAATCAAGTATATTTAAATACATAATAATGCTGTGTTTTCACAGTAAGAACTCATAATAGCAAATGTAGCATAAGTTAGTTCCATGTCAGAATTAGAGATTAGGTATCATATTTTATAACTCCAATTATATGGAATTAAAATGATCCAGAGCAGTGAGTTCTGAGAAAGTGGTCAGTGTATTATTGAACCATTAGATCATGCCTTACTTAATTGCAACTTTATTGGTTGCACAGAACAAGAAAAAGCAATACAATATTTCATTACATCCATATGCATACCAAAGTACATAGTGTTTCAGAGAGAGAGAGAGAATGAGAATGATTTATCTTTGTTTTTAATCTCAGAATCACCATGATATCATAGCAAAAAAAAAAATTAAAAAAAAATGAGAAGTTAGAAGTAAGGGTGTGAAATGAGATATGATGCTAACTGGAAAAATGCAAGCAAGTGGAAATATATTTCAAAGCAGTCATTATATGGAAGAGAGAGACTCAAAATTAGCAGTGCTAGTGACATATCCTATGAATAGAGTTTAAGGTGACATACTAAATAGAGATACTTAAAATAGAGAGAATATTAGATAAGATCATAACGTTTAGACTTCTGTAATACATTCCACTGAGAATTTCATGATTTACATTTAAGATGAGTAATGTCTTTCCAAATTGGAACTGCTATGGAATGAAAGACTACTGTAGTCTTGAGGATGATCATAGACCACTCTGTTTTGCATCTTCCTCAAATAAGTAAATTGAATTATTTAGTTGGAGCTGAAGATGTTCGAAGTACTCCATGTTGCTCTCACTCGTAGTTTCACAAAAAAAGGCCTGGTTCATTAGGTAGTAGTAGAGTGAACAACTCTTCTCCTCAGTCTTGGTAGTTCTGATGTGTAGCAGGACTTTCTCCTGGGGCGTGTGCTGCACTGGGTCATTGCAGTGATTGGGAAGTGGCAAATGATCTGTCTTGAATAATTGAATATAGGGTTCATGCTTTAATAGAAGATACCTATTCTGGAGATAGAATATTCTTTACATTCCAAAGTGTTCTGCAATGCTGCCACATAAAATATAAGAAGATTTAAGTCTTGCAATTTACACAGGTACTAAAATGAAGCATGCTTTACCTTGTTGATCTTATTAGTTAGCATAGTTTATATGCATTGCCAAAGCCAGGCAGATGTTCTGTGATTTCAGGTGATCTCACTGAGCCTGGGTCAGTGTTTTGGCTTGGATAAAGTGAAAAAAAAGGCGTGAAGGTTTTTGCACACTGCAGGCTGTTCTCAGGCTCTTAGATTTCAGTTGGCTGCTCTCAGCCATGATGTGGGCATTTGGAAACACTCTTTGTACAGAAAGAAGCAACCAAACAGTGGGGTGGGATGGAGAGACAGAAAGCGAGGAGATAGACCACTGACAAAGTCCTTCTCGCTACCACAGTGTGTGTGTGACTACCCTGAATTTGTGTTTATCTCAGAAAAACATCTTGAGGACATGTGCACTCATAGCAACAGATGTTATAGACCTTATATCTTCTCAAAAGTGTATTTTGAAATGTGACCTTTAAATGTATCTAGATATTCAGATGCACTTAGCATTTTCACCTAGTATTATTCTTAATTATGGGTCATTAACATTTTTTACTCTGAGCCTTGCAACAATCTGAAAGGCAGATTTTTTTCTTTTTTTTCTGATTTTATTTTTAGTATTCCTATATCTGCCATGCTGAGAGAACAGATGGGAAAGGTAGAACTCCATGGTTAACATTTCACCCTTTCTAGGGAAACCCTGAACCTCTGAAGGGTGGGGATTGCAATGTGATCTAAGAGTGAAGAATCATCCTGAAAAATACATTAAACAGACTTATAGACTGTAGTGAGGAACAGGCAGGAAAAGACAATTGTGAGCTGTTATGGAATGGGTTCTTAGGGATGGAAGCAGGCTGCAAGGGGAGGGGGATGGTGAGCAATTTGCTAAAACTCCAAAAGCTGGCTAAGTGCAGCTCTAAAAGGAGGGACATGCCTCTAATAGTAAAGCAGGGAGAGGGAGAAGATGTATGAACCTTCTGTCTTTTTATTTATTTCTGCTTTGTCTTTGCGTGTCACTTTGCATTTTCTCTGTTTAACCAATTTTGAGGCAATAGACTGAAAGGAAAACATGGGTAGCACCTCCACTAAAGCTGTGGTTTCCTCTGTGGGCAAGAGGGCACTTGGACTAGACCCTGTGCTACCAAATAGCATCTGGCCTTGATATTTGGATAGCAGTTGTTGATGTGGTCCTTATTCCTGCCCTTTAAGCTCTTCAGGCATTCCCCAAAACTCAGGATTTTGTTTTGGTTTGTTGTGGGATTATTTTTTTTGGCGAGGGGTGATGTTTCCTGTCTTTAGACTTTATATTTGCCTAATTCTTTTGCTCAAATTGTTTAGTGCTGGCCAAGAATTTAAAACAAAATCCAACAGACAGACACTCAACTTCTATTGAACTGCAAAAGGATTTAGACCTCTAATCTATTTCTTTGTCTCTGGAAACCGGAGCCTTTGTTTGTGTTTTTCATCTGGCCTTTTTAATTTTGTGTGTATTCTTCAGTTTATTTCCTATTTAATTGTTTAGCTGTTAATTTTAATCTCCCTTTTCTATATAATCACTTCCATAATTGTTCTCACTGTCGTTCAGTCTGAGACTGATCTCACTCCTATTTAATTCAACAGCAGTTCTGTTACTGAGTTTAACATGAGCCTGATCAGCTTCTATTTTAGTAAATGACATTTTCTTGAGGGTAAAGAAAAAAGAGTACAGACAAAAGTTATAAGGCTGAATAGATCGTACAAACAAAATTATGTCATATGCTGAAGCAAATACACCACAACCTTGCCAGAGATTTATTTAGGTAATATTTTTGGAATGTTTTCTCCTTCAGTAGAAACAGCAGACATTTTTTAAAGCCCCCTTATAGAAACCGGAGAAATGATAACATCTTTTACACTACCCATAGATTAACTGTGAAAAATGATCTAAAAGATATTAAGAAATCACTACAGGAGATCTCACAGCATGAGATGAACCTCTCTATTTAATTTATGTGAAAACAGCGGGATTCAATTCTCCGACATTATTGCCACTTATGTTTTACAGGAATCTGTGCTGGTGCCACACAAATTCTAAAAAATGAGCTAAAAGTCATAACAATTTGTCAAAAATGTCTGATATAAATGAGAAAAGTATAATTCAAGGGGATGAACTCATTCTTTGGGGGTCTGCTTGTGCTCACACTGTCAATTTTTCCATCATTAATAGAAGCAGAGCCATAACCCAGTGAAAACTTGTTGAGATGACACATTTTTGTTCAACATAATTATCCATTATGTCCCCAGTTTTCCAAGAAAAATAGAAGGCGCTTAATTTCCAACTCCTGCTTTCTCCAGAGAAATCAATGCAGTTGTCCACTTAAAGACAATTGTGCTCTCCAGGGCTAAATGCACAGCGTGGTTTATTGTCACATTTGTTCCTTTTAAGTGCCTAAATCTAGTACTGAGGTGCTGCCAAGCTGCTCAGCAGCAATGTTCAGCTGCAGCCTAACCCTTGGGCACTGCAGCTTCTACCCACGGTGTGTGCAGAACTGGCTCATTATTGATATTCCTCAAGCGAATCACTCCGAGTCTCATAAACAAAGCTGGAGAATGGAGTGTCAAGTTCTTGCAAAAGAAAGATTTACAAGTTTTATTTAAAAAAAAAATTGACTTCTTGAGGTGGGAAAAAGTATGTTTGTGAGAATCTTAAACTTGAGTGATTCCTCTGCAGAAACATAATCTAAATGTTTTACTAACTGAAGGAGTTCTTAAAGAACCAAGCAGTTTCACTATCCATTCAAATAACTGCTATTTAAAACAAAAAAAAAGTCACCTAGAGAAGTGATAAGAAGTTTGAAGCTTTTAACACAATGCATGAAGGTCCTTTCTGCTGATACTTGGGTTTCTTTATCATCACTCTGAGTCTTTAATCCCATCTTCTTTTTTTGCTTGAGATTGGCAACCTGGATTAACATAGCATTAACAAAGCTGCAACATGAAAAAACAGAGTGTGTAGTGTATTCAGTTCAGGTGGTTATATTTCTTTCTTTCAATTTAACAAAGCAGTAAAATGCATCACTTCTTTGATCAACTACATTTGAAATTGCTATTACCATTTTCATGAGCTCAAGACCTTCCCAGGCATTCCTTGCCAGATTTTAACGGTGTGATCTTCTGAATGCATAGGCAGGGGTGGTCAAACAAAATAAAATAGTGGAACTTCTTGAAAAATGTAAGTTTTAACTTTTCATGAATTCAGTTCATTTTCCAAGATAACCTTATAATTTTATATAGAATTGTAATTATACTAAAATAAAATATTTAAAATTAATTCCAATAATATTGTTCTTTATCTAAAAGTTAGTAGCCTAAGATTTTGGGGGTTTTTGTAAGCTTCATTCTTAGAATACATAAACAGAGATTTTTACTTCTTTATACAGAGTGTTTCTGGCACATTCACCACTTATTAATTTCCCCTTACTAACTCATTGTTCACAATAAGATGACTTCTTTTATTAATAATGAGGGGTAATATCAGGTAACTTTTATGTCTGTTACACAGATTTATAATTAGTAACCACTTCACCATTCCTATAATGAGATGATGGGAGAGGCTCAGATTTGTGTGAAGATATCAAATAGCAGCAAATATAAACTAGCCTGCCAAAGCTCAAGGTTGAGAGGAAATAGGATTGAATTTAAAATAAATTTACTTAAGATTCTTAACCTATCCATGCTTATTATGTGGCAGAAGAATTGTCTTCCTTGAAAAAAATAAAAGGTATTTAGCACCTTATGGATAGGTTAAAACCAGAGGGGTTTTACTGACACAGAAAAATAAAAAGTGATACTCCTACAAGATGTAAGGAGCAACTTGTTCATAAATGCAGTGACTCTTCAGGTGAAACTTACAATCTTTGTTTCAAATTTAATATTTGACAAAGGCACTGTGTTTTTTTTTTAAATAACAGTCATATCTGTTTCAAGTCTGGAACCTTATCAGAAAGATCTCCTTTCTTGTGGAGATATTTTCAGTGTTTACTGTTTGTCAATTGTGCTGTCCACCAGACAAATATTTTCTAGGTTTTCTTTTTGTTATCCCAGTTAATGCACTTCTAAGATCTTCTATCAAGTAATTTGTAAAAGGAAAAATTCCTACATGGTGTTTTCAAAAATAGATCCTAAACCAAAATAGTGTAGTTCCTAAAAATAAAACAGACATAGGGAACACCATTTACTATTTATGTAGGAATATTTGATTGTTGTATACCAAATTATATAATTCCCTTTGACACTTGCATGTTGTCTTAGAAAACAAAATATTTGTAGAACATATTCAAATAGTCAACACATCTTATTCAAAAAATAAAAGGGAACCAAGATGTATAAGCAGATAGTTGAAAGTATACCCTAAAATAATTGAAGGCATCAAGAATTTTGTAAAGACTTAACCATTTAAGAAAAAAAGAAAGAATCTTTTCAGGTTTTGTGTCTGCTTAGGAACAGGTATTTGAATGCAAGTTCTTGTCTACTAAAGAGACATTTTCCTGCTTGTTAGGTGGTTACTGAGAGAAGGGTGGTTTTCTTCAGCTTCTGGCAAACGCATTGTTAGAAGCTTCCAACATGAGAGAATTACTGATCAGTTCTATAACATCATGGTCATGCTCTGCAATTACTAATATTTTTATCATGTTCTTTCAAATGAGTAGGATATGGAGGTATAATACATTTAAGAATATAAATGAGCAGAAATAAGAATTTCAGACTTTTGCTGTTTTCTAAATTTTTCATTTCGCCAGCTGCATTAATGAATTATAGCAGATAAATCTGAGGTCATTTTCTTCAAAATTAAAAATTTATTTTCATCTGAAACTTACCATCTCCTTCTCAGCAACAATGATCTCATTTTGACAAAATCCTGGTATATTTAAGCTAGAATGTTTCCAATACAGTCAGTAGTTATATTATTCTAATATGCACAGTCCCAATCAGGAATACATAAAATTTTTTGAGTCAAACATGCCAGAAATAACATCTTTCTGAATATTGAGTTAGAAACATATTATGAGCATAATTGAATTTATTAGTATTCCCAAGAGACAATTACTGTTTCAGTGAGAACAAAACAGTCTTATTAGAGACACAAAAATACCATGTATCTGTTTGCCAAATATACCACTAAGCTGTACACAAAAGAGCTGAATACTTATTAATAACAGCAAAGGGATTGAAAGCTAAGTATGGTTATTGATGTGAAGTCAAAAAAAATGTAACTGGCTAGTGTGAACACGATGATATGAAAAGTATTTTTTAAATCCCTCAGAGTTGATCTAACTGTGGTATTGCTGAAGCATAATACAAGATAGTGGTTAATCAGCAAAGACTTGAAAAATATTGAAGTTAAAAATAATTCTTTACTGGTCTAAATATCTCTCTTTTTTTTCTGTTTTTGTTTGTTTGTTTATTTGTTTAGGGGTTTCTTTCTTAATATCACATTCAAGAATGTCACAAAGTATCAAAATTCCTGTTGTTTGAATCTAATCACAATTGTTTTACAGGTTTTATTACTAGCAACTCTACTTTCAGGGTCATTATCAGCAATGCAACAGATAAACCACAACATTAGATGCCACTAAGTCATTAATATATACACATAAATATCTAAACAGTCTTCTATACACAATCACAGCATTTTTCTAATGTTAAGACTCATGGTGCTGTGTGTACTTTTTGTAGAATCCTAGAATGGCTTGGGTCAGAAGGTGCCTTAAATACCATCTAGTTCCAATTCCATGGCCACGGGCAAGGATGACACCCATTAGACCAGGATGCTCAAAGCCAAATCCAGCCTGGCCATGAACAGTTTCAGAGTTGAGCAACCACAACTTTGGGCAAGCTGTTCTAGTGCCTCACAACTCTCACAGTGAAGAACCACTTTACTCTTGCTAATTCACCATTTTGGACCATATGTGACTTATTTATTTATTTTAATGAACTGCAGTAATTTTATTGCTTTATCAATAATTTTTGAATGAGTATATCTTTTTTTTCTTTTCTCTGCCTTTATACCTAGTCACTAAACACTATTAAAAAAGATAATTTGTTTTCCACAGAAAATTTTGTGCAAAAAGATCATGTTTTGAATACAAAAATGAAAATTCTGGAAGAGTTAGAAAAGACAAAAAAAACCAGGTAGCATGTATTTAGATATGAAACATTTAGATTATTCCTGAGGTTTACCTTAGATGTCTAGTTTTGAATCTTACTAGAATGCCTAGTTTCTCATCAATATGCATATCCTGAAATTACAAAATAAAACTCTCCAGAAGGTAGATGTGAAACTAGGCTGGTTTCTAATGAAAATCATTGCCTTTAGGTTCTCTAAAGACTATTTCCCAAATGCTTTCTTAGAACATCCTAGTTTGTCTAAATCAGATTGGTTTTTTATATCACAAAACAGCTCTGCTGGCCAGCTATGCATGGTCAGCATGGCCAAAAGAAGGCTGGCTTTCCCCTCTCCAAGCTTTTCTTTCCCTGTATTCAGCCATTGTCTCTCCCCCAATTTTTTCGTCTGCAAGGCTGAGTACTTTGGTTTTTTACTTCTTTGTTCAATTTTGTGCAGTCTCCCTTGTTATGGGCTGGTTGAATCTCTAGAAGGAGGATGAAATTATTCCTCCTCGTTGTGATTTCTCAGGATCTCAGATTCAACTCTTGACTTCCAGCTCCATGCTGTGCCTCTCACATGGTCTTCTACCTGCTATGCTTTGTAGTCTCTGATCCGTCTTTGGGAAGAAAATGACCTGATCAGGGGAAAAAAGATTTCAGACAGCCAAACCTGCACGGTAATGAAAACAGAAACTTCCAAGGAATTAGAGAGGGCTGTGCAGAGCTTACTGCAACTCTGAAGGTCACTGTCCTAGCTCAAACCAAGTCCAAAAGATGCTATGGGCAGGGGAGGAATTGCAGAAAAAGCTTTTTTAATCTATGTTCTGTCCTTCTTGGTCAATTTGAAGATTTTCTATTAAAAATAAAAATTAAAAAAAAAACAGACAGAACAAACAAACAAAAAACCCCCAAACAAGCAAACAAAAAAACCCACACACACCAAAAAAAAAAAAAAAAAAAAAAAAAACCAACCAAGGAAAAATCTTAGTCTCTTTTTTACACTAAAGATATAAATCCTATTTTAGTTTTACAATCTGCTGTTTTGCATGTGTCAAAGCTGTGGCCAGGTCACATCCTTTTACACCATTGCTCTGTGCAAACTCCTTTTCCTTAGGCCACATTTGCAGGTATTATCATTGACTCAGGCATTGTTCCAGAGGCTTGCCCACCAAAACTATGTTCCTGTTTTGCCATTTTTTTTCTCATAGAATAATTTAAAATCTGTTGTTCTTATCTTTCCAGAATGCTCAGGTTTTTCATTGAGTGATGTGTATCTCACATAATGCAATTCTTTTTTATTTAGTCTGAATTACATCTCTATTTCACTGTTCATTTCTGTTCAAAATGTTGCTGTTAATATTAGCTCCCTGAGTGCTTTTTATAGTCTGTCTCATGCATTCCTCCATTGGTTCTTTCCTCTATCTGCAACAAACACAATAAAAGCAAAAGAAAAAAAAAAAAAAGAAAAAAAAAAGAAAAAACAGATTATCTTAAGATATTTTTGGGTTTATATATAAAATAGATAGTTAATTCAGCATCCAGATTTGTTTTAGTTAGGGAAGTAATGGATGGATGAGTAAAACAAAACAAGTAAACAATGAATGAGAAATTACTAAATACCAAGTTTTGTGATGTTCTTCAGATTTTTTTTTCTCAGAGCCTTGACAAAAAAGTTGTCTGAAATTATGATATCTAAGTAACTTTGTCTTTTTTTTTTATGTATATACATTTTTAGGTCCGAACATGGATTCTTACAGTGGGATACACAACTGCATTTGGAGCAATGTTTGCAAAAACGTGGAGAGTCCATGCAATTTTCAAAAATGTAAAAATGAAGAAAAAGGTGAGAGGGAATAGACTTTTCTTGTTGCCCTGTTAATACAATTTTCTAATTGTTTTCATACCTTTCCTGGATGTCCATAGCCGTGCTGACTGTTCATGTGTCACATCCAAAGATCCTGAATTGTTTGATATTAGCGCTTTTTGGTTTCCTGTTTAGTCTCTGAGAGTTGGAGTCAAGCATCAGCCCTCCAGTCTTTATAATAAGAGGTGGACAGTGGAGTTGGCTGGAAATTTTCAAAGTGAATTTGAATCTTTGCTCCCTCTTAGTATGTAGTTTCAGCATTCAGAGTTCTCCTTCTGGTCGATTCATTTTATAAAATGTTTTCTGATTTTTCTGAGACATGAGTATTACCCGCAGATTTCCACAGATTGGTAGGAGGAGGCAAGAGAAAGTCCTGCTTATATCTTCCTATTTCTAATTATCATTGAAATAAATAAATTTACTCTAAGACTGATCAGAATTGAACCACAATGGTTGTCTCTGTCATTTTTGGTAGGGCACGTTTTCTGTAAAGGATTAGGCACAGCTTAGGCGTAGCACAACTCTTCATGATATTTTTCTCATTCAGCTTCTTTTCATACATGAAGAACTTCTTATCAGATGATTTTATTTAAAAATTGGAAAAACACTGAACAAAACATTATGCTGTAAAAACATTAAGAGAAATGTGAATGAAACAGAAAAACAAAATTAATATTTTTATAGAGAGTGCAGAAGTCCCAAGTGCAGTTCCTTTGTGCATCTGAATAGTTTTATCCTAATAACCAATGAAGAGTTATATATAACCAAATTAAGTAGAACAATGTTCCAAAACCTTGTCAGATTCCTTTGTTTTCCCCTACATGTGGTCATAAAAGAGCTCTATTATTAAATTTTTTTTGTTAGCACTATGCTATTTTTCCACAATTGCAATGTGTAGGGAGTCTGTCACAATGGAATATATCATTCCCCTAGAAGGAATGGACTTTAGATAGAGAGGGAGAGAGTTAACTCAGTTTCTAAGAGGATTTATGTCTGAGGTTATTAAGGAATTACATGCTGTGTCTGGAACTGGATCTATTACTCTGGCACCACAGCAACACAACCAGGTACTACTTACCCCTCCTATTTTGCTCTATTTCATTAAGATTTATTGTAAAAAATAATGAAGAGTAAATACAAAATATCTTAAAACTAACTAAAATTAGGAAAAATTTCTATACCAAAACCAGGATACTCTGGGAAGAGTGAAATGGAAACCCTCCTTTTTGCACATGTGCAAAGAGCCCACTGTGACATATCAGTTTATACTACCAGAGTTTTTCTTTTTTTTTTTTCAACGATCTTACACTTCCTGTATTAAAGTTTTTAACAAGGATGAGCCAGGATTTTACCTTCCTGAGAAATGAAATTTTACATTAAAAATATGTTTTCACCTATATTGGCATAAATATTTTTAAATTAGTGAAGTTACAGAGGATAATAGTCTAACACATACAAACATTTACTTTATAACCTTTATTATCCTCAGAATTTTATAACTTCTCCAATATATCTGTTTCAAATAGGAGTGAAGAGGTGCAATGGACTGTCACTAAGCTTCTGTTTCCTTTTCTTTTTAAACATTACATTTTAGATCTGCAAGTGGCTACTCAATATTAAATTTTGCTGTCTGTTAACTAAGCATAATCCTCAAATTCTTTATTGTCCCTGTTCTTCAAGGGGATCATCACCAACTGCAAATTGCAAGTGATTATGCAGAGCTAGATGTTAAAAATTATTTAAGATCAGTTAAAAAAAACAGTATAAGGGAGATAAACTTTCAGACATCTGGAGGATGACCAATGAGCTGCTTTACTCTGAGTGATACTGAAAACATCAAGGCTATTAGGCCATCTTCTTCAATATTCTGTAATTAAGTCAATAACACATTTTGTTCTGAAAACTTTAAAGAATTCTTTTTTTAGATACCTCACTCCAAATCACAAGCATGAATCATGAAGTACAACAGTTATCTCTATGTAAAACAAATCAGCTATCCATGATAAGTGTTTATAGTCATATATTTTCTGTCTTTGATTTGCCAGGAGAGATAAAAGTGTTTTTAGGAGTTGACTGAAAAGCACGGCATTCTTTACTCATGTCTTGCAAGAAAGACATTTCCATTTTCTGCAGATGTAACTTACAGCCAAAATGTTTTCTTTATATGGATGCACAGAAAACAGAAATTTTTTTCAAACAGTATCTAAACTGAAAAATGCACAAAGGCAGTGCCACATAAAAAAAGCACATTAATGTTTTCTGAATTAGTTGTGCCATGGCAGAGTAGGCTGACATTACAATCAGAGAAATGCAAAGTTCCAAAATTATGTAAGTACTGTGGATCCTATTAATTTCTGATCACTTCAGTTACTACCTGTATACAAGTATGACAGTAAAATCTGTATGACTTTTAGGCATACCACCTTTGCCTGACATCCTCAATATTTTCACCAGGAAAACACTCGCCAACAGTGAAATTTCTTCCCAGAGTGAAAGAATCTCTGTGTGGCTTTTGAAAATATTGGTTAGTTAATGTCTTGAAAGTGGGTGTTAAGTAACAGAGAGAATATGATGAGTAAATCTGTTTATCTTCATCAGATAGGGCAAGCTTGCTTCTGTTCATTTATTGTACACTTGGGTGTACAATGTGGCTTTTTGAAGAGATTAGTGGATATCTGTCTCAGTGTGAGGAAAATATACAGAATTTCAAATAATAATAATAATACATTCCATATTATTGCAATGGAAAGTGGAACTTAATGAGTTAGAGTGTCTTGAATTAGTTGAAAATTCACGTTAACTGCAGTTTATATAGCTTTCAAAAGTCTATTTTTTCACCCTTTTATATATCTGCCCCTCTCTTACTGGAAATTAATAAACAATAAAATTCAGAATACACTCATTCTGTTATCAGAATACTAAGGACAAATTGTGCAATATTCCCAGAGCACTGTCACCATCTTTGCTCTTGCTAGGGCTCAAAGGAAGCAAATTAAATATGCATTAGTTTTAGCTGGAAACAGAGGGGTGCAAGGGGATCAATTTTTGTCAAATGGAAATGACAAAATCAGTAGGGGGAAAGAAATTATTTTTGAGTTTTGAAGAGGTTAGCGGAGATAATGAAAAGTAGAATAGAATTAGTATGAAAAATAACTGCAACAGTTATAATTGAGGTACAATTCTGGTTTTCATATATCTCCTTTCTGTTGTTCTGGGCTGCAGAATGTTTGCTGTTCAGAGAGAGGTGGGAACTGCATTTTTGTTTCCCTTGGCAGCAGGAGGGCTGGAAGTGGATAAGAAGAGTGAGAGAATATCAGTGGCAGGGGAGCATGTGGTGTCCTGGGGAAGCTTTAGCTAGCTGAACCATTTACAGAAGCCAGTCCTTCTGGTAAATTTAGAAGGATGAGAAGCTGTCTATTTTGATGGGATCTGCACTGTCTTGGGTATTTGGGGATGTTGAAGCAGTCCTGCACAGTGACTGCTCCTGCACAACTCCTGCATGCCAAATAAAGCCCATGCACTTTTGATAAATACCAGAATAGTAAGAAATTCAAAGCAGTGGTATTTAAAGCCTCCATAAATATTATAAATTCTGCTCCTACAAAGACAAGCATTTGGCCATTTGTAGATGGCTACAGTAAAGCAGAAGATGATCTAGGTCACAATGTTGTCTTGTTGCATTCATTGTATTTGAAAGTGCAATACATCTCTGCCATGATAAGCTTGTCTTACCCACAACAGAATACAATCTGGCTTTGTCTATTTGGACTTAATTCCTCAGCTGTGACATCAGAGAAGGGATGTTTTTATCTTCAGTTTTTACTGAAAATATTACCATTGTACTTAGTTATTACTATTGCTGTAGACTTCTGGTGGGATATGTCTTTATGTTGACAAAGTTTTACAAGATAAATCCAGAATATAATGACAAAAGGGATGTAGAGCAGTCTCTTATCTTGAGGCTTGTGCTGCTATAGTTTTGCCAATGACTCCTTCACTATAATTCATAAGCTTTTTCTCTATATTACCAATATCACAGGGTAAGAAAGCTATAACCAATCACAACAGACATAAATTACTTATCAGCCTAACCTGACTTAGCTGTGCCTGTCAGGCTGCCATCTGGCAAATTTATTGTCATCCATTCGGCCTACTAGGTCCTTATAAGAGTACTGAAGAGAGCTGAGGTCTTCATGCCTTGCAAAGATGGGTAGGAGATCGCAGAGATGATGTTTTTGACAGTAGGATGGGGAAGGAAGGCTGACAGTGCAAGGGAACTTCAGGGCCAAGAGATTGGGAGCAGGAAAGAGGCTGAAGAAGAGAAAGCATTAGCATTAGCATTAGCATTAGCTGCTAATGACTTCAAGACAGAAGCCTGTTCAGACCATAAAAAAAAAAAAAAAAAAAAAACAGGAAAATCTTGGGATTATATACTGGGAGAAGATATTGAAGCAGGAGACTGAATTTGGATTAAAATTCCCTTGGAAACTAAGTTTCAAAGAGAGTAAAAGCAGGAAAGTCTGAAAGAAGTGATCAAGAAAGGTGAGTATGATGGAATGCAGAGCCTGAGTGTGGTATTTAAGTGGCAAACTGTAATTGAAGGACTAGGTCTTGTTTAAAATTAGATTAAGAATGAAAGGCAGAATAGGAGGCCTCAAAAGTAGGGATGCAGTCTAGGAAAGGAAAATAGGAATGAGAATGGAGAAAGAGACAAGAAAAAACTTGAAATTCAGACTGGCCAAAATGATTGCACAAGACGTGTGGGCAGAGCATAAAATCTGAACACAGGATTTTGGAATTTTACTTTTCTTTTTTCCATTACCATGTATCTATAAAACCTACAGGCAAAATATGTGCCTTGTCTTCCTGTTATGCAGTTGTACAGATTCTGATAGCTACTAGTGATGCTTTTAGCTCGAGCTGATGAGGTGTGCAAAGATGTAAAGGCTCCTCTTGCTGATGTGTGCAGCTCTCTCTATAATTGAATCTTCTTTACATTTTCTTTATGAAGAATGGGCTCATGAAAACGTTAAAAGTTTTATGGTGTGGCTAGAAAGTCAATAATTGAAAAAGTACAGCTTGCCAGGATCTCTACAATGTACATTTCTTCCCCTATGTGGATTATTAGGACACCAGTGAAGCCTTAGCTTCCTCCAGGATGCATTGTCACAAAACAAAGGTAGTGAGTCTGCTCTGGGCATGGAATAGGACTGTGCAGTAAGAGAGACAGTTTTATGTTAGGATCTTTTTCACTTAAACTAGAAAAAATATTCATAATGAAAAAGGCAATAGGAGTTTTGAAAAAGGTGGTCTCATGTATAAGACAGTTAACTGCCAAATGAAGAAAAATAACTGCTTTCCAGAATTATTTGTTATGCTGTAGAAATCCCTCTGAACATATTTTTCAGAAAATTTTCTTTTGTTTCTTTGTTTCTGAGAAGCAAATCTATTACCTGAGTGTAGCAGCGCAGGAATTCTCAGACATTTTGGCTCATTGCCTTCACACTCCGTTTTTTAGCACAAATCTGGCCACCTCACCTCCATAACTTGTACATTTAATGGTTCAAAAACAGACATATAGGAAACTGGGAGCGGTAAGAAACCATCCAGGCCCTTTCTGGGGATCAGGGCACATGGGCTGCTCTGAGCAGTGCCTCATCCCCCAGGTCGGGGTGGGCAGCAGCTGGCTGTGTGCTCCTGCCCTGCATGGTGCCAGCTGCAGGGAAGCTGCCAGGTCCTGTGATTGCACAGTGTCCCTGAGCAGGGTGGGAATTGAGAGAAGAAAGCAGCTGGAGGCTGCACAGTGATGAGTTTGTGTGCTGCTGCCTTCTCTTCTCAACTCGTGTCCGTTGTTTGCTTTCCCCATCCCTCACTGGAAAACCTCTGTGAGGAAGTTTATAGAATGAGTGTCATCTCTAGCTATAAACTTTTCCACAAGCTTTACAAGACACTTAGGGAATTTAGAATTTATTGCAATCTATATTTTTCCTCACTAAAGTCCTGAATAGGTTTAAAAAAAGTTACCCATTATCTTAATCTTTTAAAAATAGATGAAGCAAAGTTCTGCAGATTACGTTGACAGAGGGTTTAGGTCAGAACCTTGCAGGCCACATCTCATTTATTCATTTAAATCCTATGTAGGCATAGTTCTGAATGAGCACAAATGCAGTTTATATTATCTAATCAATCCCTTCTGTAAATTCTGTTACAAAATATTTTTTCCAGGTCAGTTTTCAGACTGTAAATGTTTATATTTTTTCATGATATTTTTAAAAAATCTCGCTAGAGGTTTTCATGTGTATTAATAAAATGTTATATGATGAATTTCCCCTAGGATACACTTGTATTCTACTGAACATATATGAGAAATCATAAGTCTGGAGAAGAGATGTGTCAAGATACAAAAATTTGCTTTGGGTAACCATACCAACAGTACCACAATCTATTAGGGACCATCTGCTGAAAACGAACCAGCATATGGATACCTAAAGAAATGTTCAGTGTTATTGTTCAGTCTTTGAGAGTAAGACAGAAGACTGTTTGAAATTTGCATATGTTTAGGATCTTTTTTCATTATGAATATTTACCACTGGACCAAGTAGTCTCTGACACTTACAGGGCAGTCTAAATTATCCAGGTATAGCTTACAGTTTATTAATATACGGATACAGTACTTCCTAAAGTGATATAAGTGAAAGCCAAATTATTTTGATTTTTCCCCCAAATAGGTACAACTATAAATTTTAAGTCCAAAGCTTTAAAAATAGTTAGTGTAATCTTAGAATCCAAACTTAGATGTAAAATAAGCATCCGGATTTTCATAAGAGCTGATCAGCCAAAATGCCATCTAAGGAACAACAGGAATCACATTTCTAAAATTTACATTAATATAAATATGGAATTTGGAGCTAAATCTCAAGTACATGTCATAGAAAGAAGCTGAGCTAATGAACTGTACATCTAGGAGAAAAATCTGCCTTTGAATTAATTTATGTATGGAAATTTCTGCATGGTACAGTTTGATAAGGGTAAACCTCAGTAGTGACAAAAACAACGAAAACTCTATGTGAAATGTAAGTGCTCATAAATGGTGCTACAACCATAATTTCTATGTATTATGAGACTATTGGATGACAGAGAAATAAAGAACATGTCGCTATACAGTATGAGGCAATTTATTCCTGAATAGCTTGAAATTGGATTGTAAATGTAATCAAGTGCATTGATGTTCCCAGCTATTTGGTAATGATAAAATATGCTTTCCCAGAGAATTTTTCATTAAGGAAAATATTAAACTCTAGGTATTTAAGTATTGTATCAAACAAAATCAGAATATTTCTTCTCAAACATCCAAATCCTTCATGCACCTTTTTTTTTTTCCCTGAAGATTTGGGTTCCTTTCAACACCAAAGATGAGAATTCACACCTCTCATAGAAAGTCCTTTACTTTTATGGCCCATGTGATCTTGGGCTCAACAAGTGCATTTCTCTCAAAGTTGAATTTGACCTCTGTGTTGGAAGGATATGCAGGTTTCTCAAGGCAGAACGTCTTGCTTTATTTATGGCTGTGAGCAGAAGTTAATAAAATGTTGAGGCTTTTTACTAAGACTGTTCTACAGAACACCAGGAAGAATGGTTGGTTCTAATGCTGTCAAGTTGGATTTCTTAATGCCATTTTTAACTAACATGTATTTTTTTATTTTTGTCCTTTCAAATGAGTTTTGTGAAAAATAGTCATTTTATATCACTCTGTGTGCTCGTTATGGTTGGATTAGCAATGTTAGTAAAACAATCACCTCTCCAATTCTCTAGTGAATCCTAGTCATAACTGGGGCTCAGGCTTTCAAAACCAAGGATTTTTATAAAATTTTTTAACCCATCACTTAATCTCTCTCCAGCTCTAACCTCTGAAAATTTTCTGTCTTCTGCTTCCTCTAGGGAGTATCACCACTAGGATATTCCCACTTCTTTTTAATATGAGTTGGAAAAGAGGAAAGGTGTCTTCTAATAGATAGCTTGTCCTAGAATCAACACATCCACATTTGTAGTAGCATTATTGGGAGGGGGAGTCTGCCCAAGGATGCAATTATCCTAAATAGGAGTCACCCAAGAAGACATGATTTAGAAATATGTGCTTTAGCAGGCTAGTGACTGTAGCTATTTAATTCTCAAACCCAAGCTTTTTGATCATATCCTGTTGTCCATTATTGTCAGAAGTACCATGCACTCCACTATCCTGAAAGGTAATCACCAAGTTCTTAGATTACAGGTGTCACAGTTGATCCTCACAGAAAACAGAAATATTGGGTTGTTTTAGTTTTTTGTTTTGGTTTGGGGTTTGTTTGTTTGGGGTTTTTTTTTGTTTGGGGTTTTTTTTTGGTTTTTCTTTTTTTTGTTGTTGTTGTTTGTTTGTTTATAAGTAGATATACAAATCTTCCATCAAATCAGCCAAAATACCTCTAAGAAAATAAAACTTAGCTTTTTACTCCCAGTGACTTACTACTGATCAAAATCCTTAATACCACAACACATGTTTTTTAAAATGTTAGCATTCACTCATTAAAACTATTGTAATTGCAGCTTGAGGCATTGCCAATACTAATCATACAATCTATTATAGGAAGTACTCATAATAGCTGTTGAAAAAAACATTGTGGAGTTATTAGGAACAATGCATAATGTGTTTTCAATGGTCCCTTTTTCTCATTCCATTACACAATAGAAATTAAGAATGTATTACAGTATAGTTCTCTAAAATATTAATGGCTTTAATAACTCTCAGATAGAATCTCCCTCAGCCCACATAGGGTAAATTTCACCCACTCACCACGGACTTTGCATCCCCAACCTCCTGGCACCATCCCACTTGTGCCAATGCACTTAATGTAGGGGAGCAAGCCAAGGGTGTGAGCCACACTGAGAGAAATGAGAGGTTAGTTTATGCAATGGAGAGAGTATCCTGAAGGCAAGTTCACGAGTGGTTTTGTGGTCCCTTTTGCAAGCTCACAGACTTTACAGTTTTCTTCCCTGCAAACTCTATTTTCTTTCTTTCCCCTCCAGTTCAGAGGTAGGACACCAATCAGCAGGATTTCTGTATGGATCAGGGAAAAGAATATTTGGTTTCAGATTTCTGAGGGCTTTTATAATTGATGTCAGCAATATTCATTTAAATGAATAAGGTCTAGGAAGCTTCAGAGGGATCCTTTAAAGAGAATTTCTCTCTACAGATTCCATCCCAGGAGTCTGAGGAAGAGACAACTGAAAAAAAAGGTTAATTAATAACATTAAGTGTTTATCCAGCTAGTGCCAGAAGGCAAGGGACTACTCTGTCAGCTAGACTAGACAGGGTTGATCTACATAAGAGAAACCAGAATTGCCTTCTTAAACAAAAAACGATCTTGCATTTTAAATTAAAAAGAAAAAAATATATATTTATATCAAAACCTATGAATAAATGCAAAAGTACTCCTAGTCTTTCTATGTTTCTATGAATTAAATTAAAAACCCAACAAATAAACAAACAAACCACAAAGATTTAGCTAATATAGCTTTAAATTTAAAGATATTTTATTCTGACAAAGGGAGGTGACCTGATATCAAGGAAACTAACTCTGAAAAAAAGAGAGGAGTAAATTAACTCTTCAGTCATGCTGGAAAGTTGTTTGTGGAAGTCAGAGAGTACAAAACTAATGTTACATCCTGGAAAAAAAGGTAAATCTTCATATGTAAGACTCTTTCTTCATGGTTTAGAATGGAGTTCAGCTTTAGGGTCTATATCATAAGCATTTTCAGTTGGCTTCTAGTAAAACAAGAAGTAACAGAAAGCTTTCCCTAGCCGTAACTGTAAAAAACAAATCTCATGTTTAATTACTCTTGATTGCCAAATTGCCAGGTGATCCCAATCTACCACAAAATGACAGATGATAGGGTTCTCCAGGACACAATGGATATGCTTCAGAAAGCAAATGAAAAAAACCTAACAAAAGGTTTGTGCAATAATAACCAAATGGACAGCTGAAGTTACCATGGCAGATGGTAAGTGTGAGAGTGCTAGAAAATCCTCAAGAGTTTCCATGAGCAGAAACTTTATCCCAGAGCTTTAGACAGATTTTTTTAACTCCTGTGATCAGATGGCAAGGTCTGTGGAGAGTAAGGGCTTTGATCTGTCTTCATGATCACGAGTTTTCAGAACAACTTTGATTTGCTCATACAGCGATGTTGCTGAGAAGAAAATGGCCTACCAGCTTTTGTTCTGAGTGAATTTGTTTTGAGGACAGACCGCTTCTTATCCAGATATATAGTCCAGACTGGTGGCAATGGCATTTATAACAGTGTTCAGATCTGCCAGGATGAGACAGATTCACCTATCCAATCACAGATGGTAGAAAATATGACTCACAGATGCTGCTGTGTGAGAGCTTGGCTTCAGCAAGGATTCGGGAGCACTTGCAAAAATGGATTTTATTAGCTACCATGTATTTTTCCAAAGGCTGATTTACTGTTTGCTAGAAGGAAAATGAAAAGGGAAAAAATGAGACCCTTTCTCTTAAAGAAAAATTACATTTTTGATTATGAGGAGACTCAGTAGCTCATGACTGTGTTTTGTCAGACAGAGAATTTGTCGTATTTGCAAGATCTGAGTCAAGACTCCTTCAGTGCATCTGGTGTTTCCCAAGGAGTGAATGTACTGAACTTAAGGAGTTCTAGCAGGTGGGAGTGGTGGCTGGGGAGAGGGAAAGCTGAGCTTCCTGCGGGTGGAAGGGGGAGAGCAGCGAGCCTTTTAGAAGTGCTGTTAGTGGTATACCAGTGGCATTTCTCAGGGCAAATCTCTTTTAGGACAAGCTGCTAATGACTGGCAGAAGTGAAAAATAATTGAACCTCGGTGTTTTGTTCTGAAAGCTAGCATTGTGGTGTAGAGTTCTGCTTCAGAGCTAGATTCCAGCAGTGGTTTTGCTGAGGACAGGCCAGCACTGCGATGGGTGTAGGAGGGAGCTCCAGGTGTCCTGCATCCTAGAGCTCATCATGGTACTGTAGGTCACTCAGGTTATCTTATGGGCTTTCTTTTGCCTGCCTTCCTCCTGGCTGCCTGGCAGAAGTAAGGCATGAATAGTACCTGCTGCCAGTGACAGCTGCTGTTATACAATTCCCCTTCTGTCCAGAAAAGGGCAGAGTAATGCAGGAAAAATTACTCCAGGAGGTATCCAAGGAAGAGCTCCACTGTTTGCTGTATCTCTACCTTTAGTTTTTTCTAATAACCATCTGTCAAAAAAGGGTTACCAAGTTGCAAGTGAACTAAAATATTGATCTGCAGTAGTGCAAGGTCAGGTACAAATGAAACATGTACAAGAGCAAGGAGAAGTGATGTGATCACATTGCTAATGTGATATGAATAGGAAGTTATTTATTTTGATTCTGTGAGTGGATTATCAGTATTACTGCTTTTAATAATATCCTTTCACTCTTTTGCTTCTGGCATTGCTGTACCTGTTTGATTAATATTACCAAGTGTTGGTAAAATCTGAATCCAATGCAACTTTATTTTCAATATGAAGATAGTCCATACAAATATGGAAGACATTGTGCTGCTCACCTATCCTTGCTAAAATGTGCACTATTTTCATTAGAAAGATAAAATATTTTGAGTTTGGTTTTTTTTTTTCAAGGAACCTTTTTGGCTTAGGTGAGCAGAGACATTTCTGTCTCTCTGAAAGATGCTTTCACATAGCTTTTAATTTGTTAAATGTATATTTTTAGCTGAAGTTAATTGTCTTCACCTCCTCTTCGGGGGTGGGGAATGAGGAAGGGAGGGACATGTTTCAGAACACTAATTTTTCTGACCCAAATCTTACCCAGGATAGGTAGGATGAATTGTGTTTTAAAGGCTTTTGTCCCTGCCCACTGGCTACTGAGAAAGGCTAAACACATAATAGTTCAACAGCCAACTTCTGTAAAATAAACTACATCAGTTAAAAAGGAAGACCAAAGACCAACTAATATATGCCAATACAATAAATTCCCTAGCCATTTAAGAGGGAGTAAAAGAAATTTGAGTTAAGGTGTCAACATTTCATCTAAATCCAAATTCTCTATGGACTTGATTCCCCATTGTTTTCTCTTCCATGTCTCTACCCATATTAGGAGTAGTACTAGGTATGTTTCACCCAGTGCCTGTTTGCAGGCATTAGAAAAGAGATTTAAAAACCCATGGGCTATTTTAACAAAGGCTAACCTGTTCCTTTTCAGCTTTGATTGCCACTTGATAAACAGCTAAAAGGTCAGACATAGTTCCGTTTTCCCAAAGAAGACAAGGGACCAAGCTGGTCTGAGAATCTTTGCTTAATGCCTGCCTTCATTTTAGCTTAATGAAGAAACACATTTCAACAGTCTTCCTCCCCCTGCACAGTGCACCAAGGCACCTTTTCCTTGCAAAGTTCTTGCCAAATCATCCAGTAATAAGACAAGAAAGCTGCACCCTCCCCCTTGACCTGCCCTCTCCATACATGCCTGTGCTGTCTCTCCTGAGATGAGTTTACTGCTTCATTGCTGCCACAAACACGTGGAAAGCATCACGTTCCTTTATGGCAATGGTAGCTACATGGATTTACATAACTGGTCTCAGGAAATGAAAATAATCTGTTGGGTCCTTTAGCTCATTCTGATTCCTAGCCTTTATTTTACTCAGTTTATTCCAAATTTTCTATAAAATAAACCAGCAGATTAGCAAAAAGTGGTGCACAATGTTGCCGAAACATCTTTCAAAATAGAAAATTTATCACACCAAGCAATATGAAAACCAGACCTTGTAACGTTCTTCTTACATTATTTCAAATTTTTGTCATTTTTATCATTTCCTTCAGCTTGATAAGAATGAAATGCAAATACAATTTATTCTACACCGGAATAATAACTTTGCCCCTATTAAGATTAGCAGACATTTCTGGCTTTTTAATGCATTTTCAAAATCCTAATAATTTCATCAAATTGGACTGAAATAATCACAACTTTATTAAGCTTCTCAGGCTTAATATTTTGGAATATTTCATTTGAATTAAGTCAACTGTTTCCCAGAATGAAAACTTGGGAAAAAATATGTGGAATTGTCCATGTTAAAGCAATTTGGCAATAACTTTTGACTATTGGATGAGTGTTCTTAGTAATAGAGATAGATATTAATTAAGAAACCATGATCATAGACTCAAGAGCACTGAAATAAAATTAATGTAAGCCTGATATTTTAACATGCTTACCACTTTGCAACTGAAATAATGTAATTGAAGTGTATTTTTCTGTGTTGCTATGTGTACAACAGTAGAAATGACATAGGGATTGCATGCAGTTATAAAAAACTCTAATACATGGTTTTGATTGTTATTTTTATCAGCAACTCTTGTTTTTCTTTTTTGAATCTAAACCCCAAGCAAAATTAAAAGCATGTTTTACACTGGATGTACATTAAAGCCTCTGACCTTTGTAATCCAGAAAAAATACATCACTCCTTCCTGCTCCCTGGATAACAGGGGCAAATATTAAACACATAGACACAGAAAACCTCCAAAATAAACTTTTGATGGCTTCTTTGTTTTCCACATCCAAGAAGGTTATGAAAGAGTGAGCACTAAATCTTAGTGAATACTACCTCAATGCCTGTTACTCTGAGAGATAGATGAACATTTTCCACATTTGCATACATAAACACAGTAGTGGCTCCCTAGAATATATTTTTCTCATTTTACAGGAGTTAATATTAAGCCTGGGCTTCAATGTAAATGTTTAAGAGTCCTCCCAAAGTCTTTTTAGAAGTTGGAAAGCACTTCAGATACTTTTAATAACCATGAAATGAACTAAAATAATTTGTCTTGCTTTCATCTTACTATATTTCTTTTCTTTGTTCATTGTTAAAAACCTTTATTATTAGCAACCTGTGTTTTTCTCCCTATATAGGAATAAAGCTGTACAGGGTCTATCTGTGGCTCATGGGAATCTCCCTGCTTCTTTTTTCTTTTTTTCTTTTTTTTTTTTTTTCTCTCCAGATCATTAAAGACCAGAAGCTACTGGGGATAGTTGGAGGGATGCTACTGATTGATCTTTGCATCCTGATTTGCTGGCAGGTTGTGGATCCTTTGAGGAGGACAGTGGAAAAGTATAACATGGAGGTATGTCCTCAAGCCCAAGTAATACTTATGGTTGCATATCAGTATCTACAGCTTTCCATAAGATTAAGCTAAAGATGCATTAGGTGAAATGAAAGCAAGTAATGTATTTTGGGGGAGGAAGAGTTTCAGTTTTTAAAACCAAATAGAGAAGAAACAACTGCAACCAAAAGAAACTGTGTATGTAGTTGGAGGTGCCACATTTCTGTCACTTGTGAGACATTTTTGTTTGTAAGGGTTGTAAACACAGGAGAGTCCTCTGCTAAGACTCTCTATTAGAGTCTGTTGCAATAAATAATAGATTATCAGAACCCATTAGTGGATTTCAGTAAGAGCTCATTCAAGATAAGTGCAGGAGAGGTCACTGCTTAGACTGCATTCTTTGTGGAGGTGGTCAGGAATTATGTTACATACTGTTATATTTATTTGCAGTAATTTTATGTGCGTGCACCCATACTGATTGTTCCTCTTTTAATGGTATTCCCAGAAAGGTCACATGAGCAATTTTGATAGGCAGGAGGTAATAGCTTAATGCCAGTTGTACACACTTTCCAACACTCTGGTTGATTTCTAGAAGTGGAGCTTAAGTTTTCCTGACAAACTCACAGCAGGAAACATGGCAGCAACAATTCATACCTAGGAAAAAAAAATCTATCTGTATGTAGATTTTGCATTGTTTGAGAGTTTATTGCCTCCAACATGGAAACTGGTGATATCTGAAAACTAGATGATATGAGGACAATCTAAAAGTGCTAGTCTCTTCTCCAGTACTTGGCAATCACTTGGCAATTTAAGAAAAAGAACAGTAGTTTTCTCTTCTGATGTTAATATTTGCAAGAAAATATATAGCATTTTACTCCACTTTCACTTTGTTCTAACTTTGCAGTGTAGCTTTGGAATTTTGTTAGGAGATTTTACCTTTTTAGTATAATTTGTACAAAATACCCAAGAAAAATGCCTCTTAAACTGCAAGTGATTCCTTTGAAGAATTCATTTTAGAGTCTGAAAAGGTTTGTCTCAGTCATTCCTTAGAGTTTAAAAGACTTCCCAGCTAATACAGTTGTCAATAAATAGAAAACATAACTGAAATTTGTCCTCTGGAAACACTTCTGGCCTATGTCTGTATAGCTTGAAGCCATAGCAGCTTGCTGAGAGCCTTGTTTACTTCATTTTGCTCCAATTGTATTGTAAGTGATATTTCAGTTGTCAGTATTGTTAACATTTTGTCTGCTCATCTAAACTCAAACATATTATGACAAATAGTCATAAAATCAAATTAAAATAATCTCAGGTAGAAGAAATTTTACTTTTTACTTTAGTTTAAATCAGATCTTATCTAGTCTTAGTAGATGTACTTGAGTATAATGTCCATAGACAGCAGCAATAACTGGGAAGTTAAACCATAAATACCATATATTTGCAAAACAGTGTATGCTGTAGTTTTGAATTACTGCAATTTCCATCTGAACTTTTCAGTGTATATTCTTTGATCAATGTATAATTCTAAAAACTTAGTGTGCTTTTTCCACATTTGGGGCTTTCCAGACTTGGGGCTGTACAACAGTTGCCTGAACTTTGCGTTAGAACTGAAATTCTCCTGGAATTATATAAGCCCATGCAAAGCAACATTCACCAAATGCACACTTGAAAATGTTTGATATTTTGATCCCTCAGCATAGAATTGACCTGAACTTACTGTTAGAGCTCTTAGCTATTACTGTAAGTTGTGCAGAATATTTTTCAAACTAATGGACTTGGGGTGGGAAGGAAATAAAAGTATCGTTGTAGCAAATACAGTCATTAAACTATTGTATGTGTATAAAGTGTGTTACTATAAAAGCAGTGAGGTGAATTGCAATTTGCTTTGCTGAATCACACCTCTTCAGGTCTCAAATCTCCTGTGTAAACGTATTTATGTATTGTCTTTGCTGCTATTCTTATTGTTGTTGCTGTTGTTATTATTATGTTCTTTTGTAACTTTTAGGTTTTTAAAGTGTAATGGTGAATTCTTTAGTTGAGTTTGATTGAGCATATATTATCTTTTCTGTGTTTGAAAAATACTTGCCACATAGTAAACACTACTGGTGACAAGTTTCTGTTTAATTTCAGGAATATTTTGTAGTGGATATTTCTGGTCCCACTTGATTCTGTGAAATTACTTTAAAGGGATTATTTCTGTCAGTTAATGTTAATCCAAGAGATAAAGATTTAACCAAATGTAGGCTCCAAAGTCATGAATGCAATCAGTCATCCTAGCTAATGAACCATTTGAGTTCTGTTTAGGAATACTCATCAGCTTCCTACGTGCTAGTTCTGCATTTGGCTTCTATCAGGTGGCCCTCTGTTAGTTGTGTCTTCATAAACACATCAATCAAAGGAACCAAGACAAGAAGCCTGAAGACTGGATAATGTCCTGTGATGTTCACTATTATTCACAAAATAGTTCATTTTAATGAAGGAACAGCAGTAAATTTTCAAGATGTTTTTAAAAGACTTCTCAAACCCAGAACTTGAAAATCCAGGCTCCTTTTCGGGAGTTGTTTGCAAAGTCCATGCAGTCCTATAATTTGAGGATAGGCAGTCTAAATCTAAAAACACAAAGGGAAGCTGAAGGCATTTCTTGAGACTCTTTGGTCATTACAGAAGGCAGAAATCATATCAGACGTTGGGTGTGCCAGTTTTCAGACCGGTTTCTGGCATCCTGACCCCACAGGTGTGGCTTCTTTAGGAAAAGCCCGTCCATAGCTGCCATAAGACGCCATGTTCAAAGTTTTAATGATGGAACCATAAGGCACCCAGATCCTCCAGTCATCGGCAGGGGAAGTAGTTTATGGTATATGAGCAATAAAGTTGCTGGATAAAAGCAAAGATATTAAAGACCAAGGCAGGGACGATGTTAAAACTTCCCTAACTGCATGCTGATCTCCAGAAGAACCATAACAGTGTCTTTATGTACATTTCCTAAGAGTGCTGTAGGCTTGATTTTCACATAATGGAAAAGCATGTGATGACACAAAAGGCTTCTCAACTTCAAGCAGCAGTGTGAAAAAAAAAAGGGGGGGAATTAATCCATAATCTCTATTCATCTGTTTTCCTAGTTGCATTGGCTGTTACATTTCTCCTTTTGCTAATTTTTCAGACCAGTGGAGAGACCTATCCCTTTCTTTCTCACTAAGTTCTTCCTAGGCTGAAATAGGAATTTGCTTTTTTCATTATGATTCACTTTTTTTGTCATAATCAAAATGCTTTGCAATTATGCTCAGATCTGAGCTAGGCTCCTGCCAGACTAAGTTTCTCCTAGTCTTGTGAACTGGAGTGCATCCTTCCTGCACTGTTTCACTGGCTGGGCTCTTGGGCTCTACTGCCCATGAGAAATTAAAGTGCTCCTGTGGTTGCAGCTGTAGAAGAGTTTTGCAAGGCTCTTCCTGTTTTTGCTTTTTGATCTACTTTCATAAGAAGGCACTGTTTATATTTATTATGCTCAATGTGATTTTTTTTTCCTACTACCTAACAAACTTTGTCTGTTTCACACAAATCTGACAAATTTGAGCAGATAACATCTCATAAGGATGTAGGACCACAACAGATTTGCTGGAAACGGCCAGCTGTGTGGGAGAGAGGTTCTGGTAGTGTCTCCTCTAAGAGAAGGGTCACAGAGTGAGTTTATCCCTTTATCTAAAAACAGATATTTTAAATGACCTGCTATAGGGGAGCTTCACTGTTTGCCGAAGAGAATCCAGCCACAAAATAAAAAATACTTAGAAAACCAACTCACTCTAATTTCACTTGCTCAGCTGCATTGGAATTAAACCACAGTCTGAAATAGCAAAATCCTTCAGAAAGTGGAGTCTGTGCAATAGCCATATCATAATTCAATTATGTGCTTAGTACAGTTGAAAGGATCCATGTGTACACATGCACTCACACTCACCTCTTGCTTGTAATTAGCTCAGCTAGTCAGAGCATGGCACTAATAATGCCAAGGCCATGTGTTCAGTCTCTGTACAGTCCATTCACTTAAGAGCTGGACTCAGTAATTCTCATGGGTCCCTTCCAACTCAGAGTATTCTGTGATTCTATGGTGCAGTAACTCTTTTACTCTAGAGCTCAGCTTGAAAGCCTCTGACTGGCTTGTCTTCTCCCAACATAAATATCTATGAAACAGATTAGATCTCCATGGCCTTGGAAAGCAGACAGTGATAGATTTAATAAATAATAACTTTTAGAGGAAATGGACTACCTTTTATAATTCCCAAGATAAAAAGATCTTGCATTAGTGTTAGATTCAATGAAAGTAGTATCTTGCATACTGGATGCCAATATTTTTTGTAAAATTTTAAAATGTTTAACCACGGCAGCAACTTTTGCATTCCTTGATGTCTTAGTACCAACTAAGTAGTTATTTCTGTGATGTTTTCTCTTATGCATTCTTTTATAACACTATCAATATTTAAAAATAAACTTCATTCTGGTATCTGGAATACCAGTATTTAAGGTTTCACCCTAATTTGTCCTGGTATGGTAATAAATGTGAAATAGAGGAAAAAATCTGAACGAGATACCATTTTAGAAGACACAGAAGAGAAAAAGTGATCAATGAGCATGTCCTCTTTGGGCTTCTAGCATCGATATAAACATAAAATGCAGAAACCAATATGAGGAAACCTTATATGAGGATGTTGCAATAACAAAAATACCAGTATGCAGGAAAGATTAGTAGGCCATGCCAGTGTTAAGAGTAGTGCAGTATGTTAAAGAAAAGTCAATTAATATTACCAAATTAATAATTTCAGTGAATGAGACAGAATTCCTATGTATTTCAAATGTATAACAATGCTGCCAGACATATTACTTACACAAGGTAAGCTTTGCCTGATCTGTCGAGGGACTCATAAACATGGCAAAATGAAAAAAAGGCTATTTAAACTGGACAAATGTGCTGCTCAGACTAACTCATTTGTAATTCAACAGATTAGAGAACCCACAGAGAGAGAATTAACCCTTTGTTTAATTCTGAATAGCACACAGAATCTTTTCCAAAATCTTGCTATCTGAAAGAGTTTTCCATACAAATAAATAATTTAGTTTTGATAACTTTGAAGAAGCAACAACCAAAAAAGGTCTGTAGAGCAGTACTCACCTTCAGAAAGCAGAAGAACATTAAATTGAGGAAGCCTCTTAAACAAAGTCTAAAGAGAAAACTGCAGAGAGTTAAATCTTTGCAGATGGTTTAGGGAGTATAAGAACTTCATATGTGAGACACAGTAAATTCATGCCACACATCAAGTAAAAAGAAAAGACTCAGCATGACAAAACAGCAGGAAGACATTCTTCAAAGAAATAAAATTATATCCAAATGGGGAAATAATGTCTGATAAGTTAAATGTAGAAGACAATAAAGCAGTCTAAAAAAGCATTTTACAATGAATGAAAAAAGAATAATAGATCTTTCTGTAAATACCAGTAGAAGCAAGTTTGCCACGGAATCTTGGGAATAATATTTGAGCAGAATAGAAGATCATTACTTGCAGAAAATAAGGCTATGTAGAATGATTAAATGATTGCTTTGCTGCTTTGATCAGCAAAATTCTTAGTGGAAGGATTAGTGGAGATTGCTGTGCTAGAACCCTTTTGATGAACTCATTGAGGAGTGACTGGAGTTGCTGGTAGGAATAGGGAAACTGATCAGAAATAAATCAGTGGAAAAATATTCTATTCTCCCAAGTTTTCTATAGCAATTTAAAAGAATAATTGTCAAACTACTGCCAACAGTATGTAATCATTAGCTCAGAACTGCTTTGATATCTGAGCAAAATGGTGCAAATATCTTGCCATGTTTTCAAGACGGAGTAGAAACCTTAAACTTGTACGTTAATGTAGTAGGCCAACTTATAAAAATTATAATCAGGAGTAGGATTAGAAATTGATATGCTACACTGAGGAGGAGTTGACATTGTACTTGTGAAGGAATAAGTCATTAAAACTTAGTGAAGTCCTTTGAAGAAGCCAGCAGACATGAATAGAAGCTGACACATCCAGCTAGGTCTCAAAAAAAGGACTCATCAATTTCTTTCATCAGAAGCTCTCACAGAAAGGAAATAGACATGAAATAAGAGAGAGGCCCTCAAATGAGTATGAAGTTCTTTAGAATAAGGAAATAGAACTCAGAAATAAATAAAAATTCATTTTCAAATAAGGACATGTGTCGCCAGCAGAGTCCTTCAGGCAAGTCCCAGTCTTTCTGCTGGTACCTGTATTGTTCAGTGGGAGAGGTTATATCAAGTTATTTCAGAAAATATGAATGTGGGCTGACTGTGAAGAATTCAGGACAGACATTGAGAAGCTTAACATAAAGTGAAATGCTCTTTCCTTATAGCAGCTGCAGCAGTAAAAATAAATGTTGTCTTGTTTGTGATGTAAACTCTTTCTGATATAGAGAAAGATGGAATTAGAGATTTAAGTTCAGCTAGAGGAAACTCATAAATAGTCTAAATAGAGTACATCTTACATATTTCTGAATAAGACAGAAAAGCCTGGCTTAAAACAATTACAACTGCCTAAAGTTTTCATTTAAATAACTAACTTAGAACAAAATCAGCACCCACATACGTTGAGTATATCCTCAATAGATGAATGTAAGCACAACAGGACTGGAGGAATAAATATTGTTCCTGGGTATCTGATTTGTCTTTTCTGTGGGACTGCTCCTAGAACCTGAAGAAATTAATACTACAGAACTGTTATTTGGACTTGTACATGAATTTATATAGGTATACAAGTCTAAAAGTTTCTCACAATAGTAATGAAAGGTCAATGGTAAGTGGGAGTTGTGTAAAAATAACTGAGATGGAATGTAAAGAATACTCAGGAAGGAGTGCATATATTATGTGTGAAATTCCAACGTGAGCATGGAGCTATACCCTGATGGACTAGTTAACTAAGAGCTGTGGCCATCAAATATAAAACATTTCCTTAGGACAGACTTTTGTCTTTTAAAATTGCTTTGTCCCTACATTTTTTCAATGAAAGTTATGTGAAAATTTGGATTCAACTGCACAGATGTAGATATTTTTCTTTAACATCCATTTTCATTGATAACACTGCTATTGAAGGGAATGGAAAATACCTTGGTCCCAAATTATTCACAGAGGAGTGTGGGGTGGGCTGGGGGTGGGGGAAGGTGTTAGTATTCACAGGATAACATGGGAGTTACATAGGTGTGGAATTGGTGAAGATGTCTGGTTCAAATTCATGTGCTCAAGCAGATTTTTGTGAATTCTTTGACATTTTGAAAAAATCAGATCACATTCTTTTCTCTTTCTGCATATGTATATATGTATATATGCAGAAAGAGATGTGTTTATAGGGTTTTGTTTACACTGTGCTGTTCAGTCAGCTAACAGCTGGATTGGAGAGAACTTTGTCAAATGTGCAACGTGAAATGAAGAATTTAATTGGCTGAAGTAGTTTCTGGGGGTGTTCAGCCTAATGCAGGTCAGAGCTTGTTAGTCAATTTGTTCTCTAAATATCGTTACGCCCATCTGTTTCCCCTACTATTTTTTAAATAAATTTAATTTCTTTCCTTCCAATTTGAAATATTACAGACTGTGGGAGCCAAATGTCTCCTGAAATCTGCAGCCTGATTTCAAGCTTTGCCATTGTAGCTCTCAGCAGGCGGCCCCCCAGGGGTAGCTGAAACTGAGAACTCTTACTTGCATCTGCTGGGACACTCTGGTGGCTGGCAGATGCTCCAGAGAGAAGGAAAATGAATGGCCATTAAAGTCATCTCAAAACCTTCCACCGGCCCAGAGGATCTAGCCCAGGTCCAAGGAAAGAGTAAATACTAAAGAATAAAAGCTGGTTTACTTCTCTCTTTCATTTGACATCAGTTTCCAAGGAAACAGAACAAAACGTGAGAGCTGGGAGCCAGCAGCTGAGATTGACTCAGCTGGTGGCTAGTCCTGCTTCTGTTCCCATGGAAACATGTATCAAATTGGCAAAAATAAGGAAATAGGGCAGGGTCAGTTCCAAAATGGCAGGATGAATGGCTGCTGCTAAACAACAGCTACTTAACAAGATGAGGCTTGCAGGTACTTATTCCTCTTCAATAAACAATTCCAGTTTTAGTTCTGCCTCCCAAAAAAACAGTACTTCCCTACCTCAGGAATGTAGGAATCACTGTCATTGGCCAGACTTGTAACTTCTCTTGTCCAGCACCTCATTTAAAACAATGACAGGCCCAAATACTTTCAGAGGTGGACACCAGAAATGTGCAGTGCACATCTGAAAGTTCATCTGTCACACTTGAAAATTTCAGCTGTGATTCATAATGAGCAGTAACTTGAAATGAGCAGTTGTGTATAGCTCATAACTCTTATATTCTCACTGACTGAACACTTTTGGTACTCCCATAAATGTCAGGGGGTTTCCACTCTTGCAAACTTTGCACAGATCAATGTAATTGCTAACTAGACGCAGTGTGAAGAACTTTCTTTCTCAGTTTTGGAAATGTTGCTTTTCAGCCTCATTGAACATATATTACTTTTCTTTTAGGGAAAAAGAAGAGAATTGAGTCTTCCACTTTCCTTTGGCAGCACCAAGCATTGCTATGCATCTGTGTGTTTACAACCTTATTTTCCTCTTTTTTCTTTGGTAGACAGTCCCAGTTTTATTAAGCTCTTTTTCATGTGCCATATAAACTCTAAAGCATCCTTTTTAGTTAGGGTGACTAATATTGCATATTTTAGAAGATCTGTGTAATGTGTTTTATCTATTATTCATCCTCTTCCATATATTTAGTGTATTATTTTTCACTGTTGTGCACCATTGAACAAAATTTTGGACTTCACTGTCAAAGCTATTCCCAGATCATTTCCATGAACTAATTACAACTTGGAGAAAATGTATAAGTATTTCCACAGTTTTTACAGTGGCATTACATCTACTGAAATCAAATTCCACTTGTCATCATATGGCCCATTCTGTTACTCTCCTCACACATTTTTAGACTCAATTAATCTTGGTGCTTTTGTCTAGGTATTTTCATGCTTGTGCTGTTGGGCAACACTCACTTTAGTATGGAATTATGGTTCCTAGAGTGGAAGTGTTATTCTGGAATATGTAAGCATGATAGTGGAGAGGTTTTGTTGTATAATTATTGTTACTTGTGCTACAGTTATGTAGTCACATTTCTGGCCTGTCACTGCTACTTCGCAGTAGCTGCTCCAGTTCTGAGGGCTCTGCTGCCCGAAGTACCCAACAGGACCCATCCTTTCAACTGCATCTGGAAATCCAAACTGTTTTTCCCCCCTTGAGATTCTAAGGCATAATCCCTAGTCCTCAGTGAATAAGTCTATTGGAGGAAAGGAAATCAGATTTCAGGTATCTAACTCCAACAAGTCAATACATCCACACGGACCTAAGGAGCCATCTACCACTTATGACAGCAACACTGCTGAGGGTGCTCTGTGAGACCACCAGTGAATGATTCACCACCTAACCATCATTAAAAGCAGCAGACACATCATCTGTCAGGGATATCTGGCTGCTTCACACAGAAGGCACTGTGACGGTTTTATTCATTCACTGAGGAGGCTCAGTGTGTTGTAAACCCAGTGGCACTTTTTCACTTTAAACTTCAAATACATAGAATACAATCATTCAGATTTATTTCTCTGAAAACTGAAGCCTGAGCCAAACTTAACACTGATTTTTTTGCTCCTTTATGAGACTACAGTGTTGGAATAGGACACTGATATTTTTTAGCAGTAAGGAACTGCCTACCAAATAGAAACATAGCTGGCTTTAAGATATTTCAGCATTTGTTAAGCAGTACCACATTAGCAAGGTCATAGAAGGTCACATGCATACCTTCTTTATTCAGACATGTCTCTATGAGATCTCTGGATGCATTTTTACTTGAACTTCATATTGAGTGTCAGTGATTTTAGTTGTTAATATTATAAGTGAAAAAGGACAAGAAAACTCTTCTCTCCATCGGTCACCAAAACCTGATGAGGAAAAACTTCCAGAAAACAGTATAGTAATGGATTAATCTTTCTTGCTGCATTTTATCCTGGGTACTCAATGTTCAACCCTTTCTAGTATTGTAGCATCTGTCTTGTTTTCTGGAAGAAATCACCATCACCTAGTGATGGTGATTATATAAAGACATATGGTGACTATATAAAGAAAGACAGACTTTAATGCTTATGCCCAAAACCAGATGCTGATATGGGTAAAAAAGAACCATAATGAATTACTCCACAAATACGCTATGGCTGCAATAGAGACCAGTAAAATCTTTCCACCAGACATCTCTGAAAATAGAGAATTCTGCATTAAAATAGCTTTTTAGGATAGCAAACTAGCTAATGTCATTAATACTTCTTTGAGGGAAGAATATTCCCTTGTTCCTTCAAATGTTTAAACAGGCTGATTCTGAAAAGAAACAATCTGGATATCCTGGTGCTTCTTTAAAACCATTCTTTCAATCATAAGCAACTTTATGGAGAAGGCAAGCCTCAAGTTTATATTATAGGTAATTATAGGTAGTATCCTTTGCCTAGAATGTCTTGAGTTCTGGCCAACAAATTGTACTGGAACAGATTAATGGCAGTGATTAGTCCTGTTGTCAATTTGGAAAAGCAAGCCCTGAGTCACCTGCCACAAGATCTTAATGCAGTGCTTGACCGTGAAGTAATGCTCTCTCACTCAAAGGAGCACCTTGGCTTTGCATTAAAACCACTTCAGTGCTGCTCAAACTTGATAGGAGCTGATGTACTTTTCCTTGGAGGTGAAGTGCCAGGTGGAGCACTTCTGTTTGTAAGCATTCCCAGGGAGACAGGGAGAGCTGGCTGGACATCAAGGGCACACACACAGGCCATAAGCAGATGGCAGAGTGCTGCAGACTTTACCCAGACTTTGTGCTAGTGGGCAGAGGGCCTGAGGAAGAGCTTCCTTGAACAAAGCCATCCTCTTTATGGCTATGCATTACGGGTCATTTCCCTTCTGTGTTTATTCCTCATTGTTAATACGTTCTCTTACAGAGCAGCACCTGTGAGCCATGGGCTGTGTTTGTGCCCAAACCTTGAAAACTCTGTCCTTCCCTAGCACAGCAATGCAGCCATATTTTGAAAACTATTTTTTTAAAAAGTGCTAGTACCAGCACAGGACATTTTCTGCAAGTGCCTTGGGCCATTCTCTGTTGGAGTTTCCCATATGGTAGTAAATCAAAGCCTTTATATGATTATATTTAGGGTATGTGAAATTGTTTTGCTTTAGAGGGTAAAATTGTTTCTTCTCTGATAAGCATACTCTAAAATTTAAATGTATATTCCGTATGCAAGTGAGAAAAAACTTTTCTCTGGCTCTGGCAAACACTAGAATGAACTTTCCTATAAAAATTCCAGATTTTCACAAATCTCAGCTGTGCAAAAGCAAAGATTGTTTCTCAATTAGCTGTCTCCTGCATTAATAGCCAGAAGAATGTGTTTATGCCTATGCATTTTTATTTTAAAATACCCTCCTGTAAAAACTTCTCTCCCTAGATAAAGGAGAAGAAACACATAACAGCTATTAACCACATTATTAATGGGGCCAAAATGCATTAGCGATACTTCGGTTGCATACGTCTTTTTTAAAGCTATAAAATAGATGGCATCTTGCTTTTTCAAGACCTGAATCACCCTGAAGTCTACTTTCCAAACTGTCTTTGTTCTTAGACCTTCAGCAGGTCTATTCTGGGAAGTGCATTCCCTCCTTCCATGCTTCTCTACCCTCCTATAATGCTTTCTCCTGCCTGTCTCCATGAGCTGTCACGCTTAACAAATCTTACCTCATGCTCACTTTCACTACCATAATGTGCAGGTCGTTCATAAAACTGGCTGTGTGAAAGGACAGCAAACTTGTGGCTTAGGCCAGCTCAGCTTTAGATCACTACCCACTCTTGAGCAGCTATTAAAGACTGGTGATGACCTCACTGCAGGTGACCATCGGTCAGAAGTAAGAAGAAAAAGTAAAAAATGGACGCAGATTGGACAATTTCCCAAGAGAGGTACTCACTTCTATTTTTGTTACGAATGCTAAGACTACTCAAATCCAATTATTATTATTTTTTTTCTTTAAAGAAAGAGTTATGAATCAACCATAAGCTACACAGGTTGGTATGGACATACTTCTGGGCACCCAGTGTAAAGCTTCCCAGGAAGACCTGATTTAATGGTTTGTAGTTAAGACTAAAAAATAAATGCTTACTAATTAGCTATGTGGAAGTGGAGCGAGTTCCTAGTGTATGAGGGTGCCTCATAAAGGGAGAGGCCCAATCTGTTGTCATCATTACTTCTCACTTTAACAGCAATGTAATAGATCCATTTTTTTTTATTTTTGGGTACATTTAAAAAAAACAACTTACTATTGCCTTTTGTTTTGTTCTTGAAAACTTGTATTAGCCATCCTATTTTTTCTCATGTAATTTCTGCTATAATATATAACTTCCTTATTATGACTGTGTTGTAAAGGACTCCTGGTTATCTCAAATAACATTTTGGATTTTAGTTATTGGTATAGTTATTTCTTTAGAATTACAATTTTCTTCAACACTTTCCATTGATTCTGAGCTGTTTCTGTTGCTTAATTATGAAGCATCTATGATCTGAGTAAGAATTTTAGAGATCCAAGAATCTTTCTAAGCAGTTGATAATTCCTTTATCACTTTATATCAGATTAGAGTTTACAAAGCAAAAATCCTCATTTTATGGAAATATTCTGCTTACAATTTAAAATTATGCTATCTGCTTTTTTCATCAACAAATGAAATATTGTGTAATTCTTACCAGTGTGGAAAAGTCTCTTCTAATCTGTTCAGAATTAGGTACTTGAAAAGGCATATATTTGTGAAAAAATGCTTCTCTAAATATTTATATTTAATATGTTGCATATAGATGTACATGTATATCTATGAATGTGTGTTAATCTGAACATATATTCAGTATCTTGACTGTTGATATTTCAGTTCTGGTGTTTGGTCAGGGACATAATTGAAACAACCAATGGTTTGGATTCTGGTTGACAAAAACTGAATATTCCCTCTGTTACTTCTTTCTGTGTGCTGGTTACTTCCCTGCAGAAAAGGAATTTTTAATCTAACTGCTCTGATTGGTTCTTTCACATTTTGTGGGGCTGTTGCAAATAAAAGTGGAACAGTACACCTATATCCTAGATTTGTAGGGCTAATGATAGAAAGTTCCATTTACTACGGAATTTTCTGTTTACAATAATACCATTGAGCCAGCACAGAACTTTGTGCAGTGGATGAAAGCAAAATGAGTAGATCTTGCTTCCAAAATGGAGATACTCTTCAGCTTTGCTGTACAGGTTGAAGGCACACATCTTTAATGCTTTCACTGGGATCTAATCTTACAATAATGCTGTGAGCAGTTTAAACCAACATTTTTTTTTTCATATTTTTCATTTGTCTACATTAATACAGAAGAAAGAACAGCCAGTTAAAGCACTCTGAAGATACATTCAGGATGGAAATGTATGTGTGATGGCAAACCACCAAACAATATTATAAGAAATGGCATTATAAAGGAATTGCCTGGAATAAGATGGAAAAGTTCACTCTGGGAGCAATTTGGATATTTTTCCCCTCTTTTCCAGTGTTTGGAGTTTTTAAAATAAATTAATTAAATTTTAATTAATATGAAATGAGATCCATATCAGAAATTACCAAAGTAATTAGTTAAGCAGTTAAAATTATGAACTTTGACAAGTCATTTCCACAAGTCACTATGACACTGATTTCATAAATTGAAATGCTAAACAAGATGTCTGGTCTAAGGGAAAATGACATGACAGGTGAAGCTGCATATAAATAAATGCCAGGTGATGGTTAGATGGTTGATATAAGAGCACTTAGCTTTAAGAAAATATCCTCTTAATGCACAATAGGAGTCAAAAGAGAAACCAAGTGTAAGGAATGATAAGAAAAGAAGCAGGAGCCAAAATATAAAGCAATATTATGCCAGTGTTTAAATCCAGAGTGGAGTTATGCCTACACTGCATACAGCCCCAGCACAGTTCCTGACCTCTAGGAGTTGGGAAATGTCCAGAGCTATGCAGAGCCTTGAAAAGTATGGACTAGTCCCCATCCAAGGAGTAGGCTGGGATCACTTCTGTCTGGAAAACAGATAGATGAGGACAGGGAAGAATAAAATTTTCAGTGGCTTAGAAAATGTGATTAGAAGTGATCACACATAGTCATTTCCTATACAAGAGCTAAGAGGTGTGAAGTGGAAGTGGCAGGTTCAAAGAACAGACAACACATACTGTAGATGGTGAACTTTTCTGCAAAATTGTCCCTCTTAAAAGCATACATGGGATTAACGTCCCAACTGGGCACACTGGTGAAAGAAAAAGCTATCAGGTGTTAAATAAGCAGACGTCACCTCACTCTGAAGAAATCATTGTGTGACAGATGATAGAATATTCCAGAGAGTTGTTTCTTTATGCTTGGTCTTTTTCAGATTCTTCCCCAGGAGAGGCATGGTTTGGTAGGACTTGAGACAAGCATTGGGCTAGATAGATTTTTATGAATGCATCAGCTATAGAAAGAGGGGATACCCCCTGTATTTTTAAGTTCTCTTTGCATTTAATTTTATTTATATTCTTTATAACGCTTTCATAGAATAAAGAGAGCAATTCTGACAAACTGCAGATAATATTTCTGAACTTTGATGGAAGAATGTTAAGAATGTAATTCTGGACACCAGGTGTCCTTCATTCTTTTCCAAGTATGTCACAACATCATATTTTTAGAGCACTTGATATTTGTGCTATGATGAGAAAACATATTCTTCTAATATGTCATAAAGAAGAAGAGATATTCAGTGTTGACCCAATTTTTATTTAATTCATAGAAACTGACTCCTGAAGAAGAAACTGAGGTTAAGAAATTAAATATAGAATTGTAGAATCTTTGAAACTGGAGAGGATCTCTGAATATTTTCTGCTTAAAGCAGTCTCACTTATAGTGCATTGTTCAAGACCTTGTCTAATCATATTTTGAATATATTCAAGTGTGGACTCTCTACAACCTCTCTGGGCAACATGCCACTGTGTTCAACCACCCTCATCATCAAAAAAGCATGTTTTTTTCTCATGTTTAAATGGTACTTCCTGCATTTCAATTTGTGCCTTTTGTTTTTTCATTGAATACCACTGACAAAAAGTCTGGCTTCATCTAGAAATATATAGCTAAAAATTGATCATGAGTAAAGAGACACCGTGTGTAGGAGGGAGACTATGTTTCTAAGGCACTAGATCAGTTGAAGATCTAGAATTGTCTACTTTTGTGGGGGGTAATGATACAACTTGAATTTCAGAGTTTAACAATGATATGAAAGAGATTAGGTGATGTGAAGACAGGCCCCATGTTTCTGTGCTTAGGAATTGGTCCCCAGATTTTTACAAAGACCTTGTGAGGACTGCTTTCGTCCCTGTTATTTTCCAGTTAAAGGCTGGCTAGCTTCATCTGGATTTTGAGATATTTTTTCAGCTGCAAATGGCTAACACAAGAGAGAGAATACCACAGCTATCACTGCATCTCCTTTAAAATGGTTCATTTGCCTCAGGCTTTAGGATTTAGCTGTAATGAAGATGAAAGATTGATGGCTGACTGCTGACCTACTTTGAGGAAATGAAAGAGCAGGTGGCATGCTGCTGACTAGGAAAGTAAAAGACTGTACTAAATGCAGAGAAATAAAGCATGGCTGAATAAAGTCTCTTTTAGATCACAGCTTCTTTTCAGTAGCCCAATACAGAATAATACACATCTGGAAACCTCAAAACCTCTTTTATATCTCTGCGTGTGTAAATATATTTAACCTATTTGAAATAGTTATTTTCATTTTACATAAGAAGATTCTATCACTTACTGCTAGGGCTTTGAATCTATCCAACTGTCACAGCATATTGTAGAAACTAATAGGAAAAGCTAGATGAGGCAAATTACAAAAAATGTTAAGGCCTAAAGTGTGACAGATGTGTCAGTGGTTGAACAAACTGTTCTCCAAATTTTTTTTTACCTTTGGCAAAAGAGAGGCACGTTCATCTAAACTCAGAATTAAGGTGCTCCCACAACTGTGTGACAAAAGTGTTTAATCACTGTTGTGAACCAGCCCTTCAGAGAAGAGCTGCCACCTTTCAACTGGGAGCAGTGTGCTCTACTTTGTGTCAGAAACTACATGCATGAAACATGAGAAGGGACTAGAGGAAAACATTTTCAATTTCTTAGTAGCAGTCCTGTGTTTCAAGCCATCTAGTAACACATTGGTGAATACAGCTAATGTTGACCACCAAATATGTCTGCAACTTCTCATAACCAATAAGTTTATAGAGAATAAGCATGATTTTTAAGCTAATTGTTTTTATTAAAAAGCAGCTGTCTTCCATGTTTTGGAGCACGTACAGAAGAAAAGAGCTATATTGCCTATCTAATAGGAAAAGGACTGAGCTGCAAGCCCAGAGACTGAGTTGTAAGCGATCATACTCCCTTACAGCTTGCATTTCTGCACTTGCAACAGCCCTCATTGATAACTGCAGTGTCATGCTGACATCCTGAAATGAGAGGAAGTTTTACAAACTAAGCAGATCCCTCTGTACTCAGCTTCAGATGGCAACAGGACTCTAGGATGTAATTTAAGACATTCAATTCTCATTCCTTTGGAGAAGAGTCAAAGGGATGTGCCATTTTGAGAACATCAAAGGTGTGTAGCTCTGACTTTCCCCTCAGTAAATTATTATAAAGGTCCAAGTATGTGACAAAAGGCATCTTTGTGTGTCTTTACACTCTTTTTCTTTAATGTTGAGAGTTTTTAGTTTGTTCTTTGGGTGCAAGACATGGAAGATACCAAGCTATTAGGCTGTCAACTCTGTAACTATTCCCAAGAACTTTCCTAAAGTCTAGAAACACAAATCTGATTTTATCGTCTGATATTCAGCCCATATTCTAAAACAACTTATTAACTCATGGTTGTTTTTGTACTGTCTTCCTTTGTTCTGTATCTTTGAAGGAGGAGACAGCTAGAGGAAGTGGGCATTTACTATGTTGGTGTTATTCAAAGCTTGAGAGTGATTTAGAGGGATAAAGGGAGAAAAACATGCATGTGTGTATCATGGAATGTGTGAGTTTATGTGCCAAATCGGTTTTTTTTTTTCTTCCCAGCCTGTAAAACATTCTAGTTAGGAGAAAAATTACCTTGGTTTTGGTTTTTTTGGTTGTTTGGTTGTTTTGGGGTTTTTTGTTGGTTTTTTGTTTGTTTTTTTTCTGGTTTTTTGTGTTTTTGGTGGGACTAGACAGTTGCAAGAACTTTTTCCTTTGTGTACAAATAGTAATAAGCATTATGCATGTGTTTCCTGTAAAGGACAAAATTTAATTTCACAAATCTTTTTCTTCAAGAGAAGTCTGATTTCCGAGTTGCTGTATTAATACTTATGGGTGTGGTTGTCTAAGGGTGTAGGAATTGTGCCATCAAGACTTCATTTTCTCTGGTTTTGATCTATCTCACCGGGTGTCTGGTAGCTATTCATACAAGGCAAACTTGTTTGCTTGCTCTCCTAGAACCCACCTGATAGACTCTCTGTCATTTGTTTGCACCATATACAGATCACTGAGAACAAACCCTTACTGAAGCTTTGCATAAAAGCTCTAGAAAGGACAAAAAATTACTTTTATAATGTTAGGTTTAACTCACATAACAAATTTAAACCCAATACTAATATTTTAAAAATAATTTGATGCTTCAATGATTCAGAATTCTTTTAATCTTTCAGGAATAATAAGGCTGACTATAAACAATAGTCATATGGAAAAAGAAGTCCTTTTTCTGCTATTCTTGCTTGAAATAAAACATGAAAAATAGGAGTGAAGTTAAGGGTGACCTAAAGAAGAAAGGTGAGAGGAGTAGAAGATTATTCTTTTGAATCAGAGCCCCACAAACCAGCAAAGAAAGAAACCAAGGCAAAAAAAGTACATGTCTACTAGTGAAAATGCATGTGCCTGGGCATAACTAAGAAACATCTATAAAGAAAATACCAAGATAGTTCTTTTATTGCCATAAACACAGACTGCAAAGTGGTAACTGAATAGATTATTTTTAAAAGTTAATGAAGTATAGCAATTAAAATGGTGGGGCTTGGAGTGTTTTAAAAGTTAGGACTATTTTAGTGCAGTTTGTAAACATAAATTTAAAAGATTGCTATAGCCTTAAAAGATCTATTCAGAATATTCAATGGTGAAATGATGTTAGTATTCTTCTGTGTTAGAAATCATAGAATCTTGAAATCGTAGAACCAGAATGGTTTGGGTTGGAGGGGACTTTAAAGATCTTCTAATTCCAAAACCCTGCCATGGGGAAGGACATCTTTCACGACACTAGGTTTCTCAGAGCCCATATTTTCTCTAGATGACACAGATACATTTTTCCTTTTGTATAACATTAGAAGGAAATTTACTGCCATTGCTACTGAAAGATTTAAAAAATGTCTATCTCTAGTTGTGATTCGCATACAAAGCTGAGAGGATTAAAGTAAAGGTGAATCCTAAGATGGACATACTTTGTGGCATTTCTAAATTGATTTTGACCTAACTCATAGCCATTTAATTCACATCAGAACTTTTGTTGGTGTACAGTTATTAATGTGAAACATTTTTCTAGCTCTACAATTTTTTCATCGCTTTAACTGACATATTTTAACTTCTATAAATTAAGCCAGTGATGTTTATTATGCAGGCAAGTTACCACTTTCCAAGCTACCAGGTTACCTGTCACAAAAACATTCACGCTAGGTGGTACAAATTGAAGGATTGGAATCTTGTCTGTTAGGTATTTGAATACCTAGATTTGAGTCAATCAGTGTAGAGAGATAAAAAGTATAACTTGTGAAAAATTCGTTTTCTTTGGGATTCAGTTTTTACTTGATGTTGTCAATAGAATTATTAATCTATAAACAATTTGTGGGATTTATGATAGGAGTGGTCTGCAAAAAATAGTTTGGTAGTAACTTGATTACTATTTGCTCCCATTTTCAGTCTCAACACTCCTTTTTCTTTTCCTCCATGTTTTCCTAACTCTTTCAATGAACAGAACTGTAGCTTTTTCTCTTTGATGTATGTCCCTTTTGATTAGGAGATCATCAATTATTTAGATTGTTCCAAACCTTGCAGCCTAATACTTTGAACATAAGACTGAAAGTAGAACATTTTCAAGATCAGTGTTTAAAAATAGGTCATGTTTTTCGAGACCAGCCAATTCAGTGCTTGAAAATTTGGAAAATCTCCTGATTAACATTCAGTATTTGTTAACCTAATATGGACTTTTTTTAAAAACATTATCTGTATTATTTTTTCTATTTAGAAAAATCATCTAGCTTATATACAAATTTTAATGCCAGTTGTGTTATTAACAGTATCTGTTAAAAAACAAGAACAATGATATTCAAGGGGTTTTGCTGAAGGAAAAGAAGGTATTTTCTCAACTTCCCTTTAACAACCATTTTATACTGTTTGGTAACCTTATAAATTTATCAGTGTTGTTTTTCTATGATAATTATTTGGTGCATGTGCTTTATTCTTATTATTAATAGCAATAATAATATTTTGCATTTCTGAAGCACTTTTCATCTGCCGACCTCACTTCTTTTTGCAAACAGCTAATTAGACTTCAAAACACAGTAAGTGGTGCTATACCCACTTTTCTGCAGGGCAGTACTGGAGGGCAAACCATGCTGCCTCTCAGTAGGCAGTCCAGGATGCTAGAAGGGATGAGTAGGAACCCCCATGAATATGCATTGTGAATTAATAGGCCATGAGGCAAGTATTCCTACTTATTCCGACTAATTAGCTCATGGCCTGATAATGAAAAGGACAGAAATTTCAGACTGTTCCCTGCAACTGCGTGCTTAAAAGTTTTTCCCTTATATCATTCTATGGCAGTGAAATCATGACAACCACAGAGTCTTTCACAGTAGTTTCATATACCACAGAGAAGTTCAAACTAAACCAACTACTTACACGTATTTGTTGATTAAATGGTGTTTTCCATCCTAACCTGTATAAGTGGTGATAGTTGTATTTCTTCCAGCTTTGCTTCTTTCATTTTGTTGTTTTTCAGATGAGTTCTAGCCAAGTGTTTTCAACAATGTAGCTACTGACATTTGTCTAGTTTCAGTGGCTCTCCAAGCTGGTTCACAACTGGCTGTCACACTCAAGTGTATTAGAAATGTTCACAGCACATAAATGCTGAGAGAGAACTAGTTACATCATCAAACCACAGATTCAGTTTAACATCCTCCTTTTAAATAAAGGAGGTTAAGAGCAGAGGATACTATCTGTTTACCTCAACTTCAGTAAGGCTTTTGACAGTGTCTACCTTATCCTCATAGAGAAATAGATGCTGATGTTGAGCAGACAGTGGATTGAAAGCTGAATGGCTGAGACCAGAAGGTGGTGATCAGTGGTAGTGGTGTACTCTGGGCTCCGTCCTGGGTCCAGCCCTGTTGAATATCTTCCCCAGATGATGGAGCAGAGGGTATCCTCAGCAGGGTTGCTGGTGATTTGTAACTGGGAGGGATGGCCAGTGCATAAGAGGGTTGTGCTGCTGTCCAGGGGTTCCTTGAAAGTCTGGAGAAACAGACTGGAAGCTCAGGCAATTCAACAAAGAGAAACGGCAAGTACTTCACCTAAGGAGAAACTAGCCTGAGTACCCTGGGGGCTGGCCAGGTGGAAGTAGTTCAGCAGAAAAGGACCAGGGCTTCTGGGAGACACCACATCAAACACAGACCAAGAATGTGCCCTTGCCATAAAGGTGGCCAGTGGGACCCTGGGACATTAGGCAAAGCACGGGCAGCAGGTGAAAGGAGGATCCTTCCCCTCTGCTTGCCGCTGATGAGGCCACACGTGGAGCACTGTGTCCAATTCTGGGCTCCCTTGGAGAGACAAGGATGTTTAGGAGAGTCCAATGAAGAGCCACAAGATTAAGAGACTGGAGCATTTTTTGTATGATGAAAGGCTGAGAGAGCTGGGATTGCATATAAGTATATGTGATATGCATATACATGTGTATATGACACGTGATATACATATTGCTATGTATATAAATACCTGCAGGGAGGGGGCAAAGAGGAAGAAGCCAGGCACTTCTAAAGGCACTCAGTGACAGGACCAGAGGCAGTGAGAGCAACCTGGAACAAGAGGTTTTTTCTGAACATTCAGGAAACACATTTTCACTCTGAGGCTGACTGAGCATTGGCACAGGTTTCCCAGAGGCATGGAGGAGGTATTCTCATCCTTGGAGATATTCAAAAGCTGCCTGGATATTGTTCTGGAAAAGCTGCTCTAGGGGGCTCTGCTTGAGCAAATGGGATTAACAAGACGACTTCTGGAGATTCCTTGCTACCATAGCCAGTCTGTGATTCTTTGATTCTGTAAAATAAAAAAGGTAGATTTTATCTACCTAAGATTCTACCTCAGGGCTACTTGGGATTTCCTCTCTGCTACTAATTTTACCTTGGTTTCCATGGAGCTAAAGGCAGAGGAGCAGAAGAAATCAAGTAATGAAGCCTACAAGTAGTTTCTCACGGGAACGAAGGGCTGAATAAAGTAAATTGATATAAAATAAAACAGAAACTATTGCTCACTTCATTGAATGCTTGAAAAAATAACAGAAGTATGTCTTTGAATGCAGTACTCTCTGGAGTGGTGTTTAGCACAATTTTTTAACACCTTTAATTTTTCCCTATTATCTTATATTTATTACTAGTATAATTTTTAAATGATAACACCATTTAATGGTTTCTGAAATATCTTATGGACACAGAGGATGTTAAGACCAGTGACATCATTAAAGTCTTGTTAAAAGAGCAAATTGAGGCATAGATGGCTGTCCTACACAAAGGTGAATTTCAGTGTAATTTTTTACTTAGGTTTAAAAAGAAGCATTCACTGTTCACAAATATTTGTCCTAGAGACTGGGTGAAGAATCACTGTGATGTGAAATGAAATACATGGTTAACATAGTCGGCAAAAATAGTAAAGGTTATTGTACCTAATGTTTAGTATTTGAAAATGAGTAGGGTAAAAATATGGTAGAATTTCCTGTTCTTAACAACCAGAGTACAGAATGTCATTTTGTCATCTGTGTCTCATGAAACAGCTCATCACAACATAGATTTTTGGTCTCTGCCTTTTTTTCTTACCAGTTATATTGCTGATTCAGGCCCTGACTCTGCAAGCTGTTTTGCACAGCTACCAGCATGTGCCCACTGCCTGAACTGTGGCTTTTCTGAACACATGTAGTATTCATTTTACCACCAGATTCTGCATTAAGATATTACAAATTATTTAGGGAGGGGTAGTGTTATTTTTATTTCTTTTTTCCTTCTTCCTTTCCCCCTCTTCATTCTCCTTTCATTTCTTTTTTTTTCTCTCTCTCTTTTTTTTTTTTTTCTTGTTTTGTTTTGTTTTGTTTGGCTTTTTGTTTCTTGTATTACTTCTCATCAAAGAAAATAAAAGTTCTGTGAAGAGGGTCCAGGTAAAAGAGTGCTACTTTAGTGCTACAAGGGTGAAATACAGAGGACAAAAACATTAAGGTGGCATGTTGTAAAGTCAGTAGCAATGAGAGCCTGTTTATCGGAGATTGTAATGTATTTAAGGAGCAGCATTAGGAAACTGGCAAGCAGACCAACTAATTTATTAAAAAGATGCTAAGAACTCAGAAACCCCTAAGAACCATAGTAACAGAAAATTACATGGGTCTTCAAATACAGATTATAGACTCAGTGAAAACCAATAGTCTACTGATTCCTTAGGGACCTACATGAAATTTGGGTGAAAATAATTTACTTTATAACACTAGAAAGAGTGACTTATCTTAGATAATGGCTCCAAGGTCTTCAAGCTACAGAATAACAGTATCCCCTTATGTGACCTATTTTATGTGTTTTGGCTGGTGCTGCTGAACAGCTGCAGTCATTCTGTTTGATCTCCTCTCTTAGTTTTGCAGAGGAGAACTGTTGTTTGTGGGGATGACCCTGGGGAAATTCTGATGGAATAAGGGCTACAGCAGTAAGTGATATCACTTCCTGAAAGAACAAGCTCTGAATAATAAAAATTATCAGAGAGTTTTGTTTAGAAAATCTACGACTCTTTTTCTTCCATTGCTTGTTGTTTTCATGTAACATGTCTGTTATCAGGACTTCTTCCCAATATCCAGCAATACTGGAAATTGGAAACAAGAAAACACTGCTGTGTATTTTGACTTTTAAAATTTTGAAAAGCATTTTGTGCATGTCCATGTTTTGGCAAGAAAAAGTATATATATATGTATGTTTTTTTCTTTTCATTTAGCATTATGGCAGTACCTGTGGGTCTCCTGGCTGGGACATTAAAATGATTAACATATAAACTTTTGCTAATTTTGTTAAGTGTTTATCTTGCATTACCTAGCCATAAAATACACTGGGTATATACTGGTGTAACTTTTACCTCAAAATTCCTCTGGTTGCAGATGTGTCTGCTGAATTGCTTCCTTTAATGTAAAGCAAGTGCAATGGCACTCAGTGCAGGAGCTCACACTGGTCACTGCTCCTCCAAGAATCCCCAGGCTGTGTGCTGCAGCTCATCTCAGTCAAAATAGATACTGTCCTGAGAAAGTGTTTTGAAATGACTTGTACATGACTTTTCTCTTCTTACACATGATATCAACATGCTACAGGGTTTTTTTAAATTTTCCACAAAGTGCTTTTATTGTAAGAAGTCTAGCCTGTGCTTGTGCTCTTCCCACTTTTTTGTTTTTTTGATTCATCCATTCGGCAATTTGTTATGCACCCTGGCAAGTTTCAGATCAGATGTCTCCTAGCTGTTCTCCCCCTCTTCCCCCTGTTTGCCTGCTAAACACCTTCTCCTCAGACAAGGAATCGAAGCTTTGGCTCTTTCACTGTTGCCTTAATCTACATCTCCTGAATCAGGTTCTCTGTGGTGATGGACATTGGTGAGACAATGTAAAGAGTCTCTTTTAAACCTCTCAGAAAAGGTAATTTGGCATTTTGGGTTGATTATTTGATTTGAGCAAGGTGAAATCTGAAACTTTCTTGCTTGGATTTTGTTTGCTTCTTTGAGTGGAAAAAAGTAAAAATACCTGTCACTAAACTAAAGGAACTATGGTTTTGTGTAAGTAAGTCCTGACAGGGTGCTGGTTTCCAAGCCTTTCTTCACTTCATAACCCTTACAGAGTACATTTCCATCTCAGCATGCATCTACTCCTTTTGTATTGTAAGTATCTGATAAAATTGTACCAGAATTGTCTGCTATTTCTTGGTTCCCTCCTAGATCCAGCTTGTCTTAAATGAACTTCTATTCTGAAAAAATACAGCTACTAAAGGAGCAGTGAGGTGTGATTCACCACATCTGCACTGACTTTCCTACTGAACCCACAAGAAACACACATAAACCCTTTTATTGCATATGTGAGCAGAATTGTTTTCCTCTGGAGTTGTCAGCCCAGCATTCCTCTTTATTTTGAAATAACCAGATCCTGCAATTCTTTCCTTTTGCTGCACACAGTTGCATGGCTAACAGAAATATGAACTCAAGTATAGCCCTGAGTCAATTCCTGTTGAAACTGATGAGAAAATATTTCAGAAATTAGTCTTTGAACTGATCCAGATAAGTATTTAAATGTTCTTCTTTCCTCCCCCTCATTCCCTGGCTGCCTCTCTCTCTCATTTTCTCTTTTCATCCTTTCAGCTGCCTCCTTTCCAGATTACTCCTTTCCTCTTTGTTCATTCATTTTTAACCTACTACATCTCTTAACTCAGCTTTTGCCATTGAAAGCTTCCTCTTTCAAGGAAAGATGTTTGTTTTTCTCTCCTCTGGTGAGGATATACAGGTTCTTGGTTAACTAGAGTACTTCCTTTTCTGCTACTGTACCTCTGCATGCACCAATTTTGCCCAGCTGAGTGTTCCACAATGTGGTTCTACAGAAAAAATATTGGGATCACTGCTACTGTTTCTTCCTAACTGTTGGAGTTTTGAAGTTGACCATATTGTTCAAAAACAAGCTGTCAAGCATGCACCCTGTTTTGTCACTGGAACATCTACATCTGATACAGATCAAGTCTTTATCAACCTCCAAAACTTTATTTTCTTTTTCACTTGCCTTTAGTGTGTAGCTAGATGTAATTAACAATGAGGCATAAAGACGTGAACCTATAACTGGGAAGTCACTCTCCTCAAAAAAATTTCAAATATTAAAAATTAAATAGAAATAAAAAGCTAAGAAAAGAAATTAATCTTTGGCTGATTAACAATACATTTTCCTAATTGAACTTCATCATAAATGTTCATACATGCAAAAAAATGCTTGTTCAGAGAGAATTGTAAAAGGGCACTCTTGCTATAATCGCAGCATCAAAAGTGCACTTTTTGGTGTTGAAGTAAACAAAGCACTTGTTTTCCCAAACTACTCTGCTCAATACAGTGGTTCATTCAGATTCAAACACTACTATTACCCTTCTCTAAGGCACTTCACCTGAAAGCTTTTCCAGCCATTGACAGTTGTCTGACCCAATTGTCACTTCAACTTAAACTTTTATACAAGCTTAACACCTTCCCTGGGCCCTTGATTCATGTGTCAGCCTTCAAATATGTCTTCTTGTGCCGAAAAAAACAAAATACAAAATATTTTATCTCCTTCAAACTGAGAACCCCAAAATAAACAGCAGAAAGAAATGTTTCATATGACAGCCTATCTCCTACAGAAAACAGAACTGTGAAGTGCACAGACAGATGGCTTCTGCAGGCAAAGCATATTCTCAATGTGCAATAAATCAGATTTTTTATAACTATTCTTCTCTTTTTTTTTAACTGCTGTCATAAAAAGATTATTATTAACTGTTAAAGAATAGGCTATCGATTTCATCCTCAGTGCTGAATGGGAGATCATCATTCACTTGAGACTTCTCACTGGCAAGGCTCCCCTGAGAGGCAATCAAGAGTGGTTTGTTCTCCAAAAAATATTCTTGTTTTGGATGTGACACACAAATTATACACTTTTAGAGTCAACCACCTTTGAGAGTTCTAGCTCCATTCTTTCCATTAACATATATATGATTACTATTAGAGTACAAACCTCTGACACACTAGGAAAAGGTTTTCTTCCCTGGAATACAGAATTTCCACTGCTCACTGTTTCCTCCTCATCCCAACAAGAGTGAAGCAGTGATATTTTAGGGTATGGCATTTTACAATGCTTTTCTTCTTCCCTTTAGTGAAGTCACCTCTATTACTGCTGCATATTTTCTATCAAACTTAACTGTTCACAGTACCAAACAAATACACTCCCTTTAGTGTGAAATTTTTCACAACTGTGTCTAATAATTTAATTGAGTTGAGAAACATGGAAAATTCATACTTTAAAAAGCTAAATTACCTGGATGATTCTGCTCTGTAATTATGAATGCAAGAGAACCTAACATTTGTATTTTTCCACAAGCAGTTCACTTTTCTGTTTGTTTTCTGTCCAAACTTAGGACATGAATTGTTTGTCCCACACTTCATGCTCAGAAAGCAGCATCCAGTGGACTGTTTTGCCTTCTTTTCCTGTTCTTAATAGTCTCCTTGGCACTCTAATATATTTTGAAAGAGCCATGTCTGCTTCTGTAGCTGGGGGGAAACTGTCAGACTTGACAGACTGCTGAGCTTCTTCCCTTTAGCAAGCCAAGCCAGGTCATAGATTGGGAAAAAAGAAAATTTAAAAAAGCAAACCACATTTGGGAAGATTTGTTACTGACACTTCATCCTGGCAAAGAGAAATCCTGAGCCAGGTCTGAGTGAGAAGCCAGGAAGAAAAGGGTCAGAGAAACCAGCGTAAAACAGAAATGCTGCCAAATCTGTCATGGTGAACACAGTTAATGACCATGGTTAAGCAGGGTCACTGTTTGTCAGCACTGTCCAGTAGGCTGAGATGAAAAGCCTCACACCAAAGACAGAAACTGTTCCTGACCTACAAGTCTAACCTGGAAGGGAAGGTGCCTGTCCCTTACTGTTGCAAATGTAAGTGGTTTTGTTAATAGTGTTCTCCATTCTACTGGGGTATTAGTTTTGTCTTCTGCATCATCTTCTGTATGAACTAATTAATCATTAAGCTTCCATCTGATTTCAGTGGTGATGGTTTGAGCAGAGCTTGGATTTAGATTTTAAATCATGACTTTTCAACTAAGAAGAAGGTGTACCAGTCAGTGGCAAGCTTGCTGCAATAGTTAAGCTGTTGTAGGAATCCAAATCCCACCTGTAATCATTCACATAGCTAAAAGTCCAATCCTTAGAACACTACTTCACAATTTTATTGATCTTTTGGAGTGCAGGGGGAGTTGTACATAAGATGTATGTAGTAGCATTGTATATTAAAATAGAATCTGCCAAACATCATTTATGCCACTCTGCCATTAAGCTAGATTACTTCTCTTATCTTTTTATTTCTGTTTAATTTTGAAGATGCTGGAATATTATGAGAAGGACAGTGCCTTTCTGGTTTTTGGTGCACACAAGGAGAAAAGCAGTCAAGAGCACAGAAGTGAGAACTAGGAAAAATATCAGCAAAGGAGAGCAGGAGTGATGCTGGCTGGTTATGGTAACTAGCAAAAGTGAATGAATGACACCTACAACTCATAATTTCTTACCTGGCGTAGCACACGTGTATTTCAGTGTGTGGTTTAGGTTTTTTGATAGGCTTATCTCTTATAAAGCAAGAATAGTATTCTCTGTCTGCATGCAGGACTTTTCTCAGTGGCATGTAACCCTGTACCAGTCTTCTGAAGTGAGGTCATAACCAAAATAGGGGTACTTTTTGCAAATGTTTTATCTTATGGTTTTGCCTTCACTCTATGTTTTGTCATACTCTTTTAATGTTACATTATTTGCTTTTCAGCCTTAGAGGGCGAGCTCTGGTGGCCTCTATGTACCCAGTGTAGCCAGTATATTTATCTAATTCACAGTTCATATGTAAATTACACAGTACTTTGCACCTCTGATATTTAAGGAAAAAATCAAAATTATCTTTCATGGTTTGTTTGGTATTTCCTTCAGTCCTGTCCTTTCCTATTTTTAAGTTTCATCTTCTGAGAAGACAAAAGACTTGTACTTTTTCTTAGGAAAATTAGCAGTATTTATACTTCGTTTAGAAATCCCTTTCCCTTGGTCTGCAGACACTTAGGTTTCACTGATTAGTTCCCTTACACCTGAAATTCTGCATCTGGGCATACTCCATATAAGTGGATATTCACCACCATGCTGTATCTCAGCCTTCCTCTACGTATAACTCTTTAGGTGTTTGGTCTAGTACCTCGATGTAAGAGCAAGTCTGATACATACAAGCAGTACAAGTTCATCTGCAAGCACAGCAGTATCAGATGCTTTGGTTAAAAAAGTAGAGGAACTGTTCTTAGTTCAGGCACTCCAGCTGGGGTGTGCTCCACCAGCCTGCCTTTTGTAGTGTGCTGCCTTTTTCTTTCTCCTTGTAGCCCAGCATAACCAGGATGGTATTTGTTAGGACCAACAGCAGTTTCTGCAGCTGGGACTGCAGGTGTGATGGTGGTTCAGTATCTCGACAACTACAGTTCCCTGTGTCCTCAACAAGACATGCATTATACTGATGCCTAGACTGTAGGAACTGGGAGTTCCCACAGCTGCACTATCCAGGTGCACTATCCAGGTGCACTATCCAGGTGTCCCAGCCCAAAAATGTTGGAGTAAACTCCACAGATTTTGCCTGAAGTTAGGAAGCTGATTTTCTGTACTGGAGAAACTCTGGTATGTGACTTCCTAGAATAACTCATCCTTCCTGGGAGACCAAAGCCAAAGCAGGGTGTGATTTCAGACATACCTCTCTCGTTAGTTTTTTCTTAGAGTAGTGTTTGTGGCTCACTGCTCAGCGTGCTGCTGCTTTGAATCTCATTCAGAAGAGCACTGTGGAGAGTGCAGGCAGCTGACATGGCTTGATGGATTGCACTTCAAAAGAAGATGCCAACTACTTCAAAGCCAGACACCACAATGCCAGGTCCCACACTGTGTCTGTGTCCTTTTGCACAACACACCTTTGCATTTTAATTTTAATCTTTTAATCTGCCACCAACAGAAAGCACTTAAATCGTCTCTTTCATCTATTGTGCATTGTAGAAATGCACTTTCATGCTAAATGACTTCACTCACTCCATTTCTGCACGCAGCCTGCCCAGTCCTCAGCTCAGTAGTCAGGCAGGCTGGCAAAAGGTAGGGCAGGTCTGGGATGCTTTGGATAAGCAACTTGGACAAGCCAGTGAGCTCCAGGATGTTGAATTCACTGACTGGAGTGCTATTTTCTTGTTGAGCCATGGTGTACTTGTTAATGGTCACTTCCCACTTCTGCTCCCTCAGTGTGCTGGGTCTTTCCTTTGCGTGCTGGTCCTCAGAAATGGCAAAGATGGCAACGGTAACCCCACACAATATCAAATATCTTCCCAGACCACTCCACAGCTGGGGACATGTCACTTTTCATAAAGTGTCTGCTTTCAGCAATCTGCATCTTCCCTTGTTTTAGTTTACTTTTAACAACTTTTAGACATAATATAGATATTTTAAAAACCCACTTTCTTGAAGATTATTCCTTTTAAATTCTTGCAGGTGGGTATCCACGGCACACGTCACACAACTGTGCTAATTATGTTTCTAGATTCATTACTACAGTCCCGTCCATCCTAAGATCCTTTCTCTTACACTCTTTAATTCTTACTGTTACACTGCACTTTCCATTTCATCCACTGTTCTCATTCTGAACAGGGAGAACCATATACAGAAGATCCATTGTGACTGTTCTAGAAAAGTTTATTGTTCCCATATAACCAAGCAGAGGGATGAAGATTTTGTTAATATTTCACTAAAAACCTTTACCCACTCAGTTCATTCTCTTGAGAGTTCTCCTATTAATATTATGGGCTTCTGACCTGCAGAATTTTTGTGGGCATTGGTATTGCAGGTGTCCTGAGGATAGTTTTCCTTTATATCCCCCTGTATTTCATGCCCCTAATCATCCTCTGCAAGTACATTGAATCTGCTTTCCTTTTGTGGGTAAACTAACACTTCATAATCTCATATCACCTCGAAATTTGGTACAAATTTTTCTATAAAACTATTAAGGAGTACATTATTAATTCAAACTATTATAATTTTCTGTGACAGGCAATACCACACACTTCAGAAAATAGTGTAAAATTTTCACTCACACACACACACACATCAAGGTGTTGTACACCCATAGTGAAAGTTTATTTCTTTGCTACAGCAATATGTGGCTGACTTATGGCTGCAGTGTCCTGCCACTGGTCCCTTCCTGCTGAATTTGCAAAAGGATCACCTGAAAGTGTTTAGTTCCCTTGCCTTACTGAAGACCAGTGATGGTTGTGTTCCTGCTTCCTTTGAACTCCCAGAATTTTGTCATCTCAGTAGCCTCTTTTGGTAGATTTTTCTTCTTCCCCACCCCACCACCCCACACATCTACTTGTGAAATTGCACAATTGTCTGCAGAGATTTTGTCATTTTATCAGTGTAATTGCTGGGTTCTGAATCAAGATACAAATATTTGCTGGGAAATTAACTGAATATCTCAATTCTTTGCATGGAACCATACTTGAACACACAGTAACAAAAGTAACTCTGAACATTTCAGCCATCTTTCACCACCAAAGACCAAAAAAAAATTATTTAAAAGGAGGATGACTACCAAAAGCTAATTTTTCCTAGGAATGAAAAAGCCACAAAGATTAATAGTTCCAGGTCAAAGGGAGTACCAAATGAAGAGAAGGATTAAACATGAAACAGATTTTTGCTAATAGTCTAAGGGACCATTCTTTTCCTCTAACCTACAAATTAAAGACTGCCTTTGCTAATAATAGCAAATTTACTCTTTCAAATTCAACATTTAATTTTTTTTTTAATTGAACGATGAGTATGTATTTGTCAGTTTTAGTATAGACCACATAACCTTGTGGTATTTTGAATATTAACTGCCATAAAAATAAAATGCAGGGGTTTGGTTTTGTTTTAGCTCAAATGATTTCATTTATCAAGGACTAACACTTTTCTTTTTAATTTTCAAAAGCCAAAGATTTAAAATTCTCCTCTAAGCAGTATAAAAGATGGGAGAAAATTACAGATTTTAAAATCTTGATATTATTTATAAACATTCTCTACATATGGGAATTATGCTTCATATCTGTGAATGTATTTGTTGATATTAATATTCTAAAGAAAAAATGGTTGCAATTATTATTCCGGATATTTTAAGGCAAAATAAATGTATTCCCAATGCTGATTTACATTTCTTAAAAAGACTAAAATACAAATAGCATGAAACAGCGTACTGAGAACCAACCACAGCCATTTAAATGCATGTGCTAGGAAAATGTTATTTGATTTAACAGCTAAAGATGTTTCCTTACCAGAGACAGATCTAATAAGACCTTAAAGGAAGTGAGGCTAAATTCAGATAATGCTTATGTACTGAGGGTAAGATGTCTTTGTGAGCAGCAGCCTCTGGCAATAACACCAATTTCTTTGGATGGAGAAGGGAAGATGGAAATCGCCTCATGGTGCAGGGAAGGGAGGGTGCTCCAGTGCCTGGTGCTTCACTCACATTGCTGAGCTCGCCCCTTTAATTGGATCCTTTCACTTAACCAACCCAGCTTTCTTTGGTTTCACGTAGATAATGGTAGAGATGGCTCAATATATTTTCTAGCAGTTTAAAAAAAGCCCCCAAACTAAAAAATCTTATGCATTTGCTGCTCACTAGGTAAGTTAATGGCCACCACCATGGCAACACATTGCTAGCCACCTAACCTACATGTTTTATAGTTTTTTCACCAATTGAAACCTATTCTTTCAGTAATTCTTTTCCTGAATAACAAAAGGGTAATTAACACCCAGTGTTCTTCACAGAAGCATTTTCTGAATGTTATTGAATGAGTTCCTACAAAACCAAAAAAAGAAAATATTTTATTATTTCCAGAAGGGTGTATTTATGGACAGAGTATTTTAGTGATTTGTCTCAGACCTTAAAGAATTGGCTACAACACCCAAGATGGGTTATTTTGATTGAGAATCCAGCTGCCTATTAGTTAGACACAACACCTTTCACTATTGTTGTGCCCAAGTTGTTCTTGGGATCCTGTCTGTTGCCTGCCTAAAAATGTCCCTAGCTGGCTAAGGAGGGCATGACTTTAGTGTTTACCTGATACACTGTCTACCCAGAATTGTACAGATACAGCGCTTTTGCCCTGGGTTATCAACCTCTGAAAATGAAGATCTAAAATAAAACTGATGATGTAGTCTTAGCTGCAGGAGAACTCAAAGTCATTTCTCTTTCAGCACAAAGTGGGGACATTTTCTTTTCCTCTGCAGCATTGTGGCATACTCGGACTGAGTCATTTCTTTGATGTGTAAATGCACCTTAAGAAGGACATTAAATATTTCAAGTAATTGGTATGAACATGAAATCTCTCATTAGTGTCTGCTAGACAGCTGCAAAGTGCAGATAAGAAACCACATGTGCTAGTACGAGAAAACATTCCGAAATTCTTGAGGGAAGCTTCCTGTCTAGAAATGCCCTGCTTCCTTTTGCCCTTCCAGACTATGTCTATGCAATCTGTGTCTACTGTAAAAATTCTGGTTATGTGGAAAAGTAAAGTACTGTGTCTGTTAATTTCCTTGCCACAAAAGCTTTTCCTTACAGTGACATGACATCCAGGATCTAGGCTCCAGATCAAAATTATTTTCCCACCTACTGGCAGAATCGAATTTGAATGCTGCTTATTTAAAACACTTTAATTTGTCACATGTTTGATTTTGAAATGTGTTTTCAATAACATCCAGTGAAGTCCATTCTAAAACTGATATGACTGTCTAAAATGAAATGGCAACAGTAATTAACGTTCCACTTCATGGTTAATTAAAATAATTATATACTAAGAAAACACAAACTTCATATCATAAAACTAGTTAATTAGTCTTCTCAAAGCTGCTTTTATGAGGCCCATTGTTTTCACAAGCTCTAAAACTGTGTGTTAGTGCAGTATGGATGTAAAGAAATCCTCTGGACTGTTTCTGTGGAAGGAGAAAGTTTACTTCCCCTCTAGCAGTTTCTGAGAAAGTCTGGATACACAAATTCATCCTTCCTGAGACTGAGCAAGATGTCAGTGGGAATTAAGGAAGAACCATGGAAGTGAAAGGAATTTCTTAACAGGCTGATTTTCAGCATTTATTGTGGTTCCTGGCTGCACTGAGGAGAGAAGGGCAGTCAAGTGTGTACTGCCAGTATAACCATGAAGAATAATCTAGTTTACTGGGGAGACCAGAGATGAAGGCTGGAAACAGAACTTGAGTCCTTCAGCGAGCTGGATGTTTTCCAGATACATGGCAGGGTAGAGTTGCTGTAGTGAAAATCTGATCTTTTTTTAGTGCTGCTCTGAAAGCAGGGTAGGATGATGTCCTTGCTAGTGCAGAGTCCCAAGGTACTGAGAGCAGCTCCCCCCGTTATCTAATGTTGTGACCTGCATTACGCATTAACCATTCATTACTTTACTGATTTTTTGGCTTTTCAAATTTACACATTTCTCTGAAGATTACCTTCTTTCCTAATTTAGAATTATAAAAGAATACTAGTTGGCAGTTTTGATGAAAAAACTTTACATCTACGGATTGAGATTAAGGCAATATTTTCTCTGACAGTGGTCTGCAAACAAACTAAAACCAGGAGGGAGAAGGGACTTCCTCTGGAGGTAACAGACCTTTCAATCATAACAATTTATGCAGCTCTGACTTTCCAGTGAGCATGCAGACCATGCTGGTAGACAGGAATGCTGAATCCAGCAGCCAACATCACCTTGTGAGTCTTTTAAGCAAGAACGTCTCCAGCATCCTAATGAACAGGGCTGCAGTGCAGTAGATGTTACACAGAGGAAGTGTTCTGTTGCCAGTGAGGCCAAAGGAGAAATGCCAGTTTAATTTTGCTTACAAAAAGGTAAACTTTAAAAGACCACAATAGATATAATCAGGTAATCAAATTCCAGAGCAATGTTAGAGCTACACTTGAGCTATTTCTTGGTCAGTCTTCTTGCATTTATGTGTCTTATATCCTGGGACATAGGTTCTCCATTTTTGGATCTCTCTGATGTTAAGAACAAATGTTTTCCTTCAGTGCTGTAAGAAGAACCACAGGACAGCACCTCATAGGAAGTACAATCATAAATGAGGTTGTGATAGTGATACATTAGATATTTGGTGCTTGGCTTGCCTTCTACAATCCAGAAACAAGCAAGCAATAAAAACACCTGTTTTAGCCATTAGTGCTAACTATCCATTTGTCTCAGATTGTCTTAAGTACATAACAAAATTAAGTTTAACTCAGAACATTTTTTTTTCTTCATGCATTAATTTGAAGTGTTTACTTTCTCTTCAAACCTGATGATGAGCTCATAAATAAATTTATTTTATTCTTCCAGTCAATCTAACAAATCATCTGCTCCTAAAACCCCTGCATTTCTATGTCATTAAAACACTGAATCTGGAACACCACTAATATTGCATATCTTTTAGGAATATTGTTCTGTGGCACAGCAAGGGAAAACATTTGTAGCTGTTTCATTAAAAACCTGTGTTTTATGCTCAGCTCTGCCTAAAATATCCTTATGTAACCTCATGAGTGAAATGCCTGATACATACTCACTCCTGAACAATAGCACTAAGAGGCCTTGACTGATGCTAAGGGGTTTGAATGTTCAGAAATATTACCATATGTAAGTGGGAGAGCTGGGACTGCACAGCTCAGTGAATATTCCTCCAAGCTATAAATAGCTTTTGAAAAAGGTATCAAATGCAATTTAAAAATGCCCAAGTGCCCACAATTCATAGTCCTGTTATCTTGCATTACTGAGTATTTTTTCTGTTTAGAGTCTGATCTAATTTTTGTGCCAGATTCTACAATCGGGGTTGCTTATTTTCCGATACAATATTAGGGCAAATTGAGAAATACCTATGCAGAGAGAAAAGAGACAAGTTACCTAACCCTTTAATCTGGCAAAGAAAAAAGCATTAATTATTGAGTGACAATAAAAATCATCATTGCCCACATTAAGAAGCAAGATGGAACTTTTTTAATGCATCAGTAATGAGCCACAAGGCCATCCTAATTGTGTAGTAAATTCCTCTTTCTTTGCAACCCTCAATTCAGCAGTGCTCTGCAGCAAACTGCAAAATGCATTGTGATCCAATTTTATATTACTGTGAATTAACCTCCTTCTAGTTATTCCAGAATATTGTCTTGCCATTTTTGTGATCCCTTTCTTGTTCATCTTCCTAATTACATTAATACTTATAAATGCTTACACAATTGTAAATCTTTCACATATGAGCTCCACACTATTTCAGGTCTCTAGAAGAAGGATCTATCTTCTAGATCTATCTTCTTGTTTCTAGTTTTGGTCTGAAATCAAGATACTATTTCAGTATGTTGTACACCTTCAGCATATGGGTACTCATACTAAAGTCAACAGGTGGCTGATACTTAGGGAGAAGCATATGGTTAAGTAGTGGGTTTTTTTCTTTTTTTTCCAGATTTGGATCTAAAATCATGCTGGAAAAGCCTGAGTATAACAAAACTGCTCTTCTTCCACTGTTTGGAAGAGCAGGACACCTGACACATTTCCACATTTCCTGTCTGTGTGCCATGAATCTATATTTTGTGGGATTTCTTTCTATATAAGTGTATGAGGTTAGAAGAAAAGCTGATGTAGCATGATCCTGTGCACCCACAAGCAAATTACGTAGACTTCATTATGTAACTGGAAGGCTGGATGAGCAGTTCTGCTAATGCTTTGCAGAGATAATCTATTTGAGTTCTATGAAGACTGACAGCGTAATATCAGGTTTTGATACTGTAACCAAGGTTTTGTTGCGTAGATACTAAACAGGATTTTCTCCTAGCCTGTATTCCAGGTTTATTTCTTTGTACAGCTCTGCACAGATTTTCTGTTCAGGTCATTAAGTAGTGCTAGGTTTTCACTGTTCATTCTATTCATTAGCTCTGAAGGGGCTGGATTTGAATGCATCAGTTTGTTGCTTCTCTTTCATATGCATTCCTTATCTGTATTTGCAATAGATGAATTGTGTTAGAGCAATCTATTTAGCATAATCCATTCATGAATTTATTTTTTTTTTATTGCCCATTTGTATGATGGAAAGCAGACAGACTTCTGGGAACAGGGTCAAAACCCAGCTTTCTCTCTCCATCCTGGATTTTAGCTATGCAATAGGCATTTACTGTCTTTGGCATTTCTGTGGAGACAGATCCATGATGACACAAATCCTAGGAATTCCTCTTTTTTGATGAGTTTGCTGTTACTCACAAACATTACTTAGCATATATGCAGTCTTTCTCCTGTTTGAAAGGAGAGGAGGCAGTTCCAGAGGAGGATTCTCAGTTCTGGATCTGAGCAGACCGAAGTGCCTGGCATGGAACCTTCATTCACAGGCTGAAGCATCTGGGAGAGGTCAGTGGTCAGGCACAGCTTAGCACTCCTTCCAGGGTAACTTCCACTGTGCAAGAGCACTGAAATGCCTCTTAAAAGCGCTTTGCTTGCTGTCAGCTGTGCTCCAGCAGACGGACTCTGGGCAATTTACTGCCACCAAAGATCCAAGGCTGATATCTATTGGGGCCCTCCAGATTGCTACCAGAAGTGGCAGAATGACATTTTGGCTGCCATAGAGTGCCACCTAAGTCATTAACCTAAAAGAAAGTCAGCAGTGATTTTAAGTTAATGTCTGAGCACTGAATTGCAGCAAGTATATCATCCATTCTGCCATGTCGGCTACTGTGGCAGTAGCCTGTGCCAGAGGTAAACAGCTCAGATTGGTGACCTCTTGAATCTTCATGAATTCCCCGAGACTGCAAAGAGACTATAAATCTGTCATTGACTGCCCTGGGAGTTTAAATGTCTGATTTGGATCGTTTGATACTTGGGTACTTTGAATTAATCTCTCTTTGAAATAGTGGAAAATAAAAACCTAAAAAAAAATCATCTTACACCCTCTCCACTCCTCCCCACTCTTTCTACTTTCAACCCCTATACTGAGCTTTTAAAGCAGGTGTTTGGATTTAGCCCTTTGTGTTAGGTGTGTGTTTGTATTATCTTTTTGTGGTTCATTACTGTTGCATTTATTTTGCCCATCACCTCACTCTTTGCAGAAACCTCTTCTGTAGGAACTTGGATTTTGAAATGAAATATATTAACACTTTCTCCTATATTCATTCCATTTACAGTCAAAGAACAGTAAGAATCCATGCCAACTAGATCACGTCATCAAGCCTGGTCTCTCAGGTCTCTTTTCATTCTGCTTCATTTATCACTTCAGCCCATTTGCCAAGTTTAGATGTATGGTTTAACACCAAGATCAAGCCCTGGAATTTTTCAAAATACAGACATAACCATGGTTATGCTTATATAGGGTTTCATTTTTGTAACTATTTTTTAAGTATATCTGTTTCCAAAACAGATTCTTTTCTCCCTAAACTACAATATTTGAGGGATGTGGAGAAAATATTCTCTGAAATCACAGATGGTAGCTAAGGGTATCAGGCACTGGAGTTTCTCAGATTCTTCTGCAGTCTTACCTATACAGTGAAATTACAGCAGGATAAGCTTTGTTAATAAGGTACAAATTATTTTACTGAGGGTGACAATTATCATAAATAAAAGCTGTGATCTGCCCTTCTAAAAGGTGTTTGCTGATGAGCAATTGACTGTAGAGGAAGAACCCTGAGCTGAACACCCCAATCCCTGCAGGAGTCTGCTGATTTCACTTCCACACTCTTCAACCTGACATGTCCTGCCTTTGGGTTTTCCAGGGTGCCAAAATTGCTGCCATACCTGAGAGTTCAGCTCTAAACAGGGATGTATCAGCATTGCTGACTCCTGTGTAGGTCTTGGCTGTTCCATTGAGAGGTTGCTTCATTGTGGTGTCCAGCTGAACACAACAGAACCAGTGACTACATTTCCAAGCCCAATGGATGTTTTAAGACGTGTGAAAAATGGACCATCAGAAATCAGTATAAATCACATCATCTCAAGTGCCAAAGTATCACATCACAATTAAAGTTCTCTGCAGTGGATTGTACTATTCCTATAGTACCAGAGGAGCTCCAAACCTGGCTATTTAAATGCTGTCACTGTTGTAAAAGGATATGTGGAAAATATTTGATGTACATTGACAAAATCTGATCACAGAACTTTTCCTGCAAGACTTGGCCTGTTCAAGTTCATGCAATACCAGATCAGGGCTGAGGCTCCTACTGCTCATAGTTAGAGAACTCTTACCACACTAACGGACAAATTGAAAACAAATTAATGATGAAGTGTTGCAATTGGGACAGTAGGTATTCTTTCTTTCATGTTTACATCATCTGGCCATTCAAATGCAGCTGATTTTAAAAAATCCCTCTCCCTAATCTCAGGTAATAAATAAGACAGCTGTTGGGCTTCCATGGGAAGGTTCTGATGGCCATGACATAAACACATATAATATGATATTTGAAATAATTAAATTTATCATATGAACTTTAGGACTAAGAAAAAGCCAGCACTCACTTGCATCTATTGTTTCTGGTGTAGACCTCTCTGATGAATTTAGCCAGAACTGGCACATTATTTTTGTGGCTTTTGAGCCTTGCCTCTAATGTTGGCTCCCTAATATTCTAGCTCAGCCTGTCCTGGGATGCCTGTATCCACTCCCACTGTTTGTTTAATTTCCCAATATATGTCAGTGTTAAATCAGTGAGGTAGATGAATAACTGTGGCACAGAAGAATAAAAGGAAATCTTTTGCTATGGTACTAAAGTGTTTCATGTGTGCAGACCATGAATCAAATTACTGCAAATTACTGTCTACAATGTTCTTACATATAATACACTTAAAAACCATAAAATATTTCTTTTATTTCTTTTATATCCCTTAAATGTGTAATAAAAACTTGATCTTTATCACTCTTAGCAATATGGCAGAATACCAGCAAACTTAGAACTATTTATCTCAATTTATTATGATTAAAAATATAAAAGGAATCTGTTGTTATGGAGGAATGTCTTTTACTAGCCAATTTAGTGCTCATCTCTCTGTCTGAGATTGCTTATGGACCAATATACCTAGTTTTATTGCTATTTATTTGGACAAATGTCAGTCATATATTTCTCTTGACCTTTTAGTCTATTTAAAGCAATAAGGAAATAGATATTTATTGTTTGCCAGCCCTTTTTTCTGTCTCATTTCACTGCATATGTTCTGCAATCCAGTTTTCTAGACAAGCTGACTGCATTCATTTCATTCACCATTCTGCCATCTGTGAAGTAATTAACTTTTGACTTATGGGAAAAAAATCATGAAGAATGACAATCATTTTATTTGTTTCCCTGTACTCCTGGAAGATCAGGAGTAATAAGCCAGGGGTATGCATGAACATCCAAAATCTGGAAATTGCTCAGAGTTTCTTTTACAATAGCCATTTTAATTTTACCCCAGCTAAAATTTTCCTGTCATGACTATGAAGGGTGTTACTGTGAGCTGTATTTCTGCATCTGGGCTGGCTGTGGCCCTGAAACTTAATATGAGGACAGGATTAAGCAGTTTGATTCAAATTAACATCCTCCTCTACCAAACCACAGAACCCCTAGAACCAAGATTTGAAAAAGCATTTAAGATTTATAATGTTTTAAGTCATCTGATGTAGGAGAGAAAGATATAAATTTTTTTTCTAATTTGCAAGGAGATTTATTTTACTATAAATGTTAAAATTCTGCCTACCAGTATTGCATGACATTAGTTTTCATCTTAAAAGAAAGACATTTTACAGGACTGTTAGAGTGCTGATCACAGTAGAAGATCCCAAGTCATGTTCTGTTGTGTGAAGGAGCAGAGAACTGACAAAAATTCTGTTTACCTACTTTGATTATAGCAATTCACAGTCTGATGAACAAGCCTGAAGCATTCATATTCACACTATAGAGCAACCACGTGCAATTATTCATCCAGGGTGGTGCAATGATTACCTTCCTTCCCTTCTGTTTAATCCAGTTGAGTTGGCACAGGGTGAATTAACAGATATGGCAGAAGTACATGTTTCCTTTACCAGTTTTTCCACTCCTTGCCCCAGGTGTTGCCCCTTCCAAAGCAGAGTTGGCTGGACCACAGATGAGGTTTGCAGCCCAGAAGATGGAAAGAATTATGGCATCTGGGGGAGTATCTTCTGCAGTTGTTTGGAGACTGCTTCAGGTGTGGTTTAACCATCCTTTGGCATGGTTATATAACAGCTTCAGGCATCTTATTGAGATCCTCACTGTGAGCTGACAATATCAGAATTACAGTCTTTCCTTTAGAGCTGCTGATGTTTCAGGAAAAATTTCCTGGGATGACAATTTCATGACCTTTTCTCTGCAGTACTTTCTGTTTCAGTAGCAAGCCCATCAAATATCTCTTTCTCCCATGACTGCCAGGGATACTTCACCTATCCAGTGTGTGAGCTGAACAGACTGTATGGAGAATGACTGAGGAAACACAGTTTCAGGCCAGGGGTGGAGATGAGAGCAATTTTAGGTCAATTAGGGGTACAGCATAACAGATTTCCATAAGCCAGCTGTCCTGGTGAACCTACCATCCTACCAGCTAAAAACATTGAAAGAGATGAGCAAAGACCAGGAAGGACAGTCAGAGAACAGTTGTACTAATCCATGGTCAGGCTCCAGCAGGTGGGATTTGAAACTGCTGTGTCTGCAACATGGCTGGGAACAGTGGCAGAGCCACTGCCACTTTCCACTCTGCACACTGTAGAAAGGAAAAGATTCACAAGTAACCATCAAGGCACAGAAGCATGCTAGCTGCTCCTCTGTCCCACCTTTGCAAATCATGTGGGGAAACATTGCTAAATTTTTTAATGAAACAGGTTACATATTTTTATTTTCTAACAGGTTCTCCATCCCAGGTGCTCTGACAGTTGTCCACCTATATTCAGCATTTTTTTCTAAGGGGATGGGAGGGATTTTAGTAGAAATAAACGGTATAACACTTTTAGTTCAAATACATATTTCAAATGGCTGGTGAGCTGTGTCTTTCCCAAAGTTATTTCATTTCCAGAGTGCCACAGATTTAGGTCTTGTTAATAAAATTTAGAAATTCAGGTTTGCTTATGTTCATTGTCTCACAGCTCCATCTTGTAGTTTCAAGTATTCATCCAAAATTATAAAAATATGGATATGGATAATATTCTTGAAAAATATAGATGGGTGCTGTAATACTGCTGAAATCAATAATCTGGCACAGTTTTAGCTGGTATAATCTTTTGTCTCCATTTTCCTGTCCAGTTCATGAAATTTATTTATTCTTAGTCCTGCACAGCCCAAACCCAAGTAAGTTGTCCAGGGATTTAGTTAATGTTGCCATTATGCTTTCAGAAGGCAAAGAGCTCATTTCTGTAACATCTGGTGCAAGACAGTCCAATCCCCCCAATTTGTGCAAATCTTGCTGTAGTTTAAGTCCTTTGTAGTGTTTTAATGTCTGGAACCATTTAGTACAATCAGCAAACTTTAGTAATGCACAGTCCAGTTCTCTCTTCATATGAGGGTGTAAAATAAGTATTGCTTATAATAACTCTGTAGGATAGGACCTTTTAACCTTTAATCCTGTAGCAGAGTGTGAAAATGGCATCTTTCTGCCATTGTGTGCTCTAACCCAGTGTAAAGATAGATCTGTTGTTACTTGATTGACTAATCTGCTCTGCCTTGGGCACCCAGGAATGGGATTGGCTTTTTGGATTGTGACTGCTGGGGGCTGGTGCAGAGAAAAGTATCATAGGTATAGGCAAACTTGACAAAGGACAAAATGTGCCAAAGTTTGTGCTTTTTTTTTTTCCTTATTTTTTTGTTTTGTTTTACTTTGTTTTGTTTTTTATTTTTTTATCTGATAGATGTTTAATGTAATAATTTCAAATTGTATCAGAGTTTTACCAACTTCTGAACTAGCTTCTCAGACAGTTTCCCTGGCCCTCATTTAAGTTCCTTCTGTCTGTAGATTGCAAGACTGTCTTTTTAGGAGCAGCTTTGCTATCTTTAGAAACAGTTGCATTTTTAAATTTATTTTAAGAATATTTATTTAAAGAATTTATTTTAAGAATAACTTTCATAAACAGTAGATTTAATTGCACTGGATTATGCAAAGTATTTTCTGAATATATGGTAGAGCTAGCTCAGTATGCAAAAGTGCCCAGAAAAAGAAAGGAAATATATTTCCGATGTGTTAAATGTCAGGGATTGATTTACTCTTCTGTATATAATCAGTTCTAATTGACCAGCATAGCATGGTCGAAATATAAGCCCATTCAGTGTAAAATCTTATGTATGCTGCTTGTTGAAGTAGTTGTTACCAGTCTTAAAAACCTGAATTAATATTTAGAGATTAATATCAGTTTCAGATATTCTATCTGTTACTCAATAAGCATTTTTGAGTCTTTATTGTTGACTATCAGAATATTGTGCCATACTTTCTGTACAGACTCAGTTCCACTTGTTATTGCTATCAAAAATACAAAGCTGCTTTGTTCTTAACCATTTGGTACAATGGCAATTAAAATATCATCTTCCTTAAAGGTCTTTCTCAGATTATTGTGATAGAAAAGGTATGACATTAAACACTCTGATGATCCTATAAATTAAAACATGTGTGAAGACTTCATTTATGTGTTTATTTCTCTTTTCCAAGTGTTCACCTAAAGTATTGTTCCTTGCCATTGCTGATAAGAACCTCATGCTAAATTTTAGGCAGACAAAAAATCAAACGTACAGCAAACTTACAGACTATGCAAGAGCGTGTGGTCAACAATAGAGCATTCATAAAGCGTTTATCACTTAACAGAATCAAGGAGAATTTCAGGGACAATTCACTGGAGAGAAGTGTATTTAGCTCAGAAGAATCATCCAGCTTACTCTGGGATGGGGCAATATTCTCTTGGGTAATCCTGTAATCCTGTGGCATACCCTTGCTGTGAGAGTTGTGCCTTATTGTTTGCAGATTACACATAAACCAGTTTGGCCCTTTGCACTGGCACATCTCTTACTAGCCAGATTTTTGTATCTATTTCGTAGATTCAACCAGTCCAGCTTGAAAGATATTGATTACCTATTTCAAGAAGGAACAAATATAATAATTTCTGCATTTCTACTAGTTTTGCTATCTGAGATTGTGGCAAAGTTTGAGAGTTTCATCTTGACCTCTTGAAACCATTTTCTCAATAGAAATCACTCAATATGAAAGTCAAATTTTCTGCAGAGTCCAAATGTGTTGAATTTCAGAGTTAGAGAGTAAGACTAATTCTTTTGTTCAGGGACCAGCAAGGACCCAGAGACCAGAGCTTGCTCTTGTGTCACCAGAGACTCAGTGGACAACTTTCCAGGGCTGTTCAGTATGCTCTTCATTCTGGTGAGAGAGTGAAACCTGCCTCTTTGGAAGCTGCAGAATAAATATCCTCTTCAGTACACTCTTTCACATTATTCCTTTCAATCCTTGAATGAAATACCATCTGGTCCTGATGACTTACTGTAATTGCATCTTTAATTGCTCTGTAACTTCCTCAGAGAGTTCAATCTCAGGGAAAGACGTATTCAGATTTACCATTAAAATTGCCTTCAGCATAGCAATTCAGTTATGAGGTCTCCTCTTTCTACATCTCACTGTATCCAAATTGTGTAGAAGAATAAAGGCTACCATAAGGATTTTTCCTGGCCTACAGAAATCCTGCTTTGGTTAAATAGAGATGTTTTTCTTGGAAAATGTGTTACAAATCTGACAAGCAGAGAAATAAGATGAATAGGGAATTTCCCTTAGCACTGAAAAATCTGATACTTATTATCACTTCTGTTGATTACATCTCCCTAGTCTCAGGATTGACATTCTCATTGTCAATCACAATGATATTACACCTTTACTATGAATGCTTTCCTGTATTTAAAGTCTCAATCCTTATGCTGTTCTGATGCTCTCTTCTGGTGTTGCTCCAAGTTGCACTGAGTTCCCTTATACTTTTAAGAAATCTTTTTGAAGTACTGAAAATTATGAAAAAAACATGTGCACACATTTTTCCATCATTGTGCACCTTTCACCTTGCTGGCCCTGTAGTTGTGGTATAATGTATCATGGCTTATATGTACAAGCTGTTGAAGCATTCCAGTTAGTGGTTGATGTTGCTGAAAGGTTGTCAGTTCTTTGTGAAAGCAAAACATCTATTCTTTTATAGATGTTCTTCTTCAAGCCCACACTTCAAGTTAAAGGATCTGACAAAGTAAATTTTTTTTGCTCCATGAATCACTTTCAGAGATCCTAACACAAGATCATCCTGCAAACAGGGAAGAAGCAGGACATCTTTTCCTAAGAAAAAGCAACATGTTTAGCTCTTTCTCTTGCTTTCCACATTTTTTGTTTCCATTTCTTCTCCAACATCTGAAATAATTTTCAAATAGGTTTTGTAACCTATTTATGTAAGTGTCCCTAATGAAATTACATCTTACTTCTCAGAGGTACTTTCTCTTGCTATCTATATCACTTCCTTTTGCCTATCCAAGAGACAATGGGAGGATATGGTCAATATGGCTCAGTCAGTTTTCCCATATGGATCTTCAGCTCAAGACTATGGTGTCAGCCTTGTTGTGCTCATTAGGATCTCAGGACATTTCTCAGATATTGAGTTCAGTTCCATTCTTTCCTGGGATGGTCCTGGGATCCCAAGCAATTTCAGCAAGATTTCTGGTCAATATCATCAATATGATCAGCTGAAATCCTTGCATCACAATGCAATTATAATAATATAATTGTTATCCTGTATGGCTTCACTTGCAAGATTTCACCTGAGGCTACTTCAGAGCTGGCTGCCAGTCGGAAGCAGTGTGTAGGCATTTATAATATCCCTTCTTCAACCTTGTCTCCACACCGGAGTGGTAAAAGGAAACAATCTCAGTGTCATTATTTCCCTCCCTTCAAATCTGTGGTCTTAACACATGCTCAACACAAGCAAATGGGAGGCATCTGGGCCCTCAGTCATCCACTCTTTCTGATAATGCATCAAAACTCAGACAATCCATTTCACCTGTAATGATTTCGTCCTCCTGAAAGAGAAGTGACACTTTGCATCCTGACAGATGTTACATTGGCTCTATCCACTGAGTAAGGGAGCACTTTTCACCCTGATAGGTTCAGCATGAAATAACTTGCAGAGCACTGCAGTTACCGGGTGTGAGTAACCACCCACCAGACTGTTTTAAACAGTCAGTAATCCCCAGGCTGCCAGGTAAGGTGAAAGACCAATCCTCTCAGTACAAGAAGGAAAATGAGTAATGAGTTGAAAACATACCATTTTGTGCTATAAGGGGCCACATTCCTGGCTCTCTCAGAGATGTCTTTTGGCATTCTTAAAATAAACCCCTACCACTGGATTCTAAACCTATTTCCTGTTAAAAATGGCAGTAATTCAAAATGTTTTGTCTCTGTGGATCCTATTATCTACTTTTCTTTCTCTCTTTTCCATCACCTTGCTGTGCTTCCAGGGTGACTCAACGTGGTAGATGGAATACAAGTTTCAAATGACTCTGAGATGAGATTCTTGAAGTCCTTGAATTACATTGGCGGTGAAAGAGTATTTGCGATATGGGAGTGTCCCTACGGATAAGGGATGCATAAAGACTAATATTCAGAAAACTGTGGTTATAGTAAATTCAGTGACTATGTGGATGTCATCTGCTTTGGTAGGTGGGAGGAGGGTTTATACAGAAATAGCCTGGATTATTTAATTTAATTTTGAAGTCTTCTCCCTCTTCTGGAATGTGTCTGTGTGCAAATCTGGATGTTATTATGTCTCCTCTTTGAGCTCTACTGCTACTACAAAGACATTTATACTGTTGACATTACTATAGGTAGAAAAAAGTGTTAGCTATTGTATCAGCTAGAAAATCCTTCCCAAACTAGATTAATATATTCCTGTGATTTGTGAGGCACTTATTCTGGATTTAAGTTCAGGAGTCTTAGCAAAATTTTTTTTTAATCTAGAAGCATGTTGAACTTTATGGCAAATTAATACATATTAATAGAGCAAATTTGTTTTTCCAGCACAATGACTGTCCACTATTTGTTTTCCTTCTTGTAAAATATTAATCATCCATGCAGGAAGTTCAAACAGTACTCAAGTGATAGGCAATAAATCAGAAAATACTATTTCTTTGTTGTTTTGATAAGTGGATTGCTGTTTGTTTTCAGGTTATTTTTGGTATGAGGGAAGGTGCTAGCATTTATTTTGATTTGTTCAGCAAATGCTGGAATGGAATATTTTATGTTAAACTGCTCAACGCCATGACAGTTTAAAACCTGTAAAATTTGTAAATAATTCATATTTTATAAAGAGAAGGAAAGATGTTGGTGGAAGTATAAGTTATGGACCCTTTTTTTTAAGATACAGAGACAAAACACATGATTTGTCTTCAGGCAAGAATAATTGAAATGTCATCCAAGAGCCATGCACTTTGACCTCTTTTCATTGAGTAACACTCCAGTTGCCTGACAGGTGCATTTGAAATATTAAATTTTGATGGAACTGGAAAGTACAACCAGAACTAGATATGTATGTCAGCAGAAATGAAAGACATGGCTAATCTACCAGGAACAAAAAACTATTCTACCCACTTTAGATATAGCACCTGATCAGACATTGTATCACTGGAATGATCCGAGTTCAAATCAGTTTCTCTTACAGGATGATGAAGTCTGTCAGATTTTTACAAGCAAATGACATGAAGCCACTGGACTGGGATTTGAGGAGAAAAGTGGATTTAATCCAGAACTAACTGACAGCATGAGAGATGGAAAGGGTCAAAGGGGGAAAGCAGAAAGTGCTTTCTTGGAAAAGTAATTTTTTTTCAATATAACTAAACCAACATAGATGAGCCTTCCAGAGAGCCAGACTAGATAAAATATTCAGAAAGGCTGTTTTAATCTGGTGTCTGTCTATTCTGTATAAATCTTGTCCTAATCTGTGCTCCCTTACCCAATATAAATAAAATAAAATTGTAATTGAGATTAAAAGACAAGGCCAGTAATCTCAAACCCAGCCTAAGTTTATGAATTATGAGGCCACTTTCTAAAACCATTGCAAGTCTGCCATCCTACTGGTAGCTTCAGTAGGGAAATGGAGCGGGTTTCTCTGTACATTACTGTACAGAGAAAAGGCCAAGGACTTTCCCAGAAACTTCTCACTGACATACTCTGATATTCATTGCATTGTCAGAGACATGTCTTTAAACACATTGTCACTAAAAAAAAACAGTTATGGACGGTGATAGGCAGTCTATTGGCCAGAGCAGTTCTGCAGAACTGAATATAGTGGGAATTCCGGACTGAGAAGCATGTTACCAGCTGACATGGTGATATTTTGCTGCTCACTACCAGTATTATTCCCTTCTGCATCACCTGGAGTCAGTATCATAGCAAACCAGAATAAAAAGGAGGGGTTTCTTCTGTGAGATGACTCCCTTTCAAGCCAAAAAGCCAGCCACTCATTCAAGTGTACTTATCTGCAGTTTATTGGTGCAGACTTATCAGACATCCTTTCAGGCTTTACTTCATCTTATTTGAAGAAATGTAAGCAGTGACAATGGGCTCTCAATGCAGTGGTGGAATACAGCATCAGGAAACAGAAGCTGAGACTCCTTCCCTCCACACCAACAATCTCAGGGGCCAGAAAGATCAGTTTCTCTCTTCTTGTGATATCTGCATCAGGCAGTGTTCAACTGCTTAGTTTCATGTTTTCAAAGATCAGATATCTTGGACTATTGTGCATAAACATCAGCCCAGCCGACTCCACAAACTTAGTTTTATTAAGGTTGAGTAAATGTTGGTTAAGACTTGAGGGTCTATGAAGAGAAGTTTGAACCCACAGAATAATATTAATGACTGCTTCATTTTGTTCTTAGTTTTGCAATTCTGGGTAGATATGCAATATGAAGAAAAAAGATAGGAGGTTAACAGAAAAATTAAAAACTGAAATTCAAGAACCTTTACTGGAACTTCAGCAGAATTATGTGATTAAATACAAAACTCTGCAGTGGTAGCCTAAACCAGTAACACTCCATTTACTGCTTTAAAATCATCCAGAGTGATAATATACATTATGAGTTGCCTCAGTCTTGGCAGAATGGATTAAACTCTTACATTGTTTTACACCAGTACTTGGAAGGAAAGCATCATTCCTCTTATTAAGTTTGACCAGCTTAATCTTTAGGCTTAACACGCTCTGACACATGTGTACTTCAAAAAAACACCAAACAAAAACCTCTGTGACAGTTGCCCCTTCCTTGTAAAACACAACCCTTCATTGCACGAGATGATGGTGAGTTTTTGCCCAAGAATTGGGACACATTTCAATTACCTGCTCAGTGTTTAAGCCTGGCATAGACTGGCATATTTGTCTGCATCCTGGAAAATTGTCACTTTGCATTATCACATTGGAGACACCAATTGCCTTTGCAGATGATTGATCTCTCAAGGTTACTTTTTTCATGTTTTTATTTTATTCAATGAACCAGGAAGCAGTTCCCCTCTTCCTGATCAGTAGTGTAAGGTATTAATTTCTATGTGGAAATGGAAAACCAAGTCTTTTGTTAGCTTTGTTTTTAAAGAAAATCTCAGAAGTATGTTTGATGTATGGATTTTATGCTGGAGAAAGCAGAAAAGAAAAAAGAGGAATATGTATGATGTGCCTAAGAGGCAAGATTAAATGATCTTGCCATCCTATTGCCTAGCTCTAGGTAGCTTTGGCATTCTAATTGTTCTTGCTTCTATTTGGGGATATCTCTCTATGTCAACATACCTAATCCAGCCACCAAACCTGTGAAGACAGATGCTCGAAACACAGCTATCTCTGTCCTTACTTTCTGGACCATCTTATTTGATCCAGCCTTGAGAGCACATGGCTGTTGGACAGCAACAAATTAACTTTATAAAATGCAGGTTTTTTTAATTCCTTCTTATCTATCTAATGAATTGCAACCTTAAAAAAGAAATAATCTGGCCTAGAGACTTAAATTTATCATGGCATTAATCTGACTATGTTTTTACTTCCCTTAAAGTTTAATTTGATTCTTTCCTTCCAATAAATCTCATGTTAATTAAGACAGCCCAAAATGAATTATAGGGAGAGTTACTGGATGCTTACTGCTGAATATTCCAAAGATAAGTGAAGCTGACTCCTGCCTTCAAGTGAAGCAGAAACAGCATGAGGGCATGAGATGGCAAATCATGAACAAGAGCTGTGAGGCTCCTACCAGCAGATCTTGGCTTGTAGACCCAGTAAAGACAGTGACAAATCTGTAATTTCTATAGGGAGTACATAAGGAGCACTATCAGTCCAGTGTAGCTGTTTGGGCTTTTTTTTTTTTTTTTGGCAGTGGCCGCCAACACAAGTAGCCTGTGCCAGATGTACATAGCACAACTGGAAGAGTGTGTACAAACTCATGTACAGAGTCAGCAGTATCACACTGCAGCTGAGCCAATGAATTTCAACATTTATCTATAACAGGCTTCCATCCCAGTCAAGCACTTTTCCTCTCCTTAGAAGAAGGCTATCAGTGATGCCAAATTCTACAAACAGCACTCAGTTCTTCTTTCTAATTTGCATTGGCTTGAAATGTAGTTTTTCAGATATACTTGAAGGTAGAATTGAGCCTATAAAGGCCCCATTCCTGCAAAGTGTGATGTGCATGCAAATAACTCATCTTACAAAGGTTCCCATTGGCAGCATTAACTTTATAGCCAGATGTTTTCTGAAATCAATACCTTTGACAAGAGGGAAGTTTTTTAAACATGAGACACGGAGGTTTTTGCAACCATTAGAAATGAATATTGAGTAAAATTCCCGTGTTTGAATTTCAGATATTGTGAAATGCATTATTTCTTCTTCATAGTATATGATTAGTTATATAGTTATCCTAGTTGATCTGCAGATATTGAATATATAAAGCAAAGAAAGATCTGTAACAGTATATGACTTCATACTCTAAACTGTCTTTTTATTTAAAAGTTCATTGAGTATAAGAGCATCATGAGTCCTTAACAAGTTTATTAGACTCTATGAACTGCATAAATGAGATTTCGTTTCCAGTATTGTGCAGCTGGTGCTGTATATTGTAGTAAAATTAAAATCAGTTGCTGAAATGGCAATAAGGTCACAGTATCTCTTTTAGGACAATAAACTAACTATGTTAATTTTTTTCCCAAAGGGATGGACTCACAGGATAGGGGGTTTAGATGAAGAGTGCACAAGAGTGTGTATAAAGCAGCAGCAAACAGTAAAATAATCAGCAGAGTTGTATAAAGACAAAATCAGCAGCAGCTGATAATGTTACGGGTTGATGCCATCCAGTGGTTCACCAGAGCACTCAGGGACAGGTTTTGAGTTGTATTTGGTACCATTTATAGATCAGGCTACAGAATTGCTCTTCTGATATTGTCATTCCAGTTGAACTTGCTGGTGTTTAATAACTGTTAATTTACTTTTGTTCTAACCTACAGTTGTGTAATACTGTTCATGTATGCTTTGACCTAATTCCATCTACACTGGTACATATTGTCTTGTCTATGCCATGTGTCTTTGTGCACATACAGACAACAGTAATGTTATATGGTACAGTTTCCATCTGAAGTGGCATGGCTCAGCTATTGAAAAAAGAAACCAGCTAATTTTCCTGTAATTCAGTTCAAAAGATATGTGCTCCATAAGTGGAGTGACTGCTTTATATCACTGCTCTACACAGCAATAAACTTTTTATTTTCTCAAATGCCCATGAAGGGGAGACATACTAAATGGGCTACAAGCAGTTATGAATGCTTGAAGCAATTATGACTGCTTGCTAGAAGTAACCTGCTACACCATCCTAACAATTTTGCAATTTATTTGTGTGGCCGCCATTTAGAAAATAAGGAAATACCAAAGGACTCAGTGTAGTGGGTTTCACATGGATGCATTGCATTGCCAAGCTGCAGAAAAATTGCCTGTAGACATTAATTTTATAATGTTCAGTAAGCAGAACCAGTATTCTGGTTAGTTTCAAATCAGGAAATCAGTGTAAAATTTAAAATAAATTAACTCAGGCCCTGGCAAGAAATCTGCTTGCTAGTATGTGCATGTTAATTTTAGGGAATTGAAGGAGGTATTGAAAGTTGTTTCTTCCTTTGAGAATGGACATCAGCGCTAAACAGCTCTGAGAGACCACAAACACTCACTGTACTTTTCTATGCAAAAGCAGCTTCAGGAGTGTTCTGCATTGGAATGCCTGCAATTCCCTGTGGAGTCACAAGGGATGGCATCAGAAAATGGTAAACACACATTGCAGTACATCAGAGGAACTACTAGATTCTGTTGTCCTATGTGACAACTGCATCAATTTCAAAATTGCAGATTTGGGTGGGAAGGAGTGTGCAGTTATGAAGGAGAAAAAAATATTTTCTCTGTGGCTCCCTTTTTCTCTTCTGTAAATAAAAGAAGCAGAAAGAGAAAGAAAAGGGCTGAGAAGTGCAAAATGACTGACAAATGAAGTTATCCCTCTTCAATTTTGACAGGAATATAAAGGGTGTTGAAAACAAGCCAGTTTCCTGGCAGTCTGCTTCATAGGAATTCCTGTCTGCTAACAAGAGTGATTAAAACAGCAACTGAAACTTTAAATATGAGTTACCAAGAAAGCCTTTTGAAAACTTAATTGTTGCAGTTTTTGTATTCCCTTGAGTGCCAAGCAGCATGCAGCTAATGCCACGCCAGTTTTCCCCCCCACAAATTTGTTAAATCCACAGCATTTCAAATATAGACCTGAGGTTTCTGTGTGTCTGTTAGCAGAGAAGTGCCTTCTCTCATTTAGCAATTATTACTTTTTTCCTTAATCTCAGCCACAGGCAGTTTAATTCTACTTTGATCAACTGTCTTGTCTTTCTATCACTTGTCTGAGATCTGAAGAGAGAGAAACATCACTGAGAAAATGCTTGTGAACTGGCATTAATGTGATTTAACTCGTTTGAATAAGTTTTGGATTAAATTTGGCACTTTTTTATCTGTAAGTTTTGGAAAGTTAGTTTTCATAGATATTGGGATGAGAAAGCATGAACACGCAGATTCACTGCAATAGAGGTGCCTACATACATCTGTGCTCTTAGTGTGATAATTTTTAATACATAATCCTGTGCTCTTCCTGTATACTTACATCGGGTATTCCTCACCTCCTCATACTTTGATCTTGCCTTTTCCTCTGAAATACTGAGAATATTGGTTGTTACAGCATGCTGCAAGTTGACTAATGGCAGGGGTGAGGAGAGTAAAATCGAAGATTTCTAGGGGCAAAATGCTGGCTGCCTGTCACGTCGCTGCAGAGACTCTGCTCCTCTGGTACCCTTGCAGGCTACACTGCAGAATAATGAGTTCAGCAGTGGATTTTTGCCATTATTATTTAGATCCTTGTCAGACTATTTAGGGCTTTATAGGCTTAAATTGTCCCTTTCACTTCCACCCAGGAGCTCACTGAAGGCCAGTGCAGTGGTGCTGAGGGTAGTAGTGTAATGGGCTTACCTCCTACTCATCCTTACATGTAACCCAGGTTTCAACATCTGAGGCATCACAGGCAAGCTCTTTCTGAAAACTGTATTACAGTGACCTTATTTTGGCAAATCCTGCAGTGGAGAGCAAACAGCATGGAGATGAACTGGTCTCTGCATTAAGAGTGCAGGAGCAGCCTGGCCAACAAAAAGAATTCCCTGACTTATGAAAAGGAGTCTCTCCTGTTTAAAATAAGTTGCCAGGGTAAACTGGGGCAATGTTATCTCTGACTTAGTTAACTGTGTAGCACCTGAGTGCTAAGTTAATGTATTGGATAATATGTTCCACTAGTTCAGCACCTCCAGACAAGATGAAGCTGTAGGACTATGTACCATGGGAAGCTGCTTATCTTTCCTACCGCATCCAGTGTAATCCTCGGAGTCAAACAGTAAGGGAACACCATTCCAAACAATGACTTAGACCAAACAGTTCACAACATAATTGTTTTATATGTCATTCAAAGCTTCCAGATTTCTTACAGCAACCTAAAACTGTTTTGTTACTGAGTCTTTTTTGAGAATAACACTTGTTAGCAATATTGTCTTGAGGCTGAAACACTTTATGGTTTATTATTTCTCACTATCCTTTGGTGCACTGCATTGTACTGTGAGCTAATTAAATCTGTTCTCTTAGAAATAACAAATTCCTTGTTCTGTGTTTATCTTGTCAGGCTGGACACAAAAAGGAGAAGTTTGGAGGTAAAGGCAAATATATAAAAGATTGATGTAGATTGATCTTACTGGATCTCTTGTTTAGTACCCTCAAAATTCACTGTCCAAACATTGAAATGGTTTGAATTCCTGAACACTTGTAATGTGCAAAAACTATTGGCAAAGGAAACATAAAACACGCAGCCAGTGGTTTTGTTTTGCTAATTGTTGTTAGGAGTTTGTAGACAAGCCCATAGTAAACCACTTTTGCTTCACTAATTCTGTGTAAGGATCATAAAGAAAGACCTTCCTGAGGAGGACTTTGAAGAAGTGTAAGAAAAGGGTTTTGTGGGGTAATTCAGAGAAGGAATTCAGAAATGCCTCTGTGAAGTCCTCATCACTTACTACAGAGTTAAGAAGCAGGCTTGTAGCATGCACAGTTGAAATAGTAGAAAAAACATAAGGCATAACCCAAATTCAGAGAGATAGGGATATAAAAGTTCTTCAGATTTGTAATTTAGTTTTAAAAATGTGTAATATCTACAATTACATTATAGATTGTTGACTTGAGCATTCAGGAATGCTCTCACTACAATAGAAAGGATCATTATTTTGTGAAATATTGCCAGTGACAAAATACAAATTATAGTACAGTCACTCTGCCTTCAATAGTCAAAAAGTTACCAAAATCATTTTGTTAAATAATCAGTTTATAGGCACATAGATAATAAAATAACAAAGTGATTTGAAACAGCCAACATCAATTTATCAAGAATAAATCAAGTCAAATCAGTCTATGTTTCTTTTTGACAGTGTAACTGCCCTGGTGGATACAAAGGAAGCAGGGGATGTGATATATTTGGACATTAATAAGGCTTCTGACACACTACCAGTTACATTCTCATAAGCAATTTAAGGAAATATTCTGGATGAAATTGCCATCTGGTGGGTGCACCCAATGGCTGCAGAAATGTACTAAAAAGTAGTTACGATGGTTCACTGTCAAATTGAGAAGACGTATTATATAACGTTCTTTACAGACTTTTCCTGTGTTTTGTTCCAGTTTCATTAATGATCAGAAAATGCTCATCAAAAAAATGGAGATTTTTTTTTATCCACTGATAAGATGGGAACATTTTGGAGGATTAAAATTCAAAAGTAATGGCAGTTTGAAGTAGTGGTTTGAAAATCATTACACATGAAAGAACTGCTACGCTTACTAAGAATAAAATACTCCCAACAGAAGATTTGAAGTAAGGGTGATAATACTGTACAAAGGAGCAGGGATAGATCACAGTCAAAATATGAAACTGCAGTTTTATACTGCTAAAAAAAATAAGGAGCAGAGGAATTTCAGTGTTTGTATCTAAAGCATGGGAGGTAGGAGGTATTTTGTTTTACATATGGCATTTTAACTAGATCATTATGTCAGATGCTTGGATTTCAGATTAGGTAAACATTTCTAAGAGTCGAAAGGAAAGTCAAAAGAGATATGAGAAGTTTAGAAAATGGCTTTTGAGGGAGGTTTGAGAATTTGCTTATTTGTTGTGGCTTCTTTTCTCTGAACAAAACAAGTATGAGAAAGCTTGTCATAAAAAGAACCAGGAAATATTAAGATTATTATAATGACGAGAAATTCAAATTCCCTCTTATCCACTGAGAATAGGACAAAAGTAGTTAGCAGAATTTATCCAAGAGAGAGTTAAGTTAGATGCTAAGAAAATGTAAATGTGGGGACAGATTGTGCTGGAACATGCTAACTGTGCAGTCTCCTTCACTGGAGATTTCTGAGGACACATTAGATGAATGTGTAATCAAGAGTGAGCTGGGTATGCTTCATCCTGTCTCAGAGATTTCTTTCAGCCCAGCTTTGTGTAATTTCTACTTAGTAATGCAAATGTCTGAAATTAGTGCTTAGGTGGATTCTAGAAAATAGCTCTGAGGTGGATTCAGGCAAAAGTATCTCTGCCAGCAGACTGGCAGTGAAGCCTCCTGACAAGACCTGGATCTAGGAATAGGGGGGTGAAGAGAAATGGTGGCCCACAGTCCACTGGGGAAGTGGTGGGCTGTGTTGGGAGGAGGGCGCAGCAGACAAGACAGAGCTTAAGAATGACAAAACAGGGTGAAGGACACCCACTTCGAGCACATGAAGGCAACAGGGAAGTGCCACAGACAGCATCATGGGGGAAGTTTTCACAGTTTATGAGAAATCAACTGGTTGGAGCACCCCTCTGAAATGCCTTTACACTAATGCATGCATGTGGAATGAGAGAAAAGCAGGAGTGTGTGCAGGTGCAGGTCTACAGCTTTGCACAGACATGGTGGGACAGCTCCCACAGCCAGAATGCTGCAAGGAATGGACACAGGCACTGCAGCATGAGCAGGGGTGGGGAAAGTTGTGGAGTAATTCAGCTTTTTGTCAGAGACTAACAGGGATTAGTGGACCCTTGCCCAGGGACAGACAGTTAGACAGTCAACACTTTATGGTTTGGGATTAGAGGGCAGATTATGTTGTGGCAGGTGTCTGCTACAGACTGCCAGATGGGGAAGAGGATGCTGCTGTCTTCAGACAAGGGAAAAAGCCTCGTGTTCAAAACCCCACTCTCATGAGGGGCCTGTTAGCTGCTGGACAGAGCACTAAACAAGCAATCCTGAGATACACGGATTGCACTGATGGCAATTTCCCAGCAGTGGTGACTGGTGATCCAACAACAGCTGACCCTCCATTAGACTGGATGCTTGCAAACAAGAAAAGTTTGGGGATATGAAAGTTGGGGGCAGTCTTGGCTGCCCATGAGGTGGTGGAGAGCCCATTCTGAGCAACAAATGGGAGGAGCATGACTGAATTATGGAACAGCAGACTTTGGCCTCTTGAAGCATCTACTCTGATGGGAGATGGTCGTGGAGAAAAGAGCAGACCAGGAGCTCTGGCTGATTTTCAGGATGCATAACAATGAGCCATGCCAATGTGGAAGAAATCAAACCATAGTGGCAGGAGGCCTACACCTCTGTTCAGTTTTGGGCCTCTCACTGCAAGAAGGACATTGGGGTGCTGGAGCATGTCCTGAGAAGGGCAACAGAGCTGGTGAAGGGTCTGGAGTGTCTTATGAGGACAGACTGTGGGACCTGGGGATGTTTAGCCTGGTGAAAATGAGGCTGAGAGGAGACCTTATTGTTCCCTATAGCTGCCTGAATGGCAGTTGTAGAGAGAAAGGGATATTAGGAAAAATTTCTCTGTGAAAAGGATGGTCAGGCAATGGAAGGGGCTGCCCAGGGAAGTGGTAGAGTCACCATCCCTTGAAGTGCATGTGGATATGGCACTAGAGGACATGGTTGAGTGGTGAACATTGTGATGGTGGATGATGCTGGATTGACAGTTGAAACTGATGATCTTAGAGATCTTTTCCAACCTTAAGGATTCTCTGATGGGTGAGGACAAGCCCCTTACTTAACTCAGATCTAAAGAGGAATAGTAGAAGAGGTGAAAGCTAGAGCAGGTGAAAAAGAAGAATACAGAGATATTCTCTGACTATGCAGGAATGGCATTAGGAATGCTAAAGCCCATCTACACCTGAATCTTGGAAAAGACAGGAAGGGGAATATGAAGGACTTATAACAGGGCCATCAACAACAAAAGACAGACCAGTGAAAATGAGGGCCTGACACTGAATGGGGTGGGGGAGAAAAGACATGGAAAAGAGTGAGGTACCAGTGCCTTCTTCACCTCAGCCTTTACTGATAAAACCTCTTCTGAGGAATCACAGCTCCCTGAGACCCATGAAAAAGGCTGAAGCAATGAAGATTTATACTCAGGAGGATCACATTACAGAATATTAAACCAAGTGCACATACACATCAGTGGTGCACAAGTGAATGCATCCATGAGGACTAAGGCAGCTGGCTGATGTCATTGTGAGGCCAGTCTTGATTATCTTTGAAAATTGTGGTGATTGGAGGAGGTTTCAGAGGACTGGAAAACCAAAGGTCACTGATATGTTCAATAAGGGCAAGCAGGAGGGTCTAGGGAACTACAGGACAGTCTACCATACCTTAATTGCTGTGATAGTGATGGAGCACATCCCACTGGACCCATTGCCCAACATATTATTGTGTTTTAGGCATTTTCCAATCCTTTGTAGGGGAACGTGAAACATTTTTTTTTTTGTTATTTTTGGTACAATACACAGAGGTTTCATGTCTACAGTGCTGATGCTCTATTTGTTTCAGTGGTCTTGCTATCTTTTTCAGCAACAAGCTGAGACAGAAACTTTTAGCATCTCACAAATGCTGGTGGAACTCCACATAGTCAGAAAATCTCTTCCAAACAGCACACTCCTACTTTCTAGTAGGGGTCAGATTAAAAAAAATAAAAAGCTTACTTATTCTGACCTCCCCCATTTCTGCATGGTCATCCTCATGCTGTAGTTGGGCATAATAAAGTGAAACCATCTGGGACTAGCAGATATATATGAGAGAGAGTGAGGATGAGATTATCTGTGTGCAGACTGATTGCAGTTGCAAAAGTAATAAAATCATTTTTAAGGGAACAATTTTCAGGAAGTTTAATTTGCAGAGTGAGAAAATTAATTGAGAGCATAGGCAATTTTCATCTTTCCATCCAGCAAGGAGAGAAAACTAAGGGGAAATAGTGAATATAATCAGAATGTCAGGAAAAAAGAAACAGTCACTTATAATTGTTCTTGGTGACAGCATAATTTTTTCAAGAATACAGAGGTATCTGAAAATTACTTTCAATAGCTCTGAAAATACATGAATGATATTCACTCAACTATTTATTATGACCAAAACACTTACATAGTAAGTCAGAGGCTTGGATGGGTCAAATTCATATTCCCAAATTTAAAATATTTTAAAAAACAATAATTAACATTCAGGTGAGAAACATACTCTCACATAAATTTTGTGTCTATGTGAACAAAATAACCTTTGGAATTCAAGAGGAAGAATTGTACAGCTTTATTAAGCAAAGCATGGCTGTGAATATCTATCGAGGCTGTCAGGGAAAAACTGTCTTGAAAAAAATTAAGATGTTTTAACATTTGCATTTTTTCTGAATTAGCATAAAATTAAAATATCTTTTTTTTTCATAGAACAAAACTATTTTTTGTAACAAGCTTGTTTTCATATTCACCATGGTCATGGCTGAGACTGCCTGGTTCCTAACTCTGGATTCTGGGTATGGTTCTGCATGAGCTATGGTGTTGGGAGAATTTAGTGCTGTTCAGTAGACTGCTAATTAGCAACTGGTCTAAAGGAACTGTTTGCCAAAGTAAGCAGAATGCAAGAAAACTACAGCCCTTTCCAACATGTTTCCTTTTTTAGGAAGGGTGGGATACTACTCTGTTTGTAATTATAATGAACTGTCTTGTACTGAAAGGATCCTTAGCTGGTAAATGTGTCTCATTTTTAAATCCTTGGTACTGGTTGAGCTGTGAAAAGTGAAGCAGATCTGATAAACTGACCCACATGACTCCTTTACACAGTAAACATTATCAATGAACACTTGATTTCCTGTATCCTCAAGGAAAATTACTCTGGAAGAAGAGACTGCTCATGAGTGGCTCTTGATAGCCTCTTTTCAAATGCTTATCTTCCTGAATCAGCAGGCAAGTCTTGTTTATGAGGAGGGCTCCACTCCACCTCCTTGTTTGGGATACCAAGGGTAATTCACACACATCTGTATCTTGGTTTTCATCATGTTCTGCTCTGCTGTAAATACCGATTTTATTGACAGCTATCAGCCTCTCTGACACTCCTCTGTTGGCTGGAGATGTGAAATTCCCCAGCTCCATTTTTTGTCAGAACATCTCCCAGAGATATAATGAGCAGCAGCAGGGATTGGAAAAAACACTCGAAAAGTGCTCAAAACCCAGCTTTGTTCATTCTTTGTGGCAATCTGCTCCAAGATTTGCTGCCTAATATTGCTCACAGTACAAAACAGTGCTTCGTACATGATTAGCCTTTCTCACTATTAAAATATTGCATTCTTTATGTTTAACCTGATTGTAAGAACTTTCACATAAGGCTGCTGTTGGAATTCTTTTACATGAAAAACATTGCAACTGTGTTTTAGGCACTCCAGAATCTCTAAAAACAATAGAAAATAAATAAGCTGTTGCTGACAAGAACAGAAAACAAGTGCTGTCATGGAAAAGATGCCATTTCTTCACATTTGGGGTATTTGTGAAATCTTTGCTGCATGGCACAATTATTCTGAAAATTGCAATTCTTTTCTTTCTTAAAACACAGTGTCTTTAATCGCTAAAAATAGCTGTCTGTCTAACGTTCTGTCCTGCCCTCTAGAATTAGCCTTGCAGAAAAATGCCTCAAGGTAAAAAGAGGCAAGTCTGAATTTGACCCACATCCTGAGATTTTGGTGAACACGAACACCATGGGCTGTTGAGTTGGTCACTATTAGAATTGCAGACAGTTTTTTTCTAATTCTGTTGTTCCTTGTGGCAATGCAAAGCAACAAGAAGAATGAATGCAGAAACTATATTTGTGCATTCATATACCAAATTCGAAAACATTAAAATAGTAGAAGGTGGAGAAATTATGTTCTGGCTGCAGAAATAGTACCAGGTTATATTAAAAAGGGGTAGGTATGTATCTGTAAGTCCAGTTAGATTTCAGAAAATAAGAAAGATCGGCCTACTGACTTATAGTTTACATGATGTTATCATGACCTTCATGGTTTTGATGGTTTTCTTGACTTTCTTATCTCCTCTCTTGAAAAAAATTGTCTTTAGTCAAAATCGTTTGTTTGTTCTGTTAAATTTAATCTCATTATTAGCATATCAGTCACAGCCATACATCCTGGAAATTAAAAGTGAACTCATTCCTAACATTGTATAATCTGAACTTCATTACATCTTTTAAACAATGATGAACTGCTTTGTTCATTGTCCCCTTAATTATCTTTAGGATATATGTAGCCTTCTAATAAAAAAAGTATATATATTTAAACCATTCTCTAAGTGCCTGTGAAGTCGACACCATTTATATTTAGCAAATAACTGCAGTAGAATTAAAGTAGACCTGAACTAGAGGCATAAGTGAAGTTTTTACCTACTACATATTGCTATGGCCCTTGCACCTTGAGGTAGAATAGACTATTATGAGGTTATTCTTGCATTTAAAAATCCTGCCAGTTGCAGTTCTATAGACTGGGCTCAGGTGCACGTGTGGAAACACCTGCTGCTGGCAGAAAGCAGCCGTGGGTCGCCCGTGCTACCACCATCTGTGGTGTATGCACTCCTTGGCAGAGGGATTTCCCTGTATTTCCTAGGAGGCAGGCCCCATCCATCCCTTTGCTGTTGCCATGGCCACAATCTCCCTCTTAGCATCCTTGAGTGCAGAAGAATGCAATGGTGTTGCTTCCCCAGGAGATTGCCTGTGTGCTTTCACCTTGTGTTCAACTCCAGCATGGCAGAATGATGGGCTTTGGTGAAATATAGCAAGATGGGCAAACTTCAGCTACAGAAGTGGGCAAATCAGAAACTGGTCTTCAGCTGCAGGCAGTTTGTGCTCCTCATTGCAGCACTGAATTTAGAAGTCTTATAAATCTATATATATTTATAAAGACATACTCTCTCTAAATACATAGTTATTATATAACACATTATACCTAGAGGATAGGTTCCAGTTTCCCTGGATTATCAAATCTGGGGTTGAATTTTAAGAAAAAAGAGTAGCACCTGAGATCTGGTTCAGGGGTTATCTCTTCAAATACTCACCACTTCAGCTTATTTCACAATACTTCCATAATATCAGTCAATATTCCTATTTTTGTAAGAATAGCTTTGATTTCTCAGTAAACAAATCTCTTTTTGCTAACTAGCTTGCTGTGGTGATAACATTTTGCATCACAAACAGCTGTTCTGTAAAGACTGAAATGAGGACTATGTGTTAATACCACAAAGAAGAAACACTGGGCTGCAAAGTGCCCTTTCTTTCTCCAGGTGCCAGCACTATGAAGAATCAACACAAAATGAACAATTAGGATGAGAAACAAAACAAACATAACTATGTCCCCATTGCTTCTTTCTCAATGTTAAAAACCTTGTTGTTAAACAGGCAGAGAGGAAAAGATGATGAAACGCTGTGAGATATGAAAAAATTAAGCCCTCAGAATTTAGGACTTTGTCTTCCTCTAAAATGGTATAGAAGACCAAGGTCATTTCAAATCAGTGAAACAGGAGCCATTCTGCTGTGTCCTTCAATTAAAGCAGGGTGTGCATAAAGATGATTTTCTCTACTGCATCCTTTTCAGACTCTGACCCAGTAATGACAACCCAGTTTAGCATGATGACTTTGATAATCATTGTTATCTCAGGTATGCAGAGGTGGCGAGGAAAAAAAACATCTTATAAATGCCTTCCACCATAATAAAGTGACAATATATTTCATTATTAAGGAATGGGATCTTCATTTCAGAGAAATTGCAGAAATCATTTAAGCAGTCATGAGTAGAGATAGAAAAGATTTAAAGGGAGAGGAGCTGCAGCCAGTGAGCAAAATCACATTTCAAAGGGTAAATTACATGATCCTTAATTGGGATTTTAGTGGTGTACAGGACTTTTGCTGTACTATTCTTTGCAGTAGACAGACATCAACACATCCCACTTGCATGTACTGCAGGATACAGAGTTGAGTAAGCAGGGAATAATTCTTCCAGATGCAGAACAATAATTCAGAAATAACAGCCTAAAGTAAACAGAACAGTGTGTGAGGTTTTCACACCATGTCCTAGGCTGAGCATCTGTTCAGCAGCTGAGGTGGATTCAGAAGCAAATCTTAGTGTTTTTGCATAAGCACAAGCCCCTTTCTCCTATGAGAAGGGATTTTCCCAACTGCTATGCTCCAGTGTGGAGAGCCACCTGGTGGGGTTTGGCCGCAGTGCCTTGCTGGGCTCACCTACAGAGCCCACAATACTCTCTTTGCCATATGCCTTTGATTATTCTCGGGATTTCTGTTTGCAAAATCTTCATAGCCCCCTAAATTTTTCTGCTGTTTTTTCTTCTTTTTGTTTCTTTGTTTGTGCAATTGTAGGTATTCCTTGCCAAACAGGATTTATGAACAAGTCTAACTGTTAGTGAGCCATTTTGTAGTTGGACAAAATGTTTTAGCAAAAAAAAAAAAAAAAAAAAGTGAATTACTTCAAAGTACAAATTCACAATACCTTACAGATGTAAACCAAATTCACCAAATAATTTCATGTGAGGGGAGAAAAAAGGTGCCTCATTCAGCTGCATGCTTGAGCTAGACAAGGGGAATTATTTTCTGTCTGCCTGCTGTCTCAGGGCTTAGAGCAGTGTGGAAGGCTGGAAGGGACTTGATTCAGTTCTAATAAAATCCATCCTCTGTAAGATTGAAGGCTGGATGTGGGCTGAGGAGGAGGTGCTGATAATCAGATTATGAGATGTTCTAAACAAGGGCTTCCTTACTCTTCCCATTTGAGATTGCTTCATTATTAAATACTGACATAATTACACATACCAAAAGAAAAAGTGAATAAGAAAAAGAGAAAAAGAAAAAAGAGAGAAAAAAAGAAAGAGAGAGAGAGCTGTCTGAGACTGATTCTCCAGGCATGTGCAGGGAATTTTTCTGGATAGACAGTATATTGATGCTACTTGGATGCCTGGTAGCAGGGTTTGGACCACATGACCTTTAAAAGTCTCGCTCCAACCCAAACTAATCTGTGATTCTATGATCCGACACACACCAGTGTTCACACAAGTTACCATTGAGTAACACAGAGAAAGTTCCTCAACAGGTGAAATGAAAAGCAGACTGCCCTTTGTGGCACCAGGGCATTTCCCAGGGAGGCAGGAACTGGGAATTCAGATCCCCTCAAGAAGAGGAGACATCTGAGCTTTGGGCTCCTAAACTGTAGATCCCTGAAAGGCTAAATGAGCCCAGCCTTTCTTTTTTGTTTGGCAAATCCAGGCTTTCCTTAGCATTGTTCTTTTAACAAGTTCTGAAATAATATTTTATCTAAGTGGAAAAGATTTTTTATTTTTTCACAGTAGGAGAAAATGGGGGGCAAATCTGCATGAGCCACATAAATGTGGGTGTTTGATCCAAATCAACAATTTGATTCAGCTAACAAAAGTCTCACAGCCTTAATTCCAAATGTGGGTTATTTTATTAAGTACTCATATTCCTACTGATATTTCAAAAAAGCATTCAGAAAGTGCTCCACCTATATTTTGCATCAGAGTTTAAAGACAGTGTTAGAAATGCAGGCAGCGAATTTTCTAATTTCCATGTATTTCAGGAAAACAGAAGCTACCAGAATGGTGAGCTTCCTTTAGTGTGAGAAATATCTGGGGCAGTTTATTTCACTGCAGGAAACAACAGCAAGTATGATTATTCTCTCTTCTGTTCTTTTAAACTGTCACCTTTATGTAATTAATTAACTATGCAACACAGAATTGTTATAAGAGGGTTGAGTGTGCTAGACAGTGTAGCTCTTACCTTGCAATAGAGGTTGGAAAACCACTTATCCATATTCTTCTGCGGGGCATTCAATGTTTCTTGTAGGGTTGGGGTGAGCTGTTACCACAGCCTGCCCCCATCTCACCTGGTCCCTTTCTTTACAGCCCACTTGCATTAAATTCGGTGTAGGTCTGCATAACACCCCCCACACACTTTCTTGCAGCATCAGGTGGGCCCCATATCCTCATTTCAATCACACTGCACTCGTCTGGCTGCTCTGGCATTGCTGCTCAGTCACCATGAAGGTCTAATGAACATTTTCTGTCTGCAGCTGTTTCTTCGCTGGTCTCGGGAGCAGGTGTGGGCTGAGTGAGTGCCCTGGCAGGGAATGCACAGCCTCAGAGGCACAGGAAAAGCACCCAGCTGTAGGACAAAATCAGTCCAGGCTTTTCCAATTTCTATGTTTTTTAAATATTGTTTCTTCCATATCTTTAGTCCCATTTTTCTCTCCTTAATTTAAAAAACACATTCTCATATTAATATACTTTATGTCAGAGGCATTTCTAATTTGAATGCCAGAGTAACAGTGTGGCTGTAGTTCTTCTGCTTAGTACATGAGCTGCTGCTTTTTCTAGAAGGGCTTTCAACAACACATCTCATTATCTCAGAAAAAAAAAAAAAGATGGTGCATTCACAATGCTCTTACATCATGCTTCTAATTATTGCATAAACTTGTCAATAGCTATTTTCACTGGAAAGGCAATGGAACAAAAACAATTGTGCTTGCCAGCAAACACAAAGTCGAACATCAACTTTTAAAATCTTTGTCTCATATAAAGTAGAAACCATGGCGTATGCCTCAGAAGAAACTTTCTTTCTACTTTTCACCTGGTTTGTTGCATGCAGAAGCCTTTTATTGCAGTTCTGTTTTACAGAATCAGCTACTCGCCATGAGCATCCAAGTAGAATTGCTGATTTTACAAATGTATACATCCACCTGTCAAAACCATAATTCACATTAAATGGAGATTGCAAAATTAACGTTCTTTCATGAACTAGGTCACATGTTATCTTACATCTGATGAAACAAGAATCTAGGACAGAGCCAGTTTGTGGTCCTAAAATTACTGCTGTTAATGTCTGAATTCATGGGATTAAAACTTCAATTGTTCATATGGGTTATTCACTTAAGATTTGAACTCAATGATCTTTGCCAATCCTTTCTAACTCAGAATATTCTATGATTCTGTCCTATCACTCCACGTCTTTGACAAAAATTTTGTGAAAATAATTCAAGCTATATTTAAAAATTTCTATTTCAATTTATCACAGATGATTCAAAAAAATTGCAATTTTATTTGGAATACCATTTCCTTGTGTTGTTGTACTATTCCAAGAGTCAAAGCAAAGCACTGTCACATCCTAAATCTCTGTGAGCTCATTACTGAAATAAGTTCAGGATAGGGCCACCAACATGATAGGGGCTGGAGCACTTCACCTAAGGGGAGAGGTTAAGGGAAAAGATCTTGCTCAGCCTTGAGAAGAAAAAGCTTCAGGCCGGCTTAACATCAGCTTTGCAACACCTGTGAGGACATTGCTGAGAAGGTGAGATGAGCTTCCTCTCAGAAGTGCGTGGGGCAGGATGAGAAACAATGAGCACAGACAGAAAAGATGGGCTTGGCCCAGACACAATGAGAATGTTTTTTGCAGGGGGCACAATCCTGTATTAAACCAGGTTGCCCAGGGAGGTTGTGTAGTCTCTGTCCATTGTGAGATTGGACTGGATGAGTAACTGGTTCTGACTCCATAGCTGACCCTGCTTTGAGCAGGGGGTTAAATTACAGACAGGCCCCTGAGGCGTCTTAGAATTTTCCTGTGAACCTATAGTAGATTGTTTGAAAGGAAAATTGTCTATTAGTATGTCAGAAACAAACACAATACTGACACAGTAGGAGTTGCATGAGGAAATCTCTAAGGTTTAGCCATCTCAAGAGACTTCCAACAATGTCATGCTAAACTGGATGTGTTCTGATAAAGGAGTTTTGCTGTGATTAGACATAATGATCCCTAAAGCCACAGGAGAATATTATTTTCTCTCCTTGTCATAGGCATGGAAATTTCTACAGCAACATTGTCATTGGGAAGGAAAAATTAAAATAAGAAATTCTGGCAGGAAGAACTCGTGAAGTGTATCACCCTCATGTAACAGTGGTTATGCACTAGAAGGGATTGCTTCCACATCTGCCATTCTTTTTTAAGAGTTTAGCTTAAAGAATCTAAGTCTCTAAGGCTCTGTAGCCTTTTATGTAGTTATTTGAATTTTATTTAGACGTAGGATTCATGTTAAGTGGAATTGTTTCTGCTTAGTCTGAAAGGGCTTTTCAAAATAATTTGCTGTGTTTCTCTTCTTCCCCAGCCAGCAGGGCAAAATCCTACATGAGATGTGCTTGCAGATTTCATGTACTGTTGAGTTGCATATTTAAAATACAGATTATTTGTGGTGACTGCAAAACAAGTCCTAAACATAACTTCTCTTTTCTGTATGTTTTAACTGCACAGTATAGGGAAATTCATTTCAGTGCTCCTTGAAGGTTCTTTCTTGTTCTCGATGTTGGGTTTTTTTAATAAACAGACTTGTTTTAAAGTATTAAATCTATGCTTTTGCCAGGGATTAATATAGTCCTGGATTTAATTAATTAATTTAGCACCTATGAACAAAAACAATTAAAATCCCAACTGAAATATTCAAAGAACTCTAATGCTACCATAAACGCCAGCAAATGATCAAATGAGACATTTCTCCAAAGACTACTGTTTTTCTCAGGCATATAAGAAATAATTGGCTGACAACCTGGGTATATGAGTCTTTTCAGGAATAATTGCTTCAAAAATGAAAAGAGCAGCCACAAAGTGTGAGTCACTACATCCAGTTGTGGAAAACAGAAACTAAATATATTCGACATGCTCTAATAGTCATATGTGAAGAAAGTAAAAAGTTTCAAGCACTTTTGTAGGACGAACCTCCCCCTTTCAAGTATAAAGCATAAAGAGAAATGTAATGTTAATAAATAAAATGCGTAGTAGTCAATGAGGATACCTTTGGAGTTTCACTTTTGAAGCACACCAGAAACTGAAATAGCCTGCCTTCAAATAACTTTTAGGTGCTTGGAAAGAATAGAAGATTACCTTTTCTTTCAGACATTGCAAAATCATAAAAAAATTCTGTCCTTTATATTTTCTTTAAATATTTAACTATTCTGAAAGCTTTAAAGAATATACTGAAATACTTTATTGTAAAAAATACCAGAGTAAAAGTATGAAGAGCAGCAAAATTTGGAAGTATGGAGGTTTGAGCAGTTAATACATTTTCCGAAGGTTTTCTTACGGGTTCTATCTTTCCTATTACAAGATACTAAATCAAAAGTATATCATAACAATAAAGCTTGTATGTACTATATAAACCAGTGACCCAGGCAATCCTTACTCTATTACAAAAAATGTGTTATGGTATTGCTACCTTACATTTTAATAGTGAAAGTCAGAGAATGGTGGGTTTTTTCTGGTATTTTTGTTAAAAAAACACATAACGGATCAGAAAAAGTTTCCTTCATAAATATAAATATATGTAAATATAAATGTAAATATAAATTTGATCTAACAATGAAATGCCTCAAAATGAGTATGAAGATCATAGTTACTTAACAGCTTTAAAAGCAGCCAAATTAGTGCTGGCCCTAGCTTCAGTTATATTTAAATTGTTGTGAGACAACTTAAAAGGATTGAGGAAAAGGCAGCAAAGAGAAGCATAATATAAGAGTTTCCATTTTGAAGAGCAATTTTACAGCTGATAAGAGTGGTAGATGTCGGTGGCACACAGTGATGAAAGTGGAATATATACGGAGGCAAGATCAGAGAGATGAAAGAGAAATTTCAGGTAGTAGGAGGACAACAAAAATCATAAAGGAATTTAGTTCAGATGGTTTCTAAAAACTCAGAAAATACATAGCAGCTAATAAGATAGTAGTATAAAATAATTAATAGTGAAAAAGGCCAAACTGTATTTATACTCCTAATGTGGCATCAGCAAACTGTCAGCCAAAGTCTTAATTTTATCAACATATTTTTAATACATAAGAGGATATACTTTGAAGATTATACATAAATAACCAGTTGAAGTAACCTGCGCAAGAACAGAAGAAAAAAGCCTGCAACCCGTATACAAGTAATAAAGTCTTTACCTCTCCTTCATAGAAAATTCCAGTAGCTTGGGAGAAAGATTTTATTTTCTTTTTCCTGGAAACATGGTTAGCTAGTAAGTTTGGACATTTTGCAAAGCACCTCTGGAAGTAAGGTTCCATCTAACTGTGCTATTGGTCTTAACTACAGTGACAGTTCCTTTGTCTTTGCTGTGGTGCAGTGCAGATGTATTAGTTATCCTAAAAAAAAAAAAAAAAAAAAAAAAAAAAGAAAAAAAACCTGAAACAAATTATAGTTTTAAGTGTAAATTCATTCCTGTCTGTGAAATATAAGTTGTGCTTCTATATAGCAACAGCAAGAACGAACACCTGGCTTCTTCTGTAATGTTCTATTTAAAACCCACTTAAATTAAATTAATTTTTCTTTACTAGCAGTAATAAATTAATTCTTTATGTAAAATAAGTAACTCTGCTACCACAGCAGAATTTTATGCTGTTTGTATGTTGTCATAACACTTCTGGGTAGGTCATTCCTTTTCCCACCACTTTTCAGAAGCACTTTAGATATCAAAGTGTAAGGATGAAGCCTCATTTCCTACCAAGTTTTTCCTTGATACTAATTCAATAATTGTTATTTATGCCATGGAAGAGTGTTTCACAGCAAAGAACACGTGAGATCTTACGATGCTCAGTGCAAAATGCAATCGAAGTTATTGATACCCAGGGTAGGAGATTGGTGTAATGGTCTGATAACCTACTCAGGATTCCAATTAAGTCCACTTGAGTGTAGTCATAATTCCCATCACGACTTTAGGTAATCCATTAAGTCTTTCACCATTTCCCACCTCTAAAGCAGGAAAATCGTTCTTCAAGATAACACTGGATGGATTTGCTGTTGGGATTGGAGTGGGAAAATTTCAGTAAAATACCCTATTTTATAGTATCACTTCTTCACTCTATAGGAGGGTTAAAAATACAAATTTTTATTACTTCATAATATGATAAATAGTAGCATTTATTTATGATAATACTTGTCATTCTTACAAAATTCCTATGAAAAATACATGGTTTTTCTTCTCTCTTTTCCTGCCAGCCAACTGAATGGTGACATAGATAATTGAGCAGTTTCATATTCTACTAAATGCAGCTTACCTCTAATTAAGTGTTGTCCATGAACGAGAAGGATTAGAATATTAAGGACTTAAGGCCAGGATTAGCTGTAGAAGCTGTCTTCATCCTCAGGAAACAAATTAAAGGCACTGTTGATTAAATGGATGATTTCCAATAGTCAGTGTAGCTAGTCCAGGTCACCATATTTTCTCAAAGTAACTGGTACATGCATGTATTGACAGCATTACTCCCACTCAGGAGAAATTAGACTTTTACTGTATGCAAAGAAGCACTAGAGAAAATTTTATTTTAAAAGTATGAAGAGATCTGTTGATGGCAGTTCAAGGTGCTGGTGGCCCTGATGCCTCCTTGTTTTATTACCTTCTTGGTTATTTGAGTTGTACAGTAATTTTTCAAGGAATGCTTAATTTACCTCTACTTCTACCACATTTTGAACTTGTTTTGTTCCCTAAAGCCAGTGAAACTGCTGGCAGGATGGATTTCTGTGCAACATGGAATGAAGTGTTAGACCGAAAATAGAAAAGGATTGGAGACACTCAATGGCCAGTGATTTCTGTATTCCAGTACACCACCTCAAAATTTCTCAACCTCCTTCCTAATCTTTATACCCATTTCTTTCACTGCTGCTCAGCCACACAGAGAACTAGGTCCATTTTCAAGTGCTCGTATTAGTGTATAAAATTCCTGACCCCAAACTAGGTTTTGAGGTGCCCCATTTCAGCATCTCCTCTCCTCCAGTTGACACCTGTACATCAGGGGACACGAGGAGGTGACAGTTTCTCTCATGCTTCTCTTCCCAATTTGAATACAAGGTTTCAAATTCCATTGTGCTTCTAGCAAGTTAGTGTGCAAAACTGAAAGATGCTGGTTCAAATATGATGTCATGGAAGCAAGTTTGGAGTTCATCTGTATTCCATCCCATTAGAAAACAGTTGGGATGAGAGAGGGAGGAATAAAAGAACGCCTCCCTGCCCTTCCCACAAGCTGTGTTTCACACAGGGGTAGGTGCTTCTAAATTAGAATTAGGAAATCAAGCCCCACATGTCAGTCAGCTGGGAAGCATTTTGTGGTAAGGCTCATCATAAAACAAGTTACAGGTGAACAGGTGTCCTAAGGTGCCATGCATGCACCTCACTGCCAAAATGGAGGTGCCTGCTAGAGATGTTTGCAGAGGAAATTGAAATGTTTTGGGGATATGTTGCCTACAGAGCTGATCTGCCCCAGGTAGTGGTGATATCAAAATGATAGACATGTATCCGTGAAACTCCATGCTCCTTGAGGATCTCTGATAGTTCTCTCCTTCTTATTTGTTCTGTTTTGTTGTCTTTGACCTTAGTGAGAATGGTCTCATGAACGTCCTCTGTCTAGCACTTGGAAGAATTGCCTATTTATTCCTGTGTTTTCTTTCTTCTTCTAACGGCTGTGTTTGAGATGAGTTAAAATTTTCATGATAGATATAAATAGGAATTTCTTTGTTTCCTAATCTATTCTCCTTCAAGGAAACTGGTTATAATTACTGTTTAAGGTTCAGCTCTAGTTACTGCTATGAAAAACTGCTTCTCAATTTAGTACTCAGAACTGAGATGCAAATAAACATGAACTGAAATAATTAAATCAATTACTAACTTTGACTATTTTCCTGTTACTCTGTGTAGGCTTTATATTTTCAGACTAATAATGTCCAAATTCATCTTAGCTGAAGTAATTTTTTGGTTGAGATTCATTCCTTTCTCTCAGTACTCAGAACTAGGTCTTGCTTGAGGCAGTCATTTAATTTGTAAAGAAATTACTTTTGTAAACTTTGTCCCAGTGTGACTTTTGACCAGTTTATGTGTGGATAGCTGAAACAATACATTACCAACAGTTTATTAACTTCAGCTGCCATGTCTTCCCTTCAGTATTGCATGTTCAATACTTTTTCTGATTTAGAAGCCATAATTTTAACCTGCCAAGTATGTCTTTCAGATAGGGTGAATGCACACGTAGTTAGGAAGTTAAATATAATAGCTTCTGTTTGGCTTGGGGAGCTCTGGATACAGCAGGCAATTATTACCAGGTTTCTGTGGCTTCACTGTTCCAATCTTCTCTCAGCCATCTATTTCTCTTTTCCACTTACTGCAAGTAGAAGATAGCCTGAGCAGCAGGCACCCATGGGCTGAGCTGCCCTGGGCTGCAAGGGTGATGTGGCAGCCTCTCTGGTGCTTCCCAGGTTTTTTCATCCTCTTGAAAACCAGGCTGCTTCATTTTTACCTCTGCCGCCAGAAGGGAAGGAAATCATAAATAAGGAAAGTGTCCACAAATGCCAGGGATGCATGGAATTAAACTAATTAGCTACATGGAAAATGTTCGGAACTGAGCAGGGGAACTCCTTGGGACAGGAGATCGATGGTGGCAAGGGAAGGAAAAGAAACGGAGCTGGGAATGGCAGACTGTGGTTGCATGTTGAGTGTATTTGTGGCATGGTGGTGCATTGTTTAGAGAAAGACAGCAATAGGTACAGCACTGCAGGAGGTATGTGGGAATGCAGGGTCAGGACTCCAAAATTATTTGAATTCTTTATTGCCTAGATGTCTCATAAGCACCTAGGTGCAAATTCACCCAACCTCTGTCTAGCTGCCCCTTCTGCTTTCAGGATTCTGAAATCCTAGCTCTTAACTTCCCAGATGCCCAAGTGCAGTGTTGAGGGTAGAACTGCCTGAGCTTTGGTGTTGAGTTGCTGAGCCCTTCCAACTCTGCCAGGGTTCACAGGATGGAGCACTCCTCCATCTGATACTCTCTATGCAGTCTTGTCTGTATTAGAGGACTCAAAACAGGTATCAGACTAATAACTCTAGTAACATGTGGAAATACAAGATGCACACTTATAAATTTTTTCTCTACTGGCTTTGATCACATTTCTTGGAGAAGTACCTTGGTCTTTCTGTTTGCATGATCAGGAGCTGAGACTACCACATGCCTTTCATGAAGTTCTCTGTTTTTATGAATCCCTGCCTGACATTGTTCCTTCTCACTACCCTGTTTTTAGGAAAAAAATAAACAGCACATCTTTAGGTTGTAAGATTTAATATCCTAGGTTCTTGTTGTGAGCCTTACACATAGTCTGCCCTCCTAAGGACATTGTGACTTATAACAGATTGGGCATGGAAACCAGAGGAAATAGCTTCAATTTTGAATCTGTTATTGAAATTTCCACTCGCAAACTGAATATCATTTCAGTGCTACAAGTACACATTCACTGTACATCTAACAGCAGTTTAATTTTAATGCTAGGCTTTATTTTTGAAGATTAATTTTTTAATTGAAGATCAAATCGTCACTGCCTGATTGAAAGCAGCTCTCATTTATGTAATAAATTTATGTCTAGCAGCTCCACTCAAGCCATTGGAGTTGTACTAGGGCCACTGAGAATGTTTAATCTTTAGAACAGTATAAACTTATTAGGATAATTGTTTGATCTTATAAGTGAATCCAGCAAGCTAAAATCACCCTTCATCTAAAGCAGATAATTGCATTAGGGTTAAATTAATTGATTTATATGATGGTTATGTCCTGAACCCTGCCAGGATCCTGAGATCTTAACTCCCTCTCTTGCTTCTTAGCATGAAAATGATAGAACTGGAAGAAATTCGCAATTTACAAATTCAAGTGTGTCACTAATTTTTTGTTATTTGTTGCTATTTACAGAGCAGCTCAGGTTTGTGTGACACATCAAGCAAGTAAAGCATCAGGTTACTGCCTGACAGGGAAGCCTGATTGTTCATCCCTTGGCTTAGGCATTCCTGCTTGCACAAAACACAGGTGACATGTGCATAACCTGATGGCGAATTTGAATGCTTCGTTCACCTCCCCTCCATTAGATTTTGGCTTTATGCTGACTGCTCAGGGAGGCATACCAGTGTAAGAGATGTGTGCTGTGGTCATGGAACAGGAATCAGATGTGATGAAAGTTTGTTATTGTGACAGCAAAGGGGCACCAAGAATAGCCTGCAGTTGTGGAATCCTTTTCAGAAGTGACATTTAGAAAGGCAAAATACAGATGGAAAACAAGTGAAAATTTGCAAGGAAGATCTTTCCCATGCCTCTCCTGTTTTCCTTTATTTGTATATGTATTTCCTCTTCTCTCTGTGTTGGTTTTTTATTCCTACTTGAATCCCAGATGTTTTTAAAAGCAGCTTAAGGTCACCCACATAGAAGTATGGGTCATCATTTCATTACGGCTATGTGCATCATATTTAAGTCCCTCTAATTTTGTTCCAGACTTCAACAGATAGTAATATATATGTTTATCTATCATTATGAACACTGGTTGAATATCAGGCCTCTGGAAAGCATTTTCATCCTTTAGAGTCTCCTGATAGGAAAGCACCAGTATGAAAGACCCGGGGGGATAGAGAGAGACAAAGAGGAGAAGAGGCACCTTTGATCTATTCCTTCAAAGCTGGACTATATGAAACACCTGCATCTATCAATCAAAAACACTGATTCCAAGCAATCAGGCTTCACTTAGCTCCATTTGATGCAGGACTAGTAGTTTAAAAAAAAAAATGATATTAAAGAAGTCATAAAAGTTAATTTGTTTGTTAAAACTTTTGCTTCTGGTAAATGATAGGGTAATTTTCATTGAAAATTAAATTGTAGGAAGTCATATATGAATGTGGCTAAATACAGACTGGGAAATTTTTCTGAAAAGAATATATTCTGTGTCTTGGGATAAAACATCCTGAAATGTAGGAGTTGCTATGGAAATGCTTAAATTAAATGTAAAGCATGCATAAATTTTCAATATACCCATCACTTTGGCAATTGGGGACATATGTTAGGGGGAAAGACATATACGTGAAGGCTAAGCAGAAGGTAAAACATGGGATTTTTTTTTTCTGTGGATCTGTGTTTGGAATATTCCACTGGTATACCTACTCTTCATTTTGAGTACAGACCAAAATCCACACTTGAATACAAAAGTATTCCTATGAAAACTTCAGGATGAGACAGAAACGTGGGCCAGAGGCAATTTTGCCACCAATGCTCTGTCTTCTCATGCAGAACTACAGCTTGGCCAGCTTTGGGCAAACAAGCTGAATATTCTGTGTTTTCTAGGAAAGTGCTAGGTACCACCACAGTCCATCACACCATGTGGTTGACCCTTGCTGGTCCTGTGTGAAGAAGAGAGGACAAGATGACTTCCAGATGTACCTTCTGACCTCAGCTATTCCATGATTTTCTGAAGGTGGAGTTATGTGAATAGCCTGATACCTTCTTGTCCTTGCAACTGTCTGTCCATTGAGCCACAGATGTTCTTTAGCAGATGTAATTAAAAAGACAGAAAAGCACACTGGGTAAATTCTACCCCTTACCTCCATTCTCTGTGCACTGTGAATTTGACACAGACTAAGGATTTGAAAGTATACACTTTGCATTATACTCCAAAAATTGCCTGTTAGTTAACAAGATGCTCTTTTGGTCATAAGAAGAAATGCTTGGGAGAAAATAAGCGCTTATTTTTTTTGCAAAGTGCTCAGACTGTTGGCTCTATGCACTGAGCAGATGACAGACAGGGCACTGTGTATTCTCTCCTGATCACCTGCAGGAAGTCCTGGACTTGCTGCACATGCCCAGGAGTGCCTGCACATGCCACTGATGCCTTGGGTTCATCAGACTCCAAGGGACTGGTTGGGTGCAATGCCTGTAAGGCACTATCAAGAGTGATTGGTGTTCTGTACTATGGTACATGGGAACCACCCTCATAAATCAGCCTTACCATACCTGATAACTTGTTTGACACAAGTTAAAAAATACACATCTACAGAAAAAGTATGGCTAAAAGACGCCACCAGGTTTCTGTCTGTGGTGATACCGACACAGTGAATGTCTAATCAGCCTGAAGACTGAAATTTGCAGAAACATTCTGAATCTCTCTTCGTGCTTGAAAGAGCTTCTGTAATGTGGTTCAGTTCTCTGTTTTGATCTTTTTGTTAAATTATAGTTCAGCATTCTAATGTAAATTTTAAAAAAACTGAATCTTCAAATTGCAGCTTCTTAAAAGTCAATTTCCTCTTCAAAAAAATCTGTAGCAGAGATATGTCATATGAAACTATACACATAAAACACACATGCACCTTTATTATTAAAGTTATTCAGTTTAATCTAAGTCTTGACTTATGAAAAGGCTTCCCTTCTCAAGGAAAGCTCTGTCTGTCTGTCTGCATCAGCATTTTGATTTGGGAATGTGCACTTAGGATTTGGTTTCACTTTTTCAGTGGAACTACATCAGATGTGCTCTATCCACTGGTGGGTAACAAGGCTACAGGGCTTTGTTCGAATAGGTGTGCCCAGCTCAGGCAGCGCTGTAGGTGGTGACTCATAGTTGCAGTTGTAGGAATCCTGTTAGGTTTGAAAAATGTAAAAAATCAGTGACATAATCTTGACTACACTAAAATGAAAAATAAGATTCCCGTTCACTTTAGGGAAGGCATGCTATAACTAGAGTAGGTGCTCTTCCCACCCCAACAGCTGCCTGACAGGAATGAACTACAGCAATAAATTTTTAGAGATGGCTGCTGGATCCAAAATAATCATATACTCTGAATTGCACTTCTCTGCAGAGCTAGAAAAATACACCCTTTAGCAAACACACATTAACCCTGCTGGACAGCCACTTTAATGGATAGGTTTAATAACATCATATCATGTTTGTTTGCCATTGTCCATGCACACAAAATAAATTCCTCTGCTAACACAGCCTGCACCTGCCTGTCTTTCACACCCATTTTAAACATTATTTTGTACAGAGGTGAGTGTTCGTCATTCATTAAAAAATAGCATGATGATGGTAAAAAAAAAAGTATATTCAAGATAAATACACAGATGAAGGACATGACTTTCTCTTTTTGTTTTTTCATTTACATAATACTCAGAAGCTAAGGGTTGAAGATGGCCATTCACATGTGCAAATAAAGCTAGGATGCTAGGCCAGTAAAGATATTATGTCCATATAGGCAGATGTTCTATCAGAGAGTTTCAGGTATTTATTCATATTAATTGTCCACTAAGTAAAATATTCTGAAAAAGACCTCAGAAGTAGCAAATGGTACCTGGTGGATTTGATTTCAATCTGTGAGCAATATTCTGTGTCTTTGTGACCCATGGCATAGGCAAATGATTTTAACCATGGAGTTAAACATTACTAGATTCTTTGGAGACTATTTTGGCAAACATAGAGCCTATTAAAGGCAGAACAAGAACTCGAACTTGTGAAAATATGTTGGGAATAGTCATTGAACTATAACATCTGCATACTATTTAATTAAAAAGAACATATTTGCACAGCTAATGTAGACCAGACAGTATTGGAGGAAGCTTCTTAATGCTTGTCACAAGAGATGTTGGTCCTCAGGGTTTGATTTGATTCACACATGAGCAATGTATATCTCAATGTTTAGATTCATGATCCTGTGACTCAACCCAAATTGCATATTGTGACTATTATATTTGATTCAATTCTTGAAAGCAGTGTATTTAAAAATACTACATTGAAAACTGAAACCTTTTATTTAGTCATAATTAGCAGATATAGGAATCAAGATACCACAGACTTTATGTCTTTAGGGGAAAAACGGTATTTAAAGAAGTTAATATGCCTCCATAAAACCTTAAACGCATAGGGCCATATAGTGAGAGTTTGCTCATACAGTGCTAAGGTACTATTTAACATGTAAATTGGAGCCTTTCTCCTTTTGAAACACTACATTCAGTTATTCTGGTACTTTTTGCTTAATCAATTGTTCCACAATCTGTCCAAATTACTACAGAAAATAACTATTTGTGGAAGATGGTTCTATTTAATTGAGAAAGGCTGTCATAAACTGTCTGTACAGAATGGGTTCATGTAATTTCCAGCTGTATAATATTTTATATTGTACATAAAATCATAATATTTTGAAAATTAAGGTAAGCTTTTGTTTGGATTTTTCCCTGAAAACAAAGTATGAGTACACCTTTGGTGCTTTCAAAATTTTTCATAAACAGTAGCTTTTCTAATCTCTCAATTGTATGCAAACAAGACATGCTACTTATTCACTATCTGATGTATAGAAATCCCTTGTTTTACCAGGTTAGCTAAATCATGGTCTACTCAAATTTTTACACTTGTTCATCCCATTGAACACTGAGCACTGGTCAGTGGTGGATATACTTGTCTATTCATAAACAAGTGTATGAAAAACTGTCATATGTCTTTCCCTGTCCATTCATCCCTGGAGGGTAATATTGGATGACTATTTTTCAAACAAGGATTTTGTTAAGTCAGGCTCAAAAGACTACAATTGAATTGTGCCTCTATAGGAGTTCCTGTTTCTATAATAATAATATACTTTCTGATTCATCCAGAGGTAGATTTCATAGCCTTCAGCCACCTCCTAAGAAAGCAGTTTTCCATTTCTAACTAATAATTTCTATTGTTTAATTTGTTGTATTGAATGGCTGATGTATTCATGAAATAATGTCAAGATGATTGTGGGAACATGTTGCAGCAGACCTCCTGTTAGGGGTAGAAATGAGCCAAGACTGACTCTCATTCAACAGTGTGAAAAAGGCCCCAGTTTATTCTTCTTTACAGCTTAGCCATCCTGACTCTGACTCCATCAAACCCAGACTGACCTCACAGCAGATCTTTTACTGCAGCAACTCTCTCCTTTGTTTCATTCTTCTTTTTATCTCTCTAGATTGCTCCTCCTTCCTCAGGGCTCCCAAGGTCCTCTATCTCCAAGATCCTCCCTAACCAGCCAACCCTTTTATCACACTTATCCTTATTAGTCATAGCTGTGACCCATTACGGGCAAGGCTGTTTCTCTCCTTTGGTAATTAGTACAACTGTGACTTACCAGGAGCAAGGTCGCCTGTAATCTCTTCTTCTACACCTACAGGAACATCAGGTCCTTGTTGCCATGGAAATGAACATTTACTTACACAAACACATTTCAAAAAGAAAAAATAACTTTTACAAAAGTTCATTAAGAGATTTTTTTTTTGTTAATATTGATCAGGCTGCAGAAAGAATTCTTCGCTATTTTTGGTTTATATATGTTGGTTTATATGTGTTAACTGGGGGACCACATATGGGATTGATGCTGAGTCAGTTCATACCTCATTTGGTGGTGACAGAAGGAAATGCTGTTTAGGGGGACCATGTGAACCTGTCCACTTCCTGCATTAGCTCTCTCTTCCCTTTCTTCTTAATTTGGCAGGCAAAAGTGTTCGCCACCATTTCCTTTCTTCCCCACAGTCTTCTTGAGCCCAAATGGTCTGATGTTTCAGTCTTCTGAGTTTTCTGTATTTCCCTCATTCCATTAGGTCTCAGGATTTCTCCCAAGGTTTATTTCTATGCTTGATGTATTTGTGAGATTTTTACTTAACTTTCTGAGTAATTTACCAAAAGTCTACTCTGCTATATAGAAACTAGAGTGACCAAGAATTGTCACTGCTGACACTTTGTCAAGCCTCAGATGAGCTGTGAAAACCACCTCAAGCTTCAGTTTCTCAGTGGTAGGAAAGCTTACTCCAGCAGGGGACTGACATCTCACCTTGCTGAGTTGGATCACTTGGCTGATACCATGGGTTCCAGAGATCCTCCATGTGGATTTACTTTGGGGAGAATCAACTAAGAGCTCTGTAGCAGAGCATTCTGCAGATTCCTCAGGTCCTCAAAGCACATCAGCAAAACTGAGATTTCCTGGCCCACACCACTGCTGCTTACCCAGCTGTTTTGGCTGGTCCTGCTCCAAGGAGCCCTCCAGAACTGCCACATGCAGCCCAGTGCAGAGTGCCAGAAGGTCACACCTCCCACCTCTCCTAAAGCCCTGTCATGCTGCAACCTTAAAGAGGAGATGGTGACAGCATAATAATTGCTCAGCTATCTCAGACAGAAGGGTTTGTTCTGAAATGTGTGACAGGCTGGTTGGTGGCTGCGGATGAATACTGCAAAGGAGGTGAATGCCAAGTCAGACAAACCAGGCTGACACTAGCCATCACTGTTCAGAAATGTGCTGCTTTTCCTGCCCTCGTGCTGATAATGCCTGTCTCCCTGTGCTTATCTCGTCCTCTGCTGGTCTCTCAGTGAGCTGGGAAAAGTGGTATCAAGAACAAAGGCATCAACCTCTTACTGTTTCTCTTCAATGCCTTGATCTCAGAAATGAAAATTTGGGTGTAAATGTAAGTTGTTGGGGGGCCATGCTGAGAAAGAGTTCTTGATGGCTTCCATGTAAGCTCTGGAAGTGCTCTAGAAGAATTACACGTGCTCACCTGTCAAAATAAAATTATGTAATAGACACAGCTAAAAAAACAAGAGGAGGAATGATAAAATTGCTAACTACAGCCTATTAAAAAAATTAGCAATAGATTTATAGGAAGCACTTTACCATGGAAATAACCACCTCAATTAATTCTTCAAATCCAGTAAAAACTACATGCTTTGCCTCCAATAGTGAAACAATCCAGTTTCCTGAAACATGCTGACACCTGGCACAGTATAATACACCTGTACTGGGAAGATGCTTGTAGGGAAGATCATCTCGATCTACCAGGATAATGTCAAGTTCACAGGACAAGAGAAAAAATATAAAGCTATGGATATACACTGTATATTTAGCTATGGAAAACAAATGAAAACACATCAGATCAATGCTTCCTATAACTCTCTAGCTTGAAAAAAAAAAAAAACATGAAGCATCACCTTAAAAATAAGCAAATGTACTGATATTATCAAGAATGTGTGGGATTTGCAAGGCAGAGTAGGTTTAGAGTTATCTGCTTGTGCTACATATATATATCTATACATATATATCATATATATGCTTCAAAAACAAACAAAAAAGCCCAAACATATATGATTTAGAGTTTAACAATGTAAAAATATCGATGGAAATATAAAATGGATTTTATGGTTGCTAGGTTTGTTTCACGTTGGCTTGCTTTTTCAACTGAATATTCTTCTGTTGTATACCAGAGCAAAGGACCTGCAACATTTAAAGTGTGTGGTAGACTTGTGTTAAATGAAATCTGGTCTGACAGATGCTGAAAAGAAATAAATTATTTAAGAAAAATGTTGCATAAAAGTTTTACTGAACTGTGAGAACGAAAAAAATTCCCATGACTACCTGCTTTGCTCTGAATAACGTCAATAGAAGTGGTAACACTGAAATAGCTATTTGTAGAAGAAAGATGTAATGGAAAAATCAAAAATCCCTGCAACTGCTATTCTTTTTGTGTTTTGGGGCCATGTAGCTTTCAAGGTAGCTTAGTGCAACTATTATGGATTCTCCATAATAGCTGTCACCTATTCCTATGTTACCTATTCCTATGAAATCACGATAAATACTTGGTGAATATAACCCTCATTCATTTTCATCTTATTCATTAATAAAAAAGATAATCAAGATTATCTTTTTTTCTTTTCTATAGCTTTTAAACTATCTTCACATTTGTGTATTCATTTTGAATAGAGAAAAGAAAAATGGAGAGCTGTTGTGGCATCTTTGGTTACGTGTGCGTGCTTTGGTCTAACTTTGGTCTAACCTTGGGTGTTATGGTGGTATTAATCCTGGATAAGTCTGTAGGGCAGCTATGACCAGCTGAGCATGCTCCATTCCACTCCTCAGATTTCAGGAAATGTGCTGGTCCAATGGTCCAGTGAAGACCAATAAGGCATGTTAAAGAAAGATAAAACGTGTTGACAGTGAAACACGAGCTCAAGACGTAGCTTATCAAGGACTACATTGAGAGTTTACTGGGTCAAAATCTGTAAATACCAACACAGCAACAAAATTGTGTTATGCAGCCTTTCACTTCAGTAGACAAAACATAGTAAGAACTAAAGGAACCTGATAATTCATTTTAGACATCAGAACCAAAATTAGGGCCATTTTTTCTGCAGTCAATACAATTGGCTCAGCAAGAGCTCCATAGGTTTATTGTCACAGGATAGTTTTTTTTTCCTAAAAGAGATGTTTTATTTCAAACTGGATTTAATGCAATGAAAATCTATATATTCTGTGTTTTACTGAAGATGAGACAGCTAAAAGACAGTCTCATTTAACTGTAACATCAATATTACTATGAAATATTAAGCATCATTTCAAAGTCTTTCTTTAAAGCAAGATGGACATTGATTTAAGATTCCAAGTGTAATTTTAGTTTGTTTAGGCCTACATTTTTCACTGCTGAAACAAGACTCTACCGAAGATAAAGGCATACTTTGTACACCTTTAGTCACCTGTCTTCACCTGTAAGCTTTGCTGGCATATTTGTGTTTGTAAAAGCTGCAAAGATGTGTGGTTCATTCAGTGGTGTCACTGATCTAATATAGGATCAGTCGTACTGGCAAGCATGAATCTTCAGAAGTAATCCGTCCATGGATTTACAAGCTAATTGCTGATGATATTCCTCAAGTATTAAGATATTTTTCTCAGAAAACATTGAGTGGCCATAAGATTCATATACTTGTAATAAAAAAGGCAGTCTCAGTTTCCCCATGAACAATTATTTTGGTAGGAAAGTGCTAAAATATTCTTGTTGACCTTTGTTAACTAAAGAACATCTCTTTTGAATTCAACATGACCTTTCTTATCAAAATGGAGTTAGGTTATATCAAGGAAGATTATCAATTTTAAAAGGTCAAAACAAAACCAAATCTTTTGAAGTAATCAAAACATGTCTTTTGACCGGGCCTTTATTGATTTATTCATCCACTTATTTTTTGCATGAAAATTGTATGTAAAAATGTGTATATCTGAGAGATTACTAGTGTTGCAAGGTAGAAGAAAAAATTAAAATCTTCAAAATTTTTATTAAAGACAAATGTTTTCATGTACTTCTGTGCATTGAAATGCTCCTTATGTTTGACTGTCAACAAGAAACTGGGAGTTGATTGAAGAGAAAGCAGCTTTTGTGTTGAGGAAGTAGAATTACCTAATTTTAGAAGGACTTATAGAAGAGAATTAGGTATTTCTGCTTTAATCATAATGATGAAATTATGGAATATACTTATTAAGCTAGTCTTAGGATTTAGAAAGTAAAGATTTTGCTCAATATTTTTGAAAACAAAGGAAACACCTCCGTTACTACAGCAGTTCCTCAATTATGTTTTAGAGCAGTCATAAAAATAGCAGCAAAATCCTCCAATATGTTAATGGACCATCATCTTATCATTTTGGAAAATATAAATAAAAACGAGTGAGGAAATTAAAATCATCCCTAATGTTGAGAAATAATATTTTCTTTATTTGCCATAGCCCAGAAACTATTCATTTATCACTGCCTGCATAGGGTGGCAGTGGTCTCTGCTGATATTTGTCTCTGAAAATGTTATACCACTCTACTTTATGCTTCTCTCTTCCCCAGACATAATATATATGTTTTTAAATCCTCTTAGGGAATGAATTTTTCACTTTCTAAATTAAGTCAGGGTCCATTTGTTGTTGTTGTCACTACAATGCAAATAAACATAGTGATAAATATTTTCAGAATCCATAAATAAAGGCAATTATAGCACTAAACAGAATATACAAGACAATTGTAGAGGTGAGATTGTTGTCCTTCTTGACCCAAATATCTGGGTGCAATTGAGAACCTGATTTTTCTTATCAGAAGAAGCAACTGATGATAGATTCTGTTAGTTGTTGGGTGCAAGTCTGGCTTTTTACAAGAAAAGTGTTAAATCCAGTTTCTCTGAGTGTCACATAATGGGCAGTAAGTCATATCCTTGCTTACAACTCGAAGCCTTCCCACTAGGAAATTAATTACAAAAACAGCCTCTAACTTGGTTCCAGCTGGGGCCACCCAAACAGTTTGTCCCTGGCTGTCCTCTGTGGTTTCACTCTGCTGTTCTCCTTTCTCCTTTGCTGTCCTTCCCAAGAACACTGTCTGTTTCCATTACCATAAGCAAGGAGGCATTGAATTGCTGCAGCCACCAAAGGAGTGCCTGGCATGGCCTTCAGTGTAGCAGGAAATCTGGTTAGGAAAGGGAAAAAAAACTAGAAGGAGCTGCAAGTCTGGATTGTGAACCACAATTCTGGGCAGCTTCACAGGAAAGAAGGGGAAAATATTCATCTTGGGAAGCTGATACCAGGAACTGTATATATTTCTGGAAGAATCTGTACAGTGCAAGAGGGTCTGGGTAGTAACAGAGCTACTCATTCCTCTGACCTACTTCTCTTATGTGTCTTGGCCCCTTGCCCTCCCTTCAAAGAAAGCCACTCATTCTACTGCTGAGAATGCTTTATTAAGCCTTTGTAATATTTGTCCCTCTGTCTCCATGCACATACACAGGAAAATTTCATTATCCACTCGATATGCAACTGCAGCGACATTCTCTGAGGAAATAATATGATGTAAAATTTCTCCTGAAGTGATAGCTGAGTGCAGAATGGGAAGACAGTCACAGTTGTTTGAAACTCTCCATGATTCAAGAGAATTTTGCCTTTTCCCTTTCATTTGCTAGTCTGCAATTGTTTGCAGGGATCACAGCGGTTTCTTGACTCAGTCTAAACTACTATTTTGCATTTTATGTTAATGCAAATAAATGAAACTGCTTGGATTAGAAGATGATATTAATAAAAATAGGAAGAAATCTCTGGGAACCTTTTGGCTCTCAGAAGAGTTTCATTTAAACAACAATGAACCACCACAACAGGAAAATAAAACTCATTAAGTAAAGTGATGTTATAAATAATGCTGATGGGAGATTTTCTCTACAAATAAATGTATGGACAAATTCATGATACGAGAGTTTATAAATAGCTCTTGTGGCATTTTATCATCAGACGAATTTTTATCATCTTTAAATCAGACCAATTTACAGTATGTATGTTGACTGATTCATGGAATTATTTGTACAAGAGGCAGATGGGTACCTAAAAAGTAGGTTTCTTTTAAATGTATGGCAGGGTGATATTATCAAACTTTATTTTCTTGGGATAATAGGTATTACAGTGGTTATCTCTAATATATTTGGGGTAGGAGGGGAGGTTTCCTGTCTTTCTTCACTCCCATTCACTTGGAAATTTAGGCTTGGATTCTGTATACGTAACAAGCTGAGGGATGTAAAATAGCAACATCAATATCCTTGAAGCCCATGAATGTATCACCACTTTTTCCTTGGTTTACATGGTACATCTTCTTTATTCTTTAGAAAACTAAATTGAGAAAAGTGACTGAATTAAAAAAAAAAGGGATATTCATGTTGGTATTCTAGCAAGTGTAATTTCTTTGTGTCATGGTTGCTAGCTAACCATTACTGAATTACTGTCCCATACTAAAATATCAATTGGAATGAAGATTTTTAGGAGTTACAATATAAACATATATTGGTATATTGAACTATGGGAATAGTTTAATTGTTGAAGTATTTGTGAAACCAGACAATGCCTGCAGTCCAGTCCATTGACTGAGATGGATTGGTGAACTGGATTTCAGTATAACAAGAAAAAAGAAAATGAATGAAGCAGAAAATACCCTTTAATCTCCTCGGATAACATGAAGATATCATTTAGTTCATGTCACAGAGGTAAGGGGTGTGTATTCACATCTATGTAATAAAGTTTGTGTCTTGAAACACTTCATACCTCATCTCTCAATCATTAGAATGTTACAGAAATGTCCAAACTTCTCAATTAACATTGAAGGGAAATGAAATTGGTCACTGAACTGCAAGAATTCGGTAATAGTTTTGTGCTTTGCTGAGATACTCTGTGACATAAAATGGGATCCGTAATGTACCCAAACCTCAGCTCAGGTATCAACAAAGACAAACAAGGTTTCCTATTATTCTAGGTTGTCTACCAAATTTTTTATTGGAAGCAGTTCCAAATGAGCTACCCTAGCTTAGTATTGCCATTTCTATTTTGTATTAATGGAAAGTATGACTGCACAAAGTTAAAAATACATGAAACAAAAGGGAACCATTTCCTGGAAAATCTCTTCTTCATATCACTGTTCATATCAGCCGTTTTGCTCTAAAAATACCTACAAATTATTAAGTAATCAAGAAGTTGACAGTGTCTGATCCTTCTCTTTTCATCAGTAATTAAGAGCCTGGCTCTCAATTTCACACTGTGTGCTCAAACTGTTTGAATCCTTTTATGAAACACCTTTCCAGAATTCGGAGTATAAACCAACTATAATTATCCTTGGAAGGAAAAAAAAGTGAATTTAAGAAGCAAGAACGATCTTCTAATTTAGCCAAGTCTGAGTTTTAAGACAAGGAATCACATGTGAGCCCCATATGACTGCTAAATGTGCTGAATTAAAGATGCCAGAGATATCTAATTCACACTGCAAACTAGCTGTAGTACACAATCATTATTCCAGTTCAATTGAAGCCATTTAAAGAGAAGATAAAACAGAGTGGGATGATATATGAAGGCCATTTTAACAGTGTGACAGAAGAGTATGATCCTGCATTTTCCTATACTGTGGGAAACAGTTTCTTTCAAACATTTTCCTTATGTTCTGTACCCATCTTTGGAAAAGACCGAGGCCAAATGTGAGTTTCTCACTGGTGGAAGTGCAGCTTCAGAAGTGGCACAGAGTCACACTGGGGGTCTGCTGCAATGTCCTCAGTGAGCCTGCTGAGATTGAGCCCCTGAGCTCTCTCACAGCTGCACCACAGCTCTGCAAATAGAATAATCTGCTCTAGTGGCCAAGGCACCTGATGAGGAGACCGTGTAGAAAAACTGCCTCAGGAAGGTCAAGGATTTTTGGATACTATGTGCTAGCCCAGTCTGCTCTTCACAGACGTTTACTGGATCAAATGCCTCAGGGAACATAGATCCTTCCTCCTTTTAAAATCTTTGTGAAGCTACAGAAAAGGAATAACAATAAAGACAAAAAATAAGTCAAAGGTACATTAATCATCATACAAATATCTGCCTTTTCCAGAGGGTTTTTGGCTAATATAATAACCATTAAAAACTGTACTTACAGATTTAAAAAAATAAAAATCAGATTTCTCTGATGGTTGCTGATAGTTTTAAGCTTTACTTCTCACTCTGCTGGCTCCCACCTAGGCCATCACTCACCTCTTATGACAAGGATCTGCCAGCCCTCCCAGAAGACTGAAGAACAAAGAAAATGAAAAAGCATTGGAACTACAGACTGGACTAATAATAGTTTAAACACAAACACACACACACCCAGGGGGTATCAGCATTCTGTGGGTAATCTGTTTACTGGTTTGGGTTGCTTTCTAGACCTACCAGATCTCCTGAAAAACAAGCATTTTACTGGTGATGATACACAACTCTTGTATGAAGTGAACAGATTAAACTATTTATGTTCAACTGCTGAAAGCACTCCAGAAATTGATGTCAATGTCAGAAACCTTATTAGATTTCAGAAGAGGTAGGAAAGCTTCAGCCTAATCACAAGATAGGAGGTCTTCAGGCTTTTGAGAATGACATCTGAAGGGCATTGAGATTGTTTTCTATAAAAGGAAAGGGCAAATTTCCAGTACATATATAATCACTGGTAGCATTTATGTTGTCATCCTCTCTAAAGCAATAACAAAGTGCACAAATGGTGGATGATTAGAGAGGTCAGTCAAGTGCCCCATTCAGCTGTAATTGTAGAGTTTTCAAAAATTCTTTTGACATCAGAAAATATCATATGTTTTTTTAACCCAGCTTTTTGCTATGATTAGTTAATTCATGCAAAATCTGTGAAGAAACAGAACGGCAAATAAAAAGCAGTAGAACAGGAATGTCATTTTGCAGTAGTGATAAGTAATCAGCAAAATCCGTTCACTTTAAGATTACTGCTACCTACCAACATTTAACCCTGCATGCACAGGACCTCAGCAAATTTTTGTTTAAAGTACTATCACCTCATAGGTCTCGAAAGTCTTTTGAAAGAAGTTCTGCCACATGTACACCTTTGCTGCAATCAGTATTCTTTCTTTCCCTGTTCTACCTAGAGCACTTCGCAAGATTTTCCTCTCTCACAAAGAAAATCTGATCATCGTTTTACTTAATTAGCATCAATTTTGAATTATCATGCCTCAAAAAATCTGACAATCTTTCTCCTGAGGAAACCATGCTTACTCTCTAATAGTATTTGAAAAGAAATTATGTTTTCCACTTCATCATTTTTGTGCCTGTATCTTTAAAGAGAAGTTTTGACTAATGAATGGACATACACTTTCCAGTTTTGAAGTAAATTTTAACTAGAGAATATATAAATTATATAAAATTATATAAACATATAATCTGTCACAAACCAAATAGGAGTTCCATTTCAGTAATAATCCTCAAAAGAGGGAATTATTCCAATTACTTATAGTTACTTAAAAGTGGAGGAATCCTTCAGTTCAGGTGTGATTAGAGTTTTCAATCCAGGAACAAGGAAAACAAACGACATGACATCATCCATTGTACCAGTCCTCATTATTTATACACTTTATTGCTTCAGAAAAGTGGGGAACTGAAATAGAAGAAATACCTGTCAGGAAGGATGTGGAACTGGGGAAGCAAAGAGACAGTCCTGTGCTGACTCACCAGTGTGAAGGAAAAGAAAAGATGAAAGTACTCTGATGATCAAAACCTGAAATTTTATGTCCCTTCTGTAATTCCAGACCATGAGAGATGGAGTTTTTGGCAGGTTAAAAAAATTTCCCTGTAGTAAAGTCCTGATGACACATCAGTAACACCTTCAGAGCTCAGTGCGAATGATTTGTCCTGTGAAGTTTATTACATAATAGAAAAAAAAATGATGTTAAACATATTAGGTTGCATCTTTGACATGAAAAGGTGTTTTCAGTGCACCTAAATTTTAGCACTGGGTTTTTGTCATTGATCAGGGAGAATGAGGTAGTTCAACTGATCCCCAGACAAACATTTGTATCTTCTTAAATGTTGTGATGACACTTAATGTTTGCAGTCATTTCAGTTCTTCAGCTAATGGTTGTTTGCCTGCCATCAACAACCATTAGGATAGAGTCATAAGCTCTTTGGGAGAGTTAATATTGCTGCCTTGGTTTTTATCTTATTTTATTTTAGGACACCTTTTTTTCCAAAAGCTTTAATTTTCCATTTAGGGTTTCTACAGAAATTCAGGGTAGGAAAAGGTTTAAATGTTAATGTCTTGCCTGCTGAAGGCTTTGCAAAGAAAATTGTGAATAGTTTCACTGTTGCAGTGCATCATAACACAAGGTTGTTTGGGTTTTCTCTTTTTTTTTTTTTTTTTTACAGTGTATGAGGTCAGGGGAAATGCCTCACATACAAAAACAGCAGTGGAAGAAAGTGAACTGAAGATTATTGCTGTGACCACTGAAATACATAGCAGAAGTCATACATCATCAGGGGAAGCAAAAAATTATCTTTAGGAAATTATTGAGATCTCCCCAAAGTCCTTCCATGTACAATTCTACTTTCCAGTTGGTGAAAACATTATTTTTCCTTATATAATAATCATACTTCTTCATGAGACATTTTACATGTGTTATTCATAACAAAAGGAAAATGGAAAAGCCCACTGGGACAATCAGGTACAGAAAGCTACATCTGAGTTGATCTTGGTTTGGCTGAAGTTCAAATCCAGTCTTTCAAAGTAGAAAGGAAAAACAGCTTTCAGTATTTCAGCATTTTTCTGTAAACGCAGCAGACTGTAGGTACATGCATCTCAGAGCAGCCAACAGGAGTTTTCTGCAGTATGTAACTAAAATGAGTTCTCTTAGAATCACATACAAGATCCTTGTGGTCTTTTACAATGTACATCATTAACAAGCATTCTAGCAGTTTGACCAGACCCTAATATCTATTATAATTTTATGCAGCATAGTAATCCTTTTCTCTGTGTGTCAACTGTTCTTTCCTCTGTCCATTAGGAAAAAAAAAGTGAGTAGGTCAAAGGGTGGTTCTTGCAGATTTCTCTGAGTCTTTGTTACTGATTCTTCTTCATATAAAGAGTTCTGATAATCTCCAAATCCTCTTGATTCTGCAATATTATACAATCTCCTTTTCGAAATAAATTAAAAGCTTCAAAGCTTCCAGCAATATTTCATTTTGCACAGACAATCACTGGTTCTAAAAGACTCTTTTTTTTATTTTTAAATTGTTGATGATTTATGATCTCTCCTAAGCTACTGGTATAGTTAAATGGTCTTTGATTTAGCTCATGGCTATCAATGAAAAACCACCTGAAACACAGCAATGTTTCATACATTGTTTATCAGCCATTTGCCAGTGACACAAGAACTGCAGGTGGAAGGAAAGAGAAATTTAAATTCATTATTTTTCATGCCTGTGCCTTGTAGAAAAAGTAGATGTCCTAAATCTGATAAATATGACTGACACTGTTAAAGACAGAGTGATTTCAGATATTTTCTTTCAGGTTTGCAGTAGATGTGACCTCACCAGGTAGTAGCTATCAAGCAGCTGTTGCCTCAGATCCTTGTGTTTCACTGTATTTCTCTGCAGGTTCACGGGTCTGCTCTCATCACAAGTTATCCTGAATTTGTCCACTCTGTATCCTACACATCCTCAATCTACTGAAACTAGAGCTGAGTACCACTGAGATGTGAAGCAAAGGAAATCTGAGTCCAAATATTTCACCTTTTGTTTTCGCAGCCGGACCCTGCGGGCAGAGATATCTCCATCCGGCCAATCTTGGAGCACTGCGAGAACACCCACATGACCATTTGGCTTGGGATCGTCTATGCTTACAAAGGGCTGCTGATGGTAAGCACAGCTTCTTCTGCACAGCACTGCCTTCAAGCTGCTATTTACTGATAGGCATGAACTGAACTATTTTTGCTTTCCTAGTGGCTGGGAATGTGTAAAAAAACTGCCTCGAGTGCAACTTCTATAATCAGATCTGTTCTAGTGTTCATTAGACAGTAATATGTGGATATATGCATATGTAAAATAAATAAGACATCAGTAGCATTTAAGCTGAATATTAAGGATATACCACAGACTTAGAAATTCAGTAATGAAAAGATGGGTCTGTAAATGAGACAGCTTTGTAAATAAAGAAGTCAAATCATCTGAATTCCTGTAGGTTCTCCAAAAAGATAGAACTAGGTTGTCCTAGATGTTTGCCTCGTAGTTGCTAATGTATTTGAGGAATAGTCATGAGATGCAAGATTAATTTGGAGTCTGAATTAAAATAACCCTTTTGTCAATGAGGTTCATCTCCATAAAAATATTTAGTAACTAAAACAGATCTCAGGAACCAGGGACCCTGAAGCTTGAAATTCAGGCTTGATAGTGTATAGGTGACTATTAGTGATTAAAAGCTCCTGAGCCTGAAGGTTTGGAAAACATCTGATAGGGACAGAACTGACCAGCAGAACACCTATCTCGAGTTGAGCCCCATCTGGATCCTAAGCCTGATAGACATTAGTCTACACTGCCTGAAGGGGTCAATCTGTTCTGTGCATTTGGAGCATGCTGGTTCATTAGGACACTGGGGAAAGATTGGATCAGCTGCTTCCACTTGGCGAGGTTGGTGCTGCTGCCCAGAGGGGGCTGCTGGTGTCTGGAGTCTTCTTCTTCCCTCTCCCCTATGAATGACTGCTCTGATGAGCCCTGCTGCTTTTTATGCTGCTTTTTTCAGGCTGAAAAGTCTTTAACTATCCAGTACGAGGTTCAGCAGGGAGGGATGACAAGTTTTGTTTCCTTAAATTGTAAACAGTTGCTTTGTGGTCAGACCACTCTGCTGGGGTGAGTGTTCAAGCAAGGAGGCACTAGCATCAGGTGTCTCCATGCCCCAGGTGAGAACTGATCCTCAAGCTACTAGCCAAAAGGAATCCTTCTCAGCTCTCCATTTAATAAAGAAAAAGGAGAAAAAAGGCAACTTTAGGTATAGATGCCTCCTTTTCAGAGAATATCCAAGCATGCTGTGAAATAAAGAGCTAGGACATATGTGCTCCCTCCAAAGGGATCAGGAATTAGAAGAGATTCCACACCTCAGCATGTCTGTAGTGGTTGGTCAGCTCGGGGTGGCTCTGGATGCACATTAACCTTGGAATGTAGCACAGCACCAAGGAATTTATGTCCTGAAGGGCACCACAAGCAGGGAGCTGTGACATTGACCAGCACTGAGGCCACAGTAAGACTCAAACAAATGGTAGGGTTTTCTTGCTTTTTTAAATAACTTCATCAGTGTTTTCAGTTAAAATATTTTAAATACACATTCTCAGGCAACTTTCTTTGAAGTTTCCAGTGGTGTTAGACAGTAGTCAAACCACTTGGGTTCTCACTAGTCCTTTGCCCTAGACTGGTTTGCCAGCATGTATACTGGATTATTTTCTACAAGATATGTGACTCTCTTTAAGTCTGCAAGTGTCATTGGCAAACTTATTTTGCAAATGCCATTACACTATTATGTATTAGACAATAATATGTCCATATATGCCTACTTAAAATACACAATTCATTATTGAGTTTCGTGGTTTGTGGTATATTTATAATATTCAGCTTAAGTGCTACTAATATCTTATTTATTTTACATGCGCCATTACTTACTAATTTCAGACACACAGCATTTCATAACTACCAGTGAAATACACACTTTTTATTACTCCAGTGCCCTCTTAACACACAAATCACTACATATTAAAAAGGAAGACACTCATTCTGAATCATTTAAATAATTGCTATGATGAGTGAATGAGTGATATGAGGACAGCAGAACCGATGCATTTTATCTCATTACCAAAAATGTTTCTGAACACCACACACACTTTGCCTTCAGAACAAAATAACAGAACCTCTCATGTTACTGTATCATTTTATAAAGGTTTAGCTAATACAAAACTGTGAGTTTTTAATAATAATTTGCATCTAATTTAACATGCTATGTACTAAAGAGCTAGTATTGCTAATTCCAGCACAATGCAATATTTAAGGGGAAATGGTTTTACTTGGGCCAAAATTATTTACTGTGACGTCTTGTCTCAAAATGGAAATACAAAAAATGGGGTTAACCTAAAAAAGTTCCTTTCTTTTTTTTCTTGAAGTAAAAGCAATGCTGTCCATTCTGATGTCATAAATGCACTGATGCAGTGAATAAATCACTCAGGGTAGGGCAAAGCACAGAAGGGTACGAAAGGACAGGGAAGGCAAGGAATGGGAATATAAGGGAAGGCATTACTTGGAAGGATACACTGGTTGCCTCTACATTAAAGCAAGCAAACTCTAAAAGTTAGATTCCCAGTTCTTCAATTGCCTCTGAGGGGATGTGAGGAACTGCTTACTCTGCATGAAGGTTTCTCAGTTATTAGATTCAGGTTCCTCAGGTGACTAGAGAATAACAGGAAAATTACCATCCTAAATGTTGCATGTACCATTTTATTAATCTTCTTAATGACCAATGTATTAGCCTTCTCCAGTTCCTAAAGGATTCACTGTTTTCTCCCATCTCAAGTTCAGCTCCAAAACAGCTACATACAAGTTCGAGGTCTGTCTATGCATACATGTTGACAACCAAAGAATTACAGGACAATTAGGCTTCTGAGATTGAGTCCAACCTATGCCTGAACACCATCATATCAACTAGATCAGTTGAATGTCAACTAGTCAGGGGCAACATTTTGATTTTTGATGAGGCACACATAGTTGAAAAGCACCTTTCTTGCATGTATTCCGAAGGATGATAGAAAACACACCGTCTTAAACTTGCTGGTGCATTATTAGGGAGTACACTAACATCTTTCTGAGTGGTATGAGTTATTTGTCTCATCTCAGCCAGCACTATACCAGGCTGGACTCCTAGAAGGCTTTGCTTTTTCATCACACACACATTAGTCTTGTTTACTGTTTAATTCCTGTCTTCCTGATAATGCTTTGAGTTAACATTAGACTCAAAGTGTACATCTGTTGGAAGCTTCATTGTGTCCCTGACACGTTATTACAGGTACCTGTTATTTAGCTACTGAGAAACAGGCTTTTGAGGCAAAATTATATTTTGAGCTTGAGTGTTGCTCAAGCTTGAGTTGTTGTTGTATGAAATCCTGCTTTTCTGCCTGTTAATTGAGGAGGTTTTAAGCCGTAACTAATAATAGTGACCATTGCTCATACACCGTTTTTAATGTGTTGTCCTTAACTAACCTTGCCAAGAATGAAAATATCAGTATTTCATATTTGAGAAAGGAATAAAAAATAATGCATATTCATCGTGGGACTTGAGAAATGTTACTAAGAATAAGAAATTTATTTTCTTCTAATGATTCATATTCCAGTATTTCACTATAGTTGATATACTGCCCAACACAACTCTGTAATTGATTTAGAAGCCAAACAAAATGTTAATTCAACTAATTTATATCCTTAGGATAATGTTCAATCTTAATTTTAAGTCTGAAAGAATCCTCTGCTTCCTAAGGCTCTCTAATTGCTACGCTGAATTTCTCTTACTTCCAAGTCTTGCACTTTCGTGGGTTTTACATATATGTTATCCCTCGTACTCTAAAACAACATGATGTCCTTATTTCTAGGCAAATTTCTTTGCATTTGGCCAAATTCCTGTGATTTCCCTAAAATCTTTCTGTGACTTGTCTACCATTCTTCCCCTCTGCCTCCTCTGCATCATTTTCAGCTATGTTATTATCTCCTCCAAGTCAATGTACATATCTGGGATAGCTTAAGTGAGAAGTTTTTTTTTCTTTTTTTTAGTAGCTTCTCATTAATAGTTATATGTTGAGATCCATCACATAGATTTCAATCAGTTTAAATTTGTTGGATTGATTTTATAGCATTCCATATTTAAATAATGATATCGTGGACTATTAAGACAAACACTACTGAGAAATCCATGTATCCTGCATGAATGTAATTACCTTTATTCAGTCTTCCAAACTCATTTTAAAAAAATAAGAGCAATTTGAATTATATTGCTATCCGTATTTTTTTTCCATTTATTGGCTGAGTTCATGTGTCAGCCATTTCATTAATTTGCTTAGGATAGAAATTACGGTAATAGCTCTGTAATCACTGGGGGTGTTCCACTTTCTCTTTTCCCATATGGCCTCTTTGTATCTCAAGTGGAGCTTTGCCAGAATTCCAATAAATATCAACAATTAAGCCCAGCAGTCCAGGCAACTTCTAAATCAATTCTTAAAACTACTGCATGTAAGTTACGGGATCTCTGTGTTTACGACAGCTTGTCTTGACAGAGTTTTCAAGAGCTCTCTCACTGCTGGAATCACCTGCACTTCACTGTTCTAGCAAGATGTGAATTGACTCTTCCACCTCTATGTAAATATAGGACAAAACCCCTTGTTAATTACCTCTTCTCAGGCATAATGAATCGTTATTACAATTCATTTTTCTCAATTTACATTTTTTATAAATCCTTATGAATTCTGTTAATGCTGCTAGCCATTCATTTACTACTATACATTTAACTTACACTTCCACTCTCTCTTAGATCTGTGATTCCTAATCATTATGAATTTCTTCTTTTTAACTTTTGTTGCATTCTATCCAGTCTTTGGCCAGTTTTATTGCTGGTTTGTTTTACATTCCACAACAACCAAAACGATTTTTAAGGTTAAGAATAGCTTTTTTACACATGTGCAGCTTAGGACAGATCATTTACAACCAATATACAAGCATCTTTCTGTTGCTGTTTGTAAATATACCTGTTGCTACCCCTTCTCCAATGGCTTCCTTTGCTTTGTTGGCTAATACATAAATATTACTTTTCCACTTTTTTCATGCACTTGAAAGTCGACTTTAAAAAAGGAGTTAGGTATCATAGTTCAGAGCTTGAGTTCCAGTCAGTGCCCTGCAGCCCAGTCTTGAGTCAGCACTTGGTGTTCTTGCCTCTGCAGGAAGGAGGGGAAGAAAATGCTGGTTGTGTGGCAGGCACCAGTTCGCAAATACCCAGCACAGAAAACGTGGTCTCTGACAGCATTTAGGTACCTACAGGTGATGCTGAGAGATGGCCTGGCTGTCCTTGCTGGATGTTGGACGTAGCTTCTCACTACTGCTCAGATACTTAAGCCCTCTGTGGGTGTCGAGCCCAGGAGCTGTGTATGAACAGTACAGCTGTGGTGTGCAACGCATGCTCCTCCTTTTATTATTTTACCGTTATTTTAGATTTATTTTTATTTTATATTTACTTTTATTTTATATTTATTTTTATTTCAATGAAAGCTGGACGTAAAGAATTTTTTTTTTTTTTGTAACTAAGGAAAGGGAAGCAGTGGAGCAGCTCACCAAGAGAGTTTGGTCAGCTTTGGTCCTTAAAACATCCCAGAACCAGACTGGATAAAAGTATGAACAACCTGGACTGAAGTCACATCTGAGCCTGCATTTTGAGCAGGAGATTGCACTAGATTATTTCCTCAAGTCCCTCTCAATTATCTTATGAGATTATATCAACCATGTTAATAATTAATTCCTTTATTAAATTAATAAATTTGATGTGTAGAAAAATTGAATAGTTTTCATATTATGTTAAAATTCCCAATTGTTTATTGATAAGACCTTTGATTTTTAACACATATATTTGCATTTTTTCTTAATTCTCTTCATGATCAAAAAGAGAACTCAGAAGAAGGACCTACCTCCATATCAATTAACTTGCATAATTCCAACTCATATATATGGTGGGACCCATCTATCCCATCTATCCCATCTTTACAGTGATTAGAGAGGAAGATAGTTAAGCTTTTTGATGGGGGAAAGTAGTTTATAGTGGTAACAGATATTTATTATATCTTCAATAAAACGTGGACAATATTTTAGCATCCAAAACCACATTCCCATATGGTTTTGTTGGAAAAATTTTTCCCTAATATGACCATAAGGAAACTTCAAATATATTTTTGAAATATTGCAGATAGTACAGTATTCCCTCACATGTCTCTTGTCATCAATTTTTGCATAGCAGAAATTGAATTAAACTGTAGCACACACTGGCTTTTAGGAGATTTGCTTCACCTCTTTACAGAGTTGTGATTGTGATAATCTTATGCCAGAGACAATATAAAGCTATTCTAAATGGATATTTGCTAATGACCACTTGTGTATTTGTTTCAACTGAGTTACTATAAAGTGTTTCATGACTTAGCAGATTTTTCATGGAAAAAGTCAAATACATTCTGAATGGAAAGAGGGGGAAATATTTTATTGACTTGTTGATTTGAGAGACTGCAGTATAAAGTAAAATCTGGATGTCTGTTAGTGTTCATAGCTTTGTGCAGCTGCTTTTCTCTCTTGCACTGGGAATAAAGGGTTTTGCCAAGACCTTTAAGAAGCAAGTTCTTTAACTGAGTAGCTGAATATGCATATCTTGCAATTAAAATCAATATTTAGCTCTTGTCTTAATGCTCAATAGAAATATTAAGCTTCCCCTAAGTAATGTCTATCCAGAGCAGCTCTGTGAAAATTAACTAAATACACAGCTGACTCATAGCAGATCAGGGTAGTGAGCAATGGCTTAACATCAGATTGTACTAACAGTGAAGGTAAGAGGTGTACAAGGGAATAATTTGTCTTTCAGTTTTCTAACCTTACTTATTGTACAGGCAATTAAAAAAAATAATAAAAAGAGAAAAAAAAATGTCTCTCCAGTGAAAACATGAAAACCAAAAATCCTGGTATTTTTTCTTTCATTGAAAAATGTCTGCAGCCATCTCACTGAAATAAAAATGTGCCTGTATCTGTGATGATCAGGATTTAATGAATGAACCAGAATAGAGAAACACACAAGTCAAGCTCCACAGTTACTTCAGTAATCTACTCACAGTAATCTAGCTAGAAGAAACAAAACCAAAACAAACAAAAATCTCCAGATGTAAAACCTTTGAAGAAAAGGCTTGCTTCTGTTCTTTTATGTGGCACAGTTCTTTTATGTGGCTGCAGTACAGAAGTGAGCAGGGTCAGTGCTACTACAATACAACAATTAGCTGCAAAGCTGCAGCCTGATCCAATATATAATCTTTCCAAAACCATACACCCTAGTTATTGGCAAACATGACTTCTGACAAGACTGGAGATTTCTCCTCTGGTATTTCTCTGCTCTTGTCAGATATCTTTAGCATATTTTTCTCTATCTTTCTTTCCTAATATTGTTCGTAACCTAAGCTGACATGACCTTGAAATGAAACATTTAAAGAATGGTTTAAGGGCAGTACAGGGCAATGGAGGTGAATAAATAATTTCCTTCCTGTCATGTGATAATCTATGCAATCCAATAGCAAATTAGGCATTGGTTGCATCAATATATGTTGTGAATCCGAGCAATTGTTACTGTGTTTAGCAGTAATTCTCAAGAACAAGATTTAAAATTAACTAGCTGGTAGAGTTTTAAGAAGTGTTTAATATTTTCCAATACTTCAGCTACAAACACTTTTATTATATTCCCAGGTATCAAAATTTGGTCAGTACAAGATTTTTTTAAATTAGAGTTTGCCTGTTCAATGTAAACACAAGTATAATATTCTCCATACACCCGTTATGCCTCTAACATTTTAATGCAGATTTCTTTTAGTGACCACTATTCTATCTTTCATCACAGTGATACAATCCTGTTGTCCTCAGATACTGTTTTCCCCAGATTTACACAGTGGTTTTCTCACAGCCTTTTGAGGTGCACTGACAACACAGCCTAAATCTACTGTACCAACAGCTGCAAAGGTAATACTCTAAATCAGTGTCAAATGGAAGCTGCCTAACCTCAAACAAAAGATGAAACAAACCAATCCTGCCTGTACAGCTGCCCATATCTTCTGAGAAAATCCAAATTTTATGGCATTTTCTACATCAAGGAGATGTGTGTATTAGACCACCAAATTTGAAGAAGGCTTTAAGTTCATGAATAACAGTGTAGGAAGCCTTCCTAGCTGCATTCTCAGTGTTGTTGGTTGGGATCCAAAAAAGACCAAAATTAGGCCAGTAGACTTGACAGCAGGCTGACGTGCCCTTAAATTTTAGACAACAGCTTTCTACAGGGGAATGTGGAGCCCTGAGTTATTCAAACTCTTTCAGAGATGCGTGAGGTCCATCAGAAGGCTCAGGATGGGAATTGTGACTGGTGTAAAGCAGTGGGGACAGATGTGCCCTACACCTTTCTGAATCCAAAACTTTAGCACTGCTAAGAGCTGCCTGCCTCCATCCCAATGCGTGTTTATGCATGCCTTCTCTAAAGACTGTTTAATCAAAATTCTCAGCAGAGATCAGAACTAACATCCCATGCAAGTGCCCAATTAATTAAGACAGTCACTCTCTCATTACATAAAATCCAACAGCTCTGAAAGAGAAATTCAAGAGCTCCTTCAGAAGCCAGACTCTGCTCTGGGGTTATGGAGCTTATCTCAGGCAAAATTTGGAATTGTGCTCTGTTCTCCAAACATGAAGCTATGCAATGGTCATCACCAGCATCATTGTCTTGATGAAGATGGCTGCTGATGTATTTTGTGTGGGGCCTAAGCCAGTGGACAATCTGAGAAGCCTTTACCAGCTTGAGCCCTCTAGGGCAATAGGAGGAGAGACAGCTGCATTGCAAATCACAGCAGCAGCCTAAAAATATCAAATAGCCCTTAAATTCCACAGCAGTCCCAAGAATTAGGTGCCCCCAAGCATAATTTGAAATGTAATTATATTATCTGGGGAAGATGAATATTTAAAGTTTAGGTACCAGGAGTAAAGAGGAGCTGAACTAGGTACTATGAGTATGTAGTTTTAACTGTAGCTCCCAAGTTTCATATTCAAAAATTGTCAAGGTATCACAGAAATCTGGACCTTTCACTAGCAGTGTCTGCATCCTATTCCTCAAGCAAGCCATTTCACAGTATTTTTATCTCAGAGGAGAGCCCTTACCAACCTCACGGAGCCCTGCAGGCGTCTGTACCAGGCAAGCAAGGAGCACCTCTGCCATCACTATTGCCCTGGCAGCAGGATGCAGAAAACTCTCAGCTTTTATCTATGCTTGGGTCTCAAAGATGAGCTGTGACTTCTAGAAAAGAAGATCTCTGTTCCTGAGGCAAGCATTTTACCCAAAATGCTAATAAAAATTAAAAACTATGCTCCCAGATTTAAAGAGCCTCATTCTGAGGAAACCCACTTGCTGCAAGAGCCTCTCCCTTTCTTTAGTTATCATATAAATATATATCTTCCTTTCATCTGAAAGATATTTAACCATTTTCCAAGCTGTTCTCAATTATAAATGAGATTGGGCCAAACCGTAACCCTCACAACACTCTTCAAACGATCTTTTTCCTTATAATTGATATTTTAGATCATTTTATAACCACCTCAGCTATAAATTCATCCCCATTATTTGTAATAAGTGCTGGCCTCATGTAAGTATATTGGCTGTTTTCCCAGAATAATGCTTTTGGAATGGAATCCGTTCATACTGGGGGAAGTGGAGGAAAGTGAGGGATGATCTACAACCCTAAAAATCTCATTAATAATTAACTGTAGTATGAGAAGATAGAAATGTTCTCCATAGCTAATCAGGGTCTCATCCCTTTAAAAATGGGATGTAGAAATACAGGCAAGGATTCCTTCTGCCCCTCAAAACAGCTCAGCCCAGAGCAGCCTGTTTGTCACCTCAGGGGTGGTGAAATGTAAATTTGCAGCAGAACTGAGTAGTGCAGCACCAAGATTGCAGGGAGTGGAGAGCAGGCAACCCCTGAGATGATGGGGTTTGGAGGGAACAGGTTTGTCCCCTGAAAAAAGGTACCACCACTGTATCTCCCCCCATGCACCCAGGTGAGTATTGTGACAATTTTCTTCTGCAGAGCCTGAAAAGGAGTCTGTACATTCCTGCTCTGCCTGTGCACAGCGCCAGACCCAACAGCAAAGGACTGCTGCCTGCATCCTTCCCTACTGGAGGGATTACCTTGTTTACCAGAGGGGCTCTGAAAATGTATCAGAGGATGAGCTGCTGCTCTGGCACAAAGCTTGACGAGGGGCTCACTCTGCTCAGCTGCCCTACCTGAGTGGCTGAGAGCCCTTGCTGACCCACGTAGCTGTCTACAGACCCCTTAAGAGCATTCCCTTCCCAAGCTCTGCCTGCAGCAGCCACTACTGCTCTTCCTGCAATTCTTAGGCTGCTGGGAAGGTGAGCAGAAGAGGCAATGGGCTGGAGTGAGGTGTGGGCTCTAGTCCTGCTAAAGGAGATTAAACTGAAGAGGCAAGACTGCAGCAACGAGGCAATGCAGTGCCCTGAACAGGACCATCTCCTGCAGCAGCATGTAGAGGGATAGGGTGGGAATGTTGCTGAGAAAAATTTGGGTAGGGGTTGCAAGGACAACCACTGCTGCTGTTGCTGGGAAGGGCCACCTGTGGCAATGTATCTTGACAGGGATTGCAGCAGTGATGGCAGCATTGGAAAGTGGGTGAGCAAATTGTTCAACATCCCTTGCCTGGACTAGGAAGCCCCTGCAGCCTGCCACATTCCATGGGCTGAGAGTAGATGCCTAATCTGCCAAAGCTTCCCAGCCAGCTCTGCTCATGACAGAGTGTGTCAGGGTGACATATGTGCTGTAGGCAAGAGAACAAAATAAGGCAGCAGACAAGCTCAGGGAGGGCAGGGCTGGCAGTTCAGCAGTGTGTCCTGGTTGGAAGTGCCTGGATGAGTTGGTAGATGGCTGCAGCCTGGAAGTGCCTGTGGGAGTGCAAAGCAGCTGAGTCACAAGTGGTTGGCTTTGCTGCCATTGTTATTTGAGATTAAAAGTAAGGAAATAATCAAGGAAACTTGCATTAGTAGTGTCCCAGTGTTACCACAGGTAGGGTTGAAACTCAAGTTTGTAAAGCAAACATCAATCTGCCATTTCCCTACTCTCTTTTGTTTGTCTGGCAACCTAACACTGTTCTTCTAGTCCAGGTTATTTGCCATCACCATTGACCTCCAATTTCCTGGATTGCACATAAATTGAGGTTGTATAAAAGAGAAGATTATCTCCATGACATGGCAGTGGACAAATGTCATTTGTCAGTGGACAAATGTCTGGGAGGAAGGCTACTAAGGACAATGGGAGTGCACCTTTGTTCTTTCTCCTTCTTGTCTGTCCTCACATTTTGATCAGAAAAAAAAGCTATAAAACATAGAAATCATGTCCTGGACCTTAGTGGTAGCTCCTCTCTCTGTCCTTCCTGTCCATCCAATACCATCTACTGTCTGTCAAGCTTCCCAAAGCACCATACACTCCTACAGGGCTTTGCCTAGACTGTAGGCTGGGTTACCTCTTCACAACGTCTTGAGTTCATTTAGGCTTTTACTGCATTGCCAGAACTCCTCTGAGGAATGCAAGAGGAAGAAAATAATTGTGTGCAGCAGTTCATGTTGCAGAAAAATCTAATTAAATTTCAAGGGATGGAGATGGCTTCCTTCCACTAAAGGCTTTCCCCTGCTGAATTGCAAAAGCATATTGCAAATAACAAAGGGGCTAAAACTTAAAAATACACCAAAGGAAAAAAGCAAACAAAAAATTGCCACAAGAATGTTTTATGCCAGAAATCATTAGACAACTGCAATTGAAAGGCCATTACCAACTCCCACTATAATAAAAGACATTATAATTGTAATCTGAACAACTCGGGTGACACTTTCTACATTGTATATTTATCTCTCATGGGACACATCTTGGCACTGCTGCTTATTAATGTAGGTGATAATCATGTAATGAATAGCTGGATTGATAAGAGTATATTGAGAACAGCTGCTAAAAATAGTTAAAAAACAATGCCCATTATATCTTTACTGGAATCCTTGAAAAGGAACAGGAAGGACAGTCTTTAAAAATTATTTAAAATATAAAATAAAGACAACCATAGCATTTAGAAAATTTTGTTCCAATCAGAACTAATTTTAAGTTTCACATTTTTCTTGTTAGAGCAGGAATCTGTCCTAGTGAGCAAAACAAATCACACAGGTAATTAGACATTGAGGAAAAGGTAGGTGTATACCTCTGAATTGTAATATCGCATGTATTTGTCAGGTTTGAAAACATACCTGTTTTAAATTAGTGCTTTTTTCTTGCTGACAGCCCATTCCTCTTGCAACTATCATAATTTCTCCTTTTTTTACCATTTCAGTTATTTGGGTGTTTCCTCGCCTGGGAGACACGAAATGTCAGCATTCCTGCTTTGAATGACAGCAAGTACATCGGCATGAGCGTATACAACGTGGGGATAATGTGCATTATCGGGGCTGCTGTTTCATTCCTTACTCGGGACCAGCCCAATGTGCAGTTCTGCATCGTTGCTTTAGTCATAATATTCTGCAGCACCATTACTCTCTGCCTTGTGTTTGTACCTAAGGTAAGTGAATTTGTTTTGCATGGGTCTGGATTTTTTGTAATTATGATGCGATATGTAGGTGTTTATCACCTTTCCAAGGGCAGGGCATGTGTATGGATTCTTAACCAAGCCTATCCATAAACTCTTCTCTCTGGACCCTGAAGGAAAAACAAAGCTTCATGACATTTTGGAGAAAGTGTGAATGCATGAGCTTCTAATGCCTATATTTTTACTGAAATTGTAACTGGGGAAACAAAAGTTGTTTCCTGTAGTTTCAATGCAATAGTCTCTATTTCCAGCTTTCAGGAAATTTTTGGAAAGAGTGGAGATGTAAGTGGAGATTCAGGGGGGACAGGTCCTGTTGTCTACTCTGCCATATTTCTTCTCTTCCCTCTTTTTGGTGATCAGTCGTAGTTACCAGAGGAATTGCATAAAGATGCCTCTGGGGAGTTTAAGTTGGATACTAGGAAAGGGTTCTTCACCCAGAGGGTAATTGGGCACTGGAAAGAGATATCCAGGGAAGTGGTAATAGCACCAGCCTGACATGGTTCAAGAAGCATTTGAGCAATGCTCTTGTGCACTTGGTGTCATCCTTGGGTTGTTCTTGTGCAGCTGGACTTGAGTGATCCCAATGGCTCCCTTCCCAGGATATTCTAAGATTCTTACATACCCTAAACAAGATAATCAAGATCTCTGTTTCCATACCTACAAAATAATAAGATCTTTTTAGTTCACTAGCATGATAAGAGATCGATTATGTTGAAACCTCTAAGTATTCATTTACGGTGGTACAATAGGCTTTGTAGAGGAAAACTCTATGTATGCTGCAAATGCTGACACTGAAGTTATATTTATTAATGGGTATATTAAAGGACTAAGTGAGGCACAGACTGAGAGTCATCTGCTTTCATTTCATTTTGCTCTTTTGTGCTCTGAGGACAAGTTCATTGTGCCTTTTGGAAGAATTGAGAAGATATTTACAGAGAGCTGGAACTTGATCAGTTCTCTTGCAGAGTTAAGCTTTAGACACGAATATGACAGATCTTGAATGAGGCAAAAACTGTTTTTTGCATAAGCTTACTTAGCAAAGCCTCAAGTACTAGAGAATGCATTCAATGTTTTGAAGTAAAATGTTCAATTGTAGTCATTTTAAGTGGCTTGCATAAACACAGCTTATTACCTCAAATTAGATACATATGCAGTTGAATGTCTGAAACATTTGCAAGGCAAAATGTAGGCCTTTTTGCCTCTAGAATCTGGTTTTAGATTTTTCGAGTGTGTATTTATAAGAGGCTCGTTATTGGACCACATTCAATCAATGCATTGAGCAAATTGTAGTCAGTAGATTCTGGTGCTAAGTGGTATCCCATCTACTTACTGGGGGACCAAGAACTATGTGTGCAAAAGAAGCAAGAGAAACAAGCTAATAAACTTATCTCAAAGTGTAACCACTGAAAGAAATTAGAGGCACAGATTAGCAATAGAAGCCTATTTGTGATCTGCCAAAAAAAGCAAAGTAATTAGTTCTCCAGGACTGACTAACCAGGATGTTTTTGTAAGTTTTGCAATTCACCTCTCAAATATTAAAAAACCGTACAGACATATGTATTCATATTTTTATTCTGGATCTTAGGGAAGAATCACAACTTTGTTCTGAATTGAGGGAATGTTCACAAACATGGCAATAGACTACTTTGAAACACTGCAAGATTTAAGTGGGTAAGCCATATGAAAATGGCTTATATTAAAACTCTGATGCCAAAAATACCTCCAAAGAATGTCAAACTCTCTTCAAAGAGAATTATTAATGCTGTCCATGCCCTTTGGCCCTTTGCTTTCATGTTCCTTTGCCCATCCTCTTCTCTTGTCACAGGTTCTGAAATTACTTTTCTGATTCCTTTTTTAACCCCTTCCTCTGATCTTCTTTTAAACCCCAATTACCCTACCCTCATTTTTCCTCTCAGTTCTTTTTTACTCAAAATATAAACATGAGCCACAGCATGAAGTCTCTAACCTCTTTCTGCATATTGTCAAGTTTCCAAATGCTTAGCTATTTAGCAATAAAATCCATCATTGGATAAGATATAAAAAAAATATGTTGAAGCAGGGACTGGAATGCAGCACTTCCAATGCCCATGTGAGTGTTTTCACAGTTGGAGAGTTCTTCTAACACTCTTATATATTGTCCTACATCTCCTCTGGCTGTGCTGTGCCACAGTCACAGCAGGACAGCTGGCAAGCACTCTCCTCTCAGCCTGCTCCAACATAGGTTGCACAATACCTCATCTGGACACCACAGAAAATTATATCTAACATTACCTAGCCTGCACATCTAGGTAAGATGTTAGTGTGAGACAGGTGCCGAATCTCTCACCTCAAGAAATTATGTCATAAATTAGTACAGTCTTGGAGTCTTAGAAAGGTTTCTGGTGAATACTAAAGCCTGTTGCTCATCAAGCACAGGGGATGATAATGAAGACCTGGAAAACTGCACTTTCTCATTTATTAAACTGACCAGACAGATGCAAGCAGTAATGGGGTTCTGAGCCAGGTGAGTGCCACTACTTCTCTGCTGTACAGAGTAAAGTGCATTCCTTTTAACTAATCTTCAGCAGTCTCCTGGGTCAACAGTACTGAAATTCAATTTTACCCCACAGCCCTTTTATGAATCTAAATAGGCAACTACTCAATGATATAGACACACTAAAGAATGAAACATGACATTTTTCCCTTCCTTCTTGTCAGCTCTACTAATCTTACTTGCTTATAACATGGCAATTACTATACTTCTCCAGTTAAATGTCCACTTGGTCCACTGCCATTTTGTGCAGCACCAAGTGCCTCAGAAAACAAACATGAGGAAAATCCCATAGCAGAGTAAGAGAGATTAGAGGAAAAAATGCTCATTACCCTCTCCATTTAAAGGTACAAATGTTGATAGCATTATACTGCATCGTACTCATATTAACTGTACACAATCTTGTTATCCAATCAAAGACTTTCCAAATATTGTTAAAACTATTCTAGATTTCTGCATTCCAGGGTATCTTGTAGAAGTTATTTGCAGAATTCAAACAACTGTTACGTATATTTTTCCTGTTAGAAATTAACCACTATGTCTAATTATCTTTTTAAATGACCAAGATGTCTATAGCACTTTACAGCACTTTCTTCACTTCTTTAAAAGAAAAAATCCTAATATGCATTCTCTCTTTATGAAGTAATTGTCACTTCCTTATCCACGTTTATGAAGCTTCCATGTCCTTCCATTTTTTCTACTCCATCCATTTTGAGACAGAACACTGGGTTCACTTGTAGTTGCCCAGCAAGTGCATACCATTTCTGGCTGCAATGGCATTAACACATTAATTCTGGTCCAGTTTCCTGCAGAGCAGCAAGGCAAAATCAGTTCTAGGGATTAAAACATTCCTTGTCTGTGTTGGTAGAATTTTATGCCTATTTGCAATTGGCTCTGTGGATATTCAACGTTGACCCTTTGTGAAAATGAAAACTGCACAGATGTAAGACAGCAAAATGTAAGGTCCACTGACTTTATGGTAGAAAATAAAATTTGAAAGCTCATCTAACCTCATTCTTTGTACAGCATGAGCCAACAAAGTTGTCCATGGACTTTTTAATCTATGCCACACCATGTCAATGAATTCATTACACCATGTCCCTATGGCAAAAATACTCAGTCTTTAGCTATAAACTCCCAGGCGAAGATAATTCGATGGCAATACTTCTATCTTATGTTCAGTTTTAACTTAGACCACATCAAATTGAAGAACTTTTATCTTGTAACACTTCTGCCTGCTGCTTTCAGAAGCTTTGTAATTATCATTATTCACATTTAACTTCATTTTCATGTAGTTTTTGGTCTGGGACTTAGACACATCAGTCATTACAACCAGCCTAATTTGAAACAAAGAATTGTGAGTGAAGACACTTCCCTCTAGGAAGGCTCAGCTACAGCAAGATACCCAGGACCTTAAGAAGCTGGGTCTTGGTTAATTCCAAATGAATAATTCCCAACTCCTCTGAGTATTTCTACCAGCATTTAACCACGTTCACAATAGGAAAAGTTTTTCCTGATGTTTAAGTGAAAATTTTGGTTTTTCAGCCTATGTCTCCCTCTCTTTCACTGCAGATCATTGAGAAAAGTCTGGCTCCATCCTCTTTACTCTCTTCCATCATATATTGAATATATATATGAATAATGTCATCCCCCCACAATGTCTTCCATCTCAAGGCTAAATAATCAGTCTCTACTTGTATCATAAGGGCTTGCAACCCTCTTCAGCATCTTTGTGGCCTTTCTTTGGGCTTTCCTCACTACACTTATTCCTCTCTTGTTCTGGGCAGCCAAAAACTGGACAAAACACCCCAGGTGTGCTCTCATCCAGGCTGAGTAGAAAGGAAGGATCCCCTCTGTTGGCCCAGGGTACTGTTGGCTCATGTTCCACCACGTTTTCCAGTGCCTTTACTGGAAAGGTACTTTCCAGCCAAACAGACCTCGAGCTCTTTGGGGAGCTGCTTGGGGTTCATTTCTCCTCAAGGTCAGGACTTAGTGTTTACCTTTGCCTAGCTTTAGGAGGCCCAGACCCATTTCCTTCCAGACTGAGGAACAGCATTAGTGACTGGCTACCACAATCCTCTGAGCCTGTTAGTTCAGCCCATTTGAATCCACTTCAGTGGTCCCTTGTCCAGTCCCTTTGTTAGCTTAACAATGAGGATGCTCTGGGGGACAGTGTTAAATCTTTGTGTAAGTCAAGAAAAATAACTCTACCCTCATCTACCAGCCCAGACATCTCACTGAAGACAGCTATAAATCAGGTCGGTCAGGCAGGATTTCTCTTTCATAAATCAACAATGACTGCTTCTAATCAGGTTCTTGCTCTTCATATGTTTGGAAATGGTTCCCCGGAACCATTGCAGCATCCCCCACAGACTGAGGTGAAGGTGGCAAGGAGACATTTCCCCAAATTCTTCTCTCACATCTCCTGAACGCAGATGTGACATTTCCTTCCTTCCAATCCTCAAAAACTGCACAAAATCAACGCTATTTTCCAAAAGTAACTGAGAGTGGCCTCATGATGACATGGACCAGTTCTCTTAATCCTCAGGCATACAACTTATCAGGTTGGCTGAACTTGATGTATTCAATTACTTTAGAGGATCTGGAATTTTTGAAGGCAAGTTTTACCAGTAAAGACTAAGGTGAAGAAGATACAGAGCACCTGAACTTTGTCCATCTACTTTACCACCTGAAAATGAAATGTATTATCCACAAACATCATCCCAATCTTCAGGCATGGTCTGTAAATACATGCCAGGGACCACACTCTTCAGAGTCTGAGCAGTCAGATCTCTCTTGATCACAAGTTAGGGCCTTACTTCGTGCCACTGGAGCTGCAGAACAGTTCTGTGCTCTTAAGAATAAGAGGAATCGATTCCAAAATGCAGCTATACCACAAAACCTGGCTGGACTGTGTATAAAAAATGATTGCCCATTCTCTCTTTTCAGACAACTCAACACCTTTGGATTTATGATTCCATGCCTATCCTCTCAGGGCAGGGAGCTCCTTCAGCTTTGTCTGTATACAGATATATATGTATGCTGCTTGGCAAGTAGCATAAATTTTGTATTCTCTGGAGTAATCTGAGAATCTCTCTCTCCACTGCCAAACAGCAGTAGCTTTCTCTCCTCATGTCGAGGTGATATTTTCACATTGTCACTGAGTGTAAAATTTTACTTATATTTGCTTAAATTAAATATGTTTAAGGTTAACCTTTTTTTAAGTGGCTTATTTAATTTGTTTGAACAGATTTGGTTTATTTTGGGTTGCTAAAAACTAATTAAGTTTCTGTTATCTCCAGAGTGCAATCTCCCATGAGTTCTCTCTGTTAATACTCCTGCTTCATGTCTCTCACTGCTTGAGTGTTACTTGTAACAGTAGGAAAGGACAAATTTCAGATGAAACTGTGCCTGAGAAGAGAAGGGTTTGGTTTTTTCTTGAAGAATGAATATACCCTTTGAAAGTATAAATGTATCAATAAAGGAGAAAAATACATTTAATAGAATATTAAAATATATTTTAATATATTTAAAACCCAGATAAATATCTGTTGAATGAGTTTCTTCCTAATTTTTGGAATGCTTCCCTTCTCACAATCATTTTCATTCAACCTAGTCTATAAAGTTATTCAGAAATCATCTCAAGTAGTGCACATGGCAAGCAGAGCTCACTTCTAGTTTTATATTTGAAAAGCAAAAAGGAGCTCTTGGTTTGCCTTTCAGTATTTTGAGATACAAAATAAATAGCTGCAAAAATAAAACAGGATTTCTTAAGGCTTTTCAACCTTTCAGCTCATCACACTGCGAACAAATCCAGATGCAGCCACACAGAACAGACGGTTTCAGTTCACTCAAAACCAAAAGAAAGAAGATTCAAAAACATCAACATCAGTCACCAGCGTCAATCAGGCCAGCACGTCTCGACTAGAAGGATTGCAGTCAGAGAACCACCGCTTGAGAATGAAAATTACAGAGGTACTGTTTACTGTATACACTGCCTGGGCTCTTAATTTTCCATTGTTTTTTGTTGCAATTCTGCAATCTGCCTAAATGCTGACTTCTTTTCAGAGAAAAAAGTTTCCCTATAGAAATAATACGAAAGAGACAATTTATTCGGATTGCTAACGAGTACAGCAAATACATAGCAGGTGTGATAAAATGCAAATGTGCCTTAGCAAAATGGAATTAAACTTGCCCTATTTATTTGTGACAGGCCAGTTAGCCTGCTGTTTCACATGGACATGCTGAGCTCCGCAGCTCCAGAAGTGTGTAACCTTTACAAGTGTAACAAGATCCGCAGCCCCAGGGCCACTTAAGGGCTGCCTTTGTTCCTGTTTATGGCTGAGTTCTGAGGCTGCCGTCGCTGTTATTTCTCAGCCTCTCTGAGAGTTTGCTCAAAAACTTGCTAGACAGATTTTTACATCTTCCATGAAACAGAATTACATATTTTCTTAAGGTAGAAAAATACCTTTGTGAACATGTGAGCCGACTTTTTTGGCACAAAGGTGGTGGTTTCTTCAGTATCTACTGAGAGAAAGGCTGAGTACATGAATTCCATCAGAGCTATAGCATGTACATTTATAGTTATGTCCATCCTTGCTCAGTAGACCTGAAACGATGACAAACCAGTCTTGAAGACTGCCCAATTTTTGAGACAAGGTAACCATAACTGATCATGTCATAAAGAAATTAACCCGTTCTTGCCCAGTCTGTATTCTTACACCTTGAAGAAAAGCTATTTTATTGCAACAGTTATTTCTTTGCCCAGATCTCAAGTAGAGACAATTGCCTAGGTAACTAAGAGGTATTTACTCAGGCTACTAAAGAGTCCAAAAGCAAAAGTTATCTCTATCTTGTTAAAGAAATTTAGTTCAGCTTTGCCAGGTTCCTTTCATGTGAGAGCCTTGAAATTTTTAATGAAGGCCTAGCTGCCTGCTGGCTATTTCTGTTCCTTTACTGTAGTTCCTTTACTGTATTTTTTCAACTAAGCCTCCTAACACAAGATCTCAGCCTGTGCCTCCCAAGGCTCATGATGGTGAGCACAGGTAAGGCTGCTCAGAGCAGCCCCATTAGTGCTTGCAGGACCCTGTCTATTTCTTTTGGACTTTGCTCCAAATAGATTAAATTCCCACAACCAGTGGGTCCAAATCAGTTTCATTGTCAAGGGGAATTGGAACATGCCCTACCATGGCTAGCAGCTACATCTCTGGCTCATCTAGTTTGAGTTGCTATGTCCCAGTTCTATAAGGAATAATGTAAAACTAAATTCAGGACTTTTAAAATTCAGTTAAGCTGGTAGTGAGTGGGACGAACTCTGGACACCACACCCTGCACAACTGTTGACAAAGAGGATTAGAAAGCTTGTTTCTTGTAATTTTCTATTGGGGCTGTGGACAATTGAGTACAAGTCAGCCTCTGAGGAGAGCCCACTGTGCTCTGCTCAGTGCTAAAAGTGCATTCCTGGTAGAGTTGACTGCAGTCACTCACATGACTGGACATGCCATAGTTCCCTTATATTCTCCTGTATGCTCGATAATTTGGTGGATGAAATGGTTAGAGCTACGTATGCCACAATTTTACATGTGGATAATAAATAATTGAGAGGTCTTCAGTCTGAGCTTTTTTATGCTCATATCTTTCTCATTTGTCAGTACACCTGAATTGCTTCTACTGTCAACTACTAAAGCTTATTCCTCTCCTACACCCTATGTGCAATATCACAGTTGAACACAATTTGTGACTTGTAGCATTATTTTTAGAGGTAGTGTAGTAGTGCTGTAAGAAAATTGTGTTTGCCACAGTGTAGTAATTGCGTTACCACCTGTCTTCCAGTGTAATTATAGAAAGCTGGGCCTCAGTGCAGATATCTGAAGCAAGGACTCCTGAATTTTGAAGGATTTGTACTATTTGTTTTTCAGCTGGATAAAGACTTGGAAGAGGTCACAATGCAACTTCAGGACACTCCTGAGAAAACAACATACATTAAGCAGAACCACTATCAGGACCTTAATGACATTCTTAGTATACGGAACTTCACAGATGGCAAAGGTGAGTGCTAGTAAAATCCATTGGTAGCTTATCATGCCAAATCTTTGAGTAGCAATCTCATTGAATTGGCTTCAGAGCACTCAGACCTTGGTAAGACAGTATAAAAATTTTGGGTGAATTACTGAGAGTATGCAGATTCACTTAATAAGCTACATGGTATCCACTGAGTAGTTATTTCTGTATATATGTCTTCTATTTTAATACACATGATGAAGAGGGAAACTTTTAGAAGTGTACTTGTGTTCAGAGGTCACGGTTTTTTGTGCTGCATGGAGAGAGGAAAGTCACAGAATTTTAAGCCGAGTCTAATATGTGCTTGTCTGACTAGGATGCTGAAACCCTGGTTTTGGACACTGCTATCAAGCATGTAAAAGCGAAGCATGTAAATATTTCAGTGCTGATTTGGATTCTAAATGCAGAATTGAAGCCACTCATGTATGAAAATTCTTCCCTAGGAACTGATAAAAAAGGATTTAATGACAACTGTAACATTCCTAAGTTGTTTCTCCTGTGTCTCTTGCACCTCTCCCTGAAGAAATACATGCAAGAGAATTGCTTCCATTAGACCCATTTTGCTTTTTGGGAAGCAATAAAATCTGGTGCACAGTGCAATAAAAGTGGAAGCCAGGACACCCACCTTCCATATCTGACTCTAAAATGGATCTACTTTGTGACTTCTGGCAAATAGCTTTGTACAGCTGACTATTATTATAACGTATGAAAAACTGTTTGCACTGTGTTCAGAATTTGTATATTTGCATGTTTGTTACACTGCAAGTCTCAGGCTTCCTATTGATGTGGCACCATAGGCTTGATTAAGTGGGGCAGAAGTTACTCCTATGAAAAAGTTTGAAGAATAATTTTAGAACAACAGCAACAGTTCACATATATTTTTGAAGCATATTGAAATTTCAGTTGGATAAGGTTACTTTTTCTCATGCCTTTTGTTTTAGCCTGGGTATACACTGGGTTGTATAACTTGTGGCAAAAAGAAGAAAAAGGGAGAGTTCCCAGTGTCCTTTTTAAAAGTGAAAAAAAAAAGCAGAAGAGGGGAAAGGAGGAAAAGGAAACGTAAATAGCTGCTGGAGGCGTGTGATTATTGGGCTGAGATCAGGAGCAAGAACTAACATCAGTGAGTGGGATGAGGCAGTTTGAAAGGAACACATAGAATGTTCCTCTCATGTCAGATGCTCTGGGAAAAATGATAAATCATGAATAATATTTCAAGCAGAAAAGATATATTGCATTGTGCCAAATGCCCATCTGAGTTTGGGTATGAGAAACAAAAAATTATTCTCAAGGAATACACTGGGTATAATTTTAGGATGGATGCTTCCCACAGCGAGATGCATTCCATTAGCAGTAGGAGGCTGGCAAAGAAATCAAGGGTAAAATATAACCTTTCTGCACTTACTTGTGGCTATATCTCCAAAAGACATTGATGCCTAACTGCTGCTTTAAGCAATAGCAGCCAAGATTGTCTTTGTTCCTAATTTTCCCCCAGTACAGCTTTTACATTTCTGCTGTGGGGTGCATATTTAAAATCATCTGTAAGCATGGAGCCTTAGTGTCCAGAGTAGCTTGGAACTATGTTTTATTGGGATTTATAGGGTAGTTATTCTGCACACTGAAGTTGCTGGACACAATTTTCTCAGTGGACCTGCTACATAAAGCTCCACACAGAAGGTGGGACAGGTGGAGAAAGATGCTTTCCCTTGTCCACCTGGAAATGAGGAAGACTGGGATCCCAATTTGCAGAGGGTGTTTGAAGCTTGGTCCCACACCTGGTGGCAAATACTCCATGCATGCTTATTATAGTGTTTCCTGATTCTGACACAAGTGATATTAAATATTCATACTTCCAGGCTCTGAGCCACTGTTATCAGCAACCCTTGTTAGCCTTTTCCTGTCCCTCCAATCCCATTTCTTCTTCCTCTTATCTTTCCACATTTCCCTGTCCCTTATCTACGTCTGGCTCTCCTGTCTGTTTCTCTCACTGCACCCATCCCCAAGAGTCAACCCATGTGCTTAATATAAATTTGCCATTCCAATCAAAATAACAAGGCTTTGGAGAATTCATGCTGCTGAGTCACTGCTGCTTCTGTGCAGATTCAAACAGACATCACTTAAATGGTACTTAAAAAAATTCTTGCCCTTACGGCTATAGGAAAGCTAACTCTGAATGACATGACTATGCTTTCTGTAGCTATGCATTTCATGAGCTTTCAGTAAAGGAAAGTACAGAAACTTGAAATTATGCATCCCTGGTGGTACTTGAGTGAAGCTTCAGAATTGTAAATAATCTATTAGCGTGACCTAGAAGTGACCATCTCTCTCATCCCCACTGTGCAACTGGGGAAGCCAGTCCAATATTGGTTTAAAGGTGATGATGAGGTTTGTGCCTTCCTTGATCTTGTGAAAATGTGAGCTGGGAGAGCGGGAATAGGACAGTGAAGAGAGAGGCTCAAAATAGCAGCTGACTTGGAAATAAAAGTCATAGCAGATAATTTGCCACATTCACTTTGTGGTTCACTTCTATGTGAATTGTTCTCATAAAATACCTTGCTGTTCTGGAGGAGCTCACATGAAGAATGCCATGTAGTGTAACCCCATTGCTATTGCTTACACAAACTCAGGGCACTACACTTCACAGAACAGATCATAACAGGAGATTTAGGCAATGCATCTCGAACAAGCCCTGATCAAACTTTAATGTCATAGTACACTTCAGTAGGTTTCTGATCTGTAAAATTTGCCCAGAGTTAAAAAATCCCAATTCCTATAGCCAAGTGCCAAAGGAGGTTATTTGATTCATGTATTCCTTCCCCACCACCCTCATTTACATAAAAGACATGGATTTAAGATACAAAAGTGAAATTACTTTAGCCAAAATAGGTAGATATGGCTGTGAACTCCTATATCTGTCTGACCTCAGGCAGCGTTTCATAACTTTGGGATTCCTGGTTAGTTATTAACAGCAACAGCTCCTGGTGCATCCCAGGAGCTCTTTGCTGGCACAGGGACTCCTTTACAGCACATTTCAGTACATCTCATTTAAGGAGAGATATTATCTGAGACACTCAACTCTTGTTCACAAATGTATAATGTCCCTGAGACATCTACAGCAATTGGCTATGTAAGAAAAGCAATTAGGAAAATGTGATTTGTGGTTTATGGCTTGATTGCTTTCTTTAATGCAGGCTTTTTAGCTGCACTGCCACATAGCTTTGTGTGGTCAAGCAGTTTTCAGCATTCTCCACAGACTGTGGATCTGATACTGCAAATGGCTTCCCCAGCTGAATTTAAAAGGGCATCCTCTTAACTTCATTTCCTACATTCCTCAGATGACTTTGAGTCACTGTGCCTGCAGGTGACCTCAACTCTGTGCACAGGGCAACGTTAAGTTCTCCCCTGGCATTTGTGGGATCTGGTGGCCTCGCTGGAGTGGCAGGGCCACATTATAGCCTGGGTTTGAGGCAGGGATGGGGTGTGGGGGAGGCACTTGGCTTAGCGCTGGAACTGACAGAGCCATTCAGCAAGAAGAGTCAGGCTTGGAGGCATGGCTGTGTTTGCCAGGCTGACATTTGGGAAAAAAGAGGACAGGTGCCTCAACTGTGATGCTGTGTAAAGGAAGGGGAGGTGGGGGGGCTAGATCATTTTGCTAGACTTGGAATCACACTATCTTACTCTACTTGACTTCTTTTTGATGTTTTAATACATGAAATCATTTCCATGTGACATAATTCACAAAATTACGCATCGAGTTTCATATAAAGCAAAGCTCAGAAGAAATCCTGCAGAAAATCTCCCTTTATTTCTACCTTAGCCAGTACCTTTCAGAGAAGCGTATTAGGGAAATAAAGGAATGACAGCCATTCTATGGGATGTACAGAAGAAGCAAGAGACAGCCTTGCCACAGTCCCCTCTTATGAGCCAACCCTTATTGCAAGTTCTCTCTCTGCAGGAGCCCTTCCTTGCTCAGAAAATCTTGTTTGTTTTAAGACAGAAAACAGTCTTTACTCATTGCTGTGAATGGGCTGGGAGCATTCATTTACATGTCAGATATGCCTACATACTGTCACTTGTCACCCCACTCCGATGTTTCCCGGTGTTAGTTTTTCCCCATGTAAAAGCAGCTCAAAGAAAAACAGATTTCAAAGGCACGTTGCTCACAAATGCAAAGCAAAACAGAGTTCATCTGTGATAGATGAGGGAAATATTATTCCTATGAAGTTCATGGAATTCAAGCATTAAGCTTGAGATTGAAAAATAGATTCAAAGGTAAGGGCTTTCAGAAATAACTCCTTTAAATGGATGCTAGTTTGAAGCAAGGGTATAGTTCCTTTCTTCACAGAAATATAGAGATACGTATGTTAGTTTCTATGAAGCCTAACAAATGGATTCATCCTGAAATTGGAGCTTGTTTCTATATCAACAGGAGACCAACCTGTCTGAGGATCAATATCTGCCCTTTCTTGCACAGAAATGAATCTGTAGTAAAGGGAATATCTTCTGATTTAAAGTAGTATAAATCAGAGCAAAGTCTTGCTAGTTTGTTTTTTTTTAATCTTCCTCTCAAAACTCAACTATGAGAGGCTATGATTTAGATTGCTGTGCAGTGTGCTTACTTCAGGAGAACTTTTTTCTGATTACCCAGCAGATGATGTGATCATTTTAATTTTTCCTTTCAGTTTACTTTCCTAGCACCCTATTCACATGAAAAACAGAGACTGGCTATTCATGTTTCACAGTCCAAATAACAGAACTGGGAAAAATTACAGCAGGTTTTCAAAATCTGCCTCTGCTTTTAAAGTTTCCTGAGCTCTTTAGTTAATCAGCAAAGTTATCTCTGCCAGATCTTATAAGTCCTTATTAAACCACACTTGCTTCTTTGTGGAGCATAATATATGCTTTCTAGCAAAGAGAAACAACAGTAGAATTGAAAGATATTGGATGAAGAGTAGTTCTGTCATCCAGTTCTAAGCCATCAGAGGAGTATTGCCTCTAAAGCGTAATGATGAAGATGTTCAATAAAGCTGCAATGTACAAACAGCAACAAAACAAGCCTGTAGTTAAAAAAAGTATGTTTTCTAAACTCTTGGAAGAAATTGAAGCATCATCAGTCACCTGGTGCTTTCTGCCTGCAGCTGAATGAGGGTTGTTAATATGCATGGAACATTTAAACCTGCCCAAGTAATTACAGGTCACCCCTGGCAGAGAGAGGAGAGCAGCTGGGAGCAGTGACCTCCTGGCTGAGCCCCTCGGCAGCCTGCATCAGGTGTGCTCTTGCAGCTCAGAGCTTTGTAAATGGAAGCTGTTTCTTTGCTACAGGAAGGCAAAGGTCCTGAGCTAAAGCCTTCTGGCTCTCACCAACCACTGGCAGCGAGCTTTGCTTATAATGAGCCCATTGCTGAGTGCTCTGTGAGGCCCTTGAGATGTATTTGTCTTTTCTCCCGACAGCTTTCTGAATGGAAAGTGCTCAGGCATCACTTATCCAGATTTATGAGTTCCGGTTTGAGGTCTACAAAGGTGAAAATTATTTAGAAGGTGCTTCTGGCTAATGTAATTTCAATTTAAAAGGTAGTTACATCATCCCGATGCAACTTACTGGGTAGAATCTGCAGTGGCAGAGTGTACCCTGAGAATGAAGGGTGTTTTCCACCCAGCATTCTTAATGGACAGAGGAAGAGAAGATGGGAAAGTATCAAAAACACTGCTACACTTTCCAGGGGAAACTGGGAAATCAAATGTTTACCACTACTTTCAGTTGTTCACATATATAAAACTAGGTTTCTAAACCCTTAAGTTTGTTAAGTGCATATGGCAATAGCGTTTTTTCTTTAAGCTCCAGCTCCCAGAAGCATATGACTAAGTGAGAATCTTGCTCTTCATTATTTAAATGAAAGGTAAATGAAAAATAAAGATATTCTAGTTTCCATAGCTGCAAAACAAAAACCTAACAACTCCTCTCTGAAAATGCTTAACAAATAAGAATTACCTAACTTCTTTTATATATTTGAAAGAAGCAAATGAAAAAGGAAAGAAAAAAGTTATAATTTTTGGTGCATTTTGTCTGTATTTTATAGATATACAGTAAAACTTGCATTTGGTAGCCTTGTATGCAGAAATTTATTCAGTGTATTAAGGGCAAGTCATCTGCAAGAGTGGTAGAAAAGAGTCTATTAAGAATAACACACCGTGATATATGGGCAGTTGGTGTTGAGAGGTGAGTAGGAAGAGAATATATGATTTCTGCTCTACTCTAAACTAAATCCCCCACCTTTTTGACAAGGACCACCTCCTTCTCTCTCTCTCTCTCTCTCACAGCACATCTGAAAGTACAGGAAACTCCTTTAGTGTGTACAACGCAGATTATTCTGTTAAATAACATACAGCCAAACAGCAGCAGCTGTATTTTCCAATCATTTGATGAAGAATTATATCTTTAGTGGCTTTGTAAAATGTTAAATTGCTTATCTTAGCCAAAGGAGTTGCAACCCTAAAGTAATTAAATCTTAGAGCTTTTCTATCCCTAATAATAAGGGTTACTCAAATTTTTACTTTGGTCTATATCAAAAAGTAAGCAGTTTCCATTGTCAGCTTAGATCAGCTCAGGACTAAATGTTGGTTTTAATCACGGAAGTAAAAGGTGTTCTTTTCTACATGTCTGTTTATAGACACAACAAGACTTTTGTGCAAATGTCGAACTCGATAGACAAAGAAATGCAATGTACAGAAAATAAAGACTGAACTCTTGTGACAGCAAATGCCACACCAGCAAACTTCAGGCTGCCCTGAGATGATAGACCTCACTGCTTATCTCAGCCACTGTCAGATTTGACTCTGCTGTACTCCCTTCACATCTAAACCATCAGTGAATCCTGCCATCTTTTAATTTTAAACACTCTTCTTGCTACACCTGAATTCCTTAGCTCTCTGCTACTGACATTTTCTTGCCCCAACGAAAGCAGCTTCGTGTGTTCACCTCCTTTCTCACCCAGATCCTCTCTTCAGTGCAACATAAGTGAAAAATCTTGTCTCCCTTTCTGAGCTGTAGTGATCCCCATGCCTGCACATTGTTGCCTCCTCACCTACACACTTGGTTGTTGCTTGTTTGTTAGGTTTTTTCACAGCATGAATTGAATGTTATCAAATAATGCCAGGGATGACCTTGCTGGGAGGCCAATTATAGATGTTGGAGTTTGCCCTCAAAACATTTATGCCTCCAGGTTCTTTCCTCAGTTTGTGTTTCTGCTGCTTGCTTTGTCCCCTCAGAGCCTGTTGATAACATGCATATTACTAGCATGCTGGGAGCTGAGCATTATTTGGGGCTTCTGAACATGATTACAAGAGAAAAGCTTAACCCTTCAAAATGTACTGGCTTTCATTCCGTTTTCCTTTTTTCTCTACCCTTTTCCTGCTTTTCCCCCTCGTACCCAATTTTATGTTCAAATCCTCCAGTACCCTCTTCAAGAATTTACCTCAGACTCCTCTTCCATGCTGCCTCAATGCCTGCGGCAGTCACTGCTCCTCTGTTTGTGTGGCAAACAACTGCTGGTGATGGATTTGGAGCTCTCTGTAATTATTTATGAAAACTGTGAACTGCCCTCATTATTCAGATGCTTTCCATGTGATTTTATTTGGCTTACCACAGAAAGAGACTTTGAAAAAGCAGGCAGGAACAGAAAGGATCTCCTTAAAATGGCTGTGTTTGCCCATGTTTCTCAGGGAGAATGATGCCGTGGGCTTCAGCACAGCTAGCTGAGGACTCCCAGGACACACAGAGGAATCAAGAATTATGATGTGTTTTGTTATCACTATGTAGGAAAGAACAAAGTGTAATGACATCATTAGCTGTCCTTGCTGCAGACAGCCTATGGACCAGTGCAACTGATAGGAATCATATTTCCATGCTAAAAAATGATGGCAGTAGCTGATAGCCAAATGACAGCACTTAATTGCCTGTGTGATCGTAAGAGTATCGAGGGTTTATGCATCAACGAGATTATAGTTTTTCTAGGAAGAGTCTTAAGAAGGAGGGTTTATGAAAAGGTTACAAAATTTCTAACTGCAGGAACAGTATATTTACATTATTTTTTCACACAGCCCGAGACTAGATGAGAGAGCATGATGTCACTTTTCTGTTTCTTCATGGTGGCTCTTATGGAGGAGCACATCATCCGAAATATAAGAGTACCAAACTCCCACAGCAAAACTTGAGATTATATTGGAATATAGGTAGCATGAGTTTACTTTGTGGAATTATGGATATCTGAAAAAAAGTTAAAATGAAACAATTTTTAAATGGTCACTTGGTCACAGTAAAGTAAAATCGAATGTGTTGTCCATCCAGATGGTGAGAAAGCCATTTTGAAAAATCATCTTGATCAAAATCCACCAGCACAGTGGGGCTCATCAGACCCTTCCAGAACAAGCAAAGATCCCATAGAAGACATCAACTCTCCAGAACAGTAAGTATACATCGTTACCTTGATGACAAGATGTTAATTTAAATTATTACATTTCATCAAAGCCCATATTTCCCTTCCATGCATTTTTTTATGGAAAGACCTTATGGTCTTTATGGTAACCCCTTCCAGCTAGCTAGGCCACAGAGAGAGCCTGAAACATCAGGAACAGGGAATGTGAATGGCACCTCCTGAAGCACTGGTAGGCAGCAACGTTGTACTGTGATGCCTCCCTGCCACCAGCTCACCACCCCAATGGAACTTAAAGGGTATCAGAGGCTTCAGACCCTAAGGTGCCCCAAAGGCAAATCAACGTGCTTCTTTTCTCTTGCTGGAAGCCTCCATAGCATGATGTCCAAAGTTTTTGTGGAGAGTTACAGGATGAGCTGTGCCCAACTGCCAGCGTGTGGAGGAGAAGAGAATGTACATGCGTGCACAAATGTCTTATGACTCTTGTCAAAAGTCCAAGTCCTTCCACACACCAACCAGAGGGGTTCATAGTGTACATAGACATTTTGTTCTTTTCCATTCTTAAGCTAGAGGAGAAATAAAAAATGTCCTGAGAGCTTTTCAACGTTGCCATAGCAGCTGGACCTGAGTTTTGGCACAGGAAAGCCTGCACTAAGTATTTTCCCTTAGAAACAATGCTGCAGCTACAAGGAGAGGATGGCACAAAACTCTGGCTAGATTTACAGAGGAGAAAGAGTCTTCTGGTGTCAGCTTTTCTCTCTAGGAACCTGTACAATAAACTCGTGTCCTACCCTTTACTAGCTGAGCAGGACCTGCCATGGGCCGGAGCTCAGGGAAGCGCGGTCCTAACGTGTGTGCCCGGATGCGCCGTTTCCCCACAGCAGCCTGGTTACACGAGCATCGCTTCATCAGTGCCTGGCTAAGAGCTGTCAGAATCCTGGGCAATTCAAAGGCTTATTTAAAAACAGAATAAGTTAAACAGATTACCAGAATGAGTCATGTTACATCAGCAACAGCAAGCCTGATTGCAGATAGTAGCTGCTGCCTTCTACTACCTGGAGTAGGAAAACATGTGGATTTCTAAATCTGTCCTTGCACTCAAAGAAAAAACTCAACCCAAATCTGCAAAGAAGCTAATTCACACACACATATGCATCAAAAAGAAATCCCACAGTAGATGAAATATCTTGTAATTTCACGTAAGCAGGGCTCTTGCTGAGAGCGCTCTCATGACTTCATGGGGTCAGCAGAGTGCTTTAATGCATAGCTTTTAAAGGCCTGTGTTTTGTTCAGCACCATTTGTCAGAAATAATGTAGTGTGAATGCAGCCTCATCCACATGTGGCCCACTTATATTAAGAAAGATGCTAAGAAAAACAGACACTCAGATAATCCAATTGTCTCGATACAGATTTAAGACAGACAAAGAAAAAGAAACATATTTGTGGTGGTTGTGGTGACAGAACTTCCTCTAGGCTAGTGATAACTGATGAGAAGCCTGAGATTTCCTAAAGGTTCTGGAGAGTGGGTTAGTAGGAATCTGGACAGTGTCTGACATTTATGGAAAGCAATTAACAAGGTCCTGCTAAATCTAAACGGTGTCATTCAGCACTTGCACAGCTGTTACTGTGCCAGGTCAATCTCTTTCCTGAGAACGGGTTGGCAGTTTGGGTACCAGAGCCACACTGCCCAAACACAGTGGATCTGCCAGGGAGGAGAAGTATATCTGTCTTCAGGACTTCCCTCTTTTTGACAAGAGATTGCTTATCTCCAAAGTTTGTACTCTTTAAGACGTTCTTCTGCACCTCTGGGCTTGTTTCTGAACTTGTCTGGTAGCACTTCTGTCCTTGATGGTTGCTAAATGTGTAATTTTTGCGAAAAAAAAAAAGAGTTAAAGCTGTATTTTCTGTCTTTCTCATTTCTTTTTATACACAGGGTATCTGATAGGTAGTCACACAGTCTGAGAAACTTATTTCTTATTCAAGAACACAAATCTCAAGGACATTAGTCTGAAAAAGACTTCCTCTTGGTCATAAACCTGTGAAAAGGAGGATGTCAAGACAATCATTTTCCTGCATAAGTTTTAACCTTTTAATGGCTGTGGGGAAAAAATCACCCAGCTTCCTGTGCTTGTCAGCACTCATGAGAACTGGCATCTTCTAGTATGAAAGCTCTTATAGAGTCCAGAAAAGAGCTGATTTGGGATTTTTTTTCATTTGTTCTTACTATTAGTGCTACATTTGACTCATTGTAAGGTCCCTTATTCTACAGTTGTGCACAAAGTAAAGGCACAACAGTATACATACACCTCAGGCAGTAGTGCAGGAAGTTGTTTCACATTTGTTGATGGGGCAATGTTTACATTGACTCAATCAGAATGTGGAAAACTATTTTTTTGTGCTCGGCTCAGATTTAGAACCCTGCACCTAAGGAAAATGCGTCTGTATGACTTAGAGCATGAATACAGACGATTCTCAGTTCCCTTGGCAGTTCCTGCTGGGCAGAACTCAGTAGGCTTTCCACACTGCCATGTAAAATTTTCCATCAGTCAGACCATCAGATAAGAGGAGCAAAAAGTGGGTGCTGACTGCTTTCTTTCCTGTTTGCACTGTCTACACAGTATAAATTGACACCTCCTATAGCAGGCAAAGCAATGCCAGTGCACAGGCACAGGCCCTGCACTTTGATTTCCCATTTTTAGCATACTCCCCAACACAGTTGTATCCATTTGTACTCTCCCAGGTAATGCTCAGTAACAATCCTGGGGGATGCTTTGCTGTGTGGATAGACACTGTACCGTGCCAGCTCATCTCAGGTCCAGAGAGCAGCCTGAACCAGTTTAAAATAGACGTAATTCTTTTCCCAGTAGGATGAATTGTCTCTCAGGCAAAGTCATCTGCTTTGATGAGTATCAAACTGTGCATATTTCCTGATGGGCAGTCCTGCTTATCTAAAGATCACATCAGTCAGTTCATCTGCATGATGGCCACGTTCAGTGCTTTATCTTCTGTGACCCTTAAAGACATCCATCTATGTGCTTTCATTGCTGCATGTTGTCCCTTCTCATCAGTGACCTACAACCAGCAGGTCATTAGTTTTTGGCACCATTAAAACTCATTCCATTCTCATTTTAACAGCAACAATATGTAACAGTCTTCCAGGTCTCTAAGTAGAGGTGATGACAGATTTCTGCGGGACCCTGCTAAAACCTGTGATCTTAATAGACTATTTCTATATGCAGAGTTTTTTGTAACCTTCAAAGCATAACTTCAAAGCATAGCTGGAGCCAGTTATGCTAATTTAAGTAACAAAAAATTCTCATTCAAAAAAGTTGGTTGTGACTGGATTATTGCATTGCAACCAATATGCCTCAGCATGAACAGGCCTTTGTTACTTGGTTTCTTCCCTGAGAGTGATATATCTATGATCCATCTATATGATCTTATTCAAATGTGTCACTAAAATAAGGTGGGTTTAGAATAGTTAGTTCACTTGCTAGTGGAACATCTTGCTTTATTGTAGTCTTTTAGAGCTTCTCCAACTTCCCTTTGTTTGCTAAAAATCAACATTAATGTGCTGCAGAATTAATTGAAATAATCCTTGAGTGCTTAGACACAGTTTACACACTCCCACAGAACTTCAGATTTTTGACTGTTGCAGCAATTTGTTTCAGTCCCCCCACCACTTACCAATGGATCTTATTAGTAGTTTTCTATAACAAAACCAAAAATATATTTCAAATGCTTTGGCCTGCTTCATGGTATTGTGCATTCCCATGTGCACTGCATTGTGTTTCTGTGTGCATCGACTTTGGAAGTCAAAGTTTTACCTGATTTTATATTTCCCACTTGCCCTAACACAGATTCCACACACAGAGCACCCACTCATCAGGATTTTGCTTTCCATCTCTTTTGTTGGTTGCCTGTGATTCTAGACCCACTATTACTAACCATTACCTCTCCAAAGTACTTGACCATATAAATGCTTTCACATACATATCTATATAGCATGGACAACTTGAAACAAATTCCTAGAGTCATATAATGGAAGGGATTTTTAAAGGTCAAACAGTCCAATGTCCCTGCAATGAACAGAGACAACTTCATGTAGATCAGGTTGTTCAAATCCCTGCAGTTTGTCCTTGGTTGTCTCCGAGGATGGGGCATGAGTCACCTGTGGCAGTGTTTCACCATCCTCATCATAAAAATTCATTACTTTTATCTAGTCTAAATCTACACTTTTTTGTTTAAAGCCTCACGCAGCATCCTCTCACTCCATGCTCTTGTGAAAAGTCCCTCTCCAGCTTTCTTGTAAGCCTCTTATAGGTACCATAAGGCAGACTTAAGGTCTCCCTGGAGCTTTCTCTCTTCCAAGATGAAAACCACCAGCTCTCTCAATCTGTTTTCATGGAAGACATCCTCCAGCCCTCTGATTTTTTTTTTTTTTTTTGGCTTTCCTTTGGACTCACTTTAGCAGTATTCCAGGTGGGGGTCTCACCAGAGAAGGGCAGTGGGGCAGCACCACTTCTCTCACACTGCTGGCCACACTGCTTTTGATACAGCCCAGAATATGATTAACTTTCTGGGCTGCAAATGCACATTCCCGGGTCATGTCCAGCTTTTCATGCACCGTCGCCCCCAGTTCGCACTTGGCAGGGCTGCTCTTGATCCCTTCATCCTGCGGCCTATATTGATACCGAAGGTTTCCCCTAAAGCACTGGCAAAATGTGGCAGGAGTGGAAGAAGGGAAAATCACTGAAATTGAGGGGAAAAAAATCCTAAAAAGAGTGAAGCAGGGCACAAAATTTACTTTCACTTCAGGCGAAAATACCAGGTTTGTTTGGATTTTGCTACTCGTTTTGCTTTATTTCATACTTCATTCTAGGAGTTTTGTCTACAATCTTAATTGTGTGCAAGTCACCAGGCTACAGTTCTCTGCCCCAGTTCCAGGAACCAAGTCTTCAAGTAAAAGTAAACTTTTAAGTACAGTTAAAGCAAAAATTGCCACCCACCGCAGCCACCATTGGCATAACTAAATAAACATGCTTTGTCCATGGTATGGCTAACACTGAAATGGATGAAAAAAATCCTATTCACTTGATTATGCAACTGGATTCTCTTGGAGTAGCTTCAAAAAGCCCTTTAATGAGAAGTCTGTAATAGTTGAACAAAGTAAGCGTTTCCTCTGGTGGGAAAGTAAGTGCAGGCAATTCTACATTTGAGCCCTCAACAAGAGACAGAATGACAATCCACAGCATCAGGCTCATAAGGATTCAGCACAGGGTAACATCGAGCCATGCCCCCTCGGCATTCCCTGGGAACAAGGCATGACTTCATTGATAGCACCAGGAAGAGTCGAGCACAGTAGCAAAATAACAATGAATGGATTTTGTTTAGTTCCAGGAATGCATTGCCAGCACTACAATGATCATCACTGAGGACTAACATTGTGTGAAACTTTAAACAGGGGTGTGAAGGGGAGAAACAATGAGAAAGAGTTTCCTGGGTAGGCAGACAACAGCTACTTCTACTGCACCTCTGTATAAACAAGCTGAAGTTTGTAGTGAAGAAACTAAAGAGAAGAATGCTACATTTCTTTCTGTTTGGATTTAAAAGCTATACTGCTTGGTCCCCAAGCAGTGCAATGGATGCCTTAGTATCTGTCTTTGCTACCTAACACAAAGCAAAAAAGCAATTAAATGTCATTTGAACCAAAAAGATTGTCCAAAGGCTAGCTTTCAAACAAACACCTCTTATAAAGGCCTTTCTATACACTGTCATTATATCAGATAACGGGCAAACATAAATTTAAAACTCGATTATACTGATACAATGTTTTCTATGGGCATTTTTGTTCTGAAATCCAAAGGCTCAGTCACTTTGACATTTGTCTTCTCTTTAGAAAGTGCCTCTGTGTTTCAAGGGTGAATGTCTCCAAACACAAAGCCATCCTGATGATAAAATGACTGAAAACATTTTTTACACTAGCAAACCTCAACAGGATTTTGATTTTTTGAAAGATGCTAGTACATCCACAGTACAGGAGTAGCAGAGCCGTTTTCTCATGGCACCATCCACACCAAGGGCTTAGATGGGGTACCTGTGAGCATGATTTAGTATTCATTTAAAGAAAAAATTTTACCAGTCAACATTATGTCAATCCACTTGAAAGAAATGGATACAGGATATTGGGCTCTGGAACAGTGAATTTTAGTATGGGTTTTGGGCAGGACTGCTTTTAGAATGCCAACTCCTCAGTCCCATAGCACTGACTGACAGAACTCAAAAGCATCTATCAATCACCTCAAAAGCACAGACCCAAACTTTAAAGAGGAACTACTTAAAATAGGAAAAAGCCATCAGTCCCAAGTCCCTTCCACCATGCACCTGTGTTTGCTTTAGCTGGAGTTGCAGAAATGTCATCCTTAGTACTGACATCCTTGTGCTAAGCGATGCATGGCTTGAAACTCAGTCTGTGACCTCATGCATGTCTACACAGCTGGACAGGGTTCTGCAGGCAGTAGATCACTTTGCAAGGGGTAGGGAGGGGTCACTGAGCCATACACCCTCTTTGCAAACTTAAGGTTTTCCCTTTTCTTAGTGTCAGCAATCTAACAATTAACTGAATGTGGCTGGGAATTTCAGAGGGTTCTGGGATGCTGAGAAAGCACACTTAGTTTCCTTTGTCATGTCTAACCTGTCAGAAAAATTCCCCAAGGGGAAAACAACATCATGGTGGCACAGTTCAGCATCAGCAAGAGCAATGCTCTTGGCATTAACCCTGTCAGTCACAGCAGCAGGCACAGAGAGCTCCCTTGCAGCAGCCTGGGAGCACCTCAGCCATGAGATGTAGTCCATGTGATGATGCATTCCATGTGATGATGCATTCCATGTGGCGTATTCCATGCGATGTATTCCATCCTTGGCTAACGTTCCTCTCCCGTGTCTCCCGCAGCATACAGCGCCGGCTGTCCTTGCAGCTGCCCATCCTCCATCACGCCTACCTGCCGTCCATAGGAGGAGTCGATGCCAGCTGTGCCAGCCCGTGTGTAAGCCCCAGTGCCAGCCCTCGGCACAGACACGTGCCACCCTCCTTCCGAGTGATGGTTTCAGGGCTGTAGGAGGGGGAGATCAGTGCTTCCTGAACTGCTTTTAAGTACTCAATGACTGGACTAAACATCTGACCTAGAACTCTGCTACAAACATGTAACATTGGCTCTTACCGCAGAGGAACTTCTGCTGAGGCCCTCGTCACAGGAGTGCTCACGTAACTCGTGTGAAAAAGCAAAGGAGGACACAAAGAGTTTGATCTGTAGCCTTATTCATGGAGTTTTTATTTCTTCACCTAGAAGTCACTGAAAAATGTTTCTTCCAAAATTTCTACTAGCAACAAGGAGGCTGGGATATATGGATCTTGCAAAAAAGACACTAGGAAAATAAAAAACAAACTCAAATGTCACTGAGCTTTACATGGCTGCTGAGAACATGCAATTCTATACTGTATCCATGTAAGGAAAATGTAGTGGTCGAGCTATACCATGTTGGAATAGATGCACTCATTTTTACAAGAGTTGTGTTAAATCGCTGGAAACATTCTGCACTGGTTAGTCTTGCTTCTTTTCATTTCAGGGACAGTGTTTAGTAGAAAAGAAGAATTGTGAGAAATGATTCCTCGGGTGTCATTGAGACTCTGCAGTGCTGTGATCAGGGTCACCTTTACCTTGCAGCTGTATGTATAACCCAAGCAGAGCCTGAAGCTCCAGCTCTCACTTGCCACCAGCTGGAGAGCTGCTGATTGCAAGCAGAGCACTTCACCCTTCTCCAGGGCAATGGCAGTGACTGCTGACCATCTGCAGCTTCATTTTTAGCAAAGTTTCTGCACCTATTTCAGCATAAACACCACCAACCATAACAAACTAAACTGTCTGAAAAAGTCCTAGGGCTGATAACTCAGGAAACTGAGGACAGATGGGTAGTAAAGTCTTAATGCCACAGGATGAATTGTTTTTCCTAGTTTGTTTGAATCGTGTCACACATAATTACAATAAAATTAACTGAGTGGAGTTGGGGGGGAGGGATTAGGGCACAGCACTTTGCTACTGCAGGCAAAGCCTGCAGGGCACGTAGATGTGAATATACACTCTGTTTGCTTCGTACCTGCGTACGTGTGACAGTTGTAGCGGATAGGAGACGACAAGCCCAATTTACCAATAGAATATTTTACCCGAATCCTGAAAGGACTGTGAAAAAACAAGGGATTTTATACTTTAGCTCCTTTCCCTGAACCAAAGTAATTAGCAGGAATGATAGTGGTGTACCGTCTGGACCAACTCTGGAGCCAAACCCTCAGGCACAGGTGAGACACGCATGCAGCTTCTTTTTTCAAGGGACTGGAAATGTATCCTCTCACTGCCAGGGCTGTTTGCTAAAAGTAGGGGGGAAAAAAAACACATGAAGCACCCACTGGGCTCTTGGTTTTATTTAATCCACACTTGTGCCCCTTAGACCAAACCTTTGGAATGACATTTTTACAAAGGTTTGCAAATCAGCAATGACTGAAGCACAGCTGAAGGGGTTCATTAGCTGAGGGATTTAACTGCAGCTTTGACAAGCTAGCATAAATCTCCATTAAAAATAAAACACACCTCGTAGTGGCCAAAACCAACATGAATATGTAACTGAATCTTACAATCGGGAGCATCACAAAATATTTCACTTGGCACATACAGTAAGAGAGGTTATGGAAATATCTGTAGCTTTTAGAACAAAAAACCATGTAAGTATAAACACAGATAAACTAGAACTCATTACTCTGTTTAAGCACTAAACACTGACTTTGTCACTCAATGTGTGTTGACAGTATTCTCTTGCTTTATTAATATCATCAGGGCCTGGTTTATTTTAAAAGGAATGTTAATTTTTAAAAAGAGAAAATTACTATATTGTATATAATGTATACACAAAGATCTCTGTAGAAATATTATTCCAACTTAGCAGGAAAAAAAAATAATTCAGAAGTATCGGACCATTGGAGGTGAGTGTGTGTGTGTGTGTGTGTCTGTAACTTCGTGAATACTGACTGTGTGACGTTTATTAGGTTTAAACCATGCAGTACATTCTTTGTCTCAATGATACTGTAGTTTCTCCCATAACATTTTTTTTTTACTTTACTGCAGATAACAAGACCAACCAAGTGAATATAGCTATTTAATGTTTCTGTTCTTTTATACTGCAGCAAAAATGTACTGTAAATTTATGAAGAGGCTGTGCCCCAATGGCATTTTCCAATGATGTTAGTGCACAAATGCTTTAAACTAGACTGGAACTGCCAGAATAAAATGTAAATGAAGAATTTCTTGTATAACCTTATACTGCATGAGATCAATTTTTAATAAATTGTTGCAAATCTGTTTTTATGAATAAAATACATAAAACTTAGCTTTTTGGACTCAATGCCCTCTTCCCCCATTGCAAAATAATTTTTAATGAGAGTGTGTGTGTGTATATATATATATATATATATATATATAAATATAGATCTATATAAAAGCCTCCTTAGAGAAAGAGGAATCCTATTGCAACACTACATTTTAATAAAAATGTAAGATGTAATAAAAATACACATCCTAGTTGTTGAACAGTTTGCATTTGGAGATAATAGATAGATGAGCTTCTTCTGCCTTGAAATACAATTATTGCAGTACCAAAGAGTGAAGTCTAAGACCTTTTCCAAATGGGAAAATAATCAAAACATGTACTGAACATTTATATCCAAACCACACTTAGCCCACACACTGTTCTCTCTTGTCCCACAATGAATGTGAATTCAGAAGAAAAAGAAATATTTTACTATTTCACACAAGTTATTGAAGTTGAGCCAATATTCCAGCTCAATAGTAAAATCTCTGCATCAACAAATGAGAAGTTCCTGAGAATGAACACCAATTGCTGCATGAAGGCAAACACTAAGCTTCTCCATCCAGTTTTGTGCATGTGGTGGGATTTGTGTCTTAAAGCAGGTTCTTCTGCATGACAAAACCAGGAGGAGGGTGGGAATGTCAGGCAATGAGAAAGTGAGAGGAAAGCACATTTTGAGTTGCTTGCTTTTCAACAGGGGAACATCCTCAAGCCAGCACAAAATGTCATAAAACCCAAGATGTGAGAATTAGAACCACCACAAATGGTTTTCCAGTAGATTTCTGGTGCATCTCAGAACATATGCAAAAAGAGAAAATACGGTGAGGAGTTAACAGTGTGGATTGTGGCTCTCAGTGCAGAATACCAGATGGCAGGAGAAACTCAAACAGATACATCAAAGCTCATTCAAGAAAGGAAAAAGTACAGAACAGCTTCAATGTGAAATCTATATTCAACCAGAAATTGTGGGAGGATGTGAAGAACTTAGAATTTCTCATGAATAATAGGGAACCAGAACAAAGTGAAACATTACTTTATAGGGTCATGAAAAAAAGAGGGAGATATCAGCAGAGCAACTTTACTTGAACTGTTGAGTTTCCACAGCCACAACAAATATGCTTCCTATACAATCATAAAGTTGACATTGAATTAATGGAAGATTGCTAATCTTGCAGCACCACTTTCAAATAAATAAAATCAAGGACGGTAAGGAAAGACCATTTTCCTCTTTTTCTCCTTTTTTTTTCCCTTGAGATATAATACCTTTCCTTAAAGGTTTATAGTCAAATCTTTTCTGATCTTTTCAGAACTTGTTTGTTCATTGCAAGTCTCAGCACAATGTGCCTGTTTTCCCAAGACTGGATTAGTGCAAGGCTTTTCCCAGCACTTCCACAGCACCCCATGGATATTAGCAGGGCTTTTTATTGTGTTCTCAAACCACAGTCCAAAGGATGGACTGGTTTGCCTATTCAGCAAGTTGACTCCCCCTGTCACTGGCTTGTTTAATAGAGATTTTCTGCTCACTATCTGAGAAGACTGACAGATTTATTACAATAGTTTAAGCACCATGATTTTTATCGGAGTTCAGTTCTCAGTTACTGACTGCTTTTTCCATCTCTTGCCACAGAGAATAGTACTTACAGCCATTACTTTAATATGCCCGAATATTATTCATGAGTGCACTTCTAAGAGCACTCTGCCTCTTGAGTCGATCAGGACTCTGAGAGCATTACTGTGCTTGTCACTACTCACTCAATGACATTGCAGAGGATCAATAGAGGGTCTAGAGATGCATTGGAAGAGGTGGGGAAGGGAGAGCCCAAGCTGCTGGCAAGGACAACCCTTGGTGGCAGTACCACCATGTCAGTGCTGCCACAGACAACCTGCAGACACATATTGAGCCACCAGCTTTGCAAACTGCAGCTGGTTTAAACTGCATCCCTTGATGATGAAGTGGTGAAGTAGGCCAAATGAAGGACAAGAGGGAAGGACATGTGGGAAGAAAAAGGTAGAAGAGGCATCTCCAAACACTGAGGAGATCCTTCACTTCCCCTAAAAAAGTGGCTGCTACTTTCTTTTTTTGATGGATGCTCATCAAAGCTAAGCATCATAAAGAATTTAAACAAATTCCTGAACTTTAGACACTAAATTTAGTAAAAGGTCAAATAGATCTGAGGACAGGATCTGTAGGTGCCAGCAGCAAGCAGCTTGTGGGCTGGCTCACTAACACAAAGGAGCATAGCAAAAAGGAGCTTGCAAGGCCTTGAGCTTCAGGAGAAGGACAGTTACCTAAGTTAGGAAATACAGGCTTTGACCAGAACTAATCCTGTGCCCACATGCAGTGGGTGCAACAGAAGTTAAAAAGAGTGTCAATTACATTTACAACCCACAGCTGCAACCCCAGCTGCAGGGACCACATCACACACCTACCCACCTACCTACCTATCACAGCCTTCAGCAATGTGGGATGCCTGCTCGAGCAGATCTGCTGGTAGCAGATCATCCCACAGATGTGAAGTTGTCCATTCTGGCAAGTCAAATTGACTGGAAAATAGAGGGCAGGTGTGGAGCAGGGAGTGTGTACGTGTGTGTATTGCAGAGAGCACAGGCAGGACATGGAGAAAGTATGAGCAGCTCAGTATTAATGGCCTGGAAAACACCTTGGGCGTCAAGACAGAGACATCTATGCTACCTCCCACTTTGGGAATTTGTCAAACATTTAGAACCAAAAGCCATTCCAAGCACACAAACACACAAGCCTTCCCTAGCTCAGAATTAATTCTCCTAGGCCTTTGCCCACTCTGTCACAAAATCCTGAGCCTTTCCAGCCAAACATTCCCTGTTTGAAATCAAAATGGAGCATGATGCAGAAATGAAAAACAGGAAAACAGCAGGCAAGAAAAGGCTTTGTCACAAAGCTTCACAAAGCTCTACTGTACTGTTACCCAAATGGCTCCTACTCAGCCTTGTCTAAGGGTACTCCAATACTCCAAACACCAGGCACTCCTCCCAGCAGACAGGGACAGATACACCTCTTCTACAGGAGACAAGAGCCTCACATCCTCACCAAACAAGCTAGCTAACATAAAACTAGTCCACATGATTAAGCGAGCTGTCAACCAGTCAGCAAGAGCTTCATAAAAGCAAATATTCTCCAGAATACAAGCCTCCCTCTTTGGGAAGAGCTGTGTTCCTTTTTCTTTGGACACATCATGTACAACACACTACAAGGACAGCTCTTCCTGCTCCAGAGAACAAAATCATTCTTCCAACCCAAGAAACCCTACACTTTTTCCCCTACTACACCTGTGTCTGAAGTGGTGAAGTAGAGATGAAAGTCATCTCTCGAGCAGTTCAGGAGATAATATCTCCTAAAAAGTGCTAGGACCACCTGCCTGAGTGAGAGGGTCACCTGCAAACAGAGGTGCCTCTAAAAGACCTGGTGAGAAGAGCAAATTGCTGAGCATGTATCAGCTTGTCCTTCAGAAAGGTAAAAGGAAGAAATGTGTTAGTTGCTCGTCCTAAAGGCAGTCACATTTCCAAATACATTGACTCTCCTCATGATGAGTGGTGGGTGAAGGACACTAATAACGAGGGGAGCAAGGACAGTAACTTCACACTGGGGTTGCAGAGGGAGTGTGATGAGGCTAAGAATTCCATAAACCCCACAATTCATCCTGATTCAACACTGGAAAGAAATCCTCTTCCATTTGCCTTGGCTCATCCTAATGTCACTGGAAGACACTATTTGAGAAATGCAAAAGAGTTCATGGGAAGTAAGGGGAAAAATATCAGAACAACCAACACACACGTACAAGAAGATGGCTTGAGAGTCATAAAGATGAAAATGAACAAGAGATTCAGCTGCAATCACTTCTGAGGAAGATTCATCAATGTCAGCATCAGATATGAGCACCCCTAGCAAAAGATAGTAGTCACTGTCATCCCAGAAAGCTGGCTGTACAAATAAAGCTGTTAAAACTGTCAGAAACTAAGCCAACACCGTCACTAACTGCCTCGGTGTTGCTAGTAACTAAAATGGGAGCAACTTTCCTCTAAATTTTGACCTCAGATTCTAGTAGGCTCAAAGTTTGGAATTCAGTTTAGTACCTCGATATCCTAGGCTGTTTCCAGACTTTCATTATTACTGAAAGGCTGCAGGAGTATGAAGCTTGCAAATTATGAAAATTTTAGACACTGGTTCTTACAGACAAAGACAGTTTTTTTTAACCAGGCTGCCTTAGGGTATGGGGAGAGGGAATATTTCATTATTCTCCCTATGTACACATAGTTTACTGTTTTCAGAGGTCACCACAGAATTTTCCTGTGAGATTATAAACTCTCCAAACTGAAAGTACAACTGAACATCTTTGTACTGCTGGGTGATAAAGAATCTTTCTCTAATAAGTGTCCCCATTCTTTGAGAACCTTTTATTCTTTTCTCTCCCAAAATATTCTTTATTTTCCGCCTTGTTTTAATTTTAAAATCCAAGAATCTATTTACCTAAGAATTAACTGACTTTTGAACTTAAATAAGCAATTTATGATGAGAGTGAAGCTCAGCAAAGTGGAAAAAACGCATGAGTTGTTCCAGCATAATCCATGCAAACAAATAAGAACAGCACTTGCTACTGCTCAAAACTTTCAGACATATCTCACTGAGACAAATGAAAATAATTTCAAACCAAAATCAAATAAACACATCCCAGATTTAATGGCCCATTGAGTTAGACGACAGCTTTCAGTTATCTTGGAGCAACCAATTTGGGTTGCCACAACCTGGGATCCAGCCTGCCTGCTCCACCCACTGGGGCTGGTTTGCTCACTGTTGATTAAAGCCACCTTAATCTCTGCAAAAGCTGGCATGTAACTTTTTTGAGGGTGAAAGAATTAACTTTGAAATTCAGCCTTGCACATATGCATTCTCCACAGACCTTTATTGCCCTTTCTTCCATCTCATTTTGCTCTATATGATACTGTCATTTTATATAAAACAACTCTTATTAGGGACAAGAAAAATTTTAATGAGGATGGAAAGACATATAAAAACATTCATCTAATTGGTCTGTTGCAGAGCATTTCAGTAGTAGGAGTGACAAACTGATGAACCCAAAGGCATCTGAAAATACCTGAAAGGAGTTTGTAGCAAGTGAGGGTCAGCCTCATTTCCCAAGCAGCCAGTGACAGGCAAAGATGACAGAGCCTCAAGCTGTGCTAGGGAAGGTCCGAGTTAGATAGCAGGAGGAATTTCTTCATGAAAAGGGTTATTAAGCATTGGAACAGACGACCCAGGGAGGTTTTCAAGGTGAGTCTGGACATGGCCCTTATTGCTGTGGTCTAGTTGACATGATGGTGTTCAGTCAAAGGCTGGACTCAATAATCTCAGAGATCTTTTCCAACCTAAATGTTTCTGTGATTCTGTGATTTGCCCTCACTGAGCAGCAAGTTACTTGTTTTGCCATAGGACAGAAGCAGTTTTGTCAGCTGCCCATCCATTCCTCTCAAAAGAAGTTTGCTTTGAATTTTTATGCTAACCTGATCCTATAGCAGGAAGACTACTCCTCTCTTCTTCCAGACTTTAATAAAGTCTCCTGACTGAATCTTTTCAAAAAGATCAGGAAGGTGAAACTCTCCTTCATCCTCCTGATGACCTGATTAACTCTGCTCCAGCACCTTGTGCTCCTGTAGGCAGGCAGTGTGGCTGGGGCATTCAGCAGCCAGACAGACCCACTCCAAACCACATTTCCTCACAGTGCAACATCCAGAAAGGCTGTACAGTTTCACACTTCATCTCTTTTTTTTCCTTTTTTTTTTTCCTTTTCATCTACTTTACCAGCTTAACTCCACGTGCCATCTCCATTGTTCTTTGTGCATATGTTACTGATGCTGGAACATCTGAGATGTTCATATCTTTCTGAAAAGGCTGTCAGTAAAGACTGAAAATCATGAGTAGCAAATGCTTCAGGAGACCCAAATGTGATAAAAATAGTTTCAAGAATAAAAAAGTGACTATTTTAATATAGTCTCCTTTCAAATATGCTCTATTTTTTTCCCAATGTACGTCAGCAATCATCAACCATCATTGTCTTCTACAATTAAAAACGTGTACACCCAGCTCACAGGCATGCTTGCATTTCTTTTCATACCCCTTGTTTTTGCCTTTTTTTTCATGTTGCTGATTTATTGTTTGTTTGTTTTCAAGCAAGACAGAAATAAAATTAACTTCCCCATATGGAGAACACCAACCACAGAGCATTTGTGTCTGTGCAGTACAAATGCTCAAGAATAAACTGCTTCTCCTCATCCAGCATTCAGAGTGCATATCCCAGGCTGTACGGGTAGAAGCTTAGAGCTTCAGTCAGATGAAAGATAATAAAATGAGCTTGGGCCTCATTAACTTATCCTGTTGATGTGAATATTAACATAGATTAAAATCCAAGCTCCAAAAAGAAAACGCAGTCCCAGTTCTCATCACAGGCAATCTGCATGCAGTAATAACTTCCTTGAATTAATTTACTTCATCATACTCTAAAGCTACAGTAAGACACTCAACATAAAGGCCTTCTTCACATGGTTTTGGAAGTTTTGTAGGCAAGTGAAATTTCAAGAATTAAATCTCTGGTTATGCACTTTGTTTATGGCTTTGATGAATACCCTGCTGCTTTGGCTTCATATTGAGAAAGAGTCTAGGAAGGCATTTTTCTTTCTTTCAGGATCTAGTTCAGCTTGGTATGCACAAAAACATTTATGAACATATCAGAATTTAGACAACCTTGCTCAAATTAATTTAATGGGGTGTATTCAAAATGATGAAAAGATGTTTCTCATTAATTTATCTCTCTTCTGGAATAATGCTTTCCTTTTACTGATGTTCAGTTCTTTTACTCTGTTCTAAATAGATGTTATATTACCTTCATTAAGGTTACATTATTAGTACTACACTAGTTATGCAAATAAGGACTCTTCATCGTATTTTCCCCTCTGCTATTCCTACAAGGGATCTGTGTTTACAGTGTAGTCTTTGTACTTATGTAAGAAAAATTAAGGTGGAGGGAAGAAAGGAACTGCTAGGTTTTTCACTTACACTACAAACTTCGTGTTTATCATGGAAGTTAAAAAATGTGTTTAACAACTTAACAAAGGGAAAAACATTTATGGAGATCATTCATTCATCCTAAAGTTCAATCCACTCTTGAACTGTCTCTTAGGAAACCATCACCCTCTCCCCGGTGTAAGAAGTTCAATGCATTAAGTGATCATCAGCAATCCTCATCCAAAATCTTTAGGCCAGTTTTTAGCTTTGTTAATCCCAGTCACTAGCTTAATGTTTAAAAAGTGCTTTCCCCAGAATCCACTGCCTCATTTGACTCCCATCATGAGATTCATCTGCTGCACCACATGACACTGCTCTGCTCTTTCCTGACATAGCTGACATGGAAAGACACTGAAATTGAGTTTACCCTCCAATTCCCTATGCTGAATGGACAGAGTTCCTTGGCCAAGGGGATTTCATCATGGAACTTACCCCACTCTTTAGGATACATCTGCCTATTTCTCCATCTGCATTCAGGGTTGTGAGCAGACCCTTGTGAACTGTGGTGGTCTTAAGATAGACATCTGTTCCTGCCTCTGTGACAGAGACATTTCCTACCAGTAGCTTGTATGTCCCTGTAAGATAGCATTAACCCTGCAGAAGGGCAGAGCAGCAGATCATATGATTTTCCAGCATGTGTTTATTTAATTGGAAAACACTGATTTGGATTTTTTTTGGCACATCAAGCTACACACTGCTTTATGCACTGTAGTTTCCTTTATATTTAATACACAGATCACTGGCTTAGCATACAGTGGATGCCTCTGCTGATGACAGTTCTCTGTCATACTTTCTATCTGACACTGTTCCCAATGCAGTTGCTGTGGGCAGAGCTGCACCTCCCCAAAGACAAGCTTTTCTGCATAAAAAACATCCCACAGTCTGCTAAATTGCTTTTGCACCTGTCAGGCAGTCATTTGGCTACCCATAAATTACATTATTCCTTCTTGCTCTACCTAGCATCCTCCTCCTGTTTCTTCAGTGCTCGATGAGAGCTTCTGCCTTCAAATGCTAAAAAGTCTCTTCTACTTTTCTCTAAATACTCAAGTTCATCTTTTTGGTTTCTTTGGCGGCCAAACCTGCCACTCACAACTGCCAAGTACATCAGGCCACCTAATAGTTTGTTAGATTGCTGACTGAGCCCTTCTTTTGCAGGTGAAGTGGCAGGAATGAAAACCAAGAAAAAAACTTCTGTCAAAGAAGATGTAAGCCAGCAGATCAATGTTGTTATTGCTATATGGGCCATGTTAGCTGCATTTTCAGAGTGATGACTCTGCTATCAAGACTTACTGGGCTGTATTTTGGCACCTCTGAGCTTGGTTTAGCTATGGCTGCAGAATCACTAAACAGTTGGTATCATCTCCTTAACTTGTTCTTTAGCCTGAAGCTGGCAGGTTTCAGTGTATTTGGTAAAGGACTAAGGAAATACAGTGATTGCAGTGTAACTACTCTTGTTGGCTTGCCAACAAGGTCTGGCCAAACAGACTAGCAAAGTACAAAAACTTCCTCCCAAGCCAACCCACGGCTGGAGGAAGGGAGCCCACTGCCACGCCCGGGAGGAAGGGAATCCACTCCCACTTCTGAACTCCTCCTGGTGAAGAATTTCAGCGACCAACAGCTCACCTCAGACACTTTCTTCTAAAGGAAATCTAGTGCTGTTGACCTTCAGGGCTCAGAAGGGCACAGGAAAAGTGTGTACAAAAGCCCACATAAGTTTCATAGTACAAAAAAAGGAAAAATGTAATTTTTTCATCTGAAGTCATTCAATATTTGGAATATCATGTGTCTGATGGTCTTCTCCCATCTCCCAGAATTAGCACAGGAGAAAGAGACAGCACAGAATTCACCAGCTCATGTAAGATGCAAGGTATTTTCTGTGCAGTCTTTATCCTGAGAGTTACATAAATCGAATTATTCAATACTTCCTGAAATCACCATAGAAAAGGCTGACAATGAGAAGTGCTTTCCTGTTCCTGCCTGAGCACTTACCATTATTTTCCACCATTATATTTATGCCACTTCATCTTAGGTTTACTCTAGTGATACAAGTTCATCTTGTCTATAAAGGAGAACAGGCAGTTGCCTTATTCTGATAATTTTTAATCAACATTCTAGACATGGGCAAGTATCTGGAAATCAAAATATATTTAAAAAAAAGAAAAGAGAACTAGGAATACCTGAAGAAGGAAGAAGAATGGTTTTCCCACTCTTTCTCCTTATGAGAAAATATTTTTAAACATGGTTTTTAGATCAGCCTGAGCAATGTATAAAAAAATGTAGAGACAAGCAAACAAAAATACGAAACAAACCAAAACCAAACAACCCCCCCCCCCCCCACACACACACACATGCATTACAAGAAAAAAAAAGTTACAGGGAGTTTTCCACCACTTGCCTACTCCTCCTCCCCCAGTGGTTATGCTGGTCAAACCTGTCACTGGGCAAAACACATTACTAGCAGAGGGAGAAGACAATTCAATATTGAATCATGGTTATTTCATATGGTTTCCCAGATGGAAAACCATAAATCAGGGTGAGGGTTTACTGCAAAACAAAACAGTCTGGAGAAGGGAGAAAACATATGCATGGGTGCATATATTAAAAGCAATTTGAGAAAATCAATTAGACATGCAGAAAATGGTAGGCAATAAAGAATAAGTTTCCCCATTTTTTCCAATAAAAATTTTTCATTCAAAACCGTTTTCTGGATGAATTGACAATTTGAGTACATATAAGTACATTGATTTTACAGTGCAGAATTAAACCTCCCTGCTGCCAAATTTGGAACACTGAAGTCCTATGTGCAAAGTTAATATGGAATCATAGACTCACTAAGATTGGAAAAGACTTCCAAGATCATTGAGTCCAACCTTTGAGTGATCACCATCATTCCAACGCAACCATGTCACTAAGTGCCACGTCCAGATGTTTCTTGAACACCTCCAGAGATGGTGATTCCACCACCTCCCTGGGAAGGCTTTTCCAGTGCTTAACAACCCTTTCTGTGAAGAAATTCTTCCTGGTGTCCACCCCAAATCTCCTCTGCCACAAACTGAGGCCATTTCCTCTTGTCCTGTCACTAGTCCTTTGCGAGAAAAGTTCAACTCCTGCCTAGCTACAACCTACTTTCAGGGAGTTGTAGAGAGTGATAAGGTCTCCCAAGGGCCTCTTTATCTCCAGGGTACATAACCCCAGCTCCCTCAGCCGCTCCATATAGGACTTTACTCTCCAGACCCTTCAAGAGCAGGACTCAGCACCTGACCTTGTTGAACCTCACACAACTGGCCCCAACCCATTGATCCAGCCTGTCCAGATCCCTCTGCAGATCCTTCCTTCCCTCCAGCAGATCAACACTGGCTGTTATCTACATTCACTGACTTAATCTCCTCATCCAGTTATTAGACAGGATCAGCCCAAATACTGAGTCTTGGTGAGCCCATCAGTGACCAGCCTCCAACTGGTTGTGGCATCATTCACCATGACTCCCTGGCCTGGCCACCCAGGCAGTTTTGTTCCCAGCAAAGAGTGCACTCATCCCAGCCACAGATTTCCAGATTTTGCAGAAGAATGCTGTGGGAGACAGCAACCAAGGCTTTACTGAAGCCTAGGTAGACACATCCACAGCCTTTCCCTCATCCTCCACAGGGGTCACCTTATATAAGCAGATCAGTTTGGTCAAGCAGGAACTGCCTTTCCTAAACCTGTGCTGGCTGGGCCTGATCCCCTAGTTGTCTTGTCCATGTGATTGCACTCAAGATGGTTTTCTCCACCCTTCCTTCTCTGGATCCTGCTTCCAACATTTCCTGCAGATGGGTGTCATATTTGTTTATCTCCAGTTGTCTGGGATCTCCCTGGTTAACCAGGACTGATCACTGATGCAGTGTGGCAGTTCTGCTCCCAGACTCTCCGATGAATGTCGTCTGGTCCCATAGACTTAGGAGTGTCAAAGTGGCTCAGCAGGTCACTCACTACTGCCCCATGGACTGCAGGTCGTCTGTTTTGTTGCCTGTCTCTGTGTAGAAGCTCAGGGGCCTGGCTGCCCTGAGGATAACCAGTCTTTCTGTTAGAGACTGAGACAAAGAAGGCATTAGATACCTCAACCTTTTCCTCATCCCTGCTGACAATGTTCCTCCCTGCATCCAATAAATGATGGAGATTTTCCTTGGCTTTTTATTTATTGTTAATGTATTTATGAAAAATCTTTTATCTTCCTTAGTAATGTCCAGATTGAGTTCTTGCTAAGCTTTCACCTGGTTTTCTCCCTACATATTCTTCCTGAGTTGTCTGCTCCTTCTCCCAAAGATCAAAAATTTTGTTTTTCCCCTGAGTTGCAGCAAAAGCTCCCTGTTCAACCAGGACGATCTTCTTCCTCACTGGCTCATCTTTCAGCACAAAGGGACAGCCTGCTTCCCTGCCTTTAAGATTTCCTTCCAAAAGTAGCTCCAACCTTCTTGGACCTCTTTGTTATTAAGGACTGTTTTCCAAGAGACTCACTAAACCAGTATCCTGAACAGTCCAAAATCTGCTCTCAGGAAACTCAAGACAGAGTTGTTGATGCCACCTTCTTACTTCACCTAGGATTGAAAACTCTCTCATTTTGTGGTTGTTGTGCCCAAGACAGCCTCTGACAACCACATCTCCCACCAGCCCTTCTCTGTTTGCAAACAGCAGATGTAGCAGGACCTCACCCCTGCAGGCTCACTTTCCAGCTGCAACAGGTATTTATTTTCCACTCCAGGAACCTCCTAGAACTGAACCTTCATTGTGTTCAGTTTCCTTCAGAAGACACAGCAAGTTAAAATCTCCCATCACCCATATTCTTGAGTCGATAAGACATTTTGCATAAATATTATTTTGGTTTATCATGTAAGAATATTTTGACAGGATATTCTGGCTCATATATTTTCTATAAATAGCTGCTCTTTTGATAAAGCAGAAATGTGGGGTGAACAACAGCAGCAAGTAGTTATAATTTCTCATCTCGCTACTACATCTAACTTCACCAATAGCTTTCATTGTCCTGCCTTTTTATATTTTCCTTACTCTGCTATTGTTGGGGAGTTTTTAATCATTAGCTTCAAATTGACATCCTTGGGCCAACTCAGTTTTAATTTAGGAGTATGAAACAAAAATAGCTTCATGAGACAAAAATTATACAAATGAGAAATGAGCATATGGCAAAAACCAAGCCATTTTAGCTGCTCTTTGAATGTAATATGATTTATAACAGTGAGGTTATGTGGTAGAGTTTAGAGTGCAAAGCTTACTAAATAATGAATATAGTACTTCCATGTAATTTTGTTGGCAATGGCCCTGAGCAACTTTAATTAGCTTCACCTCCCATTAACAGCAAGGACAGCTATGGATGCACAGCCTTCCTACAAGAGATCTGCAAGTTGACTTATTTAGATTTAATTTTTTTGCTATCAAAACACATCTCCACTAACACAAAGAAGCACGGAGGTGTGATGACAAGCAGCCGACCCCCAATATCCTAATCAGAGAGAGCAGAGCACCCTGAGCTGGCTATTCCCAGGCTCAATCCATTGTCCTGGTATGAAATCCATCAAGATCAGTTTTGGTGAGAGAGCCCTTCTGGATAGCCTTACAGACTGAGGGGGTGTTACTGCCTTAAGGGATATGGAATTCATTGAGGCATGCCAGGGAAAGGCACGTGGGGATTTTGCAGAACTACAGGTTTTAAGGGAGTAACAGTAAGGGATCAAGGAGGTTTCAGGGAAATAAAGACAGAAAACCTCACCAAGAAATAGGATAAAAGCAACTGATAATGTGCAAACAGGTAATTGCTTAGCAGAGATTCATCTGCCCATGTCCTGTGCCTGACTGCAATAGCCCGTCCTGTCTTCTCATTAAATTTCATTTCTGTTTTCCTGGGTGAGAGCCTCTCTGCATTGTATCCATGAAGGCCCAGCTACCACCGATCAGTCTTGGAGACCACAAAGAACAGATCCCCTTTGTCTGAGATGCCAGCAGCTGGAGAAACTGGCACACCTGCAGGCATGCGTGGGTGTGTAGAGTGCTGCGTAATCACTGGCAAACACAAAGTGAGACTGGCCAGTGAGCAGGGTGAGAGTCCTGGCAGCCAGGTCTTGCAGCAGCCAGGAGTATGGGCTGGACAGTGGAGAGACCAGGAGGTCTGAGAGCTGGCTGCTGGAGGCATCAGAAACCCCAACTGGCTATTAGAGAGATTGTGGCATCTGAAGGTCGGCTCAGACACATCTTTGCATGCCGTGTGCCAAAGGCAGTGGAGCGCAGAGGATCCATGGACCATTTCCTGGGTAGAATGTAGGTCTAGGGCCAGTGGTTGGAGAGGTCCCTAGTTGTGCCTCTGTGTGTCTGAGGACCAGCATTGGATAGTCACAGATGCCATCTGTCCCAAAACTTGGGGTGATCTTGATTTGTCTGGTGATAGGTGTACCAGCAGTTGCTTCTTCCCACACTTTGCCAACACTGGGAATTTTTGTCTGGATGCATTACCCAGGATGTACAGCCAGACAAACCAAACCTTGTCTCTGCCAGGCCTGGAGTTAGTGCCATCCTGTTGTTCCCTTCTGTGCTTATCTCATGGCAAAATCCTTCTGTGGCCTTAAAGATGTTTGAGACAGGGAACTGTGCTCTCTAAGTCCTTACGATTCCCTGTGTGCCTGCAGGACACAATTCCCTGTGTGCCTGCCCAGCCTGGCTGCTGGGGAAATGGGGCTGCAAAAGCAGTCTCACCTCCATCTGGGGACCAGATTTGGCAGCTCCTGATAATTTCCTCCCGAGATGGCAGCTGGAGGGTGCAAACAGCCCCCCACATCATCTCCTGGAGGAAAGGTTCATCTCACTACTAACTCAAGGTCAGACAGCAGCTGTCTTCTGACACTGGCACTTGCTTGTCCTGGTGGAATCAGTGACATTTACGTCTCTTGCTATTATCTGAAGCCTGGTGTGCACCTAGAACATTAGCTTCAGCTGCAGCTCCAAAAAGGCATAGCTTAGGGAATGAGTTTGGAACTCTTTGTCCTTAGCCACTTAGCTGCTGACACAAAAAAAAAATTGCATTACTTCTGTTCTTCTGCCCATTTACCTCCTCTGTCCCACTAGCCAGCTTCCAGCTTGATACTTTTTCCCTTCAGTGCAAAAGCCTTCTGCCAAATCACTACAATGAGCTCAAGAAATTGCTGTAACAACCAGAGAATGGAGAACCAGCGTGCCCCAGGAGCCCCTTGCCTCTTTGCTGCCTCTGCCTGCCATGCTGGTGGCTGGAGAGCAGACCTCCTGCTCACTTGAGAGGCACAGATCTCTGTCTAATTCCTAATGTCAGGGAAGTTTGGAGAGACAGTTGTAAGCAGAGGAAACTCACCTCAGGACCAGAGATCTGCTGATTATATGATGACTATGGCTAGGTGTGCCCAAAGAGGTTTTACCCTGCCCTTACTCAAACCTCAAGCCCTTTCCAGCCTCAACACCAGATACAAAGAATTTCTCTAGTGAGTGTGGATAACCCAAAATGCAAGATCAACAATTTTTTCCTTGCCTGTCCCAATTTCACTTATTTTAAAGGAGGAAAAAATGAATAGGAGTGGTTTTGTTATTTTTTTAATAAAATTTATTGTGATATCTGTATTATTACCAGAGATGTATTACAAGGACCGTAAATGTGACTTCACAGTTCTCATTACCTTCTGTCATCTGGTAGCAATTTTGGGGGGTTTTATTTCATCACTAAGGGAATAATTGGACCTATTCTGCTTATAGCAGTTTGCTACAAAAGGCTGATATTCTTGGACAGCAGATGCTTGGAGCCTTGCCAAATGGGAGAAGAAAATCGAAATAGGTTTTCTGTTGTTATTACAGAGTACTGTGTATTTATAGGTCTATAACATATCCTCACCTCTTTAACAGTCTGTCAGACAGCTGGAAGTTTTCTAAATTACACAAAAATACCAGTTTTAGGTTCTGTCACTACAGAAACTTAGAGTGGCAAATCCAGAGAACAGAGCAGAAGTCTATAGCAAAAGGATAAGCCAGATGGGAGGGATCTACGTGATGGCAGACTCCACAAAACAGTCTGACTGCTCAGAGAAAGCTGAATGAATTACTGAAAGTTTTTCCTTAGACATCCGTTCATGTTTGATGTGGAATATGTGAGCCCAGATGTTTTCTCCTGTTGTATTTTAAGAGAACTCTTGCCACAATGGGTAAAACAGCAGCTGGTGAAGAGTGCAATGGCTCCAGCTGCTTTGGTGAGGAGGACAAACAGCCAGTGAAACTAATCAAGGAGAAAGAGCAAGTGGGAAAGGGACTTAGAGATCAATTAGTGTCTTGTACCCCTTGTTTTCCAAAACACTTTCTCCCCAGCCTGACCCACCATCAAATCACGAAGTGTTGGCTAGCAGGAGGTGCTCAGGTGATGTCTGTTCAGCCAACATCCCTGCCCATAATCACAATGCTGATGGAGCTCACGTGCATGAGCCTGCTTTGGCAGCAGGAGAGACCCTCGGAGCAAGAGGCAGCTTTACAGGACAGGCAGCCAGGCCTTATAGCCATTAACACAGATTTATTTGATCGTGTCTCCACTGCTATTTCACTGCTGACTGTAAAGCAGGCTGCTTGAGCCTTTAGAGAGGTAGCCTTCTGGAAGGAGCAGGTTAGCTTTTGCTGTATCACAGGCATTGTTATAAGTTTGGGTACTTTTCATACCTCAGGTAATAAGTAGACTATCCCAGTAGATGGAATTAGCAACAAGGACAGAGTACATACCTGGAGCAATTACTCAGTACAGGACAAAAACTAATAGCTGTGAAAAAAACAGTTGAGGGGCTGACCAAGGCATATTTAAGGGATTTCACTTCTAAAAACCTCGGCCCTCAAAGTAGTCTGTAATCAGATATGCAAAACAGAGCTAACAAAAAAAAAAAAAAAAATCACTGAGTTTCTGAAATCTTAAGGCAGGATGTCTTCCTCTCAAGAAAGGGAGGATGTGCTCTCTTTAGATAGCTTTCTAATTTAGGAAAATAAGTTTTCTTTATACAAAGATGTTGGCAGGCCTACCTAGCTCTTATCAACTTTATTTAGGCTTCCTAGCAAGTCACCACATGGTGTCTTTAACTACAGAGTTAAAGAAGGCTTCTAGCTAAATGGCTTACTGACAATGATATCTGCTTTTAAATTACACATAAAATAGGTATTTAAAAATTCATCCAAACATCTGAGCTCAGAGGTAAAATATTTTAGAAGAAGAAGACAACCACATATATCCTAATATCAACCATTATCAACCATTCAGGAATCCCATAAGTCTCATCCATTAGCCTTTCCTGATCCACTCCACTCTTTTTACCCAGGAAATTTTGCAGCAAAACCTTCAGGTGTACAAATACAGTCCCTGGAGGATGAGCACAAAAGCTATTTCCAAGGTCAAGGTCTCATCTGTTGAAAATATCATGCATCTCAACTTCCTTCAGCTAAGCTGTGAGATGTCAGCTTTAATGCTTCAGACAATTGTAGCTGTCACCAAATAACTCAAGAGAAAGTCAGCCTTTAATATATCTGAGGACTTTAATAGTTTCTTGGGTTATTCAATTTGTAATAACAAGAAGCAAACTCAAGATCAATACGTTATGTAGAACATGGGTTAATCATAATTTTACTGACAGGCTCATTCACACAAGAAAAATAGGTCTCTTTGGAGAAACAAGGTAAGCAATGACTTTTAAAAAGACTAAAGCTCTTCTATTGGGTACTGATAAGCAGAAATAGGGCTGGTCCTATTCCAAGAGGTTCTCAAGAAAATCTTACACTTAGAAATGTGGAAGTTAAAATGTACTTTCTGGGGGCTGAAGAAAAAGCTTGCTGCAAGAAGTGGCATTATATAAATGAGTTTTAAGCTATCAGAAAGATAGAATAGGGGAGACAGCACATTGGTATGGAAAACCTGAATCAGTCTTAAAACCTAAAGCCATTGCTATCTTTTTCCCATTTCTTCTTCACAAGCAAACAGCAGCTCGACCATCCTGTTCACTAAACAGCCCAAGTGGAAAGTGATCCCTGGAGGTCATTTACTCCAACCTGCCTGCTCAGGCAGGGCCATCTAGAGCCATTCACACAGGGCCATGTCCAGATGGCTTCTGAATACCTCTAAGAAGAGAGATTTCACAACCTCCCTGGGTCCTTCTCTGCCTGTGTTTAATCACCCTTGTCCATAAAGAAGATCCTTTTGATGTAAAAATAGCATTTTCCCTGTTTCAGTTTGTGTCCATTGCCTCTCATCCTTCTGCTGGAAAGCAGTATCCTGCCTCCAGCGATCAAATTGAGCCAAGGCCCCTGCTGTGACAAGGAAACTTGTTTGAGTCACTGCAAGGGACTATGTCCCAAGTGGCACCTGTCCATCACCCCCAAGCAGCTTCTCTTGGCTGCCTCCATCAGTGTCTCTCCTACCTCACCCTGCATTTTTATCTTCTTCTAATCAGAAAGAAAAAAGCCAATATAGAGCTGCCTCCTCACATCTATTTTCCTTTTCTCAGTCTCCTTCCCTGTCCTGTTGCCTGGATTATTCCCGCTCAGTGCCCCTTTCCTCCCACACCCACCACATGCACCTCTGCCCAGTCTCTTCTCCTTTACTAGCTGCACCCTCACATCTGCCCCACAATCTCTACAAACTGTTCAAGGCAACCAGACGTGGAGGTGCTCATGGCAACCTCACTTCCAGGCAACCCAGGCCCTCACAAGAAATTCAAAAACATTATACCAAGCAGTCCAGCCTAAGCCACCATTCTGATACATTTATGAGATAGGATCAGGCTCTAAGTCACACCAATTTTCTGTTTGTCGTTTTTACTCCCTGTCCACTTATTATCTTACTTTTATATTTCCTATTAGGTTTCCCAGCACAAGTGTCAAATTTAGCAGCCCAGATTTTCCTCTGTCTCCACTGGAAACCTTTCTAAAAAACTGCTGTCGTGGTTGTGACAACCTTACAACATCAAACCGGTTTTAGACAAGAGTTTGTGAGCTGCTGTAGGCAGATCAGCTCTTGCATCCTTACATTCTCCTTTGGAAGATCTGGGTGAATGTCTTCCAGTCTTGGTGATCTCATAATATTAATTTTGTCTATTCCTTCCATAATCTTTTCTGCAGTCACTTAGGACTGGGCAACTCAATGTGTGACTTCCTTATGATGTGCTAATCAAAGACGAGCACTGCAGTCAGGATCCCTTCCCCTGAAACATCCACACTTTTTGAGATGGTGGGAAAGGAGTGCAAACACTTTGCTCTCTCACACACCCACTCCCTGCCTACTGAAAATGTATTTTTTAATGCCCACACCCAGAAGAAAGAAGTAGGCGTGCTGCAATTTTAGTATACTCATTTGGTTGAGAATTTATACAACCTGCTTGCTTTCTGCTTCCCCCAGCGCAAAGGCTCAGAGAGCCAGGCAGGATGCTTTCCGCTGCTCCTGGCAGATGCCCCCGGTGTCCAAGGCACGCAGGCATTCCCCCTGCATTCATTCCCTGGCGCTGCAGAGCCTGGACCAGCCCCGAAGTGGGTGGAGGTAGAGCGCAGCCAAGCGCTCCTGCACCGAAGTGTGAACCTCAGCTGTTTCGTGAAATACACGGATTCCCTCTCCTTAGCTGAAGAGGTTTTTGTCTAGCTCCGATCCCTGCCCTGGAGGATGGCAGGGATAAGAAGTGAATCCGTTCTTGTTCCACCAGCAGAAGAGGTGGATCCTGCCAGCTCTCTGGTTCCGAGGAGCAGCTCTGGCATACATTCACACTCCTGCACCTGGGGGCGGGCGGGGGCGGGTGTCTGCCCCCCGCACGTCGCTGTGGTTTACATCTCTCTCCTTCCTCGGAGGGCTGATACACATTTGAAAAGACCCAGCTCCACTCCACTGGCTTTGACAGGAGAAAAAGCCTCCCTTTCCCAGCCTCATCTTACAGGAATGTCCATGCCGACTCTTAAAACGTATACAGTGTCATAATATAATACGGTATAATCCCACGGTTTTTTATTGAGGAGGACTGATGTGGATTTCCATTGTTTCATTCTGCGAAATAATAGATAATAAAATATTCTGCCAACCACACTGGCTGTGAAAATTAAATGTTACAAGTGACCCAAATAAAATTTAACCACTATGTTTCTCATTCTCTCCCAGTGAAGGTACAGCCATCACCAGCTCTGATCCCTGACTACAGTACTTAAGTTCTTTCTATATTTTTAAATGAAAACAAAGCAATTAATTTGGTGTAGAGTGATTCAGATATAAGATTCTAATCTGCATTTTTATAATCTCTGAGGAAAACGCTTGTTACTGCCTAAATGGTCATAGGTTTGCTGCCTGGATGATAATCCTGATGCAATTTCACACTGATTACCAAGGACTTTTACTGTGGCATAGCAGATCAGAGAAGGCTCATAGGGGATTCTGTAGCAGTCTAGGTGATCTGTAAAACCACCTCACTTCCTTATTTCTTCATTTTTCTAACCAATATTGTTACATATAACACAGAAAAACAGAATAAAGAAGTAAGAATATTAAAAATTGTTTCAAGCAGTGTAAGCAGGAAGGTAGTGAAGGTGGTGATGAGACCTGAGAGGAACCTGCTGATGGATTTTGTTGTCAGAGAACAAGTCAATTTCCTTACCAGGAAGCACTTCAGAGGAGGGGGAATTGCTAACAGCAGAGCAGCTCCACTTGGCATCCACAATTCTTCCTAACTGTGTGCTTGGGCAGCACCACAGGCAGTGAAGCACGGAGACATTACCTAAGAGCAGCTGATGGTTAAACTCAGTACATCCACAATAACCATGAGGGACCACTCTCAGGTAAAGAATTTAAATTACATAGAACAAAATTCCATCAGAAACCCTTTATTTTGAAAAGTAAGGACTATGGTTACTGTTCCTAGAATTGATCTCTCAACACATCACTTCTGCTGCTGACAGGGAATCCGTGCTCAGCTTCATGCCAGCGTGCTGTGGTCAGATTTGGGTGTTGTAAACCCAAATTTTGAGCTGATTTCTGTCAGTTCTGATCCCACCACAAGCAGAGAGTTAAGAGAAGATCACAGGCAGCTCCCCACCAGTCATTAACCTCTTCCTCCCCCCGACTCCCCTTGCTCAGAGCACCAGAGCACAGCCACTCCTGCTACTCCTGTCTCTTGTCCACAGCTATCCCAGCAAGAGGCAGGTTTCTTTCACTTTCCTCATCCTTCCCTCCCAGCCTGGGATCCAGGACAGTTTCTCCTCCCTCTAAACACAAGGGAAGAAGCAAGGAAGGCCTCTCCTGAGCACCCTAGAAATGCAGCTGATAATTTTCACCCTGCACGTCCCGGACTTCATCTGCATGTCTAACATTATCTCCTAGGACTTACAAGTGGACATCCAGTGGGTCTCTTTAAGTCAAATAAAATATTTGTTCCATCCTCCAAATGGAAACAATTTTATACTTTCCTACAAACCATCAGGTGTTTCATAACTTCAATATTCAGCTCCTTTCCTCAACTAGTTAACAGTGTTTCCTGAAATGCTCATTCCTAGAATCATGGAATTATTAAACTGGAAAAAACCTCTAAGATCATTGAGTCCAACCATTAACTCAGCACTGCCAAGTCCATCACTAAGCCATGTCCCTAAGTGCTAGTTCTACATGTTTTTTAAATACCTCCAGAGATGGTGACTCCACCACTTCCCTGAGCAGCCTATGCCAATGCATGACAAACCCTTCAGTGAAGAAATTCTTACTAATACCTCTAAACCTCCCCCAGTGCTATTTACATTTGTCCTGTTGCATTTTTCTAGGGAGAAGGGACTGACACCCACCTTGCTTCATCCTCCATCTCCTGGTTTTGAAGGACAGTTAGAACACACAGCAGCAGCAGCAGTCAGGGTGCGTCAACGTTTAAGCCAAAAATAGGACATTCTCCTAGCAGTAAATTTTATTTGTCACTTAATTTTGAAGTTATATTGATTTTTAAAAATAAAAACAGTTTGGCCCATTGTTTGCATAAAAGATGTTTTAGGAAAGTACAGTGTATTGTTTTCAAATTATTTAACAATGTGTGCCATACGAATTTCTGTTCTCTTTGCTGCGTGTCCCCCTATATTAGGAACGGACTTTAATGACTATCCTAATTCCAAAAAAAAAAAAAAAAGATAACAGTGCCAAGATGTATTCCTTCTGTCCACTCTTGCCGTGCTCAAAATCACTGAATTTTTCTAGTACATTGCTGCAACTTTTTTTCATAATCCCATTTCACAGATTGCATTGGATTTCTTAGATGAACAAGTGACTTTCCAACCAATGCTTGGGCAGAGAAAACTACTCAGCAAGAACACCCTACTCATCCTGTACTCCTAATGAACACAGAGATTTTGCCTGCCCTCTGGAAGCTTTATGCAGTGCATAAACAAAACTTCTCTTTCAATGCCTGCTGCAGCCCCAAGAGCCTCCTCAGTAAAGCAACACCTCCACAGCCACCCTGTAGCCAGGTAATTCCAACTCTGTGCAGAAATGCAGGACAATTACAGCTGGATTTCCACAGCAGGTGCACTCAGCCCACAGACCTTGCCATCTCCTGGGGAGCAGAGATGAGAGAGAGAGAGGCCCTGTGGCGACAGCCCTGTGAAAAACAGAGCCCGGGGAACATGTTTCAGCCACACATCAGGTTTTGTTCCTTCTACATCTGCTCTCTTTCCTGTGTGGTCTGTCTTTCCCCAGAGCCAGGGATCCTCAGACCTGTTCCTGGCTGCCGTTCTCCAAGGCAGGTGTGCAGGCAGACACTGCCAGGTGCCCAAGCCACAGCTCCCTCAGGTGTGTGCTGCATCACAGCCTGATCCTGCTCTCCTCGCCTCCCTGTGCTGCATTCAAATGTCTGCCACGCTCCTCGTGCCACTCATCCATCAGGCACGCACACCTGGCCCTTTCCAGAGCCATCTCACGTGTCAGGAGTCCTTGTCAGCAAATTACGGTGGGTATGTGGCTGCCAGCCTGGGCCAGGTCCCGTTGTTTTCATACAGTCACTGCCCTTAGCATTGCTCTGCCCGTGACAGAAACCTGACATTGTCCCCTGTAGTTTTGTGATCAGTTTAGATTTTAGTTACTAATGAAAACAAGCCAGGCTTGAAAATATACTTTTTCATATATCTGGGAATTGAATATAAACTAGTTGCTTCATCGGCAAGAAAGCTATTTTACTCTTTTACTTGTTCCTTAGCCTAGTTGCTAAAGTCTCGTTTATACTTTAATTATTGTTACTTAGCTTGTTTAGGAAGTTTTAACTTGCTTGTTCCTCACTCTGCAGGTCGGAGCTGTCCTTTGGAATACAGACTGGAATACAATGCAGTCTGTTTGTAGGAGAAGCAGTAAAGAAAAGTCATAATTTTTCAATAAAGCATCTTGTAGTCATTTAGAAAATCAATTTTAAAAGTGTTTTCAGATAGTCCTTTTAGTGAAGCAGAAATCTGATGGAGGAACATGGAAATTGTCTGAGAGAAAATGTGGAACAGAAGTTTAGTGGCATGCCAAAAATTTCTGATGGAAAAAAAAGACAAAGCAAAGGTGTGATCAGTATTCAATTCAGCTTACTGGAGGTCTGCATGTGTTACCCTCTGCATGTCCTTCCCTCTTTAATTATCTTGCCAGCTTCAGTGGCTCTCAGTCTCAGGGTCACCAAAGCTACTTGCTGGTAACCTGATTGCCAGCAACAACAAAAGACTCAGAATTGCCTGTTTTGATAATTGTTTAATTTCCATTCAATTCACAGTCAGTCCATGGTGGAAAGGGCTTCTTAATGTCTATCTCATGATCTGGAAACCCTCACCAGTGAGTGAAAATAGCTGCCCCTCAGAAGGGAGTACAAGTCTAGAGCTACTGGTCACTCAAGGACACCCAAATGCCAGCGGTAGCTATTCCCTCCTAAAAGAGCCTGTCCCAGATGTGCACTTACTCCCCCACCTCCATCACCCTTAGGTGATACTTCAGCTTCTTCTGGTGAAGTCGACTGAAAAATACTTGCTGTGCAAAGATCAAAGTAAAGCAACAATTAAAACTGGGTGAGGACATTGCTGAAGTTTAAAGGAGAAGTGCTGGAAGACATTCACAGAGAGAAATGTGGAGATGATGGGCATGTCATTTTGCAGCACCGGAGCTCTTTCTGATGTGTGACTTCACACGGCCTTAACTGGCAGAAAATTTTCAGAAGACCTTTTCAAAACAAAAATTCAGAAATACTCTGAACTTCTTTAGGCACAGCTCAATCAGCTTGAGTGGAGGGATGAGAAGGGAGAAATTAAAAAATATAATGGAACACAGGCCAGTACCCCTCATTTGCTCTCTAGCTTTTCACTGCCCACCTGTGAGGTAAGACTGCTGCTATTGCAAGCAAACAGTTTTCCCTGAGCCCTCTAGAGCTGGGTGAGACAACAGCAAGGAAGCTGCAGGAGCCTGTGAAGAAAACACCACTAACACTGAATTGGCAGCCCAGTGCAGGAGGCAGAGCTGTCAGGGATTTGATTTGTCTTCCTCACACAGGTGCTTCTTCACTGCAGCCACCACTGAGGTCCCTGGAAAAAGGACCATAAGGGAGAAGGGCATGTGAGAAAGGGTTTTGATCGCTGGCCAGTACCTAATGCTCCTCTTGAAATATACAGGGAATGAAAATGGTATATTCCTTCAACTGACTCTTCTCTTTCGCTTCTTGAAACTCAATCTCAGTGGTTTTCCTGTGTGAGAAACCCTAGCTAATTAGGAATAGCTTCAGAATATTTAAGGTCTCATCTTTGTGACATCAGCAAAAGGACATTGATAGTTCCAGGGTGCTAGGGAGAATGAGGTGGTGGTATTACCATGTAGAAAGAGTAATGATCTCATTCACAAGAACTGGTGAGGGCCAGAAAGATATGCCATTTCATGAAACTCTGTAATATCAACAAATATCTGTAACATGACTCCAAAGAGTCTCTCAGGGTGACATTTAAATAATTGAAGAGGGAGTTTAGGTGCTGCTGAATGATGATGCTCTGGGCTTTCAGGCCAAGTTTTCTGAAGTTTACTATACACTCTAAACAGGGAGTTCATTCTAGCTTGAAAACAGATCTGAGTGAGCATCGAGCTGCCCTGGGATCAAAGTTTGTTAATATTTTAATGTTTCTAACATGACACAGAGTGCATGAGAAGTATAAGCCTTGGGGACCATCCTGCTTAATTTATGTTGTGAGTCACTACTAAAAAAGCAAGGCTGTAGTTCTGCCTTCCTGATGGCACATTAAATTCTGGCTATTCTCAGTAGTCCAATACGGAGGATTAAAACAACCTCTTCTTCCCCTTGTACATTTTTAACAAAGACAATAGAAAATTAAACTGGTTCAGGACAATAATAGGCAATCAGGAAAAGATGTTGGAGCTGACTGTCATTAGCTATACCGCTTTTCAGTCTAGTATAGAGATAAATCAGATCAGCATTTGGCAAACAAAACAGTCATGCTGGTGCTGGAGTAATTGCATGCATTGTCAGAAATGCAAGTAAAGGCCTTCAAATGTTCTGCCTACTTAACATCAACTCTGTTTTATTTAAAACAGTCATCTACAGAGCAAACATGATCTAGGGAAAAGCAACACTGTGAGGCACAAATGGCTAACAGTGATCACAAAAGGCCGAGCAGAGCATGTGTGATGGCCTCCACCATGGGACTTGCAGGCTGGCTGCCCAGCTGCAGGACACAGTGGGGTCAGGGAGAGGACAGACCTCTCAGGGCTCTTCTTTGCCCTAACAATCCCAGGCAAAGCACTGGTTCTCCAGCTTCATGGGCAGAGGGCTTAGGACAAGAATCTCCCCAGTGAGAGGGTGATGTAGCACAGATCTCTAAGTAGAAGAAAAATTGCCCACCTTAGCCTGCAAGCATTAGCTCTGTGATGAGCAGACTGAAAGAGTGTCCCAATCTCCAGATAGCTTTGGATGCTGAAAACCACTGTGCCATCAGCAATGGTTTTGGCACTCATGCTGTCCCCACTGCCTCTTGTAATGTTGTTTTGCTCAGAGCAGATGAAACCCAGGACAAGTCATTTGTGGCCACTCGAACAGGAAGGCAGTTGATAAGAAGGGCTGTACCTGTGCTCCTGGCACTCCTGACGACAAATTTCCTGCAAGTCACACGTGTCCTGAGAGGTGTCCCCCACGCAAGGGAGTCCATAAGGACCATAGCACATTAAAACTGCTACTGCTTTCTTCCTCCCAGTACACAATACTGGGCATTAAGGGAAGATCATCTGTTCTGTGGGCATTTGAACTCAGTTCCAGTTTCTGGCCTCCCAAAGCAATGAGTTATCTTGTCCTGACACAGCTGCTGCCCTGCAGTGCAAGTGCTGGGTTTCCATGGGTAGGGTGGGAGCCTGCAATTTCTTGAAGTGAGCTGAATGCAAGCAAAGGCTGTGTTTGGCTTGATCACCAGTCCCTGAACCACCTGAAATTTACAGCTTCTGCTGGCAAGATTTATACTGAATTCAGCTATTTTAGATGAGTTTTAATCCTCAAAGAAAAAAAGGAAAGCAGATTGATGTTCTCCTTTGATAAAGCAATAGACCTCAATATATCAGGCAGCATTTTTACCTGACAAACAAAGAAGCAAAAACTGTGCAGTTCCATGTATACTAGTGAGTGGTTTTTACCTCATTATTGAAGGCTGCATACACTGATGTAAGGTTTTATCCTAGTTTGAAAAGACAGAAGAATCTGATTGTTTTGCTACAGCTTTGTTCATCCCATCACAACATGATTCCCCAGAAGATTTCACTAAGAATGATGCACTGTTCTGTTTGTGTCATGAAAAAGTGGCACATCTCAGAGATGCTGCAACATGACATGGGCTTGGTGTTTGTAAAAGGCTCCACAGCAGCCAGACAAGCCAAGGGCTTTAGGAGGCAGAATGCCACTATAGGGGCCAGCTAATCCTGTGGCAACATGGAGAGCACTGTTGCCTGAAGCTGCTAAAGAAGCACCAATCATTGATCTGGATCTCCCAAAATAGCCTGGTACTGACTATCCTACTGGAAAAGGGAATAGCTCAGCCAAAATCCTGCAAGCATCTGGCACCAACATGCCTCCACGTGTCGTGAATGCCTGCTAGCAAAGCTTCATATGGCCATTATCCTATGAAAGGTTCATTTGCATATCTGTACCCCTTGGGAAGTGACTATTGTTTATATTAGCCAAGAGCTGATGACAAAAAGGGGAACGTCTGCCTGGGACATGGTGTGCTTTCAGAAGATGAGGTGAATGGGTCTGCAGACACACTGCCATGAGATATGGAAAACAGTTTCATGATTTGAACACGGGAAATGGCACCACTGCCAAAGTCAAAACTGGCCAGTGTCAGATATCAACAAAATATTGTACACGCCCAAAACAAGGTGTCCACCTGGCAGCAGCACAAGGTGGGAAGATGTCTGGAAGAAAAAGACCACAAAGAACAGCCCCAAGCCACTGAAGCCCAGCTGTAGGAAGACTGGGCTTGTCAACACTGCCAGCTGAGGAGATGGTACAGAATATGAAACTCAGATCTAAAAACACATTGATCTCTACATCAACCTCAGAGCCTACTGCACCTGTCCAGAGCTACTCCTATCACGGGGTAAACTACGTCCCAGTGACTCAGAGAGCACATATGGCTCCTTTAGAAGGAAACAAGGATAAGACAGCTTCTTCAAAAGCATATGTTCACCTTTCTCCCACGCCTACGCAGGAGCACAAGGTGCAGAACATGTTCCACACACATCATCGTCATCACCACAGCAGAGTACAGCCTGCTCCCAGGAGGGGCAGGGGTGCTGCAAACCTTGAGCCCCGAGGCAAATCTCAGAACTCTGCAATGTCTTCATCTGTTGTGGTTCTGCCCATGGCTGAAATCAAATATTTTTGCCTGCTTTGGGTTTGCTGTTTGGCTGAGTCTGGGGCACCAGTTCTCACCCTCAATCAAACAGCTGCTGGGGAAAAAAGGGAGAGGGACAATTCTGGGCAACATTTTTCTAACATTTGTTTCCTCTTAGAGGCATATCAAACACAAATTTTCATTTGTTTCCTCAAGACATATGGAGAAAAGCAGGTACTACTTTTTTTACATAACTTCTTTTATTGGTTAAGAGACCACATTTAGGTGTCTTACAGATGACACATCAACCCCACCATTACTGTAACAGAGCAAGACTCCGAGACCAACAGCACAACCTTGCAAGCCCTTTTTTGCTTTTAGAGAACCTCTTTTAGCCACCTTATAGTGAGGGAATTGTGGAGGAGAAAGGAGGTGCTTCCAGCTTGTTTTGCTTCTTTAAAGGTTTTTCTGGATAACCTGGTTAACCACGAGTCACTGCACTGCTCAGCAACTCAGCAGAGTACATACAATATGCCCTCCTAAATTATGCAAAAGGACAAGCTGAACAGCAACTGCACATTCCTATAGACTTTTAAAAAAATCAATAATTTGTTTGTTTTTAAATCTGTAAAATCCTATGGAGACATTTGCCTCTCTGCTGATTTTGTGGGCAAGGACAGCTGGAAAGGGTTTCCGGCATCTGCCACGTCTGTGGGGAGGCTTTGCACACAGTGTGAAAGCCCCTCTCCTGACGTGGCTGGAAAGGCTCTCACCAAATCACAGGAGTTACTCACCAGCCTCCTCTGTTTTTACAGAGTCGATAAAGGAAATTCTCACCACCGTGATTGACTGATTCTTTGATGGAGCAGCAAAGACACAGGAGGCATAAAATCAGCTGCTGCACAGACGTCCCAAGCATATGCTGCCAGTACCTTCAGTCTTGGGTTGCAGCTAACCTGTTATTTTACTATTGGATTTGTCCTTTAGCAGCAAGTGCTAATCGTTCCACACCGGGCTGCGATGCTGAGGCCTCTGCAACTTGTCACTGCAGACCAGAATGATATTAGAAAAATCAATTTATGATTTAAATAAGGAAAGAATAAAACAGCCCAAAGACAAGACACTACATTCGGTCACAAATATCCAAACGACAGCATCATGAGCCTTAAATGCTTCAAATAATTGGAGTTTTGACTTATTTCAAAACAAAACCAAAAAAAAGAAAAAAAATTATTTGCCAGTACTTTAAATAAAACAATTTGGTTTATTAGGCACTCCCAGACAAATATAAGTAAATAAAAAGATGCAAAACCAGTAAAAAATACCTCTTTATTGGTAGAAATATTGTAGCACTGAGGAAGAGGTAATAAGTTCAATGAAAGGAAGAATACAGCTACCATAAAAGGGACATTTTATTACAGCAGGACCCTTCAAACTGGAAAAGAAATCCATGAGTAAGGAATATGTTAGAGGTCTATAAAATCAGGAATAACAAGGAGATAGTGAAAAACAACTAATCATTTTCTAATATAATAACAAGGAGGCATTAAATATTCCAAACAAACAAGAGATGCATCTTCTTATTGGCACAGACTTACCCTGAGGATTACCCACTAATCACAGGGAAATTATGTGCTTGCATGGATTCAAAAAGCAATTAGACAAACTCATGAAAGGAAAAGGAAATTCATCAATAGCTAATAGGCACCAGGGCTCTTCCTCTGGTTGAAGATGTTCTTGAAACATAAGTCACTGGCATCTGGGAGAGTTGCATCATATGATCCACTATGATCGTCCATCACTTAAAAGTCATAGAATCATAGAATGGCTTGGGTTGGAGTGGACCTTAAAGTTCATCACTCCTCAAAGCCACATCCAGCCTTGCCTGGAACACTTCCAGGAATGGGTCATGTACAGCTTCTCTGGGCAACCTATTCCTGTGCCTCAGCACTCTCACAGTAAAGAATTTATTCCTAATATTTAATCTAAATCTACTCTAAAATCTAAATCACAGCTGCCATCAGGAGCTGTATGAGACCTCGTTAGCTTAAACCCCTCCCAGGGCATCCAAATAGACAGCCTTTCAGAATAAAAAAGGCAACAGAACACACACAAAATTAGGTCCCATTTTACACTTCAACAAGGTAAAACAAGAAAATTAAGATTTTTTAATATCTTCTTCAGATTGAGTTGTTGGGATGAGGGTCAATGTCTATAGCAGACAGTAAGACCCTGTGTGATTAGGAAGTGCTCATTTTCTGAAGTTTACAGTTTCCCAACTGCAAGACAAAAATTGAAGAATGCTTTCAAAAGAAGAATTTAATGAGAAATGCTTGTCACTGGAGCAGTGAATTTAAACAACTCAGAGGAGATCGAATACCTGTGTTTGAATATATTTGCAATTTATTTATATTTTTTGGGTCTACATGAGAGGTGCCGCAAATACACTTATCCTTTTTCTCGTATCGCCACCTGGTGGTCCTGGGCATGTGAAAGCAAGCAACTCGCTGATTTTTCAGTGAAATTACCACGGTTCAGGCATTAAAAATAGCATCCATTTATTTTCCTCTGAGATAGATGGTAAGCAATTTTTTAAATATAGAATTTTATGAGTGAGGGGCTGTTTGGGTTTACAACCAATATAGCAGCACCTGAGTTAGCTCTCAATTACCTTAATTAAACAGATGGTTGCCATGGCCACCCCAAGTGGCAGGGAAAGAGTTAAGATGGATTGCAGCTCTGCCGTGGGCTCTGGACACCTGCTGGGCTGGGTCCTTTACTGTCTGGGGCCAGGAACCCCACACTCAAACCGAGGCAGGAGGTGGAGGAGCTTACAGCCAGGGCCAAACCATCTTTCCTCTGCCCTTTCCACCTCACCAGTGGTGGAAGCATGGTGTAAGAGCACTTAACCAGTTCTTTTGTTCCCAGAAGCAGTGTGCCATGTGGCCAGAGCACTGCCTGAGTTCCCATCTGGTGGGGATGTTGGAATACACTGCACAGTGGGAATGGGGAAGATCCTAGCTCTGCACACACATTAAAATCTGCAGCTCTGTCTTGGGATCGCATCACCACCACACACAGGCAAGTGCTCGCAAAGGAACAGTGTAGGAAAGTGGTATGATAATGTTAAAGGAAAGAGAGTTATAGATTTGGACTCCCTAGGAAAGGAAATTGTACCATAGACTTAAGACACTCAGTCTATTGTAGAGACCGTGGGCACTTGTCCAGATTGGAGTTTTCCCAACACAGGAAAGATGATGTTAAACGGGATCAGTTGCCCTGTGAGGGAAGGTGAGCCAGGAGGTGGGAGGAGGGATGGGCCAGGTTCAGCCTGGGGAAGAGAAGACTTCACAGGTACATGGTAGCAGCCTTCTGTTGTCATGAAGGAGACTGAAGATGATGGAGCCCGGCTCTTCACAATGGAGAGATGAAGGAAAGTAAGAGCAGGCATAAACCAAAACAGAGGTTCAGAACTGAGAAAAGAAGAAGAAACGTTTTCACCATGAAGACAGTCAGCAGTCAAACTAAACAGTATCCATCAGAGATTTTTCAAGACCAGACTGGCAGAAGTTCTGAGCAGCCTGGTGTGATTTCACAGCTGACCCTGCCTGGAGCAGTTTGAAAAAAAGACTTCCTGAGCTCCCTTCCAGTTTTAATAATCACATGATCCTATTGCTCTGTGAAACATAATCTTCTTTATTTCAGCCTTGAGCTAGCAATTTTCAGTACTACTAATCTATGGAAATGCACTTTTGAGCAATTCATAGGAATTGCAGAATTTCACATCACAGACATAACTCCTGTTTTGAGCTGTGACAATATCTTTTACATGATAAAACATACCAATTTTCTTTTTGATGGGTAGAAAACGTTGAAGCTGACATTTGTCTAGTAGTAGCTAAGAAAAACCAACATTTATACCTTTTTATCACCTTTAACAGCCTATATTCCGTGCACCTGTAACTATAGGGGTGGTCTGCCGTCCTGAATCAATGCTCACCAGCTGTAAAGCGGCTCCCACTTCAACTAGTCCAAATGGACTTAGTGACCTGGAGCTGTTACTGAAGGCACAGCACTGTCTGTGAGATAAAGAGATTGTGCACACACCAAAGAAGCAGAAGTTTGACCAGAACACCCACAGGAGGCTTCTACATCACACTTTTAGCACCTGTGGAGGTCAGACAGACCCACCCTGAAGACCTACACAGAGCAACCTACAGGCATTTCAGGAGCTTCCCTGCACTGCAGCTGTTTCAACCTTCCTGGCTGAACTACTTCTGCAGAGAGAGAATCATGTGCTGCAGCTCCGTGCTCTCTGTGGACAGTGGTGAAAACTTTTAGCATCCAGAGAACTGAATATAGGACTGCCTGCCATGTCAAAGGAAAAGAATTTAAAAAGCAGAAAGCTCCTACACCCTAAATGTGTGTCTGTGAAGTGCAGATATTCTCTCAGAGAGGCACATCTTTATATGATAACTCACAGGAAGGAGACTCTCCAAGATTATGAAACAGAGAGACAAACATAACAATTGCTTTATCTTGAAAAGCATTTGGAAAGCTTCCCTTGGGGAGACTGCAGTCAATTCATTTTTGTAGAGGAGAAAAGTTACCCCCACTGGCAGGTAGGCAGCTTATGCTTTAGCAAGGGAAGAGGGCATGCTGCTCACACGTATGCCAGTAATTTGTTGTCAGGGAGAAAGGAGGTAATTATGTTGGACAGGCTGTGTAAATACCAAAAGCCCAAAACCCAGCAAAGGAAGAATCAGAGACAAAGAAGGCAGAACAGAAAATACCAAGAGGATGTTATACTTGATACATATGAATTCTCCCAGGATCATGTGTTAGAAAGCATTGGATTATTTTACAAGAACAATAGGAAAGAGAGAAGGCTGTTGAGAAAATAAGGATTGGCTACAGGAATATTTAGGGGCCTGCAGCAATGAAGAAGGGACTAAGAAGGCAAAACATCTTCTTAGAAGGAGAGAGTAAAGAGAGAAAAGCATTTAGAAAAAGAAAAATGAGGCAGGACAAGATCAGTGTTAGCATAAGCTTTTCAGGCAAAGGAAACAGCTCCTCTGCAGTAAAAACCTGCTTGCTGCATCCCTTGTTGTTTCAGCTGGGATCTGCTGGAGTCTATATAAGGATGACACCACTGTAACACAGTGATTACCTCGGGCACAGCACCTCCCCTCATCTGTGCAGCTGTAATGTTGGCTGAGTCCTGCAAACACCAATTACAGGGAGCAGCTCTCCTCGAGGACTTCCAAGTCCAGGGCACATCTGGTTGGTAGAGCTACCCCAGGACACTGGAGATAGTCCCATGAGTATGGTACAGCATTGGGATTTGTCACATGGTCTACCCTAAATTCCCTTCAGAAAAACAGGCAATTTCGAGTTTTATTATTGCATTACAGCATAGGATGTGCTGCTGCAGAAAATAAAATGACATGTTTGGATATGCATGGAACAGAAATTGCTCAAATACAGTCACTAGAGCTGGTCACACAAGGTGACAGCAAGAGCTGTGCTTGATCAAGAAAGAGTACCAGGGGCTGGCAGAGGGAGCCCACAGCCCCCCGGCTCCCTACAGAGCTGGATATAAACACAGAAGCAGGATAAGAGGAATCTGGTGGTTGGCATAGAAAATAAAAGGCAGCTCCTGGCTGGGGGAGAAAAATGTCTGAAGGGATATCACACAACTCTTTGAGGGTGTGCCACTACACAGGGCAAAAATGGGAATGTTTGGAGGGTCAAGGGCTGGGCAAGTCATGGGGTAAACGTGGTGCCCTGCTGCCTCAAAACTACCACTGCAGAGCCTGAAAACAACTGCTGATAAAAGAGCAGTAGTGGGACATTGCTCAACTATACTCAACAACTCCTACCTCCACCAGCTTCCAGCAAACAAAAGGCAAATTCTGATTTTTGTCCTGTCAGTGATTTTGCCTCTATAATACAGCTCCAGATGCTCCTTAAAACAGAGCAAGTAATATTTTTGCTTCTCATTTCAGTTATTTTAAAATTTCCTTATTTGTAACAGCCACTTCTTTAAAGTAGATTTGAGTCTAAATGAGGACACAGCTGCTTCCTCCTCTTCCCTCATCTCTGCATTAGCTGCAGTTGGCAGTGAGCCTTGGAGCATTCTCAATTCTTCACGTTAAATATTTTGGAAAACAGAGATTAGTCAGAGTTACCAAAGCGATGCTTCCAATAGCTCAGAGTTCAGTAATTGACTTGCTTGAAATTTTCAACCGCTTCTAGTTACTTCTGAAGTCTCAGCCGACAAAAGAGAGAACAGCAGGGTAACACTTTTTATAAGGCTTAGCATGATGCATAACCTGCTCCTTCTTTGCCATTTCATAACTGAAGGAATTAACACAATCGATAGCTTGGCAGCAGTGTTTAGGGAGCTTGCCACATGGAGCCCAGGCAGGAGTTCCTCAGGCTGAATGTCAGCATCCCACACCCTCCCAGTTTACACAAACAGCTCATTTTGTCCTCCTGATCCATCGGACACCATAGCATGCTCACCTCTAATGTCAGTGCTTGTTGGTCCAACACAGACTTGAGGATGCCTACACCTACATCCTGCACTGAAAGATTTAAGATTGCTTTGGACAATATCAATAACAACTTGGTTTTGGTCATAAACAGCAAAACCCTTGCCATTTCTTGCTTGCTTTGTCACACACACCTCTACTAGATGCAAGACAAAACAATCCTCCTCCTTTAGGCCTGATTACATAAAACAGTTTGTTCACATCTTTGACCAAAGTCTCTTCAAAATTAGCATGAAGCCAGTAAATACTGATAATATGCATGCAAAATCTTCATGGGGTGGCTTTACCTCAAAAGGTATTAGAATGTTCTTTACAAAACTTCAGTTTATCCCATCAATTTCCTCAACTCCATTTTCAGTGGCACTGTAAAATAAGCAGAGAATTTCAGAGTGCCAGGTACATTGATAGCAGCTCATTTCTTAGTATTTTTTACATGCTGATTTACATTTTAAAAAGACATGAGTGGATTTATGAGAAGATAAAGGTGTATATAAAAGTAACACCTACTAAATGCATAGCAAAGTGATGCGTGAGCAAAGATAGTATCATACATAAAATATTAATCATGTGTTGAGGTGTCTAACCTCTAACTTAATTGAAAATTAAAAGTGTCTATTATAAACATTTAGACTTAGGAGACCAACAGACTAATCTGGTGCATTTAAAGCTGGAACAATGAATGTGATTGAGTCACCAAGTCCCACGGGTAATGTAGTGGATTACTAAATCCTCTAGTAGCTGATGCTTGTTTAATGGCAGCATTTCACGAAATAAAAGAGGGACAACTAATACGATGTTTCATTGTCACCTATACCCAGAAGTGGCCACATAACAATATGTGCTACTATTGGAAAGAATTGTACAGTATTATCATCAAATTGTAAGATACAAGATTACAATTGTTACACAGGATAAAGTCTCACTTTTGGCAGCTTTTTGAAACCTCATGAGTGATAAGTTATATCTTTCTCTTGCCAGGATATAGTTGCTTAAAAATTCCCAGACAGGTAAAATACAATATTCAAATGCTTGAATGCTAAAGCACTCGTGTAAGGAAAGCACTGGATACCACAAGTAAAATGTAGCAAATCATCTTTATTAATAAGTCTTTTTTTTATTCCCCTGTCCTCATTTTAAAGGTTTTTTTTTTTAATGGCTGAAAAACAGAACTGAAAATAAAGAGCTAAAATACAAAATCTTTCAAGGCATAAATATAAAAACTTTTCAAGGCATAAACCATAATTACTCTGAAAACAGTACAGCCCACTCTGAAAGAGCTACACTCAATCTAACTATCCAACACAGTAAAAAGTTAAACACAATTCCAGTTATCTCTGCACTGCCAGATACAGGTAGCAAGCAGTTCTGGAATAACAATTTCATTCTCAAAATTTAACCAATTTCTAAATTAGACTTTGGAACCAGATACAGACCTGCTGACATACAATGCCCAAAGGCACTGTAAGGAATGGCTGCCTCCTTTTAGCATCTCCCTAGTGATATCCATAAGCTTTTCCAGTCCAAATTGTAGAGGACAGTCCTCCAACAGTCTCAGAGGTGGCTCTTCTATCACACTATGCTCAGAGAGGGCTCACAGGGGAGACATTAGAAGATTTAAGTGGTTTCTGAGTTCAGCTTTAAGCCCCACTTGACCAAGAAGCACAAGTTCAGCCCTGCACAGCCCTGAATGTGTAATACACATTCAAAGGCAATCAGAGAAAGCTTCATGTTTAACCCTGATATCTGGCTGCACATGCCCTGAACACACACTGGCAGCACTGGCAGGCCCACCAACAGTTAAGTTTAATAGCAAGAGGAGTTTAAAAAAAATTCAGTACTCCACGTGTTATCTCAAGCACAGAAGAACCCAAGTATAACCAGCTTCCCATCTACCCTCCGAGTCACAGTAAACAAAGCTCTCTCATTATCCTCCCATGCCCTACCCCAACTCCCATCCCTCAGTTCCAGTATATTCAAACAATGCATATACTTTCTATTCCCAGAACTGCAGGATTAGAAAAATATTTGACATTTCAAACTTCCACCAAAGTTGCTTTAATAAATTACATGTCAGATATTTTACTTTCCACAGCAGAAAACAGAAAATTCAATAATCAAAGTGGCTAGAAGTTGAAATAAAATGCTGTGAATCTGTTTGGCACAAACAGGCCTGCTGTCTTTGCTAAAGAGCAAATCTGTTGATGTTGAATATTTTAACACTGTGATCGGCTCCACAACTTGCAAGCTGCAACCACTTGCTGCTGTTCTCATCGTTATGTCCAGCTCTCCCTGCATGATGTCTCCAACATAAGCGTTTCACAGCAAGAGCATGACTTTGGCTGCAACAAAAAGAAATCCATATGTAACTGCAAAATGTTAAACACAGTTGGGCATGTGAGTGTAAACGTCAACATTCATGTAATTAGGACTCTTCAGTTAACACTACCAACTGAGGAAAAACTGACTTGTGACAACCAGCAGGCATTAAGTTCTTATTAAGTAGGGTCATTAACACTAATGACATTTTATCCTCTCACTCATCAATAATTCAAACAGCTATTGATTTTCAGTTTTATCACATTAAGCTGGAGGTCAAGTATCTCAGTTACTTAGATATGCAGATTTCTGGCTTTTAGCCTGCTATTTCCTGTTATCTAGTGTCTCTTTCCCATTCACTGCAAGCACACACAGGCCAAAGTCACCATCAACTTCCATTCCTGTTACTATCAATGGCAGTGTGTGATAGAAGAACCCAGGGGAGCCCTTGAAGTGAAACATTCCAAGTCTCTCCACAGAGTCTCTCTAGCTGTCACTGCAGCAGCCCCACATATAGCCTGTCATTCCTTTGGTTTCTGCTGGAAGCTGCTCTCGAAAGCTTGCTGTCATCCATTCCAAAATGTTTTGCTGATGTACACAGTGATCCTTTCCAGTCTCTCTTCAGTGTTTTCTATCATCATATTTATGACTAAAGGTAAAGCTTTTTTTTAAGTAGGGCCAACAAAGGGTAATACTTCTCAAACCATTTGCATAGCTTTTGGTTTTTGTTTGCATTTGTTGGGAGGTTTTTTTAATACATCTAAATAACCAATATTGTTATTTCTGGGTTTTGCTTCAAGACATCTTTAGACTTTCAAGGATCAAATTTTTCCTAAAAGAATAACAACTTTTGGCATAGAAGTAACCTAGATTCATATATTTTATACTATAAGAACAGAACTCCAGCACTTTTAATCTGAAGAATAATATTCCATTGCTCCTAAATGACTTCAAAAGACATACCTGTTAGCTATCTCAACACTTGTGGTCCAGTCAGCCAGTGCTGGTTCTTTCCCACTTTGCTTCCATGTGTACAAGCTAATCTTCCCATTTTCTAAGCCTACTGCAATGATGTATCTATCAAGAGAATAATTACATTCATTTCATTAGAAATTACAGTAGACAGCTCAGTGAGGTCAGTTCTAATGTAGGATAGAAAGAACTAGCACTTAAGCACTGTTGTTGCACCTTGCCCTTCAAATCAGTATTTACTTTTCCATGAAAACAATTAACACATCAAAGCTGCTTCACAAAAAAAATAAGCAAATCTACATACATTTGGTTATGAAAAAAAAAAAAGGAGGTTATCATACAACATCAGATCAGGCAATATTGTTGGAAGAATTAATGTGTTTCAAGTGTGTTCATGCATCTTTCCCTCCCCTCTCCCACTTTCATTTTTCTCTACAGTGCTTGGAGAAGTCACCATATACCTGAAAAGGGGGCTAAGAAAGAAAAAAAGAAGAGGTCATTCTGTTAAAGACTGGTCAAAATAATTGACAGGTAGATTTTGGGAGCTGTTTAGCCACAGGAAACTAGTTGACTAAAGGGATAAATACTAATTGCATATTAAACACAAAAAGACATTACAGAAAACCAGCAATACCTTCCATCAGGAGTAAGCACACGGCTGATACCAACAGCAGTCACAGAATCTCCAGCATCCAGCACTGTTGAACAAGGCTTGATTGAATCCAGCTCATTCCCTTCAGTAATCACTGACAAATCACACTGGCCCCAGATAATGACCTGTAAGAAAAAGAGTCAGCTATGAACTTCCACTTTCATCTTCTTGCAAATGCACGTACCAAAACATAAGAAATAACTTAATTAAAATAATTCCAGGCCACAGTGGATGACCCTAAAAATGGTAAAAAAAAATCTCTACCTACAAAGATTCAACTTTGTAGGCAATCTGTCAGATTTCATTAAAGTTACTGACAACAAAACCAGATTCTGTTATGAAAGTTAAAGAAAAACTTGAGACCCATAGAATTATGTGACATATGCTTGTCTTGCTGCATGAAAAAAGAAGGGAGAATGTCCAACTGGCAGCCCACAGTCTTGTATATACATATTCAAGCACTTTATTTAGCTTATGAAAGTATCACCGATTTCTGTGCTAATACATGCAAAGAGATTTTTGTGTATTTATAAAATAGGGGCTCATTAGAACACCATGTTTGTTATTCTAAAAGATGTTTAAAATAACTCTGGATTTTCTACATTCCTTTAACATTAATTACCTTTTTGTCCCGACTACCAGTAATAAAATACTTGCTATCTGGTGTCCAATCACAGGACCAAATGATTCGACTGTGAACAGCTGTATTTTTATCTGTGTATGCACAGCAAGTGAAGACTGGTCCTGGAATAAAACATGTAGAGGAAAAGCCTTGTTCAACTACTTTACACATTAAAAGTGATTGTTACTGTTACTTAACTCTATGTCAGAACTCCAAGAATACTTGGACATTATTCCACGCATCTTTAAAACAACTGGGAATACTTAGGACTACATGAATATTTTTTTCCAGCATTTACCACAGTGATAACTAGCACCTCTTCAAGACCATATCAGTAAGCCCTTATAGCCCTAAAATAGTAGGAACAGTTCAATCTTTTAAATGCCTTTCTTTTTCAGAAGAATATAAGTCCAAGTGTAACATCTTCAGGTTATTTCTATGAAGTTCTCTTAAGAACACTGACTTCAGATGTTTTTGAATAACGCAACATTTACCATGTGCTCATGCTTCCCCAGTAATTTCACTAAAGCTCCTATTTACCAGTAAAGCCCCAACTGCTCCAATCATAATGGTCCAATTGTAAAGATTAATGTGTTCCCAAAGAGACAAGCTTGTATTCAGCATGTATACAATCAGGCACTACATCTGATCAGCAGATCAGTAAATGGGAATGCTTTTCCTAAGTAGAAAAGGTTGTCATTTTGGAGCATAGACTTTGAATAACCACTTCTTGGGATGCCAATAGCAGCAGTTTTGCTTTACACTGATAATGATGTTATTTGTAGACAGAAGGGTTATTGATGAACAGATAAAAAGAGGATTTCCTCTACTTGCTATGAGTATTCATGATTCTTATCCTGAACCATTGTGTAACTACTGTGGACAATATGCCAGGCTTTAGAATAGAAGTCTGAATAGAACAGAAATTCAAGCCAGGATACAACTGGACACTGTCTGAAGGGGCCAAAACTCACTGCCAAGTCTCCAGGAACATTCTATAGAGCCCAGCAGTGTTTATATGCTATTAAGCCAAGAGCGCAATGATAATCGCTTTCAGCGCAGGCATCTGTTCTAGGATTCTATTAAAGTGCTCAATAGCAATCTCCTCATGATTTTGCAAGGCTCAAAGTCTTAATGAGAAAGTCAAACGGAATCCTTACTATCAGCTCTTTTTCCAGACATAGCCAGCCCTAGTCAAATTAATCAATTGTGTAGGATTATCAGAAAGCCACACCAAAGACAGATATTAACCCTGTCAAGAGTCTCAAAGTGTCATGCCATGCAAGCAGGGACATGGCAGCCTATGCAGGATATGGGTGCAGCACTGAACCTTCCAGCTATGCCTGCACAGAACTAACTCTGTGATGAAGGCTCTCCTTGACAGAATGCCAATCTGAAGTTCAGCTTGTATACTTGATTTCAGTAAGTCAAACGTACAATCACATGCAGAAGGCACGAGGACTAGCAGACTTCATTACATCCATCAATTAAACACCATCTAAAGCCTGATTATACTCTTCTCTGTATTTTAATTTCCTTTCTTTCTATCTTTTCACACATTAATTGCATTTCTTAAATCCACAAGAGCCTACAACACTAATAATTCTTCAGAGTTGTAAGCAAAATGTCCATTAAAATATTTTATCCATTCCCTTTCAGATATTTTGCAGCCAAAAATACTGAACATACTACCCAGTCTACAAATGTGTATATCCACTTCACGTATCTTACCTGACTCTGAAGAACCCTGTTTCCTCCACAGTGACCAATTCCTGTCTCTAGAAACAGCTAGCAAAAAACTGTCATCAGGAGAAAACGCCAGCTGAGTAACAGTCAGATTGTGAAAAGACAAACTCTGCAGTTTCTTCCAAGAAGTAGTGCTCCACAAAATAACTGCTGCATGTTCTTTTTTGGAAGCCTATATGGATGGAAAAAAATATCAGTGCGAATTAATGAGAGCAAGTATAAAAGTCACACCTTTCAAAGTACTAGACAGCTTGTTTTAAGGCATGCAATCAAGTAAGACACAGCTTTCTTCTAGGAAGTTTCATCATTGTTTCCTTACTCTCTTCTAATACTGACAATATATCTATAAGAAAACATTTCAGATCTGTATTTTTTAGAATTTGTCTTACTAATATCTTCAAATGAATCATACACAATTTAAGAATAATAACTTATTGGCAATCCACCGTCATCTTTGGAAGGCAACTGTCACACAAAATCCCTCACGTTTTGGAAAGAGAATTCAGCCCTAGAAATCAGATAGCACTTTTCACTAGGTGGTGCTAGAATCTTTTCTTACCTTACATGCTGAGGCAATTACAGTGTTTGAATTATTGCAAGCAACACAAAAAATTTCATATCCATGTCCATATCTGAAATACACGTGAAAATAAATTTAACACATCACAGTAATTTTTGCAGTATGTATTAAAGTTGTTATATTAATTTAAATCCCTTTTCAAAAATGAAAGGCACCTGCCAGGAACTTCTCACCACTGTTTCAGTATTACATCCCAAATAATTTGTTCAGCTTTCATTTTAAACATCTGCACAAATTCTTCTAGCCTTTCTAGCCTTCTCCAGAAATGCATTTTTTTTAATCAACCTTTGCATGAGTTCTGATGAAATCCAAGCTCGCATATCCAGACTGGTATTTAACTAATAAGTAGAAATTCCATACAGACTAACACAAATTAAAATCAGTCACAAAAAAATTGGAAGTAAAGCAAAATTAGAGATGCAACCTATAAACAGTAGACAAGTACCAGCTCAATACCATCTGGGTGGGGTTGTTTCCTATGATTCTCCCAGTTCTGAAGAGATGGACAGTTCTCTTTATAAACTCCTTCGGTCAGCAGTGTTAGCTTCTTACATGGGACTGATGTTCATGGGATTTCACTTGCAGCCAGATCAGCCACCTACTTAAATGACAGATTACTGTCTGGATCTGTTGAACTGAGTTTGAAGCATCATTGCTAGACATATCCTATCAACAGACTGCCAAAGTCATGTCTGAAAACTAGGAATGCACTGGCTTTTATGAAATGTAACTGTGCCTGGACCATTTAACAGGGAAAGGGACTGGTGTGTACCCCCAATTGAAATGTTAAGTTGCCAATTTGTGTGTATCTTATAATGAGGAAGGTACTACTGCATGTCTTACTCTTAATTCGCCACCAGCAGTTTTATCATAAAGCTTACTTTAAAGCACATTTCTGGAGACAGTTTTGTAGTAAAATCCACGTCAAGTCAATTTTCTAAAACTAAAAAACATTTATTGCATCAAAAGTATAAATTTCCTGAAATTCAATGACAGGAGAATAACCTGTGAAACAAATCCGCAATTGCTCTGGTTTTAATCTCCTAAAAGTAGTATTGAAGAGCAGTTGATGAAAACATTTCAAGCTTCTGCATGCAATGCTTCTTTTGATAATGGAAGTACCAAAATGTAACCATTCTTATTAAATTAACAGAAAACATAAAATATTGTATCTTGCAAAGTTACTTGAGGAGGATTATCCTAAGTCAGACCAGAAGCTCTACAGCCCGTTGCTGTTTCCCGTAAAGAGAATTAAGCTATTGGCAACAGGAGATGCTGTTTAAAAAGAGTGCAGATGAGCCTTGACAGCATAGGAACTACAGTCCCATCCTCTGATCCCATAAATCTAAATCCCAGATTTCATCCCATGAAATCTGATTTCTTCACTACATAGTACACAACCAAATAAAGGTTCACAATGGAGAGAAGTAACAGCATGAATGAGTAACGAAATTATATTTTCAACCACAGGCAATTTTGTCTCAGTGTTATACAATTCATAGCATTCTTTTAATGCACAGGTGGACTGACTGGACTTTCAAGTGTCCAGACAAATGAATACCGTAATTTTCTAGTGTCAAAAAGGATCTCTTCCAATTTCCAAGTGTATTACATGAAATGTATATATATATAAATATATATATTTATGTCAACACTCAAGTTTTAATCTCAGCATGCTGCATATGAACTATGATAATTTTCCAAGGGGATAACGATTAGCATATTCTCACAAGATTTACCATATTTTAAAGTTATTATATTATGTAAAAAAATCAGCAAGTTCTTCATACTAAAACCTCTTTAAGCAAACACTTTGCAAAACCCAACACTAATCCTTCAAAATTTGGTGTCAAGTTAGAGCTAGGAATACACAAATGTCAATGACAAACAAGCTATTTTTAGCAAGTCAGTGCCTCACACTGTTCTGCTGCTGCTATGGCAACTTGAAATCTACATTATGCGATTTCATGTTACTTCTTTCAAGATTACTCTGAGCAAAAAATCTGAAAGTCTATGAATGCTTTACATCTTGTTGCTCTTGCATAAAATAATCTATATCATTAGCTGTGTCTCTAAAAAGAGAAAAAATTGCTCAGATAAAAGTCATCTGAAGACTGTCATAAAACAGAGCTATTTTAATGAATGCAGGATATAAAGGCAGAGAGGCAGTACTTCCATAGCAGAGTATAAAATATTAATGTCCCACTAGACTTTGTGAAATGTCAAAGGCAAATGAAGATGAATTTTGGCCTTGGCTCCTTTTCACTACTTAAACATCCCTTATCAATCTACTTATGTGAGTGCACTAGGAGCCATAGAATGCACAGAAGAAACAGTTAAATTAACAGTTAGAAACTACAAAATGTGCAGGTATGATCTAACATCCACTGGCTTTCCTCTTAAAATCATTTTTGAGTACAAACACAGTAACAGTTTAAAAGCATTCAATGCAGATTTATTGCCCAATTAAAGGCAAAGATGAGCTCCCACAGAACTTCCCCCTTGGTCAAATGAAAGCAAGCTGCACAGTGTTTTCCCAAAGCTTTTTATTTCCTCCCTCACAGAATTCGTAATGTATAGAGATGACTGTAACCATCAGCAAAGGCTCAACTTTCTTCTTGTTTCAGTCTGAGGCCTCTTTCAGAAGATTCAGATAAATAAAGCCACAAGGGATTGAGATTATTCAATTTCTTTGTGCTATACTTTGATACTAAAACTTTGAAGACTGTCAAAGTATAGCTTCATGTGACTGGGATCCCTAGGGAACAAATCAGGTGACAACATTCATATGAAAATTGTTATGAATTTCAGAAAAGGAAGAAAACACAGCTTAATGATTCTAAAACCCTGCAACCTCAAAGCAATTATCGTGACTATGTAGCTCCATTATCCTTGCAACTGACAACCACTCTGTCAGCATTCAATACCCAAACTGGGTTTGTAACCATCTTACTCAACATTTATCACTCTGCTCTACCACTAGACACACATCCTAGTTTGGCTGCTTCCTCCATCTATTGCACCTTACAATTCTGACAGGTGTTAGGGGTGAGCTCCTCCTCTGATACCTCAGCCTCTACTTCCACACCACATCCGCAAGCCTGTGCCACGAAGTGAAAAGTGGCAGAAAACTCCTTACACAGAGTGATCTTCAATATAGACAAGGTTTTAAGGAGAAACAACCAAGTAAAATAAAACTACGACACATTTGATCTAACTGCTGTTTTCTTCACTGTTTCCTAATTTTTATATTTTTATATATATATATAATTCATTTATTTCAAGAGTAATACAGCGCACACTAAGTCAAATGATATAGTAAAATAAGAAGAGTTACAAAACAGGTTAACATGTTGCAACAGCTTTCTGGAAATTTTGTAACAAATAAAAAAGGAAAAATAAAACTTACAATTTCTGAATTTCAGGCCATAAGGTATTCTGCAGCAAGTGATCCTCTGGTGGAGGTTCTAAAAAAGATTTGTACAGCCTACTCAAATTCGTTTTTTTCAAATCAGCTAAATAATGCTTTAAGTTTATATCAAATGAACCTCATTCTCTATTTCCTACAACAGAAATTATTCTCATACCTGTAAGGATCAAGGGCTGAAAATAAATCTCTGGATACTGATTTGAAATGGTATTAAATGATTCTTCATCCTCATCTGGTTGAACAGCCATATCTCCTATTAAAGTAAGAACTTCATTAGCTAGAGAACATGCTTGAAAGGAGGGAAAATACATAGACTTATACAAGTAAAAAAATCTATATTTTTTACAAGCAATTTAAACTAAGTTTCTCTGCTTGCAGAGTTACAATAATATGAGTACTAGAATCTAGTTATTCTAATGCATATGAGAATGAGAAGACTTTAAAAAAAAGATAATCTAACCTTCATTTTGAAACTGACCTCTCTCCATCAGCACAATCTTTTTGAGATTCCTAAAAAGAATTTCAGTGAGCAAAGCACTCAGAGTTCAACCTGTGTTTCCTCAATGTTAAAGCTTTCCTTCTGTATTTGAAAAAGTTGAAAACAAAAATTTGTGATGTAAGTGAGGAGTTCCTAAATTTGATGTAGATCACCAAATGAAAACCCATATTTGAGCAAGTATATATACAACTTGCAAACTTCAGCGAAACTGCTGAGGGCTCAGTCCTTAGCTTTAGTCAAAAGTACCAGAGGTAACTGAAACTAGTTAATTGTAAGTTAAAATTCAACTTGTCCTTCATTGTGAATGCATTAAGAAAAAGGTACATAGACAGGGAACAGTTCCTCTCAGACAGAATCTGCCTTTTTGCCAAATATACATCTCAAGCACAGCGTTTTCAAAAAGAGGGTACAGAAAAAGCAAAGCAAAGACTATCTTCTCATTCATCCCATCTTTACACTCTTTGAAAATGAAATGAGTAACACTCATCTGAGACCACTATCCGACCATTGCTCACCATGAAGATTGCTCTGCAGAGTAAGCAAGAACATGTCTGTGGTGTTTTACCCTAAGCCATCAATGCTGACAGCACTGTGTGAGCAGTGGTGGATGATGCAGGAAGGTTCTATTCATGGTGCTGCTTCTGGTTGGGCCACATGAAATCAATGGAAATTAGTTATTCTGTGTGTGGCAATAATCCAGAAGGAAGTTTTGTTCCCTCTCTCATTGAAAGAACTCATGAGAAAGCAGGGGGAAAAAGCTTTGTCAAAATATATTTTACAAGTTATTTCAAGAACAACAAAGTTGGTTTTTCTCTCACAAACGATTTAGGAAAATTTGGCTTACTGCCATTGAAGACCCTGGAGACAAAGCTTATTACCTTCTGATAAAGTTTTAAACAGAGAAAAAACAGATCTGACCTAATTTTACATTCCACTATAATGCATTTTTACCAGAGACTTTATGAAAAAAACAGACCACTAGTCTCATTCCCAGTCTCAGGAAAATACTTTTTATCATTCTAGGGAGATGTCTGTCTGTCCTTCCTTGTTCCCCCACAATGTAATCTCCACTGCCTCTCCAACATATTAGTTACTGTTGGCTAACTAATTCTTCCTTATTTGTGTTTTCCCTTTTAAGCACCATGTTTAGGTGCTAGCAAAGAAATAAACACTTTGCATGATTTTATTTCTAGATTCTGAATTTGCAGTCAAGCCTACACTTACAGGCCTAATATGTACACTAAAACAATCCCTTAAATAAAGTTCCCACATGAAACACCACAATCATTATTTCTCACTAGCAATACCTTCAAAAACAGCTTTATTGGATAATCCCAAAGCTGGCACAGTTGCACCTTCTGGAAGATCAGATGACTGCTGAATTAAAGAAAGAAAAAAAAAAGTTACACACAGATTGTTATGCAGGCTTGGATATCAAAGGCGACAGCTTAAGGAATCCCAAAGAGTTTCTAGAGTTACTTTCCTAGAGAAGTGAAGGGGGTGCTTTGGAAAACTCTTGTCCAGAACATACCCTGGACAACATAAAAAACAGTATTCTGGCAGAAAGGATTGGAAAAAAAAGAAAAAAGAAAAAGAAAAACCAACAACAAAAAAGTGCTTTTCTAAGGCCCCAGCTTAAGGATTTTCTTCAATGCTAATTGCAGGTTTTCTTCCACAATTATATTTATTTTAGCACATACATGACAATTAATCTATTAACTGAGAGCACTGCAGTTTTTAACACAATAGAACTGGGAAATCGTTGTTCTGAAGTGAAATAATAAAGCAGCATTTTGGAAAAGAGAACAGAGGGTGACTGCCTGTGACCACAACCTGAAATGCAACTCAGTAAGTAGCAGAGAGATGCGGCTGGAATACGTGTCTGTTTAAAGCAGCACAAGGGAAAGACAAATCATCAGACAGAAAATAGTTCCATAATGATATAGGGAAAAGAGTAAAAATTTAGAAAGTGAACTTGGGGACCTTTGCCTAGAGATAAAAAAAGATTTAATAGCTGTAAACCCACTTCCTTATAGTATCAGGAAAGTTCAAAGAAAGACTGTTTTACAGAATAAATATTTTAGGTGACAGCTTAAAATGTATTTAAATGCTCATAATTACATAAGAAAATGTATCAGAGACCCAGACAAGCATAAGGCCTGTAAAACAAAAATGCTTCCTCATTACAACCCAAAGTAAAATACAATCCTATGGATTTGAACTGCATATAATCCTATTCAACCCTTTTTGAATATAAAGCTGTTTTTCGGTTTCAGGTATTTTTTTGCAGAAGGCATTTAAGCCAAATTATAAAATAGCTTCCCCACTTTATTGATAGAAAAGCTTTCACAGAAAACAATTTTAAGAAAGCTATTTAAAAGCAGCTGTATAATTAGCACTCATAAAGCTGTCCTCTTTAACCAAAGCCCATGTGAAACACTTTCTGATAGTAATCAAAAAACAGCACACAGAGGAAAAGCCAATAAGAAAAGTCTACATAAAGTAAAATAATGTCATCTGCCAACCTTATAAAAGCACAACGTTATTTGTTCAATGGTCATTAATGTAAATGCTTACGAAGTCTTGTGGAATTAAAGCACTAAAGAGCTACTTATGTAACTCCTTGCTATCAAAAATTATTCTATTTCTATCCCAGATATTTCAACTGTTAAATTAAATGGAAAGGCTGATCCATCTCTGAGAAACTGCACAGAAAACCCTGCTTTTGAGTAAGATATCCAAAAAGCATGCAAGGCACTGTAAAGAGGTAACTATCTTGAATGAGGTCTGCTCTACAAAATGCAGACAAAATCAGAATTAGACTTTAATGCAAATGGGGAGCAAACAAAGCAAGGACATAGCCACAACGAAGGATAGCAACTCCATATCCATACAGGACAGCTGGCATACCCACAACTAAGAACTAGAATGTAAAGGCCTCAAGAAAATTTCCAAGTGCCAAGAGAAAATAAAGCATGAGCAAACACATATTTATAAATATTTGTACATAAGAACTAAAAATAGTGCCAAAAGCTTTATGCTATTTCCAAGCATACAATTAAAAAAATTAGTAATACCAACACATAACCACACAACAATCAGATCTAGACAAGACTACTACACCCTTAAATTAATGGGAAACATGTTAATAGGCTTCATTGTTTGCTTAATCCCCAAGTGTGTACAGCGGTCTACTTTGGTTTGGGTTACTTAAAATTTACCCACACTCTTTTCAATCTGCTGACACAAGGTCTCGTTTGGTTTCAAATAGAACCTGTTTCATATGATAAGACCATAAAAATACATATGAAACAACACACATGGAAGCAAGCAGAAGGGAAAGGAAAAACAAGGTTACAGTTTCAGTAGGACTAAAAGAATTTTTACAAAGTTTAGTGCAATCTGACATTTTCTGAAGCATTGAACTTATTCTACATCTAAGAGGGTTCTCTTTGTTAAGCATTGCTTTAGTATACTTACATGGGAGCAGAGTTTCTCCATTGGAATACCAGTGATGTTACTGAAATTTTCTATAAAATTCTTGGGAGCACGAAAAACTCGAAGCACTTTTTCATCTGCTCCTGACACAAACTCAAACCGGCCAATCATTGCCAGGCAGCGCAGGTCATACCCATGTACTTGAGGCCTGGCAATTTCATGCCAGGTTACCTAAAAATGAGCAGACACACAGCTAAAACACAATTCTTAAGCAGAGGAGCAGCACAATTTAAAGTTCCAAATACGCACCACTACTTTACTTGCTGAATTTATTAACCTAAAGCAAAGTTAAGAGCAACCTTCTACTGATGTGCATAAAACTGGTGCTCACATACATCAATTGAATCTTCTTTTTCCATCAAACCATTCCTGTAATTAGTAAACTGTGTCCCTGCACAGATGTGTTTAAGGCACTTACTGTGACTTCTTTATGCTAGGCAGTCAGTAATAGAACATAATTTGCCTAAGCAAAAAGAGGTTTGTATCCTACTACTTTCAAGACTGTAGGTCTGAAAGACCTAAGAAAGGTAGTGATAATTACCTTGCTTCCTTTATCTGTCTTTCACAAAAAGCAGTAGCACTGCTGTCAGCAGGGTACAGGTTCCTACTTCCCTCTTTTCTTTAAATACTTAATTCAAGTGACACCATTTAATAGAAGCTTTACAAAAAACTGACAAAAACCTATAACAGATTCTTGCAAAAATAATCTGGAAAGTCTGGATAATTGTAGAAGTGTTTTCTTTTTTCCCACTTTCCTTATATATTCTATCCACTATTCAAGTGTTAATCCAAGTAAACAAGAATTAACAATAAACCAAAACAGAGAGACAAGCTAGTTTTATAGTCATACTAAACAAAGAATATTAGCAAAAAAAGATATTATTTTAATTACTTTTCTAAAAAAACTGACTTACTCTACACATGAGAAAAATGACTCTTCAAAAGAAAAACATTTATTTTCCAGCAAATGCTCTTTCAGGAAGAGATTTTTCCTAAGTGTCATTTGCTACTTCACCTAGATGATACTTCAGTTGGAAAAATCCAGCGTGTACTGTTGAGTTAAAAGCTAGAAGAACCAGAATTAATTGAAATAACTACTTCAGTATTCCAATGCCTGTAGCCAAGACTAGATATCATATGAATACAAGCAAAGGCATTGTATTGACTGTAAACTGCACATATCACGCTAAAAATTCGATTGAGTTTTGAACGTTGAAGTTTCCAATGGGACCTGAAAGGAAATTAGAGACATCCTACAAAACATCCTAATTTCACAAGGGCTTGACTATTTTTCAGTGAGGAAAAAAGCATTCATTCTTTAAAAAAAAAAAAAAAAATCAAATAGTGCAACAAGTCCTTCTTCTCTCAGAAGACAGGATTGAAATTTAGCAAGCAGCATACATAATAAAGAGTGGTATTTCAGCAGGTCACAGAGAAAGTGATATTGACTATTCTTGAATGCTGTCAACTGACATTACATGCTAGCCCTGAACTTTGTTTCAATATATTTAATGTACCCTCATGAGTGGAAATGAAGGTAAAAAGCAGGGAAGGAAACTGGAAATGTCCTTCCTATAACACAAGGCAAAATGTAGCTCTTGAACAAACTGGGATTGCCACCAATCCTGTGTGGCCTGATGCCAAATTCACTCTCTCAAAAACAGACCTCTTGTGCTGGTCTGCATTACAGAAGCTTTGATAAGACAGCTATAATAGCCTCCCCCAATTATGGCACAGGGCCTTATATGACTACAGTCAGTCTAGTTTCTGACAGTTTCCTGAATGGAGCATTGGTACTGTTCTGCCAGAAAAGGTTGTATTTGCAGAGGGGAGAATGCATGAGAAACAAGAAACAGGAACTTCTGCATTCCTAGACAGACTTCCCCCCAGCTCAATGCAGGAGGAGTGAGCAAGCAGTTGTGTGGTCCTTAGTTACTGGCTGGGGGTTAGAACAGGACAGGTACAGCTGCACTTATGTAGTTCAGATAATCATTCTAGTAAAACAAAGTCATTACCAAATTAATGTAAAAAAATACAGTACGAACTTTATTTAGATTATGTTACTGTAAAAAAGCACAACCAAATTTGAGTTTCTTTATTGTTACCCACAGCAGTGTAGTCAATTGTTAAACACTGCAATAGGTGGTTATTAGTACCAGTCATGTATTCCTCCTTCTGAATTATTGCAGAGCATGTTTTCCAAGACTCTGGGAGAACACTAACTGAAGGCAATCTGGACATGGATTCAGGATTGAACTGCAATCATACTGTGTGATTGCAAAAACTCTGCCACTAATATTTTTAAAGTGAAAGCAGCACACACTTTATGACCAAACCAAGCAGTTTTAAACAGATCATCACTTATGGAACTCTTAAGGTTTGAGTTATATTCAGACAACTCATTCCAAACTCAGGACCAACTAAGTCCCCTTAACCACACTCACAAAATCTTTGAAGATCATACCTCTGTCTCTTCCTTCCTTTTCCATGGAGCAAAGAGTCTCGTAGTTTGATCAGAGCCCACACTGATGATAAACTCTCCTTCTGGATCCCACTTTACATCCTCTACACTGTTAAAATGTCCTGAAATCACAACTTCTGGACTCCATTCTTTCTATTAAAAGAGTTCCACAAAGAAGTAAGGAGTTTTTCATTTGACTGATTGGCACATTCTAAGCAAAATAAAATTGTCTAATGTGTATAGGCACATACAATAATGTGCTTATAAGAAAGTAAGAAAAATACATTTGTAAACAGCAAACTATTAGAACTCAAGAGAGGCTGAAGAGACAAATACTGACGCATTTCTCCCATCTGAAAGAAACTTGTGTTATTTGTTCAGCTGTGAACAAAGCACAACCACAAAGGAGTTCAGCTTGTTCAACTGACTTCATGATCCCCAAAGGTAAGAAATAGGGTGTAGAGCCTGGAGGATTTCAACCTCCCTTCTATGCAGGAGTGAGACTCCTACGGAATATTATACTCATAAAAGGACAATTTCAATCACTAATTTTAAATTATACTGTTACGCTTTTCTATTAATAACAGAAATTTACCTCAAATGACTTAAAAGTACAGTTCTTTAAACTAATACTGCTAACAAAAAAAACAACATACCTTATTAACTGCAGCCTGTTTCCAAAGGTGTAGTGCCCCATGAAAAGCATGAGCAATGATCATTGAACCATCTGGACTAAACTGGCAGTCAAAAAATCCAAGAGTATTGCCACCGACTTCACCTACACGTACCTAAATTAATGAACAGAAGCGAAATATCCATGACAATGGCCTTCCATTCCTACAAAATCATTCTGACTTCATGAGATGAAAAACTACCTATAGACAAGAGTTCACATTACACACACAGATACATTTGAAGAATATTTTAATTGCAAAGTTAAGAGTGAAACGTCATGGGAATTAAACCTGCATCCCAATTGAACGGAGCCTCCCTTCACAGACATGTCAATATAGGATCCCCCAAGGGAAAGAAAACACTACATTAGATGAGATGTAAACCCAAATGTTCTGTGTTTCAGTCCAGCTTGTTGGATACTATAGCTCCTTTTGTCTGGTTACTGCTCTGTTGCATAATACAGAAAAATGACCCAAAGAGACAGTAGTTCCCAAGTACATTTTCTTCCCTACTTAATTTCCAAGATTCCCTAACATATTTTCACTTCCCTGTTTCCCCATGAACATCTGCAATTTGATCCACACTCCTGTGACATATTCTGGCCTCTGTTTTGTGCTTCTCTTCTGACTTCTCACATATGTATGCATGCATACACACAGGCCTGACAGTTGCTCTAGTGCCCTTCTCCTTTTTAAATTTTATTAAAAGATTAATAGTTACATTTTCAAGTTTTATTCAAGACATAAAACCACAATTTCTTTCAAGCTTTCAACTCCCCCATTCTTATATAGCCTCTTTTAAGATCAAAATGAAATGAACCAATGCCCCATTTTAAATGGCACTGCACTAGTAGTTCTATCTTATTAGCACTCATTCAAAACAAAATACCACTCATATTGGAGTGACTTTGATATGCCATGCTAGAGGTAGAATTCTAGTCTCACCTCTGAGCAGGGGAATGAATTTCTGAAGACATCGTGTTCATCATATCATGATGAAAGGGAGAAATTGGGATGTTCCCCTTGTGCACTTCCTCCCTGCAGGCTTCCAGCTCAGATTTCCCCCTCTTGAGGCAAAACGGATTTTTGCAGTTAAAATGTCTGATCTGACCTCGAAGTTGCACATTTGTGGTCAAACCAATACAAAGAGAACGTAAAATTAAAGAATCACAACTTGCAACAAGCTTTCATGCACAATCCATTTTTAGAAGCTTGTGAATTTAGCCACAACTATGTTACACCTAGGGACATCAAATGGCATCTCTATGTGATTGCTCTTTTATGAACTGTTTTCTATTTCAAGCAGAAAGGCATCAGAACTTTTCAATGAAAGAGAGGAAAAATTAAATAAACTACTGTAATTCTCGCTTTTTCACCCAAGAGATGAATGGAACTTTCTTTGTGAAAGGAAAGATCACAAACAATGGCTGGCACAACAAAAACAACTTCAACTGAACTACTGCAATTTGGAAAAGCAGGTCAGCTGAAAAGACATCAATCAAAGCACTAGTGAAATTTGGTTGTACTACTTGTTTATTTAGGATGATCCACATCAGAACAGCTGTCACAATACTACATGGGTGACACATGAGTATTCAGCTCAAATGGAAGAAAAACCTAATGACACAGCCAATGATCAAGTAACTGTGAGTAAAATCAGGCTTGTGAATTGCATGTCAGCTGCCCTGTAGTAACTGCTTAGGTCACATTCTCACAAGGATGAACTGCAAATAGTTCAAGAGAGTTTCTTCCTCCTCTTACCAGGAGTACATAGCATGCATTACTATGCAGCCCCTGCCTTGTACACTATGAATGACAGTTGAGCACAAACACCCCTTATTAAACTCCTTAGTAGTAAGAACACAGAAAAAAGCAGTAAAAATCATATTGTATCCCTTTTTTTGAAATACAGTTTTACTCACAACAGAGCATTGGAATGAGTATTTTTGCAAGAAAGCACTTCTCCTTTCTCTGCCAGAATTTTAGAGCGTTTTTGTTCCCTACAATACCCACATGATGCTGGAAACACAATTTGAGTACAGTACATATTGTGAGAAAGACTGACACTTGCCTGTTCCAGCCAGACTCCAGATTCTTTATCAGGTTCCCAGATGATCAGAGTTTTGTCCATTGATGCGGATAATATCCTCATTGGCTGTTGCATACTGCCATCTACAGTACAAGGAAAATTATTACCCTATAACCTAGGAGCATACTTTCTAAAGAAATTAGGTGAGACTGAAATATAAACACATTTAAAAAACTGTTCAGCATCAGAGATATGCAAGGCAGTTCTTACATGCCAAATTTACAGGGTCTACATTCTTGCCAGGCATTCTTTAGGAGATACTGTATTCTCAGCCATAATCACCCAAAGGGAAGTAAACATGTACAGGAGAACAACCATATTCCACAGTTTTCTCACTCCAAACTTATATTGAATTAAACATAGTTTGGAAGAAAAGCTAGAGTTTCACAAAGAGAATGCACAGCAGTTCTCAGTTCTGTTCCTTAATTAAGTTTTTAACTGAGAGATTTACAGTTTAAAATAATTGCACAGTATTCACTGTTTGGGGTTTTTTTTCCCAAATTGTTAGGTTTGCTACTGACTTCAGCAGTCTCTAGCAACCTGTAGTACCTATAGTAACTCAGGACTGTTCCCCAGAGCACAGTGAAACACTCCAGAAGAAAGCCCAACATAGAATGGGAAAGAGGGAGCTGGTTCATCATCAGTTGCGAAACCGGAAGGAAAACCAGAGGAACTTTTCTTGATAATAGAGATATTGGCAGGCATCTCATGAGGTGATATGTTAGCAACAGACTTCTCACCTTCTGCACTGAGAATATGTCTCCCACATCAGTTTGCCTCTAGTGAAAATCTATTTTGGGGAACCCAGCACTGGGCAGGCCACAATACAAACATAACATGGAAAACTTCATGGTCTAACAGGACAGTTTTCAGACTGCAGTGCAAGGCTAACAGGCCTACATTGCACCTAAACCTTGTTCTAAATCTTTTACTGGTGTCTAATTTAGAAAAAAGAGAAAAGTTTAAGGATGAGATAACTAAACCAATATTTTTAGAGCAAGTCCTGTGTCTTTCACTACATGTATTTTGACACTCTAATGTCATTCTGCTGTTCAAGTGTTGTAAATACACAAGCAAAGCTGTCCTTTGTACCGCCAATGTTACCTGCCATCAGTAACTCTAAAATATATTAAAAAAAAGACACCTTTGTCAGTACAAATATTCAAGGGTTCTGATTGTGCAACGTCAAATAAAGAATCTCCTTCCCTTATATGCCAGGTAAATACATAACAGCAAAACAGTACTGCAAACAAGGCTGTCAGAATTTAAGGATTTTCAAAGAAAGATAAATACTAGAGCAAAATGCAAAATTAAACTATAAATAACTGTTTCAATGGGAGTCTGCACTAATGCCTTTAAAATTACATGCTAGAGAAAACTCATACTCCAGGAATCAACACCACTAAAAAGAAAGGAGAGCTCTTGAGGTAATGCTTACCTTCTGAAGAACAGACATTTCAATTACATATATCAAGGTAACCTATTAGAGCTATTAATTCATACTGATTAATTAAATTAATTTCTACACCATAACCAACAAATCAATTACAACAAAGTCTTTACAGCTCTGTTATTTAATTTCATTCCTTAAAGAAAACGTGAGTACAAGGCAACGCCTGCTCACTCATAAAACATTATTTGCAGAATTTAAAGACTGTCATCGTCTACAGGAACATGCAAACAGAATACAAAGACATGTGACTGTACTCTATGTATATGTTGCTAAGTATTTGATATCTTTTTACCTTTGGAAAATGAAGGTTGCCAGTGAACTGCATACACCCAGTTTTCATGACCAGCCAACACAGACTCCAAAGAAACTGCATATGATGTGTCAGCATCTACCAGAAATCAGAGAACAGCATATTTTTTCTAAAAGCCAAGAAAGACCAGGTAATTTCTGATATCTTTAGCAAAAATAATCAATTGCTTTCAACATCTGCCAATATCTCAAAAGCTTCCTGACATAGAACAGCTCCTTGGAATTGTACTTTGGCACAAGCCCTGAATACCAGATTGATGGTCACATATCAGTCAGTGTATTGCCTCAGAGGGGTCTCTCAGAATTTCTGGAAAACTCTCAGGAAGCATTGAAATAAATACTCCAAATTGGCACTACGCATACTCTTACACATATCTGCATCTCCAAATGACTGAAAACACAAGCATTAAGGTATTTCAAATGAATCAGGATTTGCAGGAAGCATCATGAGCACTTTTTACACACAGCATCATACACACTTCATTATATTAACTAGATTGCCAAACAATTTACCCTACAATGTCAGCAAAGCAAGCATCTGATATTACCATGCTTAAACACCTTGTTAAACGACCATAAAGCAAGCCTGCACATACTTATCTGTTCCTTCCAGTATGTTGTTTCTAATCATTAAGTAATAGCAACACCTCTTAATTCATTGAATTAGAAAGAAAATGAAAGGCAAGCTCTTAAACTGGAGAACTATGCAACAGCTTCCCTCCCACAGACTAATAATTGCCCTACATATTACATTTGGAACATGCATAACAATAACTCATGTTGGTACTAAGCTCTCGGATTACTTTACCATTTCTTGTAATACATCATTAACTTTTGGCTTTAAAACAGTAATTCTGCTTTCTTAACAGCTACAAACAATGCAGTCAACACAGAACAAACCAAATTAGGTGGTAACCACCTTGTCTGCTTCCCTGGAACCATGATAAGATACACCAGTGAAAAGTTGTTCCAGAGAATTTTACAGTTGTTACCTACCTTCAAGAGTAAAAACATTCTCTTTTAGCTTAATGGAATCATCTTCAGTTTCTGGAAGTTGCTTTAATTTTGTACATATTTTCCAAATTCTTATCAAACAATCCTGAGCACAGCTTGCTAAGAAAAGATCTTCACCTATTCATTTTCAGAAAAAAGAAGGGGAAAAAAAATAGAGCCACATTTTCATTGCAACCACTGCCATGACTAACCTACCATCTTTCCATACACGCACCTAATAGCATTATCCAAATTTTTCCTATTGTACACAGTATCATAAAAAATCCACTGTTTTATTTCAACATCAATTCACTTCCCCATTCAAATTCTCGACTATTTTATAACACACTATGAAAATGTCCCTGCCTGTAAGATGTGGAAGGTATGGTAAACAATGTACATGTTATACATATACTTCCCAATTATTTATGGCCTTTGCTTTTGGAATTCTATCAGTCTCAACACTTGCCAAAATCTCCTTTCTTCCTCTAGGCTTGTAGCATCCTCCAATTTCAATTTTTTTTTTGTGCCATTGCAGTAACTATTTGATTAGTTAATGTTTGCAAAGATTCTCCTCTTAATTTCCCAATAAAAAAAAAAAAGGGCAGGAATATATAAACAAACTATTTCCCCCTACTCTCTCCACTTTGAAAAAACAGACAACTCTTCCTCACTCAGATACAGACATTTGTATATTGAAAAGGACAAGTTGCTAAAACCCCAATTTGTTTGCATTTAAGTACCAGTCATGTAAACATGCCTGAAACAAGAAAGAGAAATGGTTTTAAAGGATACAAAGTTTCATCTTGATTTTTAATATTAACTACCACCATCTCAGGAAAAGAAACATCAAAACCATGAGAGCTTAGGTGCTCTTGTGCATCAAAGGCCATCTGTTGGAGGGGTAAAATACTTGTAATGCCATTAAACCACCATTTTACTTTATTCATCTTGCATACTGACCACAGATGGCCCACTCAACGCCTCTTATCCAATCTTCATGGCCAGGGAGTACTAATGTTTTCTGAAACTGAATAAAAACTCCTGTTACATCACCGAAATGCACCTTATTATCATGCACATATCAGCAATAAGCCTTATTTTTTCAAGTTTTTTATATTTATAACTTAGATTATTTGAAACAGGGAAAAAAATAAGCCACTACTAAAGATTGTAATTCATGCACAGATTCAAGATGAGCCTTTTCGGTTCTGCCACCACTGGATAAGCATATGTAATATTATGGCATTTCCCATATATGAGCAGGAAAGGATGTGAATTTAAGGTGCACACCTTCAAGGGGCTACAGGGTCTCTATGATACATTTGAAATTTTTTTATCAGGCTTACTGTGGTACACAAAGAATAACATAATCCAAGTTTGATGTGACAAGTAACTTCTTGTATTTGTGTGAAGTGGATGCAACTGCAGATGATGAAGGAAATGAATACAGGTGAAATCAAGTATAAAAAGAAGAGTAAATGCTTTGCAATTATTTCAAGAATAAATTTTTAATAGAATATGATCAATAAGAATCAGTACTGAAAAGTCTCTATGTTTCTTAAGTTTATTAATAACATTTCTAAGGAAGGTATACATCAAGAACTGCTGATGGAAAACTATGCACGAACACAGGCTCAGGAACACCGGAATGCAAACACAGGCTGGATTCCCTTTTAAGAACACTTCAGTAGCAATTTATTTTCATTTATAACATATGTAATATTGCCATTTTATTTTGATTCAAGTACAACTATTTACTACTTACTTAGCATTTAACCCATTTCTGCTTTTCTTTGCCCAGAAACAGCCCTATTTCCATGACATTATTTTATTCCAAGTTGAATTAAAATGTCTAAAGTAACTGTTACAGTTAAAACACTAGTGAAGTTTAGTATGAATAACTTATCACATTATTTCTGGCATTATATTCTACAAAATCCCTTACCTAGGCCTACTTAGAGCTGTGACTAAATGACAGCATTGCTACTAGCACAAGTCTGCAACTGAGGTCTCTCTTCTAATCCATGATAGAAAAAAAAAAAAAAAAAAAGAAAAATTTGTGTGTGTATGAAAAAAATCCATACTCAGAAATTGGTGCCTCTCTGTTGAAATCCAACATTTCTCATATTCTCCAAAACCACGTTCCCATCAAACAATATTACTCTGCCTCTCCTCATCACACATCTGCAGTCACAATCATAAAATGGTTTAATTTGGAAAGGACATTAAGTATCATCTAGATACACACCCTTTGCAGCCATAAGCAGGGACACTTTCAATTAGACCAGGCTGCTAAAAAATCCATCCAACCTGGCCCCAAGCCATTCCAGGGATAGGGCATCCACAGTTTCTCTGGGCAACTTGTTTGTGTCTCACCACCCTCAAGTAAAGAATTTCTTCCTAATATCTACTCTAAACCTATCCTCTTTCAGTTTGAAGCCATTGCCCTTCTCCTATAACTACGTGCACTTGTAAAACATCCCTAAAATTACAGAACCATCTATATATGAGATACGTGACCAGAACAGGATACATGATCAGACCAAGCTGATCAGATATGTACAAATCAGAGTTTAGGTCTTAAGAATGTGTTCTCACAGCCACCTAAGCCTCATTTGGTGGTCACTTCTGCAACCACTGGCACTTCCAAATGGGGCATTCCAGACCGATGTTTATGTTAAACATCCAACAGGTTATGTGTAAAGGCAGGAACAGTCCAGGAAAGTGAGATGAAACAGGAACCTAAAGATTTTTCTGAAGATGACATGCTTCTGGGTAATACATGAAAAAAATATTTGGGAATGGACATCTCAGATAATAGATACAACACATTTATTTATTCATTTATATGATCTTTGACAAAATGCTCTGTATTTTATAGTCATGACAGTTAGCTGGTAAGTTTATTTCTAACTGAAAGATTGATTCAGGCTGAACTGTTGCTAACGTCCTCTCTTTTATGGTTCCTTTTACACTAAACAGTGGGTATATCTCCTGAAACTTGACCTTAATATTAATCTAAATACACATCTAATAATTTTCCCTTTTCAAGGTGTTGTCATGTGGGATTCTTTTTTAATTACCCTCCTCATCTTACATCAAAGAAATCTATTAAGAAAAGCAGCCATTTGTTCTCCCTTAAAAGATTAAAACTAATTACTTTGAGATTATTAATACGACCTCAGATTTCTAAATCATTTCCCAAACAGGTTTTTAGGCATTACTTAGATTTAAGTGAAGCATGCAGTTCTTTCCTGCTGCAGAACAAGCACGCTTAACCATTCAGCTAGAATTCTGTACTACTTTTTATTTTTATATGCCTACATTGAATAGTCCCATTGAACTATCCACACGATTTAAGGTAGAGACTGTTGAATTTAATTATCTCATATTCACCCACAGCAGTAATACCAGCACCAGATTATGTACGGAGGCCTCACTGCTGAGGAGAGATACCCCCAAACCACTGCAAATGCATCCAGCCCCTTAAATGAGAAACTCAGGCTGCTGTCTGTCCCATCTCTGTAACAACATCCTACACTCTGCACCCATCTGAGCAGTGTCAGTACAGTGGCTGGAACACAGAGGTGAGCTCAAGTGTTATTACCACACACAGAAGGATGATGCCAGGAAGCATGAGGAACACAACATTCTTAGTCATATAATTTAGTTCTAGGTGGTCTGTGAGGAGCAGGAAGTTGGACCCAGCAATCCTTATGGGTCTCCTCAGTCTTGAGATATTCTAAGATTCTGTGATTCAGTCAAAGTTTTCAAGATATTGTTTCCCATAAAAATAAAAATCATTGACTGAAATTGAGCAAGGAGTAGTTTATGCTGTTATGCTAGGACTTTTAGTATTGTTTTTGCCCTTTTCTTTGAAGTTTTTGTCTCTTGGCATCCTACATCCAGTTTCTTCAGATATATTCAGTTCTATAATTGAATCAATATAAAGGTTTGTGTAGACGCACATGGTCATTATTTTTAGGTGATTCAGTCAAAGTTTCTATTACTGTCTAGGTTGTATATACACCAGTATTTTGAGCTGTCATTCATCTCTTTTTTACAGATTTTGTTTTTATAGTCTCAAATTTCTTCTTTGTTTCAGTTTGCATTTGGTCCTCACTAGATACATAAGAAGTTACAGTACCAACAGTTAAATCTAACAAAACCTCCTGGTCTGACTCTACTTCACAGGCTTTCCCATGCTCCTTACTAATCTTTGAATATTGTTGCTTAGCAGCAATCTGGTCTCTTTCCTTTTAAGCAAAGAATAAAGCTGTTCTGTAGGTAGCACAACTAATGAAGCTGTGGACGTGCCCAGCACACTCTGCACAACTAATCCTGCCCACACTTTGGGTACATCTCTTTCAAGACCAGGCTAATAGCAGTTTGGCTATTAGCCAAATTTGGCAATACTGGTCCAAGTCTTCTCATTTTTAATTCAGCAGACACTAGATGTGTCCCTCCTCTACACAGCTGTTGATCTCAACAGATTAGAAAGAGGTTGAATTATCTTTGATTCATCCCCCTATTGCACTTCTCGACTATGCCAAACTATTTGGGTGGAACCCAAAACACACAGTGCACCACCTCCTCAGAAGAACAAAGTTCAAACAGAAATGTTCTGGCTTAAAACTCTAATTTAATCTGCTTGCCCTCCATAGGCCACATTTGTAGATGTTATCTCAAGCAGAAAGACATGTTATGGTTTCTGAAAGATTTTTCCCTGGATACTTTTATAAATCAATGCCCTCTCCCAACAAGTCAGGAAAGTGAAGAGTTCATTTTCTCTCTACTATTTAACACAGTAAGGGATCTATGGGTAGGGAACATCAAAAGCTGTAAAGCATGCCCACTCAGTTTTAAAAACCAAGCAGTTTTTAATGAATAAGTACATTTTGACTGTAAAATTAATGATTTTACCAAAAGCCTGAATTAGCTAAGTAAAGATGCCTCATCCTCCCTCAGAGTCTAACAGTGCCTTTTAAGTTTCATAAGAATGCCCTGCTAAGAATGTATGTTCTACCTCTGGATTCATAATCACATTCATAACAACCTTTTTGAGGATGTTAACTAAAGGAAGTGCTTTACAAGAGTCACTGAACTAACTAGACAGAGCTACAGGCCCTTACCAGTAAGGGAATGCCACAAGAGCTAAGATTCTAATAACTCTCCTATGCCAAGTTCCAGTAAAAAATGGCAAGGCTATAGTAACACTTCTTTCAAATACCTCTAATACTACTAATAAGCCATAAAAAAAAGGTGTCAGTAGGTCTGAGAAAACCTGATGAATGAGATTCACCAGCTAGGCAGGAATTCATGTCAGAAGGCTTGCAAGGATGCCTTAGTTCTGTTAATAGTTGTAAAGCACAACAGAGGCTCTTCTCTTTGAGCCCTGCATAGTCCACTTAGCTAAAAGAGATGCTCTGGAAAGTTAAGATAGACATCAACAAGAAGTCCCACCTCATTTAAAACATATTCTGAACAACAACTCTGCCACAACAGCCGGTGAAAATACTTTCTGAAATTGAAATTGTGAAAAATAACACATGCAAAACAAAATTGCTCACCCCTTGTATAAATAAAGTTTCCTACCTCCAAAAAAAGCACAAATGTGTTTAAGAAGCTTAAGAGGGAACTTGTTTATTCCAGTTACCTTCCTTTACCCTCCACAGACTGACTGCCTTTTAAAATGGCAGATACTGTTATACTGGAAAGTTTGGCCAACAATGGGCAAAATAAATTATGTATCTCTGAAAATTTTTGGCAGTCAAACTGTATATAATTTGTTAACATGAATCATACAAGAAAATAAGTTTCAAACTCTGAATGAGAAAAACCAACTGCACAGTCCCTGAGATAAAAGTCTTTCTTTTAACACATTGAGACTCAGTAGTGGCATTCTGCCACTGCTAACTACCAGAGAATTCATTAAACTGACTTCAGTCACAAGCTATGCAGGAAAAAAGAAAAAAGAAATCAAAAATCTAACCAAGCACCCTTATTTTCTACTGAGTGGTCAAGAAATCATCAAACATAGAAAAAGGAGATTAAGTACTTATTTTACTTGACAACAACAGCAACCAAAAAAATCTTATTACTGTACATGGCAGCACAAACTGGCAAAAATTATCTATAAAGTAGCTTTTGTCTCTCTCTTAAAAAAAAAAAAAAAAAAAAAAAAAAAAAAAGGAGTATCTATTCTTTAATCCCCAAAGGGTGTGGGTCTGAGCAAATGCATCAGACTAAGTGGTTCTATATATGCCAGCTTCAAAGGGGGGGTTTTAAATGGTAGGTTCACTGGTGCATTGGGAGAGCATTTGTGCTTTGAAGGGGTGTTTTTAAGGGAGTGAGAGACAGAAAGAAGTGATACTGAGTTCTGTTTTGGAAAACAGTCATTCAACACATGCTTTAGAATCTAACAAAACTTCTGAACAGATGCAAGAGAGGACATAATGTTTTTCTACTGCTCAAAAGGAATATTTATCTGTATGAAAAACTAAAAATTGCCAGCTTCCAAATAACACATTAAAAATGTGTGCTTCTATAAGATTGGATACTCCTAAAAATACCTTTTTTTGATGTTCAAAAGCAGTCATGCATAAAGGGCATACTTAGCAATAAAAATAAAATTTCTCAGAAACAAGTAATAACAGTTTTATTATAAGAATTTATAGAATGAAAGTAACATAATTTCCATATGAACAACTCAATGCCTAGATACTTAATAAAGAAGGACAGTTGCAGCTATTTTGTATCAGTGGGAATAGAAACAGGCTATCTTCACACCGGGGGAAAAAAAAATATCAAGAAAAACTAAAACTCTAATGCACTGAATTCAAAATCAATATTGTGTGTGCACTTCATCATTACCTAGAAAAATGGATGAACTATTTGAAAAAAGTTTGTTGCATGCAATGGCTATGTAGAGACAGAAAGGACTTACTGAAGAACTTGAAAAAAATCAACAGCACATTTGAAAAGAAGCAGAAGAACTCAGTAATGCTCTGAGCAAGAGACAAAAACTGTAATTACCTGACCATTCTGCTGTATAAACAAACTTATTTTGCAGTCATCACCACCACAAGCCAGTATTGGTACTAGAAAGAAAAAGAAGGTCTTCATTTTTTTATAAGTTTAATATTCTAGGATATGAAAAAATATAAATAATGTAAAAATCAGTATAGAAATATATCAAAACATAACAATACTAGGACAGGCAAGTGTGATACCACTTTTTAAATGTTTTCTATATTAGCTGCCTAATAAATTTTTATCTGAAGGACACAGAACTCCAAAGTTATTTTGACATGCAAATAATATCTATAAATATCTAAGATGTCAAAAGGAGTAGTTTGCCTCAAGCTCATATATCTATAGGAAGTTCAAGAATTAGAGTTTTTAATTATTATATTTTATTTATATCAACAGGCATTTGCTCTAAATACAGCAGGAAGGAACAAAACAAAATGATTCAGAACTAAGGCAATTCAAGTTTCTAAATCAACTAAGACAGGTTTAGATGAAGTTAGCATAATTATTATATAGCAAATGAAAAGACCAAAAATGTAAGATCACCACTATCTGAACTCAAGAATATGAAAGCAAGGAAATATCTTTCACTCAAGACTACTCAAGTCTTGAATAGTAGCCGACTTCCACTGGCTAACCTAGAAAGTGCACACACCCTCTAAGTTTACTGAATCAAACCAGAAAAAGTTATGTCTGAGGTTAAAAAAAGAGAAGTTAAGCAGTGTATTAGCTCCTCTCTCCAACAGAGGAGGATGAGGAAAAACAGTTAATGCTTATTCCACTCTTCTGTTTTTACATCATAAGGAAGAAGTGTTACTGCTCGGGACTGAAACAGTAAAAGCAAATCAATTCAGTATAAAACTATGAAGAAATAAGTTATATGTTAAGGGTAGACATTTGCATTTCTTAAGTCTGGATAGAAAACAAGATACTAAATTTCACTAAAATCAACTGCTTTTTTTAAAAAAAAGCCTCCACGATATCCCTTCACATAGATAATTTTATCTTTACTATGGATAGATCAAAAATCAATTTGAATATTCATAATATATTTATCCTTTATACTAATTTCTTCTTTCTACTTGTACCAAATCGGTGCCTAGCTATCCACTGCTCTTCTTGCACTTCTTAGTCACATTCCACATTCTTATAGTTCCATCACTTGCCTCTTCTCTCCAACCTCTAAGTCACCTTTCACCTCTGTCTTCTCCTCTCTTTAATAGACCTAAAAAAACCTGCTTTAGATTGAAGATGATGAGCTGCTTTGAATGAAGACCTGGTCATCAGGTCCACAGGGATTGGGCAGGAGTGACATTTTCTTCCATAAAATACAACACTATGGATGTCCTTGAAGACAATATCATCCTTTCCTGAGAAACATATTTTATGGGCCATTACTGTAATTACATATTTACTCAATGGAATGAAACTTTAACTAAGAAAACCAAAGAGAGGATTATGATTTAGTTGCTATTGCAGACAAACGCGAATACTTTCACTCAAAAAGTTCTATCAAGAAACATATACCTGGCAAAAATGGACTAGTATATAGTTTTTCACATAAATGCTTTGGGGTATTAGAATTTGGATCTGATGAAGATAAAATTCCTGCAGAGGAAATAAGAAAACTAAGTTGGATAAGCAGAGCTTTTCCAAGTTCACCTGCTCTTTTTTTACTGACTTGTTGCAATTCAGTTCTGAGGAGACAATTGTTTATGAGAGGCCAAGCTACGTCATGAGCAATTTTCCAGGTGATAGGAAGAATCAGATTATATGACAAATGTCTGATCAAGATCTGTAAAATAGTAAATCCTATTGCCAGCATTTTAGAAGCAGAGTTTGTGCAAACACTGCAAGGCAAAAAAGCAAGCAACCAACCAAAACTGCACAAAGCTCTTCTTCACGGCTAAACAGCAAGTGTACAGCAACTCATAAATGAAGAGGCTGCCAGAAAAATGTTCAACCTGCATTCCAGCTGCCAATGACTGGTCAGGTTTTTATGAGCAATCTATCAGTTTTCCCTATTTGACTTCTTGACAAAAGTGGCTCAAATTTTTTTTTTAAATAATTTATTTTCAAGGACAATCAGTTAAAATCCTAGGCATCAGGAACATCTTCTGAAAGTTAAAGCATCCATTGCATATGAATCCATTTTCAATGCAAGCCTCAAATTTCTTTTCTTGGTGAAATTAGAGGCTACTGTAAATGCTTCAGAAAATGTAGTTTACAATTTTCAGAAAAGTCATTCTGTATTTAGCTCCTGACTTAAGAAATGCAGATTGTTCTCAAGAGAAAAGCTTCTTTGAATCTCTGTGCAGCTGACAACTTAGCCTTCAGAAAGACTTCTGAGCAATTCCTAAATTTATCATAGATCATATTTCCCAGAAGATCATTAAAATTCCAAATTGCCATTAGAGATTAATATTTCTGACAAATTATCAGCAGTGATATTTTTAATAATATATTTTTAAGCTACTTTATTTAGATTTCAGAATTAACATATCCTCAGCTATATGGACTACTATGTCAGGTTTAGGGAGAAAATAGTGGCTGTGCTTTATTAAAAGCCCCTTTACAGATTTCTACAGGAAACATTTCTATACATTTACAATTCAAAATCTAAACTGTTTTTTGGCAATTTTAGCAGCAGAGGTCATTTGTACTGGAACATAAAAGCAAGTATCTAGAAATTTTTTTTAATTCCATACAAAATGAAATTTTTGCGCAAATTGAAATTATGCAAACTGAAAATAACTTCAGTTCTTGAGAAATGTAAAGCACTCTTTTTCAGTTTATGAGCAGTGTACTGCTTTGGATAACTAATCTGAATTGGGATGGGAAGAGTTCATAATAAAGGATTGTCTGGCTCTCAATGTAATTTTAAGCAACACCGGTTTTGGGGACTCTGGAAAACAAATTCCTTGCTATTCCACCATTCAAAGAAGCTTCAAACACTTCATGCAATTTGAGTTTCAGAAACATTTAGTTTTAAGAACTAATATGATATTTTTAATTCATGGTGTTTTCAGAATGTATGACTACTTCTCTTATATACAATGTGACTTCAACATTGAACAGATGCACTACTCTAGAGTGTCACAGTGAGAATTTCTTACCTGTATAGTATCATAAATGAAGATACAATCTATTGTTTTGCAATATGAACGTTATATATCACACCACAGGCACTTCACTTCTAAAGAATATTTACACTTGCAGTAATCATTTTCATTTACCCTCAAGTCTTTTAACTTCATCTTAACAAGCACATGTTAGTGTATTTACAGGAAAAGAGAGAGAGGTGTAAATATTCTTTACTGGCGCAGATGCTGCTTTTGGTATCAGACAGGCTTTGAAAACAGACATGGGCATTTCCAAATGGGACAACACGTCTTGAGAGAGCTTTCATAGCTGCCAGAATTATCAAAGCCAAAGAATAAAGTATGCTTGTAGGCATCTAATCAAAACAACACATCAGTGTGGAACACGTGTAGCATAGAGCTGAAAATTCCAGATACAGTAAGAAAATTAAGCACTTTTTCAATTGGGAGCCTGGCAGACCTCCAACCAGGTGAATGACTCTAATGATACTTAAACACAAACTTAATTCAACACATGTATCTGGCTTGAGGATACATCTGCTTTATTTAAAAAAAAAGCTTCTACCTATTTGCACAAAAAGAATATGTCTGTGGCAGTCTACAAAATCTAACTTTTCTGTTAATAGAAACCTACATAAACCATACTGAATAGTCAGATCAAAGTAGTTCAGCATTTCAATTTTTTCCACATTTAAGACTGAGCAGGTGATAAACACTGCTTGCGAACCTATGGTTCCCAAGATTTTTTCTGAATCTTGCAACAAGAAGAAACATGCAGCAGTATCACAAGGAGCAGGTGGAACTAACAGCATCATCCTATCCCATTCATTTACAGCACTGCTACCTCGTTTTAAAGCTTTCCATCTCAAGAGTTCAGCTAGACAACTCCATCTGAGTGCCATTTTGAAGACACTGCCATCAGTCTGTGTCTTTAATTACTAGGAAGAGTTCAGAGAAAATCTTTAGATACAAGAACCAGCTTAAGCAGATTTCATAGAAAACAAAAACTGTGGCACACAGGTCTGGAGTCAGTCAACTGAAAATCTCTTTGGGAGATTTCTTAGATTTTTCTTCCTTCATTGATATTCAAGATGTGCAGCTTTACTTACCATTGCTGCCAGGCAAGAAGGATAAGCAGACATCCATAACAAATCCATTTCCAAACTGCAGAATTTCAATGCATTTAGCTGGAAAACAGGAACAGACAGTGTTGATCTTATTCACTGTAATTATTACAGTTACACTGTCATTTCCTCCTGTATTATATAGTTAAAATTTCCCATCCAATTTTATTTTAAGAAGCTGAAAAAAAATCTACTGTTTTTCAGAAGCCTAAACAATAATATCTTCTGTGTGGCCATAAAAATTCATCCAGTTAGTTGAGTTAGAAGATAATATTGAGTATTAAATCTGTACAGCTTCACTGTGGTAACACCTGAGAAGCAATAAATATTACGAAATATATCCTGTGGCAACAGCATTCACAACATAGGAAAATAAAACTGAATCCATTTGCTACAACAGCAGCTAGAGAGAGAAGCAAAAACATGCAAACATCACTGAGATCCTGGAAATGGTTAAACTAGTAAGCCATCCAGACCAAAATAAACAAGAGGATAGCAGAAAAAAAAAACCTCTCTACAGCAGAAGATTTAGTCTCTGTAACCCACACCAGCAAGACAAAATTAAAAAGATAGGACTTCAAGTGGTTCTTTGAGAGCACCAAAAATGCCTTCCAGAACACAGGACTGTAGATTGGCAACTCCCACCTCTCTCACGCAGGCAAGGCAATATAAAATCTTCAAATACACCAGAGAAGGAAGAAAGTAGCTAAAGAAATGTAGTCACTACAACTCAACCTTAAATCTCGATTATCTACCAAATTTATTCCTTATGTATTTTAGAATGCTGTTTTCCCAAATTTCCACGCAAAGGCCTAGTTCAACAGAAGGTCAAGATCCCATTATCCCAAATTTCATTGGACTCAAACCAATAGGAAAACAAGTGACTAGTTAAACCTCACCTTTCAAAATGCCAGCATTAATCATTTTACTATGTAATTTCACTTCACTCATGCATACAGCTAGTCTGCCTCCACATTACAGAGCAAAATAATGGTTCAGATTATCAAAAGCTGAATATATATTTTAAAATAAAGTAAATTCAGGCCACACATTCCTGATGAAATATAAAGATAAATCATTCTGCAGAACAAATCTGTCCCAACTCTTTTAAAGAGTAATACAGTGCTTTGATGTACTGAAGAGAAATCAATATAGTTGCATTAGTAAGATGTTAGTATTTCATACCTAATGGATAAGCATTCATCGTTCTTACTTAGCCAGTATGCTATCCCTAACATTAAAAAAATGTTACCTTCTGAACCATGCTGAGACCAGATCCTCACAGTAGAGTCAGAGGCCGCAGAAGCTACTAGCAGATTTAAATCAGGTTCATCTGACTGGTAGACAGCATCCACAGCAAAAACAGCTTCCGTGTGGCCTTTGAGAGGAATGCTTTCCACAAGCTGAACACATGAGAAAATTTTACAAAGTTTTAAATTCTGGTAACTTACATGACAGAATTGTTAAAGACATTTAAGGAAAAAAAAAAAAAACCTTAATACTGAAAATGAGTTCTATACCTGCAATGGCAGAGTGTCTGCCAAGCTATGCTTAAGCTAGAGAGTATTCCAGGAAACCCAGAGAAGGGAAACAGCAGCAATGAATATTAACTTGATAAGATTTTGCTCAAAGCTGAACAGAATTAAATGCCCCTGTGTACACTATACAAACCTCACCCTTCCTTGAGGGAAGCTGGAAACAGTATAGAAGTTAGAAAGAGAAGTTTTCCTTCCTTTTTCTCCTGCTCTTGTCCCTTACCCTAAGGAACACCTCAGAAAAGTTTGGAGAACCTCAGTGAAGCCCACAGAGCTGAGAATATGAAGGAATAAACAGCAGCTACAGCAGCTCTAGCAGCACTGTTCAGCTTGTTCTCACAAACCAAAACAGCTTTTTACTCCTTCAAAATGCCAACATGAAAAACAAAACCGCTAAATTTAGACAATGAATACAGGTGATTCAATTTGCAATCTGTTCCTCATAAACATAAAGATCAAAATGAGAAGCTTTTAATTTTGCAACCAGAAGTCATCCAGCATTTATCCAAATTTTATCATAGACAGACTTGACAGCTCTTCCAAAATATAGTCTGGTCACAGTAAGAATTTTCGATTGGTTTAATATGGAACTTTGTTTTTAAGAATTTACACTAGTCTACAACTGCCATTAAAATGGGCACATTTAGCCACATTCTTTTGAAACTATTGCCATATGACTGTGCACCACGTCAGCAGAAAAACTTTATAAAAATATTTGTAAGTTAAGTTAAATAAATGCAGGAACTGTTATAATGGATCAGGATAAGAAAAAACTTATTTCTGAGAACCTCCCCCATCAAAGTAGGTTCATTTCCCCCTACTATGCAGTCTCATGCATTTTAAAATGCCAAGTCTAATAATCTACTTTGAGACAGATGATGGAATGGGTTACCTACACAGCTATTCACAATACAATGCCTAATAAGCAAGATTTTAAAAGCTAGATAATAAAGCGGTTTTTTCAACAAATTTTCAGGTCATTCTGAAGGCTCTTTCACACAACACTGAATCTTTTGCCTTACATTTTACAGTAGAAATAATAAATTAATATGCCTCCTTACTTTTCTCCATTTCTTTTACAAAAGCCAATTGTTGTGCAGATTTTTTATTTTCATTTTTGTTAAACATCTACTCCAACTTGTACATCATCCTGGTAAGACTGTCTACATGTAAACCCCACACTGTTGCACAGATTGACAAGAAATCACTAGAAATGGATATAAGGAAAAAAGAAAGAAGGGTACAGAAAATGCCAGCTCAGAATGGGCCTTATGGTTTAAAAGTTTTAAGGTGGTTTAAAGAAAACAGCCATGTGAGATCAGAAAGCAGATGAGTCAAGAACAGACAAACAGGGTCTTTCAGACACCTAAACAAATCCATTCAATGACTGATGGGTGAGTTAATTTCTTTACCAAAGGTGATTTGAAAGAGATGAACCACAGAAAAGAGAACACAACATTTAGACTAAAACATAGCAAGACAAAGTACCAACAATTTCAACTGGGTTCAATTTAAAAAAAATGTCTAAGTGAAACAAATAGTATGAACCTGAAATACAGATAAAACAGGCAATTTGTGATATGTGAGAAACTAATGCAGAGAAGATTTGAAAAGAGGTTATTCCTGCTTACCTGATTATTCCACGTTACTGTATCTTTCCATTCCCAAAGAATAAGTTGTTTATCAGATCCACCAGAAATTAACTCTGTTTCAGAAGCTGAAAAGTATGTTTTGGTTAGTTCAGTGAACACTTAACTTTGGAATGGCAATATAAGCAGTTCTGCTGGTTACTACTCACAAAGTATCACTGGAAACCAACGTTTCTGCCAAAATAAAGTATGGTTAATGAGAGTTGCACTGTGCAGAACAGGTTAAGAGCAAAGATACTCCCTAGGAAAACAGAAAGAGAAAATTCACAGGACTATTTGAAGTTCTGCATGGAAGTGATAAAAATACCTTTCCAAAAGACTCTCAAACAGTTTAAGTTAGTATTTTAGGTTTTTGTTTGGTCTTTTTAGAAGATAGGAAAATAAAGCAAGAGAAATGTAAACAAACAGAATTCAAAGCTTCACAAGAAAATTTAATTCCTGAATTCCCTGAAAGTAACTTCTTTTAATCATTTTTAAGAAGAATATGGTTTAGTGCAAACCATTGAAAGGATGGCAGTTTATATCATTACCAAAAACAAATGTTTGCACCTCAGTACTTCTCAAAAACAGGAAGCAGCATATGACATTAGCAGTCTAATCAACAGTTGCATTTCTCTTTTTCAGTGAGTTTCCATAAGCACCTAAGTGCAAGAATATATGCCTGTGAAAATCCTGCCCTAAGCAATGTTAAATCCTGGTTTTACTATCCAGCAAAAGCCTCATAAACGTCTCAAACATTTCTATCTCTCTAAAGATTACTTTTTTCGAGCACATAACCTCTATGCAACTTCAGAGCTTTATAATCAGAGACTGCTGAAAAGGCATTGCAAATGAGTTTACAAAGTCGAAACATGCAAAACTCCAAATCTTACTAAAGGGAATGGGAGCAGAAGAAGCAGCAAAAGCCACCAACCTGTGTGAGCTGCTGCACCCCAGGCAAACATCCTACTGGGGTGCCTTTGGCTGTGGGGCTGGGAGCAGAGATCCCCTCACTCACCTGGCAGTTCACCTGGGTTTGTCAGGTCGCATTCCTGCAGACCCATCTGTTAAAATGAGGCCACACCTCGAGTACCGTGTCTAGTTCCGAGCCTCTCGATTCAGGAAGGGCACTAATGTGCTGGAGCAGGTCCAGAGATGGGCAATAGAGCTGATAAGGGTCTGAAGCACGTATCTGATGAGGAGTGGCTGAGGGAGCTGGGCATGCTTAGCCTGGAGAAGAGGAGCTCAGGGCAAACCTTATCAGCCCCTACAATCACCTGAAAGGAGGGTGTAGCCAGGTGTGGGTCGGTGTCCTCTCCCAGGCAGCAAGTGACAGGGTGAGACGACACGGTCTTAAGCTGTGCCAGGGCAGGTTTAGGTTGGACATCAGGGCAAATATCTTAACAGCAAGGGTGCTTAGACATTGGAAGGGGCTGCCCAGGAAGGTGGTGGAGTCACTGCCCCTGTAGGTATTTAAGGAAAAATGGGACTTGGCACTCAGTGCCATGGTCTAATTGGCACGGTGGTGCTGGGTCATAGGTTGAACTCGATGACCTCAGAGATAATTTCCAAACTAACTAATTCTGTGAAAGTCCCTACTGGGAAGTTGGCATAAGGCGAAAGGATGCAGTGCAAGCGTCGCAGTCCCCTAACTCCTACAGTGTACAGCACAGCCCCGCTGTTGCCGAGCCTCCCCCGCCTCCTCCCCCTTGCAAGGGCAGCAGAGCCCGCGGCCTCACCGCGGCACCGCACCTCGAGGGGACAGGGGGTGCAAGGCCGCGCTACTCACCGCGGTCCCGCCGGCGGACCCAGCGCACGCAGTTCACCCTGCCGGCGTGGCCGCGGAGAGCGGCGACCGCCCGCCTCACCTGCGGGACAGACAGACAGCACCGAGCGTCAGGGACTGGTTCTAGTTCTGTTTCTGGTCCCGGCCCCACCCCAGAGCGCATCAGCTCACCACTGGGTCGTAGAGGATGACGTCGTGGCAGCTGCCGAAGGCGAGGAGGCCGCCGCGGCCCCAAGCCACGGCGCCGCCGCCCGCCCGGTTGGCGCAGCAGGCGATGTGACAGAGCGACACGGGCGCCGCCATCTTGCCCGCCGCCGCCGCGTGCGCGACCCCGCGCGGCTCCCGTGGCAACGACCCCGCGCGGGGCGGGGCCTGAGGGGGCGGAGCGGCGCGGGCCGCGTGTGGGGAGTTTGGCGGCGTTTTGTCTGTCCTGCGCCTTTTGCGGAGACCGCAAGGGTTTCAGAAGTTTAAAACTTTTCTCTTTGCTGGTTCCTGTGAAGAAATGCGTCCTGATGTCCAACCTGAATGTCCCCTGGTGCAGCTTAAGGCTGTGTCCTCTCATCCTGTCGCTGGGTGTGTGGGAGAAGAAAGCAACCCCCACCTGGCCGCGGTCTCTTTTTCAGGGAGTTATAGGGATCGATAAGGGGCCCCCGAGCCTCCTTTTCTACAGGCGAAACAACCCCAGCTCCCTCAGCCGCTCCCCGCAGGATTTACCCTCTGGACACCCTTCACCAAGCGGATTCCACCTGAGCTGAGAGAGGGCTGAATATCGGAGATCGTGTCGCTGATACCCACTCCTAGGCTGCTTCCATCACCCGTGAAGCCACCTCCTGACAAAGAAGCATGCTCAAATTATGTCTCTGATGTCGGGATGTACTTAGTATTACCGTGTATGATGTCCTAAAATTATTGTCATGAAAAGCGTGAGACTTTGCAACTGAGCAATGGCCGGGCTCAGCGGCTTGGTCTGAATATGTTTAAATACCTCTGCTTTTCAGAGAAAAAAAAGATGAGAACAGAGCAATTAGTGAATTCCATCTGTTACCTTTTTATTTTTTCATTCTTTGATGTATTTATTGCCCTTCCTGCACAAGAAAATGAAATCAAATACTGCAGTGGTATTCTAGTTTTACTTGCATGCTCACTGGCCTTGAGAAAAGGGGTCACAATAAGGGGTATTATACTGTATACGTGCACTCAAATTGTATCAGCCACTTGGCTTCAAGGTTCAAGGATTTTGCAAGTTCCCAGCAGCCACAGATGAGTAGGAGCCTCAGCAGGACCTTCAAGACATCCACTCTGCCTCCAAATGCACTGTCCCACACATGGAGAAGGCCGTGGAGCAGAAGCCAGGTTGAAGTAGAAATGAAGAGCTCAGCTATGCAAGCATGGAAAGGGAAAGAAACAGAGATGTGCTTCCTGTCCCCAGATCACACCTAGGATATCCTGAAATAATTGATAAATTCCTGAAAAGCTGGAAAATCTGGGCTGGAGGGAAAAACTGGCTTTATGGGACTGTGCAGGAGGTGGGGGCAGGAAGAGAAAGCAGTGAAAAGCAAGCAGGCATCCAGAGGAAACATTCTGCATAGCACATGGAACCTTTTGGACCCTAAACCTCTCCTGCCAGGCCTTTATCTCCCTGTGTGTTCTTGAATCCTGGCTGTCGGCAGTGCTGTAACCTGACACAAAAACATTGCAGATAGGCACAGTTGTTTTCCAGTGGGTATGAGAGGAAGGAAGCTGTGCCTGATCACACAGAAGATAGAGCCAGAAATGTTAGCTGCTAGGGGAACAAATGACTCCTTGCAGAAAAATGCATGGATCCAGTCATCAAAGCATGCCTTGACTGAGGAGTGCTGTCTTGAGCTGCCAAGGATGGCTGCACAGCAGTCAGGTTGCACAGCAACCCCTTCTCAGCAGGCCTTGCCAGGGCTGGAGTCAGGGCTCCGGCAGAAGGAGGTCGGGCACTGCCAAAAAGCTGGGTGATGTTATAGGAGTTGCGTCTGTTGCTGTGGGAACAAAGCTGGCTCTGTCTGTGATTGTAGGCATAAGTGGAGGCTTTTCCAAGATGGATTGGGTGAGAGACTCTTCTCTGACACAAGAAGTTAACTCAACTGATAGATAACCTGCTGCTTTTGCTGTTCTGTGGACAGTTTTACCGGAGTGCTGCTTGCAGTGGGGAGATTAGGGGTTGTGTCACGCCTGTGGGTGCAAGGGCATTGTGGCCCTGTGCTGCAGGGTTTTGTGGGGCTGGTCCTTGCACACCTCAGGGTGCTTTTCCAGCCAGTTTGAGATACCACATTATGGACGGCAGCTAGTGCCAGCTATTGACAGTGAATGCCTCTTTTCCCCAAAACCGGGTCTGTCACTATCACCCTAACACAGCCTAACACTGAGAGAACTGGGATAAATCAACACAGAATATGGACTTAAAAGTACCATGAGGAATGCTGTAGCAGCACCATGGTGCTATGGCTAAAAATGCACAGGAAGCTGGATTTATGTCAGGACAGATCAGCCCAGATGAGCCTAGTTTCTTACTTGTCCTAAGTACTCTGTCTGACCAAGGCCTCATTCAAGTGAGACTCTGAGCCTTTGGTCAAACCCAAGAAAGTTTTTTTCTGAATTCTGATGTGACAGGATCTTCTCTTGAAACCTGAAATATCTGGAGGATATTGTACGAGAAGTTTAGAATATCGAATTTCTATAGAACGAATATGCCTTTTAGGAACACATACTTTTTAAGGAAGTAATAGTGATGATCAGTGATGTTACAAGGATGGAAAAGGACATACTCTGGACTTGTCGCCAGCTGCCAGTCTTCATTCATAGCTAGTATTCTCATGGAATTAAATCTCTTGTAGAGGCCCAGAGAAGTTGGTGCTTCCTTCCCCTTAAGAGTGGATCATCACATCTGTCCTTGTTTTCCTTCATATTCCCAGAAAATAAATTCCTTATTTTTCAGTAATAAGTGTAAAAATACTCTTCCTCTTTTTTCCCCCTTGGTGTAATTTTTGAGACACAGGAAGAACTCAGTTCATTGGACATCAGAGATGGTTGTTATGGTGCCTAAGCAGACTTCAAAAGTCACTCCATAGTGTTGTTCATATCTCTTATGTGTCCCAGTTTGGTTCTGCCAATGGAGGTACATCAACAAGCTCTGATAAGGGAGATATTACTTGAACAAAAGCTTTCTTGAGCTTGAAATAAGTTTGCCAGTTAGTTAGGCACTGGGAAAATTACCGTTCCAATAGTAATTTAGTAGCAATATAGTAATTTTGTACAGTAATAGTAATTTTGATGGTAAACTCATGTCTACAAGTGAGGTTTTGCAGACAGAGGTGGCTTAGTGCCCTTCATGTGCTCCCTACCCAACTCAGTTATGCCTACAACTTTATAAAAGAGAATGGAAAAAATACAACATTAATCAAAAAGTTATATTTAGTGTTTAATATACTTATGTAACTGTGTCTAAACGTTGAGATGAAAATACAGTAACATTGCAAATATGAAAAATCAAAGTTTAATGCTTTCTTTTATTGGGTGAAATCTTCTTGATGTACAAGAATATGTGTTAATAGACAGGAGTCATTCTACATGACACTATGAAAAGCAGCAGTCATGATAGGTTTACAGTTTAATTATATGTAGTTAAGTTCTATAGAAGAAAGATCAAAAGTTGTTAAATGAGCAAAGCCAGTAGTCAAAGGTTGAGGGCCTTGTTCTTGTAAATCGTTGAACTTAGCCTATCTTTGTGTGTCTTCATCGTATACATGCTCATGAAGTAATCTCTAATGAAATTGCCTCATATACAAGTTACTGTCTGCTATTTTTACTTTAGGTTGTTTGCCTCCAGTAGCAACTTGGATGAGTAGTGCTGGTGAATGGATCAGCTATTCAGTATTTTAATGTCCCCTCATTAGCTATATCATGGCCCTAGGCTTAGTTTGTTGTACAGTACTCTTTTCTGTACAGCACAGAATCATCTTTTTCCATAGCTGTCTTTTTTTTTCTTTTTTTTTTTTCAACTTCTACTGCCACAGCACCTGAGTGTCTCAGGAAAAAACTTCCAAGTTACATTTTTCTTTATAAGATAACTCTTAGGCAGAGGGGTATTATTATATTCATTTCCGGGGGTAAATTTCTGCCTAGATCAGAATTCATAATAAAATCACAGACTCATAGAATGGCTTGAGTTGGAAAGGATCTTAAAAATCTACTTTCAAGTCCCTGCCATGGGCAAGGACACCTTCCATTAGACCAGGTTGCTCAGGGCCCCACCCAACCTGGATTAGAATACTTCCAGGAATGGAGCATCCACAGGTTCTCTGGGCCACCTGTTTTAGTGCCTCAGCACCATCACAGTACAGAATTTCTTCCTAATGCCTAACCTAAACCTGATCTCTTTCACTTTTGAAGCTATGGCCCCTCTTCCTATCACTATGCTCCTTGAGAAATACTCCCTCCCCCATTTTCTGTAATTCCCACCCACTTTAGGTAAAAGAAGGCAGCTCCAAGATGTCCCCAGTGACTTCTCTTCTTTAGGCTGAGCAACCCGAAATCTCTCAAGCACCATAGGTCTTTAAGGGTGAAAAGCCTGTTGTGGAAGACAGAGAATAGCATTCAGGAGAGTGACAAACCATCCACAGCATCCTTTGCCTCCAGCTTGGATTGAGAGCATTCAAAACTTGGAAATCAGGTTCCACCCCTGGGACACTTCTGATGGCTCTGCCAAGGTTTCATCTGAGGGATCAGAGCTAGAGCACTGTGAAAATAAATATTAAACAATAGTGACCAAAACCATAAAGATTAGTTTAAATAACTTCCCAGCTTCACAGAGGATATCCTGTACAACAGCTGGGAACAGCTCCATTGCCTTTGACATCTTGAAAACAGATCCAGCCTCTTCTTTTTTGCTAGCTGTGGGATCTATGTTGGAAGGCATTCCACTGCATGAGGAATACTAATTTGTGGGTTTGCTAGGATTTCCTTCCCTTGAGCATGCTTCTACCAGATTTGATTCCAGAAGGGATGATCAAGGAGAAGTGTCATTCTCAAAGTTACTAATTGAGTCCATTAAAATTCAGCATGAGACTTTTTTAACTGCCACTGGAACAATTCTGGAATTGAGGGTCCTGTTTTCAATAGAAGTGAAGATTTCTACTGTGTCTTGAATATAATGTAAGCCTGGGGTATCCTTTCCAAATACATTTCTCAAGATAAAAAAGCAGATATTGTTACTTGAATAGATTTAATTTCAAATGTTTAGAGTACGTTTTTAGAAACAATTTCTCCTTTAATTCATCTCACTGAAGACTGAAAGTTGAATGATGCTGGTGAAAGAAGTTGAACTGAACAAATCTTAACTATAGCTATTTCCATTTTTCTTGAAGGCTGTATTTTATGTATTCTATGAATAGCTTAAATCCACATTGCCTAAATGGATTTCTGATTTTCTAAAAAAACCAAACAACTAATTATTTAGAAATACAATTCAAAGTTATTTCTCCAAACAATGACTCCAAATTGCTGGCTGAAAGAAATTCTGCATAAAATCTCTCTGATATTCTTTTTTTTAAAGGGAGACCTAACACAAACATGACCTAGAAAATTGCTTGGGAAGAAAAAAAGAGAAAAAGGATGAAACAGCTTGTCACATAATCAAACTGATTATGCATTATGTTTTTGAAACAGAAGCTCTAAAAAGAGACATGATAATGGGCATTCATTCCAGAGGGTGTACGTGTACAAGCACACATGCACACACACACAAAAGAAAAACTACGTGGAAATGCCATCTGGAATAATTAAAGTAATATTTCACACTTAAATTCTGTATTAGCAGCAGTTCTTGTAGGATTTGTATAGGATATTGTTCCACACCATAGAATAATATCTCCCAAACCCAAAAATAAGTTTTGTAATTATCTCCTGATGTATCTTTTTATGCTCATTTAAAAAACCCAAACCTAACATGTTGAGTTAATATCAGTTGGTGGTTTTATTTGTACACACATACATTTATCATGTAGCCACATCCAATTTAGATTTAGAATGGGTTTGATCATGAAGTGGTTTTTTACAAGTTACATAACCTCCAGAAGGATATGCCTGATCCAAAGCCTTCAGTTTTCCAAAGCAGTCAAAGATTCCTGGTATTTGATGAGGCTTTGAATCAGAGGTCTGGGTGCTGGCAACCTTTTTTATCTGTGTAGTGATAACACTACAATTCCCTGCTCTTTGTCACTGTCTCACTCCCAGGAACTTGGTGAGCAAAGGCAGGAAAATTAATAACCTTCTACCCTGCTGGTCTGAAGCTGTCATGGGTTTCAGCTCAGGGGAAGTACAAACAGCATTATAAGTTTGTATGGGGAAATCCCCATTCCCAATGCTAAATTCTCAAGAGCAAATGTCTGCTGACTCTCACAGCTGCAGAGAAAAGAGGGACATGACACAGCATATCCTATGCTCATACAGCAGCCTGCTTGTGTTCTATGAAACTTCCTCTCCTAAGAAAGAGAACGAAAAACTCTCTCACTTCTGTCAAAATTCCTTTTTAAAATGGGAGGGATGTTTCTTATTTTTTTATATTTTTTTCTCTATTGGTGTAGCTTGGTGTACAAAGTTTCTGTAGTAGACAACAACTTCTTTAGAGAATTTGATGAACTGCTTTACCACACATTATGGATGAAGTTATAAGGAAGGCTTGAACCTGTCCCGCCACAGGGGCCACAAAGTGCCCTGTGCTGTTCAAGTTGGAGTTGGCATCACAGGTAATTCTGTTGCTTTTCCTCTGTCACCCCCGTCAGGATACAGCCCAGTCAGATGCTGCAAGCCACAGAAGAGAAATAAAAAATACTTTATTTTGCAAGGGAGAAATGTGCTTTCTGTTTGTTGTGGCTAGGCTTAAATAAGCGCCTCAGAGGAAGACTTCATACTACACTAGCATTAAGAAAATATTATAACAGGAAAGATATTTCCTACGGAGATGTAAGACTGAATAATAGTTGATGGTAAAGAAATTTAGAAGGGAAAAAATATTGAGTGAACATGAGGAAAAAAATAATCCCACTGATAAATCAGTTAAAGCATACCAGGCTAGGAAATTGCAGTTTCATGAACAGGAATTTATGATATTTCTTCAAATCTAAGCTTGTGAGATCTGCTTTGCACCTAAACCTGGAGTTCACCCTCCTTCTTCTGCATAATAATTCTAAAAAACATACTCATTGGACATCGAGCAATTTTTTTGATACTTAAAATTATCTCGCTGGATAAAATAGAAAAAATGAAAATGAGTTTGGATAAAAAAACCACCATGAAATGGCGAGAACCTGAAATATGAAAATATAAAAAGCTGCATCATTTTAACTATTTAGAAAAACACATACAGCATACAGCTCAAGCTGACATTTCCAAGCACATTATTTTTAACTCTCACACGCTTAAGTGTTTTGAGGCAAAGAATTTTGTCTACATTTCCAGTCATAAATTGAACCATTTAAAGAAGTAAAATACTGAAGCAGGGATGTCTAGAGAACAAGGGCAAAAGCAATCTCTGCACCAGTGAGCCTGACAGGACATTCTGCAAATAGCTTTGCGTGAAAGAACCAGGCAGAAGGGGCATCTACCAAAAGCCTGCAGTGCACACTGAAATTCACTCATGAGAATCCAACTTCTGCACACTCAGCAGTTAAAACACTCAGAGAGTAGATCCTGAGCTTTCATGCTGCATTAACTGTCAACAAAACCAAACTTACACAAGGCTCGGTAAACTTCTACCTCATTTTGAGAGTAGGAAAAATTGTCATTTCACCAAGGAATATTCTCAAGGTAAATTGCAACATACCTCATAGTTCCTTCCCCAGTTCTTCCATTTCTTCCATCCAAAAAGTCCATCATCCATGTAATCAGCAACAGTGAAACTTTGCTTTTGCCAGGCTTTCCCTACAGAGAACTAGAGAGCTACATCCTCCTGGTTATGCATACAAATTGTGGGGAAAACAGGTTGGAGAAAGAGATCTGGGAATTTTGATTGATGATTGATTGATTGATTGATTTATTGATGGCAATTTGAATAGGGGTCAGCAATTTGAATATTGCTCAGTGTGCCCTGAGCCAATCCCATCCTGTGGTGCCTCAGGCACAGCATTGCCAGCTGGTTGATGGTGATTATTATCCTGCTCTGCTCTGCACTGGTGCAGCCTTACCTTTAATACTGAGTGCAGTTTTGGGCACTGCAATGTAAGAAGGAAATCAGACTGTGAGAGTGTGTCCAGAGAACCAAGTTGACAAAAGGTCTTGAGGGCAAGACTTCAAGGGGTGGCTGGGGTCACTTGGTTTGTTCAGTTTTGAGAAGAGAAGGCTGATGGATGGCCTCATTAATGTCTACAGCCTTCTCAAGGGCAGCAGTGGAGGAGGAGGTGCTGAGCTTCTCTCTCTGGTGACCACCAACAGGACATGAGGAAATGGAATGGGGAAGTTCAGATTCTTCACTGCAATGGTGATTGGTCACTGCAAACAGGCTTCCAGGGAAGTGGTCACAGCACTAAGCCTGTCAGAATTCAAGGAATATCTGGATGATACCCTTAATTATATGATGTAATTTTAGTAAGTCATGCAAAGAACCTCAATGATCCTTATAGGTCTCTTCCAACCTGGGGTATTCTATGATCCTTTTCCTAGTCTGTCATTACCTTCTAGAAACTTTTTTTTTTTCTCTTTTCATATAATTTTCCCTCTCCTATTCATTTCCATGTTTCCCTAACTTCTGCACTGTTTTACCAAATGCATTGTGTTCAAGGAGCTGGCAATCCTGAACATCCCTGTTCCACTGGACCTTGTACACAGGGCTAGAGCAGCCCATTCATTAGTGTGAGCAGCCCTACATGGAAGCCATCTCACACCAGCCTGAGCTACACTGGTGTCTGTGGGATGGAGATAGCATTCCAACCCACTGGAAGACTGTGTTAGCTGGACAGCCCACTCAGATAATGTGTTACTTACAAAACTGTTGAGAACGGTGACTTTCGTGTGGATCAGGGGGTGGAGCACAGCTCTCCTGCCTGGGAGAGGGCTGCCCATGGAGGAGTGAGTGATTAGCTCAGTGGGTTAAAGCAGGACACTGTTTGATGCCCATATAGGCCATTCACTTTGAAGTTGGACTCAGTCTTTCTGGTCCCTTGTAGCTCAGACTATTCTGTGTGATCACATTTCTGTGTGACCCCTGCCACTGTAAAGCCAAGCAAGTGCAGGTGGGTGCTGGGCTGCGTGCCCAGCAGGGTCCTTGGGTTGTGCCAGGCCGCACAGATCCCCTGCCTCCAGGGTCACCTCACCTGCATCACAGTCACAGAGCTGCCTGCAGGCAGCTCCCACACCATACCAGCAGCTTGCCTCCTACGTGGCCTTGCCAGTATCTAACCATACAGCAAAAAGTTCTGTGAGCATCCTTGGGGAACAGTTTTCTTGTGAGAAAATCATATGCTAGCTCAAAGAATCAAAAGGGGGAGGATGCAAGAATGTCTCTCCATGGACAGGATCTGCTCTGTGCGGAATTCCTTGGGGAAATCCATCTGGCTTCATCAGATGCTGCATGAGCACAAGAGTGCCCAGCATCTGAAGGGATATGAAATGTACTCACTTTATATATATTTCTCTTCTTATTGTACAACACCTGCTATTTTATGAAGTGTTTAATTTTCTTGTTGATACCTTTCTTGTTAATATCCATAACAAGCCCTGATCCATCCCTGTTCCCCTTCACCTCACCCACTCCCCAGAGCAGAACAACCTCCTCTGCCTCTTCACTACTGCAGGGGTAGCCCTGCCCTCTAATCCCACCACCCCTCTGCACTGTCAGCTCACTTCCCTTCTCACAGCCCTGGTAGCTAAGCCATAGAAAGGCTTTGACATATTTATGAAATGGCATAAAGTCCAGAATTGAAAGATTCTGTCACCTACCTTCAGTGTATTTGCACTACATTTATATTTCTCATACTATAACATATTCCCTTAACAAAAAAAAAAAACCAAAACAAAAAAAACTAACAAAGAAACAAACAAAACCCAAAAAACCAAACAAACAAAACCGAAAATAACCCAAAAAAACCCCACCCAAACACAACAACAACAAACAACTCTCGTCCCCACCCCCCCAAAAAAAAGGTGCTATAGAAGTTGAGAGATCTGCACTAAAGAGTTGCATACATGCCTCGTGCAGAAATGCTACCAAGTCGCCCAAAAATATATAGCAAGCAAACAAGATAAGGGGGAGCTGCTGAGATGACTTCTACTTGCATACTTCTCTGCTCTTTGTTTAGCACTTTGTGAGCCTGGCTTTAAATTATTCTGTTTTCAATGGCCTTTTTCTCTTTTTTTTTTCCCTGATTGTCATTAGTCATTACCTGACTTGGAAGTGCTCAGGATCTAGGGAAGCCAAGGCCATTTTGGTTCAGCTGTCAGGTGAGGCTTGTGACAGATGGCAAAACTTTATTCTTAATGAGAACTTTTTCCACAACAAAGGAGTCCTGCCTCCCTAAGCCTGCAGTGAGCCCAAGGTCACTGTGGCAGGACATGCTCAGGTGAATATCAGGGAAAAGCACAAGCCCCGGGGGGGTCTTTAACAGTTTGCAAGTGGTGATGTTACCCTGAGGACTGTTCTACCTTTTGAACACCAGGGATGTCAACAAAAGGATAAACCTTCAGCCTTGGGGAAAACTGAAAAAGGTGCTTTCACATTGGAGCCAGAAAATCAACAAAAAATTGTGTCATTAACTTGGACTTTATTACAGCCTGCAGCCAACTGCATCAAACATTAGTCATCTGTATAGAGTTTTTAGTAGAAGGAATGACTAAGTTATAATAAACACAACATTCTTATTTTATAACAGTACAAAAGTGACTAAAGTGTTAGCAGGTAAGCTCTAGAGCTATAGACCCATCTTCTTATGGTCATATTTGAACTATATAATCTCTAATAATTTTCATATTTTTCCAGAATGTATACCAATGGAATTATTACCACAATCTTTTCCAAATTCCTGATAAAAGGCATCAATGTGAGTAAAAAAATTATGGCATAGTCATGATTAGCTTTTTTTTTTCACAGATTTTCTTGTACTGTATAAAGGATGTCAATGTTCTATAAAATGCTAAGAAAATGTTTTAAACGTGATCTTTTTTTTTTTTTTTTTAATGAGCATTTATTTTCTCCTTAGATCTGTGAAGAGAATATGTTTTCCTTCTTGCTCTTTCCATCACACACAGGAAAATTTTGTTTTCCTTAATTTAATCATAGAATAGCTTGGGCTGGAAGGGACCTTGAAGATCATCTAGTTCCAGCCTCCCTGCCACAGACAAGGATGACTTCCACTACACCAAGTTGCTCAGAGCCCTATCCAGCTTGTCCTTGAACACTCCCAGAGATTCAGAGAACTCCTAGAATAAATCTAATCTCTCCCTAGATGTAAAAAACATTACAGGAGTAGTTCCAGGCTGATATAAATTGTTATACTTCTCTTGGAGAAAATCTTGGATTGTTTGCATCTTCTGAAGGCTTGCTTCTGAACTGTGGTAATGAAAGTGCCATTTTATTCTTTGCTTTAGTAAGTGTTCAATATTCCAGTAAACTATGATATGAATCAATTTATTGTAGCCTCAGTGCATTACAAAAATCCTCTTACGAATGTTGGAAATTTATTCTACTATTCTCAGGGCAGCAGTTGAAAAACAAATTGAATAAATTTTAGGTGGGTGTTCATGAAACAGAAGAAAAAAGAATCAGCAGCCGCTTAGGCAGATTTTTCCCTTTCTGGTTTTCTTTTTTGGGTTCTGTTTTTGTGACATAGAAACAGGATGTACCTTCACATTTTATTATAGATAATTGCGTCCAAATCTTTCCATATATTAAAAATAACTAATTTTCATGCATTTTTGTAAAATACCTGGTGGACTTTTTTTTTTCTATTTTCTGCATCATTATTATTCCACATTTTGTTATATCTATTTGTCCAGAACTATACCTTTTTTCAAAAGTGATCATCAGATACAATTTGACAGTATGTTTGAAGAAGTTCTGATAAACAAAGAATGACTAATATGGGTTTTTCCATTATTTCACATCACTGTTCACTTCCCAGTGAAAGCCTCAGCTTACATTTTTAAGGATGCTATTTGTATGAACAGCTTATTGGTTTGTTCAAGTATTTTCTCATAGAGTTGTTCCTTTTCTTTCCTTTCTTTCCAGGCACTTTAAGTTCTTACAAGCACATTATTACATGAATATTTTAATTTTCAGTACATGGACATCCTTCTGCTTTTAGCCTGTATATATTTTGTCCTTTCAAAACTTTAGAGATTATATTTTGTGTCTAAGAGACTTAAATAGGTTAGCGGTTTATTTTGCTAAGTCATGCGCTTCTTTCTGAGTAACACTGAATTCTAAATAAGATTAGTGGTGAACTGAATATTATACACAGTTATGAAATATATTAACCAAGAGAATTTATTAAGATGGCAATAATTTAGTATTTATATGTATAATAGCCATAAAAAGAGAATCATATTAAAGCCGAAAAATTTTCTTAAGCATTGGAACCTGAGATAATCTGATTTAGGGTTTACATTTTGTGATGGTTCCATTGATTTATGTCTCATTTGACAAGAAGGTACCTGATAAAATAACTTTTGAGTCAAAGGACAGGAAGATTAAAGAGATCTAAAGTTTTCATATCTTTGAGCTCCAAATCCAAGTTAAGCATTGTAAAACAGAGGTGACCTACCATGAAAAGATGCTGAGTCTCAGCTGGTCTGGATGTGAGTTGCTCTCACTTATCCCATTATCCCATTGAAATCCTCATGTCTCGCCTTGTCTCCTCCCTGTTACATGTGACATATCTTCACTGATCACACATTCCTTTAAATTCTCTTGCCAATTGTTTTTGCCCAAACCTTTTTTCTTCTTAAACCATTTCAACAAAACTGTGTGCTTGTAAATGTTTCTAAATTCCATACAGAATTTTGAAAGGCGAGACACTGAGTAAAATTGTGACCACGACCTTTTCTTTGAACCTTCTTCTTTCATAATCCTCACTTTTTTCCTCATGGTGTATTATTTCCCCTGCTATCCTATTTTCAGATTTACATCATTATGCTACTATAAAGAGATTTCACATTTTTCCTTCTTCGCAGATAATAATTTATTCCAGACAATGAAATTTTTTTATCTCTGGCAAATATTAAGACCATGCTTCAATGCATGAAAATTGTTGATGCTCCTGCAAATCTGACTTCAGTTATTTGTAGTTCTGAGTTCTGAGGCTCCAGTTGTCCATATGCCCTTTCTATAGAAATAGGAAGGTAACTCCTTGCTCCCTTCCACCTTCCTCGAGTGCATCAATCCAGCCCTACTATGGAGCCAGGGATATATATGAACCCTGAAGAAGAAAGGTGATATGAAGTCCAGTAGCCAGAATTCAGCTTAAGAAGTCCAGTTTTGCACAGAATTTCTAAGCCAACACTTCTGTCTTGCCAGGTTCACTTTGCACTAGAGAGCTGTTATCCACAGCCAAAGTGAAGAGTGAGTTGGCACATTTTGTTATTTCCTAAATTTCTGCAACAAGTTTTGTCTGAACTTTTTGATCAATCTCCTCAGCCCACAGAGTGAATATAATAACCAGGCAAAACACAATATTCTCAAACAAGGAGGCTTCTTATCTGTCAGAGACATTATTTTCTTCTGTCCTGTTTTCTTTTCCAGCAGCCACATAATGGAACTGTCATCTTTTATCATGAGATGTTGTGATATTCCTCTGCTGCTTTCCTAAGCAGCAGAGTTCCTTCAAGGCAACTACAGTTATGTTTTCAATTAAATTACAATGTCATACATTTGTTTCCATTTCCATCTCATTGACAAACAATGAAGGTAAAGAATATATATTGTATTTTCATCCAGTTTGTTCAGGAATTTGAGAACCTCTCATAGGTTGGCTGGGCCACTGTATCACAGTGCTTATGTAGCTTCTCACACTTACCACAAATTTGCACATCTAGCTCTCAAAAGCATATCCATCTTTTCAATGCCATTTTATTTCAAGTAGTCACTGATTTAACTCTGTATCATTTAGCTAATCCCTTTGACCTCAGCGTTCTCCTCCACTTCTGAGTACTGTGATCATTTGCATCCACTCATGCAAATGCCGTCCTACACAAAGGCAAGTCAGAGGTGTGATACTGATCTTCACTATCTGGAAACCTATTGCTTTGATAGAGAGGTATTTTGGTCCCATTCATGAGTTTAGCAAATATTTTTACATATAATGTTTGTATCTTTAATAAAAAGAATTGTTCTTACATGAATCATTTTGGTGGCTCTGAAGAACTGCAGGTTTTATTTTATTTTTGATTGAGTACAGTTTGGTTTAAAATAAACTTGGTTTGTTTTGCTGAGCATCGTTTATAAAGGCCTGGAAGGAGGTATTGAAGATGACTGGATGTGATGTGCTCTGAGCCCTTCATCTGCTGATGTGACCCTGTATAAGCTGCACTACAATACACAGGGTTTTTGGTGGACACTAGGATAGCCTCCAGCAGGGCTTTTAGCACACTCCACTGAGGTTATAACTTTGCAAATGACAAAACCCAAATTATTTCATCTCCAAACTAGAAGCTAAGTCCTTTTGCTGTCTTTGAATGTAAGGCTGCCAGGAATCCCAGGGACAATTTATATAAAAGCAAATCACCCAACACTGTATGAGACATTCTGGAAAATTCTCCCAGAGCTGCTTGTGTACCACCACACAGCCTGTCCTCAGCCCACCACTGGCAGGCTGGCCAAAGCCCTATATGGCTAGCTTTCTTAAAACTTGGCATCTTCTCATTTCTTCCCCTTGTTGAAAAGAGCTTCTACCTGTAGGTTGCTTTTTACTGCATTATGAAGGTACACATACTCTCTGCTAATAAAGTATTATGATAGCCTTGCTGATCTTTGCCCCCCTCCTTGATTTTCTTCTTTCTTGTTCAGCTGAGGCTGATTTTAAAATCTTTTCAAGAAACTTTAATGAGAAAGAATTTTTGCATGGATCATCCTCCCTCCCACTTACAGCAGTTGTGGCTTTCTACCCTTATTTGAGGCAACAATATTTCTAAAGAAACATTTCTTATGTGGAAAATTACTCTTGGAAAAAGTTTTCTTCTCCTATTACCATTTCACAGTTTATCAGGTAGGAATGAGCTAAAATGTTTTCAAGCTGTAAACCACATATAATAATCCTATTTTGAAGTCCAGCAGCAGACATAGGAGGGATTAGATTACTCAGAGGAACAAAAAAGGTTAGGTGAGTATCTGCAAACATTTTCTTGGTCAGACTGAAAAATATTGAACAGAGTTTTTCCTAGGAGAAAAAAAAATTTGAGTATCTTGGAACATTGAAAACAAGTTTAGATTCAATAGCTTGTAGAAGAAGAATGTTGTACTAAAGCAGATAATAAGCAAAAGGGCTTGAGAGTTCTTGCTGTTTCTTCTCTATGGAAGGGAAATTAGGTATGTGCACAATTACAAAGCAAGTGGCATGCATGATGATGTTTTCCTCAGTCACATTTGTTTTTCTGTTCTTCTAATTTGGCTTTAATTAACACTAACACAAATAGAGTTTTTTCCTGAATAAAATCACAGATATGTACTGTGGTTAAGGTTTTAAATCACGCCTGTGGTGCACTTAATTTCTATTGGTATTAGAGAGAATAACACTTTTTTTTTTTTTTGTGCAGCTGGAGTAAATTGTACCCAAGTATAACACTGATAGTTATGCTTTGTTGTGTGTGTGAAATTTAGCAACGGGAATTCACAACCCAAATGAGCGCTCCCACATGAAAGATAGTATTAAACAAATCTATCTCTAAGTCCTGACCTTCCTACCCATAATTCCTGTCAGGAGACTTTGAAGTCTGATACTAAAAAGACTGTGGATCTTGGAAACTGAAAACAGCATTTCACAGGTATTAGCATGATAATTAGGAGTCTGTTTAACACATGATTTTAATTTGAAAGTAAGTAATCAGAGTTTAGATGACACTTCGCTTAATTATATTGAGTGTTTGACATGGAAGTAAATTAATAGCAAATTTATTTCCACCATCTGCTACTATTAACACTGGGAAAACCAGTAGAACTCCAACTGTCATATCTGTGCTTTATACATATATTTAAAAAATATTATTATCAAAAAAAGATGTTGCATCTTTGTGAGAAACAACACAGCGCACTCAGTGGAATAATAAAGCAGCAGTCCCCTAGAGAGCAGAAGACAGTGTGAGATGTGGTTGGGATTGAGCCTGTAGCACCACCACTGCCCACTGCACAAGGCAAATGCATTTCCTGAAATGTTACACGTTCCAGACTGTGTCCTGGAGTAGTTTAACTAGATAAGAAAGGGAAACAATCCCACTAAAAACACTCAACCGTTTGCAACATGTAGAGCATTGGAAAGAGAGTACACATTTTCAGATTTGTCATTATTCCTTATAGTTAATCAAGGCTCCAAACGCCCCAGCCTGAGAAAAATGTCAAGTGTTATCATCCCTCAGTTTTACAGCCAGGTTGTTAGAGAGAATATTTTTCTTTAGAAGCGTTCTGCCTTTGGCATTGTTATGAGGATTTTTTAATCTCACAATACGAATTATATCACAATTTAAATGTAGGAACAATTATCATTCGAATATTTTTGTCTTGAGGTATACCTAATTGGAAATTGCTTCCTCTCCTGAAGAGCCCAGCTTTCTATACAAGGTATACAATTCATATCAAATAAAAAAGACTACAGTGAGAATGAATTAGGCTAAAACAGTGAAGGTATTTTGAAACGTGAATGTTTACTTGCTTTTACAACACAATTTGAGAAAGCTGGACAAAGTCTGGAATATTTCAAAGGGAAACACCATCCCCTATCTAAAGCGGTTGTTGCTATGGGTTATCTTCCACCGTGGGTATATTTCATTTAAAACCTAGAAGAATACAGCATCCAGCCAAAATACACTATTAGTGTGATCTGGTTACAGCTGGGACAGGTTGTGGTCAATTTGTTGAGGAGTGGCAATTTTAAAATATTCACATCCATAATACAGAGGTCCATGACAAAGGTGGGTCAAGTGTGGTACTGCTTCACAGTAGCTTAGGGGTAAAATGGAATTGCCATGTTATATCTCTTGAGATTAAGGTACTCCAAGAACACTTCTTCAAATTATATGAACACTCCAGAAAGAGAGCTCTCTTGTCTCATTGTGCTAAACAGCAGCATAACGACTGTGCTTGTGCTGTCTTCTTTACACTGCCTTTGGCTACTCTAATTCAGACTATTTTAGAGATCAGATTAGCTAAATGAAACTATCTCAGAGAACCTGGAAAAGAATCCATCCTCAGAAAACTGAAAAAACCTGAGCCACGACCCTGAGAAGAGCCAGGTTGCACAGACACAGAGCTCAGAGTCCTGCAGCCAGCAGTCAGCAAGGCACTTACTACCAACAACTTCTAGTGCTTTGCAGGATGCTTGCAGAACAGATTTGAACAACTTCTTGTTGCTCTTGTTGCTCTTGTTTCATGCTACCTGAATCTTCTCTCCAAAATTCCTGTCACAGAAATGATGAATGTTAAAGGTTGTGATTATCTAGGATCTCAAATGTGCATTTGTTTCAGTCCCTAGGAGAAGAAAAAAAAAAAAGAAATTAAAATGTTTTAAACCAAGGAATCCCATGTTACCAGTTCCTGAAAGTGAAAGCAAGGCAATTTTCCCAACAACTTCTGGGACTCCTGAAGCCGTACAAAGACATCAGCTTTATGAAAACATCAATAAGAATTGAGAATCTCCTTGCAAGGAGCATTTCTCAGCAACCAGCCAAATGCTGTTTGGTTTACCCTGTTTTTTTCTCTCACCAGTAGCAATCAGAGCACTTCCCCTCCCATCAAGAGTGGGGCAAGTTTCCCTCTTCAGCTGCAGGTTTCCTGCCAGGGAACTCTCTGACCATCAGCCACCTCAGGGACACTGGCTGTTCTGGCCATGCTGTGAACAGGCTGGACATTACAGGGAAGAGCAGAGGCAGGATTTCCTTTAAACATGTATCTGGGCTTTTTACTCACAGTGACAGTCTTTAAACATATTGATAAAGAATATAATTTTTCAAGCTGCTATGCACTCTCCTTAGAGAGAATATTTTCCAAAGCATATTGCATCTTGTTTATTATGAAATTTAATCTAGTGTATGAGTATAGATATTTAACATATACACCTCATATACATATATACCTCATATACATCCTCAGAAGAGGATGCTGAAAGCCTTTGATTTATGCTTCAGTGGCAATTTGAGCTACATGGATTGTAGGTTTGTGAAGACAAAAATATCAACATTACAAATTACTTTATATTAGCTAACACTTTGCCAAATAAATTAATTTAGGCCATGTAACTCTGATGACAAAATTGAGTCTATTCCTTTATAGGAAATATCCTTAACATCCAATTTCATTTTCAGACAGTGTTCAGAGAGCTCCTGAGAATGGCTATGAAATCAGACCAGTTTATCAACTATCACTTTCACAAAAGGGCTGTTTTAAATCCATTTTCCCTTGAAGGTATCTCAGCTCTTCTCAGCGAGAGAAAAGTTTGAATGGGGAAACTGGAAATAATTTCTCTTTGTCTCTCTTTCCATCTTTTTTTAAAAATATTTAAATAAATGTATAGTGATTGTGCTTAAATAGAAAAGATCAAATACTATTCATGAGCTAATTTTTACTCTCATGAACATCCCACACACAATTTTCCAACAAGCTAAAATACCCCAGGTTTTAAATCTATAATGATTTTTTCTCTGAGCCTTACTTAGTAGTTCCTTGAAGAGGAAGAACATCATATTAGGTAACACATTCTGTAGTTTTCATATACACTTTCACACAGCATGTCAGAAAGGAGATTTAGGTGCAGGACACTTGGTTAAAAATTCAAGCAATAGGCCTTCTCAAACAGTCCCCAGGTTTACACTTGCCATGGAGTATTAGCAGAAGGAACCCAGAACCCTTTTTTTAAATTTTTGTTCTATGACTCTTTGTGACACCAGATGTAGATGTGTTTTTATTAGGTCTTCCACAGGTCACCCAGTGTTTCCCATCCTAGTGGTGACTTGCTTTGTTAAACTCTGAAACCAGAGAAGCAAGACACGGATTTGTAATAATTAAAATTTTAACTGGACAAGTATGTGAGGAGAAGTGAATCATATTATCATAGCCAAAATAAAGACAAACCCCTCTTTTAACAGAAGAAATAGATTTTCTATGCTGGATTTCCATGAGAAGACTGGAGTGTTTCTACCCCAAAGAGATCAATAGCTGCTGTACAGCTGTACAGTACAGCTGCAGAGTCAGTGTGACATCCTAGGGTGGGCTATGGGCTTTCCCTCTGACACAGATATTGTGTGTGATAAAAAGTTAAGAGATGAAATTTCGAGGCTTAGAGTTTTACCATACTGGTTTGATGTGAAACTCTAGGGGGAAAATATTTGCAAATGATGTTAGAAGTAGGCAGAAATTATTAACCACTCCAGCACATCTATTTGCATCTTTGAGAAGAGCTGTCTTTCTTACTTCATTAAATATGTAATAAAAAAAAAAAGGCATAAAAAAAATAAGATGTTTCTAGCCTTTTTTACAAAGTGACCTGAACCACAATAATATCAGAATTTTAATGACTGGCTGCTCTTACCTCTGTAGCTAACAAAGAAAGTCAAGGAAAAAGAGTATCTTCTTACTCTCATGGGTCTATCTGTACTGAGAATTTAGATTATCATACTTACTGGAGCACAGGACAGACTTACCTTCTCTTTACGAGACAATAAGAGAAAGATGCACCTGAATTTGAGGTAAGCCTGCACAATCTTGTTAATTCAATGATCATATTAAGAGGCACAAATTAATTTCTTTGGTGGTGATGCTGTGAATAAAATATCAGTCTGTTAGACTTGAGATATACCTATATTTTATGTATAATGCTGTTGTTTAGGTATTTATGAAAAGTTATGGGCCTTGACACTCAGGATGGGCCATCAAGGGCAAACTTGGCATTTTACTTACAGATTCTCACATCTCATTGTAATGCTGTGACATTCAAATGCAAATCCATGAGGGAATATAGCCTCTCAAACACAAAATGTGTTGCTGAAGTGATTTTTAATGCGTAAGAACAACTGCAATGGCCCAGATTCCCAGGGCATATTTTTCTAGTGGTCATATTTGTATGAATCCCAAACTGGAAGCAGAGCTGTTTCTATTAACAGGCAGTCCTGTGAACACCAGATCTCAGGAGTCCTGCTTGCTTTCAGAGGGATCTCCCTGCCGAGATGCAATCAACAGAAACACACTCTGATGGAAGACTGGGCTCCCTGGCATCTAATAAGGTATGAATTCCAGATGAAGCTTTCCTAAAGTTGTATCTCTCTCCTTTCTCACCTGCTTTCTTCAAATGTACTGTAAACTTGCATCTTTGAAACATATTTTTTTGTTTAATGTGCTTGAAATACAGGGACAGACACAGCATCCTTGGCTGTGACTTGTATTCATAGGTCATAGGGGGAAAATGAAATATGTACACAAAAAGCAGTATCACACACTCTGTATTCATTCACTGGAGGCAGTGTAGAGTGACATGGGCTTTCCTGTCAAACGTGAGCATAGGAGTTAGCTCTTAGGGCCAAGATGTCAATGTATTGAAATGTTCACTGACTTCACAGTAGATGTGGTGTTTTATACAAGTCAGAGACTTCAACTCCTGTATTTACAAAGTGCAAACTCATTTAACTCAGTTGATCTGAGAAACACTCCTGATTAAAAAGACTTTATTAGGGATAGCTGTTCATTATGCATACCCACAGCTTCCCAAAGAAACTCATTCTCAGTATCCTGCTGTGACAGAGATTAGTCATTATGCAGTAAAGCTGTACTGCTGGGACCACATTTGCATTATTAAATGAATTAGAGTATTACTTACAAAAAAAGCAGTCCCATAGCAGTGATCACCACCCCCAGACCTAGGCAAATGTGGCCAGCAAATGTTACAGGACACGTCTCACCATTTGGGAAGAGGATTGCATCCTCAGTCATCTGTCACAGAGAACCAGACTTTCACTGGCATCTATAAAATACAATAAAAGAGAAGCCTCATAGAAACTTCATAGTAACCTACTACCAAAAGCAAAGCAGAGTAGATACTGCCTATAAAATACTACAATAGTGGGTTGTGTTTTCTCCCACACTGCACAAAGCCTGCAGCACCACTGAAACACATCAACATCCAAACTTTACATGGATCTTTCTTCCAGGGCGCTGCCTGACCCACTGCTGCCCCTGGCCACTTCAGCACAGAAATGGGAACTGCTCAGCCAGCCAGGAGCAGCTAGCAGTTGAGGGGCAGGCAGGAAAAACTTTTAACTGACCATTTTCCAGGCATCCCCTCTTTTTAAGTTCCCTTCTCAGAGCAAGTTTAAGTAGGTGTGTGGAAAGCATCTTTTTTAGTTTGAACTAAAGTGAACTAGAAGGACTCACGCAGTCCACCTTTGTTTTGGTAGAACACAAAAATGGGCTGAGGGCATTTCACTTTCTTGAATGGCCTCCTGATCATCCTAGGACTCTTAGGCTTTTCCAGCCCTTTCCAAGGCAATTTTAACTACAACTTTAATAATGTAATATGTTTCACTTTGAACCTTTGTGAATTAGGAAACTTCATGTGTGGTGCAATTAAAAATAAATACTTATTTCTGTGCAGCTGTAGATTGCTAACTTTTAGCCTCTATTTCTCCTGACTTATTCAAGCCATACACCATGCAGAACATGGGCCATGACCACCTTTAGAAATGGGGCTGCTCTTGTCTCTGCTCTGAACCACATCCTCAAGGAGCTAAGCCAGAGCACGCCACAGTCCAGGGCTGGTAATAATGGCTGGATAGTAAATGAGGGTATATGCTTTTATTCAGGTAAAGGCCCAGCAGTTCAGACATCATGTGCCACAATTCAGGCACAGCCTGGAAAATCATGTGAGGAAAACCAGGAAGGAAAACTGAGCTGCCAGCACGTCCTGGCCATCCAAAGAAATGAGAAATGGATGGTGGCCAAATGCAATGAGCTGGTGCACTTTAGAGACAAATACCAAATTCAGTAACATTTTGGAAAAAATGCCAAAATCATGCACTCTGGAAGGACACAGTTCCTGTCTGAAATGAAGGCAGCTTTTTACCCTCTGTAATAGCTATCACTGCAGGCTGTGAGCAAGCTGGTGACTTGAACTCAGTTCATATTTTCAAAGTTATCACCACAATCATAATTCCACAGATCCAAACACAACAAATATAGATCCTAGCTGCTACATACTCTTTGAAAAGCAAATCCAAAAGGAAGTTACAAGTCTAGAAGAAAAACTCACTAGCTTAAACATTTTATTAAATCTGTGCTCAAAAGCTTGGACTTTGGAGGCTTTAGGGTATTGCAAATTTATTGTAGGACCTCAAGGGTCCAGTCAGGCCAAATAGCCTGAACTGATCCATCAGCCCAGGGCTGCTAAAAGAAGTAGTTCTTGTCCCTCTCTTCCTTTTTGTCACCAGTATCCTCCTTCTTACTCTTATTGCACTGATCCCCAGCTAACTAACCTGGGCTAACCTGATGCTATCTAACCTTTCAAGGAGGCAGCTGAGCTTGTGAAAGTGGTAGAAATTAAGATTTAAAAAAAAAAAGGCTAGAGAATTATTTTTTAGACATAGCAAGCTGTGAAGTCAGCTCAGCCATCTCATCTGATTGTACCTTCTGACCTGCTGAGTATAAAATAAGCCAACACTGTCTGCTCTTGAAAAAAATCTGCTGAGTTTTTCAAATACCAACATATGGCCTTTATTAATCTCGCAAAATTGTATGAAGGTGCAAGACAATAGAGTCTGACTCAAAATCTGTAGAGTTCCCTTGTGCTAATTAGAAGTGGCCTTTCCTTGTACCAGTTCCAAGATGTTGCCTGAAATTTCAAGTATTTCTGAAGACAGCTGCAATTTCTTACTTGAAAGGAAGGACCAATGGTTTAATATTTAACCTGTCACTGTTGTCAGCTATTTAACCTTGTCCAGAAGTGAATGGGTAATTCCCCTTTGCTAACAAAAGTGTAAAACATATCTTAGAATGACCTTGTGCCAAGTTTATGGTGAAAAGTCACACTTCAGTAAAGCCACACAGTGAGTAACAGTGTTGACCTTTTGTTCTTGGCCATCCGAGGACGTTAAAATCTGACTGAAACCTGATTACACCATCTTAGACTCAAAGTGCTTAAATAAAACAAGGGGCAGTGGTAGGGAGGATCAGCCAGGGTGAGGCAGAATGAACTGAGCCCTGCTCCAGGCAGCCCTGAGGAAGAGCTGTACTAATTTTACCTCACTGATTCTTGGCTGGTTTTAAAATTTTTGTTATTAGAATAGACTTCTTTATTTGGACAAAAGCTGACTAAGAAGGGGGGATTTATTCACATTAACAGCCAGTCAGTATTAATGACTCATTAGCATATGATCAGAGAGGGTTTGTAACCCTGCAGGCCTGTGAGTGGGACTGAGAGAATCAACAGAAGGAGAAGAAACAATGATGAGTTTGCATTTGAAAGTTTGTTTTAGGAAAATAATACAGATAAGAGGGTTATCAGTTATTAGGAAACTAGACTGGCTAGTGGATATTCCTATTCAAGGAATGAGCATATTAAGATTTCTCCAACTAGTAGTGTTGTGTAGTGTCTGTGTAGTCATATGAAACTTACACTAAGCTGCCAGAAAAAGGCAAAGGACCTTACTCATGATCCATTGAGTCTAGGGCTCTTGATGGCTCGGAGATATCAGCCTAGTTACTCACATATCTGAGAGAAACTAAGAAGATTTTGTAAAATGAAGCTCATCAAGCTCCGTTCACATCCCTGAAGGGTGAAACATGTCTTTTAATTTTGCTTTGTCAGGGTGGGACCTACCTGATGTAGCCCTGTGAAAGCTAAAAGGGGAAATTTGGATATTAGCCCACTGCTCTGCTACAATCTCTTGGTACTCTTTAGCACAATTAAGCTCATCTGGAGAAGATGAAATCCCACTCCTTATGAGTCTTAGTTATAAAGCTTTTCTGATTTCCACTCAATGCCAGCCAACCTTGATTCTCTAAAGAAAAAGCTGTGCAGCTCTCTACAGAGAAAATCCCAGTGCCTTCTGACTCAGCCATCATGAAAAAAAAAACCAGCAAAATATTTGCTTTGATGTAAAATTGTTCCAGAATGCACATAAAGAGGAAGGGTTTGAAATTTTGGTGCAGAAATTGTCCTTTGGGTGCAGTTTGCTGTCTCTGCCATAATCATGTTTTGAAATGCTTGATTTCATTTGTACTTCTGTCCAAATGAGCTCTTATCCTCTTCTCCTGTAAGCAAGCGGATCTCGCATCTGCTGCCACAAGAGTGAGTGGCTTCTCATTTTCAAAAAGAGAGAACGTGTGTGTCACCCTGCACGTCACCATAGCAGTATCTTCAAAAGTTTCCAACAGCCAGGAGCAGGATTACAGTGCAAGTTCCATCTCCTCCTCCTTGTCACTCACCCAGGGGAAGGATTGCTACAGAAAACAACGTCCCACCCAGCATTGTGGGATGGAAGTCTTGGCTCTTTTGCCATGGGCAGCATGAGCTCTCCTGAGCAATAGTCCCAGCCCTGCATTCAGCATTGCCTTTGCAGGCAGCCTGGCTGCCTCCCACCCCTGAGAGAGAGCTGTGGTGCCTCTGCCCACGCAGGCACAGCGGGATGGACTGGAAATCAGCGGTCACGGTCCATTCCACAGGCACGCTCAATAAACAGAAAATAATGGCTGGGAGTTTTCATCTGTGCATGGGAGATTCAGTGTGGCCCGCTTTGTTTTCAGAGTGCTGGGAGAAATCTGTTTTGATTGCTCAGACTTCAGAGCAGCTGCTGTAAGCATGACGTGTTTGAATGTTTCTTCTGGGCAAATGCTGGCGACAATGCAGCTCACAAATTCTGCTAAAACAGATTATCCTCCATCTTCCTGCTCACCCTTTTTAGGGCTAACTGACAAGTCATTAATCCTCGAAAATTTAAGACAGCTATGGGCCTCTTTAATTTGCACCTAGCTTCCTCTAATCTAAACTGATTTTTCCAGAAGCCAAAAATAACTGCTGCACATATCCAGCTGTTCTTTTATTCTTCTAGGGGTGGCCTAAATACTAGTGGGAGCAACAGCATGATTTTCTGTTAAATACCTGTGTCCCACCCCATTCTTGCCCCACTGATATGATTTTCTTAGGGCCCATGACTGGCTTTGAAGCTCCATGTGGCAGTGAAAAAGCAAAACTGAATCACAGCATAAAGGGGAAGTCAAAACCTAAAGAACACTAGATTGACACTGAACTCAGCTATTTACTTAAAACTTTGCCAAGAAGGGAAATGCAAAGCTGTTAATGATGATAACGTTGCAACCCAGAAGGTAGGATTTTATCCCATTTCTGGAAGGTCAGCTGTGTTCTAGTTTCCAAGTGAAGACAATGTTTCACAGCAAAGATGAGCAGGTGCAAATATACACCAGCAGTGACCCATTTTATAAAACAAAATTTTAATTTGCAGGTCTTTTACAAGTGCCCATCATGCAGTTTGAAAGCATGTGCCTGTAGACATCATGACTTAATTACAGCCTCATTAAAGACAAAATCAAGCAGCTTTGGTCTTTTGGCCACCTCAAGGCTGTAGAACTGTCATCCCAGTTTGCTGTGTCCAAAATCCCCTTTCGATTTTCAAAACCTATTATGCAAATGCAGAAAGCATGCTAACTAGAACAATGAGCTCTGAACATAGGACTTTGCCACCCAAAAGACATTTCCCTGTGACCTCTAAAAAACAAAAAGTCTCCTCAGTTCTTTTCTGCCAAGGCAATGTCTGCATTAACAAGCTGTGCAATACCAGTGGAGTGAATCCAACTTTGCAGCCCCCACAATCTGAGGCTGTGGTGATGATCCAGTGTTGACATTCAGTGCTTCAGCTTTTCTCTGATCTCCTGGTCTGATAGCCCAGTAGTGGCTGGCACACACAGAGTGTAGTCCTGAAGCATACTGTCTGATGGAACCAAATGTTTGGTGCACTTCCATGCTAAAGGAAGGGCTTTTCTAGGGGCCTTAGGAAGACCTCATCCACCCAAGTCAAAGACCTCTCTGTGATGCAAATAAAAACATGGTAAGAGAACATAATCATGAGAATCACTTAAAAAGCATAATTTTGATCTGAACTACATCATTAATGACAACACATTCTGACTGAGCCAGCATCTGCCTGGGCTTAGGCCAGGTAGGTTTTAAGGAAAATGTCAAAAGAGGGGCAGCTTCTGATGTGCTCAAGTCTGCCAAGGCTGATGAGACCCCACAAGGGTCAGCACTCCCTCCTGGCAGAAGAACGTTTTTCACCATGGGTGCACTCCATCCTTAATTATAAGGGACATAGTTTTTTTCATACACTTTTCCAAAGGATATGGGGAAGGTTGAACCATTCAGTCAAATGCTACAACCTAAGTTTTGCCAGGGAACACTAACAGTCCAATCATTGACTAAAACCTTTTTTCAGGCTGTAGTTCAGCCTGAGGAAATGAAATCTTAAAAAAATATATCTAAACACAAAGCCTAAGAAAAGTATGATTCTCTGTTATTTTGTGGCTATCCTGGATTATGAGCTTGAAATTTAAAGTCGTGGGTGTGGAATTGTATTTGAGCCATTAGCTATTGAAGTGTGATGTTTATGCATTTGTAACCCTGTCAGAGAAATGGCATGCAAAAAAAGGAACCTTTCAAAGGCTTCAGGCTTCATGTAGGGCTATATGAACAGAAAATACTTGGTATTGTTTGAAGTCTAGCATGTTTTATTGCACATGTTTAGTGAGTACTGTGGGATGGGCAGAAACATGAAACAAACAAGCCCATATGGATTCCATAATTTATTTCTCTCTTTTTTTTTTTTTTAAAGTAGAAGATTTGCTAGTGCTTTATAGGAGTTTCATAACAAGCTGAGCATCCTATAAATAAAAGAGACCTTCAGCAACTGGGGGTTTTACTGTGTCACTGATGTTTTAATCCTCACAGACTACCACACTGAACAAATAAAAGTTACAGCCTTTTGAGGGAACTGGAAGCAAGCTGAGACCCTTCTGATATTAGGAGAAAGACCATGTCAGCATTCCAGAGACCAGACATCCTCTAAAAACAAACTGACATGGACATTTCTTCTGTCTTCTGAAGACTAGAAACAGTTGAAAGAAGTATGATGAGTGCTCACTCCTAGAGAGACTTCCAAGTAATTGAATTGAATCCTGAACACCAAATTTCATATGTTCCTTCATAAGGAGAAAATTTCAGCTTCTCTCTAAGTGTAAGATGTTACCTTATGCATCTTCCAGAAAAGCTCTAGCTGACTCCCAAGATCTCTAGCTAGAGCTGCTTTCTATAAAGACTATGCTATCCTACCTGTTTAAAGTGTTATATACAGTCAAACATGACACCTGTCTCTGCACAGGCATTGAAGATGTAATTGATTGTGAGTTAGGGTTTGCTATGGCCCTAGTGAATTACTTATTTATTGAATTATCTACCTATATACATGATGGCCATGACTTTAAAGATTACTAAAATAACTCATCTGCAAAACAAGAAGTACCCTTCACTGTAGAAGAATTCTGCAGGTACCAAAAAAGGTAAGAGCTTTCCAGTTTTTGATGAGGGATTGTCAGACATGGGATAGAATATTAAAAAGAAAACAAAAACAAATTGCAAAATTTCTGCTAACAGCTTATTTTGTCAGTAAGAAAAAGGCTGAAGTGAATGTACCACAAGCAATAAAAAGTGTGCCAAGAAAACAAATAATGATTGTGGCAGTAGATTATTTAAGATGAAGTGGGTGACTCATTCTCTAATAACTTGAAAGAGTAAAAAGTTTAAAGAAGATTAAAAATTATAATAGCTCCTTCTTTTGAAGGGGGAAATAAAAGACAAAAAGAAAAGAACATATTTTTCTCAGCAGCCTCTGATACTTTTGATAACTGGAATTAAATAGGTACCAAGGTATTGTTAATATCAGTTTACAAGGGGGATATTCTACTAGGAATAAAAGAACATATGCTTCTATCTAACTGTTGAGATCATATGCTACATATAACAACATGCATAACACAACTCTTGATTTTAAAGGTATGTAACAAAACTTTCTTGTCACTATCATTTATGCCAAGCAAAAGGCTAGGAATTTCAGGATATGCTTAATTTTGTCAGCAAACTCTACAAGTATTCTGATACATGTTATCACTAAAAGGCACTTAAAAGCTTTCCAGCTTCTCTAAGTCACCCCTGTATGTTAGGTAAAGATTTATCAAATGCAGTCTTTAAATTGGTTCAAGATGGCAAAGATGAGGATGATGGCAAACCACTTTTGGTAACTGAAATGCTGCTTATACTCTTTTATAGTGAGCTAAAAGTCTTGGAGCAGTTTAATTTAATATGCCGAGGTTTCTGAAATTATGTGTTCTCTGCCGAGTAATGACAAAGAATTGATGACAAATTCTTTTGTCACAGCAGTAACTTTTATCTAAGAAACACATCAAAACAAAACACAAGGTGAGAGAGAAGAGAGAAATTCAGTAGCATACCTCAGCTCTCAGAAACCTGACTTTACAGTTTTGTATAAGTGAACAAATTTTCAGTCACCTCCTATAGAAAAATATCACTTTTCAACATAAGTAGGACTGAAGAGATAAATAATGTTTAATAATAATATGTATAAAGAATAATATGTGTTGAGAGATTCAGTAGAGAATTATTTAATTGAGGAAAATGCGAAAGTACACCTAAAGCTTACAGAGTTCCTCCTTAAAACACTACCTGGTATTTTTACATTATCCTTTTTCCTTCCATCTCAAGGTGATCACATAATTTCAGTTGCTCTTGTTAAGTCCGGAATTCTTAACTCTTTTTCCTGACAGTTCTAACTCCACCATTAAATACAGAATCATCAAAGTTAGAAGAGACCTTCAAAATCATCCTACCATGAACCCAGTTCCAGCATAATCATGCCTAAACCATAGCCTCAAGTGCCACATCCAGATGGCTCTTGAACAGTTCCAGAAAAAGTAACTCCACCACCATCCTGGGTGACTTATTCCAATACCTAACTAGTCTTTCTGTGAAAAATTATTATATTAAATAAATATATTAATATATTAGTTTTCTAATATCCAATCTAAACCTTCCCTGGTGCAATTTAAGGTCTTTCCTCAAATACCCACGAGTTACTGTTACATTCCTATTAAATATAGTACTCTGGACTTTGAAGAGATTAGAGGTCGCACACAGAATGGATATAGGGATCCATCAGTGAGCATCTCCCTGAAGTCTTCCTCAGTAGCATCACCTACCAAGGGCTCTTCAAAAAGTTCAGTGACTATTTCTTGCATGACTTTTCCATAGAAAATGTGTTGTTTTTTCTCAACCCTGAGCAACCCCATCCCAGATCCATAAAATTATGCTTGTCATAAGAAACTGTTCTCAAACACCAGAAAACTAAAACATGCATAGCCAAGGAAAAGAGCATAAGATAGCTATAAAAAATAATTCTGCAGCTGTTGGTGTCAGTTCCCATCTCTCTACCATTCCCCCTGCTTCACAACAGCTGCTGCATAGACCTTGTGGGCGATTTCCAAAATCTTTAACAGAAGCTGTTTTGCCCTATGAGAAAATCACAATTTCATTCCTGATTCCAGTTTTAGAAGAAAACAGCACCATGTTTCTGGGGAATTTAACCCACAGCCACCTAAATCCTCAGAAAGCTTTCTAAAATCACTTGAAGTTTGCCATGGAGGAGGCTGTGTGTTAAGTTCAGTGCAAATGCAGCAGTGTAACACAGAGCATTGAGGACACAAAGTATAGTGCAGCTAAAACTGCTCAGTTGCATAAATATTGCATTTCCTATACTCTCATGGATGGGAGCCCTTCAAACTACTCAAGTTGGAGGCAAAGTCTGAATACAGGTCAGCAGCGATGAACACGGAGCAGAGGACCACTGGAATTCTCTTAACTGAGCCCTTCCTGTGGGCATCCCAGTTAATGTGCCTCGGGTTTAACAGGATGGGACAAGAGCAATAGCATTCTCTCTAGCGATGAGTGATGTCACACTTATTTTTCCTGGTACTTTGAATAGTTCTGTCATCCATTTAACTCTCAGCAGTATCAGTCAACAGGAGAAGAGACAACTGAATCCATAAATTAGTGAGTGCTTGGAAATAGTTGTGTTTCTCCTAAGCGTCCCAGTGTCTTTGAAATATTTGAAATAACTGGTATCATCTCCTGCATCTTAGTACCAAAAAATGTTTAAAAAAAAACAAAGACAGTACTCAGTTGCCTGCTGTAAGGTCTGATTAACTATATTCTGTCCCCCCATGTTCTGTTATCCCTTGTTCTGAGGTTCTTTTTAAATCCACCTAACTATTTACATGGGAAAAATAAAGGGAACTGAGACCACAGAGAGTGAATGAAATTTGTTTTGTGAGCTTGAGAAGAATAATCTGCCAGTAGCACATTATGCTCAGATACAACACCTGTAAATTGCAAGTAATGAAGGCTACTGAGCAATAGCAAACAGAAGAATGGCAAAAATAATCAGTGTAAAATTAAATTAAACCAATCAACCAATAACACCCTCCAAACATGCAAACAAAGGCAACTTTTCTGCCCTAACACTGTACCAGTTCCTAATGTCATAGTTCATTTTAACCTTACATTTACAGAACAACATACCTGATGAAGGAAACTTGGATTCATAAACTCACTAGGTAGTATCACATAGCATAGAAGTAAAATTCTTCAGAAGAGGATTTTACCCATATCTATTAAGGCTTTTCTTATTTCATATTGTGGGCTGTGCTCTATTTCACTGTAAAAAGAAGTGTGCACTATCCCCACACCAAAATGAAAGTGCTCTGGAATAACACAGAGTCCTGACTATGCCAGCACAGGAAAATGTAGAAACTGGGAGGACTTTGAAGAAAATGAAGAAAGAGAAGAAAGCAAAGTAAAATATTCTGAACAGAAGAATGACTGTGATGGGATTCTTTTGCTTGTAGCAATGAGATCAGTGCTTTGCCCAGGCACTGATCCTAAATGTTCTGGGCCCCTTGGAGAACTGCTTTATACGGAGTACTGCTGGCTTGTTCCAATAGACAAGGCTGTCACAGTCACGGATATGAAATTTATCTTTCTGTAAATGAATTACAGGCTTAGGAAGGCAGCAAGCAGCCAAGCATCAGAAGACAAAACTGGAATTCAGATTGTCTAAATCTCATTGGACCATTTTGCACGGTGACCTGCCACTTTATCTCAGACTCAGTTTTTACCACATCCCAGCCCAGCTGCTCAGGACCCAGAACTTTCACAAATCTGAAATAAATCTTCTGAAACAGCTCTAGCAGTTGAGTGATTCAGAAAGCTATTTCTGTTGTGCCCCTGTGACCTGTAAAGCTGAAGTCTAAATGAGAGGAAGGTCTTAGGTAGCTGTTCCTGTAAGAGGTATTTAAGAGCCCCACAGTGTATTGTATTTTCCAGGAGTATTTCTTAACACTGATTATTTGTAGTTCCTGGGAATTCTACTGCTGAAAAATGGATGATAACCAAACCCCAAAATACTGATTTATTAATTTTCAATTAGAAACTTTCAGTTGAGAAATGTAAAACTGCATAATTTCGTCTTGTTCTTCCTCCTTCCTTTGGTTCCTCAGATGCAACTCATAATCCCATTCTTCTCAGCAGCCTGGGCTTCCCAGGCAGGTTGCTTGTGGCTGTTTCAATTCAAGAGAGACATCCTTGAAATCTCCTAATGAAATAATGAATTTTTTGGCCTATATATCTTTTATTAAGAAAAGAAATCGTGTACAATTTTACTATCCTGGCCTACATTGAGAAAGAAATGCATTTCTAGACAGGTGTTTCATTACTGGAGCTTAACAGGAAAGTAAATCTGATAATTTTCCCTTACTCTGCTTCCTTTTTTTTTCAAAAAGATATTCAAAGAAATTATAATTTATATTAAGTGGTGGAAATCCAATAATTTAAATATTATCTTAGGAGAATGAATATTTTGTTAAACATTAGTGATTTAGAACAACTCTGACATATTTCATATTCATATCCTCTGCCTGCTAATTTTTCTCTTTCCATTTTTCCATCATGTGTATTACCCAATGCAGCTGCCAAGTTCAGCTTAGAGTATGCTCAACTTTCATGAATTTTTCCTTTAATGTTCATTCTATAGAATTTATAAAGCAGTTTATAATGAAAATTCACCATAATGAGAAAAACTTACAAGATATTTTTATGGAGCAGTCATAAGTTTTACAATTTAAACTGGGAAGCAGTAACTGTGAAGTCATTGCCATAACCATGGTGTATTTTAATCATCTGTCTACAAAATGCATAAGCTGGAAAAGTTTATTTTTTAAACTGAAACAGATTTTCCCCTCCTTGAGGAACAACAGAAACAGGAATAAAATTCTGAGATTTGGAGGCTGTCATTGATACCAACACTCTGTAAAGACAGCAGCAATGGAATGTCACTGAAAGAATTGATTCACTGTTTGTTGGTTCTTTTGTTATGTACACATAGCTAGAAAGGAACCATAATACAAGGATGCAACTAATGACAGTTTCCCCCATGAAATCCCCTTCCAAACAGATAACAAAGGCACAGAGAGCACTGCCTCAAGGTCCTTCAGCTGAAGTCTCTCACTTGAACATGACAGTTGAGAGGTATCACAGTACAGGAGAAAATAACAGTCTCATGAAAATAAGTTAGGGGACAGCTAGAAATTTACATATCTAAAGCAACACTTCTGAATCCCCAAATATAATCCTCTACTAACTGTTGCAAAACAGAAAGCACTAGTACACTGGTTCATAGTAAAATATCCCAATTAATGAAGCCTTCCATCTTGTACCAATTTCAGTCTGTAAGTGGCTTGGATTTTGCTGTGATAGGATTTTGCTCTGAGGTGCACAGGCAGTGTGTAGCTATTTGCTGGAGGGGATCATCATAATTTGATCTGTTCCTGGTTTTACTCAGTACCTAAAACAGCAGATAGGAGAGCAGAAAGCTCAATCTCACTTGGGAGGACACCTAAAGGGGCAGGGCAGAAGAAGGAGGGAGAAGGGGCAGCCTTTTTCTGAGTAACTGCAGGACAGTTATGTTGTAAGGACAGTGGTATTCCAGAGAAACACAGGATCTGGGTGTACCTCAGTGTACCATCACTGAGTCCAAGTGCCAAAACTTACCAAACTAGGACCAAAGGAGAGGTCTGCTACAGACCTGAATGCGGTTTGTGTGACCTGGAAGGAGGGCTGACAGTGAAGGCTGTGCTGCAAAGGACCAGTAGCTGAATTAATGCTTCTCCTGGAACTCAATTACAGCAGAACTGAGTGTACCCTTCAATTCAACTTCTTCTGTGAGTGGTCAGGAGACCAGTAAGCCAGAACTGAAGGCCAGGTTTGGGAAGGCTAACATGGAACTGTGTCCACACTCTCAGACTCCGCAACCATATTCGATGTATTTAATCAGCAGTGACACCTTTTTTGGAACCCTTAATAGAGTGTATTTGAGATAAACTGAACAATAGAAGTTCTCACCATGCTGAAATTGCTGGTAATGTGCCAAAAAGTAATAGCAAATTTACTAATTAGTCAGATCAGTAACATTTTAAGTTAAAAATCTATCACCCAAAATGTCAACATTACAAAAAATATTTGAAGCCCTCTTGTGAGCCCTTTTGAATGCCTGCACAGAAGAGCAAGTAGCTGCTGTCCTGTGTGAGATGGCAAGGAGCTGTTGGTGACTGACTTACCCTTTTTCTGAGGTGGGCAGTGAACATAAAGCACCATGGGCTCATGGGTCAGCGTGCTGGGCTGCATCCCACGGCAGGAGAGGAGGAAATGGGCTGTGCCAGGAAAAAGGGTGGTGCAAACCACTTCCCTTCTGCAACAAGGAGATGCTTGACCCCATGAGTCAGAGTTCCCAGGTCGGTTTAGCTATGCTTCTCCTTTACATGGCTTGAATTGCTTGGTGGAAAGCCAATGTTCTGGGTTTGTTTTAGATAGAAACTGTTAAATCCTTTTGTTAAAAGTGTTTGCCCCGGGTTTCCTTTGGTTTAGGGTGGTAAAGCTTCTTCATTGTGTTATGAAAGGATTGGAGTGGTTCCCCATGAGATTCAACAATGCCAGTGTTTGGAAGGTGGTTTTCCATTTAGCATAGTGCTACAAAAGGTGTAACTGGTATGTTAGTCAACTTTCTAATTTGCCTGACAAATTAAAAACCCTGCCAGAACTCAGCCTCTATGCTTCTTTCCTTGTTATCTAGCTCTGCAGAGATACTCCTGTTTTGTTGTTGTGAAACTTTATTAAATGTCTTGGGACTGGTAAATTCTCAAATTTTATGGTTGGTATAGTTTCTCACTGCATTAATAGTGAAAGTAAACCTGAAGCATGCTCAAGCTTTACTATAAAAAATACACCTGTTAAGGAGACATCTGCCATCTTTGTGTGTGTGTAGTGTTTGGCAAATTTTGCCTCTATAATCAGAATTATACTGTAGATATAAACAAAGCCTAACTGCTTCTCATGTCGTGCTCAGGTTCCTAGCTCCACTTAAGCAGTATATTATAATATCTAAAGGGATTTGCATAAGTGGCAGAGTGTACTGCAGAGCAGCTTAGAAATGCTTTCTGGCAGGACTGGAGTAAAAGGAAATAGGTGGTCTGCAAGGAAATAGACAGTCAAACTGATGCTGGGTAGAATGGATGGTGAGATAATGACACCAGTTAAAAATATAATCCACCAATGACTCAGCTTCTACTTGAGCAGCTTCCTAACTATCCAGAATGCTATCAGTTCAAAACCCATGAGCTATCACATATGTTTTGGCAAAAAACCACAGTGAGTCTCATGGTTAGAGCAGAGGACAGAAAAACCCAGGCATCTGTTTATGACTTAGCTACAGATTTACTGTGGAAGTCCAAGTACATTTGACTCTTTATATTCCCCTAACTCAGTCTACAAACTAGAAAAAGAAAGAAACCCAGCTAGTTATGTTGTAAAACTGAAGAAGTCTTGTCTTTAAGGAGTTAAACGAAAAGCAAGTACGTCAAAGTTAGTCCTAAATCACTAACTCTTTTTGCTGTAGCTACTAGTAAATTCCTCCCAGTAAGAACTGCCAAAACGAATTTAAAGTTCAGTCTCTCCTGGAAGTCTCTTGCTTTTGAGAAGGAGGGGAAAGGAAAGGCACCAGCCACATAGAGGCATTCACTTTAGAACTGCAAATGAGCCTGCACAATGTTTTATCCTTCACCAGTCCTCTTTGTCTCCTTCTCTTCTGACTGCATTCTTGGAACATCTTGTACAAGAATTTATAAGACTATTTGTTTTATTGGCACATTTTAAACTGCATAGACTACATTGTAGTCTGAGAAATACGTTTGAAAAGAATGGTGAGCTGTGTTATTTTGGTTAAAAACAGTTCTTGCTAAAACCAAAAGCCGTGTTTTAAAAAAAATACTTTGGCAGAATTAGGACATGAAAGATACCTGGAAAAGTTGAACTGTGTAAACACGAAAATGCTATCCAGTAGAATTCCATTAGAAAGTATGGGATGCAGCATCACTTATAAGTACTCATGAGTTTTACATATTTAAAATACACAAAAGCCACCTCAGTTTTCTGGCATTAGCAGCTTTTCTAACTTGATAATAATGCCTGAACATAGTGTACTTGTTGATAAACAGAATTAAAATCGGTCAGAAGTATTTAGAATTTGAGTGCTGTTTTTATTAAAACCAAGCTGGAAGCCATAAGCTGTGCCTGGAAGAGAGTGCATATGGGAATCAATCCTACACCATGGGTGCAAATAGCCCTTTGCAGGTAAGATCCCTTCAGGTGTCTCACTTCAGAAGGCAGCAGCACTGCCCATCTGCTGAAAGTGACAGATGTGCTGCTTTCCTGATTATCAGAACAGTGGCAGGGGATGGAAGTGCTGCAGACTCTGCTCCTCCAGCCATCCTTTTGCACCAGCTAATATTTCGGATAAAATGGTAAATTTCATTTCATGGAAAAAGTGACAAATGTCAGCAAACTAACCTGAGTACAGAGATTTCATCAGCAGGCTTTTGGTTACTACAGAGTGCATTATTGGATGACTGGATCCCTGAACTGTATGGTAAATATTAAAGAAATTTTCAAAATTATGTCATTAAAATGATGACAAAATAGTCTGCTTATTTCAATCATTCAAATTCCCTTGAGATAAATGACACAGACAATGATTACACAGGAAAATATAGAAAATAATTACAGGGAAGTAATACAGGCTAGACACATTAGTTGATGAAAGAAAACAAGTTAAGAGGTTTTTAAAAATACATTTAGGAAAAATTAATAGGGTAGGCAAGCTTAGAGGCTGCAGGCTTATACTTCATGACATAAAGACATATTTCTTTAACAACATCACTCCTAATCCGCAACAAAAAAAATCTGTGGGAATGGCATTTTTAATGAGAGGATACAAAATCCGTTGAAAATAGTATTGGATACATTTTTTTCCCCTAAATATTTAAAATAATTCGATGAATCAATTTTTTGCATTATTTTCTACGCTCATTCATTTGAAAAGTGCCATCTGTGATATGTTTGCATAAAATGAATTTCAGTCTCACTACAAAACATTTGTTGAAAATAATTCTGAATTTACTTTGGAAAATATTCACTGTAGAAATCTGATGAAAGCTCTGTATTCAACCAAGTAAAAGAAATTACATGGGAATCTACAACCAATTATATTAGCATCATTTTTGGCTTTAAAATAACACAATATAAGAAATTAAAGAACACTTTGGTTTACATTTTCCAGTAAAGCTTACACTGGAAAAAAATTGAAAGAAATTATATTTGTTGCATTAGGCTGTTAGAAATTATATGATGGGCTGTCAAAAAACAGGACTAGTGTTCTTTATAGCCTTCTCCAAGAGATCACAGCTGCCTGGAACATATTACTGGCACACAAATACATGCTGCTGCACAAGGACCCTTCCAGTTTTCTGTAATTGCTCATTCTGGTTTTCCTTACAATGACTAATATATGAGTCTTTCAAATGCAAAGGCATTTTCAGAAACAACCAGTTTTGTGACTTATAATAGATATTGTAACTTAATCCAGTATGCCTTTATTTTGTGGAACTAAGATGTGCTACACACCTATGAACATTAGGGAACCATATTCAAAGAGTATCTTCAGGCTTAGCTTGTTATAGATTAGAACAGATTCCTGTTCTAATCTCAGATTTAGTGATCAACAGCTTTCTCCAGTGTTAGGCCAGAAATGGTGATAGCTGAAGGTTTGTAGCTCTGCATTATATTGGAGCAACAGGTTCCACTTATATTCAACTTAGGGCTTAGCAAAATGTGTTAGAGAAATTGTCCAAAAAAGAGAACAGTGTCTAACAAGCCTGCTTAGCCTGTTGGCCTTGACTGCCCTCTGTGCTTTAGTGCTGTGGAACAGAGGAGACTCAGCCTTCTCCATTTGCCAACAGGCTTTGATTTTAAACCTTCCTCTGAAAACAAGGAACTCCTCCACGAAGTAGTATTAAAGTTGGCTAAAAAATTCCCTCTCAGACTGAATGGCTATGAATGAACTGGTTAGTGCTTAACAGCTGCAAGGTTGGAAAAGTATGAATTGAAAAGTCCATGTACTGAGATTTTTTTGTATGGGACCTAAACTGCACGACTTAGCACAAAGAGAGGCAGCTATTAACAATAAGAGTTTGAACTCAGATAAAAAAAATTGAAAGGAGTGGCCTAAACTTAGCCTTTTTATCCTTGATCATAGTTCCTGGCATTGTCTTCTTCCAAGGCTGAACTTAATACAGTCCTACTTTCCAACCTAAAAAACTCTTCTAGGTTACCCTTCAATTATAGTTTCAAAATTTTGTCTGTCATCCACTGGAAAGGGATAAAAGTTTACACAGTAACATGTCTCAACTAGAAATCATTAAAACACCTACTCAGCTAAACCATGCAAATCCTATATTTTTTTTCTTTTTCTTTTTTTTTTTTTTTTTTGGAGGGAGGGGGGAGTAGTATGAGGTCCTGAGGAACAATAAGACCATTTATTACTTTGTTGCTTTTTCTGACTATTCAGTATGCTCTCCAAGGCCCATGATCTATAGAAAGTAAAAGCCAGAGAACTGAATACACCAATTCTCCCAGCAGCCTCACATAAATAATCCAGAAAAGAGAGCACTAACTATGGTTAGATCAGCTTTCAGTACATTTTCAGGATGAAAGGGAAATCTCTTTAAAAAATCCCCAAAAAATAAGTGACTGTTTCTTCTGAAGTAAAATTGCCAAGGAAGGAAAAGAAGGTAGTACCTTCTTACTGGGAACAAATCTACTTCTGCTCTGAGTTTGTTACTGATCTTTGACTAGAGAAGTCTGCATCTCTAAAAAGCAGAGGAATAATTAATAATATATACCATTAGAAGGTGAATTCAACATTAGAAGGTGAACTCAACTACTAGGATACTTGATGATCAGTACTGTTCAGGGTCACATAATCAAAGAGCAGGGAAGGAATTTCTCCCCTTCCTCCCTCCCTCACAATTTGCATCCGTCACATTAGACAGGAAATAAATGTAAAAAGAGATGAGTAAATAGGGATAAACTGTCTCTCATTATCAGCTCTAGAACAGGACAAAAATAGAGGCATGACAACTATAAATATTGTAAGGTTCAATATGTGTATGTTCCCTAAGCCGAATTCCTGCTACCAATCTTTCCACATTAGTCTGCCAAAACCTGAGAACATCCATAGTGATGAACAGAGGATAAATAAGAAAAGTTATCAGGTGGTGGGAAGCCAGAATACAGTCTTCTTCTGACCAGAGCTTGGGCTATGCAAGTGGGAATTCACAAATGTGCCTTTTATTGACTTGTGCCTGACCCAGAGGACTCAGGGGATGACAGCTGACTTCCACTGGAACAGTTTTAGGCCAATGTCTAAAGAGTTCTGACTCTCATCAAAGAATTTCCTTCAATGAAATCCTAATGGGAGAAGTATAAGGAAGCAAAACAGTTTGTGGGGGTTTTATTCTTCCTTGCTAGAGAATTGTGACCAAGTATAACAGAACCAACTATAAACAGGTTTGCTGTATTCAAATGAGGACTATGACAAACTACTGATTCTAATCTTCTAAATATTTTGATCCGTAAAAATTGGGGAAAAAATATCCTAAGGGATTAGAAATGCAGGATTTAAATGAGGAGAATGTTAACTGGAAAGGAGTTGTGATAAGAGATATAAAAGTAACAGTTTAATTCAAATTGCATGGCTATAGTACAGTTCCATCATGCACATTAAGTCTATGTGGATCAGCATATATACACAAAATCCCTGTCTGAAGACAGCTGGTCATGCCTTTATAAAGTGGCCTTGGAACACTGAACTTTCTCTGAAACTCATATTTAATATGTGACTTCTTTTTAAGAAAGTTTTAAGAGGAAGAAGCAAAATAATGCACGATTTAGGAGTCAAAAGTATGAAAACAGTTTCTACTATTAAGGCTTTGGAGGGAAATAAAGCACCTTTAAGATACTGAAAAGAATATTAGTAAGGACAAAAGAAAATTACGTTTAAAACCTTAAGTGGACTCTACCATTCTTTGTTTAGGATGAAAGGTAAACCTTCAGAAACATTGTTAAACATAGTATGAGTTGCTCCAGATCACACTTTTAAGTCCCAACTCTCTTTTGAAATAAAAAGAGCAGTAAATCATAAATACGTTAGCAAAATGTTAAGACTGAAAAGACTATAGAATCTTTTCCTTTTTCCTGTATTTAGGTAAGAATTAGTTGTGGGGAACACAGCAGTTTCTGTTTTGTATCTGAGTGAAGACGATGCCTGACTGAGATTTCTTAAAAAAAAAGACACCACCTTGAAACATCCATTGCTAAACACGCAAATGGGAAGTGGGAATTTAGTTTCGAGACCAGGGTCTGAAGCTGGCTAAGCAGGGATTTATATCAGGCTATGAAAGCTACATGTATGACCTATACACCAGGCTACACTAATCCAGGTGGATTTTCACTTTGTCTTACCTTTGCTGTGCCCATTTGAAAAAAAATGTGAATCTTAATCATCTGTCTTTCAAAGTCAAGGATAAGCTCTGCTAGAGCTAAAAGAATATTATCATTTGCTATATCCCCTTGGCACCTTGATCATAACTTTTGAGAAGGACACAGGTAGATAAAATACAGTTGTTCCAGTTTCTGCTGGAAGGGCTGAGATTCCCTACCCAATGCATACCAGTATTTGAGCATGACAGGCAGAGTAGGGAGCAATTCCGTCAAGATATAATTATCAATTACATATCACTCTGTGATGCTTTGAGTTTCAAAAAATACACTGTTTTAAAGTAGAGTGATATTTTTCTAATTATGCTGCTTGGTAAGATACATAGTATTGTGAGCAATCAAAATGGGTACACCGAGAGGCATAGAAAATAAATGATGTCCTGAGAATCCTGAAGCAACTTGCAGGCTAAATAGCTGGCATGAATCCTGGAACTCTGAAAACACAAACTGTCTCCCATAGATTGGTTTCTCCTCTTTTGAGAGAAGCAGGGTTTTTGCCATCCTTTATGGCAGGATCAAAGAAACATTGATTAGGAAACTATTTTCTCCGTATCCAAAGCCAACAACTAGATTTCACGTTCTGATTGCTAGAACAGACCAACTGTGAAAGAAGAAAGCGTGGACTTTGAAATCTACAAACTTGTTCCTGCTGAGGACCATGAGCAGTGTCCTGAGCATACCTGAACACGCAGTCCTCATGTGGCACCACCCCAAAGTACAACAATGGAAGAGTCGCCAGGTCAGGGCTACTGTTAGTGAGTACAGCAAAAATCCATTCTGCACTGCAACACCTCATTTTGCTTTCAAAACTTTTGCCTATTAGGGCCTGTCTGCATTAGGATGTTTTCCAAAAATGGCTGATATTGCACGGGCAATTCAGTACAAATGTCAGGTTCTAAGAAATGCTTTTAGTGTTTCAAACATGACTGAAAAAGAGAGGCTTCTAAATTTTCAGTTATTTACATTATGCTTTCTGGAACTTTTACTATTTAGTATAAACTCACTGAATGTACTTATTTCAAAAATCCTTGTGCTCCCTTGGCAATAGCTTGCCACTTCCCCTTCCATTTCAGCTGCACTTACAATTTTCTGCTCCAATTCTGATACTTCAGCATGTACTCTCCTGCTGCCAGGAACAGAATTGAATCCTACCAGCTGCCTGTAAGGGGTTAGCAGCAATATCTTTTAGCACTGGAAGTATTTTGCTAGTAATTTGTATTAGTAATGTCTTTGTTGGGCTTAAGCTGGTTTGTTAACTGAGAAACTACAACTCATGTTTTAAAAAGAACATACACTGAAACAAAGTGGGGTTTAGTACCCTGCTAATAAGGAATTTTAAGTAACGTTATGAACACAAGTCTAGAAGCTGCTCATTCTTTTTAGAACAGATCCGGGTTAATTTAACAATGTCACATGGGTGAAATTCCTTAACAAATGATAACTGGAGGTCAGGAAGGTCTGAAAGATGCAGTGTCCTCAGATATCCCCAGGTTCTTTCCTTAGAGGAGATTAAAAAAAAAAAGGGAGGGAAAACAGAGCAACTGGGATAACTGATACTCAATAAAGTATATTCTTAGATGTTGCAAAGACTTATGCATGATAATCATCTAAATAGAAACCATGTGCATTAGCATCTGTGTAATTTCCCCCTACTATCTCATTAACATCACAAAATGCAGACCAACAGGATTTTGATAGCCAGCCAGCTCATGCATGTTGCAATTATGCTTCCTCTCATATAATTCCCATACTTTCCTCACATATCTGAGCTAACTAACAGAGTATCTGTAGCTTAAATAATTAACATCTATTAGCAGTATCTATATTATCACACTTTTCAGGGAGTGTGGTATTTATTGCACAACTAAGTTAGCAAACCCACATTTGAAAAGAAAATAGCTTCTAATCTAAGTATTCATTTGCTGATGAATTAAAATCACCAAGTTATTCAGCACAATTCAAAATGAAAAAGCTGACATATCATTTATTGCAAAGGCCACAGCTATAATGGGAACGTCATTGTTTCCCTTTCTGCTGGTCTCACACATTCTTTTTAATCTTGATTATTTGTCACCCTGTTAGGGACTTCTTATGGTAATGAAATCCTTTGTCAGTGATGTAACCAGAGCCTTTTGCTGCATTTTTCCTTCCTACATAAGCTACAATTGCAGTTATAAACACTGTGGAGTTTTTTTCTGAATCACACAATTGCAGATTGTTTGAAGGAAACACACGTTCCGAGCTGTTGCTAGGTGGCAAATGCTCTTAAAGATTTTGCAGGCTAGAGATTTCTTCAAACCTTTAATCCTCCATATTTATTTTATAACCCATACGAACTGTTAAAAAAACAACAAAATACCACTCAGTGCTAGGATGATAGCAGATTTGAAAGAGATAAAAGATTTGGCATCAAAAGCTTATTCCCCATCCTAGCTACAGGTCAGCTTAAGACTTTCATGAGGGCTGATTATCCTGTATCTGCATATTGCAAGGCTGCTCATGCCTTCTTCTAAAACTGGTGTTAGCTCCTGTTTAGAACAAGGTCGTTGATATAATGAATAAGCCTCAGCCACAGTCCCTTGAAAAATATGTACGTGCAAAAAAACTTCACCGACTGCAAGGAAATAAGGCAAAACTTTTGCTTAACCTCTAGGAACTGATCATCTCGGGGATTTTGCCTGAGATGTTACAGCAGCACTGAGTTTCAAAGAGTATAGCAATACATTGACAAATCTAGTGTTTGAAAAGAATCCTGCATTCTACCATTCCTAGGGTATGATTTTATAAAACTGCACATTAATTCCTACTTGCAGGTCAAGTTGAAACTGTATTTTTCAGGTGTCCCTTTGAAATAAGGCCAAGTTCACAGCTGAGGCTAAACTGATGAGACTTTTCACCTCTAAAAGCTGTCACATCAATGTCAGTGTTAGACTCAAGTCTATATATCAGTAATATGTATTAAAGGACAGCACAAGGAAGCTCTAAATACAGAAAAAAACCCAGGCTTTATTACAGAGCAGCTTCAGCTTTTCCTGCAGTGCATAGTACCTGTTTCAGAGCTCAGCATATTCATATTCAACCAAAAGCAGGGTCTTAAAATGGAAAGTCTTTGGTAACTCCAGCAGTATCCATTATATATGATCCACTACATCTTTCCTTGCCAATGAAGTCTCATGTTATCATTATAAAAAAACAAATTTTTACAGGATTGAGAATTATTCCCTTGCTCTTCCCTATCTCAGACACACATCTACAACTGCAGATGGCTTTGGGAGCAAACATCAGTGAAAAAGTGGGATATAACCTTCAGATGCTGGCTTTAATGTTCTTTCTTTAATTTTGATTGGTTTATTAAAGCTTCTGTGCTCTTTGTGTTGAGCATGATACAGGAAACATGTTTTATGCCAAGATGTGTTCTCAAAAACTCTTATTTATTACAGAAGTCTCTTGATGGTGCTGGAATAGATGAAAAATACTGTGTCCTTCGACTTCCTGGAGAATTAGCACAGGTAACTGTATTCTTTTGAGCTCTGTAAAACAGGCAGTGAAGCCATGATGGGCTATCAGCATCTGACCATCCAAACAAGCTTCCTCATTTTCCTTAGACAAAGGGGACAGAAGTGGTTTGGAGGTGCACCACATTTAGTAGCATGACCAAATAGCTGTTACTTGATGAAGATTTTAACAGCTACCACCTTGTAAACTCAAAGGGAGAGAGAGCCTGAAATCATCCTCTGGCTGTATGGGCACAGATATTATATATATTGAATATATATATATTATTATTATATCATTGCTCTGGAAAAACCTTCAGGTAAAAATACACACTAGCTTGAAGTCCTTCAGATATGTCTATCCATTACTTTAATATCCCCTCTTCTTCATAGTTTCTGTAATAACTGTTGCAATCCCATTGTGAAACTAGTAAATTCACAAAATGATAAATATAGCCACTGTAGAGTCACATAAAATGCTCTCAATGTAAAAAAAATGTAGTCTTTGTAAAGAGTTTCTTACTATGGAGCATGAAGCAAACATAAAAGATTGATTGTTTTTATAAAGAAGTAATGTACTTTGGAGTTAATAACCACTAATAATCAGGATTAGACATTTCACGCAATGCTTGTCTCCCATCTTTTGACGTTTCTCAAAAGCCTAAATTTTTTACCCGTCTTTAAAATTACTGATTTCACAAGCTGCCTGCAAAACATCCCCACCGGAAAAAAAAAAAAAAAAAAAAAAAAAAGAAATATGACTTTGTCAAATTTTAGAGGAAACTAGAGGCAATCGAGGGAAAAGCTTAATCTTAAAGTGGATTTCTGAATTTCATCTGGAAGGATGATTGATGTGCTTTCCCCTCCCACACCGCTATAACTTTAATCTCACCTGGAGGAAAGAGAAAGGGAGCAATCTGACACTTAGCCCACTCAGCTCTGCTTTCCAGACTGCAGCTGGGAGATAAGGAAGCAATGGAGGCACTGCTTCCTCTCAACCCTGGATATTTGGGATGCTCTCTGTGGGAGGATAAAGACCAATTACCCCTTGGAATTCATCCTCCAAGTGTTAATAATTTAGCTAATTCCTATGTCTTATTCATTATGAGCATGTGTTGAAAAGTGCTCATTATCAAAATTGACTAAAAAGCCATCTCATCCATCAGCTGGCCTTTACTAGTATTTCTCTTTCTCCCTGCAGTTTGTGCTTCCTAGACCAACTGCTCCTTGTGGACAGAAACTGCTAAGCTCCTCTTCACAGCTCACAAGTTCAAACCCGCCTTGGCTGGTTAAATGGCATCTGCTTTGCTGCATGTGCTTCAACAGCACATATGGAACAACTATAACCTGCTTCCTGAGGAAGATTTCTCCATGTGGAAAAGGCTTCTGTCTTCACTGCTGAACCTTATGCTGGTCAAAATGACCAGAATGGCAAAAGGATAATTTAAACCGTTTAAGTGTTACCTATCTCATTTTGCTTTAAACAGGCCAGGGAACACACACAGCTAGAAGGTAAGAGCAGGTGCCAGCTGCTCCATCAAACTGAGGCTGACTGACAGCTTCTTCAAACAAGCCATGGCACAGATATGCTTAGTCCACTCATTAGTACGTTTCATGTAATTCTTATCAAAGCTAAGAGGTCAGCATCCATGGTGAGAGGCATAACTACACATAACGGCTCAAAACAGCCATCCTTGACAGAATGTCACAGCGTGGGGAACAGCACTTTTGTCTGAGAACTCTGGCACAGCACTGTAATGTAGTGTAGTAATGCTGTCTCCCACGAAAGCTACTTCAGATAGGAACAATAAAAGTGGAGAGCTAGACAAGGGAAAACTGGCTTGCATTCTATGTAGGAACCTGTCACCAGTCACAGAACCCAAGCTCATAGGAGATCATGGACCGGGGAGCAGGTGTCACCTCCTTGAGTGAAGTCTGGAAGCAATACAAGGAAGACCAGATTGACATGTTCATAAAGGATGAGGATATGAATCACTTCCTTCCCCTTGACCACTGACTAAGTTATTAAGTTAGAAATATAGTCCACTAGGCATTACTCTTGTCCTCCACACTTCAAAAGCTTTACAGGTTCAAAAGCAGAGTTGAACAGTGGTGACTCAAGTGGTAAGTGGTAACACGAGACTGCCATGGCCAGTGGGTGGTCCTCACACCCTACAGCCACCAGGGATGTTTGTGGGGTGATGGGCTACTGCTTTCGTGGGCTGAAGATGATTGTATGCAAAATGTTCTACTGCTGTGCATCGCACAGTGTGCTCCCTCAGAGGTATGTGTTGGCATGCCAAAGGTGTGGTTGCAATCTATCAAACTGGCTCATTCAAATTGTCTTAACATAATTAAAGAGCACAATTAAGCTCCAGGCTATGATGTTTGATGATCTTCTCAAGGTGTCTTCAAAGATATTAGTCTGCAGCATACTAGAGCTTTTCAACTGTCTCATATTAAAAACAACACAACAAGCTCTCTGTTTGCCTAGCACAGGATTGCAGACTGCAGAGCAGTCATTTCTGTGCTTAAAAGTGGAGGCACCTGAGGAAGAGAATTGGGAGAGCTAGACAGTGTTGTGACTAGCACCACCCACTAATGCTGCTTCTTGAGTGAAAACAAAATGCAAGCAGTAAAACAAAGTGGTAGATTGGGAACAGGACTTCTGTCTGCAGAAAGGCATTGCAAAGTTCACGTGATTTGTCCACTAAGTGTAAGAAATCGTTTTTGCCACTTTTAAACTCATTGTTTCTTCTTTAAAAAAATTAAAAAGTTACAATCTTCAAAATTAATCATTAATCTCTGTTACTAATGCTGCTTTGAATCAGAAAATGTCATTCCTGGAATGTCTGATCCATTATTGTGTTGAAGATGACAGGCAGCTGTCTTTGAAATTAAGTGACACAAATTGTCAAATTATAAACTGTGTGTGCATCCGAGTGTTCATGTCCTTCTAGTGCATTTCTGGTTTGAATCAGATTTGTATCTGTAGATGCTGATGACAATTAATTTGTATTATGGCAATATTCAAAAAATAGTCAATAAGGCGGAATAAGAGGGGGAAAAGGGAAAAGGAATGCACTTCTCTCTGTTATTATTGACACTGACACTTCAGTGGATGTTTCCGCTAATGATCCAGAGCTCTCCTATACCAGTGTAGAGTCTTGGGGAGGCTACAACCATAACTGCCCTCAGTACTCTATCAAAATGTAAAAGAAAGCAGTTGTTGCCAGACTTGGAATATGGCTATTGAGAAGTAAAAGAAAAACATATTACCTGAAAAAGAACAAAAGGTGTTGTAAGAAAATGAAAAGTTTGGGAGAAAAACAAAAAAAGAAATCTCAAGTGTGCTCCAAACCACCTTGATCAAGCATGACTGGTACTTATTTCAAGTCTACACCATCATTCAGATGTTTTTGTACCATGGCAGGTTTAAGCCTTCAGTTCTCTCCTGAAACACTTGATGTTATATAAGATGTCATTTTAGAAAATATGAGACTGTGTTGGAAACCAATTTCCTGAAGAGCTAGGAACAGGGTCATGTCGTTATCTAGTGTTGTACTTGCAGCTCTGGCAATTTTCTTTTTTAATAAATATGGATAAGTCCATCGGACTCTAAAGGACAACAAATATTGTCCTTTATCTTATGTTTGTGCTTCAAAATTGTTAAAAAGATGCTATGTGCAAAAAGGGTCAGAAATCTTTTCCAAGGTTTAAAATGATACAAAGTTCCCGATCTAAAACATAAAAAAAGCCGAAGACACGATTACAGAGTTGTGTTGTGCGAGAGCTGAGCAGTCAAACATAAATAATCAGTTCTGACCAGGAAACTAAGTAGTTAGGTGGGAGTGATTTACTGTCCCAGACCCTACACGGGGCTTGCTGGCTCCCGCACGGAGTGGCCCCAGTGCTGCGCCGGGGCAGCTTTGCGCCTGGCTGGTTTGGATAGCAGCCAGAAGAGCTCCGTTCCCTGCCCACAATTTTGGGCAGACAAACCTGTAGAAGAATCAGCCGTACCAAATACACACACGCCAAATGAGACCTGGAAGCATCCATATACGGATACTTTTCAAGTACAGATTAGTTAATAAAGTGGAGAAGTGAATTTAGCCCACAACAAACCCCACAACACAAACCAAATCACTTTTATTTCTTTGAATTACTTTTGCTTTCTTTTTGCTAGATCAATCACAGATGTTGTTGCTTTAGCACCAGGGCTGGGCAAACCCGGATAAGCACGATAGCAGTTCTCTAGGAGCGGCCAGGTGTGGAATACAAATCACCCAAAGCCTTTTTTCCCCTTTGCCGTGAGGCTTCTAAGAGAGAAGCTGACGGCATTTACTTTGAGACACATCATCAGCCCCCCGGATGCTAAACGTAGGCGAATCGTGACTGCAGCCCTTCCGAAGGAGAGAGCGGCTCCTCGGCTCCTCTCCCTGGCCCCCACACCGCCGTCCCACACTTCCCGACCGAGACCACCCTTCCCGCGCCAGCCGGTGCCGCGGCAGCCCAAGGCCGGTCACCGGCTCGGACTGCCGCCGCCTTGGGGCCACCCGAGCCCCTCAGCCACCGCCTGCTCCGGCTTCCCGCCTCGGGCAGGGACCCGGGCGAGACCGGCGGGGAAGCCCCGTGTAGGAGCGGAGGTGGCGGGACCAGTCCCGATTCCCTTCCTCGGCCGGCTGCGGGGTGGGGCGCGGGGCTGCGGGCGAGGAGGGGCGCGGAGAGCAGGCGGCAGCCCCCCGGCGCTGGCTGCGCGGCGGGGCGGGAGCCGTGCGGGCGGGAGCTGCCGCTTTAAATCCATCCCGTCCCGAGGGGCGGGGAAGGGGCCGCCGAGGAGGGGGCCGGGCGCGCGCGCGCGGCATCGCCCGGCGCGGTAGAGGAGCCCCGGCGGGCGCGGGGCGGGGGTGGCGGCCCGGGGGTGGGGCGGGGCGGGGCGGGGCGGGGCGGTGAGAGGAGCGGCGTGAGAGGAGCGGCGGGGCCCGAGCTGCCCGTGCGGGAGTGCGGCGGCGGCGCGGCTGGAGGGGGTGTCCCGGCCCGGCCCGGCTGCCCCGCTATGGCCACGTCCCCGTGCAGCAGCAGCGGCGTCTCCTCGTCGTCCTCGTCGGGGCTGGGCGCGGACGCGGGGCTGGAGATCCGCACGCGCTCCGTGGAGCAGACGCTGGTGCCGCTGGTGTCGCAGGTAGGAAAAGCGCCGCGGGGATTTCCCTCTCCCCGCAATCTCCGCGAGGCTCTGCCCGCCCGGGACGCAGCTCTGCGCTGCCGAAGTTTGCGCGCTCGGGTCGCGGCGCTCCGCAGCCCCCTCTCTGCCGCCGCGCCCCCTCCCGCCCGTCCCGGGGTCCCGCCGGCTGCCGGAGCCGGTGCCGTGCGGGTGATGCTGCTCGCACGTCCCTCCCCGAGAAAGACTCCGAAGTTCCCCGCAAGGTCGCGGGGGAGCGTTGCGTAACGCCGGGCGCTGCGGAGCCGCCGGCGGTCCGAGCCCCGGGACGCCGCGGCGGGAGGGGCACGGAGGGGCTGCCCCGCCGCCCGAGCGCTCCCGGCTGCCCGAGCCTCCCGCCTGCTGGCTGCCCGCGTGGGAGCGCGCTCCTGTCCTCCCAGCTCGGCGCCGGAGAGAGCGCTCGCCTTCCAGGGGCTTCGGCGGAGCTTTGTGTTTTCGCGGTCCGGCCTGAGCGTTGCATTGATTGGAGCTCCTACTGCACCCCGGGGTAGCGCCCGGTTTTTAAGAGGCTCCATAATAGGCAGACTGTCTTGATGACCTTTTAGCATGTCCCGCGCAGTGCTAAATGACCTTAAACCCACCCCCGAATCGGGCTTTTCAGTGCTCTTCTAAGTAATTATATGCGTTGCTGGTTTTTGTTGTTGTTGCTGTTGGGGTTTTTTTTCAGACATTTAGTTACAAAATTGGTGTTTGGCATACTCATTAGAATTTTGTTTCTTGAAAAATAATGTCTGAAAAAAGCAGTGTTTGCTGTATAGGATTTTTGTGCTTTCAGCACTGATCAATAGGTTTTGACTTGCTAACTTTATCTGTACAAAATCTTTAAACTGTATGTAACAGCTGTACAAAAATAACTAGTCCTGGTGAGGTTAAATTGTGTTGATACCTCATAATCCATCTGGAAACAAACTGTGGTAAGCCTTGTTCGGTATTTGTATGTCTGGGCTGCAGGAAGGGTTTCTAATGGGTAATCGTGTTTCTGTACCCATCATGGTAATGTGTGTTTATTTTTCTCTTTGGAGAAATCACATTCAGTATAGCAAAGCCCTTCAAAGGGATTGAACCACTTGTTCCAAGTAAAATGAATTTTCTAGTCCTGAAACAACTGAGGTAAAATAGGCAGACGTCTTTTAGGAAGCTTAAGAGCAATCAGAAACACATTTAGTTGCAAAAACTGAGTTTAGTTGCATATGTTCAATTTGTACTTTTAACAGATTTATATGAAGATGCTCTTATTTCTCTGGAGTACTCTCTAATAACAATAATCTTATTACCTTTGCAACAAACCTACAGAGAAGTGCATCATGTATGATTTTTCATTGACCACAAAGCCCATGACAACATCTTCCCGAAGGGCTAAGCAGCTTTCACTTCCCTGTGTACAGGGTGTCTGAGCATTTGTGAACACTCAGATCTCAGTTTTCCTGCTAAGGCATTCCAGACTTGAGACAAGTGTGTTCCTTGAAGCGCAGCGCTGAGCTCTGTTCGGATTCAGGCTGGAGTTGCTGATGATGTCAGCAGTAGCTCCTTACACCTGCCTGGTAAAATGCCCCACTTACTGTAGTGGTTTATCAGTTCTGCCTGTACCATTCCGTCTGGATTGCTCAGTTGAGATCTCACTGACCGGCTTTGTTTAGAAATTTATGCAAAATGGTGTTTATAGAGTACTTCTTTGTCTCAGAATTTACTTGTGGATTCTGCATAAGCTGTGCATGCAGTAACCCTCAGGACTTTGTTTTTCTGCTTGTACAAAATACACTCGCAAAGGGCTATGTTCCTACTGTGAAGTTAACTTCACAGTTTACCCTTTTGTTAAAATCTGAGGAGCGCTATGTGATACTTGTGCACTACTGAAAAAAAATAGTCAGAATGTTCCTACTGCTTTTCACTACTTATTTTAAGCAAAGAGGAAACAAAAGGTGCCTTGTCTGACAAACTCACTTTCAATCTCTCATGTGGGGCTAAATCTTTCCTTTAAGCAAAAAAAAGAAGCTGCATTGATTCTTATTAAAATTCATGTAATGTACTGTACATCGTCCTCATTGTAATATTGTAAACATGTGTTTGCCTGCTTGTTCTTCCTCAGCAATTGTGAGGGTTGGTTTTGTTTGATTTTTTAAATTGCATTTTGCAGCATGGGTTTTTTTCTTGTAGACTATGTTGTAACAGAGTACATTTGCTATCAGCAGTGGTATAAGATTCCTATTATTCCAGCAGGAGAAAGTACCCTTAGAGTCATTACTGCATGTACTTACTAAACTAATTAAAATTGGTTCTAAAACTTAGAGTATATACAGAGTTAAACTAGATCTGTTCAGACCTTGATGTGGCCCATTTTTAAGAGTGCCACAGATGACAAAGATGACAAATTTAAGCCGTGGTATTAAGCATATTTGCTAACACTTCTTTTTCACTATCTGCATGGCTGTACTGTGAAAAGAATCATTGTACAGTATTTTGCAAAGCATGTGGCATGCAGTTCAGAAAATACGGCTTCTGGGGTCAAGCACCACGATTTTCTTAAAATAAGTAGTATTTTCTTCTCCGGGATAGGTTTCTTTAGTTCAGTTTTCCCTGAATAAATGCTATAGCATACTTTAAAAGTCTAGACATCTCCTTCATTGCTGCTACCCATTACCAGTCTAATTATTTTGGGGTCCATTTTTTTAATTGAAGGTTTTTGGCAGCACACGTCAGGAAGGGTGTTTGAAGTGGTCAGTGCTTACTCATTTAATAACAAGTCATTTAAAGAGTTGAGGAAAAGCAAAGACAGGGAAAAAGCACTTTTCAGGATGTGGCTGCAGCAGTGGCTTCCACAGCTGCCATTCTGTACCTGTTTGCTGGTGTAGGAGCAGTCAGATACCTTCACAGCTGTAGGATTTTGTCTGTCTAGATCTGTTCTAAGGAAGCATTCTGAGAATACTCAGTATAGGTATTTGTCAACCTTCACAGTCAGGTACTTGGGAGAAAGAGGGAAACTTTGAGATCTGTCTACCTGTAGAAGAGAAGGCTCTGGAGAGACTTGTTGCAGCCTTCTAGTACCTAAAGAGAAGCTGCAAGAAAGCTGGAGAGGGACATTTTCCAAAGGTGTGTAGTGATAGAGGAAGGGGGAATGGCTTTAAGCTGGAAGTAGGTATGTTTAGATTCAATGTTAGGAAGAAATTCTTCTCTGGAGAGTGGTGTGAGAGTGCAGTGGGTTGTCCAGAGATGCTGTGGGTGCTCCATCCCTGGAGTTGTTCGAGGCCAGGTTGTATGGGGCTCTGAGCAACCTGATCTAGTGGAAGGAGTCCCAGCCCTTGGCAGGGCAGGAGTGGAACTAGGTGACCTTTCCCTTGCATCCCAAATCATCTTTTATTTCTATATTCCTGAAAGAACAAAGTCACTTTTCACAGTTGAAGGTGACTTATCCTCCACCATCCGGAGTGCAGACCAATGTATTACAGCTGCTCAGCTTTCAGAAAGCCGATGTTGTCATAGGCAGTTTGGAGAATGATTGTGTGCCCCTATGTTACAATGAACGTGTTTTTCCAATTTTCTTGGTATAGGAGATCCTGCCAGAGGTTTTGGAGTTGACTTGACCCATATAGTAAAAAATATAAGCTTTAAAATTTTTCTTTATTTCAGCTACAAAAGGCCCATGATACCAATGCTTCTGAATGCTGTTGTTGTTAGTCTTAGATTCTACATAAGTTAACAGTGCCTTGAGGTGAATTAAACAAACCTGTTCTTTGCCGTAGTATTGTTTCCTTGCTCTCTCTGAAGTAGGCTAAAATAATTCCCATTTCAGTAAACGTTATATAACGTTACATAATGTTCTGCCAGTGTTCTGTTTTTCCGAAGTTTCTCGAGTTGTATGTTAGAGCCCAAAGAAGATCCTGATGGAGTTGATGTTTTCCTAATAATGTGAAAAGCTCACTGATGCAGTTTTCAGACTGAAGGTATGACTTTAGAATAGTCATTGTGCATCAAGTTACAGATCTGTGTATAATCTGTAAACTTTTCTCTGGTTTTATATTTTGGTCAATTACCAGGGAATGATATGGGGGCCAATACTGTTTAACGTCTTTATTAATGATCTGAATGTTGGGGTGAGCATAAACCAGCTAGTTCAACAGGCATGTGAACTTCCCCCCAGCAATTTGGGGCGTGTCTGACACTGTGGATGACAGGGCTGCTGGACAGAGGGACAGGCTAGAAAGATGATACGACAGGAAGTTTGTGAAGTCCAAGTCATGCAGCTGAGTCGGAATTGCACTCATGCAGCTGGGATCAACTGTTGGCAAGAAAACTGCATGGGAGTCCTGGAGGACAAGTTGAATGGGGATCAGCAGTGATGGCTAGCTGTACCTAGAGTTGGTAGCATGAGCATAACAAGCAGACTGCAGAAATGATTCTTTTTTTTTGTTTGGCACTTGTGAGGCAGTATGGGGTACAGTACCATGTTGAGTTCTGTGCTCCACAGTACCAGGGAAAATGCTGACATAGTGGAGTATGTGACATAAGGGGAGAAGCTGAAGGAGATGGGGGCTTGTTCCACCTCAAGAACAAGCCCACTTGTGTGAGAAGTGTAATGGTCTGTTATACAGAAATGGTCTGTGATACAGAAAGCTGTATCACTTAAATTTATCTGCTGTGATTTTATTTTTTTTTTCTTTTTTAATTGTCTGGACAATGGCAGAGTTTACCACAGCCTACAGCTATCCACCTAGTGGCAGGTGTGGAGAAATGGAGAAGATGGAGACAGACTGATTCCAGACATGTATGATGACAGAACAAGAAGCACTGGGCAGAAGTTGGAACATGGGAAAGTCTGATGATGTATAAGAGAAGGCTTTTTTCAATGTAAGGGAGGCCAAACACTGGATGAGGTATTCAGAGCTCCGTCAGAGTCTGCAGTTTTGGAGATGTTCAGAATGGATAAGACAGGACACTCTAGTTGGACTTAGTTTGAGCAGGGACCTAGGGTAGATAATCCTGGAAATTGCTTTCATCATGAGCAAGACAGATGTCTGTTTTCATGGATGTCTGTTTCATAATCAGAAGATCTTGCTGCTGAGGAATAATGGTCAACTCAGACCTAACCTTCATATGGAAAGCTAGGAATGTACTTTCCCATCTGTATCACTTTGATCTGCAGTGATTTTTTGGTCTGACATTTTGTTCCCTGGTCAGTGCTGCAAGATGTTTCTGCAATTCTGTAGTCAGATCTTATCTTTACTGTCCCAAATAAATTGGGATCACCAACAAATTTTCATCATTTTATTACTTGCTTATCTCTCCTCTCTCTTTATGATTGTATATAATAATCTATGTTAAAGTACTTGGCAATACTAGGTTTCTGTGTAACTCTATTAAAGTAGCTAATCATTCACTTTCTGATATCCTTCATCTTTGTTCTCATCATTGTCTCTTGATGAGTTCAATATTCGTGCAAAAGATCTGCTTCTGTTTCTCTTAGAGACTTGCTTGATGTCTTTTGAAAACTGTGAATTTTGTTTCCTAGTTTTCTTTCAGCAGAGTGCCTTCTTATCCATGTAATTGGTGATGTCTACAGAGAAATCTGGTTGTTCTGTGAGGCAGTAATTCCTTTAACAAACACCTCTGTTAAATCTTTGCCCACGTGTCATATTTGTTTGGATGTCCACTACTTTTTTTAAAGTTTTTATATTGATTTGACATGTCCAAGTGTCAGGGCAACATTCGTACCTCACTGTTGACCGGGTTTTAAGCAGGAGATTGCATGAGAAAGTTGGTATAATCCATTGTATATTTGAGCCCCTTGAAATCTTAGTGAATAACATCTAATGTTGGCAAGTTGTTCCAGTTCGTTTTATCTGCCATTTTCATATCATGTTCTGCATATCACTCTGATTCCACACAGATTCTCTGAATACCTCACAGACGTACATTCTGGAGTAGGGATTGCTTCACTTTCTTTTGCAGTTGAGCACAGTTATGAATAGCTGCTCTGCTCTCTTCTTATTTTCTGTCAAAAGAATAGGGCAAAACTATGATAAGGAAGTAGCAGAGAACGTCAAGGTTATAACTCCTGAAGAAATGGACTGAAATAGCTAGTACATTACTGTATCTTTAGTGGAAGTGATGTTGTTCTCCATGGAACTGAAAAAGCATATACTGTCCAACAGAGAAGTGTAAAACTGCAGACATTGAGTTCAGTATGCTACTGTCAGTGCTGCTGACATTGGCCTTTGGATTTTGTTCATAGGCTAGCACTGTTTTTGGGGAATCTGTTTTGTGGATTTGCTGGCTTGGAAGTCCTCAGATGGCTTCTTCAAATACATCATTAACAAAAGAAAAACTAAGAGGAATATGAGCCTGTTGCTAAATGGAGGTGGGACCCTGGTAACAGAGGATGCAGAGAAGGCAGAGTTACTGAAAGTCTTCTTTGCATCAGTCTTCACTGACAACACCAGCTCTCAGCAATCTCTAACTCAGGAGACCAGAGTAAAGGAATGTTGGAAGGAAGACTTCTGCCTCGTCAAGGAAGATTGGGTTGGAGAGCATGTAGGCAAACTTGACATCCACAAGTCGAGGGGCTGTATCCATGAGTGCTGGGAGAGCTGGCCGACACCACAGCAAGGCTGTTCTTATGCGGGAGAGGTGCCTGAGGACTGAAGAAATCAAGTGTCACTCCGTCCTACAGAAAAGGTAAGGAAGGGGAGACAGAGAGCTACTGGCTTGTCATTCTCACCTTAATCCTTGGAAAGGTGATGGAGCACCTCATTCTGGAAGCAGTCTCCATCCACATGCATGACAAGGTGTTCAGGAGTAGTCAGCATGGATTCACTAAAAGTAAATCATGTTTGACTAACCTGATTTACTTCTATGATGAAATTACTTCCTGCACGGATGCGGGGAGAGCAGCGGATCTTTTCTACCTTGACTTCAGCAAGAGTTTGGACACTGTTTCTGGATAACATCCTCATAGGCCAACTCGGGAAGTGTGGACTGGATGAGTGGACAGTGAGGTGGTCTGAGGACTGACTGAACAGCAGATCCCAGAGGGTTTGTAGTCAGTGGCACAGGGCCTCTCACAAGTCATGTCCCCCAAGGTTCAATACTGGGCCCAGTATTGTTTAACTTGTTCATCAGTGACTCAGACAAAGGGGCAGAGGCCTCCTCAGCAAATTCCCTGATGACACAAAACTGGGAAGAGTGGCTGATACCCCAGAGGCTGTGCAGCCCACCAGAAGGACCTTGACAGATTGGAGAGATTGGAAGAGAGGAACCTTCTGAAATTCAGTTGGGTTTTTCTAACAGCTTTAAAAGAGACAGTCCTATATTAAAAGCACTGTTAGACTTCTAATTTATTTATCACTAACTCTTTATTCTTGGAAGTCTACAAAAATGGGGGTGGGAACCCACCACATTCTTGCTGTCTTCTTTTCCTCTGCATCGTGCATCAGTCTTGTATATAAGCTGATGTTTGAATGTCTGTAGCCATAGTATTGTATTGCAGTACAGGCTCATTACAAACCTACTTTAGGACTTGTTAATCAAGTGCATTCTCTCTCAATTAGAGTCTAAATAGAAGTGTCTCATATACTCTCTGGACAGTATTTGTAATCTTAAGGAATATGCATAGTCTCATTCCCTTTCTGAACTTCAGCATTCAGTCCAAACTCAAATCCATTTCAGCTTATTTGCATTTCCCATGCAGCAGATGCACTGACAGATTTGTTCCAGCAAATCCCTTGGCTTCCTTGTTTCACTGGGCATTTTTTTGGTATCTCTAGGTCTTTCTCTTTTATATGTCTAAGGTGCTAAAGGATTCTTACATTGTTGGCTGTTGTTGCTCCAGTATGGTGCCAGAGCTTGTGCATTGCCCCTTATAGCTCCTTTTGGAAGATGGGAAAATTCTTTTTTGGAAAAAGTAGGATGATCCATATTTGTCTTTAGCTCATTGCATCTGAGGGAAAGAAAAGATCTGCATGCACTCCTTTTAAAATGCTTCTTGGGACCTTGTCTTTGGTAACTTGAAAGCTTTGAGAAACTGTTTCTGCTCTTTTCCAGAATTTTCTGTCTTACAATTTAATTTGGTACTCACTTTAGGCTTGAAACTTGGCACTACTGTTGAGTAATAAAATTATGAATTGTGGTGTAAAGGCTTGTGTTGTAACTTGCATGGAGGGAGGCAAACCTCCTGCTAAACTCAGAAGAGTTTACATCCTGTAGAGCAGAGAAACTCTGCCGTGGATCATATGCTGTAACTGCTGTGGGTCTGGAAGCATATGGTGCTGCCTGGGTACAGACTTGCACCTCTGTAGTTCCAGTTGGTCATTGACTCAGTGGCTCTTCTCCCTGCGGATCCATAGGTATTGCAGGTTAAGTTGTGAGCTTCTGGTTTGTGTTAACCATCTTGTGCTCCATGCAAATTCTTTTTCTGGCAGAAGCTCAGCTGTTACTCAGCCTGTACTTGGTGCTCTGTGCCCCTAAAGGAGCCTGATTGTTTCACTTTGATTTATGCAGAAGAGTTAATCTTAGGAAATTGTCATCTGGATGTAGAAAATGTGATTATTTCAAAGTATCAATTCTATTTCTTGGCTGATGTGGTTGCAAGTTTCCTTTTCATGAGACTAGTTTTTAATTGACAGCTTTTAGTCATGGAAGCTAGGTCATTGTGAAACATTGAAAGAGAAATAGATAATCATTTACAGCTGTGGTTTATAATGGAAGCTTGGGAGCCCAGGAGTACCTTAGAATAACTTAGAGGTAAATTAAATTATTGTGTTACATTAATAATTATTGATGTTAGTATCACTAATTAGATTCTGCTTTACAAGGAAAATTACACTTGAATATTTTATCACATGAGCAACAACACACTCATGAAACAGTTGTGGTTTCAGACTTCTTCTGTGAACCCTTGGCTGGTAAAGTTGGCTTTGAGTTAAGCTTGGGTACTGCTTTATAATGTTCAATACCTTAGTCTTTGATGTGATAAATGAGTCAGACTAATATTTCAAGTAGCTAAAGGAAGATGCTTTTTACTGACATAGCTGAAAATCAATTGCTCTTTTTCAATGGTATCTTATCTTTCATATTTTTGGGATCTGATTAATGACTTTTTTGCAGATTAAACAAATTTTTTTCGTTCTCCAGTAGAATGAGTATTAAATCAAAACTGCCTCTCTGTGATCCGGCACAAGAAGAATTAGAGCAGCTTTCTTGCTATTCAGCATTGTTAACAGATGGTTTTAGACAGATTAGGTAGGGAAATCCCCAAAGGATGATTTATGAATTAATGATTGCAAACAACTCTGATTATAGTTCAGTAGAACTGTTGTGTGGTACTATGAGCCTGTGGCTTTCTGCATGGATTTATTTTAAGTTTCTTAATTCGTTAGAAAAAGTATAACCCTCGCTAGATAGAAACTTAAATTCTATTTTTTACTTACTGAGCTATATTGCATTTCATTAATAGCATTGTTTAAAGCTAATGGGGCAAATGACAGGTGATATAGACTCTGGAGCCAACTTATAACTGTTACTCTGCTTTAGATACTGAATTGGATTATTTTTTACTGCAGTGAATTCTCAAATGGTAAGGTAACTCCTAAACAAAAATTGCAAAAGTAATTTATGAGCAAATCCTGAAATTCTTTCAGATGTGCATAGAAATATAAAAAAATCATGCTATTGCTTTTGTCTTACAGAAACATGATTTTATTAAACAGAATGAATATAACTATTTAGAACCACACAAATCCTATTTTCAAATAAAAATAAAGCAAAGTTGTTCTGCAGTGATAATCTTTTCAGCATGGGGGTTGTGATAGTATTTTTGTTTGTTTGCTTATTCATAGGCATGAAAAATCTTTACAAGTAGAAGGGTAGTATTGTCCAATGTTTCAAGCACTTAACATATAAGAGTTAGACCAGTGCATGGAGTGTTCCCTGTTAATTAACAAAGATTCTGTATCATATCTCTATGGTGCATTTAAATATTCTTAAATTTTCCAACTGAATGAGTTTTTATTGCCCTGGAGCTCTTTAATGAAGCAATTAAAAGAACATACAGGCACTTTAGCATAAATAAGATAATAGTTCCTGAATTATGCAAAGTTTTTGTTTTGCACTCCTGTAGGTGGATAGTAGTTGGATTTGCATAGCCTTTTCCAGAGCTCACTGTACTTGTCTGTTAATCCCTAGAGCAAGTCTGTGCTTTTCAAAATGGAATACCAGGTGTTGTTCTGAACTGAAGTGGGATGTCAAAATGCTGCTAAGGAAGCCTTCTCTGAAAGAGGCTGCAGGAACTCTTCGGTTGGGAACATGCAATGTAAGGATTAAATAGCTGGGAAGCTACCTGCTTATGAACTAACAAGGAACATTTTCTACATCTCCAGGAGCCAATCCTGGTTTGAATAGAAGGAATTCTCAGTTGCAGGTGAAATAAGTGTGTTGTCCCTGCTACATCCTTTGTTACAATGTGTGTGTTTTTAGTTCCACAACAGTGGTGGTTTTTATTTTAATAAGCAGCTCAGAGCTGGCTCAGGCATTGTTTGCACAAGCAGTACAAGGTTAGGTACATTAACAACACAAGTGGAGGGGAAAAGCCAGAATTATTGTTTGCCAGTCTCTGGTTTTGAGGTTACCTGATTATGTTAGTAAAATGAGTTATTTCTGAGACTTGCATCTCTCTGGTGCTGAAAACATGTCTGCATCTGTTTCGGCCGCATCTGAAAGTACACTTTAAACAATGAACTTTTCTCTGAGTTGGATTTTCTTAGGCTTAATTCTGCCCAGGTTTTCTAGACGTGAAATGAAAAGCGGGAATTGCTTTGTTTATAAAATCTAGCTGTTTAGTTGAGAAAATACTGAAGGGCAACAGGAGGGGAGGAAAGTGTACTGCCATGTATGCCTAAAACCCAATTATTTGGTCTACTGGCTTATGTTCACCTTTTCTAGTTGAGGTAGTTCTACATTTCAAACTTCAAGACAGCAGTTGAGTTAAAAAGCCAGTTTTACTTCTGAATACGTTTTGTAATAGGTATTTTATGATGTCCAGTGTGCTTGTGAATGCACACATTATATTATCAGAAGAAGTTAAGTTGGACCTTGTTTGAAAAACTATCTTTGTGCAATTTTGGTGCCAGCTCAGTCTATGAACTTGACTACATCTCTTAAAAAAGAGAAGAAAGGCTGAACTTGAATTGTCTGAAAATGATGATCTGTTTCATGGTCAGTCATTGCTATAGAAATTCTGAAGATGCCTTTTTTGGGTGAAAGGTGGGGAGTCCTCTGACTTGTACAGCATGTGGCAATAAGAGTAAACAAGGTATCTTTGATCATTGGTTAAGCCTCACTGAGGATTTTCCAGTGATTAGTCTCCTCTTCCATGTGTGGAAAAAAAGAGGACAGCAGCAATGCAGATTGGTTTTTGTCTGCAGATCAGTGGGGATCCCTGGTTTTAAGGAGTCTGTGGAAAGAGAACATTAAAAAGAAAGCATATTTGTCCTCTACAGTAGGGTACTTTAATAACATCATTAAAGTAATTCAGTGCTCTACATAATATCGAGAATCCACAGGCTGCAAGAATAGTGAGCTGTGCTCATTCAGGATTTTCCCCCCCTGATATTCCTTTCCACAATTAAAAAAAAGAAAAAAAAGAAAAATAACTGGAAATAATTTAATCCCACAGGGAAAAAAAAGTCCTGAAGTTTTCAGAGTTCTTCTTGCTTTGGGGAAAAAAAAACAAAACACCAAACAAAGAAAACCTACCAGCAAATCCTCAAATCCAAAATAACCCACACAGAAGGAAATAAATTGGTGTCATCTAATTGCTGCACTGCATTTGAACAAGTTCATCTGTATCATATTTAGCTAATCATTTTCTCGATGTTTGGTTTGGAACTTGAAATTTAAAATTTCTTGGTTTTCTAGGAATGCATTCAGCACAAAGAAAGGATTCAACTCAGAGCAAGACTGTACTATGGTAGTGAATATCCTTTCTTTTGATCTCTTAAGAATTCCAGGAATGTCTAACAAGTACATAGCAATGGTACTAATAATCTGAGGTGTGTATTTGAATTTGAAGTTGTGTACTCGTCTCTTTCCTGGTGAACTTTACAAAGAGTAGATTTTGAAGTGTAGATATGAAGGAGGTAAAGAGGACTGTTTCCACCTCTTCCAGATAATATTTATATTGTGCTTGTGAGAAGTGCATAATTAGGTATTGTGGTGGTTTTAAAACGTAATGTAAAGTTTGCAGTTAGCCAGTTGGAAATCTGTTTACAAAGTGCATTATAGCTCGTGTTGCATTTACTTGTTTAACTCTCATGGTCTTTTGTAGGCAAGCATGTGGAGGACTGTGGGATATAAGATACTAGGTTAGGTACCCCGTAATCTGGGCTGGTAGGGCTGTTCTTGTGTTGCTTGGCAGCTCCTGCTTGTCGCTGCAGGTCATGGATTGTTCCCTCCTTCCTTTTTAGAGGTGGCTTACCAGCTTGTTAGACACTGCATGTGAAAGATTGCCTAAGGCTCTGCTAAACGTGTTAGCATTTGCCCACAGATTAGTGAACCAGCCTATAGGTTGTTAAAGTTGTTTATTTAATTTGCTTCCCTGAAGGTTTTTATAAAAGATGTGTATAAAGCCAAGGAGAAGATACTTTTTAAAAGCTTCCAGGTAAAGGTACAAATAGAACAGTCTCAATGCCGCAAGTCTAAGTACTCAGCAGTCTTGGATGTGCAGTACCTTTGTACTGGTCTTCTAGATACCAGTGCAGAGGGACATGAGGAAAATTCCTAAATGGGGGTAGCTGGTTTGCTTCCTTCATGAGAGCTGTCTCAAAAATGTTGGCTCAGAATCCTGAATGATATGTTGAGGTCTGTGTGACTTCTGCAAGAAGGGTTGATTGCCCCTTTGCATAATAACATGTAGAAGAAACTGTTCTGGTTCAGTAGTCCATAAAGTAGGGGCAGTTGTCTGAAATAATGTTTTCAACATAAAAAAATAGGGGTTCTTACAGTTAACTAGTGCATTACTAGTGAGTTGAATTTCATTTTGGTTAGTCTTTTCCAACCTTTGAAAACTCTAAAAATTGAGTTTCTGCAGAGTTTATTTGTTGAATTCTTCTACAAAATTAAGTATGAATAGAAAGATACAAATTTTCCAAGTCTAATAATCCACACAGTAGCTGAACTTTTAAAAATGCTTTAGTGTTTGAAATTGTACAAAATGCTTAAGATTGCCATAAGTGCCTGGACAGGCATCTCATCTTAACAGACTTTTGTTTTCTGGGACAAGTAAGTAGGTAGTCCTTGTTCGCTTCCTAAGGTCCCTGAGGCTCATCTTGTGATGTGAAGTCTGTGTGGCAGTTCTGATTGCAGCCCTTATGGACAGGATGTCAAAGGCCAGCTGCTGCTTCTCTGCTCTATCTGAAGCATGGTTGTATTCTGTAGCAGGTGTGGGTGTTGGAACAACGTGTGCTGCTGTCTGCCTGAATGAGTCTGAAGACCTGATCCTCCTCAAGGAGCATGCAAGACCTAATGAGAGACAGTACCTAAAATGTAATATTAGAAGTTCCTCTCTGCCCCCAAACTCAAGATGAGCTAATGAAAGTACAAGCAGCGTGGGAAAGGCCTTTTTGACCAAGATTTCTACATGTTGTATTAAATGCAACTAAATTTACCTTACAACACTCTTCTTTGTATAGATTTATAACTTCTTTCCCAGTATGTAGTGCTATTATATATTCTTAGCAAAGACTGTTGATTCCTCGTATTATTTTTTTTAAGTACCAAATTCTCTACCATTGTAAAGTTAATGGAAGGTAGAAAGCAGAAAATACACTAATTGGAAGAAGAGCTGTTACTCTGAAGCATCTAATCCTTGTTGCATTAAGATAATGTCTTGAATATTTTCTAGCAGGCAGTCTGATCAATATAGAATTAAAGAATCAATGACCTGGCTTGGAAGAGACCTTACAGATCATCTAGTTCCACCCCTTCCTGCCAAGGGCAGGGACACCTTCTAGCAGATCAGGTTGCTCAGAGCCTCATCCAGCCAGGCCTTGAACACTTCCAGGGGTGGGGCATCCACTCTCTGGGCAACCTGTTCCAGTTCCTCACCATCCTAAGAGTAAAGATTTTTTTTCCTAATATCTAATGTAAACAGGTTCTCTTTCAGTTTGAAGCCATTCCCCCTTGTGCTGTCACTACATACCCTTGTAATAGACAGTCTCCATCTTTTCTATAGGCTCCTGTCACACACTGGAAAGCTGCAGTGAGGTCACTCTAAGCCTTTGCATTTCCAGGGTGAATATGAGTGTGTTGGATTTGCACGGCAGGATTCTGGTACTGGGGCAGCTACAGGTGTGGCTTCCATGATGAGATGGGGAAATGAGGAGTAAAAAATAGTTCATCAAAATTAGCTAACCAAGACAATGAGGAAGACCTAACACTTACTCTACTTGCAAAATCAGGTGGAGAGTCAGACTGGTTTGCGATAAACGAAGCCAAAACTTGCAAACAGGGTGAGGGATGCAAGGCTACCAATGAGAAGTGATAAATCCAAAACCCTAAACCAGCGAGTACTAATCTCAAAGCCTGGAATGTGCCCAAAAGGCTAAGAAACATGCTTCATAGACAAAGTTAAAAAGTTCAGGTGCAATGAAAAGTTTGGAAGCCTTCGTCAGAGACCCCCAAATTGGGGAGGCGCAAGCATAAAAGGACTTTTAGTTCATTTTAATATGAAGCGAAAGTAGGTGGGACTAGGCAGGGCTAGGACATAAATATGTATTAAGCATATTGTGTAATCCTAAGTTTTTAAGGTATAAATAGAGCAGTAGTTTGAAGTTTCAAAGTGCATGCTTTCGGAGGAGCTATCCCCCATGCACCTCAGCACCAAATAAATGCATATCTACTTTATAACTCTCATTTCTCATGAGTTATAGAGTCTTTTCTGCGTATCAGTGAGAAGCTGCTAGAAGTTTCCCCCAGGTCTGACAGGGCCAGTGTCAGATGCTCCAGGATGGACCCATTGGCCAAGGCTGAGCCAGTCAGGGATGGCAGTAATGCCTCTAGGATCATGTATTCAAGAGCAGAGAACAGGTACTGTGCAGAAATAATTGCAGCCAGAGAAGAGTGGAATGATAATATGGGACAAACAATTCTGCAGACACCAAAGTTGGTGCTCCAGTTGCAGGACTAGAGATTCCCTTGGAGCCTGTGGTGCAGGCCATGGTGGGGTTGTTGTCCCCTTGCCACTCATGCAGGTTCACAGGGATGCAGAGATCCATGCTGGAGCAGGTAGATATCTCGAGCAGTCTGTGACCCTCTAGGAGCACTGAAGTGGCTCCTTGCAGGACCTGTGGTCTGGTGGAGATGAGCTGATGTTGGAGCAGGTTTCCTGAAAGGACTTGTGATCCCAAGGAGCACCCGTGTTGGAGCAGTCTGTTCCTGAAGGACTAGAGACTGAGGGAGAGGCCCATTCTGGAGCAGATTGTGGAGCAGATCATGGGAAAGACGTGTGTGAGGTCGTGGAGGACTGTCTTCCATGGGAGAGACTTCGTGTTGGAGCAGGGGAAGGAAACCTCTTGCTGAGAAGGAAGTGGCAGCAGAAACATGTGAGGAACTGATGACAGCCCCCATTCCCTGTCTTCTTGTGCTGTTGGGGGAAAGGAGGTAGAGAATCAGGCATAAAGGCCAGAAGGGAGAGGAAGAGGGAGGGTATTTTTAGTATGTGTTTTATTTCTCACAATCCTACTTTGATTTGATTGGTCATAAATTCATTTAATTTCCCCAAGCAGAGGCTATTTAGGCCGTGATGGTAACTGGTGAGTGATCTATCTCTCCCTTCCTTATCTCAGCCCACAAGCCTTTTATTATATTTTCTCTCCCTTTTCTTACTAAGGAGGGGAATGATCAGGTGGCTTCGGTGAGCACCTGGCATCCAGCCAGGGTCAACCCAAGAGGCAGTAACAAATACTACTCTTGAGAGTCTAAATCATCCTGTCTACAATGTGAGTACTTTCCTAGGGACAGAGGTGGGCAGGATATCTTCCAACATGACTTGTCAGTTTAACTCTTGTGTTTGTAGCAGGGGCTATGAAATAGCTATGTTTCCTCTGGTTTTATTTATAGATGTCTATAAATACTTCCTGAAACCCAGTCTCTTTAAGTATCACTTAGTTCTGTCATGCAAGACTTAATTACACTGACAATAAATAGACATTAGAATATTTTTAGCTAAGTGTGCTGTCATGATGCTTCCTGAGCATGAAGCATATAATGACTTAAATGTCAGTTTCTGAAGGCCCTCAAAAAGATCTGGAAACAGCTGCTCAAAAATTGCCACAACTGAGCTTGTTTCCTTAAATATGAAGTACATCTTGATACACTATGGCTATATCTATTAGTTTTGGTAAAGTTATTGAGAAAAGGCCATTATTTTTCTGTGATTTCTCATAGGAAGTGCCAAAAGATTGTAGCTGACAGATTCTTGAGACACTCCTTAAATTGATTGTCTCAAATCTCAAATAAACATTCCATGGAATAGTGTGAGAGCTCATAGTAAACAGAGGGTGAGTACCATCAAAAGGATTGTTTCCTTTCTGGGACCTGATCAGTAAATCCTTAAGTAAACAGCATGTAACGTATTGCTCTTGTTCAAAGAAACTTGCAGGTAATCTTTTCAGCTGCTAACTCCTGTCCAAACATCACAGATGTTGGTTACTGGGAAATACATGATCAGAATATAACAGATTAAATATCTGGGAGGTGTTAAGCTTGAGGGAGGTCTTAGATGATGTTCTTGGACTTGCAGGGTTTCCTTCATTAAAAAAAAAATTAAAACACAGTAATAGTTCTAGTCTGGTTCCAACTGGATGGACTACAGGGGAAAAAGTAATCTCTTGCAATCTGAAACATCTTAAATGTTGTAAGTTTTACTAGTTCGTTGTTTATAGGCTCTTAGGGTTTCTCTGGTTGGTTGTTGGGGAGAAAATTCCTTGTTAAGTTTCTTCTGGGTCTTTCCTTTTTTCTCCATTTAACTTGTCCAATTTTTTATCATTGTTTAAAAGTCAGGAGCAAAACTTTTGCTTACTCTTTATTTTAGAAGCTTTTCTTACTGGCCTTTTGATGCTCACTGCTGTATTTGTGTTCTGAGGCAATTAATATTGAGTGCTGAACTGGTTAGATAATCTTTGCACTGCTTGTTAGCATCAAAGTTTCCTTCAATTTGTCACTTAATGTACTAGTGAAATTCCTCTCCTTGCTAAGTTAAGATCTTGTTATTTTTTTAACCCTGACTGTTAATTACAACTTAATTAAGTCTTGAAAAGAATCCTAAACTGCAGTTGCCATTACCTCTGCTTTTTCAAAACTTCATTTGACGTGGAGGATGTACCTGTCTCTCTTAATGCTTTTTGAGGGAATGAGAATGCATAATTCTGAGAAATCTTTTATTGTTCGTAGAGCAGTGTTTTCTGCACGTGGCAGGTTATGAGAAGCCCATCTTGTGTCTGAACATCTTTCCTCATGCCTTTAACGTTATTACATATGGTTTATGTGTAACTCCTGTTTCTAGAACCAAACCCAGCTCTTTTTCTTTAACTGATCTATATTTCATATCTTTCTTTTATCGTGACCTACCTACTGCTATTTCAGGGCTGTTTGTTACTTAGCTTTTTTATAGGAAATATCTTATGCAAATCTGATATCAATATAGGCTGCATTTGCTACACATGTTGATCACACTTGAAAGAGGTGTTCCATGAAGCTGTTTCCTGTGATATTTCAAACTTCTTGACCAACTTCTGTTTTGGTTCTCTCACTATGGTTGTTTTTAACTGTCAATCCATACAGTTTTTTGACTTATCTGAAAAGAAAAAAAATATGGAGCTCAACCAAATTTGCTCCATTCCAATGTTAAAGATAGTTACTATATTGACCCTAAGTTATCCAGTCTGAGAAGAAATTATATTACCCAGCTGAGAGTTCATTATTCCAGGAGTTATTTGCAAAGCCTCCACTGCTTTGCATAACCATAGGTTGAGTTTAATCTTCATATACAAGCTATTCAAGTAGGTGTCTAGAGTAGGTCATAGATTCAGAGAATGGTTTGGGTTGAAAGAGACTTTTTAAGACCATCTAGTTCTCCTGTCATGGGCAGGGATACCTTCCACTAAACCAGATCGCTCAAAGTCCCAGGTTGTTCAAACTACCTGGCCTTGAACTCTTAAAATTATGGGGTTTCCACAGCTCAGGGAAGTTGTTCCAGTACCTCATCACTTTCACGGTAAACAGTTCCCACTTTAAGTCCAATCAGAATCTACTCTTTTAGTTTAAAACTGTTGACCTCTCTGCTTCACTACAGGCCTTGGTAAAAAGTCTTCCATAATCTTTTTCTAAGCCACCTTTTATATGTTAAAAGGCTGCTGTAAGGTCTCCCTGGAGCCTTCGGCAGGCTGAACCACCCCAGCTCTCTCAGCCTGTCTTCACAGGAAAGGTGCTCCATCCCTCTGACCATCTTCATGGCCCTCCTCTAAACTGTCTGGATCCATGTCCTTCTTCTGTTGAGGACCCCAGAGCTGTACACCCCTCTCCAGCTCGGGTCTCACAGAGCAGAGTAGAGGGGCAAAATCCCCTCGCTCAGCCTGCTGGCCACGCTGCTTTTATTGCAGCCCAAGATATAAGCACATTGTTGACTCATGTCCAATTTTTCTTGCACCAGTACCCCCAAGTCATTTTCTGCTGGGCTGTTCTCAATCCATTTGCTCCCCAGCCTGCATTAGTATCAGGGATTGTCCCAGCCCCAGTGCAAAACCTTATGTTTAGCTTTGTTGAACTTCATGAGGTTAAGATGACATTGGTGATAGACCTGTTCAAACAGCTGCTTATTCTTGCTTAGCCTTGGCAGGGGGAATAGAGGGGTTGTTTTTTTGCTGCAAAAACTATGATGCCCTCTGAAGAGAATGCTAAAGAAATGATAGAAATGTAAAAGATACTTGTGTTCCTGAGAGTGTTTTGTAAGACTTTAATAAAGCAATTTAAGCTGTGATAGCTTCATGATTTTTATTATTTGCATACCTCCGCAGTAACATAGGAATTAAAATAAATGCCCTTGATGATTTGTAAGAGACAGTGGGATTCCTTTCACTCTGCAGTGTTATTTGCATATGCATTTTTTTTCAGGGTTATGTAGAACATGTTTAAACTTCTACTGGTGTAAAATGCTGTGGGAGGTAAACTTGCAGCCAGAATGTAAACTTGCAGTTTGTTTCAGGCCAGTGTTATTTTATATATTTTTTATATATATTCTGAGAAGTCAATAACTAAAGGAATGTAATATTAACCCAGTATTGGGTTACTGTTTGCTTAAAAACCACTTGAAGAAACAAACTCGTGACTCTCTATCAGTTTGGTTTTCTTCAGCATTTGAACTAATGCTCTCAGTTGTCTTGCTAGCCACGGCTAGCATTCAAGAATTTACCAGCTGGCATTGTTAGATTAGCTGCTGACAGGTATTTTTTAATTCTGTATACCTGAAGTACCTACAATGCAAGAATTCACGAGGCCTGCTTAGTGCAGTTGTTTTTACCATTCATTTCATGTTGGTCTGAATTTCCATTGAAGTTTCCATTGAAGTAATTGTGTGTTTTGAGGAATGTCATTCCTCACATAAAATGAATTTGAAGATGTTCAGATGTTTCCTCAGTTTACTCTCTATTAGGACTCTATTTTCATCCTGTGATCTTTTTACTGAAAGGGCATCCGGGTTCATAGGCTTTGGAGATGAAGTTTGATGATCCAGGGGACTCTTACAGGCACAGATTTGTTATATGAACTATAGAAAGTGGCCTTCCTTTAGACCTTGTGGCTCAGACACAAATTGGAAAAGTAGGATGTATATAAGAAGGCAGTGGGCAGACAGTGCATTTCTGTACTGATGTTTTGTACCAGAACAAAATATTCTTCTGTTCTCATAGCAATTCTTCCATAGAGCAGCACTGTTCTTACGTTTTTTGACTTTCTTGTTTTTCTTGTGTGTGCAAAGCTCTCAATGAAGTGTTGATGTTTCCCATTGCAAAGAGTTTAATGCTGGAAACTTGGCTAAACCAGCTCCTGGCATTCAAAACCAGCCTCAGCAAGCTGTTAAATAACACCACTCTTTTTTTTTTTTTTTTTTTTTTTTTTCCTTTTTCTCCAGAAAGACAACTCAGTGATATCTGGAGGGTAAACCTTGTGCATTGATCAAATCATGAAGCAGAACAGTTCCTACACTGCTTCCTGCTATGTCCTTGAATCTGTAGTGAGCATTGCAGGTACAGCTTGTATGCTCCTGTCCCAGCGCAGGCTTGACTGGTAGGAGAGCGAGTGAATGATGATTTATGTTTTTTTGAGGAGCAGCAAAGACATCTATGATCCAGCTGATACAGCTGAGATGTTCAGACACTTAGGTAATTCCTGTAATTCTGAGATTCTCTAAACAGACATCTTTGAGCTCCTGGGGATGTGGCTTGCAGTGAAGTTCTGTGGGCATTTTAAACTGTACTCCTGCTGAAAGGAGCGCTTCTGCCCATCTCTCTCTTCTCAGGCTGTACTGTTTCACTTTTGCCACCAAAAATATTAATTAAGCTGTGCAGTGAACCAGACTGGGGACTTGATAATGGGGAAAACTAAAACAACCATTACCTTCTGCCCAACTGAGGTTTAACCCACATCAGATAAATTCATTGCAAACATGAGAGTGGGAGACAAGGACAGACAGGACTATTTTTGTTGGGGTTTTATGCTGGTTTAGGATGTTGGAAACTAGAGAGTTTAATTTCTCTCCTGCTTCTCACTAGGAAAGAGTTGTAGCAAAAATATACAGCTCATGTTTGTAATGCAGCGTATAGTTAGTTGTGAGTGGCAGGATTGCATACTCTTCTCATGTTTGTGATGCCTTGGTTGAGAAGCTGCTTCTGCAATCCTGCCTTTCTCCTCTGTGAGGGGAAAGGATGTCTTTGTTTCCTCATGTTGGTGTTTTGGACAAATCTTCAGTCTCCTGCAGCCAGCATGCAGCTGATCTCCAGTCCATGTGGTGGTCCGAGAGGGAATGTATAGCACTTTGCAGTGGGTAGAAAAACCAAGTCAAGAGTTCAAACTAGGAATGTCCTCAGAAATTGTTTTACTGATAACTTGTATCTAAACGGCAACCTTTTTCTAAATTCTAGGAAACGTGTGATTGAGGATGTTTAAGTTATGTGTATAGTAGATATTTTAATGGGGGAAGGGCTGTGTAGTGTGGAAGGCTGTTGAGACCCAGGGCAGCTTATTTTAATGCTGCAAATGGGAGCGGAATAAAAATAAAAGCCCCTTTTCATTTGAGATAAACTGAGCAGATGAGCAACCTTAATTACACTTTTCTTTTTCATTCTCTGAGAAGTTAAATGATACCTCATGACACAGTGCAAAACTAAATTTTATTAATGAAGTACTGTAAAAATCTATTATTGAGTTCAATTAAAAACTTGCCTTTAATACTAAAGTTAAAATGTTCTAATAAATGATTCTTCTTGTTTTGCAGATAACTACTCTTATAAATCATAAGGATAAACCAAAGCGTTCAGACAAGACTCTGCAAGCAATCCAGCGAGTGGGCCAAGCTGTTAACCTGGCAGTCGGGAGATTTGTTACCGTGGGGGAAGCCATAGCCAACGAAAACCATGAACTGAAGGAGGAAATGAGTGTTGCTTGCATCGAGGCAAGGAGAGCAGGTATGTAGTTACTCATGAAATTGTACTTGTGCCATTTTTGGCACACTATTTTTAGTGTCAGGCATAATGTAAGAACTTTATTATTTAATTGCTTAACCTTCCTCTGCTGGTTCATTCAAGGCCTGATCTGTTACCTGATTTTGTCACTTACTTAAATTACTGTCATCTTACGAATAGGGAATGGAATTGTGTGTTGGCTTAGATTTTTATAGGATCATTTGCCACAAGGAACTACCTGACTGCTCTTATTTTATGATGTTACTACAAAGAGCAGAGTGTTGGGAATACAACTTTAGAGTTTATTGCTGCCAAGTTAAAACAGTGGAGTATGTTAAGTTATTTGAGTGTTATGTGATTGAGGTCACTGCATTCCAAATCTCAGTGTCTGAATGAAGGTCAGTGCCAACCCATGTTTCATCAGGACTCAGTAAAATGACTCACATCAGCCATCTGATGACTCCCCTCAGTAGAATGAAAATTATATTGTGCTTGCCTTTTTGCTGGATTCAAGTTTAGTTGCAAACTTGATGCATGTGTGAATTGAATGTGAAGCATGGATAATTGAGTTGCCTGCTGTCATTCTCCTTCCCCCAGAAGACTCTGTCTTGGCAAATTTGGGTTTGCATTCTCTGATGCTGTAAGAGAGTGTCAGCATTGTGCTAGAAACTACTTTCCTAGATGCTAACTACTACTCCTTGCATAATACTTCTGTGGCCCTCAGTAAATGCATATTCTTAGATCTGCAGTGAAGGCTTCAAGATGACATCTAGTAGAATCTAGTTCCTTTTGTTTTTAGTGGGATGAGATTTTGTTTTTTCTTTCAAATACTTTTGGATTGTGGGAAATTCTACTTGAATCTTTCCCAGTTTGAGCAGGTGGATGAAGTGGCAAGTGTGACAGAGATTCTGTTTGCTGTGGTTTCAGGGAGACAAGCTTGAGCTTCTGTTGCAGGGACAAATAAAAGACCCTTCAACAACCCTTCAACACTAATGTATTGATTACTACTGGATGGAGCAATATTCTACTTCAAGATGTGGGTTGAAACTGTGTAGTGTACTTGAAACTGATCTGTTAGGTTAAAAAGGGGGCTTGGGTGGGTGTTGGGTTTTTATCTTTAAATGCCCTCAGAGTCCTGAAAAACTTGTCTTTGCTGTCATAACTGGTGTATAAGTCTGGTTGAATCACTGTTCTGGCCTCAGACTTTGGGGATAGAGTTCATACTATTATTTGTGATTAAATGAAAAAAGAAGCTTAGAAATTGGGCATGGTGCTGTAAGAAATCCTCTGAAAAATCCCTCAGCACGGAGTCACAATGTCTAGAAACATGCTGATGATGAATGATTGTTCTTGTGATTTGAAGGACTGTTCTGGATAAACTTTAGACTGAAAATTCCTAGTCGCTTCACTAAACTTGGCTGCAAAAAGAAATGTCCTAATTTAAAAACATTCCATTTGTTATGTGAAGCATGTGTTTTCTCTTCAGAGATCCAAGTAAAATGCTGACAAGCCAAAATTGCCAAAGTTCACATCGATAATCTCAGCTTCTGGAAGAGCAGTGCAGTCTGAATCTCTTTCTTGACATGCCAGTTATGCTGTGGTTAAGTATTTTTTTTCTCCCTGTCGCTGTATGCAGGAGGAGCTCAGAACCTAAAAATAGTCTACGGTGCTTTATCCCAGTAAAAGACTATAGTTCTTTCACATTGTAAGTTTTGTTTCCTGTTATGCAGTAAAAGCCTCAGTGCAGAGGAGTGAAGTTATGGGCTGTTTACATTTCTGTCAGCCTCAAGTTTACTTTGGCATGGCTCAGTAGTTCCCCGCATTTGAGATCTAACTGACAACTTACATGGGAGATTCAGTGTAGCAAACATGTTTGCTCCTGGTTATTTGTTTGATGGAGGGTTTTTTGTTCCTGTATTATCTCTGTGGACTGTTTAATGTTGGACAAGGATATTGACCCATATTAAGGAACCCTATGTTCTGAGGGCCTAGGCAGCAGAAAGCCTTTGCTCTTTAGGGCAGGGAATCTCTCAGACTTGTTCATACTTCTTTTTAGGCAATAAATTAGATTGTGTCTCAGAAATTGAGATTTTTATTAGGCATAAAAGACAGATTTCAACACAAAAGGATTTAGACCATTAAGCATCTCAATTTCTGAGAAAAATAGGGAGTCTTTAAATCAGTTGCATACCCTGCAGAGGCTTTGAAGAATGACAGATGTTGTATCTGTCTCTTGAGAAGGGTATAATCAGTGATCTGAAGTGTTTCAGACTTGTTATGACTATTTCCTTGTAATAAACCTTGTAATTTGATTGACTCAAAATAGAATCCTAAAACACTGCAGAGGGTCATGTAGCACATTTTGTGTGATATTATTCTTGCACTGTGTCAATGTTTACAGTGACAGTATAGTAGTGGAATGTAACTTAAGCACATTTTAGATGCCCATCTGTGATTTTTTTTTTCTCTAAAACTAGGAAAGACTGGCTAATTTAAAAGAGAAAGCACATGTCAGGAATAAGTGTCATACCTTTTCCAGTATTCTCTGCCAGTTGACTACATAGCCTTAAAGGAAGATATGGAGTAAAATGAAAGCAACAAATAGCTTTCTCCTATTTTTACTTTGGGTTTTAGTACAGAGAGGGCTAAATTAAGGAGGCTGAAAAATGGAAATTTAAATGGATAAATGGGATCACAGAATAACTGAAGTTGTAAGGGACATTCTAACTCCCAAGAATGGAGATAATGCAATTTCTTCTACACTTCTCATTTCTTAATTCTTTCTTGTGCCCTTACTTAAGGGTGTTTGATTACCTTTGCTGTGGTGAAAGTATGTTCTTATGTCTTGTTCCTTGCTTCTTGTTCCACCACCATACCTACTGGGATCGGTCTGTCTGTGTCTCTCCATACCTACCCACTAAGGGGATAGATGTAGAGCACAGAAAGCCCTGCCATGGCCTTCTCTTCTTGGAGTGGAATAAATCTCCCCCCTTCAAGCTCCCCTCTTATGTCACTGGCTTCACTATGTCAGCTGAGGTGCTGAGGAGTCCAGAAGTGGACATGGTGCTCCAGATGCTGCCTCACAGGTGCCAAAAGGAAGGGAAGAATCATTCCTGCAACCTTCCAGGTACAGCTAGCCATTATTGCTGACTCCTGTTCTACTTTGTTGGTCCCCCATCTTTTCCCACAAAGATTCCCTGTTGATACCTGATCTCAGTATGTAGGGCTGAGTGGTGTTACCCTGACCAGATGTGGTATTTAGTGTCCTTCTTGGACTTCACAGATTTTCTGTCAGGTAATTTTTTTTCAGCCTGCTCTTCTGTCTAGCATCCCTGCCTTCCACAGTGTCAGACACTCACCCACTTTGGTATTGTTCACACACTTGCTGAACATGCTGGGTTGTCATCCAAGGAATAGTTTTAATGACTCCTGTCAGCCCCAGAGGAAAACCACTGGAAGTTGACTGCCCAGTGAACTTTGTACTCATTATCAGCATCCCCAAGCTCACAGTCAGGTTCATTTTCTACTCACCTTTTTGTTCACTAAGTCCATATCCCTTGATGAAGTTATAAGGAAACTATGGGGGATCATGGCAGGGGCCATGCTGAAGCTGAGACTCACAGCATTCATTACTTTCTTATTTTAAAAACAATGTCATCTCATTGTAGAAGGCATTCAGATCAATAAGGGACTACTTACTCTGGCAGGTCTGTGCTGGCTCTTCCTGATTGCCGTTTTCTGCTTAATGTGGTAATGTCTTCCAAGATTATTTTAGTGGTAATCGTGGAGGCTGATGTGAGGCTGACTAGCCCACAGTTGCCTGAATTTTTCTTTTTAACCTTCTTTGAGATGGATGTGACAGTTGTTTTTCTGTCATTGGAAATATCACCCAATTGTCATAATGTCTCAGTCATGATAGGAGAATTACAGTGACACTGAACTGTTTCTTTGACATGCTCAGATGTGTTTTATGGACTGGTGTACATCCAGCTGGGTATAGCTTCCTTAGCTCCAACTCTTTATCCCAACAGGTCTTGTTCCTCACAGCTTACTCCCAGGGCTTTATTCCTGTTCCTGTAGTTACAGATCGATAGGCAGAGAATGAAGCCTTTGTTCTGTTACCAGAAGTCCTGAATTTCTGTGGCTGTCTGGAGCTTTTGGCAGGCAGATGTTGCAGGTGTTTCAGTGTTCTCTGATAACTTTGTATGACTAGCTGCTTCACCTGTAACTTGATTCATCCTCAAGAAGGTGAATCCCATAGCATAAGAAGTGGGATAATGGTGTGCATCCTTTCTTGGTTACCAAAAGAACTTTCACATCTGTTTTAATTGTTCTCTGTGTTCTTCTGTGTTTCTACAGCATTTATGTTGTCACAGCTATGGTGAGGTCAAAGAAGTAGATTCATCTGCTGGCAAAGGTGAACAAGTAGAGACTGAAGTGAAATAAATTGAAATATGGGGAAGGCAATGGTCAATGTGTTTTACTCTCAAATGATCTCCTTACTGACTGGAGACTTGTCCTACAGCTTCACTGAGAGTGCATCTGGCTACCCCTCACTCTTTGAACTGTAGCTGTACTTTTATAACTCCTCTTGCTTTTAATCCGTTTTCAGGTCCTTCAGCTGTGGAACTCACTGTCTCAGACTGTACTATAGCATGGTATATTGGAGTTACTCTCTGATTATTTGGAGCATGCCTTTTGTGACCTGGCCTGGTCCCATCAAATGTACTGGAAGTTCCTTTCCATAATGCAGTACTATTTTGGCAGCTTAAGATCCCTAGGGATTACAATTATTAGAGGAGAGAAGCACTATGAAATGTGGAGCTCTGTGGGCTGAAGGACTGTCAGGCGTTCCTTATTCTATAGTGTGTGGTATTTCTGGAGTACCAGAATAATGCAGGTTCTTCAAATGGGGCCACTGGCTTTATCAGACTTTTGGAGTATTTTCCCTGCTTAGGTGAATTACCTTCATTGAGGTTTTGAAGATGAGTCATAGGGAATTTGATCAAATCTCCTCGATTTTATGTTTAGGACAATCTATAGGTCAGCTGTAGGTTGATCATCTTGTCTTGCATGCTAACAAAAATCATGTCTCAGAGCTTACCTGAGCTCAATCTCCCAGCCGCCGTTTTCTGGTTACAGACTAGCAAATTGCTTTGTGTTTCTTGTATTGCACTACTATCTAGGCTACTCCAGAAGATTCATTTGGGTATTATTTGGGTGCTATTGGGTACATTTGAATCTACTCCAGTAGATTAATTTCATTTCTGTGTTTCTTTCTCAGATAAGGAAATCTATTAGCTGCAGTGAATGTAGAGTTTTTACCTGCATAAAAAATAAGTGGTCAATTCAGCCTATTTAACTATCTATTTATCTGAATGCAAGTTGAATTAAAAGAGTGGTTAACTGAAAATCAGCACTTTGCCATTTTTCCTTTCCTGTCTCTGACAGTGCCCTGTTTAGTGGCCCTCCTTTGAATGTAAAGTGCAGTAGTCTCACTATAGTGCTTCAGGCCTCTTAAGTTGCGAAGTTACTGTTTGGAATCTCTTTATTATTCATGCCTGGAGACAGGAACAGGAAACCCATAAATTATGGGAATACTAATTGAAATTTAGAAAGTGGGGGGGAATTTGTAGTTCTTTCTTCCTTGCTGCATCCCACTCTTACAGTGGATTGATGCTGCAAGTTTGGACACTGATTTGTCTTTTGCTATTAAAATCAGAAAAACACCTCCCATGAATGTTTCGTCCTCCACACTTCCTAATTCTACCCATCACTCTCACCGCAAATAGCTGTAGATTACTGTAAGAAAATTAGTGTATGTTACTGATGGAAGAATAAGGTAATAGTGAATTGTAATCCACACTTATATATGGAGAGGGTGCCACCAACAGTCAGTCGAAGGAAGTGAAGTGAAATAAAGAGAGTTAGGTAGCTCTTGTCTTATCCTTCAAAGGTAAAAGTTAAGAATGCTTAATAGCCCAGTATATTTCTTCTTAGTATGGAAAGTAACTTTTTTTTTTTTTTTTTCCTTCTAGGTGAAACAATTGCACAACTTACAGATGTGGCAAGTTTGGATCATCCGGAATCTGATAGTCACATAACAATCTTTACAGACAAAACGGGTGTGGTAAAAGCTGCAAGGTTGTTGCTTTCTTCTGTCACAAAGGTGCTGGTGTTAGCAGACAGAATTGTTATTAAGCAAATTATAACTTCCAGGAACAAGGTATTTTAGCTTTTCTGTTTTGTTTAACTGATACCTGTAGTCAGTGCAAAAGAGTGGTAAACGTGATATTGTCATTGTTTCTCTGGAGGAATTATAAAATAAAGAGATAAAATTAATATCTTGCACATGTTTACTTACCAGGTATCTGAAAGGGGATGGCTCTGAGTCAAAAGGATTAGAATAACAATTTTTAGTGATTCTGCATTTTATGTCACTCACATTATTCACTTATTATGCTAGAGAAGATACTGTGTTACTGCTTATTTAACTTTAAATTTGCTGTGAGGTGAAAAGTGTGTCTGTTGGTAAAATGGTCAATAAATCTACTTGCTAATGACAGGATGTTTGTATTGTCAGGATGAGGACAAGGAGAGCATTATGGCATCTAAGCAAAAAGCTGCGAGGAATGCACATAAAAGTCTGTGCCAGTGAAGTGAGATTTACAGATTAAAAGGTTTTCGTGCAGTTTAACTCAGGTCTTGGAACTTAGGATGAAACTACTTGGTTGGTTTAAATAATGTATGAAGGCCCATTTAACCTCAAATGTAATCTATTTCATGCAGTGCAGACTTCACTGTCTTGCCTCTAGGGTATTCTTCCATTTTTTTTCTTCACAATTTGCTAAAATAAAAATAGAAAAATCCTATATTTGAAAAATGAGAACCTGATAAGGCCTGGGGTTTTCCATTAATTTTGAGCTTGTAATCCAGAGCAGTGCCTTTCCTTCCACTTTTGACTCCTCATGCCGTCTCTATTCCTTTGTCCCAGATTGCTTTCCAGACCCGCTGGTCTCTGTTTTGCACCTAGATCCAAGACAGTCAGTTCAGTCCCAAATTCAAAACCAGTGAAATTAACTGCTTCTCCCTGGCTTTAGATTTAGCAGCACTGCTCTGCTGTCTTTGTGCTCATTTCTTCTCCCAGTGGTTGATTCAGTTGGCAGCAGTTTTATCAGTATCAGTTTGCTGAAGTTCCTTGTAGCTTTGGTCTTTTTTTTGCACTGAAGATGAGAATGATGCATTTAATACCTTTCCTGCTGTTGTCTGCAGCCATGCAGTAATGCTAATTAATTTACCTTTCCTCAAGTGGCAGGTTCAGACTGGAGCAATTGGGCAAATTCATGTGTCATGAAAGCATAAGGAAGGATACATATCCTTTCAAGAGGAGGCTAGGTTTCTGATAATTTTAAATACATATGAAAATATTGTCATATATACACCAGTGTGAATATAGTAAGCATAGGTGTAGCATTTAATTTTGAAAGCATTTCAAGCAATCTCATAGTCTAAAGTAAGTGTATCTGACTCTGACTGCAATAGGCATAGAATAGTAAAATATCCTGAGTTGGAAGGGACACAAGTCCAGCTCCTGGCCCTGCACTGAACATGGCCAAGAGTCACCCCATGTGGCCGAGAGCACTCTCCAAATGCTTCTTGAGCTCTCTCAGGCTGATGCTGTGACCACTTCCCTGAGGAGCCTGTTCCAGTGCCCAAATACCCTCTGGGTGAAGAACCTTTTCCTAATATCTAATCTGCACCTCCCCAGATAAAACTTTAGGCCATTCCCTTGGGTCCTGTCACTGGTCCTGTTACAGAGAAGAGGTCAGTGCCTGCCCTTCCTCTCACAAGGAAGCTGTAACTGCAATGAGCTCTCCCCTCAGTTCCCTCTTTTCCAGGCTGAACAGACCAAGTGACCTCAGCCCCTCCTCAAGGCCTTTCACCATCTTCATAGCCCTCCTTTGGACACTCCCTATGGCTTAATACCCTTCTTATATTGTGACACCCAGAACTGCCCCCAGCACTCAAGGTGAGGCTGCCCCAGCTCAGAGCAGAGTGGGACAATCCCCTCCCTTGCCCAGCTGGCAGTGCTGTGCCTGATGCCCCCAGGACACTGCTAGTCTTTGTGATCTCCTGAGTTTTACTGCATTCTCCTTTCTGTGCATAGTGCACGTTTGGGAAAGTCTGCTTTTGTCTGTGGTACCAGTACAGCAGTTCATAACTCTAAGACCAGATGAAATAAATAATGGTGTCTTATATAGGCCTAGTATTTATATATGCACTAATTTTTATAGAATACACTCCGGAAAAGTGTGTCAGATACTGCTATGATGGATAGCAAAGAGGTTCTTCCTGTAGGAGACATTGCGGTAGAGGGATAATATGGGCAGGGATTTAAATACTCTGAGACAGTGTAGTATAATGTGACAAAGAGGATGGAAAGGTAGGAAGAGAATCATCAGTACTGCCAACTGGAGAGGATTCTGGCTTCTTGAAAAGTGTCACTGTTCCAGAAGATCTCAGATCCATTTTTATCTTGGAGATTGACTACCCAATGTTGAATTTCTTTTGCCTTTTTTTTTTTTGGCTGCCTATTTCTGAACACTTTTTTTCCATTGTCATCATCTTCCTCATGTGAATAAAGAGTCAATCAAGGACAAAGGATAGAAAAACAAATGAGTAGTTGGACATCCAATCCCTCAGACAAATGAAGTAATTGGGATCTTCCAGAATGGTCATCTGTTCTGGAATCCAGCCTCTGGCTGATGATCCCCAGTGATCCTGTTCCTGCTTCCACATTCTCTGCACCAAATATGCTGTCCTTGTGTTCTTGGATTGTATACATTTTCTTCCATACCTGCCCACATCTTTCCTACCTTACAAAATCAGTTTCATTGTCCATCAGACTTAGTCCCTGCATCAGTGAGCTTAAGGTTTTGCACCACTCCCTGTCACCAGTCAGGTTAGGAGAGCCAGAACAATAAGCAGGGAAGTGACAGATAGTGGGGGAGTTGCTGCACTGTTCATTTTGGATCAAAATATGGATGTGCCCTGAAGTGATGTCAGCCTACGATTGCTGTCTGCAAGGCAACATTCATCCTGCAGCAGTAGCTGTGCCATACCTAGTGCTAATTTAGCTGTTAATAAGAGCTTAAAGCCTTGGAGTTTTTTACATTTTTTTAACCTTTTATTTAGAAAATTTATGTCTTCATTACTATCTGTGTATTTCTTGTTGAAAGTTTTAAAATGAAAAATTATGGATCACAGGTATTTTGCATTGTATCAGCATCTTGAATAAGCTTTAGACAAATTTAGAGCTGTCTGTGCCGTTTTTCAGAATATCAGCTCTGCCTGCGATGTCTAAAATTATTCAATGTAATGGAAATACATGTGCTTACACTGAAATTTTTGACAAGAAATTTGTCATGAGAAAAACACAGAAAACTGCAAGAGAGTTGTTTGCAACCAAGGTCATACTCATAAAGTACTACATTTGCTTAAACCTAGAATGGTTGAGCATCATTAATATTTCTTTTTATCTATTCTTAGAAGAGGAAGTTGACCTTAGCTTGTATATTTTCCTCTTTCATCCACATTTAGTTTTCTACATTCTCACTTTCCCAGTCCTTTTGTTCTCTCCTTCCATCTCTCATACTGCTGTTTTCACATATTTATTCATCTTCCTTCTAAGTCCTTCATACTCCAGCCTTTCTCACAGCATCAACACCCCAATCAGGAAAACTTGTTTCTGCAGCCTTTGTGGAGCTGGCTGCCCAACATAATGTACTCAGACAGATTGCTGCAGTCTAATATTGCTTGATAAAGCAATGAATTCCACAGCAGTTGCAGAGTTTAGTGGGACGTTTGCTTTCCTTTGGTTACAACTGAGTTTGAGCGGCTACTCTTCCAAAAACAAATGTGTGCTTCTAGGAGAGTTTGCCAGGGTTGCAGAGAAGGGGGAGTTTGTCATAATCAGGTGTGTACACTGCTTTTGTAGTTGTGGAGAAGATATTTTGGCATAGAAAAGGAAAAATCAGTTGAAGTTTCTTCCTTTCAAGTACAGTCTGTTAAATTTTCATGTGGTGTCTTATCTCCAGTCTGAAAGACAATACAGAACTGCTTTGAGTGTTTTCCCTTCTGAAGACATTTAGTGGTTTTGAAAGACCACTTTGAGATTAGCAAGTATATGTCTAACTTGAAAAAAGCAGATATTAATTTCTGTTACAATCCACAATGTAGTGACTTCACAGGATGCCTTCAGCAATCAGTAATTTATAAACTCTATGATTGTCTTTGCTGAATGTTTAAAAAATGCTGATTTTACATGCTTTAATGTATCTTGAATTAGAGCTTGATACAACTTGGGTGTGTTTAATTGTTTCTTTTATGTACAACCAGTAAAAATCTCCAGAGTTAGAGCAGGTTGTTATGGAAAGTATAAAACTATGTATTCACTTATTTCTAACTTTTTTGTTCAGTTTTGTTGAATTCTCTTGTTTTATTTTTTTTAATATACAGAGCCACTGAAGCATATGTCTGTGTAACTGTGATTGTAGACTTTAAAAGTTAGGCATCTGAAATGGAGAGTTACAATACAGGGATATAACACGGGGATATAATCTGTACTTGTTGCTGTCATATCAAATTTAAAGCTACATTTTTCCCTGAATCTGGAACCTGAATCCATTAATACTATTTTTCTTAATACTGTGAGGAGTAAGGAAAATTTTTTTGCAGGCTGACAACACTTTGAATGAAGCATGATAATTAACTTACATTTGATTTCCGGATGTTGAGTTTTTAATGCTAAAACAGTAACAAAATATGTACATTTTAAACTACAGAACTTAGAAGTTCCATAAATAATGGTACTCCTAGTTCAATGATAATGTTTTTTTGTTTAGCATCTCAATAATCTACAGTATTTTCCGTTATCTTGCAGGTTCTTGCAACAATGGAACAACTAGAAAAAGTCAGTAGTTTCCAGGAGTTTGTACAAATATTCAGCCAGTTTGGAAATGAAATGGTGGAATTTGCCCACTTAACTGGAGATCGGCAAAATGTAAGTATTAGTAAAAGATTGTGAGAGACTGTGCACAGTATAATTTTAATCTTATTATCAGGAAGATATGGACTCTTTTGGGATGATAAAAGAAAACAAAATAATTGATGGTGTCCTGTCTCTGGAATCTGCCCTGTCCTTGCTCCATTCAAAACATGTCTTTTGATTTTAAAGCTCAGGCTGAGAAAAATGGCTGCATTGTTATCCCTGCATATCTTTCAGAAGCCCAAGTGTGTGTTATTTGCATTGTCTTTTGGCTCTAACTTTTCTGGCTCATTACTCTAGTAGAGAGTTTGTTGTTACCTGACAGAAGTATTTGATGTTTTCATGTAGTGAAAGGACTTCATTATTTCAGAAAACTCCAAACAGATTCTAATAAAGTGTCTGCTTGGTGGCTTCTTAGAGTTTGTTTTATTATTATTATTATTATTATTATTATTATTATTCTGGAATTTTTTTCTGGGTTTAGGTCAAAACCTTCTTATGTTAAGGCAAGTTTTAGTTCTCACATGCAGCTACTTTTTCAAAACCTTTCATTCATACTGGAAGCTTTTCTCCCACTATTTCAATCTAAATTTAAGGGTTTGGTGAGGTTTAGACTTATGCTGTGAGCTCTAGTTGCTTTCCCCTGATAATCCAGTCCTCTGTTCAGAATGAAACCAGGGTTTAATATAAATATACAGAATCCTAATATCCAGCAAAATTCAGAATTCAGTTTGTATAAACAAATTGGCCAACATCATGTGTTTCCTTTTTTGTTGATGTGTGCATGCATAGTGTCAAAGAGCATTACTGGGAAAGCTCCTTAAAATTGAAGGAAATACCTACTTAGTAGTGAATGCTCTTTTTTCCTCTGAAGTACTTTTTTCCCACAGCATTTGTTCCTTTGAAAAGAGAACATGCATTATTAGGAAGTCCATAGTCTTTTCAACTGTGTTGGATTTTCAGTGTTAAGTGGTCTTCTGCTCTCCCCTCCTTGCCTACTTGACTCTTTTGGAAAGAGTGCTACATTTCCACTTTCTCAGTTGTTTCAGGACTTTCTTGATACGCTCAATTTACAATGTGTGGACTGCTGTGTGGCACTACTACCTTTATGGGGAGGAAACATGGCTCATAGTATTTTAAATGTGCCATAAATTCTTGAGGACCATCAGATTTATCAGAGTGTGATGTCAGAATTTCAGAAATTAACTGTTTTCTTGTTTGGTTGTTTAGTTGGTTTGGTTTTTAATGTTATTTTGATCTTAAAGATTTTCTGTAGCTGCTAAATGCAAATATTATAAAAGTGTCAAAACTGACTGCTGCTGTGATTTATCTGGGTGTTTTTGTTAATCCAGGGTATATTAGGATTAATTGCATTCTGTAAACCTTCAGCTGGTCCCGTTCAGTTGCCTGTTTGACACTCAGATGGCACTCCGCTGTCTTTGTGAGAAGATCATAGTTATAACTTTCGAAGTTCTTCCCCTTGTTAGACCCTCTTGCTTGTTGAGGGATTCATGTCTTGCCCTCTTCCTTCACATCCTGGTCTGGAGTCTAAACTCTTCTGTATTGATGATCTTTGCTGGGGGTGTAGTTCAATTTTGGAGGTGTGTCCATCTTTCCCTGGAAAGTTTTTTAAAAGGTTTCTATACTCAGAGGAGAGAAATACCAAGGAATTGCTTTTTCACCCTATTTTTTATTACTGGTATATAGCAAATATAACACTCAAGTAGAAAAAAGATTTAGTTTACATTTCCTTCACTGCAGTGTGATGAAAAGCAGTTGTTCTCTGTCTCTACTTTACCTTCCCCTCCATTTCAGAAAATACTTCTTGTCAGCTATTCTTTTCACCCCCTTTTTCTGTTTTATGAATAATGCTTTGTGATAAAGGTAGCAAAATTATCAACAGTTTACATAACATGCTCTGTATCTTGGAGATCTTCTTTCTTTGAAATCTGGATTGAATAGAGCCAAGAATAAATGCATAAATTAAAATCTGTCTGAAAAGTAAGTTCTAGATCATGAGTTAGGCTGAAAATAGCAGTTGTCAGAAATTAGAAAGCTTTCTCACAAACCATTCACCTGAAAGAGAGTTTCCTTTTTCCAGTCTTACAAGTAGTTAATATTTTAGATACTGTGTAATACTTAGGTTTGTTTTTTTTTTTTCCTTTTGGTGTTTAGGATTTGAAGGATGAGAAGAAAAAAGCTAGAATGGCAGCATCTAGGGCTGTTCTTGAGAAGTGCACTATGATGCTCCTGACTGCTTCAAAGGTGAGTGAGTTTGTGCACTCTTATACAATTTGGCCAAATCACAAAGCATGGCATCTGCCTGGAGAGCTGACTCTCCTCTCTCAGCCCCATTTCAGATTTCATGCTAAAGCAGGGTATAAGTGTAAAGAATGAAGAAACTCTTTATATTCTGAGTAATGGTGTGAATTTGACTTAACAGCAGTTTAACAGAAAGAATGCACCATTTTCTGAACACATTCTTTAGACTTGCCTTAGCAGGAAGCATTCATTTCAATATACAGCATGTGTACTCTTTCATAATAGTTACTCTGCTTTCTTTAAAAGACTTGTCTGAGGCATCCAGACTGTGAATCTGCTCGTATTAACAAAGATGGAGTTTTTCATCGGATGAGACTAGCTTTGGAACAGGTAATAGAAATTGTAACTGACTCTAGACCAAATGGAGAAAATGAAATGGCCCCCATCAGCATATATTCTGGCATCAAAGAATTCAAGGTAAGAGTAGAAATAATACTGTTTTCTACAGCCAATAAAGTACCTCTTAACTAGGATGTTGGAAAAAGTGGTTTTAGATTTGAGGTCATGGAGCTGCATCTCTTCACCAGCATTGACGTAAATAACTGTCCCAAAATGTTCAAGAATCTGTCAAGAGGTGCCTATAATTTAATAGTCGTTGCCAAAATACACCTCTCTTACTGAATCAGTATGCATTCAGAGCTCTAATATTTTGTTGAGGTGATTCATTGACATTGAATAAACTGAAGTATCAGGGTCTGATGAGACCTTCATTAGAATAGTTGTTGTTTGAGAATTCTTGCTTTGTAAGCATTAGTGTTTTTAAAATGCATGCAAAAATATTCATACAAACATTTAAAAGAGCAAACTGTTATTCAAAAGAAATGTTCTGAATTGAAACTGTATCCTGTAGCTCAGTGGACTTTTTTCCTCATAAAGGCTTTTCTAAATTTCATACTCCATTAAGAACAGTTAATGAGCAACCATGGCTTGCTGCTTTTGAACCTGTCACTTTGATTCAATTTATTTATTTGCCCTCTTTAAATTTCAACTGAAATTTTTTGAGAGTGCTCCAAAGTATTCAATTTTCTACATACATGTTTTTAGAAAACTACTCAAAATGGATTACATGGATGTGAAAGGATCAAACAAAATTGGAACACATTGAATTTCTGAAAGTTACTGGACTTAGAAACTTTGTTGACAGCAATAGAAAAATGGTGTGTTTGCTCTTATTCCTGATAAGGGGCTAGTAAACTGCTGATGGTATTATCACTTTTAAAAAAACATCCCAAACCCCAAACTGCAGGTCTGGACACAAGCAAATTGTTGGATTACTTCGAAAATAAGGGAATAATTTTAGAAAGCACTAAGGAGAAAAATAAAATATAAAATGATGGGTCTGCGTTCTGCATTTGCATCACAACTAAATCACATAAATTCTCAAGGAAATGATGTGCTTCTTTTTCAGAATAAAGTGGAAGGTCTCCGTGAGAATCTTTATTTTCTCTCAAAAGAGAACCTTTCAACAATGCTGGAAGTTATCCTGGAACATACAGAAGACTTTACAGACTCTGCCTATACCAGTCATGAGCACAGAGAACACATTTTGGAGCTGTCTAAACAGGCTAAAATGGAACTAGAGCAGCTGGTTTCAGTGTGGATGCAAGCTGTAAGAGCTTTTTAGCAAAGTAAATCTTTTTGCCTCTACTTTGAAAAGAATTTTGAATGCAGTCTTTCTTCTGCTCTAGGAAGAGAGAACTGAGTATTCCTCACAGTGGGAGCTGATGAAGGAAGCCACAGTTTGTTCTGTGCTTTTCTGCAGCTTCCATATGTTCCGTCCTCCCCCTACCCCAGTGGTATTGCTGCACTGATCCTTTGATGGCTAAATTAGGCTACTGATGGTAGTAGGCTAATTTTAATGAAGATATGAGTGGAAACGAGGCAGTGATGAGAACAAGTATTATTGCACTCTTAAACAGTTAAGTCCTTTGAGGGAGTTCAGAGATTTCAATTGTCTTGATCCCATAGCAGTGACCACAGTTTTCTTTCTTGTTGTCAATGGAATATTGGAAAGAGTTAAATTACTGGAAAGGGAAACATTGTAAAAATTGTCTGTATTTTTAATATTATGGAGAGAGAAGAGAAACAATAAGGCTATTTTTGTTTGTCCTTTTTTTGCATGATTTAAATGATGGTAGCTTTTAGAGAAGAAGCATGTTAAGCCTGCCTCTATCATTTGTCTTACTTTTTCCTTGAAAATGATAGAAGATACATGCAAAAGAGAAGCAGAGATGGAAAATACAGCTTCTGGTTTTGATGCTAATTTGCTTTCAGTCTTGTTCCTGGGGATATGTATAGCACAAAGTCTTACCAACGCTCTGAAATATGACAGATATGTCCTGGTAAAGGATATTTACTTAACTGAGTGCATTTCTTATGAGAAATCATTTTTGTTCCTTTTTTCCTCTTTGAATCAGGTACTGCAGTCAGGTATTTTTAATGCAGCAGTGTAGTTTGAAGGGCATATAAATCTTACTGATAATACAGAATATTGTTATGACAAGACACATATAGAATATTAATTGCATAGACTCCCTTTAACTATAGGAGCTAAACCTGTGTTTAGCTTGGTGTTGGTGGTCGTTAGCCCTGGTAGGCAGCTGTGCAAACATTGCTCAGCAATAACTAACACCAGGTTGTCAGCATGGCTTTTATCACACATCTGAAGCAGCAGCATGCCAGGTTTATAAAGAAAATTAATTTTATCCCAGTCAAAACCAGGACACTTGGTTTCTAAGCTCTATTATTGGTGGAAAATAATCACCTCTAAATAATTTACAGACTGTATTTCAAGAGATAGAAATGAGAGCCTAGTACAAGATTATGCATATATATGATCTGTGAAAATACTTGGGCATGCACATGTGTGCTTATGCATTAAGTATTTTCATTAATAAATAACCCAGCCTGGTTGTAACTAAAGACACAGTAGCAGATAAAATAGTAACAGCTCACTGAGGTGAAATTTTGGTTCCAGCTCAACAGCCTCATTGCAAGGTGAATTCAAGTTGAATTTTTTAATTCAATATAGAACGTTTGGTATAACATTTTAGGTACCATTTTATTTTAAAATGGTGTTTATATTTAAATGCCTTAAATATTTGTTTTACTTTGGGATGGTGAGGTAGAAGATTTCTGGCAGATGTCAAGGAAATCTTTTTCTTGAAAAAAGCTCAATGAGATTTAGAAATAAATTCCTGTTGAACCTAGGCAGGCAATCAGATTGCATCACTATTGGTTATAGATTTGATATGGTGATAAATGCTTCTATAAAAGAATTTCTTGAGTAGAATGTACACAGGCTGCACTAGCGAAAACATTTCATCTAGAAAGAAAAGGCTGTCTTCTAAAACTTCTTGAGCTAATGACATATGATGTGAAGGTGGGGTTTGATGGTTTTTTTGTGTAATGTCTTGTTTGTTTCTTTCTTTGGTTTGTAGCAAAACCAAAAGACAAAAGATCTCATGGAAGACTTGGAAGTAGCCATTTTAAAAACATGCCAGTGCATGAATGAACTTAAAAGAGAGGTAAGTGCAGCTTAAGCAAGATAAGGTGAATAAAAGTTTGAATTTCTTACATTTTATACATGAGGTTGCAAAATGGGATCCTGGATCCAAGAAGACTCTTGTCTGTTTATAGACAAGAGTAACCAAGTCAGAATTACATCATGGAGCTAGCTACATCATCTTTGTCCTTACTGATTAGAAATCTGTTGGCTGCATAGGCTGACTGCTAACCCACAAAAAAGAAGTGTTTGGAAGTAAATATTGTGTACGTAATCATTATTTTAAGTGTAAAGGCAGACTTCCCTTGGGGATGCATACATCACTGTTTGTAAATACTTTTTTTTCTAGTGTGTGCCTAAATTAATAAATTACATTTGCGGTCTATTTGTATTTAACCTGTTCTACTTATATCCTTAGCAGAAATATGTTCTGACAGTGCCTTATACTCAGGAGTTTTTTTCTTAGCAGTTGGCAGCTGTGTATGTGTCTGTGGTAAATCATTATTCTTTTGTGCTAGTATGCTGAGGTTAGCTTGCATGCACACATGGAATAGCTGCCTCATTTGGTACATGGGATGGACTGCACTTCTGCTGAGGGTCTCTATCCTTCCTTTTAAGGATAGCATTGCTGCCTTGTCTGTTCAACAGAATTGAAGCACATACAGAATCTGGCTTCTTGCAGCTTCCTAAATATTTGCAAGTCATTCAGTTATCTTTTCAACTACTTCAAATCGCTCTTCTTTTAAACAGATAGGGAAATGAAGATTAAGAACAGTGAGAGTTTCAACATAGAGTAGTGCAGATGTTAGAGAAGTGTAGTGAACTTGATTAGGCTGAGCTAATCTACTAGTAGCTAAGCTACTGTAACTGGAAAACCTCAACTGCTGAAAGAATCGTGCTCCACTTTTTTACCATAGGCAAAATGAGAAATTTTGTCTTCTGGACTATAGTTCTTGGAGCTGTTCTGAAGATTTGAACAGTGCTTTCAATATGTTTCAGTTCAGTTGCACTTCTGCTGTCAGGCAGAGTGTTGGGCTCCAGAAAGTGGCAGATACATAATTTTTGCATTTCGATTATGTGCTGGTTTGCAATTTGGTCACCATTATGGAGGAAATGGGTAGTAGAGCTCTTCCAAAGTGGCATTCAGTTTGGAATGTGAGCACTTCACAGTGCTTTAACTGTGAGATTATCCTTTTTGAGTAACATTGTTCCCAGGTGCTGAATGAGGTGGAAGAGTTTCCAGTCAAATTAGGATGTGACTATTTAATTGCATAGATCATAAAGCCACAGGGGGCTGGAATATGTGGTGTGAAAGAAAGGATTTGTGCTCTTAGAAGTAAGTTCATCGAATTACATTGTTTTTGTTGTTCTTTGTGTAGTGACTGAATTGATCCCAGAGTGGCAGTGCTTCTGTACATGGCTGAAATCTGTCCTGTCAGTCTGACTTGGGGTGCTGCAGTGTATCAGTCAGCAACCAGGATTTCTACTAGTTAAATTCAAATACTGTGACTCTAATTAAAATGTTTGTGAGAGCCCGAGTGGCTGAGAACAAAACACAGCCTTGTTAAAGTAGTTCTAACCCATCTCTGTCTTTTTATGGAAGAAACAGAAGTTATATTCCTTTCTTGAGATTATTTTACTGCTCATGATCAGAGACAGCATTAAGTAGAAGTATATTTCTATTTTGGATCAGGATGAAAAGAATCTCTAACAAAAAGGTGATCTCTATGTAGTCTACATAAAAATGAGAATTGCCAGTTCCTATAAGCCTTTCAGATATCCTTTTTTCAGAGCTGACTTCATTTCTGGGATTAGTGATTTGTGCTAATTTTTAATGCCATTTGAGCAGTGTTACATAAATAGTTTATAGCAGGTTGTCATAGCTGGTTTTTCCCCCTCTAAAAAACAATTGCAGCAGGTTTTGAGGCAATAATTCAGTTGTCTTGTCTTTTGTGAAATTAAAAAAACATATACAGAAGAACTTAATTCTGGATGCACAGAAAGTACTGCTGGAGGAAAGGGGCAAAAATGGAGTCCAGTGAATTAAAAACCTTGGTATACCATTCCAGTAAACACTCTTCTCCACAGAGTGAGTTCCAAGATCACTGCATTCGTAAGAGCTGGAAAAATACATTCTCTTGAACACCAAGTTTGTTCTGTACCCAGTGTAATCTAGCAAAATGAGTGCAGTAAGGCTCACAATAATCCTGTGAGCATACTCTGCTGTTTCTAGAGGTTGCTGTTTTGGTTTTACCAATGTTCTTAAGGTGGGGCTGATTGCAGGGCACAGGTAACCTAGTGACTAGTGCTAGTTACTAGAACTAGCAGCAGCTGTCACTGATAGCTGTGTCAGCCAGAGTCCTTCACAGCACAGTTTGAGTGTGTCTGGATTTAGGGATGTGTTATAATCAGAAGCTTCTTCTTGGGAGTGTAAGGAGATTGTTTGAGACATCTTCAAGACCCATGTCCTTGTAGAAAAGGTACTTTATACTTTCCTAAGGCTGTGTCACAAGCTGATTATCTTCAAGCTTTTTCTTTGTTTTATTGATAATTCTAATTCCTCATATATTATAAATTCAGTTTTGTGTGGCGTCAGTCTGATTCACACAGTTCAATGTGTGTTCTTTAAGAGAAGTGGAATGACCATTGTGCTTTGCTTATGCTGAACTTGGTGACCCACAGATTCATGCACCTGGTTTTTCCCCATGTGTAACATAATCAGAAAGCAGTGGTGTGATAACTTCATGGCCTCATTTTACCCAGCTGTTCTTTTGCTTCTCTCCATATGTGGTTGTGGAGTTGGTTTTTCTTGTTTGTGGGGGGAGTTTTTTGGGTTTTTTTTTTAATTGCAGTGGATTTTATCTTTGTTCTTTGAATAGTAATTGAAGAAATAAAACTCCAGATAATAAGCAAGCTGTATATGAGCTTTCATGCCAGTAAATGCTTTGCTTCATGAAAAATTAATCTGTCTCTTAAGCTTGTTTGACTTGGTACTGGATAGATTTTTTTTTTCTGTTCCATGTTTATCTCTCCTTCTTTTAATGCTATTCAAGGTCCACAGTGCAGCAACATCTCTGGCAGCAGATCTTCTAAAATACCATACGGATCATATGGTTCTCAAAGCGTTAAAAATCACAGGAGTAGAAGGAAATCTTGAAGCTGTAGCAGAATATACTTGCAAGCTATCAGAGCAGAAAGAACAGCTTGTTGAGGTGAGTTCACAGCTGCTTTCACCGTACAGGACACTTAGAAAATGAGTAGCTGGATTTGCATCAGTCTATCTAGGAAGGCTTTGGTCTATGTTTTTTAAATTTTTTTATTGCAAGACTGAAAGTGTTGTAGAAGGGATTTACATTTATGCTCAATTCTCCTCATGGATCTAGACTCAATCTGTATGTAGACATTTGGCCTAAAATATATTAATAAAAAAGTAAGTTTCTAGATCCAAGAGGAAATGATAACCCCTTTCTTTCAAGCAGCAGACATCCAGAAATAGCTGAATCCAGGTATACAAGAATGCTGGAGATACCCAGTTAAGTTTCTTAATGCAGTGAGTTTGATTTTTTTGAAGATCAGTCAAGAGGGCCACTGAAAATCTTCCTCCTTTGTGAATACCAGTGTGTGGAGGGGATGTCATCTATGTGTACCTTGTTGCTGTCTCACAGACGAGCAGAGGTACCTCTGCCAGCAGGAGGCATACAAATATAGGTCACTTTGATCTGAAATATGGTGATGCCAGCAGCTATAGTTGCATTATATCCAGTACTCATTTCTAAAAAATTAAGATGTACAGGCCTTGAAGATCCCTCCCAGAACTATGAATATGCAGAAGCAACACCCTTGAACTTCCAGGACGGGCAGAAGAATGCTTTGAATTTTTAATTTCAACTTTAATGTCTCCTTGATCTGTGGTTATTTAGTGTTCTAGTGAGACATTAATTTTTTTCCTGGTATAACCAGGAGGTTAAATAGTGCTTGCATGTGAGACCTTACAGCATGTCTGGTGATGGACAGTGCAATAAGTTTCATACGTGCTGTCTCTGTCTTACAAAATCCTTTTGATCCCTCTCAAGTTGACTCTTAATCTTCCTACAAAAAAAAAAAATAAAAAAAGAAGGAAACAGTATTACTTCCCTAAACTAATTTGACAATGATTTGCTCAAAGATAATTCAGTCCCCTGGATGATGAAAGCCTAAATTTTCTACGTGATTGATTATTGCTGAATAAGCCTATTCCTCTAAAGTTCTTTATTCTACAGTTTTTCCAAGATCTATTAAGTGTGTTTACTTTCAGTTTTATTTAGTCATAAATATGTGAAATTGTTTTTGTTTTACTTTAATTTAGTTATTAAGACTTTCCTTTCTCTCAGTAGTTCTCCATACCTTTCAAGTCAGGATTTAGCCCCATTGTTATTGTTAATTCTCCCTGAGAAGCATCCAGCTGTGCAGTCCCCAGTAAATATTTGAAAGGACAATCAATAACTTTGTTTGTAAACCTTATTTTTGTATGTACACCTTTTCTCACTACTAATAATTGCACATGTTTTACACTTATTTTCATGTTTTGTTAAATAATTCAGATGTGTCGCTTATTGAGGCATGTTTCTGGAACTGAGCCTCTTGAGATTACTTGCATACATGCAGAAGATACCTTTCAGGTCACTGGCCCACAGGTATGTTCTGCTTTTAACTGGCCTCTTCTACTACACATAAATGGATAAAAATTACTTGTGTGAATATTTAGGAGATCCAGTGTTTACCTGTTCAAAGCATTCATTTCTAAGAAGGAATTTTGCTCTAATGCTGGGTGGTAGCTAAAAGAATGCACGAGAAAGATCATCAAGCCTGCAAATGTCAGATGAATATACCACAAAGACATAATAGTAGCAGTTTAATTTTGTGTTTCGCCTGGGGAGGCATTTGTGAATTCATGTGGAACACTATGTACTAGAAACTTGCAGTAGCAAATGCTTTGTTCTTTGTCCAGATAATTTCTGCTGCAGAAACTCTGGCATTACATCCATCTAGCAAGATTGCAAAAGAAAATCTTGAGGTGTTCTGTGAGGCCTGGGAGTCTCAACTGAGTGACATGTCTTTATTGTTAAGAGAAATCAACGATGTGTTTGAAGGAAGAAGAGGTAAGAAGGCTGTGTAGAAACAGAAAAATGTAACTTCAAATCTAAGAATTTTAAGTGCAATTTAAGAAAAGTTTGTTGTCGTAAGAGTGGAGTGCAGTAAGCAGTTCCCCATCCTGTGGGATCTAGGTAGTAATAGACAAATATATTGGGTTTCTGTAGATGTCAAATCAGACTGCTTATTGGATTTTTTCAAATAAAAGCAACCAAATATTTAAAGGCTTGATTTATGTAAGATTAGCTGTGTTTAATTTTCTGCACTGGGATTAGTTCTAGCGAAATCAAGTGGAACTGTTCAAAGGGCACAAAAGTGTTTGACTCAGGTCTTTGCCAGCAATGTCCAGATACCAGGGGTGTAGGGCTTTCACCCACCCTTCGTTTTATCTAGGACATATCATCAATTCATGACAGACAAGATACAACTTGAATTATGACAGGTTTAATTAATGTCCTGTATTTGTGGCAAATACATATATACATGTATATTCTGTACTGTCAGTTTGCCTTGTATTCACTTCATAATGTAGTGAATGTAGTTATTTGATTTTTAAACTGCTGTCCTTTCTCCTGGATGGAATTTCTGACGACTCTGCACAATCTTGGGATATTTTCTCTGGTTGGTAAGTTTATTGGTATTTGTACAACATGTAGAAGAAAACCTTGGAATCTTAAGGAAAAAAAAATTGTGTCTACTTTTAGCATAGGGTAATTTACCTTTAAAAATAGAAGACATTTTGGTTTTCATTTTTATACTACATCATTTTCTTTCAGATTGTCTTTAGTGTAGCCTGTCATACTTCTTAGAGTTGTGTTTGTTTCAGTCTTTAAGGTATAATTGCATACAGATAGAATGTAATATATAATAATAATAATGAATGTCTCGTATTTTTAAGAGAATTGCTCAGGTTCAAAAGCTTAGATTTAGCTAAATATGGGCACTTAATGTTTTGTATCCAGGATACAGAAAAAGTAAATCCTTATTCAGGTTAGATGACACTTTATCAATAATAGAATAGTTAGTCTTGCTATTGAGACTCTTCTTATTTTCGGACTTTATTTTGTAGTTTAACTTTCTGTTCTTGATTTTTTTTTTTATTTTTTTTTTGTGTAACGCAGTTCTTTACTGCCAGCATTTCAAGCACAGTAGCAACCAATCATGGGGTGAATATCTGAAATTGTTGCTGCTGGTTGGTGAATGAGTGTGTGCCTGAGCTTCAAGACGTGTAAAAAGGAAACATATGTTGAAAATCTGAGTGGGTTTACAATAATTGTGTGTACTGCAGGTTATTGGCAATTTGAGACTTTGGAGAAAAACATGATTGTTATTCCAGCTGTTCTTCCACCTTGGTCTGGAATACCACATAAATATGTGCAGCAATCAGAGAGCCTGTTTATGGGTTTTTTAACTTTCAGCAGATTTTTTTGTTTGTTTGTTTTGGGAGCCAGGGTCACACTTGCTTTCTTTAAAGAGAATATTTTATAAAATGAAACTTAAATTATAATATTATGCTATTGTTAATGTGTTAGAATAAATTTGCAATCTTTAGGGCTGGTCATGCAGTGTCTGATTTTTTTTCATATTCATGCAATGGTTTAGCAAGGTTGAATGATAACCTTTTTATATATTTATATCTATCTGTGTGTGTGTGCATACATATATATATAGCTATTTCTGTATTTAAAAACAATAGGATGAGAATCATGCAGCCACAGCAAAGCATATCCTTGGCTCTCCAAACAAATTGTTCCTGATGTCAGATGCCCAGCCTCTGCTGTAGTTACTAACTTTCTCTAGGGGCTGCTGATGGAAGATGACACATTTTCCATAAGTGATATTGTCCACTTTCTTTAAAGCATCATTTCACAAGGGCAACCCGGTGTTCTTGCTTGTGGAAAAGTAGGATGGGTAGGTGTTGTTGTGCAGGTTGGAGGCCTGCATGAGTGATGCAGTGAAGATTTGTCTTGTTTGGCATAACCACACAAGTGTGTTCTTGATAGTGTCTCTCATTTCCTCAGTCTTTGTTTCAGCATAAAGTGTTCTGATACCACCACCACTGGTAAGACACTAAGCATAGCTTGTGTTCTCTGTGGCCTTGGGTGCATGAGATCTTGTATTGCCAAAACACTGTTAAGAAATCTGTTTTCCTTGTTACATGGCCCAGCCTTGTAAAAGACTTTCCTCTGAATCTGTTTCACAGTAGCCACCAATTACATCCTTAGAAGTAGTTTGGTCTCTTACATCCACCTGTCTTATAGTTCTCCTCTGTATTGTGGGCTAATCTGGTTTTGTTTGCTTGTTTTCTCTTGTTGGACTTCAGAGTGATTCCTGTCACTACAAAAAAGGAAGCAGAAAAATCTCACCCAAATACTCCCACCTTTTTTCTGCCAGAAAATACCCTGAAGTTACTTTGCCACTTCCAACATTTTTCTTCTCCAAGAAAACACAACTGGTGACCCAGTAAATAAATGAAACTAACATATTTACTTGCTAAGAGATTATAGGAGTGGCATTCACACAGTATTTGATAAGACTTTATTCTTCTCATAATTCACGATACTTGTCTTAATGTAGAGGTTGGTGAAAGTGTTTTTATTTTACAGACTAAAATGTATCAAGTGCTTTATTCATAGTAAAATTGTGACTGTATGTAACAAGAGATAGAATTACAGTAAGAGGTATATTTTTTTTCTCCTCAGTTTAAAATCTTGTATTTTTGTACTACCAATTTAAATGTTTAGCTTTGTTAGAGAAGTCAGAATACAGCTTAAGATGCAAAAATTGAATAGTGACTAAATGTGCTGGACACATCAAATAAAAGAAGCATTTTTCTGATTACACTAGATTCACATTGTTTATGCTCATTTCTTTATTTTTACAAGCAATTGCATAGCTCCTTATCCAGTGTTTTTTTTAATAACATAAAATGAGATATTTCTAATGCTGAGGTTTCAAATCCAAATGGGAGGAGCTGGATTTAGCTTGAAAGTGAAGCAATATTTTACTCAATTTTAATGAAATTATATACCAGAACGTGCCCAGATTGAAAAGGGTTTGTCTAGGGGAGCAGGATTCACAGGCATGGTGGGGTGGGGGAGGTTGGTGAGCACACCAGTAACCCTCATTTGTATTTTGGAAATATTCCTATGCTGTGCAAAACTGTGCAGCAAGGTAGAGTTGTCCTCCTTTTGCTCAGTCCTAAACCACTTTTTAATCCAGTGGTGAGGAGCTGCGTTCCCCACAATGTTGGTTTGTCCAGGCTGGGATGAGGAGGGTGACAGGCTCCTCAAGAGGCGTGGAAAGCTTGATTCTACCCACAGTGGGATTCTTTGGTTCATTTCCATTTGATACTTAACTGAGGCTCTTGCAGTTTGAGATGAACCACCTGACAAAAGTACCTACCTTTCATCAATCTAAGCTGCTGGATGTCAGCCAGTTTCTTTTTTTCTAATGTTTTGGTTTTAACATTGTGGAGAAGTATGTAAATAAATAATCCTCTGATTTGCTCCCTTGTAACTTGGGTCAGAAGTGAGAACAGTTTCTGAAGATAACATACTTTTCTGCCCTCCTCTTTTCTTCTGCCCACTTGATTTGAGAGGAGTTGAATGACCATGAGGTTTTTGAAGGGCTGTAGGTGATGAATGGGTAATACAAATCAGAATTTCAGAATTAGGGAGCTCAAATTCTAGAAAGAAGAGTGAAGCAGGCGTGCTGCCATACCCTCAGAGAAAAGAAGTAACATCAAAAGTGGGAATTAAAAGTTGATATAGGGATGTTATGGAGGGAAAAAGAGGATTGGAACTAGTAGAAAGCAGAAAATTGGAAGACAAAGAGAATGAAATTATGAAAATAAAGTGGAAAAAAAAAAGGAAAAACATGTTTAAGAAAACACATTAGGAAAAACAAAGGCAGAGTCAAATAAAAGAAGACAATGTGTTAAAAAAGAGCCTCTTGATAAAATAGTAAAAATCTGACATACAAACGAAGGAAATTAAATACCTAAAAAATTATATCTGTATATTCTGTTGATGTAATAAAATAAAAGTTCTGTGATTACACTGATGGAATTAAGTATTTTCTGATTAAGTAGGACTGTCCCTGACCTGAGTTGATCTGCTCTTTTGAAAAGTCTGGTGCATGTGGGTCTGGTGAAGTATTTTGTGTGTGTATTTTGTGGTCTTCAGGGTTTTTTAAAATGTTCCAAGAAATAAATAGTTCATTCTTCTTTTTGAATATGGTGAGCAACTAAACCTTGTGAAGCCAAATAAGAGGAATTACTAGAAGAGCAAAGGCAATTTTTATTTTCTTACTTCTGTTCGCCACCACTTTCCATTTGGTTTCCGTAATTCTGAATGCCTGCCTTGTGTATGCAAGTACTGTGTCATTGCAGTGAGCATTTTTATTCCATTTGTTATGTCAAAGCTTTTTGTGTTTGAACTTTTTAACAAGGCACAACAAGTTTTGACGTAGCTCCAAGGAGATCTTTTATGCTGAAGCATTTAAAATTACAAGTTCACTTTTGTTCTTGGTATGTCTTACATGCTTTCTTACATGCCCTTTAGGTGATGTTTTGATGTATAGGATATTGTAAATGACTTCTTATAATTTGTATTGGTCTTTAGGGAGAAATCTTGCTTGAATAGATGTTTGAGCAATTAATATCTGAATAACTCTGCATTCTGAAAAAAAAAAAGGTTATGTAGCTTGTGCCCTTTTAGCTCATTCATCCTTTACAAAACTGCATAGGGGAAGGAAAAGGTTATCTTAGAAAGGAAGGTTCCATTTTTCGTATTTTTTCGGGAGGGTTGAAGAACACTTGGTGTCCTAAAATTTTAGGAGTCATTTGCCCACACATGGAGATTATGATCTTCCTGTTGTGTCAGGAGATAAAAGGGCCTGCTTTCAAAAAATCCTGAATGCACAAAACAACTGTCTTCTGAGGACTCAGAATGGAATTTCTCTAGGAATTGATACAAGAGGAGGAATTAGCAATTGTAGAGGGGTTTGCTGTTTATCCTTCATTGTGATGCATCCTCTGTGTACTGTACTGACATCTATTGTAGTAGCCCTTGGGTTTTAGTTGGTGGGATGGGGTTTTTTTATTGTTTCTTAGTTTTTTTGAAATACCAATTTTTTACTAGCTCTTAAGGTTTTTACTCATTTTAATTTGGTTTAGCAGACTTTCCTTTCCCGAGCCTGTTGTAATAAATGTAAGACTTCATAGACTATTATGTCTTCTGGTAATTGAAACTCTAATCTTAGGCTGTTAGCTCAGGCACTGTTTCTTATTGAAAATAAAGTCTTCTTATCAACATTTAGGTAACACGCAAAAAGGATTTTTTGCTTCATAATTTGTTTTGCTCAGACTTGGAATGTTGTAGGCTCCTGGCAAAACAAGAAACAGTAAGTGTGTAAAATGCTGTAGAACTTCCTTCTTCATAAAATACAGCACACATGGGATATATATAGTACAGTACAACATGAGAGTTTTATTTACATTCGTTAGGAAAACCTGCCTAGGTGTTTCTCACTAGTGGCACTAGACCATTCAACCCATGCTAAGAAAAGCCATACATGCAGCTACAGTTTTATGTTCTGTATTTTGCAACAAAATGAGTGCATGTAGCTAGTGAGTCATTGGAGAGAGTTGCTTTACTTCCTTGTGAAATACATGCAGGGGACTAGAAACATTACTGAGGGAAACGTTTAGAGAAGCTTTCTTAATTGCCAGTTGCTAAAATCTGAGTAGTACAGAGCTCTTGGCCTGTCTCTGAAAGCATGAGACAGAAGATTTTCTTCAGTATTCAGAGAGGAGGAATTGCAGGTAAGTAATTTGCTTTTATTAAAACTGCAGTTTAAGGAGGGATGAAGTAAAGCATTTGATCCCTCTGATTAAAATCTGCATACAAATTTTGGTGTAAACCTGTGTGTTCTTCATAGGAGAGAAGCGTGTCTACCTATCACTGCCCAGACCAGGGGTAAGTTGCTTTTGGGCTTGTTGTGTTTACTTTGTATCTGCTGTTCTCTGTTTGACTTCTTTCCTTGTCACAACTTGATGGGGACATAACAATATCTTGGTAACATGCATCCTGACTGCATGGCTGACAGTAAAATATCAAAGTTGGTCAGTTTATTAAATGAATTATAAACAGATTGAAGACAAATGTAACTAGTTATGTAATGTGCTTTGATCACTTTGATTGTATATAAACTTTAATTTCTGTTCATTAATTTTTTATTACATACTCTACTGTCATGCTGTATAATAAAAAAGTGCATTGTTCCTATCAAAACAGTAGGAATATGCTGCAATATACTGAAAACTAAAATAAAAAATAAATCAAACTACCAAGACTTAACATTGTAGCTAGCTTGAATTAACCTGTTTGGAACAAGGGGTCATGTTCGAGTCTATTTTAGCCTCTTTAAATAATGGGTTCTTGTTTCCTCCTTTGATCTTAAGTGTGTTTAATGTAAAAAAAAAAAAAAAAATTACATCCAATACCCAGTTTTTCAGTGTGAGGTATTTAATATCCTTAACTGATTATAATTGATTTCACACTGTTTCTGGGAGCATCTGTGTGTTAGGAAGCCTCCTAAACCTTGTGTCATGTAATCATTCATTTGATTCACTTGCCATGAACTGAATTTTTCTTTGGGTAGGTAAAAGGGAAAGAATGGTTTCAAAAGGTACAGTAAGCTCTAGCTTGTTTCTTTCTCTCCTTACTTTCTTTCCTTAACCTGTGCTGTTGAGGAATTCGAGAAATGGTCCTCTCTCTCCATGTCTTCTGTTGTGTAATTCTGCAGTTTCAAACACAACTTCTGACCCTTAATGAAAAAAGCTTTATAAATCCAATATTTATAAAAAAATTTTTATAAATCCAAACTGCAGATTTAAATAGACTATGTTAGGCTGCATGAGCATGGGTGAATTTCAGTTATGAAACTAAATATTAAAACTTTGGATAGGGTTTCTGTCCCTGACTAGTTTAACTAACACACATAGCTTGTGGACTTAATAATTTAGAGATTAAATGTTTGAAGTCAGAGTCCCACTTATGGATTTATATATTTTTGAAAGTACTTCAATAAAAATTTTGTGGTCAGCATTTAAACAGTTCTGAGGTGTTACTGTTTGAAAGGTTGTTGCCTTTTTTTTTTTTTTTTTTTTTTTTTAGTTGTTTTGTTTTTTTTTTTTTTTTTAGTTTTGCAAGATACTTACCATTGTGGGGAGTTACAAATGCACAGTTTGAAAGTAGACAGAAAATGTAGATTTCATCCACAGGACACCAGAGTTTCTTGACAGAGTAATTTCTTTGCCTAGCTGATGCTCTGAGCTTTGGAACTGCCTCTCTTCCTGGTGCTGTTCCTCTCAGCAAAGCCTCTCCTCCCTGTACTGCCACCACAGATCTGCTGACGCCCACGCTGTCCCTGCACAGAGGCCACTCTATTCCTGCCAGTCTAATTAGATCACGTATTTTGTTACATCTATTTAATCGCCACTGTGCTGTTTGCTGGTAATGAGTGGCACCCGAGACCATGCTGTAGAGGAGGACTAGAGCAGCACTGATGATACATTCATGTAATACTTAATGCGTTTTTTTCCTCTGTAGTTTAAAGTGTTGAATCATGTTTTAAAAGCAGAATGTATCTACTGATCTGACTTTTACAACAGTACTATTCAATTAATGCAATTTAACACTAGAGTGGAGAAAACTGCAAAAACATTCTGAGCTTTCTTTAGTAATTTGTGAATGGAAAAACTTATTTGTTGTAACCAGCGCTGATTTTCTGGAATACCCTTCACTCTGCAGCTTAAATATTTGCCATACCTTCTAGACCAAAGTTTGTGTTTACAAACAAATCTAGTTTGATTTTGTTCTTCCTTGCTTATTTTAAGACACTGCCTTAAAAAATGCATTCCTGACATTGCATTTGTAATATGCAGTATAGTCAAATCACAATTAGGAGTATCAGTCTTTTGTGCTAAATGTTTTGATGTGAGATCAGCATTTCTAATACATAGGCAGAATTGCAGTGTCTAATCTGGGTAGACATTCATAAGATTCAGAATATTTAAACATTTTTGGATGGGAAAAGAGAAATGGCAGAAAACTGAACTGAGCACCAAATTGCACTGGGAACTTCAGTATGAGTACTTTTGCTCAGATTCTTGAAGTGAGAAATGGAAATGGCACCTCAATCTTATGTCTGATGCTGTTCACAATGAACAATGTTGTTTCTTGTTTATTTTTTCCCCTGCAGGCATTACTGAGCCTAATTTGCCCAAGTACTCCCACTAATGAATAGCAGCAGGTTTTTTTAGAGTTTTTCAGAATCTCAGACAAGGCTCTCAGTTGGGCACTGAGATTATCCACCTTCCTCCTGTGCCTCACACCTCTCCAAGTTATGACACCAACTTTGTATTACTCCTCTGCAGTCCAGTGGTTTCTGAATGTGGACTGTGCCTCCCACACCTGGTGGTTTTGCTGTCTTTGCACAGTGAAAGCACCCACACACAAAATTAAAGCCAAGAACAAATAACTACTAAATAAATGATGAATTGCTGCCTAAGAGTGCCATGCAGTTGGCAAGCATTGCCTTAGCAGGTAGTCCACTCACATCAGTATCACTAATTATTGTTTAATATGAGCTAATATTTGGCTTGCAGCCAGACTGATATTTTGGATAGTTAATGACTTAAATAAAAGAAGGAAACCTATGAAAATATCACAGCGTCAGTATTTGTTTACAGCTGCTTCTCCAGTGGGACACAGAATAATGGGCTGCCTCCTCACACCAGCATTCATATGGGTTGTAGCCTACATCAGCTTGCTATTAGCCAAATCAGCATCCTTGTTATATTTAGTACCATCGTGATAGAAAAATCAGTGCAGGAGTACTTGCTTAAGACTGTCTAGTCCTGAGTATTATTGAGGATTTACAGGGTAAACAGAAGAGACTGTACTGCAGTAGGAAGTGGAGCCTGAGAACTGTGGAAGAGGTCATTTCCTTGCAATTTCAGGGCATCTGCACCTGCCATTTCAGGACAGACAGAGCACAACAAATTCTTAGTTTTTGCTCAGAAGTTGGTTTGAACCCCCGGACCTCTCCTGCGAAATCTTTCTCTGAAATAGAGCTACCTCTTTAAGATTTGCTAGTAGAATTATTACCAATTCCTTTTATTTAAAAATACTATTTTTTGTTTGAAACAGAAGCATAATGCAAATCTGAAAGCATTAAAGCCAGTCAAACTAGATACCGAGGTAAGATGCCATCATTTTATTATAAAAACTCCTTTCATATTTTTATCTTGTCTGAGGAATGTGTTTTTAAGTGCCATAAACATGGTTACCATTTACAGGAACAGGCAAAAATTGCAAAACTTGGATTAGAATTGCATCTGCTAACATCTGATGTGGATTCTGAGACAGAGAAATGGGAGGATCAGGAGAATGAGATTGTGCAACATGGGCAAGGCATGTCAAGTATGGCCTACTCCATGTATTTATTTACCAGGTAAATACGCTGCACATGACAAATTTTGGTGGGAAAAAGAGCATTAACAGTGTTTGTAAGAAAAAAACAAATTTTCGTTTTCAGAGCATAATAATTGGGACCCATTTAGGAAGGAACTTGATTCTGTCCATAGGCTTTATGAATTTTTGTAAATTTCTAGGCTGTTTTAAAAGCTCCATTTGAAACCCTCCTTTATTTTTAAAAGACTGAACACCTGTTTTGTTGGAGGGCATCTATTTAAATGAATCTTGGGTATGGAAAACATTTTAAGAAGTATGTTAATAAATACTTTGAAAAACGAAGGGAATTAAAGCACAAGTATATACATGTAGATGAGATATACCTGTAGATGAGAATTACTGATCCTTGCTGTACTGAAAAGTGTTTATCTGAAACTTGCCTGTGCAATGTCAGCTTTCTTACTTAAAGAATTTAGATTTCCTTGGGGTTTTTTACCAGAGTTGAGATTTTTTTGGTTACCTACTAGTCCAATAATATTTAGTATGCCGGAGATGTGGAATGCTCAGCTTATGAGCCATTGTTAATTCCCCGACTGTGCTGTAGCTACTGAGGTGTTTGTGTAATATTTTTTATGGTGTAGTATTTTTTAACACAGTTCCTATAGGTAGTTATTGTTGTGTCTAGTATCTTCTAAAAGACTGATATTTACAGTTCATTGGTGTGAACTGTAAAATGTTCAGTGGTGAGACTATAATTTTTGTAGGTGGCAAGCAAAATAATCTGCCGTCTATGAATGGCATATCTTCTGCTTTTATTTCCCACAGAGGAGAAGGACTTCTGAAAACTACTCAAGATTTATTTCATCAGGCAGAGGTAATGTATTTTTAACAAAATAGGGCATAGACACTCTGAGTGAAAACACTGATTCCTTACACATAAGTACAGTGTACTGTGAATTGACTGGCAGCTGTAGATTTTGAGCAGCCTAACTCTGATACATATCCTGAAAATGAACTTCCCAGTGTTCCAGTAGTAGCTTCAGACAGGATCATTACACTGATAGATCCCAGCTAGGAGGAGGAATAGCAAACCAGTACTATGGCAAATTCAGTGGACTTCAACACATTTTAGTATTTGTTGTGTCACTCAGCTCAGTCCTGGTAGTGTTAACAGATACTAAATCCTAGTGTGAGCAGCAAGATTTTCATGGGAAAGAAAGAAGATGTAAAAATTTGCACAATGCAAACAGAAGACACAGGCTCAAATGAAGGGATGTGGGATGCTATTTCCAGGATGCATGCCTGTGTGTAACAGGACAATAATTTTTTCAAAAATTGTCCTTTGAAAGGACAATAAACAAAAAACCAGGGCAAGTATCACAAAACATTTGTGAGCTGCCACAGTGCAAAAAATAATTGGAAGTTGGGGGTTTTGTTATATATAAAGGGAAAGCCTTTAAACTCTGCTTATCTGTGAGGATGGCAGTTTGTAGTGTAGCTTATTATTTCAGAAGTCACTGCAAACTGCTGACTTGTGAATTATATACTTACACAATTATTACAAGTGTTTCCTGCTACCTTTTTACTTAAAAGCATACTATTAAAACAGGAGGGGAAAAGCCTTACCTTCTGTTGTAGTTCCATTTCGTTAAATGCTTTCTCCTCCTTTCAGATTTTTGCCACAGAGGGCACAAAGCTTGCTTCAGCTCTTCATGCTCTTTCGGATCAGGTGATGTATCTTATGACATTAGTGATACAGCTTAGAAGTTGATTGTGCTGTCTTCTCCCTTAATGTTGGAGTCTTTAACAGTTACTTTGTCTTCCTGGACCACGTACCAGGTACATGATGATGACAAGCCTTTGCTTCTGTTGGAGGCTGAAAAACTCATCTCTATGTGCAAGCAGCTCCAGATAACAGCTAAAGCTTCTGCTCAGGGTAAAAGTGCTACATTTACAAAGGTAAGGTAAAATCATATATAAAGTAGGTCCTAAGTTGTTTTGAAATAAAGTAATTTACTGATTTATGCTCCAGTTAAAATATAGAACTAGGTTGCAGTAGTACTGTAATCCACTAGAACTCCATTCAGATAAACAGGAACTGTAATTAAGTGTACTTCAGTATGGACTTGAGGGATCAAAATTTTAAGGAAGGTAATATGTATTTCCACAACTGTAATTGTTACTGATGCTTAAGATACATGTGTAGCCGGGGGGGGGGGGGGGGGGGGGTGGTCTTTGTTAGACCCCAGAACTGCCTGCTTGAGCCAGAGTCAGTTATCCCACAAGGGATAACAGCTTCCCCTGGAGATCCAGGCAGTTCTCGGCTACAAGGTACAAGTGCAAGTAATGCCCGGAGTTAGACTTTCAGCTCTTTTGTGAAATCAGGCTTGCATGTACCTCTGAGCCAGCAGAGAAAGAGACCGAGAGATGCTCTTGAAGAGACTCCACAGAATCTTTATTTCTTCTATGAAGGGGGTCCTGTCCAGCAAATCCAATAGATGGGGTTCTAAGGGGACTTTTATAGGGTTTAAGGGTTTTGCATTTGAACCAATAAACTAAGGAATTCTATAACTAAGCAATCTACAAAAGGCTTTAGGAAAAAGGAACCAATTACATAAGAGAAAAATGGACCACTAGAATTACAGAAAGATAACACAGGGGTCTACAGCGGGGTGAGATGCTTCTTGGTATTAGTCACTCTAAGTAAACAGTTGCTTATCTAAGGTATCGTTTTCCATGGGGGCCTCTCTTGGGAGGCTGCCTTTTCTTCAGAGATGGTCTCTGCTCCCTCCACATACATGTAACAAATTCCAAACCCCCAACTCCACTACTGAAACACATTTGCTTCTCAGTAGGTAGCCTCTACCCGGGACTGCACAGATTTTTTTCCAATATTCGTATTTGCTATAAGTAACAACACAGCTGCCATGAAAGTTTCATCACTGTTAACACAAGAAGTAGATCTGCAAAGATCAGAGGGGATCAGTATCACTGAGCTAGCAGTGATCAATGTGAGCAAGACTATTTCCATGCACCTGGATGTTTGTTTGTTTCCAGCTGGTTGTGGAAAAGGTGTTTGAGTTTTACAGCAAGGTGTGAAACTGGCTGAAGCATGCAAGCTACTCTGAACCAAACTGAGTACCTTGGGGCTACTGTATGGTTTGTTTTACACTCTCTAAATTACATGGGAACTCCAGTCTGTTTCTACAGTGATGGATCAGTACATAGCAGTAACAGATTCTCAGATTAATGTTCAAGGGCTCAGACTTGTGACCTGAGCTGAGTGTTAAGATTTAAGATAAACTTTTAGTGTAACATTGAACTAAGGCTTAGATGATGCATGGCTTTCTAAATTATGCTGGCTAGACATAAAACAAATGGAGAACCATAAAGAACTGTGGTTATTCATACTTAGATTGTAAGAACCCCTTTCTAAGAGACTTCTGTGACTGTTTAATATATTAGTAGTAGTTGATTCTCTTGGGACGTGTCTGCATCATAGCTCAAGTTGTGCTTAACAGAAAGAATGCTCTTCTACTATAAAGAGAATTTTTTTAAAATGTAGGCAAACCCATTTGATTAGGAGATATTTCAAAAGGACAAGTATTATTTAACTGAGCTCAAAGCAGATCACCATCTGATGCCAAAAACGACTGCCTAACACAAGTATTGAGTGGTACTACTCTGCTGTTAATTGCCTTGTTTAGGTTGATGCATGCATTCTGAAAACAAGGAATGTGATGACTCTGTTATGTCAACTTCTTCCACTTTGCTGCAAATTACTGAGGAAGGTGAGTATTTGCTTTATCTGTACTATTAGAAGTTTTGGGGTTTGTTTGGTTGGGTTGGTTAGTGGTTTTTAAGAATTCTTTCTTATATACATACACAGAATAAAGTGGGAAATGGTTGTCTTAAGGCTGCTCCACCATGGAAAGAAGACCGAATACGAGCTGGTATAAATGCACGTACTCCAGAAAGAAGAGTGGACACACTTGGCATCAAGTCTTTAGAAAATCATGTAACGAACATGACATTTTTAGAGAGCAAGTAATCATAGTACTGAGAAATGCAGGAACTCCCATTTGAAAATAACACTTGCTGAAGTTTCAATACTGCTTTCATTTGTGGAAAGTCAAGCCAGGTTAATTTGATATAAAACTGTTGATCTTTTGTCACATCTAATAGATGTCCTGTTACTTAGCCATTAAAGCACCAGCTAGTCTAAATGTTCTGTATTTTTATAATGTGAATGCTTTTCCTATGCTCACTATTGATACCGAATTTGTAATTAATGCTTATGAATGTCTTAATGGATGTGTCAACCCAAAGATGCTGCTAACAGACATTTTATGTAAAGACCCCTGTGCTGCATACGCTATATGTAACACTACTGTTGAAGTCTGTAAACTCATCTCTGGCCTATTTCAGTCTATGTATTTGATAAAGCAGAATCAGGACTATAGTCTGAAAGGTGGTGGCCTGAAGCACTGAAATGTTACCTTAGTTACAAGTTATATCTGCAATGAAGTAGTCCTAGGGGAAAAAAAAACCTCTTTCAATAGCTGCACCCCTGAATTTTAATCCTGACATGATTCATCTCTACAAAAAGTGTATTTCTAAGTGATTAATAGTCTTGACTCAAACCCTCTTTCTTTTACCCTATTTGTAGATGGCAGTTGTTGCTTTGTTTTTTATTAAAACTTATTGAGCAGAATTTCAGTTGCCTGTAGAACCACTGAAGTATTATGCAGACTTGATATTATGCCATCTAAAATTTAAGAAAATAGATACTGATTATTGCAAAATTCTGTACAAAGAGCATTATTTGACTTTGGGATACCATGAAAATACAACTTGGTGTGAAATATGTATTTTCAAGTTAATCTGCTCTTTGTACATAGGCTTTTGTTGCATTTTTATTTTCCATTTACCTGTGTCAAACTCCATACTGTATTAGTTTAGCTAAATTACATGATAGCTAAATGCTGTGATTTTTCTAGATGTACTATGCTTGCATTAAGCAGAAGCAAAGCTGATCGTGGAACGTGAATAATCTCCAACATGTCATTCTGAGCTTATTTAAAATCCTGTAGTGCTGGAATTCAGAGAAAAAGAAAAACTTTATGTCAAGTTTTTACAGAAATTTTAATATACAAAGTATTTGAACTGGTTTATTCTTTTATGAATCAAGGAGTTTAGTTCCACTTTTAAAAACTGGCACTGGGCCTTTTCAATACTATAAAACTCACAGTGTACAATAAAAGTCACTCATTTAGTATCAAACACAGACAGGAAGTGTAGAATTGATTTCATGAAGCAGAACTGCGGCGTTTCAACAAAACTTCCTCGTACTCCTTCTGCGTCAGAAGTCCCTGAGTTATACTCTTGCTTTCTTCAAATTTGGGTAGAACCACTGCAATGTACCCCTCAGTTGATGGCTAAAATACGAGACTGAAGTTAGCAGGGAAATAAAAGCTGAAAAATAAAGAACAAGAAAGCGTCTTACCTTTTCTTGCAGAAGAGCTGGATTACTAAGGATATTCTCATTCACTTCTATCAGCCGCCCTCGTATGCAACTGCAAAAGTATTCAGATTCTGTAGATGAGTGTGGTATGTCAAGGGAAGAAAAGAATGGGAAAAACCTTACCTGTAAATGGTGTATTCCTCTCCATCTGATGAAGATATCCTGCACAGAGGGGCAAGTTCTGTTAAAAACTGAGCTCCCTGCATTTGGAAAATAAACAAACATGTCTGTAGTTTTAATTACGCAGGGCTTGTAAAAGTGTTACCATTTGCAATGTCTAAAAGGAAGGATGTGTGATAGTTATGGGTCATTCCATACAAAAAGGAAGATGCCAACTTCGTTATGTGCACAAATCAAGTAGAAGCTTGTTACAAGCTTACAGATTTAGTCATAATTAAGTTTCTTGCAGACTAGAAAATTTATCTTTTGATGAGACTAAAGTCAGGAGACAGAGCACCATAAGCAAGTTATACCCACCAACTATCTAGATCTGCTTGAAAAAAAAACAGTAATCTCCAAATCCTTTACATCTTCTTGGAAATAAATTTTTAGTATTTCAGGGAGATTTATGTCCCTCTGTACCCTACCAAAAAAATTACTAGAAGCAAGTGGGTTTAAGCAACACTGGAAACCACCTTGCAATGCTCTAGGAGCACTGCAAGACCCTGGCTGGGACAGGCAGGCAGACACCTCTTGAGGATGTCTAAATTCTTCAAGTGCAGAGGGGCTCGTTTTAAATTAAATACAAAAGTAAGCTGCTTGCTTTCTATCCAAGAAATGAGAGAAAAATCTCAGGCAGTGTGAGAGATTAAAATGAAAACTAAGGAAATCAAAAAGCCATACCCTTTTTGACTTCCCAGAGACTTTATTCTGAAGTCTGCTACAGTTTGCACTGATTTGGTAATTAATGTTTTTAATTGTTTTCCCACTTTGAAGAAGAGGGTGGGCCTCTGCCAAGGTGATGACACAGATTCTGTTAAAAAAAAAAAAAAGCAATTATTTCACTGTAGTTGTAAGAAATACCTTTGTGCTCTAACCAAGTCCCACAACCTTCTCTGTCTATCTTACTTGACACCTGTTGTACCAAACTGAATGAAAATGGCATTCTGACTTAAAGCCACTCTCATAGAAAATGCTTCGAGATACCAAAGTGGACTGTCAAAAGCCTTACACTTCTTACTGAAACAGAACCACTGCTTTTGAATAAGCCAGTGCTGTTCTATCAGTGCTGTACCCCATGAGAGCATGGTTGGTTCATTTCAGCCAGTAGCTGAAGTAGGTACTCACGCTAAGACAAACAAGTAAAGCATGGTGTACTTCTGTCACAAAATGTAACACAAAGCAATGTTTCTCAACAGCTAAAGGCCCTTTGTGGTGAACAATTACAGCTGATGAATCCTTCTGTGATCTGGGCCTTAGTTAACTTGCTGCTTTGCATTTCAATTTTTTTTCTAAAGGAGCGTTATTTCTTACTAAGACACTGGACAGTTTGAAACAAGCCCAGCTGAAGAGACTAACTTAGCCTAGAACCTTGCCTAATGCACAAGCATGAACTTGCCAGTTAATGAAGAGTAGAAGCTATTCTGTTTGAGAGTATAAAACCTAGAGCAAGTACCAGAATCAACAGAAGAGTGACTGCAGAGAAAACCAGGGCACAGAACCAGATCTCTCCCTGTGGATGCTGTATCCATCTCCCCACACTCCTCCTGGGGAGTTTTGGTTGCGCAGCTCCCACAAGAGGGAGCTGGATCCTGGTGAATGCATCCAGCGTGTCCTAGCAGCAAAGCTACCTCCCTTCACCCCAGCCTCCTTCTAAGGGGAAAATGACAAATTATCTTTGAGCTGTCACCTGATGGAGCTGAGAGCTCGCAAAACAAAAAATCAAGAGATAAATTTACACTGCCTAGAAACAGCAAACTGAGCCACAGCCCCATCCATAATAATAGTAAAATACAGAACATCTGGCTAAGCTGCTGTGGAATGCAAAGGTCTGATATTTCAGAATTCAAAGTAGCAGAACAGTCTTCTTAGACAACTGAACAAACCAATAGGATTTAAATTACTGTTTATATCAGACACCTGAGATTAATAACCTTATATTTAGTGTTCAGTACAAATGGAAGGGTGTCCTTCCTTGCTGTTACTGTCACACCTGTTATTTAAAGGTACTCTGGTTTCCCTTTTGAAAGAATTGAGGAAGAACTGCAGGAAACAGCCACAGAGAAGCTCCAACTCCAAAGGCTACAGCGAGGTGATGGTTCTGCCCTGAGCCAAGCATGCCCTTCCTTCTACTCCAAATTCGTAGAGCAGGCGACTCACCAAGAATACAAATGCTGCCTCACCTCCCCTCAACCCACAAGCCACTGGCCCTGCCAGTTTTTCTGTGGACAGTAGTTAAGTTCTGTTCTTCCTTCAGGGGCTAAGCACCCAGAAATGCTCCTCCTGCCCTAACAGGTTACAGCAGGGGGAGGTAAGGTATGGAAGGAGACTCCACATCAGGTACAGGTTGATTTGCTCCAAATCACTAGATATCCAGCTACATCCAAGCCGAAACAAGACACTTGACTATCTTGCCTTAATCATCATTAGTGCACAAGTGCACAAGGAAAAACAATTAAGTTTTACCTAGAAAAAGCTGAATGTTTGTTCAAACTGAAGTTTTAAATCAAATTAAACAGAATTCTTCAAAATTTCATTACGGAAAGGCCTCTTGGAACGTTCTTCTGCTACTAACGATCACAGAATCAATTAGGTTAGAAAAGACCTCTGAGATCGAGTCCAGCCTGTGACCGACCACCACCGTGTCACCCAGAGCATGGCACTGAGCGCCACATCCAGTCTCACCCCTAGGGACGGTGTATGGGGCCCTTTCAGCAGGACAGGGTGCAAAGGAGCGAGGGCAGCACCACGGACACTGCTGAGCTGTACGAGGGGGGTGTGAGGCCGAAGAGGCTAAGCCTGACTGTTTCTCATTGGAGCAGTAATTAAAGGATGAGGAGGCCGATTTGTCACTCTCCCTCCCTCCCGGACAACGCAGGCTCGCCCAGTGCTGTGTCCCAGGCCATCCCTGTCCCTGTCCTGGCTGCTGCAGCCACCGCCGCTCTCTCTGGGCGCAGGGCGAGGCCCGGGGCTGCGGCCCCCGGCAGACCCCGACCCCCGCCGCCACTCGCCTGTTGGAGTGCTGCAGCACGCAGAAATCCTCGCACGGCCGCCCCTTCACGTCTGCAAGAGGGCACAAAGAGGAGTGAGGGCCCCGCTGCCCAGCCCGGCCCGGCCCGGCCCAGCCCGGTCCCCGGCGGTACCTGGCTTGTACCAGCGTGTGAAGTAGCGCTCGGCGCCGCCCGGCCCCGCCGCCCCCTCAGCCATGCCCGGCCCGGCCCCGCCGGCGCGGCGCGATGACGGCGGGAGGGCGGCTCCGGCAGCGGCCGCCCCAGCCCGGCCCTCGCCCCGCCCCGCCACGGGAAACCCGACGGAAATAAGGTAGTACCTTTTTTTTTTTTTTTTTCTTCTCTCAGCTGTAACATCTTTCGCCGTATCTGCATCACCGAGAAGAATGCTCAGACGCCTGCAGTTTGGTTCAGTGGTTTATTTTCTCTAGCATACAGCAATACAGTAACAGCTACAGTGACCACATATACACACATATAACCGTACTTTAAATTAAAAAACAAAATAAACAAAAAACCCCAAACAAACAACAAAAAAAAAGCAATCCCAATCATTCAATTAAAACATCTTTTTGTTTCCTGCTCGTGGGAAACAGAACAACCCAGTTTTTCCATAGAGATGTTAATTGCACTGGTGACTTAGTTCAGGCAGCAGGAGAGTCTCTGTGAATTCTATTTCAGCCTTTGAATTCCGTTTCAGTCTGGGCTGTGTTTTATATCAACATAAAAGAGCTGCATTCTCACAACACACGTGGCATTACAATTAGGCACAAAGGATGCAGAGAAACCGTACCAGCACCTGATCCCCAGAGGCGAGGCAGGGAAGAACTTGAGAACCTCCACCTTTGCTCTGACTCCTGCTGCCCAAAGTAATCTGACACCTCTCCTGTACAAATACAGGCCAAAACCATTAGAAGAATAGGATACAGAAAAAAAACTAAAGCAAAATTGATTCCAGCACTGTTTGCCTATTCTGTTTACCCACATCTAGTGCAGGCACTAAAGGCAGCTGTAACAGCATAAAAATTAAGGTATATACCATTATTAAGCTACAGATGGATACAGACACTTGCATTTATTATCCAGTTGCCAGGCACGTTATTAATTGCTGCAGAAAAATATACGCATAAAAATAAAGGGCTACTTCGAGCCTCTGCCCCACCAGTTTGCCAAACCATGAGTATTTCCAACAGGAGTACATTGCAATGGATGCAGGTTCTACTTTATACAGCTGACAAAGAGAAACAACAACAAAACAAACAAAAAAACCAACTTTTTGTCATCCCGCAGATACAAAACTACAGCAAGTTTTAGTCTGTAGCCTTCTCAGTTATCAGTTTGGACAGCTGTCTGTCATGGACATTTCTTCATCAATGACTGAAGAGCACTGAAGGAGTGGAATATGCTTGTGTACAGGATAGAGACATTTCTGCCCTCATGCCCACTGCATGAAAGGCAATTAATTTTTCTTATTCTTAAATTAGCAATGTGTTTTGATATGTGGATATTTTAATGTCAGTTGAGTACATCAAAAGCCAGCCAATAACCCACGGAAAACACTGAAATTCGTTGATTTATCTCCATCATTTAGTCATTGATCTTAAAATCTTTTGAGCAACAGTAAGCTACCTGCCCACTTCCTATGTCATATTCGGACAAAAGAAGTCCAGCTGAACTAGCAGCTATTGTGGCTGTAGGCTAACAGAAACCAACAGTGAAAAATTCAAAGCAAACAGAGCTCATCCAAGTCTGAAATCCCCCAGGACTACAGAGATGCCCAATTTCTGTAGTACCCAGGATTGCAGCACAGAAGGTGGAAGCCCCATGGGCTGAAGTGCACTACATTCATGGAATTTTCCCAAACCACGGGTAAACACTGTACCCAAGCCCCAAAAAGCCTGCTAGGACACAGGGATGCATTAGGAGAGCTGAAGGAAGTATACCTTTGTAACCCCTGGCTTCAAAGGAGGAGTAGAACAGGATTTTCATCAATGTGAGCAGAAAAGTAAATATCAATCTTGCTAACCTGAGCAAAGGCTGAAGAAGGAGAAGCTAGTATTCTACTGGCTGCAAAAACTCCTATGGTACCCACTTTTCAACTTGTAAAAAACCCTCAAACCTCCCAATTAATTGAAAATATCTGTTTTCTGAGGTGATAGAACAGTTCCTGGCTCCCACTGTATGACAGACCAACAAACTGTTTTAACCTGTCATACAGAATATTATCAAACATTTCTCTTGTTCAAGCTTTTTATTCAGCTGATGATTTGAAGCAGTGCATGAGAAAAAGGTTCTAGTTATTTCTGGGATTTTTAAAGTTAGCTAGTAAGGTAGCATAATTGTTATTTATTCATCATTAAACTGTGACATGTTCACCTTCCCTGCAAATGCAGAACTTATTTTACTATTGGTTTTTTCCACCTCCTTCCTTCAGTGACATTCAGGGTGACTAAGCACATTAAGCCTGTAGGCTTAAACTACATACTTAAGTATACACTTATCATCCTTAATGCACTGTTTCTCTAAATATGCTACCAAAGAAATTTTGTTATTTTGGATTTCTCAGCTTTAGTTCTTGCAAAAAATATAGCACAGGTTGTGTGCACTGAACTAGAAGTAGGCAGCTCTCCCACTCAGCTCATTTTCCTAAAGTAAATCAACACTTTACTTCAGGAAGCTGTTGTAGGAAATGACTGTTTATCTAAGCCTGTAGCACTCCTCCCCCTTGATAACAAACAGGCTTTAATACACCTTTGTCACTTCAGGCAGTGTAAGTGCTGAACAGTAAGTACAGCACTGCTTTTAAAGTCTTTTTGATGGAATTCACATACCTTAAAGCTTTGGCAATTTGTTGCTGATTTATCAGTAAAGAGCAACTCATATCAGAAGGGATGAAACAAGTTAAACAGTTTATGTAAACACTTAGAATGTGGTTTTACATTAATTTGTTTGGAGTAGAAAGCAACTGGAATAAGACAGAGGAATCCACAAGCTGCTGAGAGAACTAGCACCACAAGGATGGAATGGACTTATCTGCCTTTCCATATAAACCAGGTAGATGCAGAAGAGATGAGTTTTTACCAATAAACACATGCTAACCGTTAGATGCCTTGTTCTTTTTTTACTTTGCTCACTGTGCTTTGTATCCACTGATTTTAATTGTGCTAAAATAAAAACCACTTTTATTTTACCTCTTTAAACCAAAAAACCACTGAACTAAAAAACATGACATATAATTACATACAGCAAATAAATTCATAAAAAACCAACCTAAATTCCCCCAAACGATACAAATAATATAGATTTGGCCATGTTTTACTAAGTACCACTTTCCACAGTACCATAAGCAATTCTAAATCCCAAGTAAAAAAAAAAAAAACAAAACACAAAAACAAACTCCCAACAAACCCCAAACTTTACAGTGTTTCTTTCTATCAGGCAAGAAGGGAGGGAAGTACACAAAGCACACCAATAAAAAAATCTAGTCTATATCAAACGTACCTTTCCAATAAGGAAATTTGTAGGAAAAAAAAACAACCCTACCACTTATAATTTAACACCAAGGTGTCCTCCTGGCAACCAGGATTACAAGTTTATGCTGAATACAATCTTATGTTCAAATACTGAGATAAGCAGCATTATCCCAAAACCCAGGAGAATCCCAGCATTCTGCAACAGGAAGTATCCCCACCGGCTACATCCATGGTCACTGGCATCATTGTGGAGCATCTCAGGTACCTAAGCAAACAAGAAAATGTTAAATGCCTTCAAAAGAAACAGCTGCTTCAAATCATTAATTCTTAAGATGCATCATACAAAATTCAAATAGGTCCAGGCACTTACCATATCCACAAGAGCCACATACATGAACAAGCCAGCAGTAAGTGCAAATATCCACATTGAAACATTGTCTGCATAATGACCAATCAGGATCCCAGTCGCCATACCAAGATAGGCCAGCATAGCTGACAGAGCGTTATAAAGCACGGCTTGCTTGACAGTCATACCAGCTTTTAGGAGGACAGCAAAATCACCTGTGACAGGAAAAAAAAAAAAACAAGATAAAGTTTTCATCTTCAGGTAAGTACTGCAGTGTTGTCTTATGTACAGTTCCCTTACTTGCAAGATTATTAAGCTACTTTTAAGCTGTCATTTGCCTCACTTTTTTCCTTCATGAAATCACAAACTACCAAAGGACAGAAACTCAGAGGGTGCACATGAACAACAACATAGCAGCAAATACTCCAAGCTTATAACTTTTAAGTCTTTGCATTTTTGAAAGAAGCTGACTTGGAAAAGACCCACAAGGATCATAAAGTCTAACTCCTGGCCCTGCACAGGACAGCCCCAAGAGTCACCCCATGTGCCTGAGAGCACTGTCCAAACACACCTCGAATGCTCAGCTTTGGTGCTGTGACCACTTTCCTGGAGAGCCTGTTCCAGTGCCCAAACACAATCTGGTTGAAGAACCTTTCCTCGATATCTAACCTATACCTTTCCTAACACAACTTCAGGCCATTCCCTCAGGTCCTGTCACAGGACAGAAGATCAGTGCCTGCCCTTTGTCTTCCCCTCATGAGAAAGCTGTGGAGTGCAATGAGGTCTCTCCTCAGTCTCCTCCAGGCCGAACAGACCAAGTGACCTCAGCCACTGCTCAAATGGTTTCCCCTCCAGGCCCTCCATCTTCGTACCCTTCCTTTGGACATTCTCTAATAGCTTCATACCCTCAAGCAGTTTGAATTTAAACCACCACTGTAAAATGCTGCAGTACCTGATATGTCTGAGTGTTCCTAAAATAAAATATTCCCACTCAATTACATATTCAATTTATTATCCTGTAACGGCTCTTTGTACTTTTAATCTGTGTTATAAATTTAAAATAATTTCTTTATTAATTTCTGTAAATGACCCTTAATGTCTTATTTTTACTTGAAGGAATGATAGAACACCAGCCAGAAACAGATTTTCTGTAATTCAGAACATACTTTTTCTAAACCAGAGTAATATAAGCTTATTATTTGAAAATAAAATGGATTCTTTGTAAGTTATCTCCAGTTAAAGTAAACAAAAGTGATTTTCAAAGCTGATTTGAGTAATTTGTTACAACAGCTTTTCCTACAAGCTACTGAAATTAAGATGAACCGGTATAATAAAAGCATTACTTAGCATTAACAACAATACAGTTTTATTCTCAGCTAACCTGAACTAGTCCCATTTGTTTCAATTTTCCTATGCCACTTCATGTCCTCTGGTAAAGAAGGTATTTCCTATCAAGTTTTCTGTTCTGATTAAAGAAGTATAATTTAAATTTTAAAAGATTTTTCTCATTTCTAAAACCAACAGAACAGCTGAATTTAGAATTATCAGGTTTATAAGATGAATTTCTTTCTTATATCTGAATTAACAACATTCAGTACATGTAATTAATACAAGTTCCATGATTAGTATGAACAAGACTCAATTCCCCCCAACCTATAAAATCAGGTATGTTTTCTCCACAATAATGGATTTCTGTATAACATTACTGTACAAATATATCAAACAGTTTATACAGAGAGAGTTTAATGTTTACACATACTGGTTTACATGCTCCGTTAAATGAAACTGAATGTTCTCCCCTCTGGGGAATTAAACCTTAAAAGAAGTGAAAGCAAACTCTTCTTTCTTCATTCTATACACCAAGTATGACTGTGACCATGACAGCTAAGATAAACACCAGTTGCATATCCAAAATGATTTGACAACTGGAAAGATCAGCTTCGTCTGGAGTTCAACTAAGCACATCCATCCTGTTCTCAACAGCTGCCCTTCAAAAGGGCCAAATACTGAACTCATTGTAAGACACGACAATTTCCCATGGGACTGCACATGAATTTAAATCACTTGAGCTTGAAAGACAAACTGTTTCCAGAAAGATTTCTAAGTTGTTTTAAGTTTAATTTAGAGCTACAGCAGTTCTTTGCAAGACTTAATGAAAAAGCAGCAAATGTTATGCAGAAAGTACTTTGACTAATTGTGACCTTCCTTTTAGCAGCACAAGCATGAGAATGAAATTAAGGAGAGATGTGAGAAAAGCAAGTTCTGTCACACGTTCTCCTGCAATTCACAACTTATGTTATATACAAGAATAAAAATTACAACTAAAGTAGACAGAAAAAGCTGTAATTGCAAGAGACAGTTTTAAACAAAGTAGCTTAAATATTTAGATTTTTAAACTATTAATTCAATTAAGAAATTATTAAACAGTCTTTAAGTAAATCAGAAGTATCTTTAAATAGACAATCTGACACAGATGAAGTTTTCTGATCAAATTTTTTCTTCCAGATGCACCTTTAAGTACATACACACATGGCATATGGAAATGCTGGGGTCTTACCTAGCTCATGAGGTAATTCATGGCAAAATACAGCCACAGAAGTGCTTAAACCACTAGAAAACCCTTCAGTAAAGGCTGCTCCTATGAAGAGACAGGAAAAGAAAAGGCAAACAAAACATTACTACATATTCAGACATCAAGTGCAGAAGCATTGTTGCACATGCTTGTGTCATACTAGGACATATATTTCACTCAAATTTTTCTTTGTAGAAGCATTTAAACTTTAACTGAACAGTTGTTTATGACTCTCAAGTTGCAAAATTCTTCTTCAGAATCCTGCTATTAAAGTAAACCACATTTCACTACCTTATTTCTGAACTAAGCCAAATACATTCCAACAACACAACCCTTCCCAAAAAATGCAATAAATGGAAATACCATCTGAAAATGCTTTTTTTAAAGATACAAAGGGAACAAAGCAGTTCAACTGCACCCGAGACTGAGATATCTTAAGAAAGTCAAGACAACAATAAGAGAGGCTGCGAAATCAACAAAAGATCAACTTCTAAGCAGCTTGCTGTTAAGTGGAGAAAAAAGCCCCAAAACCACAAAAAACCCTTAAACTAGTCCAACAGACCTCATCATTCTCCTCTTCTCTGCTCCTCCCAATGCTTGCCATTTTTCTTGCTTGGCAGCAGCTCAGGAGGACGCAGCACACTGAAGGGCTGCAGAGCTGCACCACAGCTCACACACAGCATGTCAGGTCCCCAGCTGCATGGAGAGCCTCTCCAAGGGTGTAAAGCCACATCCAGCTTCCTCTTCAGCTGCTACCAGGAGCCTGCCAGCAAACAAGATGCTGCCAACAAGCAGTGAAGGAGGCACAAAGCCATGTCACAGTGGCTGGCACACAAGGGACCCAGAGGAAGCACTACAATGGCAATGACTCCAGTGGAGACAATCCTTTCTGTTCACTGGAGAAACTACATGCCGACCTAACTCTTGAGAGAGACATGGTTATCCAGGTCTTCAAGTGCAAGAAATGACTGATGCTTCTCCCTGAAGTCGTGACAGCAGCAGCAATGTTACGTCTGTGATATGTGCGGTGGCATCCAGGCAAGAGGATGCAGGAAGTGGTGAGCAGGCATCTTTGGATGAGTGGTAACAAGAGGACCTTCAGTAGAGGTTCTACAGATGCAAAAGCCCAAGCCCATCAGACTGAAGAGGAAGGCAAGACCAAAGTAGCACTGGAACAGGAAACATGAACTCTGAGATGAGTAACATTTGAAAACAGTGAAGTTGGGCAACAAGAAGAACCTTCTGTCCCCACTGCAGCTACTGATCTGAAGAACATGGTTATGACCCTGGGAGCAGTGAGAGGATAAATGAGTCTTGCCTTGCCCAGCAGTTCAGTACATCAGATTAGAAGTACAAAAAGAATGATTTTTTTTTTTTTAGTGAGATTCCCTCCCATACAGGACAAAGACAGACCTGCTGACCTGTTGCCCAGGGAAGTCCATGTGTTGCCCAGAGCCTGCCTGAACGATGCTGTGGAGACACCATCAAAGCTTGTCTGGCCTGTCATAGATAGATTCCAACTGCCTACAGGGACAGAATACAATTCACTTTAGGGTTTTTTTTTTTTTTTGCTACCTCCATAAAGGAGTTCCTTGACCACAGAGAGGTCCAGTATAAAAGTAGGTGTGGACTGCAGTTCCATGTGTCTATTCAGTCTCTTGGTCAATCAGAGTAACACTAAGGAATAATGTTACAAATCGTCTAACCAAGGAAAGGTGGTGGATAAGCCTACCTATGAACACAGGACATCATCATTCACACAAAGACGCTTCAGCTGTGGAGGTAACAGTACTGGGCACACAAACCAGGATGTTCCTTAATTGTATTGGTAATGGTTTCCTATTACAGATGACACAAAAGCCAGCCAGAATTAGCATTGTAAATTGACCTGCTGCTCAAAAACAAGGAAACACCGATGGCAAATACAGCAAAAAATGACATCTTTGTGAGAGTGAGGCAACTGAGTTCAGGACAAAGGAGGAGGCTAGAAGAGGAAGAAGCAAAATTAAGATTCTAGGCTTTACCAAAGCAGACTTTGACTTATTTAAGGAACTGCAGTGTAGAATACCCTGGGAATCAGTCAAAAGGGATGTGCCCAGAAGGAGTGGCCAGTTTGTAAAGCACAAAGATACACAAACAAACAAGCCTGTTTGTGCAGGAACACGTGCAGAAGATGTGCCCAGCTAAGCAGTGTCCTAATAAATTAAGATTCGAAAAGAAAGCACAAAAGAAATAGGAACAAAGACTGGCAACAAGGAAGCTAAAAGCAGTGGAACAAAAAGGAGGAAGACCAAAGCCCAGCTTGATCTAAAACAAGATCAATGATCTAACAAGACTCCAAGGACAACAAGAAACAGTTCTGTAAGAATGTTAGCTGAGAAACAGAGTTCATTAAAAATTCGGATCTGTTGATAGATGAGGAAGGGAAATAAGCAGTAGACATAACAAGAGGAAAAGCACCAGCACAGCCTTCATCTCAATCTTCGTCAACAAAGATTGACAGATCCCAGCTCCCTTCCAGAAAAAAAGAAAAAAGAGACAGCAAACCACAGAAGCAGCTCTTCAGAGTAATGCAGAAAAAACTGGAAATGCTCAGGTACATCCCAGGATGGGACTCACCTGAGGGTACTGACAGAGTTACTAGTGTGACTAAAAAGCTGCTGTCAATCATGTGTAGAAAACCACGGCTATAGAAGGCCCCATTGGAACTCTGGGGAAAGGATAAGATTATTCCCATCTTTAAGAAAGGCAAAGAACAGGACTCAGGAGCGGTCAGTGTCATTCAGTTCCTGAAAAGATCATATGGAATATCCTCTTAAAATCCCTCTCCAAAAGCTGCTTCCAGCTTGAGGAGATAATTGACCATACAGATGGTGAATATAACAGAGCTTTAGTAGGATTTCTGACACCATCTCCTATAGCAGTCTTATCTGGGCAAAGAGGAAATATGGGCTTGTACACAGACTGGACTGCTGGGCTAACGCGGCCTGGTGGCTGGTAAGAAGTAAAGCTCACCAGGACAAAAACTGCAACCCATTTTCTTCAGTATCTTCACTAACGATCTGGATAAAACCAGCACCACCAGCAAATTTAGGAGAGAGCGGGGAGAAAGTAAGGGCTGAGGTGATACACCAAGCACTAGAGGTTTAGACAAGACCATGGCAAATTTAATTCTTAAGAAGTTCAAAGAGGAAAAAAAGTAAGAAGTAATCAGAGTACAAGCTTAAATATCAAGAATATATCTTTTTATTTTTTCACTGCTAAAAAGAAGTCCTGAAATGTTAATAAACTGAAGATGAAATTAATATATCTGGCATTATCCTCTCTCAAGATGCTGATTTATCTTAAAATAAACTTTTAAGACATGACTTCTCTCAAAAGCTAAAGAAAAAAAATGTATGCAAGACTAGTGTAAAAATAGTGTTCTGCATTTTACTAATTTAGTTGTAATTGCACATAAAAGTTCAAATCACAGATGATCCTTTTGCACAAATGAGTCAGATGCAACAGCCTTAATAAAAAAATAAGCTCTTTTAAATCTTGTTCCTACATAATTAGCACAACAGATTTGAGGAAAAAAGTAACTGATGGAACTTATGAATAACAAATTACATGAAGCAAATGAACTTAAATGAAGGGTTATGCTGGCTAAAGCTATCTTTACAGAGGCATTCACATCTTCTTTAAAATACAGATGAACTACTACACAAGTAGCATTGGCATTTTTACACCACCATCAAATTGATGTTTTCCCATAATACTTTTAAGCACATACAGAACTGAAAAGAAACTCATATTTCCATTAGCCTGAACAAGCTACACAGCAGGACTTCTGAAAGCTATTGCTCTCACTTGTTCAATAAGCCTTTATTAACCTCTCATACTTTTCCCTTCATAACTATAAAGTCATAGCTCCTTCCCAAATCTCCCTAATGCCAAGAGGTAATTGATTCTGTGTCATTTGTATGCAAATCTTCCTTCTACCACATTTTTCACTACTGATCTGCTCAAAAATTTACATTTCATGCTTCAACTTCCATCAAAAACGAGATTAAATCAGAAAGTCTCTTTTCACATTACAGTTTGAATTGACTGAATCTGAACAACTGCAAATATTGCTGTGAGAAAATAGTTATTATTTGGCTTCCTCTTCAAACAAGAATGAATTTTTTCCTACAATAAAGTTTACAGAAAGACTGATACTGCTGAACTGCCTCCAGTATGCTAAACTGCCTGGAAATGAATCCAATACCTGTAAAGATTAGTCTTAAATACAATAGTCAAGATCAGGAAAGATTAGCATAAGTACTGAAGATTATTGATTTGACTTCACTTTCTATAACTTACTTTAACCTTTTAAATTCAATATACCTGTAGTCTAGTTCTCCTTCTACGAAAAACATGACAGAGTTCCCAAATCTGACCTCTCAGACAGAAGTCCAAAACAAAATATTCAATCTACTATATTTGTGATGAAGAAATATTTTCACTGAAGCATTATCAAAAAAAGATTAAGCAACTGCAAGCATTAAGGGAAAAACAGGAGCATGAACTAAACAGGAACAAAAAGATAAATGTTTTGTTTACAAGTAAAATAACTGTTTATACCTGTTCAAATCTTTTACAAATGGACTATTGTGCTCAGCTTTACGTTTTGAGTATAAGATGACCACTGTTTCAGAAAACAGAATTTTCAGGCTAAAACAGATTGAAAACAGGGCCTCATTGCCCTACCCATCAGTGCTCTGAAGGAACACTGATGTGTAAACAGGGCTCAGTACAGGCAGGCAGATATGCCAAGTGTAGAATCTGACCTTGCTGCATCACAAGAGAAGACAAAAGAGAAAAATAAGTAAAAAGCTAATGATACCAGTGGCCTGAAAACACAGTTACTTTGTATGTGACAAAAAATATAAGCTCGTCCTAAAAACAATTAAAATTTTGAACATTGCTGAGCACCTGCAGGCACTGAAATAGAAACTCAATCTTAAATAATTTTTATTAGCCATTTGAAAAATGTTAGCTTTAACTCTTCAAAAGCAGGAAATGAAGCCCAGTTTACAGATTTTCTAAAGAAACACGGCTGCAAACACATAATTTCTTTTTCATATATTACTTACCTCCAGGTTGTTAAGCTGGAGATTTTTCTTACTCATTAAGATGATACTCTCAGAAAAAAAGTTTAGGCTTCAAAGATCCTTTCCTAATTAGCTAAACCCTAACAGAGGAAAGAGACAGCTAGAAGACTTCACTGCCTTCACATCCAAGAAAGCTGCAGCATGCAAGTTAGCACTTACCAATTGCCAGTCCATCACTAAAATTGTGTAGTCCATCTCCCATGATCACCATCCACGCCAGAGTTGCTATCCCTGCGTCCTTCAGCTCTTCGCGCGAGTAGCGCTGACTGTGACTGTGAGGATGATGGTTCTGATGATGATGGTGGTGCAGAATGTGATGGTAGTCATGGTGATGGTGACTTAGATGGTCTGTCTGTCCTAGAGTATCATGCAGGTGAGAATGGCACTTGTTTCTACAGACCCTGGACACATATTCATTGTCAACCTCCTCTTGATGAGAATGAGCTATCATCACCTCTTCTTCCTCTTGTACAGTTGGCTGCTGAGAAATGAAGTTTGATGGATCTTGAGAGTCTACCCCTAGATAGCCCTCAGGCCCTGTTACAAAAACCCAGAATACAATGTTACACATTTTTAAAATCACCTAAGAAGAAAAGACACAATAAACAGTTTGGAGACTGATAATCCAATTTCTTGAACCAGAAGATTTTCTTGAAACGTTTTCACAATTTATTCAGATTTCAGAGATAATTCCCAATAGCTCAAAATAAGGAAAACTTTTCGTTTCCATCCCCTACTGCTGAAGCAGCCCTTACATTATGGCTACAAACGCTTCCTAAAAGGCAAAAAATCTTTTCATCTAAGACTCACTGCAAATTAAACACAACAGCAAAAGGCTTGAAGACCCAGTTTCACAGCATGAAAACTGCTAGATCAATTGCTTCAGAAAAAAATAAGTATTTGAAAAGCATGTGCCATTTAGCAATCTCAACTGAAGAAAAAGGATACAGAAGATCATGCAATAGATAATTTTGGAAACTCTTGTATTTCAAAATAAATACAGGCACTTAACATCTGAAAAATAAACACTAAAAAACAGTCATCAATACAGACCATTAAATACCCTCACATAAACATTGCTGACACACCACAGTTAGTTCTAACTAATTTATGAAACTTGATAAATCCTTCCTCTGCAATTAAATGAAAAAATAAAATTTTTTTTCTACATTACAGACAAGTATTTCATTAGTTATAAAATTACTCTGAAAAACATAACGTCTTTTAGCAACAAGAGCTAAGCAACTAGTCTGGTGTGTTTTGGCTTACAGCATGATCTTGGGATACATGGTCATTTGCACTCTGAATGTTGAACTTCAAGTATTGTCTAGAATTTTGTAATATTACCCTTATAAATAAATAATCACTCAAACTACAAAACCCAGAAATCTAAATAATGAGTCATGCATACAACAGCTAGCAGTCTAAAGAGAATGCAGAAGTCAGTAGGTACAGCTGTATTGCAACTTTCACAGAATGACTTCAACTTCTGCTGCCAAATCCAGAATTAGAAGGCTTAAAGTTCCAAAACTGTGAATTCACTTCTAACTCACTGATCCTTTTCAAAGGAAAGCAGCAAATAGACCTAGTGCTTTATATATCAGCAGACAGACAGGTTTTGTTTTGAAAATAATTCAACCTACAGTAAGAAGCAGATCAACGAGCTGCCATCAATCAAGTGTTTTTCAAACAGTGCTGCCACAAAGTAGCAACTGTGTGATATTAATGAGACTTACGATCATCCGCATCCAACTTTTCTTCATTTGCTGAAAACTTCTTACTTTCTCCATCATCTTCATTTTTTTTCTTATTCCAAAAGAAAATACTGCAGTTATGAATATTTTACTTGTTTTTCAGGTTATACATGAACAACATTATATTCATGACATTTATGCAGCCTGCACAGAAAAAGGACAACATGGAAGCCATATAAAGAGTGCAGAAGAGGAATATTAGAAAAGTACTAAAGTAAGATGACAAAGGTTCCTCAGGCTCCATAGGATGGGAGAAAAAGCCAAAACAAAAAAAGACCACAAACAAACAAACCCACACATAAATGCCCTACATTTTCCACAAGAAATAAGCAGGTTTTCATCTGAGAAGTAAAACACATCAAATGGTGAGTAATTTATTCCGCTAATTATTTTCTATCATAATGTCAATGTTTTTTAATAATGTATGGAAAGAAAAACAAGTAAAATCTCTCCTCCTTGCTCACTAAAGTTTGTATCACAACAATTTATGATCAGTGACTCAGTATCTAGGAGGGCATAATTAGTCTAATAAGAAATCCATTCCTTGTGACTGGGAGGAGACAAAATTCTTGCTTTGCTTTAAACTCTTCATTCTCTTTCCTGGCAAACAAATTTAACTAGAGATAAAAATCTCTAGTTAAAATCTCATAGTTCAGCTTCAGTATAAACCACTCCAACACAACATCCCAAATCAAAGAGCATGGCATCTGCCCTGCAACTACTGCCTTAATGACCAATTTAACGAGAAAACGAAACATATTATCAGTCTTTGAGGTAGCCTAGCAATTAGCTGTTTTTAAAGTAAGTAATTAGTACTTACTAGTTTTCTTCAAGTAAGGCTTAGGATTGGTTGGAACCAGACTTTTAAGATACCTTCCAACTCAAACCATTCTATGATTCTATTGTATCATATTCTATTGTATGACTTCTGCTTAATATTTCTTACTGAGTCAACTTCAATACGTTCTTTATTCCTGGCTACACTGGTCTTTAAAGAACTGTTACCACTAATTGGCAAGTTACCAACACCAATGATCTGCCAAAATTCAGTTATTTACCTTACACGTAAAAACCAGCATAACAACCTGAGAGCTGCAGTTTTTGGGGGAGAGACTGGAAAACACCAAGGGACTTGACAGACTGTATTTCCACATGGAATGGTATTCCATAAAATTTTTCTACAACATACTTGGATGCTTATTCATGTAGGCACTTACTGCCAACCCTTACCTGTCTGTGCATGTGCCCTCCTCAAGAACAGTACAATAACTGTATAACGAAAACTTATTGCATCCAGGATTGAGATTAAAATAATAGTAAAACCAGTTCAGATGGCCATAAATGTCTCAGGATGTCAGAAGGAAGACAGTAATGAAGTGAGTTCCTAAATCACTCTGTTAAAACTAAAGATGTAACTGGACATTTGCTTATTAAACAATTCACTGTTATGTCAAAGCCTGTACTGTATTGTCAGGTTGTGGAAATAGCAAAGAGTTCTTAATAAAAGGATCACACAAGAAGGCTATCACATACTTTAGAAGTATATGTGTCCCTAATAAAAATAAAATTCTAACACTAATCCAGTCAGCCATTGCTATTAAATTGAAAGATATATGATATTCATGGCAGGTTTTTAATAAGTGTTTTCAGAAATGAGCATGCAATACAATAGAGCTTCAAAGTAATAGTCTCCCTACCTTTTTCTTCTTGTCTTTAAATTGCTTTATTAAAGTGATCAAATGCTCCACTAGAAACATGAAGTACAAGCCTCCAAGTGCTGTAAGTCCTTTCCATGTAGAATCCAGGTAAGCACTCTCCTCTGTACTTGGAAAAACAAGATGCTTGTATGTCGAGCCTTTTTGATCAAGCAGAGGCTTTTCGTGGTGATGGTGATGGTTTCCATGAGACTAAGGGGAGAACAAAAAGGGGAAAGTCATTATATTCAAAAGAACTGTAATGTAACAAACACAGAAAGTACTCTTCACATCTTTTTTCTCATGTCTGGAGTCCAGACTTGACAATTTGCACAGGGCAAATGCTCTGCTTAGAGACTCAAACAATTACAAAGGATTCTGTTGATTGGAAATTTGTGGATAAGAAGAAACATTTCAGGGACTGAGAACAGGTGTGGCACTGGCCCACACACTGAAGCTGCACAGACACAGCTTAATCCAAGGTGTACAGCTGCCCCCACACAAAATCCTGACACCATCAAAGAAACCACATTTTAAGCATTGGTCACAACCAGCACACCAATTAGCTTCCCATCTAAGGAAACTCACAGATGCCAAACAACTTTTTCTACAAGGAAGTTGGCTGAAATTTCTTTCTTTAAAGAAAGTCTGACACTTTTCCTCTTCTTACTGGATACTGGTATGTTCAGAAATAAAAAAACCTTTTTGCACACCTCATTCACACACGTTTGGATTTACATAACCTCACACAAAAATGCAAAATTAACTAAAAGGAAAAAGAACCACCTGGTGGATTACAGGCAGAACTGGGAAACCACAGAATCTGAAGTCACTTTTATCCATTTTATTTGAAAGCTGGAGCAAGTTACTTTTGAGAGGGGAGGAGGCGGAGAGTATCTGTTTAAGAACTTCAAGAAAGGTAGGAATTTAGCAATCATACTCCCTTTTCATTGTCCCTATTACATAACAGCAATTCCAAAATCTAACAAGTACTATTTTCCCCAGGACTTCAGAAATGATGGATTCTGGTAAAAAAAAAAAATCCCAACGGGTAAGCCATCAACATAAGTGGCTTGTAACAAAAAATAGAGGAAATTGCTCACTGAACACTTCAAATGTGAAATGAATAATCAACTATCTCTAAAGTCCATTAAACTGGGGAAACAAAAAAGGAGGGGCAGCACTACAATAAACCACTAAGAAAATTCTTGTATTCAAGGAACGATAAAGGGACGTGGCATTACATATGACTAAGAACAGGAAATAGAGTGGGATAATGCTACGAAGCTCTTGAACTTTTTTTAAAGACTGTTAAATGAATAATACAGATGTTCCAAAGGGAAAACTTTTCCATCAAACAACCTGCATAACAAGGTTGAGAAATGACTCATCAAATGGGTATGAACTAATAGGGCACTAATACATACAGCTGTCAAGTTCTCTGCTTTGAGATAATGAATGAAACAGTAATTAATACTTACATGTGGAAGGAGGTGTAAGAAGGCATCTCCGCTCAAGGTCCCCACAGCCAATGCCACAAGAAAACTCAAAAGAAATTTGAAAAATACTCGATTCATCAGAGGTACCAATATAACACCCAGCAAGGAAAGAAAGCTGATGACAGAGATGGATATAAAGCCACCAATCCAAGCTGGGAAATAAAAAAAAGTAACAAAAATAAGTAACAGCTGTACATGATTTTGTTTGCTTAACATTTCTGTTATCAAACACACCTGGTCATTCAATTAATCAGATGTTAACAAAAGGTATGTCACAAAGATATCTCTCTAATCTTGGTGAAGTGCCAAAAGCAAACGACACTTCTTACCATGAAATAGGCTTCTTGCTTTTACAACCAATATAAACATTTTTCCATTAAGCTTTGATGTTACAAAAAACGCAGCCTACCTATTTGCAGAGAGTAACTTTTTGGAGGAGTTTCAGCTTTTTCACTAGTAGCATGGACTATGCAGTATTTGCCATCGATCTGATTAATAAGAGCTGGACAGAGATAACTAAATTCTGTAGCAGTCAACAATACTTGAGTGCCTATTCCATGCAATTGCATCAGTCTGGATGCATTGGAGCACTGTGGAAAGAGACATGTTGAAGATTAACCAGAATCAAAATACCAGGATACATCTTAAAAGGACTGCACGTCCCATCTTAATTGAAATGCAGCAGCACTGCATGAAAGTAGCTATATCAACACAACTCAAAAACTGGCAATAAACCAATTTAGTAAAAAATGTACTTCCCCCCAATCCTGCTCCAGAAAGCTAGTTTGGGAGTCCGGGAAGATGACGTGTAATTATTACTCATTCTCAGCACAAATGGGTCAGATGCTTTGATGTACAAACAGAAAAAGCCTAACACTTTTCAGTCAGTTTTAAAGGCCACCTAAGGAAACGTTAACAAGGTCTAATACCTTTTCGTAGCAGCGACTGCTGTGGAACATCTTGTACAGAGCATGTTGTACATACACTCCCTCGAGTAAATAGCTCCCCACTGTACAGCTCACACACAGTCTCAGTGGGTTTAAAGAACAGCAGTACTTCTGCTTCGACAGTGCAGAACACAGCAACAACTTGTGAATTCAGCACCCACCATCACATGCCACACAACACTCTCTCAGAATTACCTGGCATAGCTGCAAACATTAAGATCCTGCTTGCTTTTTAAAGCCTTTAATAGCAAAGGATCTGACTGTTTAAGAAAAATGTCTACAACACAACTATACTCTTTATCAGTGCTAATTTTATACTATTTTAAAGTAGCACGTGGCATTTTTCCACAATCTTTTTTAGAGTTGTTTTTTAGATACAGTTGTTAGACGGGGAGGGGAAGGTGTTAGAGAAGGAGGACAGTTCTACACTATCACAATGTGAGACAGCTTTAATAAGAATCACAGTACCTTAACTGGAATTTTTTACTTTCACTCAATTCATAGGAAAACAAGACAGGCTCGTGATTTAAGGCAGAACTGCAAGTTTAAAACTGTACGTGTTTTTCAGGTTTAGTAACAGTTTAAAATTTAGTAACAGTTAAATTTATAAATCATAAATGCATTAAACCAAGTGTAAGTTTATACTTAATTTTCCTCTGAGCTTTGTGAATGTAACACTCTATTCCCTCAAAAAGTTAAGTTCCAAGAAAGTTGTTTGCACGTGTTTGGCTATGGGTATTGTTACACCACAAAATTTGCACCCAGTTAAAAACAATAAGCACCTGAAAAATAAACCATGACAACATTCCTGGTGGATCTGGATTCCTGAGAATACAACAGAGCCAGCCTCACCTCTTGAGTGTTTTGTTTTTTCAGTTTAGAATAGAGGTTGCTCCCTCTCTCCAGTTCCTTGGGAGAAGCATGAGATTCGTTTGCCTTGGTGGCACCAAGCCCGGTGGCATTGCGGCCCCCAGTGACATTAAGGGCCCCAGGGCCAGCCGCAGCCACACGAACAACCGCCCTGACTTCTCCGGGCTGCGCGTTTTGCAGCTCGGCGTGGCCGCCTGCGGCAGCGGTGATGACGGACGCCGTGATCTCGTGAGCCGCGCTCTTGCTGCGCACCAAGTTCTGCTGCCGCTCCACGCCCTCGGCCTTATGAGCCTCCTTTGCGTGGCTGTTCCTGTGGTCTTTGCTAGTATCAGATTCATGGTTGGGACATGCAGCCTTCTCAGAGCTTTTACTCAATGAAACATGATTATGATGAGAGTGATGATCATGGTCATGGTCGTGATGGTCATGATTGTGGTCATGATCATGATTGTGGTCATGGTCATGATCGTGGTCATGATCGTGGCTTATTTTAATCCTTTTCATTTTATCTATACCTATGTTCTGTAGCAGTTTTCTAAACCCATCAATTGACAGAGAGTTGTTTTCTCCGTAACGATTAAAAAGTTCTTGAAGGTGCAACTTCTGTATTAGTCCTGCCAAGTCCGTATTGACACCCACTGTCTTTTCTGGGAAAGCTCTCTCCGAGGTATGCACAACAGTAGCCGTCTCCACTCCATGATGGTAACTTTCACACAGCAGTATGGAAAACGATACAAGGAAAATAACTGATGCCGTACTCTCCATTGCAGTTCCTTTTCAGTAGTGCAAATAATCTGTAAAAAGAGGAAAATTTAAATAGTTTGCATAAAATCGATCACGTTGTACTCTGTAACACACAATCACCATTTGCTTAAACAAAAAGAAACGCCACAACAAACAAACCAAACCCTGCTTGAAGTATCAATGCAACAAGAGATATTTAAATTTCTTACACATTCAGCACTTCTCCCAGATGTGTTGCCTCGGGAAAAAGAAGAAGCTGAATACCACAATGAGGTCACTAGCCACGAACACCTCCCCAGGTGCCAGCTTGCCTTTGTTTAGCTCTGCCTGAGTCATACTAATATGGGCTATACAACGAGAGCCCTCAAGGGTGCACCAACTAAGTTCTAGGTTCGAGTTTTCTCGTGCTTAAAAGAAGCCCTGGAATTTTTCCCTTAGCAATAAATCGTATAAATTACATGTTCCCGCTTAAAAATCAAAACTCCCAACTCTTCTTCACTGGATTTCCCACAGGTTTTGGCAAACCAGCTGGGCGAGTGTTTCCAGAACTCTACAAAAATTTGGTTTTTTATACTGTCACGTTCTATCTTTGTTTTAACATTAGTGTCGCATAGCTTCTTTCACTAGGCAGGCAGACTATTGCTGTGGACCAGATTCTCACAAGTTCGTGTGCATCATTCCATAAATACTCCAGCAGGGCTGCGAATTAATTGCTATGGAGACTGCGCGCAGGGCTATGCTGCCTCAGCCCTTTTCCGGGGAGATACGGAGAACCTCTGTTTCCAGAAATATTAGTCAGCCTGAAAAACCCCACACCGCGGCTGGCTGCGAGGGGACCTCGTCATTGTCCATAAGTACTTGAAGGAGGAGTGCCAAGAGGACGATGCAGGCTCTTCTCGGTGGTGCACAGCAATGGGACAAGAGGCAAAGGGCAGAAACTGATGCACAGGGAGCGGCCCCGGAATAAGAGGCAGAACTTTACCGTGCGGGTGACCGAGCACGGGAACAGACTGTCCAGGGAGGGTGCGGAGTCTCCCTCACTGGAGATACTCAAGAACAGTCAGCACGCAATCCCGTGCCACGTGCTCTGGGATGACCCTGCTGGAGCAGGGCGGCAGCACCAGACGCTCCACCGTGCTCCCCCCCAGCCTGTCCCACCCGGTGACTCCGTGACCCGCAGGAGCCGCTGAGCGCCCACGGCCCCCGCTGCGACCCCGCACGGGCGGAGGCGGCCCCGGCCGCCCGCGCTGCCCTGAGCGCGGCGGGGCCCAGGCACGGCGCACCACGAGAGGCCACGAGAGGGGTGAGCAGGGGGAGGAAAAGAAGCCCGAGGTTACCTGTCCCGCCGCCACCGGGCAGCGCCGGGCCGGGCTGAGCCGCACCGCCGCCGCTGCCCTCCCGCGCCGGCCGCGCCGCGCTCCTCCGCTTCCCTTCCCTTTCCTTTTCCGGGTACGGCGGCCGGCGCGCGCCGCTCCGGCGGCTCCGTGGAGGCGGGGCCGCCTCACGTGGGGCCCGAGCGGCCTCGACGGCGCCGGAGCCTGCCCGGGGTATCCCGGGACAGAGGAGGCGCCCGGGAGAAAGGCTGCATCCCGAGGGGCTCCCTGCTTCAGAAAACACTGGAGTTTGGGTTTAGTGTTTTGGGGGAGGTGTGAACAACCCCCAAAGAGTTTAAAGCATGAGAGTCAGAGAGGGCTTTTCCTCCCAGAAAACACGAGTCATTCAGGGCTGGCAGCGGTGGTTTGGATGATGGCACTGGGTGTGGCGGCATTCCTTGGAGGCTTGGAAAGGGTTTTGTACAAGGACTCTCGGTGTTAAAAAGAGTACGTGTGTGGGCAGGGATTGGGCTGGCCGCTTGTGAGCAAAGGGTGCGGGTAAATGGCAACGGATGCCGGGTTTCCACGGCATCCACAAGGCCTTTGCAGTGAGCTCTGTCTGGTCAAACCTGTCATTATAATTAATGATCTGGCAGAAGAATCACTCTGTGCACGGGTGGACACAGAGACAGTAAGAAAGGACTGAGGTCACCAAGGAGAAAGGCTTGAAACTTGCTAAAAACATGCTGCTTTCTTCTGAAAAAAAAAAAAAAATACTGTATTTTTCAAATGTTGCTTTGCTGTACCACTTAACTGGTCATGAGCCCTTCACCACTCTGGGTCCCAGGCACAGGCTCTCTTATACTTCCTGTTTCTTTCTCCAGCATTTCCAGAGTTTTTCTCTCTATCACCACGTGATTAATATTGCTGGTAAAGTGGGTGCAGTTGTGCTTACCTATGTCCGCTGCCTCTGGAATTTGGCCTTGTGTGATGAGTTGCCAAGGATTTTCAACTTGCTAGAGTGTGAAAGCAGCACTGAATCCTGCCCTAGTATCTGGCTTTAATGATGACTTCTGAACGTTATGACAGTGACTTAACATCCAAACCATTCTCAGCCATCTTTCTCCTGCTGCCTGCACTCCTGACAGTGCCACCTTGCTCACCAGTCAGGAGGTGACAGATGTCTCTTCTTTATGTCTAATACCTCCCACTCGCTGACTGAATTAAACCTCTTTGTTCATGAGTTCAGCTCACTGAAGGACAGAAGGGAAGTATGCTTTATGAACAAGTCCAGAAACAGAGAGCAACATATCAGAAGGTTATGGATTTGTTCCATGCACTTGCTTTTGAAGTATTAAAAAAAAATCTGAGTCATTCAACCCTACTCTTTTTTTTGCTTGTTTGTTTTTTCTTTTCCCCCAAAGGAAGAGAGGGAGGCTATAAATGCAGGAGTGAGTGGGGTTGGTGTGTTTGGATTTTTTTTGTTTGCTGCTAATTCATTTTGCATGAACACCATTTACCATATGCTTTTCTGTTATTTCAGTAACACTACATTTGTGCCTAAGATGCTAATGTTATGCATTTGTTTGTGGATTGTTTATTTTTTTAATCTTTTGAAATTACAGCTGGTACATTATGCATCCTCTTTTTCTATCCTCTTGAATGCATGGACTGTTTCGTTGTGTCAAATCTGGCATTTCCCCTCACATCTTGTCAAGGTCATTTACAAACCTAAGTATCAGAGCTTAGGTTACACAGAACTGGTCTTCAGTGCTCTCTATCTCTTTTATTTAATTTGAGTAGTTAACACTCATCAGCTAGGCAAAAAAAAAAGAATCCATTACAGTAAAAACTATTCACCTAAAACACTTATTTGCACTAAAACTTGAGGTCAGGTCTATTTTACCTGAACTGATCCCAGTATGTTAATCTTATGATAAAATTAAAGTACTTTAATAATTTTTTTCACATTCTGTTATTTAGTGTTTTAGTCTGAATACATATCCAACCATGGGCTCTGGAGTAGTGATTACATAAAACAAAGGTTTTGGTGACCCTTATGGATGGCTTAATGAATGTATAAAAATCTCTCAGCCCATGGACAAATGGGAAGAATTAATTGGAGAGTTGGTGGAGAGCAAATCAGGAAGCAGCTTGATTGCTTGTCTTAGTCCATCATGGAACTGCATTTTAACTACAGCCTGTATCTCCAGTCTCCTGTTACAAGAAGGGTATGTTTGGAATTGAAAACACCATCTTTGCTGGGATTTAGGGGAGGGTTTTTTGTTTGTTTGTTTGTTTTCAGGAAGTGACAGTCTTTTCAGTATGGAAAATGAATGAAGAAGGAGGAGATGGAAGTGGAAAAGCTTGTGAAATAATACCACGTTTAACTGATGTGATTGGTGTTGCCCAAAAATTTCTTGATTGCTGTGCTGAGTGTGTGCCAGTGCAAATGCCTTAAGATTTACCACTTGAGACCCAGTAAGGAGCTGGCTGTTGGTGCAGTTCCAGTCTCTTAGCAAGGCTTTATCACCGGCTTTAGCTGTGTTGTGTGACCTCAACATTATGCACTTAAATGGAGGTGATGATAGGGAAGTAAGCCTGAGCATGAGAACCACCCTTCTGTGGTCCTTCTAAGCTTCTACCCCTAAAAATTTCTTGAGATTTGGAAAGTTTTTTATTTCCTTGCCTTTGAACTTTTTATTGAGAACAGCTATGTGATTGGAGATATTAAATGCTTTATAAAATAAATGAAAACTGTGAAAGTTAAAAACTTTGGTTTTAAACTGCTAAGTTGTTACCATACAAGTTCTGGACAGCTGAAACCTCACTCAAAAGTCCGATATCTTTCTTTAAAATCTCCAATAATCCTTTTATTCTATTAACGACACTTCACAATTGTAAATAAATCCCTGAATCAGGAATTCCTTGTTATTATTCCAATAGGTTCCTCTTTTCAGTACTATGCTGAACAACAAGTTGGCAATTGCATATTTAATGTTATTGTATTCTAAGGCCAAAAGATACATTTTAATATAACAATGTCCTTTGTTTGTTTGCGTCTGTGTTCTGTGGTGGTTTTCAAAATCTTCAGAATTCTGTCTGGAAAAAAAAAAAGTATTACTGATTATGTCTCCCAAATGGCTACAGGTTTTCCACAACCTACAAGCTGAGCTTTAAAGGGGAGTGTTGTTTTGGTTTTTTGGATTTTTTTTTTATTAGCATAAATACATAACAGTAATATCTTAAGTAAAGAAACATATATGAATGTATGGCTGTACAGAATCTCCATTACCTTCTCCTGTGCTCCTTGTCTTTCTTTAGTTGCTCATTCTCGTGTCAACAAATTCTTTTCTGAAGACGTCTCTGAAACAGAGAGGCTTTAGCTGAAGAAATAATTATCTGGAAGCTTCACAGCAAGAGCATTGGATCCTTTTGTGTGCTGTGCTTAGCTGCACAGATGTCTAGTGAAGTGCTAACTGCCAGGGTGGAGCTTTGACTTCTATCATACATTTTCTTACAAATTTTAACTATAGTCATGACCTGCTTGCAAATAATTTCTGAAGAATAAGCCCTGAAATTATTGAAATAGTAAAGAATAGAAATAAAACATTAAAGTTACCCTATTTCCCCCTGCAGAGCACCTTTTGCCTTTAGCCTGATCTGTCAGTTATTGACGTCTGTGGAAAAACTCCCTAGAGGATTTGAACATATGATCACAGATACTTATAAACCAAAAACTTTACAGTTTGGGTCTGCTATAATGTTTTATTCAGTAATTTTAATTATATTTTGTTATATCTATTTTTAATTATATATTTATAACGCATATAGAATATCAGTAATGAAAATAATTTGTAAACTGTTAAGCTGTCCTTGATAATGTAACAATATAACACAGAAAAGCGTCTTGGCATAAGCTGTATGTGGGGTTATCAGAGGCTCATTGCTGTGAGCACAGAGGAGCAGTGACTTGAGGGGAAACTCCAGTCACTGGGTAAGCACGATGGAAAAGCCCTGATCTGCATCTGGGACTACCAAAGGAGAAGGATCAGCCTTGGGACCAAGTGAGAAATTTGCCAGACAAGTAAATGGAAGAAGCTGGCTGGATGACTACAGATATCCTATCACCCTGAAGAGGGACACTGAAGTCATTATGGGATGCAGGAAAGAGGTTCTTGGGATTGTGCAAGGCTTATTATAAAATAAGGGGAAGGACTAAGGTGGGTAAAAGGAGGATCAAGGTAATTTGAGAAGAAACAAAGATGAGAAGATAGGAAAGAGGAGACAATAAGAGCCAGTTGCAAGGCTGCTGATAAATAGTTGAACTCGAATGCTCTGCTGCTTTTCCAACCTTGTTACTTGTTCATTGGTAACTTTGTGAATGAGGGTCTGTCTGTTCTGTGTGGATGGATAAGTAAGTGCCAGTGGCTGGAGAGGACACCAGGAGTTGCAGGGGCCCTTGTTTGTGCCAGCAACTGGACAGGTGGCCGTATGTCATCGGTGTCTGTGTGTCTGAAGTGACAGCAACTGGAAAGACTGGAGTGCGTGCACATTGTGTGGGTGTGTGCCTCAGTGTGTGTAATTAATTGCTAATGAACATTAAGCTGGAGATCCAAGCCGGCTGTTGGAAGGACCCACAGAATTAGGGGTGGGGCTGTGAAAGAGCCTGTCTGTATGTGAGGCAAGTGTCAGGCCAAGGGATTCAGAAACTGGGTATAGATTGACTAAGACCAGAGAGAGCCACAGGGTGTGTGTCAGTGTGTGCATGTGTGCACATGCTCCAGTGGGTCTGGGAGCCAGCAGCCTGTGGAACTACGGGCCTCAGGGGCTTTTATGTCCAGGTGCCAGCAACTGGAGTCGGCAGAAGATCCTGCAGCCAGTAACTAGACAGATGGAGTGTCTAAGAGCAGCTGCTGGAGGGATCTGTATTATATCCGTGTATGCATTCCTTGCTCACAGGCTTTCATCCTAATCAGCCAGATGGGGGAACAGGATGTGGGTGCCGGTGCTGTTGGTGATTGCATGAGGGCTGTGTTTTGGCTGTGTATCTGTGTGACTGGCTCTCTGGATACTGTGCACCTCCACCTTTTTTGAGAAAACCTGCTCAACCTCACTGCTGTGGGATCCAGGGCAGCAGCAGCCTGGCCTCTACTGGGTAATGAGATTTAGGAAACTCTAGGAATTATTATTGTTTGGGTATTTTGGTGGCATTAGGTCTCAGATGCAGAAAAGGCTGACTTTTCAGGAAAAGAGTGTAAGCAGCAGCAAAGTATACTAGAAAAGAATATGAAGAAAATTAGTAAAGAAAAAAAAAAGATGAAAACACTCCAGAGAAACCTATTTAGAATTGCAGAAAAATGCACTTTATTATATGGCAAGGTACACAGTACAATAATATGCAATGATTTTATCTTGTAGGTGCTATTGACTGAAAGATGCTGAAGGAAGAGAGTAATAGCATTTTTCATGCATGGCATGCTTTTCAGTAGCATAAGTTATTATGTATCTTCACAGGAGACTTTACTACATAATTAAAAGGTATCCCAGGATGGAGATTCTCTTCCTTTGTGTCATGGAAATATAATAGTTACAGTGTCTGATTAAATCTGGTGCTTAGAGCTTTTATTTACTTTTAAAAGTTGACAAAGAGATTCTGCATCATAGAATGTGCACATTTCGTGTGTGTCTAGAACACAGGGGTAGCAATTATTTAATCAGCAACTTTTTGCTTAGTTAGAAAAAGTTATATTTAAAAAACACAGAAGCAATAGCTTCCTCATTTGTTTGTTCCTTTATTTTGCACATTTGATTGTGTAAATAGAAGCTTGAATCTCAAATGCCCTGGCTCAGTCAGCAGAGGTGGGCTGCCAACTTCACTGGGTTAGCACTGGGCTTTTCAATACTCACTTTTTTTACCTGAGCCAACCATGCAACACTCACTTGAAATGAGAAAATTAATGATGAAGAATGGTGTTTCTGGTGGCACCATATTCTCCCCAGTTTTGAGTGCAGTGTCCTATAAAAGGGATGTTGCACTAGGATGACCTCTGTTGTGGCTCTTTTGTTTGGGCTGATCACAGGGCTGGAATTATGGCTGGCCACCCTTCCCTTTGACACAGCCTGCTTCTTTTGCTTTGCTTTGTCCTAACAGAAAAATGATGCCACTTTAGTTTGTGTATTTTGAAAATGGATTGTAATAATGGAAGTCACAGATGCTTAATGTACTGTTGGAATAAATTTTTGGAGTTCATGTTACTTTGCAAAGCTAAGGAAGTTAAGACCTAGATACAAAAAGCATGTATGAGCAATTTTTGCTCTGTTTCAGGTTTTCTGCTGAATACAGAAGATAATTGGAAGGCATGCATTTGGGAAGTTGTCTTCCTCATCCTAAGTTTAAAATCAAAGTTTTCAAGTCCAAATGCCTTTGAAATCACTGAAGGTAATGACTACTCAGCATCTCAGATCTAAGCCTGATTATTTATATTCTTCAGTCCAGATCCAGTGTTCCCATGCCACTTTAAAAGCCTGTCTTTAATGTAAGCTCAAGTTCTGACCAGTAAAGCTTTGATGAATGCCATTAAGGCAATGTAAGAAGTAAACCTGTTCTGACACAAAGGCTGGCTCACAGATAGAGTTGTTTACTGCATAATCTATACATTAAAAGTATTGCTGTATTTCTCTCTGACACCTTCTGGAAAGATACAGCAGCGTGTGTGTCGGGTAGCTCTTGGGACATGGCCCAGCTGCTTGTTTACATTCTGCAGAACAGATAGTGTCCAAAGTGTGTTATACTAATTGTACTTAACCAGATAAACTCTAGAACTGCATGTAGCACTTACAACACTTCAGATAAGCTACTCCTTTGCAACTACTTGGCATATGTAGGCCTTCTAAATATTCAACAGCCCAGCTCTACTCTTCAGGACTTCTTGAAACATTTCTAGTTATAGGAGACCTGCTGTTGGTCTCAAGACATACCTGTTTTGATAAAGTGTTACACTGATGTCCTCAACACTTGTTAAATGTTGCTGCTTCATGAGTGCTTGTTTCAAAACTGTGATACAAAAGTAACCTCATACATCAGACAGATGCCACAATAATATTTAGCATTATTGTCATTATGTTTTCTTCTAGCTGGTATGTATTAAATTTGGATGGTATAATATCTCTTGTGAAATAGAACACTAGTAGATAACTTGAAAACCTGGCACAGCCAGGTTTTTTTCCTATCAAACTAATTTCCTTTGAACCTGAAGCAGCATCCATCAGATCTTGTCAGCAGCACAATGAGGCACCTACTGTATTTTGTCAGTGGAATACCAATTAGCCTTTAATTTTACCACACATCCAATCAAAAGAGCTATTGCTTTCACATGATGGCAGAAGGTCATTAAAACAAATGATCTTGCTGCCAGACAATGACAACAAAACCACAGCTCGGTAAGTAGTGTATCTGTTATTGGGCACTGACAGCACACTAAATGCTGTGCTGTACTCGCTTTTTCATTCTGCCTTGTTTCAGGTGATCTGATGGCCTGAGAGCTGTTGCTAAAACTCTGTCTCCTAACTTAAGCTTTTCAGATACAATTCTGTTTGCCTCAAATGTTCAAGTACACAGGTAGTTTTGATGTCATAGCTGTCAAATTCTGTACCTTTTCCTTTGCTTTCAGCTGTGCTTGCTGGTTTAGTTCTTAACAACCTTTTCCAGGAAAAACAGCAGTCTTTAATGCCCTGAATGCTTTTTCTTCAGCCCTGCAAAGTGAGTGTTGGTGCATTACTTACAATGTTACATTTTATCTGGGTGCAGTCATCAGGATTCTCTGAGGTGCTACACTTCATATTCTGCTCTGAGGTGTGGACAGTTCTGTGCTCTCTTCTGTTGGGGACATAAGAGAATTTCTAGGTTTTAGCTTTCTCATGTTTCTCACCTACTCACTTTTGAACTTTCCTCTTGTAAGCCAATTGCCAGTTTTTGTTCCTTCAGCTTGAGAGAGAGCTTCTTCACAAAATTCCATAGTAATACAGTTGCAACTGTATAACTGGATGGTGCTGTTCACAGATCTGAGTCAATCTCCTGAAGCTACTAAAATATATTAATGTTTTTATATTCAAAAAGGAACAAAACTCTGTACTGATAACAGATACTAGTTCTCCTATCATTTATGCTTTTAAGATGTCTGTGCGAAAGTAAAACAGAGAAACATAATTGGGAATAGAGCATGAGTGACAGCCAAAAAAAAAATCCTCCTCTGTATGTAAGAATGCCAGTTCAGGTCTCTGCAATTTTTTCTTTACTGAATTTTTCCACTGATTTTGCTAAACAATATTATCAACCCTGAGAACTCCTGCAGAGCTGCTGCATTGGCAACAATCAGGGGGAAAAAAGGATTTTTATGCTTGCTGCAAAATAGTCTAGGCACCAAGTTTTTAATCTCTTTCTGACTAACTTCTTAAAAGTAAAAATTTGCACTGATGGTAAATGGTCTTATGTGAGATTTTTGACCTGTCTGTAAATCAGGTAGCAAGCAAGCATCCAGAAAATGAGTATTGTATAATCATTGACCCAATGACAACACTTCTTCAGCCTCCTCCACAGCTGAGAAAAGTTTATTTTTTACAGAGCATCACTGAAATGTTTTTACCAGGGAAGAAAAAAAAAATCCCTCCTAAGTGGTGTCCCAAGAAAGGATGGTGCATTCAGTCTGCTTCATTCACCAGATGCAGAGATCAGATGTTTGTGTTGGACACCACAGACACCTGACAGACATTGCCTATACCACCTGCTGAAGCCAGTCCTGGGTGAGTGTCCCTGATGGAATGGGAATGTGTGCTGATTTAGTGCAGCAGTATTAAGTCTGATTTTTCACCGAGGGATGTTTTAGATGCTTACCTGAAGCCATTGACCCAATGCCCAAGAATTAACTTGTGCTAACTTTTACAAGATGGTGAAAAATGGAGCAAAAATGAGACCTGAAGTGGGAGAAGTCCTGTCCTCCAGGGAGAATGTTTTAACTAACAGTGTAATTTGTGAGAAAAGGAGTATGGTCTTTTTTTCATTATCTCATTTCTCACACTGCCGACTCAAATTTGGTGGATCAGAAAAGCCTTCAGGTATTCTGTGTGCTCTGTCTCCTAAGCAGTTACAGCTTAAATCATAGCAAGGAATGGAGATATGTAAGAATTTACATTTAATGTATGTGTTTGGTATAAAAACCTTAATATCTACCTGTTGTGAATTCATGACTCCATATGGAACTTTGTTTTCCGGTGTTTATTTTAAAACCCTAAGGTACTGCTTATTTAATATCTTTATAAATGAATATCAGTGTTAGTGTCTTTAAAATACATTACTAATGCTTGCAGTTCCAGGGGAAAGAAAGAAAACTTGATTCATATGCACTTTAGTATTTCAGAAATGAGCATGGAAAAGAGAAGGACAAATATGACTAATCATAATTGTTGAAAAAGAGTGAGCTAATGCTGAAAACAGGCTTGAGTGACTAAAAGACTTTACTCTTAAGATTAAAATAATAATAAAATTTGGCTTCTGATATCAGATGATTCAGCAATCTCTGCTTTCAGGGTTTTTTTGCAACACGAGCCTGGAAACTCAAAATAGTCTTTTTCAAATAAATCAAAGTTGAACACTAGATATTTCTGGACCATATTTCACACTTTATCATGTATTTCTGGACTCATGATAAAATCTCCACAATCTCTGGCTCTGCAGTCAGAAGCTGGAGAAGGCTCCTATAGAAAGATAGAAAGATGCAAAATGCAGAAAGATCTAATACTGCATTTAGAGCAATGTTTGCTGGATTATTTTCTGCAGAGATTTCCTTCGTCACTTTGTCTTGTGAAAAGCATATTCCAGTCCTTTATTATACCTGCTTTATGCTCTTATACAAAGATGGTGTGATTCTTGGGGTTGTCCTTTTCAGGGGTCAGACTTTGGTGATCCTTGTGGGTCCCTTGCAGCTCAGGATATTCTGTGATTCCATGTTTCCTTATCTGAGTTGTTTTGATGTATGGATGGCCAGCACGAACAAGCTGTCTGCTTTCTCAGTAAACAGCACACAAGGCCACTCTAGTCAAAAAGCCAGGGACCATATTAGCAATCCTCTAAGTCAGAACTTGTCTCTCCAGACTTCTTGAAGAGCTTATTGGTTCAGGGTTGGTGCCAGATAGTAATGCAGTCACATCTATATCATTAAAGCTAGCTTGCATCTGCCCACAAGGTCACACAAAATTTAACACTAAACTCTTCTTTGTGGACAGCCCATTTCAGGCACTACAAACTATGCTCAGTAGTTCTGGGAAGTGAAACAATTTGAGCAGTCAAATATGTAAGTAAGCAGTCATACATACATAAGTGCATACATATAAATGTTGCTCGGGATGATTTGGTTGAAGATATAAAGGTATGAATTAAGTTGTCAGTATCCTCTTGACTCTAGGTGGGATCTTCCTGTCACCTATGTGAGCTGCAAGGGTTTAAACCACTGAACGATTGTTACTGGAAACTTGTTCAAGCACCAGAATAATAGAAGCCTTAGTGTTTGACTTTGTGCCTTAGTCAGCAATCAAACTGAAGGTAGGGAAGGATGATGGAGTAGTCCCAGAACCTGACAAAAACTTGAAGCTTGCTGAGTAGTTGAAGAGATGGATCAGAGCATTTACTTAACACTGAAATAAAGAAGTGGAGCATCTGATATTAACCTGACTTCTGAATCTGGCTCCTTCTGAAGTCTTCTTAGGCCCTACAAGCCCTATACAATTTTTTTCCACAGTCTTTTGAACAAGGCTTTTGTAAGCTGGCATTTGTGTCCTTAACTTTTTTTTCCATGGTAACCACTCAGTTACCTGATCTGTTTGGTCACCTAACTCACTTATCAGCAGGTTCTGGGCATAGTTAGTAGTTCTCATACTTAGTGAAATAAAGTTATACACAACATTGTTACCAAGTGGAAGAAAACTGTTGCTCATAGAATAATGGCAACCAAATGGCATTTTTGAATAAAATATTATTTATGGAATACCCTAGCTTTCCAAATCTTACTGTTAATAACACTGTTAATCATGAAGCAACTCTTGATTTAAGATGTTAATTTTCACTTTTCTATGCTGATAATTTTCATTCATGCCTGAATGCATATCCTGCAAGTCCATGTAGGATAGATATTGTTCATTTGAAGCTGAGGCACAATGTTGGGACAGATTCTCAATAATTATTGTTCTATATATGTGTAGTATTTATTCTAATTATGGACAGCTGAGAATGCAGCTGCAAAATCATCATTCAGTTTACTGTCAGTGTTCATTACTGGCAAGGTCTTTTAATTTTTAGAATACAGTATTTTAAGCTCTCTCTCTTCCTTGTATCTCTTCGCAGATGTTTTGAACGTTATTTTCAAAAACTAAATTTTCAGCCTCCGGACACAATATTTTTATATTTAGGGTCCTTTTTGTGGAAAAATAATAATTTTTGAGGAATATGTATGCAAACATTTTAATAAAGCAAAAGCTTATAATTAGGAACTGACAAGCAGAGAGTTTAAACAACCCTACCATCTTCCTTGAAAATAAATAAGTAGCAAGCAAAACCAGGAAAGCAGCTTTAAAAGTTGCTGGGTTTGAAAGCTTTAAAAATGGTTAAGACAGTAATGAATTCTTTAGACCAGAAGGTTTGTCTCTGAACAGTGGGGGAAAAAGACACATATTATGTATTAAAAAAAAAAAAATGCTACTACCAATCTTTAATATTTTGGATACTGTAATCTTGTGGAAGCTTTAGTATGTCTCCATTGTTAATATCTAAAGCTCTTTTTTCCTTTTCTTGAAAATAAGTCTTCTAAAAGCAGTTTATCTGTGGTGTCTTTAACCACATTTGCAATAGTTATTTTGACTGAAAGCTTCTTCTCTATAGGAAGTTATAGGAAAAACATGGCTAATAACTCTTCCTCCTAAAAACATCAGTCCCTTTGCTACTGTTACAACTGTGTAATTTATGACCTCTCTGTGTAGAAAGTCTGATGGTTTTAACACTTCATACTCCAAAAGGGACAAAGCAGCATTCTCTTCCTTTCTATCTTTTCTGCTCACAAGGTAATTTTGCTTGTGGTGTGCTTTGATCCACATCTGCAACTCTCAATTCTGTGGACATTTTCTCTCAGTAAATTTTTATATAAACCGTAGGCTTTGTGTCCTACAAATGGCATTGTTTACTGTTTCCTTTGAAGCACAGCCTGTCTTCCCAAAGCTCTTTACTAAAATCCACTGATTTAAATGAGCAATTGTCTACATTATCACAACAATAAAGGTTTGCATTGATAATGGTCGTCCCAACCTGTAAAATTCTCACAATCAGTTATGCAGCACATATCAGGCTACAGCTGCAATACTGTGTGCAGTTCTGGTCCCCACAGTTCAAGACAAACATGGACTGACAGGACAGGGTCTGAAGGAGGGCCAGGAAGATGACCAAAGTATTGGAGAATCTGACTTCTCAGGAAACACTGGAGTTAGTCACTCCCTGGAGACAAGAGGGCTTGGAGAGATCTCATCACAGCAATCCAGTACTTAAATGGTGGCTACAAAGAGGATGCCCCTTTTTTTTTTTTAACAGGAAAAGAAAAATTCCAGCCTGTCAGAAGCTTGTAAGTCTTGTAAGTCTTAAGATAACTTATCAAACTAAATGTAAGCGCTGTATTTTTAGTCTTCAATATAGATAGCCTTTTAGAACCATATAGTCAAAATTTGCAAGAATATTTTTTTAAGTAATTGCTTGACATAATTATTTCATTACCATATAGGTATTATGATAGAAGGAGTAGCAGCCTCTAACACAGTTTGTCTAGTGCTTTCTGTAATAAAATAAAATGGTTATAACTTTTAACAGCTCCACTTCCATCATGATTAGCAGCATATTTTGGGAGCTTGGCAGGAAAGAGTCTCTGAGTTAGAAAGGTGTCTTTTAGTGCCATTATAAAAATTTCTATAGCATTGGCAGAATTTCAAATTGTCAGGAGTAATAATTTTTCCCATGTACTGTATACTGTACAGATTAGGGTTTTGCATTTCCTGCCAAAACCCTTGACATTTGAGAGTTCTGTGTGCATATCAGTAAGCCACCCTAAATCTATGCAGAATTCAAAGTCTGAATGGATCATGAACCAAAAGAATCTTTTCCTGTTTAGAAAGCCTGTAGGGAATAGGAACTGATCAAGCACTAAATTCATTCTGTACCTTGACTTTTTGTCTTCAGTGTGATCTGCACCTTTGACTCTACCTATTAATAAAAATATCACTTGGCTCACAAAGGATATACAGGAGCTTGGGCAAGAAAACATCTAGGACAGATACACAAGCTACCCGTGAAGTTACGCAATGAAAGAGTTACTTAGAGATCCTTGGTTGTTTAGCCCAATAACACAAGACTGGTCAGATATAAATAACCTTTTAAAAAGGAAAAAACCCAAAGTCAATGTGGCATGGCTTGGAAACCTTTTTGTGGATGAAATAACTAGTCATTGTAGGACTCCAGAATATCTAGTGATTTAATCTCCCATCTTAAACTAATGACATCATAAACCTCTGCAGATCTCCAAACTTATATTCCACTAATATTTATTCCTCCAATACCAAGAGGCTAAGTCTGCTGACGGACGAAAAATCAGAAAAAAAGGTTAAGGGAGATAGCAGGCTATTATAAATCAATTTGACATTTAGAGAAATCTGAGTTACACCAGTCAGTGCATGCACCACAGCCAAAAATTTCTATCTGATAGCATTACACGATTTTGGTCAATAAACTTGCAGTAACTTGAATATGGTGTGGATTTTCTGAATTATAAGATTTGATTTTTCATAATCATTGTGAAGATGTCAGAAAACTGTGGAGCTGTGGTAGCAGTAGGGGCTCATTTCTTGTGCTGAATGTATTTAACACGCAGGATCACTGTAGAGTAGCTGAAGCTGGCTGGCAGGGGAGCTCTGCAGATTAACTCATGTATGTGCAGCAGCCAGGCTTGAAACTGGGGATAAAATCATTCACCAGTGAATCACACACCAATCCAGGAGCTGTGAAGTAACATAATAGGGAAAAAAGCACTGTGAATATAGTAATAGTTCTGGGAGACGGGACTACTAAAATGATGACTGAGATAATGCAAAATATAAGATGAATTTGTGTAGCATTTTGAGTTCCAGAAGCAGCAAGTACATTACAAAACAGCAAAAGATCACAAGAAAATTACATGAAATACAAACAGATAAAAAAACCTCTTTTGTCACAGATTATGCTGGTAATGATATGTATCAAATGTTTGAACATTTTTCATATCTAAATTAATTTAACAATTAATTTAATAATTAATAACAGTTTTCCAACCAAAGCAATTTGAAGCTAGTCTAAATTCTTACTTAAGCAAATTCAAAAAGTCACAAAAGCTGCAAAATTTTTTAAAAGGTAATGAGTGAGCTAAACCCAGTTTTCTGTTATAAAAATTCTTAACTCTTGGTCAAAACCTCACCATTTGAGAAATCCTTTTTTGCTCCTACCAATTAAGGTTATTATTTATAAAGACACTTCCAAAAAGATGTAGCTTGTCTTTTACAGTGGTGCTTTATTGTCTGATATATTTAACCTATTTTTCTTCTCTGAAATGTCACATTTGAGGTCACCAAATAATTTTCAGCTTTACTTAATTAAAGTTTGTAATTCTCATTTAGAAGCATGTAGTCTGGCCTATAGAGTTGATTGTGGATAAATTGCCAATTAATTTCGGACACAGAGAGATTGGAAGTGGTGCAGTGAGTTATTTTTCACAAGACCCATGCATCATGGATTGATAGAGTTTGATGGGAATAACACCCATGACACAGTGAGGGGCATTTGGAAGTCCAGATATGTCCTTCTCTACTTCTTTGGGCTGAGAGTTTCACAAACACTGATGTGCTGAAGTGAAATGTGTACTGCTGCACGCATGGGGCCATAACCTTAGAGGAGAGAGTATTGGTCTCCAGACAGCTTGTGATGAGCTCATGCTTCTCCAGAAATTCAGTGCTAAGTGCTGTTTCTCATAGAAGAGCTACTTGTATTCTTGTCCAGTCTTAATTTCCATGATCTTTCCTGTACTTAAGGATGCTGGTTGCAACTATAAAAAAAAAAAAAAAAAAAAAAAAAAAAAAAAAAAATTCATAATTCCCTTGAACATTTTTAGAGATTTGTTCTTCACCCATTTCATCTTCTCAAAGACCCAAGAAATATATTATAATAATTAAGTTTATTTTCCAGAAATTTCATTTAAATAACCATAAATTTCTCTTTACCAGAAAATCTGATCTGTTTATCAGAACAGATTTTGTAACAGTTTTGATAACTAAGACAAATATAAACCTCAGCCAGATTAATATAAACTTCTAATTGAATTCATTTAATTTGTCCTTTGATTTATGAGTTTTGCAGGTTGTATATATTTGGATTTTTAAACATTCTTGAAGTACATAAATTAATTCACATAGGGATATGAAGAAATGATATTATCCTTCTGCATCTACAGACATAATTTTCTCCACATTAGTCAAGGTTTAATTACAGTGGTGAAGATTTTTCTTCCTACACATAAGATATTGCACATTTTAATAGATGTTATTATTTGAAAATGTCTCTTGAAATTCAGCATTTATCGCAATTTGACTAAATTTATCATTCACTAAATTAAAAACACTAAATTAAAAACCCAGTTTACTTTTTCCTAGGTATTTTTGTTGGTTCAGTTTCAAGAGCTGGAAATGCTAAAGATTCTTCATCTTTTATTTTTATCTTTAATGTAAAAGTTCAGCAGGCATTTGATTGACCATCTCTTAGCTTTGACCGAGACTAAGAAAAAAATAGGAGACCAAGGGAGACTTTAGAGCATCGACGTTTGAACTTCCAAGGATTAGTTGCTTCAGTGAACTGTTTTCAAAAGCTAATTTCTGAAATGTAACTCAAGGAGAAGTATAAGTTATTCTCTGACATTCTCAAAAGGTTAAATTGGAAAGGAAACTGCACCTCTGCCTGATGTTCTGGTAAATGGTGAGGGACATTGGCTGAAGTAGGAATGTTGCTTTTAGTCAATGCAAGCTTCAAGTTTTGTAGTGTTTTGAGTAAGAAAGCAGTAAGTATTCAGAAACATGTTGCTTTGACTAAATCTGGATTGTGAAGGAGGAAATGTTAAGTAATCATTAGATGTTTGCAAAGTGACAGTGGAGACAGGACAGAATCATAAGGCAATTGTACATGAATAATTTAAAAAATTAGAATAATTAATTCCAGTGTTACATGGGCAAAATTAGTACAAGAGGAATAAAGGTTGAGGAGGTGACTCAGATCTCACAACCCACATCCTTTATACTTCTCAGTGCTTATGAATATGCTTATATGTAGTCTGACTCCAGTTTAACAAGCCACTTCCTGCTTCCACAGAAAATAAGGCTTCTAAATACAAAGTGTTAGTACTCTTGTGAATCTGATTCTGTTCTTCCCTCTGTATCCAAGTATCTGTAAAATCAATATTGCCTGCCTTGATTTTCTCTCATTTCAATAAGGTACAATGATTATGAGTCCCTCTTGAGGAAGGGTGACAATTCGTTGAAGAGGTTTCACAAAGATTAAAGACAAAAAGGGATATCTTCAAGTAATCTTACTAATAAATTAGAAGTAAGAGGTTTTAAGCAATGCAGAAAAGCAAGTGATAAATGGTCCATTGCAATAAAAATACCAAGAAGTTGTATTCAAAAAAGTCAAATAAGAACTGGTATTAATTTAGTAATTATTTCTTGCAGCTCAGTAGTGCATATGAATAATTCTCTGTATCTTTTGCTTGAATTCAGCATTTCCACTGATGCTTTGTCCAGGCACCTTTTTTTGGCTGAATTTTGTTCAACAGTGTTGCTCATAGAAGCCTGAATATTGCCTGAGAATGTGAACTGTTCACAAATGAATAGAAACTTGATTAATTTTTCTGTTGGTGTTAAAAATAAAATCCTCTTGATTGTTTTTGGTGTTGTATCTGCTTTTGTTTTTAAGTATATCTTAGGGGTTTATATGTCTTATGCTTTGAATCTCAGGTAACATATATCAGATTCTTAAAACCAGGAAAGTAGTCTTACATTGCATTTATTATCCTAGAATGCTTTTTATTCTTTGCCACCACAAAAAAAAAAGGTTTACTCATTTATGATTGCAGGATCACCTGTAAGTATTAAATATACTCAGCTTATACTTTGAAGTTGGCTTATTTTGTCTTTTCATGACATCTATGTATAAATCAGCAGTGTTAGGTTTACAGTCAAGTTTTATTTTAGTGCTCTCATGACTTATAAGAAGATAACCTGGTAAGGTACCTCATTTGTATACATTCTGTATAGTTTTTCTGCAATTAAATTGCAGATCAGTTGCTCTAGGTTTCAGTCGCATTGGATTCACTGAAGCTTTAACTACCTACTCTAATTATTTCGAGATCCTAATGAATAGTTATGGCCTTGATTAGTATGGACACAGGCAGAATGATCAGTACAGAAAAATAATGTAGAATATATAAGGTAATAGCAGGGAATGTGTGTTAATCAAATTACAGAAAAATTGAAAATGGAAAAGATCACTCTATATGTCATGAAATTTAATCCTTAGATTTTTTCCTTTAGTATAGTTTTGAATGCATCCAGTAAAAGTTTTTCCACTATTTATTGATGAAAACTCTTGTACTACCTGAGAGTTCATAAATCCCACATACATTTAACTTTTCATCTTATTATTCATTAGATAGTGATGTAGGTTGTAAATTAGAAACATTCAAAGCTGACAAAGAATTGGCTTAAGAAATTTTTAACAAAAATGCATCACAAACCTTGAGTTACTCTAAATTATTATAGCCTTGAGGCTCCCTGGATGTGTACTGCAGCCTTTACTGCAGTATTTCTAAAGACATTCTTGGCAGCAGAAAAATAGCAAATTACCTTCAGGGCTCTCTCCTGAGGTCTCAAAGAAATTATAGGGAAAAAGTTCAGTTCTTCTGAGGGCCTCTGCTAGGCATCCATAAACTGGCTTTATTCAGAAGTACTCACAGAAAGCAGGTACCAAACTGATTACTCCACAAGAGCTGCTTCTCCAACAGCGCTTTAAATCTCCCTCTTAGCCCAGTCTGCCTGAGTGCCCCAGTTACATATTCACCAGGGGCAGTAAGTTAAAGTATTCTGCTTAAAAATAACAAAGATGATTTCTGCACCCAGTAATGTGGGAAAAGTGGATGCCACTATTTTAGGTAAGGTTTGTAAGAACCTTCCTGCCTTACAAGCTGACTTAGGCTCCACCAGGACATAGAAAGTAATAGCTCACTACATGCTTATTTTGGAGATCTGGCCTCTCTTCTGTGGAGGCTATTTCCCACCCAATTCATAGCCAGTCACTTTTACTGAGGTTTTCTGTAGGAAAGATATCACCAGAGTTTACTCAAATTTCTTGCTGCAGCTTCCAGCATTGTTTATGACAGAAACTCCTGTGAAGTGGGATCAGAAATTTGAAGGGAATCCTGACTGCATGAAAAAAACAGCTGTCCCCTTTCCTGAACTTTTGTCAAAGTCTACCATTCCACGAAATACAAATTCATATTTGTTGCAATTGTTCTTCAAGTGTATCTAGAGAAATTGAGAGAAAGCTTGTTTTGGATAAATGTCTCTCTAGTAGTACTTTTCCTTCTGCATGCACAAAGAAAGAAAGAATTGAACTCTTTCAGCTTCCTTTGTAGGATTTGTTTTTGATAAGTAAAAAGGTTTCTGGTAGGAAACCACTCATTTGAATCAATCTCCTCAAAAAAATATAGGTATCAGGAGCTTCTTAGTCTCAGTTGAACCCAGAGTGTCTTCCACCAGTAAGCCTGTTTCCTCTTAACAATAGCTGATCTCAACTAGGGAATCCAAACTCCACAGTTTTTGTCTGAGACAGTTGCAATATTTGTTTCTTTGCTCCTCTGCTTCTACAACTCAGTGTTTGTGCCTAAACTTTGGACTCAGAATGCAAATATACTCACACTCAAAACATCCAGTTGCATATCATGCATTTAAAGGAAGCTGAAATTTTCAGTAGAGCTTCATTTCCCGCTTTGCATAACGTGCTGCTGATCTTTTGCCTCTGCTGTTTATTCTAAAATTTCTACTCTGAGGTGATGTAACGGGTGTGCTAGTGGCCTGCTGATGATGTCTCAGTTTCCACTGCAGGTTAGCTCAGAATGAATTTTATGATCTCATTTCTTACCTTTTGTGCTGTTTTTGAAAGTGAGATAGTTGCATCAGACATTCGCTATTTTTTGTTGGAATTTTTAATTTTTTTTCAGTACATGTAGATCTCTAGCCCACAGATTAGTTGGAACCATGACCTATATATTACCAAATAAATTTATCTGCCTAAGATGACAGTCTGAAACAGCTGTTTTGAGAGGTGAATTGCATCATTCATGACAAGGATCAAAAGCCACTTCTTTGACACCTCCCTACAAGTGAGTGCTGTACATGTGACAATCTAAATCTAAACACCAAGGAGCTAAGGTGAAGAAAGTTTCCTGTTGCAGGCAAGGGGAGGAGAAACAGCTCATTTTCTTGAGAAGTGTAAATAAGAATGCTTTCACACTTTCTTTTCTGAGAAGGAAAGAGGTGTTCTCTGTTAATGTCCAAATCTTCCCTGAGACTGGTGTACTAGCTATTTTCAGTTTGATAAAATAGATTATCTACATTTCTGCAATGTTTCATAAGATAAATAAAAGTCCAGTTTCTCTCACACAGCCAAAATCACATTGAAATTCAATACATCTTTTTCCATTTTAATGTCTCTAAGATTTAGTAGAACATGTCTAATTCAGAAGTGTTACAATTTTTAAGAACAGTTAAACTTCTAGCTCAGTCCTCATAATGTATGAGGATTTTAAACAGAAAAACCATTAAGACTAATGGGATTAATTCCCTAGGAGCAAGAGAAAAAAACTTCAAGAGCTTTCAGAAAATACCTTCTTCTTTCATAACGTAATTAAATTGTAGTTAAAGTAGCATTATACATTGCTAATTAAAGGGGAAAGCCATCATTATCATTACCAATTACTCTTTTAAATAATATTAATATGAAGAAAATACTTGCACTTCAATTTCCTTATACAAAGCATTTCAAACATGATTCTTTCAGGAGAGAGGAGGGCTGTAGGCACGATCCACTTCTCATACTGTGATCAGGGTAAGAACCAAGTCTTAAGATCATGAGTCAAAATCATGGAAACCACTTTAAGGGCAAGTATGGGATATGTTTCTGTCTCTGTTATTAAAAAAGAGTGATGTCCTACTTTTTGTTTTACAGCAGCCTAAGTTGCTCAAAATGTCTTTAAAGATTTGGGGGTCTACTTAAATTTTTGAAGGCTAGAGTGTGAACTCTTTTCAGGCAGGTGTTGCCTGCTGCTTACTGTTTACACTACAGCTGCTGTACTGTGAATTCAGGCAGAATACAAACAGCCCTTGAAACTTGCCCCAAACAAGTAGGTTCAGTTTGAGAGAGACACATCATCCTCTACAGGACACTCTGAAAAGTTCCTTTGGGGACTTCGCTTTGGTCTGTATACACTTACAGGGATCAACTCAACGGCAATATCTGCAGCAGCGTCTACAGGGATACGAGCCAGAGGTGGGGGTGGTTTGGTCACTTGGAGTTCTGTACTGCCACTGACTATGGGAGCAATCTTCATGGTAAATAGTATTATGCCTTTAGTGGATTTATGGAACAGCTATTGCCTTGTTTCTGGACCTCATACAACTTTGTTTTTGGCTTTATGGCCTGCTTAGTGCCATAGGAGTGTAGCTATTTGCTGACTGCACTTTACTCTGTAACGAAGCTGGGGTGGGGACTAACCCATTAATTTAATGGAACATTAAGATTAAAACATTGCAAGCCATAGAATCTCATCAGGAATCAGTGAAGAAAGGCTGGGTTACATTTACAATCATAAGCTATTTTCATTAGAAATTTCTGTCTATCAAAGCCAAATTTTTCACGTAAATGTATAAGATTTGGAGACATTTTGGTAAGGCAGATTATATGGGTGTTACATGGAATTTATGACCTGATAGGTAAAACTTCCTCTTTTCTGAGTCAGCCTGGTTGTTTTTGTTTCTTCAATTTTTTACCCATATCTGAGTTCAGACCCTGAATTGGTAAACTCCACCAGTACCAGGGAGAAAGAGGAAACAACAGCTAGGACTAATTTGCTTGCATGGAAAGAAAGAGTGAAATTTCCCAGGCAACCAGACATGAATTAACACCTCTGTAGATTCAGTCTGGTGTGTTGGATTTCTCACTCAGGCTAGTGGGTATAGGTGCACCCTCAGGCTAGTGAGGGTGGGATCTGTACTTTCCTAAAGCCTCAAAGCTGAAATAATTGATGTCTGTCTTATTTATGTCGTGTGAGTTTCACCCTACATTTTACTTTACTAATGTTTACCAGGATACTTTCAGTTTTCAGAGGCTTTAGCACTTCTATCTAGCTGTCAATACAAGATGTGTCACACAGAAGGGGAGGCTGGTGCCCACAGTGCAGGACCAGCCATACACCTGAACTCCCCCAGGCTCAGCCAGTGGATCCAAGTTCCCTGTGGCAAGGGCAGCAGCCAGCTATGAACAAGATGGGAGCCAGCAGGGCAGGGAAAATTGCTTCTTCCCTCTCCTCAGCCATTTGTGACACCACAACTGAAAGGCTGGCTCCACGCTGCCACAAGACACTGGTGGGGCCAGCTGATGGGTCTCCAAAGAGAGTGGAGAAGGGATTGGAGTGCCCTTGGAAAGGCAGTAGCCCAGGGGTTGGTGCCACTGAACATCTGGAGGAGGCAATGGAGTCCTTGATCCTCTAGTTTGCTGGTGGCACCAAACAGGAGGGACGGAAGCTGGTGCTCAGATTGCCTTTAGGAACTCAGGCAGGACAGGGAGGACTCCAAGACAGCTCCTGGGGCTGGTCCCCAGCGCTGCAGGGACACGCTCAAGATTGTGTGGCAATAGGACAAGATTAGTGGTGCAGGGTGAGTTTCTGAGGCCTGGAAAAATGACCAGATGGGCAAAAGGGAGAGATGCAAAGTGCACCTCCACCAGCCATACTTCATAGATGACTCAGCTCAGGAGGTTGGATTAAATGACCAGAAGTGGAATGGCAGGCATCATGAGGTCACCTCTCAGCTTCCAGAGGCCAGGAGTTTGTAAACTAGGACTGACCACATTCCCTGTGTCTTGGAGACAGCCCAGGAGAGCTGTAGCTATGGGGCAGCTTCCCAGCTCTCCTTTCTCAGCTCTCCCTGGGCTCTGTGCTTTAGTGAAATGGGCAGAGAAGTTTAACTCCTAACACTTTGCCCTCAACCCATCTCTACTATGATTTCATAGTATGTGTCTTTGGTAGTATGAATTATTTGGAGCTGATAATTCCTATGCAACTCAATTACGTATCTATTTTCTGGTTTTGACCCCAACTGAGTTTCACCTGTATAATTTTGAAAGCAAAAATGTGACCTACCATTAGATACAGAGAACGGGAAATCGGAAAAAGAGTTTTAGGGGAAGGATGCTGAATTCAGCTTTTGTTTGTGTTGAATTTAAGGGTTTTTCGGATAAAGATGTGGAATTGGGAAAAGACAGAACTACTGTTAGAGAAGAAAAATTGTGAGAAAGTAATTGAAATGGGGGCCAAGAGAGGAAACCTGTGGATGAGGATGGTATATCACAAACTAGAAATTAAGATGTTGAACACAGTCATCCTTGAAGATGTACAAATGAAAATGTGCCCTAGTTCTGACTTTGAGCGACAGAGGAGCTTGAATGTCTCTGACATTCAACTCCTATTCCCTTGTACAAATGCAGCAGTGGGGCCTCTGCTTGTTATGTTTAGTCTCTATTGGTTTAAGTGGAAGTTAGTCCAGATTAAAGACAGGCTGAGGAATATAGGCTGTCTTGGAGATCACAGGCAGAGGCATCACTTGGCTTAACTGGCTGTTGGGTGATGCTGGAGCAGACTTACCACTTGTTAGAGTCACTGGTCTTTTATCTATGAATTTGTTCTTGATATTGTAGAGTCCTGAGCACCCATTAGAGTATGAAGAGAATTGACCCAGATCAAGAAGTTTTCTGAGGAATGTGTCTTTCTGGAAAATACAATTTGCACTATAAATTGCTTAAAAATGCCAGGTCCTTAAAAAAAACCAAAAAAACAAGGAAAAACAAAGACTCCTAGTTTTTAACTTTTCATTTGAAAAACATGGGTAATTTTCCAGAAATAATGTATCTTGATAGCCCATGAAACTAAAAAGATGGAATTTATGCACATATACGGGATTGAAATTCAGTGCTGAGGAATAATGTTCTGCAAAAGGGAAAATAAGAAAGAGCCTAGGAAGCAAATGCATGCATTTAGCATAATATGGTCTACATGTAATCTATATCCTAGTCACTTCTTCCTTAAGATTACAGACCTGAAATGTATATTCATAAGCTTTCAGACAGTGCCTAGTACAGTGAGGTTACAAAGATACTCTGAGTATTACTGCAATGTAAATTTTAAATTGTACTGAGATAATGGTGTGAAAGGACAATTGGATTGAAACGTCAAATATAAAAAACCAGAAAAATACCAAACTCATGACTTTAAGCCTCCATGTGCCTGTTTAGCCTGGCAGATCAGGAAGTGTCTGCAGCTTCCTGAGTCCTGGTTTGCTGTGGTCTAGAAGGGGAAGTCAGGAGGTCTCACAGCAAAGGCCACTGGACAAAGGAGTATCTCTGCTTCATGACAGTGAGCTCACAGGGACCAGCAATGGGTGTGCTCTTTGTCTGGGGTTTTAACCATGTGTTGCAAATTTTGTAGGATGCTAGAGTTGGGCACTCAGCATGTTGCTGCCTCATGCTTCTAAACCCAAGTAGCATTTAAGGCAAATACATCAAATAAGCAAACTCTGTGTTAAAGCATTAAACCTTCCTTGTGTGAAATATCCAAAAGAACTTACTGAGAGACTGTTGGACTCTGACAGCATGAGAGGTCTGGAAGTGGTTCAAATGAGGCAATTTCATGCATTATTTATAAATGCATTGTAGCATCCTGGTGGCAGATTCTGCCCAGTAACAATGATGTTCAGAGGTGTGGTTGTTTGTATGTTTTTTTTAATTGCAATGTAGAACACTGTTCTAGAGCACTTCATTTTTCAGGACTTGAATAAGTAGTAATGAATCATATAAACTCATCAAGTACACTGGACTCAGCAAATAAGCTTAGTATTTGTAAATCTAAACGAAGGAAAGTAAGGTCTTTTGTGAAATACTTGGGAATGAATCAAAGAATCTTTAAACTGTTCCCGTTTAATAATAGTCAATAGGAAGTTTGTGACTCAATGAAATGGAAACCAAATTATGGTTTTCAGGTTGTTGTCCAGATACAATCTAAAATGATTTATTTGAGAGCTTCAAATACTTACATGGGCTAAGAAAGTTATCAAATAAAAATAAAAACTGGATTTCCAAACAGTTATTCCTTTGTACTTTGTTTCGGGGTTTTTTTTGACCAAGTATTGTAAATATCTAAATAAAATTGGATTTATATGAAATAAACATTCTCTTTCTTTGCTTCTTGTCAAAATGTCACAAATCCAACCATGGCTTCACAAGCTTTGTTGAGAAAAGCAGTCACATTAATGTAGTAATAGCAGCTATTCCTAGTAAGTCACATCACAGTTGTGGTATGTGCTTGAAAACTGAGCTGTTGAAACAATTTTAGTCCTAGTATTAATTAAAAAAGCTCTCCTAGCACATATCATTAATAAGAAGTTTGGGAAGTTGCTTTGTAAGTAAGCCATTTAACCTGACCATTTGGAGTAGTCAGTGGCAGAATCTCCTCTCCCTTCCATTTCAAAGGATGTAATCAAATGGATCTTTGTTCCCTCTTTTGCTCTGCAGGAAACATCTTTAACTACACCTGTAGTGCTGCCCATATAAATAGCACACATGCATATATTTATATATGTATTTGTATCTACATCTGTATATATGTATACATATATATATACCCCCATGCAGAACAAACCAGCAGTTAAATAATTCACAATATCCAAGTGAACGAGCCCATTATGATTCTGAGATTTGACAAGTGACTTTTCAGGAAAGCACATAGTATTTTTCTCCTTTTCTTGAAAAAGCTCATAAATCCAAAGCAGAAATATTCACTATCTGTTTACATGAGCATTCTTGTTTTCTCTATCTATGAGGCTAATAAACCTGTCAGTTTAAGACAGATTGACTGATGGCCATGGACAAGCAGAAGGTTTCCCCAGCACACTAGAACTTTTGACCAGAGATCATAGGCAAAAGATCTCTGTCATTTCTGACTTCATGGAAGAACTATACTGCAAAGCAAGGTGTTTCTGCCTCTCTGTGAAGCAGTTTGATTTCTTTCTATGAACTCTTCTAAGGCTCAGTCTGTTTGTTTTCCCTTCTGGAGTTATTTATTTTTTTTCTTAGTGGCTTCCTTGGGGCAGCCATGCAGTGCTACAGGTTTTTTTACCCTTTTTTTTTCCCTGACATGCTAAAAGTTGGCATTGCTAAAAATTACACATGCTATATTGGCCTTCATATTAATTGCTCCTTATCCATTAATACTAGTTGAACATAGTTATCCCTTTGTAAGTTAATGTGCTGCCTGTTAGCATCTGCCAAAGGGCTGCTGATGTAATGGGTATGTGTTTTACTTAAGTACCAATTGGCTTCGTTATTACTAGAAAAAAAAATAGTTACAGGTTACCCATATTCTCCCCTTCTAAGCAGGAAAAACAGTGTAACTGAAGAACAGCTGATTTTACCCCATCAATTCTATCAATTATGTGAAGAAAGGAATGGCAGATGTTGTGAGAGTAAGGAAAAAGTGCTGTTTAATTCCTTAATAGTCGCTGAGAAGGATTTTGCATTTCATTTGAGCAGAAATTGAATAATCTCAAGCTTTTGCAGCACACCAGAAAAAATGTATTTATCTAATTGTGTCTTTTGAACACAGCTCTGTAAAAACTCTGTGAACTGAAAAAAACTCTGAAAAATAACTTGTATTGCATCATTTGACAGAGATAAATCTACTAACACTTTCTGCAATATCATAATTCTAATGAAATTTGAGGAGTATAGTTTTTACCCTCAAACTTATTAAAATTACAAGGAGACACAAAAGACAAATAAATCCAATGTAGAATGAAATATCTGAATTATATACCTGTTACTTCTTTTCATTCAAACTATATATAAAAAAATTAGTCAGCATATATGATAATAAAGATATTAAGAAAACTAAAGAGAAGCGTAACATTTTTAAAGCAAAAGAAAACCGAATTATACAACTGACCCTGACCATGTACTAGAGACAAATTCCTGCAGAAGATACATGTTCTATTTGAAAAATTCTAAAGGAGTTCATTAAAAGATTAATGAGGGTTACTTTAATGAACTTTTCTAAGAAGAGATTAACAGTGGTAGCTTTTAGAAATACAATTTTCTTTGCCTGCAGCAGATGCAGTGCCTGAGTATCATCAGGGAACATTGAGCATAAGCTGTGACTTGTGACCAGTCCCTGAACTGTGCCTTCACTGACTGAGAGCCTAGATTTAACATCTTCCTTTTCCTATGCACTGCTGAAAAGGTGACCAAAATGCACAGTTCCTAATTTGAATTTGTTCTAGCATCCTCCACGGTTGAGAGATGATTGTGTTACATTGGCAATGGTTCCTTATATTTTCCTTTACCAGAAGTTGGAGCATAGACGGGAGATGCAGGAAGGATTGTCTTCTACATCTGCCAATTCTAGTCCTCTTTTCCTTCAAGGATGCCACACACTACTGGGCTGAGCAGTGAGTTGTGGAGAAGTTCAGTGCAGTAGTGAACTCCCTGTGGAGTCAACTGCACTGTTTTCTAAGAAGATAAGATGATGTTAAAGGCTTAAGCCAAAGATTAAGTTCATCCTACATCTTTCACAGTACAGCATTCTCTGTCTTCTTTCCTACCCACTTTTTCCTGCCCTGCTTTACACAGCCTTCTCCCTCTAAAAGCAGCTGCAGTGGCACAAGGAAGGGGCAATCTACTCTATTTTCTTCTGTTCTGCTGAGAGCAGCAGCAAAGGAAAGAGAACTTTAGGACTTTGTAGTTGAGGTAGTTGAAGAAAAGCATCTCCTGCACATTTTTCAGTGGGGCTGGTGAGTCTGAGTAAGTATGAAGATTTTAGGGCACAAGACATAGCATACCTGCCTTTTCAATAGTAATGTGTGATCTGCCTTACTATATGAGAGGCAGAAAGCTGTGCTGGGCCATAACCATGAACTACAACACATATTGTCATGCCTCACAGTGGTTGAGCAGATCAAAAGCCCTTCAGCACTACAGGATAAGCAGAAGGGCTGAATCTGCCTGAGAAAATAAATGCAAAGTGTGACTTGTTATATTGCTACACCGTATCTGCAGTCTCAATCCTTGGTTCATATTAGATGTTTTTTACAAGCTTGACAGCAGTGATGAAAATTAAGATTGAATGTGGGAGAGGAGAGGAGAGAAACCTGTATATAATAAGAATTTTAAAAGAGGAATATTGTGCAAGTTCCATATATCAAATACTGTAAAGTAAGACTAAAGTAAGAACATGGAGAAAGTAACAAAGCAGAACACAAAATATAAAACCACAATATTTAAAATTGTCAAAAGCTATACTGCAGACAGCATGAGCACTTTATTACTGATAAATGTAATGGAGTCAAAAAGTCCAGCCGGCTTTTAAATGGAATGGCAAAGTTTTACTGTTATGGCATGGGAATATTATGGGTATGAGAGAAAGCAGGGTGGACCAGATACAGTGTTTGTTATATATATATACTTAGGTTGAAAGTTCAAACAGCATTCACTGCTATTACATTTTGTTTACAATATTGCATAATAATATGACATCATCTCAAAACTATAATGTCATTACTGTCTGCCATAACTGAACTATAGCCAGAATCTAATCCAAAGTTCACTGAATATCAATAAAAAGACCTTCAATGACATCAGTTTGCTTAAGATCAGTTAGGACAGAAATGAGTGGGCTGACTTATGCCTCTCCAGCCTCTAATGGCTTATCTAATTAATGCTTGTTTTGCTCGTTTGCAAAGAGGTGGTTGCAGCAGCTCAATGATAATCAGTGTGTCCTGTGCTGTGGAAACATATCTGGATATACCCAGCCCCTGCCACAATCCTGTGTTACTACTAAAAGAGCAAAAAAGCAACTAGGTCTTGTCTACTGAAGTACTGTCTACTGATGTACCACTAAACCAACTGTTGCAATCCCTGAACACGTTTGAATGGATTCTTCTTCAGTGTTTCCACATACCTTTGAGAGGACATACATAAACCTAAGGTGAAGCCAGTATTTGGACCCCTACTTGACTAATACCCAACTCCTGAAAAACACAGTGGAGCCCAGGCTAAGACATTGGGTGATATGCAGGGTGTGATTAGCTAAGTTCTAGCTTGAATTCTTGTTACTGGCCTTTTCGGAGTGTGAATGGACTGCAGGTGAAGTGAGGTGTGTTCAACCCTAAACCACCATAACTTGCAGCACCATAATGAGACCACCACTAGAAAGGCAACTCTGTTTGGGATGACTAATGAACTGAGACAAACACTGAAATACAAATCTTCATCCTAACCTGATTCAAGTTCTTTCAAAGCAACAGAAACTCAATCAAAAATTAGAGGAAATAGCATTGCATAAATAAATGCTAAGTATTCAATATGAAACATTGGAAGTAACCATAGAACAACAAAATCATTTAGATTGAAAAGAACCTGAAAGATCAAATCCCACTGTTAACCCAGCACTGTCAAGTCCACCACTAGCCCATGTCCAGAAGTGCCACATCCACATGTCTTTAGAGCACTTCTGTTTCTCTCTCTCTTTAGAACACTTTCTTTTCTCTCTCTTAGGAGTGGTGACTTCCTTGGGCAGCCTTTCCAGTGCTAGACCACCCTTTTGGTGAAGGAATTTTTCCTAGTATCCAATTTAAACCTTTCCTGGTACAGTTTGAGGTAATTTCTTCTTGTCCTATTGCAGTTTCTTTGGAGAAAAGGCTGACCCCCATCTGGCTACACCCTCCTTTCAGGTGGTTGTAGAGAATGATAAGGTCCCCTTGAGCCTCCTCCGAGCTAACACCCCCAGCTCCCTCAGCCACTCCTCATCAGACTTGTGCTCCAGACCCTTCCCCAGCTCCACTGCCCTTCTCTGGAGGTGCTACAGCACCTCAGTGTCCTTGGTGTAGTGAAGGGCCCAAAATAAAACACAAGATTCCAGTTGTGCCAAATCCTTCAACACTGGTTTGGACAAAGCCACTCTGCTTTAGGGGAAGAAGAGAGAGTCATCTGGAGATGAAGGAAGTTCTGTCATCTGTCCTCATGCAGCCAAAGAGTGGTCCTTGGCCCTGTTTTTAAACATATATCCCCTAAGAATATCAGATTTATCAAAGAAAAATCTATATGAATAGGTCAGCTGTTTGTAACCTTCAAGAAATGAACTTTATGCTGCAGTTGTCAATGTAGCAGAGACTGTATAATGATTAAGAGCATAGAGAAAGCTTTCTTGCTTGCCTACATTAGATTTATTCTACTGCTATGCCATTATGCACATAAGTCTTAGAAATGAGAATTGTGTAAAACTGGTTGAAAACGAGAGCTCAGCAACGCTGTCAGAAAGTTCTCACCACTGCACAGACATGCACCTTCCAATTGCCTCCAGAAAAGGTTATTACATTTACTGTCATATGGAATGAAAAGCAAGCAGCAGCACTTTAAAATTTTCATATAGGATATTCTTGGGCAGGAAATGCATGAGGTCTGGCTGTACTTTTAAAGACAAAAGTGCACTCACAGAGAGCTGTCAGTAAGAAAGCCTTGAAAGCATGTGCAAATATGTGTGACTGGCACATTTTGAGAGATTAGATTCAATATTCTCTTAAATGAGACACTTGGTGTTAGACCTCAGACTGAAATCTACACTGCTACACCAAACTGTGGATTTGCATATACGTTAAGGTTAAAAAAAAAAGTTTCTCTAAGGAGCTTTGGAATTTCCCATTTGCCATCACCGAAAGAAGGAAGGAGCTGAAAGTGTGGCTACATTTGTCCCTTGAAGTGTTGTAAGAATTGTTTCATCAGTTTCTTTGCACTATCTGTCCTGTTTTCTCTCTAGTCATGTAGAAACAAAATATTCTCCATGTCCATTAAAAACATACTAACGTGTGTAAACACTAGCAGGGATCTAATTACCTAATCTGGGAGTCCAGCATGCTGTGAGTTTTAATAAAGCTGGTATAACTGGAGACTTAGTTCTCTCAAGTGTATAATCTTTTCCTTCTAAATTGTTAATAATGACATCTTTATTGTGAAGGTCTCCCTTCTTCAAAGTCCCACGGCTGTTCTCTACAGATCTGAAGTATTTGGTGCTACTTTTCCTACAGCAGCACTTTAGGAGGTGGAAAGGCATGTGGTCTGTAAGAGAGCCAGTCTTATCTGGAAGGCTCAGGACTTGCTGCCCAACGTAATGATGGCTGGACATTGCTTGCTAACATACCTAATTTGCAGCTAGAATAATGGGTAAGGTCCTCACTTTCACTTGCTATATTTTTTCTCCTTGAAGTGATAAGGGTATCTAAGAGCAGGGCCAGAAGTCACTTCAAGCTGGAAGGAAAGAGAGAAGTCTTTTAAGATGCACCAGCCTCGGCTTTTAGCTACCCAGTGCTGGACTACGGGGATTTAGGGTTTCATTGACCCCAAATATGTTAGGCCTAATGTGAAGAGCATAAGCCCTTTCTACAAGAAAAAAAGAAAGTGCAGAACAACCTTTTAGTTCAGAGGGCTGTAAACAGAGGGTGTTTTCCATTCTCTTTATATTCCTGGAGGAATGCCAAAAATGTAATGGTCCACAGAAGAGAGATGGAAGACCAGAATCCAGTGCTCTGCTCTGGCTGAGAGCAGGTAACTTGTCTTTTCTACAGCTGGAATGTTCTCCTTGGCCAGGATATGTGTAATTGCTCAGTGCAAATTTAAACAGTGAGAAACAAAATGGAGCAAGAAGGTCCCATCCTAGAGTAGTTTGTAGCAAGGTTGCACAGCTACACTGCATGGGAGATTGTGTGGAAAACCCTGACTCCCCGAGCAGCGTTCTAGATACCAGGATGGGGCTGCATTGCTTCGGTTTTGCCCACAGATGTAAGGTCTGTTTTCTAAAATGTATGTGGAGAATGTGTGGGATTCTGAGTTACTTTTATTTCCAGCTGGTTAGTCCCCTACGTATGTGCCTGACAACACCTTGCTGTTACCATCTGCTCTGATTCCAACTCTAAAGTTCTTGTATCCCTTTCCAACCCCTCTGGCTATCAGAAGCCAGATCAGTCCATACCACTCTGCAGTGCATCCACCAAATCCTGTTTTCCAACTGCATGCTACTACTTCACCATTTCCAAGCCCCATTATAATATAGGTCCTTTATTATTCTTTACCACATATTCCTACCTTCATAGCCTCCTCTTTCATTTTGCACATCCAAAACTTCTTTCTTTACTCTCCCCACCTTCCTCCCGTGTGCCAGGAAGCCTGCTCTCTTCATTTCAAGCTTCCTGCCCCATTACTCCATGCAGAAGTACAGGTATCAGTAGAGAGACAGTTGCTGCAGGGAGTTTTGCTGATGTTTGTGGGAACTGGCAGCTGCTGTACTTGAGAGGGAAGATTACAGATTCAGAAATACCTTGCTGAAGGATAAGAAATTATTATGCATCAATTGCTCCATAACAGTGGCCCCGGTCTACATTATTTCCTCATAGTAAACCAGAGATGCTTTGTCTCTTTGTAAAAGCATATCACATCTACTCTAGGGTAGGAATGTGCCCCAGGGGAGTTACCAGGATAAATTTTCTTCATATGTCCACACAGCTTTCTTTATTGTCAACCCAAATTATCATGCACCACGTGACTGGGAAACTGGTAATATCAGGCACTACTTGATCTTAGTGCTCAAATTCTTCTCCTCCTCTGCCCATTACCAGGACTGGGGTCAAGAGTTGAAACTAGAACAATTTGCAGAGAATAAAACAGTTCCAACAATCAGAAGAATGGATTATGACTAAGGAGTGACATGGAAAAAAAAGTCTTAGCAGCATGTGAAATAGTTTGCCGTGTGGATGTAAATTGCCAGCGTAGCTGTACACTTAAGTGTAATTCTGGTACTAATTGCCAGCTGAGCCCTGAGAAGCTACAGTCTTTACTTAGGCAGCTGAAATGGCAGTCAGATGCAACTTGTGCATCTATGCAATAAAATTTAAATTCTGAATGTCATGACTATTAGAAAGAAAAACACCCCAAACCTGGAAATGTGTATAAAATTCCTCTCTTCAATGAAATCCACTAGAGAAAAATTAATTATAATGTAATTTTCTTGCACCAGCTATTGATACTGATCCAGAATAGAAATATGAATAGGTTTTTTTATTATTTTATTTACTAGTTCTAGCTTGCGTGCCCTATTCTCACCACTGCTGTTGTGAAATAATTGGTTGCAGTTAAAATTTAACCTCAGATATCAATAATCTTTACATACTTTTTATTGATTTCATATTACATTCTCATTTAAGATGAACACTGTCTTAGTAGGTAAGCAAAATATGTACAACTTGCATGTGGTTAGGCGAATGTAATGATTTTCCTGAACATAAAGGATGTTTGTGTTGTTGTCAGTTCACAAAAGGTATGTTACCCATATACATTTTCAGAATAAATGACTTTCTTTCAGGTATGACGAGGAGGAGATTCTTCATAATCTTACAAAGTTGTGTCAGTCCACAGAAGGTTTTATAACAGTTTCTTCCACTGAAAGTAGAGATAATTGACATTTCGTATAAAAGTGGATAAAAGGCTGTGCTGGTTTTGACTGAGGTAAAGTTAATTTAAGTAGAATTATTCACAAATACAAGTTTCTAAAATATGAAGATGGAAACAGCTAAAGAAAGTTGCATCTCATATGACCTAGAACCTTCAGACAACTTTCTTGAAGTAAGTGCATAAACAACTCCAGATTTATTATAATTCCATACATCACAGAAGCCACAAAATCCAGATGGGTTTGCTTTCTTTTGATCTAAAATGATAAAATTGATGATGACTCATATATAAGAAATGCAGTATTTCTGACTCAGCACTGAGGATTCAGAACTACCCTAGTGATAGAAAAGTTAGGTTTCCAGCACAGATGAAACACTGTCAAGTATAAAATAAGCAAACAAATGCAAACACATTTTCTGTGTGTGATAATTAAAATCTGAGTCTGAACCTTATGAGACCTTGGAATAAAGGCAGCAATTACAGGATATATATTGCTTACTTGAGGATTGTGAGATGCAGAAATTACAGGAGAAGTCATAAATGGAAGGCAACCAGAGGATTTGCTGAGGAATTGTGGTGGGTTTGCTGTACAGCTGGATGCTCGAGGGGTCTGGTGCTTGCTGGCTCCCTTCCCCGTGCTGCTGAGGATTTCCTGAGCAGCCTCTGTTCCAGCTCTGTCCATCTGCCACCATGTCCACAGAGTCCTGGCGCAGGGATTGCTCTTGAATTTTTCACAAAGCCACAAAGCTTGTCAGCCACCACTGAGCCTTTCTGTCAGAGAAGAATGGAAATAGCCTACCTAAAGTTCAGTTCAGCTGGAGACTGACTGATTCTACCAAAGGTTTTTGCAAGCTTTTTCCCTTGGGTTTCTTAAGATTTTTTCACAGTGCAAATTACAATAAACACTAAATCTTTCAACGGAGCCTCTGCTGGTAAAACTAAAGTATTCTTTATTTCACCTTAAAATACATAACATGCTCTGCAGATAAGAGAGGTTGGATTATAGAGCATGCCTGTATTCCCAGTCATAGTCTCAAGGCAACATCAAACTCCCATGAACTCAGAAGGCATTAGGTTTCATGACAGCACATGATTTAGGTCTCAGCTCCCTAAAATTTTCTGATTGCTCCCTTCCAGTCAGACAGGGATGCTTTCTGGTTGTGGTAGGTTGACCTTGGAGTGCTGTCAGTCACACAGTCAGCAGATTTTTCACTTCCCCTACTCTACAGGATGGGGAAAAAATTAGATTGAAATAACTCATGTGTCAAGACAAGGACAGAGAGATCACTTACCAGTTATCACAAGCAAACCAGGCAACTCGGGGGAGATTAATTTAATTTACTGCCAAATAAAATAGATTTCGATGTTGAGAAACAAGGAGAAAAAGCCACAATTCTCCCCCACTTCTTTCCAGGCCCAACTTTTGCTCTTTCATCTCTGAATTCCCTTCCTACCCCTCAACTCCAAGTAGCACAGGAGGACAGGGAATGAGGGCTGCAACCCATAAATCTTTCTCTCTGCCACTCCTTCCTCCTCACACTGTCTCCCTGCTGCAGAGTGAGGTCCTTCCCACAGGCTGCAGTCCTTTAGGATACACCAGCTCCAGTGTGGGCTCTCCATGGACCACAGCTCCTTCAGGAAACATCCACGTGCTGTGGCAGAGGGTCCTGCAGGTGCTGCAGGGTGGATTTCTGCTCCAGCATAGTCCTCTCTGTGGACTGCAGGGAAACACCTGCTCCACTGTGGTCTTCTCCAGGGGCTGCAGGGGAGTGTCTGCTCAGGCACTTGGTACCTCCTCCTACTCCTTCAGCTTTCCCCTCAGAGTTATTTCTCTCATATTTTTCCTCACCCCGCACTGCCAGGCAGCATTTTACCCTTTTCCAAATACATTTTCCTCAAGGGACCACCACCTTGGCTACAGGGCTCAGCCATGCCATGCAGTGGGGCCACTGGAGCCAGATGGAAAGGGCTGTGTCCAGCATGGAGCAGCCCTGGCCACTCATCACAGAGATCCCTGGAGCCTCCCTGCCTGCACTGGACACCTGCACCTGCACATTTTCAATTTATTTCCAATTCTCTTGTCTTACTGTATTTTAAACTCACATGTTGTAGCCCAAATAGCCTACAATCCATAATCAAAACTCCAAATTATCTGAAGTTGATAAATTTAAGATAAGTAAGTTACCTTAATATAGGTATTAATTAACTTATGCAGCCCCTATGTAAGAGCCTAATAAAGTTCAAATATAATCTGAAAAGTCAAATTCAAAAACTTCTTTAGAAGCTGTGAGCAGAGAAATGTTGATGTTTGTGTCATGGCCTGGCACACGACTGAACAAAGGAGTTAACATGGGAGGGGAAAATGGATCATCCTGAATATCTGTAGAATTTTATAATCATCCCATAGATATATTGTCAAAACCAAGATCAGATTTTTTTGTCTGTGTGGTAAAGTACTGCCTGAAAAATTAAGCAAAGCTTAAAACTGGCTCAGATAAGATACTGCCAGCATGAAGGGGGAGTTGCTAAACTACATTGACAATTGCTCTGCTAGAACCCTGAAAGGCCAAAACACCCCAAAAGCAATGAAAACAAGTGATTGATTTCTGCTTGAAATGTTTTTGTGCTGTTTTTCAAGGGCTTGAATGAAAAGCTGTGCTTCTCTCCCAAAGTGGCATGGTAAGATAAATAATGAATAGACTGCAGTGTTTGAGCCCTACAACTGAAAAAGTTCAAGGGCAGAGAGAGAAAGTGAAGGAAAGGAACTGGTGATACAGGATTACACTCTACAGACAAATGGAAAAATTAGTTTATGTAGGGGGTGTGTGGCTGGTTTTCTGTCATTCAGTCCCTGTATGAGCAGATCTTTTAAGAATATATCTACTTTTTTTTGCAATCTGACTTAGTATGAGTACATCACATAAGCATTTTCATAATTAGCATCCCACAATATCAGACAGAGTCATCAGTGAGGTGTTGCACTAGGCTGGGAAAACTTTTACTTCAAGGAAAAGGAACTTCCGCTTCAGATACACCTTTTGTGGTGACTGATAAATGCTGATTCTCTAGACAGTGCTCATTTTTGTCAGGGTCATGTCTGTGTGGTCTTGGAAACAGAGCTTGGGGTGAGGGGTGTTGGAATAGTTAGTTCAAAATCAAAGGAGGGTTTAGCCACAGCTGCAGCTGCCATGTGTTTGTGCTTCCTGTCAGCTGGGCTGTGGCTCCAATGGAAATATGATGATCAGGCCTTGCAGAACAACTCTTTCTTTAAACATAAGTTGATACAACTCTGCTGTGCAATTCTACATTGTAAGGTGATCAGTAACAGTGTTCTGTAAATGCGTAGCAGTACACTGGGCCTTTTCTACCACTGCCTTTCGAAACAGAGAAAAGCTCACAAGTTGTGGGTTCATTTGCTTTCTGTGAGTTCACATTGTGTCATTGATCAATATTAAATTAGTGAAACAAATGTTCATACTGGTATAATTTAAGCTATTGTGTTTGTTGGTAAACATCAGTAGGCTAGCCTTCTCCCCTCTTCACTTTTCACATCTACCCAGCACTTCAACTCCTTGTGGGAACCCCAGATCCACAGCTCTTCACTCAGTACTGTATTTTCATCATCTTCCTCCTGGAAGCACAGCTGTCTGTGGAGCAGAAGGCAGCAAAGCTCCCTGCAGAGAAATGACACTTTGCAGACAGAAAGCACAGACATTTGTTCTCTTTTGGGTGTATCTGCCTTGTTGAGTTTGGATCAGTAGCACAGTCCCAGAGTGCATCTCCCAGCCCTCCTTAATGGTCCTGCTTTGATTCCATTATGGAGGGGTCCCTGAAAGCATGAATTTGATTCCTTCTGCATAAAACTAAACTGCAAGGTGCAGTCCAGATGCCAATAGGTGTGGTGCTCCTGGGACCAACTTAAACCTGGCTGAAGGAAGACATCTTAAAATGCATATTGCAAGCATGATAGATCCTCAGAACCAGCTGCTTTACAGATCTTCTCTTGCTGGCTGCAATGCCTGCTAATGTGAACACAGGCTTTGTGGCGACCTTGCTTGACCTCGGCAATTTATTGCCAGGTTTTTATCTCTGCATCTTCAAGTATGACTTTGAGAAATTGTGGGCTCTGTGAAGTGAGCAGATACACTGTGCACAGTCAATTTGGGGCACACATCCTATCAACCAAGGAATATTTTGGTGATTTGAAGTGGCAAAAGAGTGCTTTTGGCATCTCTCTCTCCTCCAGCACAATGCTGCTTTGAGGTGTTAGAACAGCATAAAAGTGGTTTTCTAGCATTTTAAGAGATTCTGTCAGTTTTTCAGGTTGGACAAAACAAATTAGATGTAGAAGGTGCAAGGGCCTGGAAATTGATAATTTGCCCGTTACTGGCTTTTATAAAACCAAAAAAAGGAATTTTGTTTTTTTACTCAAGGCCAACCCTGGCACCATCAATAAATCATGGAGAAAGCACTGCTCCTAAAATACTGCTAGAAGCCATTTTATAATAAAAAATGCTGGTTGTTTTAAATAAAGGGCTCACTACTTCATGCCTTTCCATGCAGAGTTTAAAATAACACAACAGAGCTTGGCGTTTCACTTCAAAAGAAAATGTTGCTGTGCTGAAACCATAATTGGAGCATTACTACCCAGAATAAATTACCAAAGTTAGGAGCAATTGAGGGGTGGTGAAGAGATGCTGCAACAGAAGTTGCATGTCTCTGTGAATTAGAATAGTTGTTGTCATAGCTTTTATTTTAAGTGAAGCAGACTAAGCACTGGATTTTCAAGAAGAGTTTGGCAAGCTGTTGACATTTAGACCTCAAAATAGGCAGACAGGCTTTCCAGAGAGCCCAAAAGTGGAAACGGCTGGATGCTGGGCTCCTCTAGACTTCAGGACATTTGGAGGCATTAGGGAAAAATTACCACACATACTCTAGTTTGAGGACTTACCTAAACTTCCAGATGTCCTTCTTCAGTTTCTTTGTTCCTACTCTTCCAAGTTCAGCTTTTCCAAAGTAGTCTGTATATCAATACACAAAACACATACAGTAGCTGGATGAACAAACAGTAGTTAGTAGTTCCCAGTCTGGATCTTGCCAGGACATTGGTAAGGGCAGCACAGTATCTCCAAATGCAGCATTTCTTTTCCTAGATGAGACTGGCCTTTTGTATCTTATGAGTCAACAAATTTATAAATAAGTATTTGAGCCTACATATGAGAAGAATCTATTTTTATATCTTCATATTAAATTCTTCCAAATTGCATATTATATTTCATTTTCTAATTGCATTTTTATAATATTAAAAAGATTACCTATTTTTTAACATAGCTCTTGATATATCTCATTAGTCAGATAGCTCAAATTGGCAATAAGACGTTTAAAATAGCAACATCATGCTGTTGTAGAGCTGGATTACTTTTTTCTCTCTCCTAGTGGAAAAATGCCTTTTTAATATCAGAAATGTATGTTCATTTGTCTAGCCATAAAAATAAGAACTTTTTGAACCAAAAATAAAAATTAGTTTATTAATAACTTACCTCGCTTCTAATCCTTTCTTGGGAAGGCATGTCACACATCATTCCTCCCAGACAGCATAAATTAACAGGAGCCTTTTTCTCTTTCTCTCACAATAGTCTATAGAAAATGGCAGCGAATCAGCTCTATTGTTTTCTTCTTAGATGTCTAAGAGCATATGATAGAATTATATTGGATTATTAGTTATATATCATAGGTATTTGTAAGCTGCTTTCAATCTCAGCATGTAAATGTTTAAGGGAAACATGTTTTTTTCAAAGAGATAGTTGTAACATCTTTTTGAAAAACACAAAGCCCAGTCCATATAAGTGTTGGTTGGGGGAAGATTTTTCAAATTGAAACCTTTTAATCTCACAATAATGGAGGGAAAAAAAGCATCACCAGGACAGTGATATTTTAAAAGAGTTTATAGCCTGCAGGAGTCAGTCTGCAAATAACGAACATGTACAGCAATAGTTCTCTAATAAAATATATGCTCAAATGCACTTGTGCTGTTCATCATCACTATGACTACAATGTTCCTCACAGTTCAGTCTCTTTCGTTCCAGCTGTACACTAAAATAAATCAGAGATGTGACAAATTGGGTTGTCTGAACCTGTGGCTCTGGTAAGCATCAGCCAGGGTGCTTCCTGCCATGCCAGCTGTGCCACTGCCAGTGTCTCAGATAAGTGGGGATGTCTGCTAAGCTCCCTGTTGAGGAGCTTTCAGACTCTTCCCAACTCCAAAAATGAAGTCCTGCATGACAGATGAGGTTTTCTGTTTCTTCCAGGCCCACTGTCTGCCTTGCAGAGAGGGTTTTCAGGAAGGCAATAAAGGATGTGGCTTTGACAGCTCCTGTTACTACAGGCTCCCAAAAGGCAAACAGAATTTGGATTTTGATTCTGCCTAGTGGTGCCTAGGAGACCTCTAGGAGAAATCCACCAAATCCACCTCCTAGACATGCACATTGATTTGTCCCTTTTGGTTTTCTTGGTAGCAAGCCTACCCTTTCACAATCGTGAGTGGGTGAGTGGTGCACAACCTCAAATTATGGGTCTTGTCCTGGAAGAGGAAGTGAAGACCTGGATAAAAAAAATCCAAACATCCTGCTGGTGTGGGAGACTTCTGTACGCTGAGGCTGTGAAAAGTGCATGTGCAGTCTGGAGGGCAAATTCAAAGTGCCTTGTTTCTTAATGTGAGAAGAGTTTAACATTTTATCCTCAGTTACACTGACTGTATTTGGCTCATCCAGCAGCAGCCATGCCAGACAAATTGTGATATTGTACAGCATAAGGAGACTTTAACAGCTTTTCCACCATTTGTTCCAAGGGATAGTCTCCTGCTAGAAGTGGATATAATGTGAAAAGATGATATGCATAGGAAGCTATTTCAAGCAAGAGCCCTTATCCCCAGCAGTGCATGCCAGGTGCATCTCTGGGGGCATTGGCACCAAAACACCTGATACATCCATCTGGAAAACACACTTTCCCGAATGCTAAAATGTATTTCAAAACAATGTACATAAGTAATATAGATGTTGCACATCTCGAACACCTCAAATAACAGAGAGAAAAATGGAACTGAGAAACTGTGATATAAGTCTTCTTGCTCAATTTAAAACATTATGCTGAATAAACAGAAACATTTCTTATTCCAAGAATGGAGTCTTAAAAGCAGATTAGATGCTACATCATAACTACAAATTCACTTGAACATTCTTTTAGAAATGAGTTATCTCAGTGATACTAGTTACTAATCAATACACGATTTAAAAAATGCTCCATAAAATTCAACTCAACTATCAAAAGAATCTTATTTCTCACTTCCCATCAGCCTTCATGTGAAAGTTCATTGTGCACGGATTGAAATTCTGAACACGGTTCAGAATGAGTTCTCTTTCCTTTGGTAGCAATCCTATTGTCAAGCTCCACACGACATTCAGAATCATGTTGTGCTATTCCTGAAGGAATATAAATATCCAGAGCTGTGTCAACAATAAGTCCACTACAGACCACGATAGCAGGCATAGAAAGTGCTTTGGTAAAATATGTCTTTTTAGAGCAATCTGCACTTTTTGTGGCTATGATGCAATTCTATTTCTCTCTTTGTAAAAGGAAGAAGTGCAGCAAGTTCAGGGTCTTGTGAACTAAAACTGCTTTCATCATCTCAAGTATCAGCATAGCATGCGTGACTTGATGAAGAACAAAGGGATTAATGGTATTCTGGAAGTTAACTATGACTCACATCAGTATCCACAACATCATGTCTTTTGGGGAGAGGAGGAAATAATCAAATATGAATAACATTTCTTGGCATCTCTTGGGGCTGCACGATAGTCATATAATTTCTCTCTGTATAAGATGGAGTGCATCTCTCTTAATACTTTTAGCTGGTGCTTTCATATTGATTGATATATTTCAGACAATTTAGCTTGCTCCCTACTTACAAGCAATTAGTGCCACTTCCCGACACAAAACACATATCCTCGGGCAGGGAGAAGGACTGCTTTGAACCTTTCAATCGTAGAAGCATCCTGCGACACACACAACATTCCACGTTTAAAAACAGTGTATAATTGAGACTGTACTGCAGTACCTACTGAACCTGCACCCTAATGCTGTCCATATTTTCTACAAAACAACCCCAGCCATTAAACACAGAGCAATGCTGTTTCAAGAGTATATGCAATGCTGTATGTTTGACGAGTTTACATCAGCCACGTGCCTCTGAAAAGGAAAAGGTAGCTGCCCTCCACATTCCAGCTGAGAAACTGGGACATGCTAGGAGACAATTGGGACTCCAGGTACTTAGGTAACTTGGCAATGAGGTTTCATCCCTACAGCAGAGTAATCTGTGCCCACGCCAGGAGGCAGAGCAGCCCAAAGATGGAAAGCCCTGCAGCCTGCTGATGGCCCGGGAAGTCTGGAGAGCAGTTCCCAGCCACTGCAACCCAGAAAAGTTGTGGTGGGAGTATCCCACAGAAGCAGCTCAGTCTTTAAACAAGCGCTTTTAATCTGTCAGAAGCAGGTCGTCTTCAAACAAATCAATCTTTATTGCAATATGCCTAGGTAGGGAAAGAGACACAACATTTCTTGAGTGTAAGCTGGGACAGGAGACACTGATGTCTACAAAGAAATCACGTTATTACAGAGAGTCAAGAGATCTGCTCTATCTGCAAACATTTCTTTTTATCTCCTATCTTTCCAGGTAGAAATTTCACTATTCATATGAAGAGATTACTTATTAGATCACTCTGTCAAAAAGCTGGGTTCAGACCTTCATTACAGTTATATAAGTGATGGAAATAGTTTGTACAATTACCTTTAAAAAAAGAAAAGAAGGCAAGCCATTGTGAAATCGTCCTAATTCACTACAAAAACATCATTATGCAGAAACCAAAAATTATATATTTTCAGGTACACCCTATTCAAGGTGCATCAGCTGTCACTTGTCACAGAGAGTGACACCTCGCCCAATAGGTCTTGTTCTTACCTTGAAAGCTTCCATCAGACAGACAGAAACATGTAGAACAAGATAGCTGATGCTCTGGACAATCTAAATCCCTAATAGTCTCATATTTCTGGGCACAAATGTAATCATATTAGACAAGTTCCTCTGGAAATGTATTCATTTGGCTTTATTATCCACCAAAGGAGATTTCACAAGGTTCTGGAAATCCAATAAACCTCCCATTTATAAGTCAAGGCTTGCAAATACTTAGAAATGTGCTCCACTGGAAAAAGCATATTACTATGTTAATGGACACATGCTGAGCTTCCATGAGTTTCAGAAGTTCTTTCTGAATTTTTATGGAGAAACAAGAGAAGAATATATCATAATTTAAGCATGTCATTATTCTAGACCATAGTATCTCACTAACCTTAATGTGCATTAGGTTAGAGTTGGCACCATGTCTAATTTTTTTATATGCCACAATCTCTATTTATGTTAAAAAATGATTCAGTTCCTCTTTTACTTTCTTGACAGTTCTGCTTTTCTAAGTATATTGTTACATACTAACATAATGATAATGTAATTGCTTTTGTGCTTGTAAACATTATATATAATGTGGATCAAGAACAACCCAATCTGTCTGTGTTCTGTAAACATTAAAATAACTAAGAAAATTAAGTTTGGACTCTTTGGTAATGATACAAGGGTGAGAAATATAGCTGTTCATAACAATGCACATGGCTATGCTTGAGAAGGCTAACTGTATAACGACAGAAATCAATGTACAGCATGATGAAAATGGTTAATAAACTTTGAAAAGTTATGCAAAACCAGAGTATGAGAACGGCAGAAGGCTGGAGAAAATTAGACCAAGAAATGCAATGAAATATAACAATAAAGACAAGCTTATGTAATTCTGAATTACACACTGTCACAAGCACAGGGAAGTAATAGTCCCTTTCTATATGACTTCAGTGCACTGACAAATTGTATGCTGCATCCAATTGTGTGTTTCTGCAGCAAAAATTAAAACTAAATAAAACTGACATTACAAAAGCCCTTGACAAAAATGTTTGAGAATATTTTACCATATAATGTACTACTAAAACCAGTCATTGGGGACAATTAAACACAGCACAAAACATGTCATTCTTTAATCTGCTCTTGCATTTTGATTAAGGATTGCAGATAACAATGTGAAGGGTATTCTCAAAGCAAGGGTTATAATTGGCAAGAGCTCTAGTACTCATTAACTGAAGATTAAACTTAAAGCAAACTGAATACCCATCTGATGCAGAATACAGAGAGCTGTTGGGGCAATGGAGATCAAGTTCAATGAAATATTTTATATTTTTGCCTTTGAGGATGCCAAAAGCTAAAAGCAGGATTGAAAAAATGTCATGATTTTAGGAACACGGTGGAAAATCTGCAGAACTGAGTCAAGGGTGACCTTCCCGGTACCCCCAGGCACATACAGGTTATTGTGCTGGGAATTAGCTGCTGTTTAAATACAATTCACTAGCAAAGAACCAAAACATCCTGATCAATAAATGACAAAAGCATTTATCAGCATCTGGAAATCACTTTTACTGATCAGCAGTTGTCTGGAAGTATTTGAAGAAGAGAGATGTCAACAGATTAGAAGAAACTGAGAAAAGGGTAACAAACTGATTAATGTACTAAAGAATTGATTCATTAGGAAAGATTAAAAGATGTGAAGCTGTTAAGTGACAGCTCATATTTTTTTATATAATCCAAACAAGAAGAAAAATTGTTTGGAATAGATGACTGAGAACAAGTGATACGGGCAAACAAATTTGTGCCAATCCTGAGAATGGTTTGAAGCTTCCTTTACTGTTCCTGCCACCACTCTGAATAAATGTCAACAGAAGGTGCTAGAGCTGGGAGGAGCTCAAGTGTGCTGGAGAAGCATATGTTTGAAACTGGGTTTTGAAAAGTAAAGATTTTGTTTTGCAATGGCTACAGAATCCTTTGTGTCCCGTGGCTGCTGCTAGAAAAAGAAATCTCTCTGTGTCCTGGTTTTCCCAGCAGCAAAGTGGGCTCAGTAATATTTCTTGACTCATGGGGACATTGTGACAGGAAATTCAATGAGAAGAAATATATATTCAGCTTGGTTCTTAAAAATCGTCTTATTGACCCAAATGGGTTTTTAGTCATGCTTTTTGACTGAATAAAGATATTCTTGGAAAGAAGAGGTGAAACAACTGCAAGAAGAGAAACAGATCTGGCACCATGGTGATTGGAAAAGGGAAGAGCATAAAATCTAGGGAAACATCTGAAAAATTAAAGATTAAATTAAAAGGAGCAGAATAGAGAAGGACTATAGGAGCAGGGTAGAAAATGCAAAACAGAGTGGTATAGTACAAGGGAAAGAGTTCTCAGCTTCCCAATAATAACCAGCCTGAGCACATTGCTGCCTCAACAATTGGTGAGACATTGAGGCAGCTTTATGCACTGGGAAAGGACACAGCTGAACCGGGCAGCAGGGTGCTTGGGGGGGCAGTAAAATGGCCACAGCATCATGCCTGTCTTGTTTGCCCAAGAGCCTTGATGAAGTTACACAGGCAGGGAAAGGGCAGAAATAGTAATCAACCTTCTCTTTTCCAGCTCTTAGGAGCAGCCGCATCAAGCCCAGCTTTACTGAGCTCTTGCCCTCCCCTCACTCTGTCCTCATTACTGTGACAGCAAATTCAGTTTGGCCTAAACTGGCTTTTATTCCCCGTTGCTTTGAGTGGGGTTAGATACTTGAATCACTTGATCAAACTCCTGGACCAAAATTTAGACATGTGAAACTTTGACAGAGGGCAAGTATTGATCTGGGACTGGTGCCACATATTTAGTCCTGGATGGAAAGGAGCAAGAGAGTACTATGCTAAACATTCCTTCTGTTCAGCTGAGAGCCTTCCAGGCAAGAAAACCTCTCCACAGTTATGTTTGCTTGGTAAGTGTGGCAAGAACAACCTGTGCAGGGTCTGCTGGATAGACTCCCAAATCTGACATCACTGTAAATCCTGGGCCATGGATCTGATTGCTGAAGAACTCGGGAGTAACACAGAAGAAATTCTGTGGTGTTGAAAAAAACTTTTAATTAAATACAAGGTTTAATAGCTAATGAGCTATGTATGAAACTAAATGAAATAGCCAGTGCCACCTGGTTCTTTCCTGGTTTTGCACGCATTTTATTTTATTAGAATATTGTGGGACTATATGCTTAAGATATTTATTTGTATTATCCAACTTGCAAATACTGAAGGTGGCAGATTTTGGTAGGTGTCATTTGAGATTTTGGGCACAACCTCCCTAGTAGAGATAGATGAATAAGTTCAACTATTGGATAACCTGAGTACTTTTGGTCAAGTAACAAAAATGAAATAGTTTGTATGAGAGAACTCCTGAGTCTTTCGTTGAGGTTGGTGCTAGATTTCATTAGATAATGTCTTTGATTTAGAACTAGAGGCAATGGGCACAAAGTGAAACACAAGAGGTTCTCTCCGAATATCAGGAAACACATTCTCACTGTGAGGGTGACCAAGCAGTGGCACAGGTTGCCTAGGGAGATTTTGGCATGTCCATCCTTGGAAATATTAAAAAACCATTTGGACACAGTTCTGAGCAATCAGCTCGGGGTGCTCCTGCTTGAACACAGCGAGTTGGACAAGGTGACCTTTAGAAGTCCCTTCCAGGCTCAATATTTTTGTGTTTCTTTGATTCTGTGAACACTGATCCAGTTTATACTCTCAATATATTTGATGTTTTCTTTACAAGTACAGGAGTTGGGAAGTTTTTTTTTGGATAAGAAGGAAAGTTGAGACTAATAAGCACAGTTCTCTGGCAAATATACCTGGCAAGAGCAGGATTCCACTGTCTGATGCACAAGGCCGCAGGGGGCTCCAAACAACACTTTGATGGTTTCGCTAAATTATAGATCTCTGTTCTCCAAGACAAAATAAAACAGTGCTTTCACAATTAAGTGTATCTGTATTGTATCCAGATCTCTGGCAAATGAAATCACTCTTACTGCTCTGGCAGCTTCTCTCTGCTCCTTCATATTCCCTGTTTCCCTTTGGTTATACATCTTCATTTCTACAACTACTAGAGAAAAATCAGGAGGGAGGAGGGCAGAAATTGTATGTGTGCATCAGCAGGGGATGTAAAAACTGCTGGTGGTATTCAAGAGTTCACCAAAGACAACAATTTTTAACCATCTGTATAGCTTCCTACTTTCATAGAAGAGCAATTGGAGGTGAGCAAAAGTGAAATTGCTGGATAATTGCAATAAATTTACATTTACTTGCAAAAGATGGAAGTTAACAAATGTGGCAGAGTTTAGTGTGATCCCAAAGACACACAAGATTTGTCATTTTGTTGGTGTGGCATTCCCTCCATATGCAACAATTTGCACCGCAGAAGCAGCTTGCTCAAATTCTTTCTGAATTCTTTTGCTTTTAAAGCTGGCAGGAAAGTGTTTAGGGTTCTTTTTTAATACATATATCAGAGAACAGAATAGAAATGAATACCCAGCTGGCATAGTGTGAATTTGCCAATCAAGCATGACTATATCACTCACTTTAAACTAGCTAGAGATACTTCCAGACAGATAGCACTGCTCAGATGTGGCTTTTCTAGATAAAAAATGGCATGCCATTCATCCCAAGAGTAAAAAAATAACAACGACAAAAAAAAAAAAAAGCCAAAACCAAATCCCATAAGGTTTACTTACAATCTATCTGGACTCGTTAAGAGCTTTCACACTAAGGGCAAATTATACCTGACAAACTTGGTGTCCTTCCACCATGGAGTTACAGCAGTGGTGGATAGGGGAATAGCAACTGACATCGTCTATCTGGACTTGTGCAAAACATTTGACACTGTTCTGCACAACAGGAGAGACTAATTTTGATGGATGGACCACTCAGGGGATAAGAAATTGGCTGGGTTGTCACATTCAAAGGGTTGCAGGCAATGGCTCAGTGTCCAAGTGGAGTCTGGTGATGAGCAATGTTTTCAGGGGTTGGTATTGAGACCGGTGCTGTTTAACATTTGTTGGCGACAAGGACAGCGGGATTGAGGGCACCCTCAGGGAATCTGCCAATGTCACCAAGCTGTGTGGTGCAGCTGACACACTGGGGGAAAAGGGATGCCATCCAGAGGGGCCTGGACAGGCTTGAGAGGTGAGTCTGGTGAAACTCGTGAAGCACAAATAAGGCAAAGCACCTGGATCGAGGCAATCCCAAGCACAAATTCAGGCAGAGAATGGATTGAGAACAGCCCTGAGGAGAAGGATTTGGGGTGTTGGTGGGTGCAAAGATCACCCTGAGCCAGCAACGTGCACTTGCAGCCCAGAAAGCCAAACATGGCCTGGGCTGCATCAAAACTGGCATGGCCAGCAGATCAAGGGAGGTGATGCTCCCTCTCTACTCCATTCCTGTGAGATCCCACCTGGAATACTGTGGCCAGCTCTGGAGACTCCAAGATAAGGACGTGGACTTGTTAGAGCAAGTACAGAAAAGAGACAGAGATGATCAGAGGGTTGCAGCACCTCTTCTACAATGACAGGCTGAGAGAGTTAGAGTTGTTCAGCCTGGAGAAGAGAAGGCTCCAGGAAGACCTTATAGCAGCCTTCCAGCATCTGCAGGGGACCTACAAGAAAGCTGGAGAGGTATTGTTACAAGGGTTTATATGGATAGGACAAGGGGCAGCAACTTTAAACTGCAAGAACATGCGGATGTCCCATCCCTGGACGTGTTCAGGGCGGACCTGGATGGAGCTTTGTGCCACCAGGTGTAGTGGAAGGTGTCCTTGCCCATGGCAGGAGGGTTGGAACTAGACGGTAGTTCAGGTCCCTTCCATCCCAAACCACTCTACAAGCCCAGCATACATTTTGCCTATGTAAGCTGAAGGACATTGGGAACTGAAACAACTTTGTAAATTCAGTTGGGAACTCCCTACAGTGTACTGCCCACTGCCCTGGAAGAGGGATGTTTGAACTCGGAGAAGTATTGCTACAGTTAAAATTAATTCTGAGACCTACAGTTTGTATTTACCTATTTGTTCATTGTTGTAGATGTGGAAGTGGACTCAAAGAGCTGCGCAAGATTGTTAATAGAAAGGAGGTTCAGAATATATTGAAAAGATGACTACATAATCTTGAGGACTAGAATAAAAGAAATGGGATGAAATGCAACAATGGAAAAGGTACAGTCATGCATTTAGACATTTATAAAAATTATTTTTATTAATATGAACTGTAAATGACAAATATGAGGAGAAGCCTGTATTTGTCACTCACAGCATGACCTGAACCATCAGTGAGATTTGGTCATATAAAAAGCAGACTGGCTGTATTAGAAAACGTAATTTTGGAAGAAATCAAGAGAGACTACCTCCATTGCAGAGACTAGCAATAGTTTATGAAAAGCTGTTACAAACTGCAGCTATGCTGAAGAAAGCCGAATCCAAACTTTATCTAGTGCAGCAAAATTTGAGTTACAGAGGCTCTGTCTTACAGGAGGAGACTATGTAAAATGTACTGATAGGTTAGACCAGTGAAGAGTGGCTATGACTACTTCCTATATATATATTACAGATTTAGATGAAAGGGAAAGAGAAATTACGAACTGGAACACTGGATGGCACAAGGACAAATGGGTATGAACTGGTCTTGAATGTGTTTGAAGGCTCTTCTGGTCCAGCCCGTCAGCAAGAGATACAGGAAAACAGCATATTTAGTGTAAGATGGATCTAGATGTGTTTATGGTAGGAGTTATACAGAGCATTTGCTCCTGCAACAGCAAAACACTACCTTCAAAACATCTGTGTCAGTCCCATGACCCAAAGATCCCAAAGGTTTATCTGCTTAGCAAACCAGACACCAGCTTGCAAACCTAGAGAGCTTTGAACATCTTGGCCAGTACACCTCAGCAGCCCAGTTCCATCAGAACCAGTTCCATTCGAGTTAAAGTGCTCTAACTTTCTGAGGAGCAGAGCTCTTCTCACATCTAGCATCGCTAAGTAATTACAGAACACTGACTTGGCAGAGGCAGCCAGTGCTGAACCTCCTATGCCAAAAGGAAATTGCTCTCTTAGTAATACAGGACTTAGTCTTCAATGCTGTATTTAAACACACAACTATCTGTTGTTATGTCTGCCCACTGTGCCTCCCCAGAGGTTACTCCTGGATTTATGGCCTTGCTCTTGACTGCTCTGGTTAACAAACTACTCAAAGGTCTCCTCACACAAGAGCTATACCTTAGTGCAAGCCAGATCTCCTCACACAAGCTCTACATTTTACAGCCCATCAGCAGTGTGTAGCGGCAGAGATCAAGGAAAAAGGCAGTTTTTATTCCTGAAAACAAATGGTTTGCACAGTGGATTAAAAACTCGCATGAAACGTGACAACTGAGACAGGAAAAAAATCTCGTTGAATGTAAAGCATTGTCTTGTGCTTCCGCTATATGAAAACAATCACTGTGCTGTCAATTTACACAAAGCTTTCAGCCACACAGATACATGCTGAGCATCTGCACTGAAGATATATGCTTAGTCCCTTCTTCCTGCGCTGTGCTTCTGACCTCTGAAGTGTCTCCATGTAAAGGATGAGAAAACCCGAAGATAGTAAAAGCACACAAAACTCACTGCCTTCACCGTAAACATACTAATTGACTTGGACTGGTGCAAATGCTCCCGCTATACGTGCTGGGCTTCCGCTCAGTAAAAATTAAACACAATCCTTACAATTATAGAAGCGACGGTCTCTTTGCTTTCTTTCCCAACCCTACTCACGCCGGCTTATTAGTGAAAAACAAAAAAACCACCCCGGACAGTGACAAACCCTGTGCCACCGGTCCTCTTTGCTGGACGCCCCTGGGGACCCTTTCTGCTCCATTCACCCATCGCTGCTATCCCCTCACGCCTGTCGGCTGTGCCCGCTGCCGGCCCGGCCCGCCCCGGGACCCCGCACCGCTCCCCGCGGGGGCGGCCCCGCCGTGAGGGCGGGCGCTGCCGCCGCCGCTCGCCCTGCCCGCCGAGCGAGGAGAAGCCCCTCACCTCCCCTCCGGTCCCGGGGGAGGGGGCTGCCATCACGTGTGCTTCCTCCCCCTTCTCTCTCTCGCTCTCTCTCCCTCCTCCTCCTCCCCCTCCGCGGCGGCGGCGGCGGCAGCAGCAGCCTCTCGGCTCCGCTCCCTTTGTTGCAGGCGGAGCGGCGGCGCTGCCGGGCGCCGCGCACAAAGGAGCGCGGCCGGGGCGAGGCGGCACCGCGGGCGGACGGAGCGCGGACGGAGCGCGGCCCCGGCGGGGACAGCCCTGCCCGCGCCCGGGCGGCGGCAGCGGCGGCGGCGGCAGCGGGTCCGTGCGGCCGCTGCGGCGGGGATGCTGAAGGTGCGCTCCGGAGCGGCGGAGAAAGGAGGGTCCCGCCCGGGCGGCGCCGCGGGCTCCGGTTGATGCTGCGGGCCTGCCGCCGCCATCCCGCTGCCGCCGGCGCTGCTCCTCGGCCGCCCCTCGCCATGCTGGGAGAGAGCCCTGCCGCCGCCCGGCCGCTCCTGCGGGCGGGACCCCCGCTGGCGCTCTGCTACACCTCGGCCCTCCTGGTGCTCGCCCTCTCCGCGCTGCCCGCCGGCCGCGCCTCTCATCCCTTGCCCGGCTCCGAGTGCCAGGGCGGCGGCAAGGGGAAAGGCATCAACTGCTCAGGTAATGCCCCGCCGGCTCCCGCCCCGCGCCCACCCCCGCGGGCAGCCCACGCGTGCACGTGGAGGGAGGGCTGAGCGCGGCCCCCCTGCTCCGCCCGGCCCGGCCCGGCGTGGCGCTGCGGGCGGCGGAAAACAAAGGAGCGGCGCCCGCCCCGGCCCCGGGTGCGGCGAGCCGGCTCCCCGGCCGGCAGGGAGATGCCCCTCTCCGGGGCGCGGGGACCCCCCTCCGCGAGGTCTCCCCGCCGAAGGGAAGGGCTCTGCCGCCGCCTCTGGGCTTTGGTTGCTCCCCGCTGTCCCCCGCCGCGGTGCCGGCAGGTGCGCGCCGGCCGCCCCGGGGGCTGCCCGCATCCCGCCCGCTCCTCCGCCCGCTCCTCCCCTCCCCTCCCCTGCCGCTGCCCCGCGCCCGTCCTGCCGCTAGCAGAGGGTGCGAGCCGGGCGGCAGCCGTGAGCGCAGCCCCCGATGGCTCACACGGGCTGTTTCTTGGGTCTCACTCTTGCTGTGAACAGCCCAGACGCGGGGTAGCCTCTCCGCCCGTCCGTCTGCCGGCTGTTGTGTAGATTCGCTCTGGATAAGGTGTAGGCAGCAAAATACCCCGTGATGTGCTCAGAATAAGCTTTTTTGGGGTTTCCCCCTGCTTTGGTTGCATGATTTATACATAATATACATAATTATATGCTGGTATTGTAAGATTGCAATGTGGTTTGTCATGACAGCAGCACGTTTTCTTAGATCTTGAGGACATGATGGTTTTGAAGTAGAACAAAGTAAATACATACAATATAAAGTTTTCAGGTTTTTAGAAAGATTTGTTTGTCTTCTAAAACTACTATTTAGAAAAGGGAATTTATTTTTTTTCTCTGAAAAATGGCTGTGCATGCCTCCTCCTGCCTTTTAAAATGATAGGTTTATTCCACTGCACGAATCGCCAGCGAGAGCTGTGCAAAGTGCCTTCTCCAAGGTGATGAAGGTTTCTCGCCCTGTGCGCAGATCCCCCGCTCCCATTGTCTTCAGCGAGATTGGAAGGCAATTTACGCGTTGGAAGGAACTCTCGGTACCTTCCAGGGTGAGGTACCCAAACTGTACCAGAGATTTCAAGAAATGAGTGAACGGAAGAGTGATCTTCCTCCCAATTACATTTTACAATACGGATAATGCTGCTAAAGCAGGCTATCAAATTCGCAGACCAGCAAACTGTGGCAAAACGGTCTTGCAATATAATAAATCTGCTACACATTCCTGAAATGCTCCTCTTCATTTTACCCAGTTTAGATATACACTGTGTTACTGTGTGATACCACAATGCTACTGTTTTGCTGCTGCTGCCTGACTTTTCATTCTATTTGTATGAATATGATGGTTATTTTAAAGAGAGGTTAATAGGTTAATGTGTCACTGGCGTTAGCGGCTTACCCATCAGAGACATGTGGGTCATTAGACCATGGCATGAGCATTAATCAGTGAGATTAAATATGGAAGGCTGCTGAAATGTATGAGGAAGTTTCTAAGATGATGTGGAACACAGGGACATCATTATTTGGAAACCGTCACAGAAAGAGGGCTTTCCAGCCTGGAATTAGAAAACCGTATGCTATATTGAAGGCATTCAACATGATTCGGTTCTACTAAAAATAGGCACAAGCAAATGTATGTGCTATATACATACTTGTGGCAGGCACTCTTTTCAGGGTAACTCCAAAAATATGGAAGGAAAATTTTGTTTTAAATGCAATAGTCAGATTCTGCTGTGTGTTAACTGTTTCGTGCGAAATGGCAGGGTTTCAGTACTCAACTTTATTTTGAAAGAACTAGCATCAACACACAATAACTGGGTCAGATTTTCCCCTCACTTACCTTTGCATAGCTTCATTAACTTTTACTGAAGGAGCTACTCCCTGAAAAAGATGAGTTTCCTGTATTTACACATGGGGCCAGATGTTGGCATTAGCACCCTTCTCAATGGACTGCTACAAGGTACATTGCTGTTTATACTGAAAGTTAAACTTGAGAGCACTACTACTACTTCTTCAAATGACTGGACTCTCTAAATTGCTTTCCATATTCAAAGAAGCAAAATGCTTCTCCTTTCTTCTGCTGTTTTGCAAGTTTAATTTGTACATCAGTCTGACCTGCTGCCTTAACAGGTTTTTTGCACTTCTTGAGATGGTTCCTGGGCTGGTAACATTTTATCATTGTTAGATTATATAGCTACCTTTATTTATTTGTTATTTCTTTTCAGAAATGCTGAAGTCCTGTCCTTTATTGCTACAGAATATGCTGCTTGAGAAAGAGTTTGCTGTAACAAAAGAACATTTCAAGTGGAGGACACAGGCAGACAGCATGAACATAAAGATGGCTTTTTCAGCCTTGATTCTGCTCCTTTGGCACATGCATTTCAGCTTGGCCTTTTGTTAAATTATGATATAATTGCATCATCCCTGGCCAAGGGAAGAACATTTGATAAAGTGATTAGAGCAGGAAACAGAGAATTAAGACGTATCTGGAGTTAATTGACAATATGGACTTGTGTGTGTTTGTTCATCTGCCAATCCATACTTTGCTAAGATAATGAAATAAAATAACCCCGTTTTAACTAGAATAGGGTAAAACCAAAATAGATATTTATTTCTGGAGAAGAGAGTCCCAGGCTGGTGTTTTGAAGATGTATTATTCCCAGCGCTATGTGTAGTCTTTTTCTGCAACATTTCCAATGCTCCCTGACTGCCTGTGCGCTGGTGGTGTGATGCTGTGCTCAGGCTCTGGGGTAGCGGTCCTTAGTGAGGGGGCTGGGAACTACAGGGAGTTATTGAGCATCCTGTGTGTGAAGGTGTGTACAACATGCAGATCCTTCCTGAGCTCCTAATCCGATGGTGCTCTCCAGAGGCACAAACTGTGCGTGGGCATCGTCAGCTTCAGTTTTAGTCTGATAGAATCTCTGGTGTGAGATATGCTCTGGTCACCTGTGGTGACCACACAGGGGTGGTTGCTGGACCACAAGTGACCAAACGCTGCAGATTTAGGTGGAAGGTACACAGACTCAATGAGAGATATTGCACAGTGCACTGGTATGGATGTGTACACCTGGGATTTTAATTAACAGGGATATGCTTGTTTTGTAAGCCTTTTGCTATGCTGTTCCCTCATGTGATAAAATAGACTGGCTAGGGACAATTCTCTGCACCACCGAGGAGTCTCACAGACTGTATGCTGCCCCTGCTTTTCTTTAGATCTCTCAGAGTGAAGTGAGTAAAGATAAAGTTGTTTCAAGATAGTTTATTGAGGATTGAATGAGCAAGATGAGATCCTGTTTAAAGGCAAATATGGTGCATTTGTTTCCATTACTTTCTTAGACGCCTTCACATCTGTCCTCCAGATCCTGTAGCAGGAATTCCCCAGGCTTACTATTGCTGGATACCTATTATTGTGCTGTTGTAGCTGTTTTTCCTTAGGGTAAGATGGGGTCTAAAGCTACGCATGTCTGGTATGTCTACACTTGAGGTGAAGTCTTAAGATAATTAATGAGTTGACCAAAATGAGTTTTATGTGCCCTATTTCTCACTCTATTGTGTTGTCTGAAGCTTGGATCCAGGCTGTCCCTGCTGTAACAAGGGAGAGTGAACACAAGCATGTAGCTCCCTTGGCCCAGTGCACGTGGCAGATGTGACCGTGGATTTTGGAGCATATAAACCTCAGGCACTGCTGGTCTCTGGAGCTCAGCCGTGGTTCCTGCCTGGGCTCAGTGGGGGCTCTGTGAACCAGAATGAGATGTGGCCTCAAGACTGGCTTTCATCTGTGCTTATCAGCTAGAACAGACATACCCTTTGTGCTTTTTGCTCGAATTAAGTGTATGAGGGGTTTTGTTTGGTATATTATTCTAAGTTACACAGAGCAAAACCAATTTGTGCTAAAGGTATGCAGCCATGTTGGTGAGAACATTACGAGCAAGGGATGTATGAGAGATACAGGTTCAGGTAAATTATCCTATTTTAAGAATTACGTGTTGTTTTGTGTTCGCATAATTACACTTGGTCTGAAATGGTAGACGGGACTAGAATAATTGGTTATTTTATCTAAGATACTATGAGTTATGTTCCTGTAAATTAATTATAAGTCAAGCAAAATAAAATGTGATATGTGTTTGTGCCAATCGAATTTCTGATGTAAATGATCTAAACTCAGGTTACATGTCTCTTTGAGAAACTATCATAAGGCATGAATATAAATGAATTATAAATAAAAAGTAAAACAATTATTAAAAAAAGAAATTAGAACTCGGACAGTAGCATACATGTATTTGTTTCCCCTTAGTGTAATTGCCTAGACATGAAATGTCCTTGCAGTACAGATTCTTATGCTGATTAAAGAGCCAAAAGGTAATTAAAGGAGAATTGAAAGTGTCAGAATAGCAGAAAATCATCTTGTAACAGGTGTCACTCCATCATTGTCACTAGTGGGAACTGGTAGTGTGATGGAGCAATTGAGGCTTGACTGAGAAGATTGGATTGAATCCAATTTCTTTATTGGTTTTTTGAAAAGAGGAAAAATAAGCTTTTTTGTGTAAAACACTGCTAAGGAGACATTCTTTCTGTACGTAGATTTCTCTGATAATTCCTATTAAGGGGAAAACAAGAAGTCTGGTCCTTTTCTTCCTGTTGATGTAAGGATAAATATTTTGCATCTTGTCAGTTTTCTTCTAGAGTTGACAGTAGACTGCATAAAGGGGAGAGTTAATATTTACTTGGACCTGAAAAAAAAAGAAGCTGTGGCCAAGAACTTTGGGTAGAGAGGTACAAATGCAGAGATATTGACAGGAGTCTGTACCCTTTTCCTCTAAAGAGATCATTACATTCCACCATTGATCCATCAACTGGAAGCACTTGTGACTTTTCCAGCCTGTGGTCAGACTTTGGCGACTGTCCACGAAGCAGACAGTGGCAGGAGTTCCCAGGATAACAGTAGCTGTAACATTTGTGGAAGGAATAATGCTGAGCATCAGGAATGTTGGAAAAGGAACTATTCTTCGGACTCGGGACTCCTGCATATCCTCCTCACTTAGTCCCTACAGGTGCTGTGGAACAAGAGTAGAGATGGGGGCATGTTGGCATTATTGAGGTGGAAGCCTGTCTTTTTCTAAACTGACTGTAGTGCTCAGCAGAACCCAAGAGCAAGGACATTCTTTGTAGAAGTACTCCTTAAAAAAATTGTTCTATCCCAAAAATAGCTTTAGATAATAAGAAAATGATAATTAAATACTATGTTGTAAACTAAATAGTCCCTTCTAATTGTTGCAGTTTATTCTTAGATCATCTTGAAATTCTAACAATTTAGAAATAGGGAGAAATAGAGGAAGAAAAACGGAGAGTGTGGGAGAGTGGAGATGTATTTTGTGGAACTCCTAAGTGTGTAAGGAAGAGCTTTTTTTGCTAAATCAGTTGAAAAATAAATTTTATTTTATGAAAGTATTTCTTGGTCTTCTTTGTATGATATTTTTCTTCCACAAAAGGATAAGAAGTTACAGACAAAATCTGATTAGGAGTAAGTTCAGTGGTCAAAACTGTGATCTGATGAAATTAAAGTTTCCTGGAGAACCTGAAATCTGTTTAGTTGTCTTGATAAACAGCTACAATGTATCTTTGGTTCTAATTTAGTTCACAGATGGCTTCAGGGGGATGTAAAAGCAGAATTATTTAATCTTGTATTATTAGGACAGTATCTAGTGGTGCCATTAGTTGAGCCATTAGGTATCTGGGATTTATGGGTCATATGTTTTACTATTTGATTGTTTATTTTAAAGGAGAAAAAATTCCAGGTCTTTTTTTCTCTCAAGACTCTTGCCAGGGAACTTCTGTGGAGCAAGATGCCAGTGAAAGTCTTTGCTACAAGAGTACCTGAAAGACTTCAGCTCTCACTGACCCGATTACACCCTGTACAGCCGGGCTGGCTGGGAGCTGGTGGGCAGATCAGGTTCTGCATGCATTTGCATATCTATTGATGTGAATTTCTCCATTTAAGAGAGCAATTTAATGTTACACTGATAACAGAGTTCTATTTCTTTTAAGTTGCTCTAAAATTGCCTCACTGGTCATAGCGTGGTTTGTGAGGAGGCAGTGTTTGACTAGCAAATCGGAATTTATTTTAGGATAATTTAAATTCTCATTACAGTAGATAATTTCTAAGGACTGAAAAGGCAGGACTTCTGATAGTAGATTGTGTGTTACAGAAACAGTGTTTAAAAGGATCCGGTTTAGAATAAAACTAAACCCTTGTAATACCTCTCTTTTGATTTCCTATTATGAAAATAAATTTAGTTGCAGTTACAGTCTTGAAACACCCAGATTATATAACTATGTTCAAGCTGGCAGGATCCTCATCCATGGTTCAAAAAGAGTGTTAATTAAGACCAGCAGGAAAACATGTAAAAATTAAAGGGAAGAAAATCTGGAACAAGACAAAACTGTCAGTAATTTTTCTGAAGTGATCTGACTTGTCTTGGTAGGTGCTGGGTCTTCTCCACCTTTTCACACCAAGCTGAGACCTCGGCATGCTCCTTTGTATCTTAAATAGGTGCAAAGCTCTCTGTCCTTTTGTGAGATACAGAGACCATCCTCTGGAGAGCAGCCAGAGAAGAGAGCAGGTACAATGTCGACAAACAGACAAAAGGGTGTTCAGGACATGGAATGTCTCAGGTCTTGTCTGGAGGCCAAAACCTGCTGAAATCTGGCTCAGCCTGGCCACAAAGCTGTAGGCAGCCTCATTCCAGTTGCCTGGCTTGCTGGCAAGCAGCAGCCGTGTTCCTCAAGGAAAGGCCCTGGGGCATCTCCTGTGCCTCACACCGGTCCCATGGGATCCATGTGGAAGCAGATGGGGTGAATGGGGGCAGTCAGGCAAGCCAGAGAGTTGGATCTGTGCAAACTCTGGTTAATTTACCCTAGATCACCATAGTGTGTTTGAGGGGAACACAAAATGCTCGTTTAGGGGCTCCGATTGCTTTATCCCAGATTCAGCCCTGGCTTTTTCCCAGACTGACACTTTTCAGCTTCAGGAATCTGACACATATCAGTGTTTACCTGTGGCTGACAAAAAAAAATCCTGCTTTAGGAAGGGTTTTAACCAGCCTCAGTTATTAACTGATGAGAGCACTGCAGGCGGTGAGGGAAGAAGGGACACAGCCCCCCGTGGAAACGTGCTGTCACATCTGCTTGTTTTTGGCTATAGAAAACCTCCTGTAAATACACATATTTCAGCAGTGGGTGACAAAGTGTCCTGTTGCTTAAGCCTGAAGTGTATGGTGGAGTTTGTTGTACCTCACAGGAGATTTACTTGCTTTCTTTCCTATTCAGAGACACTTCACATATAACTACAAAGAATGAGTGTTTGGATAAACATCATTTGCAGAAGTGGCTCTATTTACTCTAAAATTTTGAACTGGAAAAGATTCTTAGCCAAAGCAACACAAAAGCTTGAGAGACGGATTGTTAAAGGTGTTCATGCAGGTGCAGAAAGTGTCCAAGCTAGGCATTCGAAACGAATGAGTGCTTTTGAAAATACAAGTTTTAATCCTTAAAGATGTCCATAAAACACATGAACAAGTTATAAAGTTTTTAGCTGGTTGGTGAAGACAGCTAAAAACAGTGCTTTCAACAGATATTTCCATAGAAAGTTTGATAAAAAATTGTGGCTGGATAGCATTTTGTTGCTTTAAAAATTCAGGGAAGCATTGATCTAATGAAATGTTTACATTTTGCTAATTAGTATTGACTCTGATTGTGTGCTGCCTCTGCCTGATCCCTCTGGGAGAGACAGAGGTCAGTGTGTTGTGCCAAATGGGCTCTCCAGAAAAGCAAAGAGCAGTAAAAAATCCTTAGACTAAAGAAAGGGATGCCCTGTCCCTTCTCTGAGCAATATTGCCACGTACAGTGGGCAGATGAATGGTTCTTTTCCTGAAGCACCATCTCTCTCCCACAGCTTTTTCTTCATCCTTCACCTCTCCCAGAATTTTGCCAAGACCATTCTGTGAGGCAGAGTCCTTTTTCGCTGTCTTGATTGGAAGTATAATTTTATGGAAGTATCATTTCAGGGGTTATAAAAGTGAAAATAAAACAGGCAGGCTCCTGTTGAGGTTATAGAATTGTTTTCTCATATAAAACATGGGTTGGGAAGGCAATTTATTTCGTTGTATTTCTCTGTTTTAACTGAAAAGGATGTTCTTTTCTTCACTTGTGCAGGTGTTTACACCTACAAAGGATGTCTTTGTGAAAATAGTTAAATATGTTTGGAATGTGCAAAATTGGTTCTGTGCTGTAAGAAATACTCTTTTTCATGTGAGAAGCAAGTAGCTATGGTAAGGATGAAATAAAAATTTTGCCTAGAAAACACAAAGAACATATACCTTTTTTGTTGTTTTGGGGGGCTTTTTGGCTTATTGTTGCTGTTAACGAGAAGAGGTTTATTGTTGTCTCAATGCTCTTTGTTAAAACCTGTGTCTGCAATATGGAACAGTTATCCAGGTGAGAGAACACAACCTCCACATTTGCAAGTGATATTCATGCTGCTGACTGAACAAACAAAGAGGATCACTGGAATCAGGCTCCGAATTTGAGTGTTTTGGATGATTTATCTACCAGATGGTAAATGCAGTCCAATGTAAAAAATTAGTCTGGGAGCAGGGAATCAATCATTCAGCACACTGATCAGCAAAGGGATTTGAGTGTTATAGTAGAAAAATTAATGAGCTGGCAATCCACTGCAGAGCAGCATTAAAACAAAAGATACTACACTATAATAAAAGAGCCCTCACCCAGAAGACAAAAGAGATGAACATCCTGCTTTATTAGACACTTGATAAACCTAATCTAAAGCGGTGTATTATATACCAAGTCCCTTATATTATTCAAACATAATGACTCAAAAATTCAGTATCAAAAATCTGGAGATCAGAGTTAATTTGGAAAAGTGAAGCTTTACACTGCTTTCATAGTTCTTTCCCAAATACATAGGCTTTTCTGTCACAGGAGTTACTTACTAGTATTCTGTATTATGGTAATAGATATTTCTGTTCTATTTAAAGTCACCCTATAGTGCATTCAGAATTACTTAATGAAAGATTATAAGATACCAATACTAGCTTTGTGCTATAATTACATCTTTCTTTAAAAGTCTTGAAAATGTGTCCCTAGTCTCTTTCAGTTACTCAGGCTACAGTATCAGAATAGTTTTACCACCAAAAGCTCTTCATGACTTTTCTACAATTTTCCTCGTGAAGCATTGAGTCGACCTAGAAAAGACTAAGAAGAGATGGCTTCTATGCTCATTTTCCACTATTAAGATGTTTCTGTTGTTTTTTGGTTTTTTTTTTTTTTTTTTTTTCAGTTGTAAGGATTAGGTGCAGGATAGGCTGTTTGGGAAGTGCCATGATGTACAGACTGCTTCTGTAGGGAGGAAAGGCAGCAGCAAGGTCTGGCCATGCTGGTGTGGGGCCACTGGACACAGGTGGAAAATCTTTCTGTTGGTCCCCTCTCCACCCTAAGGGATCAATGCATTTCTGGGACGGCAGGTAACTGAAAGAAATAGGTTGTAACATGTGTCTTTTCTACTGTGTAAAGCAACCAGAACCTGCTGTTATGCATCCTCAGTGAATAAATGCTTTTATTTCTGAAAAGAGACAAGGAGACTGGAGACCTTTATGCCATTTTGCCCTTTTCTCATTTGGTTTGGGGTTTTTTTTTTCCCTTGGGTGTGAGGATTGCTAGGTTGATAAACAGCTAACAAAGCACACAAGAAAACTCTCATGTATATCATGCAAATCTAATAGCCACGTTGTCTTTAATTTTCTTAGTATTTCTTAGTATTTCTCCATGAATAACTCACTAAACAAGATTTCTACAGACAAGGGAAGGGGGCTGATGGTCTGATTGCCTAAACAGTAGAGCAAAACCCACTACCTAAGGATTTTTTCCCAGAATTGCTAACCACTGATTAAAATCAATGAGAGCTCCTAGATCATGATCCTTGTGAAAACCAGCTTTTTTTTTGGTTCAGAGTAAGGAGTAAGAACCTGTAAATTTTACTCTCATATAGCTCTACAGAAATAATGATATTCCATCAGCTTGCAGCCAAAGCTGTACCAAAGTCATGGGCTCAATTGCCCACATTTCTTCAAGCCACACTGTCATGTTTATGTCCAGTTCAGCCTCATGAACTGTACCTCAGCCAATGTTTGTGTACCCCAGGACTGAATTGCCTTTTTATTCCATTTCAGAGATGTGGGTGTGAGACAAAAGGCAGAATTCAGTTATACGCATACCTGTAAGTTTGTTTGTTCTTGGTTTTTCTTTTTTTTCTCCTAATATATTTATTTGAAGATTTGTGCTGGCTGATTTTTTTTTCTGCCATTGTGAGTGTGCACAACACTGTAGAAGACAGCTGACTGAGGCTGTGAACTGAGTGTGGCTGTGGCCCTGCATTCAAACAGAAAACGCAGATTAAATTCAGATTAGCAGCGACACGAGGTCTCCCAGCAGCGAGATGATGCAGAGCAGGGACGATAACGCGTCTGGTGCCTCTCCCCGCCCCATCCCCCTGGCCTGCCTGGCCATGCTCGGCAGGAGGACCAGGTTCTGCTCCTTGCTCACTTGTCCAGCTGTCCGAACACCTGGCAAAGTCAAGGTGTCCTTTGCAGCATCTGGGCGAGGGCGGAACGACAGCAACAAGTCAGAGTTCCTTGATTCTCTGCTGTCCACCGGGTAGTGGCGGCTAATTTTCGGCAATTAGGAGGTGTCCCTCCAGAGCTGTAAGCTGACACCAGGTGTATTTGGGCAGTGTCCGCTGGCTGTGCTCCCTGCCCCCGGAGCCGCCGGGGAGACAACTCGTGAGCTCTCTAATCCAGCCTTACATTTGCCCAGGGAATCCCCAGTAGGCAACCGTGAATAATTTCCACCTGCTCCGAACTGTGTAAGTGGCACGATGGCAACAGGGAGAGATGGATGAACGTGATGAAAAAGAGGCGACGTTCTGTCTGTCCCTTAGAAAAGGCTTCCTTCTGACTCTCTAATGCTGGGCATCACAGGTCCAGTCAGGTCCAGCAGTTCTCCACAAACCTGGTGCTCTTCCAGCCCTCTGCCAGCCATCGTTGCCAGAGGTGATGAAACAGGACAGCATCCCTTGCTCTATGGATGCCATGCTGTAGCCTGACCATAAACTCCCAGCCCCTGAAAATCCTTTCCAGGCTGGCAAAGGGGCTTAGCAGGAGCTCTGGGAATTGCGTTTCTCCTGGTGTTTCAGTATGGATAAACGAGCAGGCAGAGAGGAATTATTAGCTATAGATTTATCTGACAAGTATGCATACAGGAGAAAAATGTTATTTCAGTAAGCTGAGCAGTGATTTGGTTTTTTGAAGCGTAATAGAGTTGTTTGAAAGGAAAGGAGCTGGCTGCTCAGGTTCTTCCTGGCTTCTGTGACTTACTGGAATTACCAGAACTCATTAAGAAACCTAAATGATCAACCAGGGGCTTGTTTGTTTGTTTTCTCCCTGTGACTTTTATGTGGCTGGTTATTTTGTTTCTTTTCCAGTGGTTTTCTGACTGTTTAATTACAGTTTTCAAAACTAGACCTAAATAGCATAGTGTATGGGTGTTCAGAGGAGAGAGTTTCTGCAAACCTAATTATGCTCCAGCACCATTCATACTGCTAATGTTTCAGGGATATTACCCAGGAGTTAATTTATTTCCTTTTTCTGTATACAAAATAGGAATCGAATATTATTTTACAAAAGCCTGTGTATCGTAAGAATGCACCACAATTATTTTTAAATTTATAGATCTGCTAAAGGATTTTTAATGAGAGCGAAGTGCAAGAGGTAACTGAGGTCTTCAAATTAATTTGGAAACTAAGATCTAACTGTTACATTTTAATCTCTTACATGAAGAATACCCTCTTGTTGGAATTAACTTCTATTTAGTATTCTAAAAGTGAAAAGGTACTTAGTTCTTTGAAATCACTAACCACTTAAGATATTTTTATAAATTCTTGATTTTTATATAGACTGGCAGGATCTGTGGTACATTTCCCTCTAATTAAGTTTTGAAGTGTATCCCTGTTGTTTTCTTTTTGAAAGTCTCTGTAGCTTTAGAACATGCAGTGTTGGCACTAAATTCTTTCAGACAACAGATAACTGCAACAGCCTTTATTTTTTTTTTTTTTTTGGTTGGATAACTCATGTTTTGGTAAGCCGATGTTTCATTTCCTATATCTAGTAAAGTTCTGCAACTTGCAAATAGCAATTTCTTTCTGTTCCTGTAAATAGAATGTTCCCACAAAGGAGCTGTCATATATGCTGGCTGTCATGCTGACAGGGTGTCTGTCATCCCCATGGCATCGAGCCTCCTTGGTCACTATTTCTGCACTCAGGCCTATGTCCCATTTCTTTCTGATTGATCCCATCATATGCTATTTTCTTAACTCAGTCTTACCAATGGAGTTAAAAACCTGGTTTAGAAATACATTAAATAGAACAGATATCAGGGGCGTTATTGTAAACGTTGTAAACATTCTTACAATAATTTTGCTCTTGAAATTTCTGTATTCAGAAACTTCCCACCTCGGCAACATAATCAGTAACTTTTTTGGATATGTTTTCAAACTTCTCTAAAACTTGGATTTCGGGGAAATAGTGGATATGGGTACTCAGATTTTTTAAATAGAACTTGATATATTCAATGAGCAGCTTCCACTGCTGTGAATTATTGCATCCCTACTTGAATTGCTTTGAGGAAAAAAAGCATCCAGACGATGAGAAATGCCCAATTAGTGAACATGTCTGGAAAATCTGATTTGAGAAACTTGTCTAGCATTGCACAAGAACATAAAAATTACATTTGCTCAAATAACATTAATTCAAGAATCTTCTTGTTTCTGAGCACTTGATTTGCGCTTTTAATATGCCTTTGCTTAACACAAGTTTCTTCAGGGAAAAAGAAAAGAGAACAAACCTCTCCACTAACAACCAAGGAAAATACAGACATTTCTAAGGATGGACTGATTTTTAAGTGGCTGTGAGGAAAGCTAAGACCATTATATCCTGGCACAGACCTCTCATTTGAATTAATGGCATAATGGGTACCACTGAAAGTAGTTCTCTATCAACCAGCCACCTGAAAAACAGACATGGAATTTTCCCACATATTTACCAGAAAGCAAGGACCTAGCAGCCCTGGGCTGTCTCGCCAGGCCTGAGATCCCATGTTTCCCAGTGCTTTTATCCACCCTTGCCTCTTCCAGTCTGTGCTCCCTCTCCTCTGGCTTTCCTGTGGTTTTCTTTCCACCAATGCTGTACCTGCCAGGTCTCTTTCCTTCACAGCCAGTTTTCAGCTTTGTCCTTGCACTGTTTTCTGCTCTCAGGCAAGGAGACCACTGAGACCATATGAATGTGACAAGGAGGAGAGATACACAAGTTTGCCAGCACTGATTTTTGGTGCTGAAGCCAGACCTCACCTGGGACATCATTAAAAAAGAGTGCATGAAAAGTGGAGCCCGTGACCAGTTTTGCCGGTGGAGCATACCAGATAAACCTCTTATAGCGGCTTAAAATTTCAGGTGGATTGGATGGATTTTCCCATAGCAGAATAAAATGGTCTGAGCCTCGGAAATCATACCTCCTCCACTGCAGCTCGTATCCCAGCCCCTGAATGCAAACATGCTCAAACACAATAACTCAATAGCTACAATTTAGTCACTTAAAGAAAACCCAAACAACCAAACAAAACACTGTGAGTGCCCCAGCTTCATTCTTAAAAACTACACAGCTGGAAATTGTCTATGAAAACAATGAGCCTGCATGCTATGAGCAACTTAATACTTGATCTTATGATGGAAAATGTTATACACCATTAACTAAAAATACAGTTCCCAGCTCTGTTTATTATTGCAGCTTTTGAATTAGAAAGTTGCATTAAAATCAAAGAACTCCCCATTTGCTTGAGAAGCTGTTCAGAAGTTACAAAATCCCAACATTTTGGACTATCAAACCCATTTTCTCCAATAAGTCAAATACCCTTATTTTCATGGGCATGTTTCTAAGATTCTTTCACAACTTATCCTATAGAAGCTCTGTGCAGTTTTTTTTTCCCCAAGGTCAGTAAGACTGTCTTGTTTCTTGCTATGAAAAGGAAAATAATAGAAGTGAAAAAAGTATTTATTCTACATATCTTAGAAGCATCAGCTGAATAATATCATTTGATGACACTGTAAAAACTTTTACAGAGCTAGAAGGGAAAGTTGTAGTTTAGATTTGGGGAGTGGGTTTATCTTGGTTTTTAAATGTGACAGAAATCCCACTTCAAAGAATGCTTTTATAATAGAGGGTATTGAAGATTGACCTTGCCAAGGGTTTCACCTACTTCACCCTTCAATGCACCCTGCTCTCAACTGGCTTTTTAGCACCAGCTGAAAAGTGGAGAACCCTAGGGCAGCAAAAAGTAGATATTTTCTTTTCTTAGTGTTATTTCTTGGTTCTTAGTGTCACCATCCAGGGAGGTGTTCAAAAAATGACTGCAGGTGGCACTTAGTACTAAGCTCTAGGTGACAAGCTGGAGATTGGAAAAAGATTGGACTTGATGATCTTGGAGACCTTTTCCAGCCTAAATGATTCTGTGATTCTGTGTCAAGAACCAGATATGACAAGGCCATGAGGTGGGGAGCAGGAAGGGATTGCAAGGAGGTAGGAGTCCTTGTCCCTGTTGGCACCAGCAAGCTGCCTGCAAACTGTACCCTTGCTCCACCTGGAGAAGGTCCTGGAGCAGGAATGCCAATGGTTCACTGTGCAGCTGGTGGGGCAGCGTGAGCTCCAGAGGCCAACCAAATAGGAAGATAAAACTTCTAGGAAAAAGTTTTTAACTTTTTGTTTGACTAGAGGTGCATGCATGCATTTTACATGTAGATTAACTTTTGAGTGGGTTCTTGGTATTTCTCCATGAACTCACACCCTTTAGTGAAATTTTAATGTCTCCCTGTCTTGGACAGACCTCACTACAGCCATAAGTACATCTTATGCCACAGATTTCCATGTCTATATTGAAATAATGAATTTCAATATTTCTCTTTCTGCAAAATGGGTAGAAATCTTATAGAATAAAGAAGTCTGTCAGAAAGAAAGAGTTTGTTCGCTTTTTTGGAGCCTTACACAGCCAGCACAGAAGCGCTGCTTATGATTCATTTTCCTGTTTAATTTGCCTTGTTCTTCATGTTACACTTCACTAAATATATTTACTTTTATTCCTGCCATTACACATGACAGAATCTATCTGCACGAAAGGAATTTTAACTGCAAGAAAGATTTTATAGACACAGAGTGAAACAGCAAAAGATGAGGCAGGAATCTAATGCAAGATGTTAAGCACTGATGTTCCCAAAATTGAGGAGCAATTAAACTTTTTATTCCACTAAAAATGTGAAATCTGTAAAGTAATATGGTAGCATAATGGGAAACATCTCTTAATGGGCGTATGCAGTTATTGCAAGTTAAAAGCAGTTGCATGTCTGGCTAACAAAATACAGGGAATACATTTTCATTAAATGTCAGTGATAATTCAGCCACAAGAACAACGATATACATAAGACTCACAAAGCTATTAAATTTGCTGTATTTTCTAGGAGGAACAAGACAACAAGACACAGCTATAGGTAAAAAACCCCGGCAGGATTAAACCAAGAAAGCATGGCAGCTAAAAAGAAGAGCAACTGAGTTCACTTTGAACGGCAAAAAAAAATCAACCCCAAAAAAAACAAAATACAAACCTTTTATCTCAGAGGAATCCTCTTTTTCTGAGTTCACATCTCTGGAAACACACTTGGTGGGAAATTTTAATCATCTCATCAAACAAGTAATAGAAACATTAATGATTTTTAACCTACTGAAACTCATTGTCTCTTGGGGCCCGCTTCATCACCTGAGCTTACAAGATCTGCATCTGCCAGCTTGGCTCATGAGCACAAACCCCAAGGAAAAAAAGAGCAGTGTTTCTAAAAGAGCTGTGTGAAGCCTCTCCACTTTAGCAAGACAGTTGATTTGAAACACTGCATAAAATATGCAGGGTTTTTTTCCCCTTTGCGTTTATGGAAGCAGGATTTCTAGGCACTGGACAGTCAGGAAACTGAGGACACAGTGCCTGTTCCATCCATCTACTCCTGCCCTTCCTTGCAGCCTGATGTGTGCTGCGTGTTTGCTCATGGTAACTTCTGTCTCAGCACAGGCTGTGGATGAAGGTATCCAGGGGTATGTGTCCCTTGACACCTATGGCATGTCAAGCCATGGAGCCTGGAAGTCCAGTCAGTTTGCAGCCAATGGGTCCATCCCATCCATATTTCCTTAACTTAAAAGGGAAGATAGTATCACAAGTCCCATTGCAGTGCATGTCTTCTGCTCTCTCCCTTCAGACTCTTCCTTCATGGAAGAGTGTGAGGAAGTCAAGCCTGATTTTCCCTTGAAAAGTTCGTGTTGGCTGTTCTTGCTGGTCATCTTCTCCTGTCTTCAGTGATGGATTATAAGAGGCGGTTCACCTGGGGCTGCGGTGATGCTGACCCACTAATTATTCCCTGGATACCCTTCATTGCATTGCTTGTCCTTCCATAAAGATGGGAATAATGTTAGCTTTTTCCTTGTCATCAGGGAGCTTGCCCTCTGACCTTCATTTCTCACACTTGATTGACAACAGCTTCACAGTCACATCAGTCAGCTCTGTCAGATCCTTGGTGAAACCCAGCCTGGTGAATCTGAACATACCTGGTTGCCTCTAAGTCGTCTCTAAACTATTGCTGCTTTGCTGTGATTGGCCCTGTGTGCCCTGAATGGGGTTGGTATTTGCTGGGACTTGGGAGAGGGCTTTGTCTATGAAGACTTGTAAGAAAGGACACTGAGTGGTTTTGCCTCTTCTTTGATGCCTGTTACTTGTCTCTTCCCCATTCATCAGCAGATTCACATCTTTCCTGACCTTCCTCTTGCAAATAGCATTCTGGTAGAATAGTTTCTTTTTAACCTTAATGTCCTTTGCTAGCTCCAGCTGGGCTTTTGCCTTCCTGTTTTTGTGCCAGAGTGCCCAGGCAATGCTTTTGTTCTCCTCCTGTCTTGCCTATCTTTATTTACACTTGTGAGCTCCCTTTTTGTATTTTCAATTCGTTAAGACTCTTTTCAGCCAAGCAGGCACGCTGCCAGAAAGGTGAAGTCAAGACAGGGAACAGTCAGAGCCACATAAAGGTGCACTTGTGAGAAATGCAGCGGGTGAACAACTTCTCTAAAGGCGAGAGATTTAGGCTGATGAGGGCAAGGACTTCTAAATAAGACACAGTGTTGTCTGTCTTTGTCCAAGAAGAGGACATTGACTGAAAGGAGATGAGGCTGGGTGAAATGTCAGACTGTTTGTCCTGCTTTTCAGTAAATTTTTCATTTCACGCTAAACTTCATATTACTGCAGCCACATTGCTACCAAGCCAGCTGTGCACAATTCACTGTGTGGAGTCAAAAGTGGACAGGGCAGCAGGAAAGTAATGAAAGCAGAGAGCTTTCCTAGGAAATGGAATATATGTGTGTGTCGATGCAGGAAGAGTCTGCTGAAGGTCAGTGTGTAAGGCGAGATGGAGAGGGCAATTGGCTGGGTATCAGAAAAGGTGTGGCAGAATGGCAGGTGAGAAAAGCTGTTCCTCAGAGAAAAGGAATTTGAAGATTAAAAGATCAGAAGGAAGAGTTCATTATTAAGTCTGAATCAAGAGACTGAGACAGGATAAAAAAAAGTGAAAAAGGAATGATCTTCAGTCAGAAGTGAACAAAGACTAAAATTGCTTTTTCAAGGTAAGTGCTGGAGAAAGAGGAAGAGGCAAATGTAAGGACAGGAAGCAAAAGAATAAGAAAATTTGAAGACATCGGCCTGGAAAGAGTGTAAAAATCTAGCTGGCCTCAAACAAAGGAGAAAACACGGGGTGAAAACAGGAACTCTTTCTGGCCATTAGGGAGCAAAACTGGATTCTTGGGAGACAAGAGGCAATGAGGAGGGGACAGACCTGGGACCTGGGCAGGAGAGGTCATAGACAGCACCTAGGGTGTTGGACAAGAAACTGGAAAAAGGATGTTGTGACAGGAAGAAGACAGGAAGGGATGGCATTGCATCTAACTGAGTTGTTGGCTAAGTGAGATGAAAAGTAAATAATTAGAAAAGAGAAACATGTTGAAGATTCCTGAAAAAAGCATCCTACATCAGGAAGGAGAAGTTTGCTCATCAAAAATGTAATTTTTCTTCTTTTTTTCTTCCGTAAAACCCAGAGAACCAAATGTTCTTCCTGCTAGTGGATATTTACCCAAATTCTTTTATCAGTTACTGTGGATTCCCCTTAGAAATAGATTTTTATTCTCTCTTTAATAGACCATGAGGAAAAATGACAGATTAAGCCTCTAATACTGAAAATATGCACGTGCTTAATTCTACAGTTATATACTTATGTTCTTAACTGTTTTGTTAGATCAGAGCTGAAGTACTCAACTCCTTTAAATATTGAAAATGAAGATGCTTTCAAAAGGATTTAGTACTGTTTCAGACTTAACAGATATGGATATTAGATCAAGAATACTTAAAAAACTCACCCTGAAAGACTCACATAATTTTTAATTTGCTGTGATGTCTTCATTCCATATATTCATCATTAATGAGATTTTTCAAAGCTGAAATTACTTATCTAATGGTTATTGGTACCCTTAAAAGTCTCCTAATTAATTTCAGAAAAATTAAATTAAATCACAGATGATACTGGACTTAACGTGCAGTGGCAGATCAAGTCTTTACATTTAAACTGGCCAGGTATTTTTTGGTTTGGAATTAGAAGTAGGGAATACGCACAAGTTGGTTTTTTTGTCTTTATTATTCGTATCAAGTTCATTCAAAACATTTAATTAATGATTTTGGATTAAGATTTTTCATTGGAATATTTAGTTATGCTTTCTAGTTAAAAATAAATTATATTGTCAGGATTTTCTGAGCGTACTCTTATTCCTAGAATATCATATTAAAATTAATGAGATTGATATGACAGAAGTTTCTAAACTCATTTGGAGGCCATTCTACTTCAAAAAATACAATTTATTTTTGGCATTATTTTCTTTGGTATTGCAAACTTTTGATGAAGAAAGTTAGACTGGTAACGAAGAAACTGTACCCTTTTGTCCATAGATACCTGTTGTTTATAAGTATGGAATCACCCAATGTTATATTTTTGTCCCCTAGTCTTTATGGAGAAATGATGGCATCATTTCTGTGACTTAGAAAAGTAAGTCTTATTCCTCCTTTCTTTTACTTAGTTATTTCCAACATAACAGATGTTATGTTATTACACTGTCAGAGCTTAATGTAGACATGCTGATCCTCATCGCCTTTTATCTTGGCCACAGCAAGATGTTCTGTGATGAAATTTGGTATCCTGATTTGAGATTCTCAAATCATTATATTTACCTATATGTGTATTTTTTTAAATATTAAAATTATTTGGTAAAGTTTAAATTTACAAGTTGTTTTTTTAACAACTCAGAAATGACTGTATTGTTTTACGTACTACAATATTTTTCAGAAAATTTGCATTGCTCTCTCTCTGGGTCTTAAAAAGTAATATGCTCATAATTAAATGCCCTTGCTGTTGTTCTGTGTTTTGATTTGGTCACTTTGTGGAAGCAAGACACCTTGTTGCATGGTAGAAGTGTAAGAGAATGCATGTTTTGGAGAAAAAACTGGTAGGGTAAGAAATTATGAAAAAAATGTTTCTGTTGTTACCAAGGCCCTTTTGTGAAAGCTAATTTTTTACAGCTGTATTTGAAAAACATACATTAAATACAGGAGGCACCCTTATGTGTTCAGCTCCTGGGGAAACACCATGTCCTGATATGCTGTCCCAAAAGCAATGCAGGCCACTGACAGATTAATCAGAAAGTCTTCTGAGTACTTCTCCCTTCAATGTGTCTGCCAGACTGAAAAACGATCTCCATCTCCTAGGTCTGGAGAAATTTTACTGACCCATCCTGGAAGCAGAGGGGAAGACAACGTTTTAATGAGTGTCTGTTTTCCTTTCCATTGCACAAGGCCATCTGAGTCTGACTCTGCTCCCACAATTCATGTTCCACACTCTGAGGAAGACAAAGCAAATGCTTTGTTGGCGTACTTATAGTGTACGTACAGGGATTTTTATGTTAAGGTTGTCCCTGGGACAACACAATTTAAGTGGTCTGCCATTCGGGCAGTGTTTGGGTATGACCGAGCTGTCTGATGGATGAATAACGTAGTGGGTTAGTGCTGGACAGAGAACACGTGCATTCTGTTGCATATATTTTTTGTAGGGTTGGCAGAAACACGTGGCCTTGTGCCCATTAAGGCAGGTTCTCCATTTAATGTGCTCCAGTAGCAGCATGCTAGAGTAGCAATAGTTCTACTAGTGTGCTACTGCTAACAGTACCCTGCAACTATGTTAGCAGAACTGTGGTGGAAACAGGATACATCCTTGAGCAAGAGTATTTCTGGCAATATCTCTCTTTGTGAGAAATGGTCTTGCAGCCCTTGGGAAACAGCTCATTGCTGACTTCAGCCACTGTCCCAACCTCTGGCAGCAGCCAGATTGAGAAACCTGCCAGCATCTCCAGCTTTTCACAGTGGACACAAGAGTTAGAAACTTCCCCTGCAGTCCATTGTTTACTTGATCTTTCCAGATCTTGTAGCTCTGGGGGCTTTTTATGTCCGTCTTGCCACCCATTTTTGCCACCTTTTTTCGCTCTGAGGAAAGACTTCTCCTCGTCTTTTCCTCCTTAGGTTTGTGATATTATAGGCTTAGGGACAGAGAAGATAAAGGCAGCCCTTCCACTTCATTTTGTTCTGCTGATGTGTTGCTGTGACAAGCCCACAGACTGGTATTTGGGTACCTGCCTGCTGTACATTAAATGAAATGATAGCATTTGTCATGTAGGGTCCTTCCCTTTTCTCTCTCCATCCTCTGGGGAAAATTGGATGCTGATTATATTGCCATACTTAATGAGCTTATTAGTGAAGCAAAAATTGAGGAGTAGAGAAACACAAAGAGAGGAAAAATTGGAGGAGCAGATATGTCAAGATGGTAAAACTGTGTGAGGCAGAGGACAAATCCTGTCAGCAGGAGATGTAGCACCTTGGCAGCAGGTGGAATATGCTGCCTCTGGATCTAAGGGCTGTCACAAGCACCATCATTGGATATGCAAGAGACCATGCATTTCCTAGCATTTGAGTGTTCAGGCATGCTCTGTGTTTGGCCATCATCTTCCTTCACCAGAACTCACTTCCAATTTCTTCTTGTGCTTTATAATTACTCCTGTTAGTCTACATTTTTTTTGCCTTTCTCATCTTGCACAGAAGTTGACTTTCCTGTGTGGCAGGGCAAAGACCTTTTGCTGTGCATGAATTAAATCAGAAACATGTTTTCCTCTCTGTTTAATTGAAAGTGATCCAACAATCAGGGGACCATGAGAATTTCAAGCAAGATTTTATTTCTCAGTGATAGGATCCTCAAGGGGAAGGCATAGTCATTGTGTCCTTGTCTGAGAAGCATGCTTAGTCCAGGATGAGTGAAAAAATGGAGTTATGATTTCATCAATCACTTTCACCCAGCATTGCCTTCAGCTGTTCTGCATGGCCCTTTTAGTCCTGCTGCTAAAGCTGTAGTGTAAAGTTACTCGAGTCATTTTTACTGACATCCCCTTATGCCCTCTCTGAAGTGTGTGAGGTGTGTACAGGTACTTACAGCAGTCAGCAGATATTGATTGTGGCTGTATGGGGAGGCTCTTTGGACAGATTATTGTCCAGCTGGTCCATATCAAACCTCCTTGGGCAGGTTTGATGTGTGGGCAAATAAACATTGTGTCTCTCCCTCTTTTTGCTCCAGACTTCAGTGAGGTCCAGACAAATTTGCTTTACTGTTTGGATCTGCTCTGGAGAGCATCATTAGAGTAGCTGCATCCTGGAGACAGAGATTCCTAATTAGGGACGTGGTGTGGCTCCCTGCCTGCTCTGCACTGTAACAAGCGTCAGCAGCAGGCTCTGTCTCTGTGCAGCAGTAGGACAGAAAATTCCTCAGCATCTTAGGACCAGTTTCAATGAGGATTTTAAACAATGAGTTTGGCAGGTTTTCCGACTATTTCTAAAAAAACCTGAGGGAGTGCCTGTTCCTACATTTTAATTTCATCTCTACATATTAGTATTTCATGTTTATGATGGGAGATTTAGATGTTATTGTCTACATTTTTTGAAAAGTACTAAACTTGCTCTATTTGGGTAGAATGGAGGAAAAAAAAGACACTGCGATTTGTGAATTTAATTGTGTTGTGCCAAATATCCACAGAGGACTTGTGTAAAAAATGTTATTTGCTTAGCAAGAAATGCAAATACTTTCTTTGGAAAAAAATGGTAATTAAAAAAAAACCCAAAACACTAAATCAAAATACTCACCAGATCAATTTACTAACGTATAATAAAGTATACCTTTTTTCCTAACTCTTCCTTGTAATGTTGCTATTATTTCATAAGGTAACAAATGGCCAATCTACTATCTACTTCTGGGGAAAATGTATTTTTGCAGAATTTACATGGCACAGCAGTCCCGTGAATTTATATTCATTGAATAATTAACATATAAGTCCAGTTGATACAAATAATTGTGTCTGATATATAAGTATTAAATTCATTCAGTTGTCAACAGAATATGTGGTAAGATACTTAATGAATGATACACTGCAAGTTGTGTTAAATGTGTGATTACACCAATTTTTGCATTGCAAAAAGCAAACACAGCATTTTTATAGGGCATTTGGATTGCAAATGACTTTGTAAAACTAACTATTTGTGAGAAAAGTGTTTTTTCTGTCTCTGAAGGTCTATTTAATATTTTTTTTTATCTCTTTAAAGACAAATTCAAAGGGAATTTGAAAGATTTTGTGGTTTTTTTCCACCTTAGTCTTTCACTGAGGATAACATTTTAAAGCTGGATTTTTGCAGGTAGTCTTTTGAATACAATCAATGAAAATACTCAGAGAAATGCAAACAGCATTATTGCAGAGTTGCAAAATTCTCCTGCAAATAATAGCATTTGAATATTTGAATATTGAACATCTTTAATGTAATGTAATGTAATTCAGATTATGGCTGGTTTACAAACATAAGCCTTTGTTAAACTCTTTCAAAGCACATAGGTGTGTGTATGTTACCTTTTTTAAGCCAGGAGAAATTACAATTTTAAATAGTCACAAAACATGAAATGGGAGGGAAAGCAATCTGAAATATAATTTTACAGCCAAAAGGGACTGCTATGGGCTTGTAGCCTGACCTCTGCATGTGCATGGTCCAGACTTTCATCCAGTAATTCCCATATAAAAGTCCATCATTTCTGTCTGAGCTAAAATGTGGCTTTTGGGAAGACATTGCAAACTTGATTTTTAAAGACTTGAATAGGCAAGGCATCTGCCAATCGCCAGGTACATTGTCTCAGCACTTAGTCCTCCTCAGTGTGAAATCTACATTGTGGCTTTGAATTTGTTTGAGCTTCTGCTTCCAGCAGCCAAAACTTGTTGTTCTTTTGTTTCCTAAATTAAAGTGCTCTCTACTGTCAGGGGCCATCTTTCTGCTGAGGCATTTGTGTACAGCACCATCAGCTCCTGAGCTTCAAGCTGAGACAGAGGTTGCCAGAGCTCAGTGCCAGGACTAGCGGAGCCTGTTTCCAACTCACTGTCACCCGAGGTGTAAGCTGTGCTCCGTGTCTGTGGATGGATGTCCCAGGCCCCACTGCCATGGGCCACCACGGGGCTCTGGGGGTGCACATGATGGCACACCTGACTCAGCATGCCCAGATAAATGAGCACTGATGTTTAGTGCATATGTGAAGCTTTGTTTTAACACAAGCAGCCAAGGTTCAAGAGCTTTGTCCCTGAAATTTCTGAATACTACAGAGCAGAGTTCCTCCTCTACTAGTTTGAGATGGGTGGGGGGCTTGAGAGCATTTAATTGCCTGTATAAGGAAAGCCTTTGCAAGTCTCTATGTCCTGCTTGGTTGCTCAGGCTTGGGGGCCCCAGCAGCACGGGCTCGGGAGCAGACCCAGAGCAGGTGGGTGGGCTGAGGAGACAAAGGTGGGTGCCAGGGGCTGGGCTGAAGCTGCCAGAGAGGCACCACAACATGACCAGGGCAGTGGGGAGAGGCTGGAAGCAGGGTGCTTCTGGTCTTTGCTTTGGCAAGTCCCAACAATGATGGAAAGGAGACGCTCGTGATCCAGGGAAGTGCATGTGCTTGGAAAATATCATGGACATGGCTGAAGGGTCCATGCTAAGCACTGCTTTGATGTCTCTTCTCTTAGAAAACCAGGGGCAGTTTCCCTGCCTAGAGGGGCCTGTGGCAGAGGAATACTGCCCTGCTCAGAAAAAAGGGAACTCGACACAAAAGGATTTCTTGGTGAGGTACGAATAATAATTTTTGTACATCAGTACATGACTGATAGGAGAAAAGCATAAACACCAGACAAGTACATCTCAGGATATATGTGTATATATATGCATATATATACTTGGGCTTTTAAAAGTACCAGTTGCACAAAGCTGCTAATACTAATTATGCTCTGAGGAAGAACTATTTTCATTGAGTATGCATATTCCTTTTAAGATTAAATGCTAAGTTTGCTTTACCAAATGCTTGAATATATTTATCCATCCACGGTCTGATGCAGAGGGGAGGGAAGCAAAGTTAAGAGGTGAACTAAAGTTTCCACATTCACATTAGCAGGTCCATTTGTACTATTTTGTTTAATTGTATGCATGTGTGTACAGTCATAGAATCACGGAATATTTACATTGCAAACTACCTCCAGAAGCTGCCTAGTCCATTGGAGTGTGTGCCTATACATGTGTGTATATCTCTGTATTTACACACATATGTATGTGTTTATGAAATGAAAAATGAGGATGTTGATACCAGCCCATGTTAAGAAGAGTTGTGGTTGGAAAAAGGGAAGCAAGAAGACAAGAATGAGAAGAAATCAATGCCCAGCAGAGGTAAGAACACTGCAGAATGTTTTCAAGGGACAAGAGGATGAAAAAAAACCCAACCCAACAACGATATTTTTTCATAACTCTGAAGACAGAGCAGAAAAACTCCAACAGTCATACAGATAAGTGCACAGCTTCGGGAAACACTCAATAAACATTTTCTTTTAAAGTAAAAAAAAGCCAAATGATACATGTATACAAAGTAAGAAGGAGAAGAAAGTATATTCTTTTCAACAGTGACTCGGAATAATTTTAAACAGCACCTGATAATAATTTTCAGGCTGTTTCTAAGTTTGAGTAAGGCTGAAAATGGGGAAATTTCCAGCATTTTTTCACCATATTTCAAAATATCAAATGGGATTCTCCTCTGGGAAATGCTTGTTATCCACATCAGGAGAGTTTTCCAAGAATGAGCAGGCTGGAGTGGTGGCTGACTGGGGAAAAGTCATTCTGTTGCAGCCAGGAGGGCAGCCCAACAGGTCACATGTCTCAAAGATCTTCATGCCTTTTGATCTAGGAGACAATGATTAAGCTAAACAACTCAACAATCACTTAAGCAGGGGTTTTGCTTTGGAAATTCTGGGTTTTTTCACTCATCCCCAATCTCTTAGTATACTTCTATCAAGGTTTCCCTTTTGAGGGTGGAAGTGGGAACGGGAATGTCAGTTCCTGTTAGCTACAGGTTTCAAACTTATTTTTGTGACCTCTAAATCCTATTCTGAGACATTTTTACCATGACAAAGCTCCTTTTTCTATGGACATGAACAACATCATTTCTCTTTTCCTACTGTTGCCCATGACTTGGTATTGTGGTGTTAAAAGCCCTTTGGGAGTTCAAGGAAACTTAAGCTACCAAGCAACACAGATCACTCTGCAGTTAAACCTCTCTCTGTCATCGTTCACCCTTTCATCTGTTGTATGACCTGTGAACTTTATTTGGGTGAAGACTATATTTTCTCTGTTTTCTCTCAGACCATCAATAAAAGTGCAAATGGTGTCAGGCTGAGAATAGGTATCTGAGAATCTCATTGAAAATGCCCCCACAGAAATCACAATCTCTGATTTACAATTATTGCTGATCTATAAGACAATAAGCGTCACAGATACCTGTGTATGATTTTTTAAAAGTAATTCTAAATTAAGTGCTTTGCAAAAGTCTCTTTCCAACAGTTGTCCTTCACAAAGGAGAAGTAATATCACCAGAGACAGTATCGAGTTTGCTTTGAGTCATGAAACTGTCAATTCACAATAATAAAAGTAAATTAAGAAATTAAGATATCAGCATACACATTTCATTGCCCATTTGCTGTTTTGTGATGTTACCCAGGAAAACATCAGCCTAACATGAATTGTTAGGAGTGTATGAAGCAGTATTATTTGTATAAGGAGCTGCATCTATTATACAATCTCTCCTGATTAGCTTTTCCTCTCAATTTTCATTCTACTAGAGAGAAACACAATTCCCCTCTGGAGCTTTCTTGTCCTTAGCAAACTGAATTAATTCCCCATGCCAAGGGAGGACCTTATCTGAGGCTGATGTGAATTTTCCCAGAATTAGAGTAGATTTTGTGAAACAACAGCAAAATTTGTTCAGCTAGGTGGAAAGAAAATGTGTCCAGCTTTGCATGTCACTCACATGCCAGTCAGCATCTCAGCTGAAGGAAGTGGCACACCATGCACAATATTCAATTAAGGGGGGGAAAGGAGGAACCAAAGCCTGGCCATCAAGCTGATTCCAGCAGACAAAAATCAGTATTTCCTTCAGAATTCCTCTAGCATGATCATGAATGTGACAATGCAGATAATGTCACTTTAAATAAGAAGAAAGGGGTGATAGCAGACTGTTAAAAGAGACAGCATGACGTAAGAACCAGATACATCTAGAAAATATGGTGCTGCATAGACACCTCTCCAGGCAGCAAGGAGAGTCAGAAAAACCATCCAGCCTTCCTCTGCAACTGAAGTGAGCAAATCATCCAGGAATCTAATTTATGCTCTAAATTTTATGAGGAATTGGTTTCAGCTACTTCCAACAAACTTCAACAACCTATCTGAACTTCTTCATGGCCTGCAGACTCTGTATAGACCTCACATCTTAATTTCCACAGCTGTGTTTGAATAAGCTTGCTAGTCATCTACCGGCACCTTGGCAAGACATCCAAACATCAGCCCTCAGCAAAGGCTGGAAAATGAAATATATGGTCCCTAAAACGCCAGACTAAACCAGACAGGGACAGCCTCACCAAGTCCCTTTGCTATAAGCCCAACATAAGCATTTTCTCCTTGTATGTTAGACCCTCCTCAGTTGCTTCTTCTGTTTTCTTATAGAGGAAACTAAGCTGTAGTTTAATACATAGTCCAGAATACTGACATAGTTTGCAAAGAGCTGGAAAGTGTCAAGTCTTAGAAGTAAGTGAACAGACCAGATGATTTGTAATGGCCAAGAAAAATGTGAGAAATGTTAGACACCGAGTAATCCAAGACGAATGCAGGGAATTTTAATTTTTACCTCCACACAACATTTCATTAATTTCACAGAAATATGGGGAGGTTTTATAAGCTTAAGACTGGATGTATAATGGATCTTGCTGCTATTTTTCTTTGCCATCATCCTACTTGATGAAACCTACTTTCCTCACTGTCTCATAGTAGCAGAAAACATGTACTTCTATTTTGAGAAACGGGAGGATATTGGAATTTGGGTATTGGGTAAATGGATTTCTCAATCAGCTTCTGTCCCGGTAGGTATCAGTGGTATTAAGCATCTCCAGGGCTGGATTATCACATAAACTGTTCCAATTGAGATGGGATGGGAGAAAGGTTGCTTAAACCCAGTGGTTGAGAGCATTTTTACTGCAAATAACTGCAAAGAGACAAGTCAGTTTAATTAGAATTTTTTTTTTTTTTTTAAATAGCTTCTTGCCTGCATAAATCCTTTATTCCTAGTTTTTCTTTTCTTGGCCATATTTGAGTTGAGAATAAGCCTGATGAGGATTTTTGTGCTCCTGTCTTGAAAATCTAAAGAATGAGCATGTTGTATTTTGAAGCAGAGGCTGGCTTCTGCAACTTTCTTCCTTTAGATTTGAAGGTAAAGAAATTAATTCCTGGAGGTCTTTTTAGAGCATTCTGAGACTTTTGATGCTTCAGAGAGCCTGAAAAGAATATGGCTGTGGAATGAGTGTTCTGAGTTACACAACTGTCTTCCTCTAAGTGGTAATTATGATTCTTTTACAATACAAAAGAAGCTGAAATGATGAACCAAATCTGCTTTTCTCTCATGTTCACATAACAGAAATGTGTCTATTAGCCTTGTCCATTAGCCTTGTCCAAGTCCAACCTTCCTAGCCTTCTGTATCATTTTAGGATACCATACAGCAGAGAACTTATTCTTAAGTGAATATTTAGATACTACACAAGAATAAACCTGTCAGAAAAATGAGTTAATTATAAACGCCTCCCCTGTAAGCCAGTTATAATTTAGGGAGTTTGTGTATAAGTGGAATAAGAATAGGAAGGCACCATGCTCAAATTAGCATTTTAATTTTTACTTTAAAAATTGAACACTGTTGTTCCAAAGACTTTGTTCTCACCTTCATAGTAACCATTCACCCTGGCTTTAAAAAAGAATTTAGTTGTGTGAGACACAAAGTTCTTTTCTTTAAAGCTAACAGCTACTTTTAGGGGACTGCTCGTAAAGATGTTTAAAGCTATCTGTTCAATAAGTAGACTATTCTGGTGAATTATTATGGCAGGAAAAACTATGTGAGAGCTGCCCAGACACCTGGGAAGATGAGAAGAGTCATCAGTGAATCAGTGGAGGGGAGAACCTGCCAGAATCTGTTCAGTTCCCAGCAGCGCTGCTCCCTTGCCGTGTGCCTCCCTCTGTCTTGATCAAAACTAGAATAATCCATCAAGATTTCTGATCAATACTTCTTAGCCAGTGCTGCTGCTGCATCTGCTAATGGAGGAAATTCAGAGAGGAGCATTCCAGGTTGCAGATGGCTGTTCCTGGTCCACGTTAGCCACGTCAAAGACAAGACGTTATGGGTTGCAGCGTGCCTTAAAATCCTAATCTGCACAGGCCATCTGCTATTCATTTTACTTATCTATAAATAGGCTTAATAAAGCAGATGACATCTTGAGAGAGAAACGTGTACTTTTAAGGGAACAAAGTTTTTGAGTAGGAGGCACAGCTCTTTCTGTGTGTGGGTTTGATAAGGAATTGTGAGTGCTTGCAGTGCTGGGTATCTGTGGATGCTGTGGTTCTCTCAGCATAGACAAGCCAATAGCCACAATGTTGGGGAATGTTAATCCAGCTCATGGAAATGTATGAGAGGGCAAAATATAGCCATGAAGCATCTGATCAACATCTGCTTTGTTCAGAGCAGTGTGAGTCAGGGAGGCTCAGGGTGCTAACGTGGCATTTTATTTTCACTTAGTCATTACTTGCAGAATTAAGTGTCTGCCTGCTGATTCCTGAGAAATGATGGCTGGAGCTCAAAAAATGAGGAACTCTGAGGGAAAGGCCACAGAGAATTGCCAGAGAAATTTGGTGTTCAGTTAAGCACTAACTTTCACTAAACAAGAAAGTAACATTTATAAAACCACACTGTGAATTTTGTAATCTAAAGTTATTGATTATTACCAGCTGGTATTTAAAGACGAGGCTTTGAAGGTTAAACTTTAACCTCAAAACATCACTAAAATTCAAAAACTCTGTGAAGAAAAAGGCAGATTTTAATGTGTTTTCCATAATTTCCTGAAGCTTCTTCTAACAGGTTTCTTCCTATCCCCAGAGTTAGTTTGACCGTAGCTTAACCAATTTACAAGTGTTTGTAAGCTCTCCTGTGTGCCAGCTGGGCTTCATAATGTCCTCCTGGTCACTGCTGTGCACTCCATCTACACTGACCCTCAGGCAGAGGACCACCTCACATCCATGTCACCCACTCTCTTCATAATTAAAGTTTGTAGGGGGTTGTGTGCAGAATACATATCTTGCCATTATAGTGGGAAGTTTTATCAATCCCTCTGCTTTGTGGGGAAAAGGTGCTAGGTGTGTTGGTGTTAAATTTCCAGATAAGTGATGTGGTTTTTATTGAATACAATAGAAGTGCAGTAAAACAAGAAAGTACTACAATAAATGCTGAAAATAATGATATTTTAAAATCAAGTTACTCTTGTTCATGCCAACATTTAAAGGCATTTGAAGTGCTGTGATGCTTTTATCTATCAAGGTGAGCTGTTATCTATTTATGTAGCTGCAAACTTTCTTAAATGTTTGGTGGTGTTTTGTTTTTCTAAAGCAGCTTTGTAACTAAATCATGGAAAAAAATATGTAAGCAAAATGTAGGCATTTATTTTGTCCTGTGAGAGTAAAAACACCCCAAAAAAAACCCCTCCAACCTGCCATGCTTTTTAATGCTTGTGCTATTAAGGATCCTGCCCTTTGACACGGAGGCATGAAATACTGAGCAAATGACACATTTATATCCACCCTTTCCACTGCAGGAAGGGGGAGGCAGTCACTCTCTGACCTCCCACTAACCCAGTTCCTTCATCTGACCACCACCACCACCACTTTTCTTCCAAAGCCCCCTATCCCCATCCCATGTGCCCATTCTCACCTGTCCTTTCTGTGACCTTCCGTCTGTCAAAACCCCTGACATGTAATTCCCAATCTCATCCTTCCCCTCACTGCTCTCGCTAATTTGTTTCTCCTCTCATTTCTGCCCAGTTCGTCTTCAACCCGTGGATACCATTTTCCTCTCTCACCACTGTGTGATAAATCATCCAGCTCTGCCTTATTCCTGGCATATATGTCAGCCATGTGCCTCCACAGAAGAAATCTCAGGACCACCCAGGCTATTTCTGGAAATATTTTCTTGTTTTTCCTGCTTTCCTCGGTCACAGTTTGTCACTGGCACACTCAGGTCATATGCCTGCATGCCTTTCTTCAGAGCAGGCACCATCAATTCCTTCTGTCCTCAAAATACCCTTTCCCTCCCCTCAAAAAGTCATGTTCTGAACCCTTAGACTGCCTGACCTTTCCCCTCTTTCTTTGTTCAAACACATAACTTTCCTGAATTCTACTCTGTGAATTTCTCTCACTGAGGTTTCTAATGATCTGGACAAATAACCTGATCTGAGCTCTGTACCTGCCATCAGTCACTTCACTGTGGTACCTTCGAGTCATTGTAACTCTTACCTTAGCTTTAAAAAATGTATTTCCAGCATATGGCCTTGTTTTTTTTATTGTCCCCATGCCCTGCAGTAATTTCCTCTTCTGCTGGTTAATTTCATGCAATATGTTTATACATATCTTTCGGTCAATTGTCCATCTATACCCCAGCCCCCAGCCGCCTTATTGCAAGCATTGCATTTTTATGGATTCACCATCAGACTCTCAGTTGTACAGTATGCTTCCTTTCCTCTTGACTTGCTTTCTTTTTCACCAGAGAGCCTTCCTCTTACCCGAATTTTATTTCTCATAGGGTTTCTTTGCTATTCTCCATCACTTTCTGCTGATGCTGTTTCCTATAGCAGACAGCATGTGTGTATGAGAAACAGCAAAGTACTGTAGCATTCCCTGGAAACCTTTGTGGGAAACTTGTCACAACTAGATACCAAGGTCCATTCAGGCTTGTAGTGGGTCCTCTTTGTTATTATTATTTCTTAAGCACATCCCCCTCCCCAAACCTTATTCCAGGAAGAGCAGTGAAATTCCCTTTCTCTCCTCTGCTGGTGTTACATCTGCAACTCAGCACCATTGCCACCACCTCTGTGACCTGCACGTTTAGAGTCTGTTTAAATCCTGATAATTACTCCCAAAAACATTTACCCTGGCTGGCCTTTTGTCCCTATTCCAACAGAAAAACCAAGATCTATGTGTTGCCTTCCATTTCACTTATTGTAATCTCTGCTGACACCTCCACCTCCTACTTCAAAGCCCCATGAAAGGCAGCCGTCAATATCCCCTTTCTTGCCTGTCATGGTGACCTTATTACCTCGTTCTCTGAATCCTTGTGCTGACACCTTTGACTGCCTGTAGCTTAAATTTCTTACTCCTTTGTCTTCAGGCCTCCCATAACTCTTTCCCTAGCCAAGCAGATTCCTGTTCTTTTTATCCTACACCCATCTCTTTCTGCTCAGATGCTTCTGCCGTTCTCACTCTCTCCTTGTCACGCAGCCCTCTCCCCGTGACCTGGGCTGCAAGGGCCTCGATGGTTTTGTTGCCTACATCCATTCATAAGAAGCATCAATGCTTTTTTTCCTCAGACAAAGGAAGAGAGACTTGGGGTTTTTCTGCACTTCCTCCTGTGCCCTGACGAGAGGGAGCTCCTGGCTTGGCTCTGGTCACCTTGCCCATCATTAATATGCCCCTGCTTGGCACCAACTCCTGGCCAGGGCACATGGGTAACCTTGGGGAGGGAATTCTCTTCCTCTGCACTCCAAGCTGTCTAAGAAGCACTCAGACAATGTCAAAGGAGCTTTACTAATTAATCATGGCATTTCAGGCCTATAGAGGCCAGGGGTGATTTTGACTTTGGAGCATTTGGTTGTCACTAAGGCAAAGCTGGTTTCCCCACTGTCTTCACTGAGTTCTGGCTCAGGACACCACTGCCAAATCTGAGTGGTGTTTTCTGAGTTGGAGCCTTTTTTCTCAATGATGAATGGCTTTCCACCGCTTTGAAGCATGCTAATTGTGTTGTATGTTTTATAGTTTGCTCTATTTGCATTTACAAATCAGGGTTCAGTTATGGATGCTCATTCCATTGAGCTAAAATAAATTAATGTTTTTATAGTCTTCTATTTTATTCTGCCTTTTGGTCACATTTTGTTTCCTCTTGTACAGAACTGAGTGCCTTAAAACCTTCAAGTAATTTCTAATATATTTGATCTCCGCTTTTTTGTATGAACACATGAAAATCAGAGAGAAAGGCAATTTTTCTGAAGCTTCCTTTTCATCCCTCTTCTGCAATAAGGTCTGCAAAAGCCACCTGCAATTTTAATATTTTATTGGTAACTACTTGTACCCTTTTGCTACCTGAGAGATGTCATGTAAGGATATATTGAGCTGCATTTTCTACCTGGTATCTGTGAATCCCACACTGAGACCTGCAGAGGAGAGGGTTTGGCAGAGCTGCTGCAAGGTGAGCAGTGAGTGCCCATGCCTGGGCATCATGCTTGCAGTCCACACACATTGTCTGTGCTCAGCAGGGCAGCAGGATCTTTGAATCTGACAAAGTTTTAAGTTTCTAATATTACATTATGATGGTCATGCTTTATCAAATTCAAATTTACTAATATGCTTTAGTTTTTATCCGTATTGAAAAATGTTATTTAAAGGGCTTCAGTGATTGGTTCTGCAAGACTATGTTGAAAACTGATTTTATTTTACAGTGATAATAGGGTTTGTCTTAGACAAAATGATATCTCCTAGACACCTACTGACAAGCTACTGTTTTCCTTTATATATGTATATATATAAAATACTGGTAGTTTTATGCTTTGCTAAAGATCTTAAAGAAAACCAGTATTATCCCTTCAGGGATGCTGTCCAGTTTTGTAGGACTAAAAAAAGCCACTAATTTAAAAAGAGTTCCTTGATGAAATTAAGTCATTGGAATAAGTGACTTACATTTTATATGCATTTCTTTTTAATGTATTGAAAATGATGTGTACAAAAATCTACTAATTTCTGAATTACCTGCATCTCTTTGAAAAATATTTTTCTATCAAAGACTCAGGATTTTTAAGATATCAGTCATGTGCTCAGCCACTTCACAGTACTATTTTGTATTGTTTCCTTCCTTATTTATTAACAGTCATAATTCCTCACTTGTATTTCTTCCCCCTTCGCAGCCACAGTGAATTTATAAGAGCCCTTTTGTTCTCTGTAATCACTTTAGCTAGCATTAAATCATTCTTCTTTTCTGCTGCCCTTATCTTTTCTCTGCAAGGCTTAACCGATTGTAGCTTTCTTTTATTTTTCCCTCTTTCTCTGCCTCCTTTTTCACTTTCATCTGTGAGCAGCTCCTATGGATACAGTTACCTTCCATCCTGCTTTTTGGAAACTGTTGTTTTCTGCTCCTCAGCTCAGGTTTGCGTGCAGAATTTTTGAGATTTCTTCAGTGCTCCTGAGTTCGAGTGCTCCTCACCTCATAGTGACTTACAATAGCACGCGTTCAAGAACTGATTTTCATCTGCAAAGTCCTTTGTAAAAATTAATTGATGAATAGTAAAACATTCTCTGACGGTGTTATCAAATTCTGAGCACTCTGTAGATCTGCTCTGTGCATGGAAGAGGTGATGTAACTCATGAATATTGCCCTCAGTTCTTCCTTTTATCAGGCAGGTGTGTCCTTAATCCTCAGGGAAGAGCTCAGTCTGACCTGAGTTCAGGGCGAACAACTGAACAAAAATTTAAGAGAAACTCAATTCTTTTCAGGAGAGGGTGTCCTTTAAAAGCTCAGTTTCAAAGTTGCTTCTGGAGCCAGGAATAAGTGCAAACAAAATAAGATAGAGAGAAATGTTCAAATAATGTACCTGATTCAACAATTTATCTCCTCTGTAGTTTTTGATTTAGTTTTGAAGTATTGATTATTTGCTTTTTAATGATCTTATCAAGACTGACTTTTGGAGATAAATGCTTTTGAATGAGGATCTGAATGGGCACAGATAGATCCTCTGCAGTATGAATACCTGGCATTCAGACAGGAAGAATATCTTTTTCAGAATTGTGTGGTTCCTCTGATCAGCTGCTACAGGGCAGAGCAGCCCAATACCAATAAAAAGGCAGACTTTTGGGGAGCATGTCAGAGGTACTCTGCCTGTGGTTAACTGGGAAGTCAACACTTCTAACCTTCAGAGGCACTGACCAGCAAAAGAGTCCTCTCCTGTACTTCCATCTGTGCTGGTTTTATTTTGGACATTCTGAGGAAAACGTCTTAAAATACAACAAAAATTGCCAACAGCTTTGGAGAAGCAAAAAGTAATATCACTGGTACTTGGCAGAGCCTGCAGAGATTCGTGTTTTTTCTTTTTCTTCTGTACTGTAGATTTGGTATTTCTCAACAGTGTATGTTTTGGCCAGAGAATTTTTGTTAACTGCATAAAAAACTTCCCACCAAGAGGCCACCATTCTAAAGAAAGCTTCCATTTCCTGAGACAAGCAGCTGAGGCAGCCCTCTGAAGGCAGATTTCATCCAACTCTTGGAGAGAGAGAGAGAGAGGCTCTCAGCCAAGGATATCTCTCTGAAAGTTGGCATCTGAGCTCAGAAAGGTCCAAAACAAATCCCCTAGTTGTCCACACTTGCTGTACTTTGATTTACACCAAGGTGTGGTTGTGCTGAACATGCACTGGGTTAATTTCAGATAAAACTGAGCTGAAATGTGCAGTTAAGGGTTGCCCCAACAATGCTTCAGGTGCTAATGGTCATTTTGTACCTGGGGCCATCCCTGAGCTCATCTGAAATGTCAACGCCAGGGAACACACAGCATTGAGTTCTGAAGACCAAACAAGAGTTTTTTGCAGATCCTCCTGTTCCTTCCACTCTGGAAGACTGAAATTTAGGGCAGTCTTATCTAACAAAAATGAACTGGCTTCTAGCCATGGTTTCTAGAATTCTGAACTTGCAGAAATATTTTGCTTCCAGTGTGCTTTGTGTTTTTCAGACAGTGGGTTTAATATGAGGGAAGTTGCAGAAAGGTTCAATAGCCCAGAAATAGTGCCATATATAGGTATGACAATATTAGAGGTGTTGGGCCAATCTCTAGGTTTCAGGTTTGTGGTATTGTCACACTTTTGTTGAAGGCAGCAGGTCGTTTCTCTGCAATTTCTTGCCTGAAATGGATGGTTGGACTTCAGTCAGGAGAGACTGGACATTTTGTGTAGCAGGTGTACCTCGAGACATGGGATGACTATCACATCTTCTGTGTGAGATGATAACAAGTTCATTTTTCAGCATGAAGTATTTCCACTGTTACTGGGAGCAATTGTTTTTCACTGTTTCTCGCTGTCAGTGAGTTTTTCACTGGCTGTAACATATTTCAGGATCTCATGAGTGGTTTTTCCATCACTGAAGATGTCTGCCTACTGTTAGTTATTGAAAATGATGACAAGCACCTCACATTCAGGGTGCCAGTTTTGGTATCAGTTGTAACAACATTCCTGCTTGCTACTTAGCAGCAAATTTAGGCATCTTAGTATTATAGTGGGTGTCTGCTATTTTAACAACTGTGCTGCCATCTCAGAAGGCCCACCTGCATTTAAAGTACTGCATCCTTTTGGTATCCTGGGAATCCCACACCTTGTCTTTCATCCACATGCAGATCTCTCAGATACCTTATAATACCTAGAAGCCGGTGGCTAAGTAGCTAAAATTCTACTCCAGCATGCTGTTACGGGAGCTGGTTATGGAAAACATCTCAGGATCTTTCAGACATGTTGGGGAAAAGAGGGTTTTGCTGGGTAACACATGGATTCAAGAGATGAGCATGAGTGTGACTCTATTATAGGAGGAATGGAGTGATTTTTTTCCCCCTAAGATTCTGTTCCATATTAGATGAAACATTTGGCAAAAGGTGTTGCACGAATCCCCAGGGAGAGAGTGTTTATCCCTGAATTACCCAGGCATTATGCACTTGGTGTCCCTCAAGCTCTGCCTATTCATTACCAATAGTTCATGCACAGCTTGACAGCAGCATGGAATCCCCTGTTTGTCCTGTTGGTCTGGAGACTTTAGGTGAAATTAAGTTCATGGCATCATAATAAGCTACAGTGCTTCTTTGCTAAAAGAGCAGATAGTGCTTTCTGGAAGCAAAGAGAGCAGTGACTTTACCTGCTAGCAAAGGCTTTGCTGCCTTTGCCTCTCTGTCTTGTGGCTCTGTTCAGACTAACAGGGAGGTCAGAGTTTAGTCTAGGAGTTAAAAAGTTTTCCCAGTGGGACTGTGGGAGAGAGAAGCAATGTTCAAGACAGCAGATGGAGTAGCTATGTAAGCAAGCTCTTGGCACACCCACTTTAGCTATTTCACATCAGCATCCTTGTATGCTTTTAGGGGGTCGCAGGTAGGAACTGTGTCGGTGACTGCAGAATACACCTGTGCCAAAGTACCTCAGTATGACTCCACTGGTTCAAGCAAGTATAGTGAAGATTTTAGAATTATGTGCTTTCCTGTAGGTGTGAATCAAAATTCTTTTGTTTCAATCACAATGGATGTTTTGAAAAAGAGCATTTTTCAGAAACTACTGATTTTTATAATCTCTGATGCTCTGTGTGTCTTTTACAGTTTGACTTTGAAAGAAAACTAGCTTGGTTTTAGTGGAATACCACTGAGGTTTGATTATGTTTGCTAGGAATGAGGTGGGAGCCTAGATGTGCACTGGAAGGTTCCATAGGTTTTGCTTGCAATTAAATGCACATATAAACTCATTTAAATATTTGCAAAACAAGTGCCTAGACGCCCTGGAGAGAGAGAGAGAGAAAACATACCAACTAATATGGGCTCAGTATCAGAGAACAAGAAGACAAACGAAGAAGTAATAAAAGATATTTCTAGCCCTCACAGAAAAAGCTTATGCAAATACAATAGAGAAAGAAAGGGAAATAAGAGGAAATAAACCAAAATGGATCTTTAAAGAAAGGAATTGTGCAGATACATATCTTGATTTTCAGAAGTGTTATTAATTTTTTAATTAAATAGGATCTTTTAAAACATGCAAGATTTACAGTTCTCTCATGAACAGCACTATCAAAATATGACAATTCTTTCCCCACTTTGTACTCTCAATAGAGCTCAGCAATAACATATTTTCTCAATTTAAAAGCTTTCTTATTCTTATCCTGAAGATCAACTATGGTTAGCTTGAAAAAATGTCAAAGCTTAAAATAAGGATAAAGTGGCATGCCTTTACTTAAATTTTCTTGAAAGTGCTGCTGGTAAATACTACTTCTTATGGTAATGATAATATATTCCTGAAGGAAAACACTTTACTGCTACAGTGATATTAGTAATATCATTTGACACCTTATCAGGATAGCTATAGACCATTAGTAATTTCACCAGAAATATAAAATACGCTATTGTGCTGTGAAAAGGAAGAATAAATTCAAATCAATTGAGATACCTCAAAGTTGAAAGCAACTTCTCACTAAGTTGTTTTAACAGAAAGGAAGGAATATTGCATATATAATATAAATATATATTTACATCATGATGTGCACCCTTACTAACTAACATAAAGGGTGAAGACTTATTTCTGACATTAATTCAACAGCCTTACCCCAGCTCAGAAAATCACCACAGATGGAGTTTTACTTTTAACCACATCAGTATTTTGCGCTAAAACACATAAACTCATTTATCTGTATGTGCTGAGCTTGGAAGAGCCTGAGGACTGAATCTTAAGTTTTGGTAGTGAGTGATGGAACTTCTGAGTTACCAGAAGCAGAAACTGCCCTTAATCCAGACAAAGAAATTTGAAAACCCTGAAAAAAAATACTAAAACAAAGAGAAAAGGGAGAAAAAGAGAATCGTCCATGCCTCCCAGAAAAGTAACTCTATGACTTCTATTGTTATTCCCAGCTGTAAGCAGGTTTCTTTCAAAGTGGCCCAAGCAGAGTGCAACTTGTGGACAGCTGTTCCCAGCTTTGACCAGCAGCTGAAGCAGACATTAATGTCTCAGGTTTGGGGTCTTTCACTGCTTGTCATCTGTGGTTTCGTCTGAGCTGTGGAGGATGTGGTGCAGGATGAAGGACAGTCAGGTAGCAGCTCCCATCCTCTTCTGTGGAGCTCAGGGGCTTTGCCTGTGGCAGCCAAGCAGGGAGGGGACTTGGTGTCTCCCATCACCTGTGACTGGGGTGGGACCACACAGCCTTCTCAGCCACAGGGGCTCTGACCATGCCTGGGAAGAGCAGGGACAACAGAGCAGGTCTGGGACATATTGTTGGCCACAATCACAAGGCCACCCCATGCAGCAAAACCAGAGAAGTGCCTCTGCAGACATAAAAATGACCACCAAACATGATTTTTACTGTTTTCTTTTATTTTTTGGGCATGAATTGGCCTAAGTAGTGCCAAAGGCATCACAAATACAAGACCTTAAAAGCACTGGCACTGCACTATTCCCCTTATTTGAAACCATAAAGCATTGTCTGTGGTTTGCTTCACTCCTCTTACTGCATCCTCCAGCCTCCTGGATCCATGGCAGCCGAGTGGTTTGTGAGGCTCTGCTTTAACATCTGATACACGGTCACAATGCAAATGTGCACTGCTGACAGAAATGGCCAGCTGGCAGTGTGTGCCTGTGCCTCTGATATTTTGAATTTAGGATGTCTGCTACTCCATCCTTATTCAGGGACATGATGACGAGTTTTTCAGAGCCCCTGATTGTTTAACATAATATGTTTGCTGCGAAACATCTGATGGCTATTATAGAAAATGTCAGATAATTTATTTTCCTTTTATCCATCCAAAAAAACCCCAACAACAACAACAGCAAAATCCCCCCCAAAAAAGCATTTTGTACCAGGAAACATTTCAATAGCTTATAGACAAATGAACAAAATGCACAAATGTCAGATGCACAGCCCTGAGCAGTGGGGACATGAACTGAATAAAACTCTAGTTGCATTTACTAATGCCAGATAATTGACATGATAATAGAAGATTACAGATATGGGTATTGTTTGTATTCTATCCTATTTTCTGTGATTTTCACACTGCAAAGACTATTCCAAAAATTATATCCTTTTGGAATTGAGATTAGTTTTACAAATAAATTGAGATTTGGGAAGAAAATTCAAATTATCACTAAGGTAATGTTCTGAGGGAGGTTGATAAAGCAGATACTGGAAAACCTATTGCATTTCCAATATGATTATAGCAATTTATCCAAGATAACAAAGAAACGTCTATTTCACTTTTCTGTAATTATTGTAGGGAAAATTTTGTTCTGTAAAATACAAAGATTTGTTTTCCAGTCTTATGTTTATGGCAAAAAAATGCTTACTTGCTTTTATAATGAAACAGTAAGCTCTAGGAATGCTTTTCTAATTAAGAGATACAATATATAAAGGCATAATACTTGAATGATGGGAGTTTATACAAAAAGATTGCTTTCTGTGAGCCTTTTTATTTACAGGTAAGCATGAGCATTCCTGATGAATTTCACTGAGGTTTTATTGACAAGTAGTTGTTTCAATTTTATAATTCCATTTTTATTTTCAGAGGAACAGAATAAACATGGCTAAAATAAGCCAAAATAATAATGTTTGTATATATGTGAAAGAAAATAAATTGTTATTTGGACAAGTCAGTTAAATATGAATGGAAATGAAAATCTGCAATTCAAAAGCATTTTGTGGATTATATTTTCTTGAAAAAGGAAGCCTCTACCTTTGGCAAGACAATTTGTAGGAGACAGATTTTTCATGGCTCTGTGACTGTACTCTAGGAGCAATAAAGAGGCAGCCAGTGTCCTCTCTGACACTTCAGAGGCTTCCAGTCTGTGTGTGTGGCAAAACACTAACAGCAGCACTCACAAATACTCCATAAGCTAAGAAAGATCAGCTGAGGTTCAAGGGAAAGGAATTTCTTCTTTTCAAAACCATTGACATTGTGCACAATCCACGTAGGTACAAGAGAGTGTTTTATTATTAGCAAAACCAGTGCTATTTTAAACTTCTTTATTTGGGAGTCTGACGGCTTTACCCAGACCTGTTTGTTTCTGAGAAAATGTTAAAATTGCTATAAGCTTCTTACTTTATAAACAATGAGAATTCTGCCCTCTTTCCACCATTCATCTTTGTCTTGAAGTCAAGAGAAGAGGGAATTTCCCCTTAGTCTGGATTCCCTTTGATGTTTCTGGATCCTTACAGGTTGCCCCAGTCTTGTTCTACTGTTTTCACTGAAATACTATGCTTAGAAAACTGTTTTATTTCTTAATGGCAAACACAAGCAACCCTCTATTTTCTCTCTTCCCACACGCAACCCAAGATATTTCACATAATTAAGCAAAGGAAAAATGCTGGTTTAGAAGATTCTTGATATCACAGTTGCAATGAAAGCAGCTTAAGTCTTGTCCTTCAAGTGGGATTTTTGTCTTCCTTCGTATTTAATTTATGGTGTTTTGGCTGGCCTACTTCTACTCCCATTGGAAATTCCCCAGAACATGATTTGTAAGATGCTGCTGATGGAAGAGCTGGCAAGCTCTCTCTCCATTAAATGCTGCCAACAGTATCTTCTCAATCAGTATCTGAATTTCTTTTCTAACAAGCCACTGCAAGAACATTTGGAATAAGTTTTTGTCACAACTCTTTAAGTACAGGCTAGGTAGTACTGGCTCTACTGTGCAATTTTAGGGGAAGGAGGACAAAGGACAGAGGTGCATCAGCTTGTTCAATCCTCATTAGTTTTCTGCACTGCAATTTCCTTCATGCAAATAGCTTTTACCTGGCTTTCACATTTCAACCCAGTACTATTTGTCCCCCCATAGGCACTTTCTTCATGGGGTCCTCTTCAGTTCCTCTCCTTTACCATGCTCTGATAAAACCCAGAGCAGTTTCTCTCCTTGCCCTCCTTCCTTCAAGGAAAACACTGGGCACCTTCATCACCACCATTTCTTTCTCTCACCCTCCTAGAAGCTTTGTTTTTCAGCCTGTACCTTGTATTTGGGTTTGAAATGTGACTTACTGTGTGCCTTAGGGTGGAGCATTCCTGAGTGACCTGCAGTTCTGTGCATGCCTATGAACCACAGAGCTGAATAATTATTGTTGATGATGGTGGCAGCAATGCCTGGCTACTTGTGTCTGTACTTAGGGTATAGGAATGGCTGATGGCTCCCTATCTCTAAAGCTGAAGAGAACTGAATTAATTCAAGAGGACCAGGGTGTCTCATGGCTTTATTCCTCTTGATGGTGGTCAAGCAAAGCTAAATAGATAATGTCACAGTAACTTATAGTTATCTAAAATAACTTTGCTTTGCTGAGATTGAACAATAATTATTGTTCAAAAACACAATAGTTCGAATCTAATATCGTTGGAAAAACATATGGGAATTGTAAAAAACATTTTTAACATCTGGACACCTCCAAGTTAGCTAGAAGCTATCTTGTTTGAACATCTACTTGGCAATTACTCTGACAAAGCACTCTATTAGCACAGGAGCTGTGTCCAAGGCTAGTATTGGGTTTCAGTTCTCATCCAGGAACTTTTGAAGAACATCATCTTTTTCTCTGAAGAATATCATAATTTCCTTTTAAGTCTTTAGGGGTTTAGAGAAGCATCTCATTCTTCGGCTACATATCTCTGTTATTACTAGTCCTGAGCAAATGCTGACATTTACATTGAGTTGCACACTAGCTTTCCAATCTCAGGAGAATACATTGTAGATGCAACACCATGTAACACAGCACAAAAATTCACTGGAAGACTGTAGCTGCCTATAACCAGAATTTAACCATCTATTCAAGGGAAAGTAAATATTAAATGACATTGCATTATTTTACTGGAGAACAGGTTTCAACATTAATTAATTTATATTTAATACATTTGCAATGGAAGTCTGCTTTGTACCAGACACAATGAATATTGAATTATTTAGATGGGGTCAAATTATAAAGCACTGTGATCATTTGCAGTTCTTAATTGTAAATGAGAAGACTTCTTAAGCTTTTCAAGCAGTGTGCAATCCACTTCATCCTTTTAATAATGATGACCTGTGCTTCTTTGCATTCCTGGGCTTTTGAAAAGGACATAGTTATCCCCCCACCCTTGAATGTTACCTGTGTTGCATGATATTTCAAACAAAATATGTTCTTTTTCTGTTTCACATTTGCCTTAGTCCCTGTCTCGCTGCCTTTTCTCAGCTCTACTCTGGCAGGCATGGAAATGAGCTCTTCCTCAGAGCTGGGATACTGTTTATTTCTGCTTCGGAGAATTAAGTAGAGGGAAGGCGAAAATAAAGACATGCATTTTTTTTCACCTCTGCTTGTGAAGGCTTGCTTTTGTTTCCACACTTGGCCAGGTGAGAGCAAAAAACAGAGCTCAAGGCAAAACATCTTGGAGCTTTTAAAAGGGTGCTATTGATTTGTACTTTGCTTGACTTACATGTAACAATACATGCAGAGCAGACAAGGCACACCCTGCCAGGAACTTACCAAAGCACTTTCAGGCTCTTTTTCTCAGACTTGAGATTTCAAGATACTCGTGGTGGTATCCAAACATATATTTTCAAAAAGAAAATTGAGTTGAGCACCCATCCCAAACTGTTAAATATGGAAATAATTGCTACCAGGATGGCAAATGTATTCCTAATGTAAGTGGATACAGTTCCAAACTGGGCTCAAGAACTTCCCTTTTTATTCAAATTTACCTCTAGTATAGGCTCTTCTAGTATGCTCATCATCCTGTTTTTATTTGAAGTCCGTGGGAGTAAATTGGCCAAGTAGAGCTCTTGAAAATTCCACTGGAACCCAAAGAAGGATTAATATTTAAGTTCTGCCACAACAGGAAAAATTAAAACAAAGGAATATATTGTTGGACACTTAAAATGTTCCCCAGCAGTTTCTAAAAGAAAATGTGATAAATGATGTACTCTTCAAGGATTGTGAGTATCTACAGAGGGACTTTTTTTTAACACCAGGGATACAGAACACTGTTAGATTTGCAACTTTGAACATTGCCATTCAGGAGGACAGCATGTTTGGTTTGTTTTCATTTTTTTCACTTGTTTCTCCTATCTTGGAAATTCCTAACACCAAAAGACAATAACTTCTCAAGAAATATGATTAATATAAAGAAAGCAAGCCTGGAAAATTCTTCACCTAAAAAAAAAGAAAAAGAAGCAAAGAAAGTAAACTTAAGGATGAAAGAAAGCTCTAAGAAAGCAAGAAGTTATGCCTAATGGAGCATATCTCCAGCAGTTTGCTCAGTCAAAATTACACTCTTTATTTCAGTACTTTTCTTTGAATCTCATTGTTCCATGTTGATTTAACAGCATAGATCCCATAATCGTTTGTTTTGCCAGTGCTTTAGGGTATCCAGACCATGTTCCTGGGTGAGTCCAGTCCTTCAGGAAGGACTCTGCCCCTGAGCAGGAAAGCTGGGGGGCACTCTGGGGCCCAGGGCTGCTGAACAGTGGGGAGCTGTGTCCCATTCACTGCAGGTTGTCTGTCTGAAGTAGAGACCATCTTCCTCTTCTGTAAAAATCTTTTCCTTGAAGTAACTAGGTAGTCATATCCCAGGCTTTCCTGGACATCCCTTTTGGTTTTCTTGACATGGTCCCTTCTGCTTCAGCCTTAATGAGTTGTGCTTCCTTTTTCCCTCCCCCTCATCTCAGATTGCTTTAAAAGGCTTAAATATTGGTTTCTGTGGGGCCAGTGAATTACCAACCTGCTGTTATCTTTGCTTTCTCTGTGTGCCATGGCATAGGGTGCTCAGTGAGTAGCAGCACATCTTCTAGGTGCAGCAAGTTAGTCATTGCCACACTCACACATGGAAGATCCTGATTGAAAAAGGAGGTGAAAACATAAAGGTTGCAAATTTTTTCACCTGATAAACTGTCATGGCATTTTATTTTAATATCTTTTCCAGTATTCAGCAGTTATGGTTGAGGAGACATTATTTATTTTACTCCCTTTGTATTCAAGTGCTTAAGACTCTTCAGAGAATTCACCCCTGGACTAAAATGTGTTTATAGCAAGGTTTTCAAGCAGCTTCACTTAGGGTACCTCTTTATGCCGTGAAAATCTCATTGAACCACCTGCCCTACTCTATAATATACTTTGACCCTACAATTTTAAGTCATGCTGTAGTTACATTTAGTAACTTAAATTGAGAAGTTATGCTGGGAAAGTATCTTCATTGCTTACGTGAAGTGGTTTAGTTTCAATCATTTGTAACACAATACTCATGGCATATTTGATGGATCTTCATATATGAAAGCCTTTCTGTGTGGTGCCTCAAATACTGAAATTTAATACAAGCATTTATAGTCCTAAAGACTAAACTTCAGACCTCTTGTCTGAACTTCGGGAAAACATGGTCTCATATTTCCCACTAACTTACCTTTCAGATTTATGTGTAATAGCTGCCTGCTTCTCCTTCAGTCCTTCCCACCAGTTTTATTCCATATAAAACCCCTAGATAGAGTATTTGGCTTCGGATGTAATGTGTCACAGGTGACGTGGATATATGTCAGAGACCACTGCAGGTGGTGAATGCTGAGGGAACTCAGAAAGCTGGAAAAAAGTCCAACTGAATTCCATCTTCCCCACACTGGAAGGAGAGACTACCCTTTTCTATTATTGCCTGAATCATTATGATGCTGGAAGAATACTTTAATCATCCTGAGTTTATCTGTGGGTAAAAGGAAGGCTTCACCTTATCTTTCTTGCCATTTGGACCCAATTTTAGAGAGGTCAAATACAGAGGAAAGCTGCACATATAAATGCACAGATGTTTCCTCAAATGCCCCATCACCTGCTTATAAAGAGTCTCCCATAAATAAAACTTTAAAATATTATTCTAAAACCAATTCTGATACATGCCTCATAAGGCTGGTTATTTTACCTTTTTGTGTAAAGCTGCACACTTAGAACCTGGAGCAGCATGTCTTGGTTTCTTGTGATGTACACCAAGAGAGCTTGAGAAAAGCTGTCCAATGCTCAGGGCACCTGCAGGCCTGACTCAGGTAAGCTGTGAAGCACAAAAATCCATGGCTGTGGCTTCAGCTATCTGAGAATTCCTCTCTCTCCCTCTTCCCTTTTGAGTCCGTCTCTAGTTTTTCTTGCCTCCCTAGGGAGCAGGCATGGTGGCTGCTCTGGGCCAGCTTCAGGAGGTCATGCTGACATCACAGCATTGCAAGGAAAGATTTGTGTCTGCTTTCTGTAGTGCCCTGCCAATGAAAGGCAGTGTATGAGAAGAGAAGCATCTGCCCTGTTGCTATAGCATGTAGTGAGGCTCTCAGCCTGAGCTGGGGAAACCCGAGAAAGTGGAAAACCAGGGAGAGTTGTGTCAGGGCTCCTAGTGAGGAAGGTAGAGGAAGATGAGAGAGTATGATGCCGGCCTAGATTAAGTGTTAATCAGATGTGTTTGGCCAAAATGGTCGATTACTTCAGCAAAACCCTGGTAGATCCCGGCTGCTGGCCTGGGGATTGACACAGTAAAAGAAGCAGTGTGGTGCTAGCTTGAATGTTGTGCTCCTACAGCAGCAAATTAAATACCCAAGTGCCTCTTGGGAGGTAGCCAAAATGCTGCCAAAATTATGCCAGATGGAGACCACAAAACAGCATGGATTGTATCCCTAAATTTTTTTCTTTTCCTCTCTAACATCCATGCTGAGAAAATGCTTTTTTCTGAGTTGCACTGAGAGGTGGGAGTGAAAATGGACATGGCTAGGAGTGCATATAGTAAAAAAAAGAATAAAAATAGCAGTTTGGGGTTTTTATCTCAGGAGGAAGCTAAACAGCCTTTTTAGAGACTGTGACACTCTAAGTGAAAAGAAACACAAATTGTGTAAGATAATTTAGAAGATTGTGCCTTAAATTTAGTTTGTGACACATCACTAAGACCTCATAGTAGTTTCCAAAAAGTTTTTCCTCTTTCTCCTTTAAGGACACTGGATGATAATGTTATTATCTACATGGTGATTTTCAGCCAAATGTTTCTAATTGCTTTACAGCTGTAAACATCAGGAGTCTCACTGTACAGCAGCTGCAGAAAAACATCCTGAGTTCTGGTACATGTTTAGGATTATCTTTGAAAAGGGAAACAACTGTGTTTGGATTCCATTTTTACTACAGAAGAGCTAGGTTTGATGTTTTTCATCTTCTTTTGTTGTCTCTGAACTTCCATTCTATGTTCCTTTTGCAATAATGGACCAGACAGCACACATTATTAAAAAGGCACTCTAGATTATATGGTGGCATAATAATGTACTCTGGTTTATGCTTTGTTCTCTTCCTAATAATTCATAACATTCAGTCTTGGGGGTTTTACCACTATTAAGTACAGACTTGACATTTTTGTAAAACTGTCTATTATAACACCAGCATTTTGTTCTTAAATGGTAATAACAGTCTCAGGTTGTATCTCTAATATGTATGTGTAAAGAAAGTTGGATTTTTCTCCATATGGCTTCTTTTTCATTTGTCTGCATTGAATTACACCAGGCATTTTATAACCCAGCCATTCAATCTTGTAAGGTTTCTTCAACTTTTCCATTAGCCATCTGTTTTAGCACCCTGACACAACCACAGACCTCTTGACCTCCACTGGGTACATCCTGCTGATGTGAAAGTGACTGTCCATGGCCTAATGTTTTTGGGGGTTAGCCAACCCTTTCTCCATGTGACCAGCACTTTGGTGCATTAGCTCATTTAAAGTTTCTGGTGAAGGCTTTTATCAAGTGCACATTTAGGCATGTGGGGATCTCCCTTGTCCACCTTCTCCTTTACTCTTTCAAAGGAGTCCAGCAGTCTTCTCTGGTACAGATCCCTTTTGCAAAGTCATGCTGACTCTTCCATATCTGTTTTGTGATTTTTTTTTCTGCTATAGTTTTGCTCTTCTGACTGCTTTTCTGCTGATTTGCCTGGGAACACTCTACAGGAGCCCTACATAAATTGGGGAACTCTAAGTTGACTGGTCATCTGGTTCCAAGCTTTTGTGTGTAAGGAAGGAATTTCTCCCCAGTGCTCACAGTAAACACTCAGGCAAAGAAGTTGTTTAGTTTCTGTGGAATTTTTGTCTTTTCTGAAGGCTCTTTCTTGCTCTTTGATCATGGGCTATCAGCTGTTGTATTTGTGGACGGTGCCTTCCACATGACTGACTGTGGTCCTGTGCATTAAATAATGATTAAAAAATTCTTGATGCTGTAGTTTGTGGTTTCCCATTTGCTTCTGTCATAATCTTCTCTGTTCTCAGTCATGTGGAACCTGCAGGAGAGATCCTTGCACAAAGGATTTTGGATCTAAAATAATCTGAACTATAACAACCAGGTATAAAAGCAGTATGCATTTCCATTTTCTCTTTCCATGACTTGTTGAATTCCATGGGAATTTTTAGAAGGTTAAATCATCTGAATTTTCACTCAGATGACAGGGCAGAGCTGCTGCAGCCATGAACCCCTGGTTACCTTTACTGGGGGGCTGGTTAGAGAGTGCTGGGAGATTCGCTTTTGCCCTGTGTTCATATTTCCTTCTTAAGTAGCTGAGACATGTTTAAGGCATGTCTTAACTGCTCAGTTGCAGAAGCTGAGAGAGTTTATATTAAGTGCAAATCCCACTCACATTAAAAAATGTCTAATTTTTATCATACAAAATACGTTGTACAAAGCAATTGCAAAAAGATGCTAACAATATATTACTAAAATAGTTAAGATATAAATAATACAATAAAAAGCTGTAATTCTGAGTGAGCATCATTCAAAGAATCCTGCTCAAATACCATCAAAAAAGCTAGAGCCCAAGATCTTTCAGATTCTTTAAGGGATATTTGAAATGTCAGATACAGGAAGCATAAATGCCATAATGGTGAGGAAAGGCTGCAAGAAGTACAACATTCAGGTACTCTGAAAGAGAAAAAATTCTCCCATGTTGAGTGCAGCTGCATTTTTATATCTGTAGTTTGTAATATATTGTACAGTTCTTTACTTTCAGACACCACTGAAGAGTTAGATCTCAAATGAAGATACTGGGAAGAGGAAGGGAAATGTTGAATTTATTTTTAATAACCTATCTAAAGAATTGTTTGAACCATATATAATAGGTTAGAAAAAGGCTCAAGAGACAGATTCAGAGAATGTCACCATCTTGCTACTCGGATAAAGTAATTTGGGCAAGAAATTTGTTTCAGTTCTGTAAGACATAAAATACAAGCATAAATTTTACTCATGCATGTAGAAAATGCGCTCTATTTGCAGTCAGTGCTTCCAAAGACAGATCTACTGACCCATCATTGCCTACAAGTTTAAGGATATATGAAGTAGACTCTTGTTGCATAATTGCATTTTCATATAATTGCTTTCTTGCATCAGGTTTGCTACTATCTTTATTGTCTAAATTTGTTTATAATGAGAACTGCTCCCCTAGTTGGGTTAAAACTGTAAGGTGCGTACTATAAGTATAGCCTATAACCACTATAATCCATTTTTGTACTATTTCTAACTTATTTTCTTTAAAAATATCATAATTACATTTTACACGTTCTAAATTCCTTTTTGCAATACCTACCTGACTCCAATTTCTTCTTCAAAGTATTGGCTGCCAATATGTTCCAACCTAAGTTCCAAAATGGAAGCCAATCCTAAGTTACTACAAAAATTGAGGTGAAAAATCTAAGAAAAGAAAGATAAGACGTGGACAAAGAAAGAATGTAGTTGGGATCATCCACAGATAAAATAGAATAAAAATTCCCTACCCACCATAGTAGGTTTTAAATAGCTGATGGTTTCTACACAATGCTTCTCAAAGATGAACTTTTTAGCCCATTTTGTTTTTATCTTGTATTTTAATAATAGCATTGAATTATTAACCTTTTCAACCATTTAATTATGCCAGTTCATGGTTACCAGTGAAAATGGGACTTTGTCAAAGGTGGGTTTTTCCCTTGTATCCAAGAACAGGGAAGATGCACGGAGCTTACAATAGGAAACAGAGAGGATGGGTGAACTCAGCTGATCACTGTCTTACAGTCTTGCCTAATTTTAAAGGTCCTTTCCATTTGCTGAAGGATGCTGTCCAGCTGAGCAATGCAAGATGACTGAGGTTAATAGGAGAGGAAGAAGTAAATAGGATAAGGAGAGGAAGCACATTTCTTTGGATCTCTCTGGGGTTTCACAGTTCCTGAGCTATTTAGAAGTGTTCTGTCCCATGTTCCCTCTCCCCTGTGGGCTGAAGGAATGATCCTAGGGCAGCTTTGGTTCATGTGCTCAGCATAGGAGCCACTTATTGTTCCCCCTACAAATCTGTGGCTCAGGCATTTACAGTGCTACAGCCTTGGAAGCCAGCAGAGGGATTTTGCATAAGTGTATCAATAAGTGTCATACGATGGTATTTGACACAAAGCCTTTGGTTTTCTTGTTAATGTGTTAGGTAATGGCTGTTTCCAAAAGCTGCATGAGCTCTGAGGAAAGACATGAAGTTCTAAATGCACGAAAAAGTGTAAAATTGCATGGCACCAGCAAAAAAACTCATAAAAGACTCATGCTGTTCTGAACAGCGAGTGCTTCTAGCCCACTCTTTCCAAACCTTCTAAAAGTACCCGCTGTGAGAGCTTTTAATGAGAGTCTAAAGCCTAAATTTAGAATAAAGATATTAAATATATGATTTGAAATCAGTTTTAAAAAGATAACATGGCCAGTAAATAATGCTGAAAACTCTTATTGTGAGGGGCAGCTAAGAGGAACTACTGAATCTCTCCTAAGAGTTTCTTCTTGTTTATTGTTAATGCCTGGCATCCTTTATCTGACTCTTGGCACTGCTCTTCATTATCTATTCCCTCTGTATTTTGATCTAACTGAATTAATATTTACCTTACCTTTGAAATATGTGTTCATCTGTTTTAAAGTCCTGTGGACATCTTATGTATTACAGAATACATATTTATACTATTTTTGAAGGCCTGCAGTGGCATAATAGCAGATTTATGTGTTTGATATCTTAATGTTTCAGACAGCCTCATGTAGACAGAATGTTTTTCCACAGCCATCAAATCATCAAGAGATTAGCCCCAAACCAGTTTTTGTGGGAAACCTGTGCACTGTGACATAAATATAACAGGAATAGAAAGTTGACTAAGGGACTGCATAATTCCCCATCAGTACCCAGTAGCTTTATAAAAGCTACTAAAATGTACTTAGAAAGTACTAAAAATTGGCTAAATTTTCATGGCATTTCTCTGTAGTAATCCTAAAAGGCTTTGGAAAGGTGACTTCTCTAATAATAGTTTCTGTGATTTTTTTAGTTTTCGAAAGGTCTGTCAGGTATGTCTTCGGATTTCAAAGAGCATTCTGGAAAAGACACTGTTCTGCACAGTGGATATTACAAATGTCTGTGTTGTGTGTACAAGGGCTGAGCTCGGGTGCAGACATGGTGTTTGGGATTTAAACACTTTTAGAGTGTCTCTAGAGCCATTTCACATTGGAGAAAGGAGCTCTTTCAGCCTAATCATGGGGCCCTTTGAGCCAGACTGCTTTAAAGATGTGCATTTAATGGACCCAGAGGCCCCAAACATATTTGATAGAGCACTGTGCAGAATGAAGAAGAGGAAAGAAAGAGGTGGCCCATGGGCTGTTCAAATATCCCCTAGAAAGTCTGACTCTTTTATGTCAGGAGAAACAGTGAATTCTAATTTTTTTTAAAGTTTAATATTGATAAGTGTAACTGGCCTTTGAAGTAGCTATTGAGTCAATACCTGGCTCTAGATATAATTCAGAGGCTTTGTTCTTCTCCCCACTTTGAATAGCAAAAATAGGAACAGGAGTGATCATTTGAATAATGCATGGGGGATTATAATGATATATATACAATTAAAATTCAGTATTAGAATATACACTTAAACAGAATCCTTTTAGTGTTCGTTTTCACTATTGATTAAACGAGCTACTGACGTGCACATTTTAGTGTCAGGACCTGCCTTACTTCAATGCATTATGTGTTTTCTCATCTGTGAATGTATAGTGTGATACTTCAGATCCATTTTTTATACTTTTCTACCATTCTTTTAGGCTGTGATTTAGAATTATATAAAAACAGTAGAGTCAATGTTCATATAAGCATTAATAAAATGTTTCCAGTTCTGTATTTATTTAGAATTTCATAACATTTTTATATAAAGGTCAGACCCCAAAAGCATGCTTTCCTCTCTGAAGACACTCCCACATTTTATATGTTTCAAAGAACTGTTAAGCAGTTTACCATAATATTTGAAGATACATCAGCTCTAACTATTGATTGAAGAACTATTTAGGATGCAGGTGGTAAAAAATATTGTGTTCTCCTTGTTGATCCTGTTTCAAGTAGAAAGTAAGTAAACCTCAGCAGATTTTATTTTCGGGGATATCCCAAAGTAACAGGAAGTTTTTGCAAAACTACCCTGCTTTGTCACAGGCTGAGTAATAGCAGATCATAATGCCATTTAAGAAGTAATTCCTGATTCTCTTCAATATTTAAAACATTCCAGTGCTTATCAGCTGCAAATAAGAAGTCGTTGGAAAGCATATGGCATCTGTTGCACACCAGGCCATGCATTTTGGTACCAGAGAAATTACAAAACTAAGGGAGGAGCCTGGACATAACAGCCCCTTTTTCTCACCTATAGCAGATGGTCAAATTTCTAATTTAAAATTTTGCTGAAGTTCTGGCATACTGCCATCTGACTCCACAGCTGCAACAGTGCAATAACTCTGTCACCTCTCTTAGAAAATGTTTCTTGAGAGTAAATTTAATGCCTAGTGAAGTGTTGAATTTACAGCTGCTGGGAGCAGAATATAATATGTAAGAGAAGGCCATGAGGTCCCGCTGATTTCCCTCACCTGGTTACAAGTAAGTTTATATGAAACTGTTGTGAACAGCATTAGGGAATTGGAGGGAAGGTGTTTCCAGTTATTTGTTTTCACAGGCCTTTCAGTAATCCTGTGTACAAAGAATCGATCAGCAGTGTCAGTGGAGACACTTGCCCAAAGAGCTTGACTGAGGTTATGGAAAACATTCATAATCATTATCATTGCAAGAAGGTAATGCTTTACATTATCATTGCATTGTTTTCTGAAAGTTTTCCTTTTGCCTCAGCTCTATCAGTCTCTATGAGCATTGAAAATGCTGGTGCAGATGAGAGTGGTAATGCTGAATCCCTCACCAAGTGTTCAACTTACCTATCCCCTTGTTTAGCCAGCTGAAGATGGTGGCCCACCCCTGCAGAGCTGCCAGGACAGTTTCCAGGAGTAGCACTGAACGGGTATTTGTGACATGGGAAATGCTTTACTGATTTTTCTGGGAAAGGCAAGGCAGACTCTTTCAGATAGAAAACGGGTATCAGGCACTACTAACTTGAATTGAATTTGAAATTTGGTTCTGGAACTAAGATCTTCCTATTCTGTGGCCATAACCTGTCAAGTTTGATCTGTAGTCTCTCTAGTGCAGAGGTTATGCAGACATGAAATTTACTTTTTTCTTCAGAAATTTGTGTAAAGTTTAGCAGGCTCTTCTTCTTTTGCAAAGCTAGAAATAAGATTTACGACAGGTTTGCAGTCTTCAGATCTTGTTAGAAGATCATTGTTGCCCCCATCATTTCGTGACAGGTGATGTGCTGACATTTTTGGAAAATGTCAGTTGGATATTCTAGATACAGCAGGTTTCTCCCCATGTGCAGTCAGCCTTGAGCTACACTCATAGCTGAGCCTTGCAGGAGTGGTTTCTCTTACAATTCATGCAAGGAACGGATCAGGTCCTGAAAATCTTGGTTGACTAGAAAGAGAGAGGGTGTGAGACGAGGTGTCTCCGGTAGAAAACTGGTCCTGAGTACACAGGGACACCTCCTGCTCTGTCAGAGGAGACCACATTGAGTGGAGCTGTGAGCATAGGTCCTTTTCGTCACGCCCTTGCAAAGACAGTGTCTTTTCTGAAAAATAGTATCTGTATTTGATTTAAGCCAAACTTACCCTCTTCTTTGCCCCCCTGTCGCACCCTCCCTAGGGCAAATCACATCCCAAAAGCTTGTTCAGGCTCCTCCGTATGTTTAGGTGTTTCTGCACAAGAGCCAACCCCCTACAGTGTTGTGTTCCTGAACAAACAAGAGTTTTTCCCAGTGGGACTACGAGACACATTTCTGGGTTTGCATGGCACTGTCTGCATTAGGCTCTATCACAGCAGCACAGTTTGAATTCTGAGCAGTGATTATCAGCTATTTGAATACAGCAAATGTGTCCTGCAAGCTGCATTAATTCATCAATGTAACTCTTTAGTTAGCATTAGTAGCCTTAGTGAGTTAGTATTAATTTTTTCCTTATTTTTTAAATTAATCAGCATGTACTGTCTAAATCATTTTTTGTCTGCTCCATTTTTGGTGATCACAATGATTCTCTAGCTGTGGTGTTGAAAATATTTCTATCAAAGGAAAGGTGATGAGAGTGAGAAAAGATAACCTTGTAGCAAAACAATTGGGCAGGGACAAGTTCTATTGTGGCATCCTGCCTTGGCCCTGGATGAATCCTTCCCTCTATATATGCTTTCCTTCCTCATTCACATTCACTGAAAGGGAAATGATATTATCTAATTTTTATCACAATTTGTATGACTTCTGTGCTTACACTGTAAGGAATGGGCTGGTTCTCACCCATGCCTTTCAGAAGGGAGATCTGATCTACACTGCAGCCTCTAGGTATTTCATATAGCTGCTAATGATAGTCACTGGGAGCAATGAGTAATATCTAAAATTTAAGCTATTTGAAGTCACATTATAGATTTCTTCTATCAAATGGTCTTGCAGACAGCAGCATTTTCCCTGTAGAGAGTGAATAATTAAGATTAATACACTATCTGACAACTTTTTGTCAGATAATTTCTGCTGCTTTTAAGGGAAGTTTCAAATCTGAGGAATAAACAGTGCTTAAAAAAAATTTCTCCACTCTGTAATTCTACACATTTGAAACCAATAGACAGAAGCCTAAGTCAAGTTAATTGCTTTCTGCATAAAAACCAGATCCTCAAAAAATTGCTTGTGTCCTTGGTCCTACAAGCACTTAAGGACATTCTTTGTCTTGCACATAATCAGTTTCATTTAGCTTATTTAGATATCACAAATGCTCAAGGTTAAGTCTGTGCAGACATTTATAGGATTGAAGCCTCAAATTATGGCAAAATACTTTTTCAAATAGACTTGTTCCTCATTGAACACCATTTTGTAAAAATAGTATTTTCTTGAAAATTCACCAAAAGACAATTGTTTTTCTTGGGTTTGTAGCTGAGAAATGCAAAGACTTTCCATTCCAGAGAGGTTTCTTCTTCTGTTTTTTTAACTCTAAAGGAAAAATGTTAGGATAAATGGAAAAGTAGAAGAGAAGGAGTAGTAGCATAGGAGCCAACAGTGAACACTGAAAATATTTTTGAATTATTATTATTTATTATTATTTTATGAATGCATGTATATATATTTATTTCTTATCTTTAAAATATAGATATTTTTTCCCCCAAGAAACATACAATTTTTGGCAATCATATATAATGTGTGTAATATGCAGAGCATGTGCAATAACCTGAGTTTTGCAGTATAATCTATGTCAGCATTGTGTTGGTTCATCCATGAAACCCTAGCAGTTCTCTCTAAGTGCTTTCCATTATACTTGGGAGATATTTATTTTTAAAAAGTCATTATTGAATTTATTTTAGTTTTTGAAATAATGGCTCCCAGGAGGTCAACTCCTCCCTATATGACAACCTGGGAGGCTGTTCCGTAGCTGTGAATACAATTTCTGTGGAGCTTTCAAGGACCAAAGAGGACTCAGCTCCTCTTTAAACATCTCTCTGACACTCAAAACACAGGAAGAATAAGGGAAAAAGAAAGTGGGGAGGTTAATGAGTAATTATAGCTGGCTTTGATTTCCCCCCAGATGTCTTTAAAATGAAGTAAAACAAACAAGAAGCCAAGTCACCTCCGTAGCTGTGCTTAGAGGAAGGTGTCAATCCACAGAGCTCAGTTTTTTTCGTGCTAGGACTTGAAGACAAATATAGATTGACACGACCTTTAGAGTGGGGAAAATATATGGGCTTTGTGGCAAATGGACATACTTCTGATGTGATCAGGTTTCTGCTGACTTCAGCCCTTGTTTCAACAATGACAAAAAACCTCATGACCAGGCTCTTTAACTGCTTCCCTTGATATTGCTCACAGAGACCAAGGTTCCTTTCTCTGACTGCATCCCGGAGCACTGCAGGCAGTGATCAGATGACTGACATGGTAATAGAAAGGCTACATCTTCTTGGCATCATAGCACTGCTCACACCAGGGCTTGCTCCTCTTCTGCTGTAGGAAAAATGAAAGTGAGGAGCAGAAAACAGAAGGAGCTCAGGAATTAGCACCAGGGCAAGGTGGAGCCATCCATCCCTCACCTGTATGCAAATACTGTAATTCTGGAGACCCAACAGAACATGACACCTCTATTCTGACTCTTAATCTGGCAAGCTGCTCCCTGGGCTCTATGCCTTTGAGTTTTGTGTAAGGAATGGGATCAGAATTTGACCAATATTATTTTCCAGTTTGGAAATCAACTTGAGTTACATATGCCACCTGCAGATCAAATAAGAAATTCCCTACAATGTTTATGGAAGATTATTGATTGTTTTAGAGCTCATTTTTACCACTATTTTACTTGGTTTCAGGTGCTTCAGGAGTATAAATGAGGGCTCTGGTGTTTCAGTGTCTGAACAGCTTGCCACTCCTCTACAGGCTTAGGGAAGTAACAGTCAGATTTACTTCATGAACAGAACTGAAGAATTCGCCTTGGTTTGTAATTGGCACGGAATGATTTCTTGAGGACAAGGATTCATTAACCAAAGCTGTGGCTTCCATGAGAGCACTGTGCTTGCTGGATGTGTTCTTATAAGGGCAATGATGCTGGAAAGCCAGAGAAGCTCCCCGACTTGGGGGCAGGGGAGAGGACAGACAGAAGACCCTTAGCAAATTGCTTGCAAATGTTTTGGGTATCTGACCATCTACTCTGCAAACTGAGAGCCAGAGCAAGAAAGCAAGGGAACATTAAGAGAACAAGGACAAATAACATTTTCCCACTGACTGTAATTGCACATGCTGCACAACTGTCAAGACTTAATAGTATAATTTACCCAAATGAAAAATTTCCTAGGAGCCCCATTAGTTGTCAACGGCTGGTGAAGTGTAAGAGCACTATTTTTAAAGTTAACCTACCAGAATAAATCCATTTGTATAGGCATTAGCATTCAGCAGCACGAGTTTTCCAGTATCCTGAAAATCCATGTGTTTACGAGATTCAAGTCTAAATTTCTGAGTCTCAGTATGGCAAGGACCATGAGAGTGCCATGAGTGGAAAAGAGTCAATAAGAGCCACTTGGTTGCATGTGTTTCTGAAAAGAACCACATCACATGTTCTTGTTCATGAGCCTTGTCCCAATGTCATGGTTTTAATCCCAGCTGGAGATTAAGCACCATGCAGCCACTTCTTAATCCCCTCTCATTTTCCACCAAGCCCCAGTGGAGTGTGGAGGAGAATCAAAGTAAAACTTATATGTTGAGATAAGAACAGTTTAATAATTGAAATTAAAGTAAAATACAGTAATAATGGTAAATAATAATGATACTAAAAAGGGAAAAAAACAAGTGATGCACAATGCAATTGCTCACCACTCAATGACTGATGCCAGACCTCCCTTCCTGAACCCAGATCAGCCACACTTCCAGGTAACTCCCCCCATGTTATATACTGGACATGATGTTCTATGGTGTGGAATATTCCTTTGGTCAGTTCGGGTCACCTGTCCCAGCTGTGCTCCCTCACAGTTTCTTTTGTGCACCTTCTCACTGGCAGGGCATGAGACAAGGAAAAAAAAATGTCCTCGACTTGGGATAAACATGACAAAAACCTAAAACATCAGTGTATTATAGAAACCATTCTCATTCTGAATCCAAAATATCACTGTAACAGCTAATGAGAAAAAATTTAACTGTACCCTAGCTGAAATCAGGACATGTCCTGAATTCCTTCAACTGGCAGTCGAGACACTAGACATTAAACCCCCTTTCTCCAAGCAGCCACTAATTTTTCGTTAGCATATAGGAAGCTCAGTGTCTCAGGCTTCTCCTGCTGTCAGATTTGGCTGAAATTGCCCAGTGAGTGCAAAAATTATAGGAACAAACCAACCTGTCTGGAAAGTTGCAGCTCCTGCACAGCCTTGGTTTCCTTAGCGACTGAAGATTGATCATATATGTTTTAATCAATCTTGCTGTAAATATGCTATATGAGCTTGTTCCTTTTTGAATACTTTATTGTAATTTTATGTAAAAATATGCAATAACATGCTTATTTTTTATAATGGCCTTGCATAATAATAGTCAATAATTTTTTGTTGTAAGACATATTCTGCTTTGTAAGCAAGTTTTGAAGTCAGTGTCCTGGATATCTGCTGACAGAGAAGCACACCAGACCCAAGTTCTGAAGGCCAGATTGCTACACTGCCTGACCTTGATACAAAAGTGTTTATGAGAGAGAAAATAATTCCAGGCACCCACCACATCTATCCCTGTCTCCAACCAACTGCACAGCTTGTCGATTGTACCATTTGATTACATATTCACCTGCAGATTATATAGAATTTCAGAAATACTGTCAAAGCTTTTAATATAAGAAAGAAGTGCCTTAACTTTCAGTGTAAGTGCTTTTTTTTTTTCCTTGATGGAAACAGAAATGTACCACCGGCTGCACCCAATATTTTGATGGAGCTGTCACACAAACATTCGTCGCTATGGCACTTCTCCTTACTTTTTTCACACTGAATAGAGTTAGTCTCAGGCACATTAGCAATGTGAATATTGCAGTGTGGGAGACTCTCAGGTTCAAAGCCAGTCTTGTTACCTTGCTGTGTGAGTGCTAGTTGTTAAAAATTGTTCTGGTTTCCTATTGTGTATAAGAATACTAATTGCTTCAGCAGCATGTATGCATTCAGTTTTCCTCTGTTCAAAAAGGAGACTATGGCGATTTGAAATGTAAAAGTATAATCATCCTAGATAAATTGGACTGCACTTAAGCAATCAAAAGCTAACGCAGTCTTGTAAAAGTAGTTTTAGGGAAATATTTCAAGCTTTATTCACTCAGATAGCATTTTCAAGAGCCAAAGCACGGCTTTATTTTTTCTTTCTGCACAATTGAGCATTAAATATGGCACTGAGACACAGCAAAACAGGTTTTGCTATCCTCTAATACTGCCTAAGATTGTTTTCAAAACAGCACATTTGCCATCAGCCACACAAGGCGTACATCAATTGACCAATTAAAAAAAATGTGGGAGCAATTGCATGCTGTTAGATTACAGTCGTCTATGTTTTTTTAGGGTAAATTAACTTTAATAATTTTGCTTCTTTTTAATTTTTTTTCATATAACCTCTTGGCTGTCCCAATGAATTATTTTCTTTTAATTCAAGTCTGAAAGAAAATTATACCATATCATATCACGAAAAAGACATTTAAATGACTTTTAACTGGTTTAATTATTTAAAGCTTACATTTGTTTTCTATTTCTTTGTGTTACATTTTCATTTTCTCTTTTTGTTCTCGGATTGCCCTTATTTAAAAAATCCTTTTTGTTGTTCTTCACTTTCCACTCTCCACATTCTTAATTTCTTTTAATTTTGTTTTGCTAAACTGCCACCTGAAATCAGTGTCAACAGTCATCTCCAAAGCAGATATGCATGTCTGAAGGGCATCCTTCTTCTCCCTGAATTATTTCCCAGTAGTTTGTCTTATTGTCTGTTTTTTTAATGAAAAACATAATTTTTCCTTTGAACAAGAGAGTATGACCTATTCTGTCTTGCTTTGCCTTATTTGACACAAGCAAGTACTATTTATTTGGACAACTAATTGCTAATTTTGTCTTAGGGACTTGTCTGCTCTCTTTTTCTTCACCCATAACCTGTAACAATTTCTAAGAAGAAAATCAGCAAACATAAAAGCTACAGTGCAAATTATTGTGATTTGCATAATCCACAACTGCTGAAACATGAGGATAATAAAATGTTCTGGAAAACATAATGCAGAGATTGTTTATTAGTTACCAAATAAATGGTAATCTCAGGTTTTGTCAGTGATACACACTTGCTTGGGAAGCTCGTGGTTCCAATGTTTAGTAATATTTTGTTCTCTAAATGATGAAGCAAGAAAAGCCACTTTCTCCTTTGATTGCAGTGCTAAAGCCAGCAATGTCCCAAGAAGGCAACAAGGACAGGGAAGGATCAAGGGTCTAGATAGAAAGCCACACAAGAAATGGCTGAGGTCGCCTGGTCTGTTCAGCCTGGGGAAGAGGAACTTAGACCTCCCTGTGGCTGGCAGCTTCCTCACAAGGCGAAGCAGAGGGGCAGGCACTGATCTCTTCTTTCTGGTGAACAGTTACAGGACCTGATGGAAAGGCTTGAAGCTGTGTCAGGGGTGGCTTAGGTATTTTTAAAATATTTTCCCTAATATAACTTTTTTATTTTCCCTAATACATTTTATAGATATTAGGAAGTTCCCACAATTACTCTTTCTGCTCCGAGCCTGGGTGAAACAACTCTGTAAGCATTTGCATGACTTCCTGCAGGAATGGCTGTTCTGGGTGTACTTTGAAAAGCTGTGGGATGGAGCTGAGCTTGTAGATTAAGACATGTAAGAAATGTAAATGTTTATGTATGGATGTGTGCATTTGAGCTAAGAGTCTGAACCAATGTCAGAGTCACTGTCTGTGATGGAAATCTGAAGTGACTGAAGCCACTACCAGATGGGATGCTCGTATGTCTGCAAGGGATGGGTAGGATTTGCAGGAGAATTGCGCAGTTTTGTTCTGAGCTGGCAGCAGGAGGTGAGCAGAGGTATTCCAGGGACATCCAAAATACTTCCTGGATAATCTTTTTTGCAATGCCACTCAAACTCACCTGGCTGAAGTGGGCATGCTGTCCTTGGGAAGCTTGGGATCAGAGGCCTGGCTCTGAGTATCATCTTTGTTGTGCGGCAAAGGTTGTGACCGGCAGGTAAAGGTTTATTCAAGAGTTTGATTTAAGACTCAGGTTATTACTGTACTTGTCATGTGAGCACCTCAGCTTTATAATTCCCTTTATACAGGAAAGATTTTGTTGGGTGCTTTTTTTCCCCCATTAAATTCTCCATTCATTTATGAATAATTTGGCAAAACGGAAAAGAAAGCCAGTGATTTGCCCAAGCCAATCCAGAGTCATAAGATTGTCTCCCAAAACTGGTTATAGGTTTTCTGTTCATCAGATTTTGCCTTCTTTGACTCTGTTTTGTGGTCCTGAGAGCTCATCCAGTCATAACATCACCATCTCTAGTAGACCTCGTGTGCTCTAACGTATTCTTACACAACATAATTTCTCCTGAGCCCTTTTCCAAGCCAGTGTTGACTCAACTCAACCGTTCTTACAACTTTGGGGGTTCTATTAAGCTGTACAGACTTTTTACAAACTGTCTCAGGCCTGTGTGCATGTGTCTATATATGACCTCCATGAGAGGTCGTACATCCTAATTTAAAGCTTGGCTTCACAAAAAACAAACTGTTTGGAGGACAGAAAAGCCTTGTCTTTTCCCTCTAGTGCAAATGGTGGAAATTTCTTTCCTTTTTTTACCAAAACCATAGGCCAGTACCAAAAGGCAACAAGAGGTCCTGACACCTCTATTGTTTGGAATCTCACCCATAGGAAGAGAAAACAGATCGACAGGCAGGCAGAGAGAGTTTTTTCTCAGGCACAGCTGCAATATTCACATGCTCACTTTCATGTGGGAAAGTTATTTTTTGGTTCCTTATATCCATTCGTCATTACTATGTACTATTGCCAACCCCAGGAGAAACATGAGTTATGAAAAAGCAAAGCAAACAGATTTGCCCACCTTAGATTCTACTTTATTCTTGAGGTATCCAGATGGAAACAACATATTTGATGTACTTAAAGCCACAAATTTGATTTCATCTTCAGGTTCAGCATTTTGACATATGTAATTTACCTTATAACGAGAGCCTCAGAGCAATGCATTTCGAGGTCACAGGCAAAAAGCCAATCTACAGCAACTTGTATTGAGCTATACTTCACATTCTCTGAAAGGAGTCAAAATGGAGAAGGCTTTCCTCATTTTTAGTGATGTAACAAATTTTCATAAAGTGAATTCTTTTCAACAGAGAAAAAAAACGTACTCGGAAGACCTTGCTGTGGGTCTTTGCAAGCTGCTTTGTGCCAGTCAGGCCTCACATAACCAGGAAGTGTATTGGCTGAACAGATACTAGCAAATCATTTTTTAATACCTCATTTCAAGTCTTTGGAGATTAATTTTATCATAAATTTGGAAGCCTGATTTAATTGCACTAATTATATTTTCTCTTGGGAATTGATGGATTACTACCTAGCATATTTTCACTGTGCGTAATGAATCGCGCTGAGGCTTTCTCTTATTTATACCTGCTGAAAGTCAAGGAAATAAGTTACAACAAGCATTAAAGAACCACGCAAGAAATTACCCTGAACCATTCTTGCTCCTCTCATGGATCTGTTCTTACAATGATGATTCCATTATTCTGGAAATAATTGCAGAAACTCCATTTTAATTCTCTGTCTGTGGGGAATTCACTGAAAAGAGAGCACATTTCAGACATGCACGACATCTACAGTTCCTCCTCACATCACTCTATTAACAACCATCCACCCATCCACATGTATTCATTTTTTAATGGAATGCTGTGGGTGCAGAAGTAATTATATCCACCACACTTCCTGGTACTTGTGATTCCATCAGATGTAATCATGCACATGTTGGAGGCCTGATTTTGCTGCTGCTGGAATTTGCCACTGAATGGAATAAAGGATTAGGTGACATCCTGTCACAGAATAAAGTTCATCTGTCATGTTCAAGTGCCAATCACCAGGATATCTCGTCTTTTGTACAACTTTGGGAAATCATGCTGTCTCCTGGTCTCTGCACGACCTTTCCTGTTCAGTGTTCATTTAATGCCATAAAGCTTATAATCAGTATTTATCATATATGTGGAAAGAAAAACAGCTTAAAATGAAGTAACCATTAAAAGCACAGTGTGCTTTCTGTCCTCTTAATTCCTCCTGTGGAATCAAAAAAAATCCCCAAAAGTCTTTTTTTCTTAGGATGAGGGATATTCACAAGGGCTAATTCTGCACCCCCATCTTCATATCCTTTCTTATAGCTTTGATCTGAAGTTTTTCCCTTTCTCTCTGGCTTTTGCAGGCAGACCAGTAGCTAAGCTAAGAACAAGTACATCTCGAGTTCAGCCTTGATGCTGAATTGCTATCTGGCCTCTTATTCTGAGCCCACCATATCCTTCCTCTCTGCAAAAAAGTGAGGCGCCTTGCCCACCGCTGTGGTGAAGGGGCTCCTTTCTGTATGCTTGTGTGCCCTCTCCACACTGGGGGAATACCAAAATTGAGGCAAAGTCTGCACTACACTGCTCAGGCAACTGGACATTGTGTAGACTCCCAGAAATTCTAGCAGGAATAGCAGGTGCCGAGGGGTTTCTTCTGCTGGTCGGGAGCATGGGGTAGGATGTTGCAAAGCACTGAGTCCAGCGTGCTCAGCTGAGAGTTGAGCAGGGGGGATCAACATCTCATTATTTTCCTGACCTGATGAACAAAGTGTTTTGAAAGCAGTGCCTGCTCTAATTTGACTGTATGGTTATTCCTTTTTCGAATTTCATTTTCTCAAATGTGGCTTTTAGAATTGCATATTCTCAAGGTATCACCTAAAGGTAGACCCTTTTTTCAGATATGACAATCATTTCCCCTTAATTAATTTTCATAGTTTGTTCACCTTCATGGAGCAGATCTTCATGAAGAGAAAGAAAGGCACATTTCCTTCAAGAGGGAGCTATGAACACATTAAATTGAAAAGCTGCGATGTTCTGTGTCACATTAGCTTGGTCCCTACAACGCAGCAGTCACGCTTGATAAACGGCGACATTAAGGATAACATTAGAGAACACAGGCACGGGGTTGTGATGGCAACCAGGATACCTATCTTGCCCATTGTTACAGACATTGCCCTCCTCATTTATGCCTTTGGGAGTGATGGACATATAGAGGGAAAAGAATCAATATATTTTTCAATTTTTTCTCGTGTTTGACCAAAAAATATGTGGATTATTACTGGACTTTCCATTGAGCTGTAGTCTTGTAACTTCAGTGCCATGAAAAAAATACGTAATTATGCTATGTTAAATATAGAAGCATGTGGCAGAAGTTATAAAATTTATTACAGTAATTATAGTTTATTTATTTATTTATTTATATAAGCTATATATGTGGGTGTATAATGTTATATAAACACATAGGAGCAGTTTTCCAAGGTGTCTATCACTGTCACACCAAAGTGCTGATACTGCTGTGAGGAGGAGGCTGATTGCCTATTTAAGACTCTAAGTGGCAGTGAGGATTATTTTCTTCTGCTTTTGACCTACCTTTCCCCATTTCTGAATGGCTGGTGTTCAGTTCTTTCTTTAAGCCAGTTTTCTGGATAGGGCTTGCTTATTAAAAGGTACAGACATTATTTTAAATCACAGCGCTGTCAGTGAATCTCTTTAGTGGATCATACTTCCTATAGATTCCTGAAGGTTTCTGGCTTGAACTGCAGCACAGACATCTTGGAATGATATCCTCTGATTTCACTTCACACTTAACAGTGTCAGGGGATTTTTCCAGAGCCCTTGGTGCTATTTTCACCTTTTCATGGGAATCAATAATGCCACCACTGTTCTCACACAGCCTGATGAGGTCACATTTAGGTGAACACTGACCACTTCCATTATCCCACTTGTGGTTTCTTTTGCTCTCTTTCCTAGATATAATTCAAATAAAATACTTATTTCAAAATAATGTATTTATTATCTTTTAAAACTAGCCTTGGATTGTGATATCCAAAAAGAGCTTGAAGCTAGTTGTGACCTTTGGCTGGAGCTAGTGCCTATGCAGTTGGTGTGTAAAGCCCCTTGGTTTCCCTCTTGCTGGTTGTGCCTTGCTGCAAGCTTACAGTGACAGGAGCTGCCACTTGTGCTCCATATTTTTATGCAGGAGCTAAGACACAGATCTCTGGTTCATTATTCTGGCTCCTACAGTGCAAGCAAATTATTATAGTTTAAACACAGTTGGGTTTATTTTTAGTCTGAAGGATAACAATCTGGCCATGGCAGAGACTGGAAAACCAGGCAGAGAAATTCTGATGGCTCAGCTTTTCTACTTCCTCAGGACCCTTGTGGAGAGTAAAGCAAAAAGAGGTAGCAGGTGTGAAACACGGGCTATAACCTGTGCAAAGCTCCTGACTCCTACTAGAAACAATTTCTGTGGAGAAGAGTTTTATACTGTGACATCCCCATCAGGGGAAACATGGAAGAGAATGTGGGTATATAAACACATGCTTTCTCTGTATCTGTTTATGTGGTGCATCAGCATTTAGCCACAACCTCTCTGCCAACCGAGCAAAGCTGCCTCTGGGGAGCAGGACCTGCCCCTGGAAGGGAGCCCAAGGGCAGGGCTGAGCCCATGCAGGGCAGCCTGGGGGACTGCTCTGGCATTTTTCCTTTAATTTCTATATGGGAGTAAAGCAGCAGGGGGTGCTCAGAGGGTTTAAGGACAAGGCAGTCCTCAAAATAACTTGTTTTACAATTTCTTTTCTGTCTCGTTTTTCTATCTTTCTGCAGAGTTAAATGTAAGGGAGTCTGACGTAAGAGTGTGTGATGAATCGTCGTGTAAATACGGAGGAGTGTGCAAGGAAGAGGGCGATGGCTTGAAATGTGCGTGTCAGTTCCAGGTAAGGGCTGCTCACCTTTTTGTTTGCCACTTCTAACAAATCTTCCAGGTGTGTTGAAGCATTTGTAGAGTCGCTGCTTCAAAAAGTCCACTCAGCAACAGGCTTGTGGACTCTAACCATAAACCTCTTTTTCAATGGCACTGATTGGATCAAATAATAGCAGGGTCACCAGTGATCATAAAGGTTATGAATTAGAACAATGAATTAGTTCTGCTCAGGGAAAAAAAAAAAAAAGGTCTTCTGAAGTTTTAAAAAGAAGTGAAAAGCAGGATCAATTTTTTGTTGGTTTTTGAGCCTTTAGTTTACATTTTTTATAACTATAATGGCAATTCTTCACCCCTCGTGCAACCAACTTTTTTAGAGAAAAAGCAATATAGCAGTTCTTTAGTTTTCAAAGTTTAGATCCAGGACAAATATATCAAATATTATGTACAAGACTCATGGTAAAACTGGAAGAGCTAGCAGTGTTATCAGCAAACCCTGGAGTGGGCTGTCTTTCAGTGTTTTAAATATAATTGTGTGTTCTGTTTCCAATAAATAACAAATCAAAAGGAACCAGAATAGCAATGCTGTATATATGGTCATACACTGGTTTAGATTTCACTGTTTCAGAGCTGGTTTTTGAGACAGTGCTGTTCACCTGTGCTGGGGACATTGTTCTAACTGCCTTTTAAAGGGAGAAAAAAATATTATGAGAAGAGGCTTTTTCATCTGTCTCAGTCTGTCTGTTACATTCATTTATGCAACATAGGAAAATCAAACTCAGTAATGATTAAAACAAAAAAGGAAAGTAAATACAACCCTAGGAAAACTAAAGGTTTCATTTATTTTCTGTATGTGGTAAATTTTGTATCTTCCTAATAACCAGGTCTTGAAGACAAAAAAAGGAACTAGTCCATGTGACACACTGATACTTATTTTTGAAGAGTGCATTTTTTAAAAAAATCTTGATTTTAAACTACTTACATGTTTACTTATACTTCTTGAAAAATTTATTATATGCTCTTAGGAAAGAAGTCTATGGGTAAGGAGAAGATACTGTGTTTTTCAGACATAGCAGGTTGAAAATGTTCCTGTAACTCTCAAACTTAATTGACCTGCAACTAGCTCTAAAACTCAATTTGCTGCAACTAGCAGCACCAAAATTTCCAGGCAACAAACCCCCAGCCCAAACTCCTATGTTCTTCACATTCAAGACTATCTGTGAGCTAGCTAATTATTTCCTGATATTGCAAGGTTTTGAAAGGAAAATAGACACATTTGTGTATACTGGTTCAGCTGAAGAGGCACTGAAAGGAAGATGTGGGAATATCAGCCTGTTCTACCAAAGTGTGTTTCCTATTCATCATAGAGCTGGATAACTGTGCCACTGGTCTCATCCAGCAAGTAACTTCTTATGTTGCTAAAAAGGCAATTTTTAAAAAATGTACCCTAACAAGAGAGTTGCAAAATTAAATTGATCTGGGATCCGGGTTGTGGTCAGGTGAGATGTTCCTGCTGGAGGGGAAATCACAGAATCCATGAATATGCTGAGTTGAAAGGGACCCACAAGGGTCATTGAGTCCAGTTCCTGACCCTGCACAGGACACCCCAGGAGTCACCCCATGTGCCTGAGAGTGATATCCAGACACTTCTTGAGCTCTGCCAGGCTGGTGCTGTGACCACTGCCCTGGGGAGCCTGTTCCAGTGCCCAAACACCCTCTGGGTGAAGAACCTCTTTCTAATACCCAACCTAAATTCCCCAGATTCCCTTCTTCAGGCCATTCCCTTGGGCCCTGTCACAGGTGACCACAGAGAAGAGATCAGTGCCTGCCCCTCCTCTTCCCCTCACAAGGAAGTTGTTACTGCACTGAGGTCTGCATGACAGAGGGGTGTTTTGAGGAGCAGAGGGGCACAACTACACAAACGTTCTTCAGATTAGGGAAGACAATTATGACAAATTTCAGTGTTTCTTGAAACAGCTATAATGTCATGGCAGCAAGAGCTCTGCAGGCTAAAAGATCTTTTGCTGTATTTTGGTTAAGTTTTACAAAACCTGAATGCAAAAACTGATCAACAACTAGCAAGTATGTTATGAACCACTGGAGGAGGTAAGATGGGATGAGGTGGGGTGAGGAGAGAGAGAGACATCATGGGGCTCTTTTCCAATCTCAATAAGAAAGATTTGACAACAATCAGTTTGATAAAGTAACTGCTTTAGTAAGAGAGAATAGGAAAAGGAGCAAAGTGACAGTGAGCAAATCTTACAACCCATTGAGATGTTGGAAACTCTAACACAGCACTGGATGGAGCTTGGATGGATTTTCCCATGGCACACCGTGCCAAGCAGATTCTGTGCATGAAGAGATGCTCTCCCTTTTGGCCATTTGAGGTATTAGAGGATTTCCTCACAAGAAAACAATCTTACTCCTACAGGGACCTCACAGGAGATCTTTGGACTGTGCTGTACCAAATCACTAAAGGCTTACCAAACTGTAAAAAAGGAATTCCTTTACTTTTCATTTTCTATCCTCAGCACAGAACCTGTAAATTTAAAACATCACAGAGACTTAAGGAGAAATGAGAATTATCTATTGAACAGAGAATTATCTATTGGAAAGTATTGTCCCCCTCAGGAGTTGCCTGTTAATTACTCTCTAGAAATGACTGTTCAGTATAGCATGTGACAGGACTAATAGCTGTGGTTGAGTGTCTGAGAGCTACTCACTATAAGAAAGTATTACAAAACTGTTAGAAATCATTTTCAGAGCTGGCAGCATGATTTATTTCTGTCAGTACCTGCTTAGTTCATTTTCAGTTGGTCATCTATGGCAGGATGACAAAGGATTAGAGGGTAATACCCTTCAAAATTATATTTTAAGATTTCAGTATTTTGACCTTTATGTATGTCAAAGCATGAAGAAACTGTTGTGGGAGAGACTCTCATTTGGAATTTGGAGAAGAAACTCCTGTATTTTTAAGTCATTTTAGCTTAACCAATGTTATTTCTGCATGCAGTCTCTTGGGTTGAACAATAACAGTTTAATAATAAACTTTATGTGGTTAAGAAATTTGGTAGTTACTCTGTATTTCATCATTACTTCTTGGCTTTTGGTTTTGGTTGGGTTCTTTTTACGTTGGGGTGTTGAAGATGCAAAAGGTGTCTGACATTACAGCTATCAATGCACCCCCAAACAGGTCAATATCTCTTTCTCCATGCTGTGAAGCAGGGTTTGGATCTCCAGTTCAGCAGGAAGTCGTGCAGCACTCTAGAATGTTGGGCAGATTGGTGATCCCAGCGTCTTAATGCACATTATGTGTACAAGGGGTTTATAATCCATTTCTGTTAGAATATAGGAAAACAGCAAAATGCAGGTATCTTCTACGAAAGCTATTCTGAATGATAAGTTTTCCTTTCTTCCTTTCTTTCTTTTTATTTGTATCAAATTCTACAAAATTTAAGACTTAAATTTTTCAGTGTAGTAATAGAAAAGCATTATTATAGTTGTTGACCAAGTAAAAGACTCATGACACTCTTGAATTTAATGAGAATGGTGATTGTTTTCCATCTCCTTTGTAAGACTATTCTGACCAAAAAGCTTGTCAAATCTCCCCTTAAGCACTGTTCTCCTTAAATTCTCCTTTGCTCAGTTTCCATCCCCCTGTGCCTAGTCATACTTTCTTGCATTATCTTTAAGAAGTTTTCTCCTTCCTCAGTGTTTATCCTTCAAATACTTCTAGATGCCTGACATATTCCCTCTAGCCAGTACCAAGTCCCACCATAGTTATTTTGTGCTTTTAATCTTTCCTACTGAATTCCTATGTTCAGTCCATGTGGAGTTAGACTATTATTTCAGCAATCCGAGAGGAATACATATAGTGATACTGAAAAACTAATATATTTCAAATTGTTCTTTAGCAAAAAGGGGTATAAGATGCTGTTAATAACACAACTATTTTCCTGGATATTAATATGCAGTTGAGATTAATCACTTGATTTCTCTATAACTGGGTTATTTTATGATTTCTTTTCCAGTGTCACACAAACTATATTCCAGTTTGTGGATCAAATGGAGACACTTACCAAAATGAATGCTTCCTCAGGAGAGCTGCTTGCAAGCACCAGAAAGAGATAACAATGGTATCAAGAGGACCTTGTTATTCTGGTATGTAAAACATCACTTTGTCTCACTAATGAATGATGTTTTATGGTTAGCTCTTTAGTTTTGCCCTTAATTCCAATAATTAAAATTTTTTGTGCTTTTCATGGAATGAAATAATGTGGAAAGCCTAAATCCTCTTTAGGAATGGAACCTTTTTCTAGACAAGAAATCTGATTTATCTTCTGATATGCTAACAGATTAATAAATAAACATTGCAAGTTGAAATATTTTATCTGAGAAAATAGATGCTTCTGTGGTGCTTATAGAGGAGCCTTGATATCCATCAAAAGGCTTTCAACAAATTTGGAGCAGGATCCAAATTAGCCATTTCTTAAGGACTTTTATTTTTTGGACATACAGAATTAGTGTGGCATCCAGCAAGTGACGATGATCATCCTGACTGCCACTCTGACACTATCCAAGAAATCATCTTTGACTTTGGGTCATTACATTGAAGATATGCATAACTTACAAAATCATTCCACCTGACATTTCTAATGAACTTGTCTTTTTTGTCTTTCCACACATTTAAAGCATAGATTGTCCATATTTCAAGTACATGGAACAGGTTTTCACTGCCTTGAATATTGCAACATGCTCTTAGACACAGAAACTTTAGCCTCCAGAGGTGTTCTGAACTTCTGGGTAGATTCAAAGCTGGTGAGACCAAACACATGGCTGGCTTTCTCAGAGTAAAATTAAATGACTCAGTAGTGTCAACAACTGTAATTTTTGGTATATAAATAACACATACAAAATATTAATTTGGGGAACATCCCTCATCTTTGGATACAGAATGGTTGTTTTGATTGATCTAAACAAGGTTATATCTGTATGGTAGCCAAAAGCGTGACCATGGGTTAGATGCACACTCCTTACTAACTTCATGTTGGTCAATTGCAATGACAATTTAGAGTAATCGGACCTGGAGCTCACTGATAGCTGCAGAATCTTATCTGGAAATTAGGGTAAATGCATGTGCAGGGTACCTAGTCCAAGTCCTCACTGCTGCCAGTCCCAGGTACCTCATTTAAATGCATTGTGATTCACACCAGCTGCTCTAAGGCCTTTGACTACAGCAGCACAGACCTATCCTGAGGTCTGGCTCATGTTTACTAAGGTCCAAAATAATCCGTGTTGTTGGTCCTAATGCTGAAGGAAGACCATGTTTTGTGTCCAGCTCAGAAGCATAAGTCCAGCATCCCTCAGGCAGATGACTACATCTACTGTCTTTGCCAATCTCCCACCTGTAAATTTTCTCCAAACATTGTAGATATAGAAAAAAAAATACAATCTAGTTTTGGAGGACTCACATATTACTACAACACACCCAAGAAATACGAATTTGAACTGAGGATGTATAAGTAAATAATATTTTCAAATTTCGTGCCCAAATAATTTTAAGAAATGGACACACAGCATGAAAGTTTCTTTCTATCACTACAAAAAAATTTCTAGGATAATGTTTTAGGAACAACAACAAGTGATTGTTTATAGATGCATTCCATTCCACTAATAAAAAGAAATTCCAAAATTAAAAAGCGATTCTTCTCAGGTTGCTAGAAGCTAATTACTATATTATTCAGCTAGTACAGGAATTTTTTCTCAACCTTCCTCCCCTTTTCTTTCAGTCCTACACAAAACCCAGGAAATGCAGCATAATTTTTAGCACTTAGTGTAACAGATCAAGAAACGGGCTGAAACACAACACTCCAGAAAGCACTGAAAACACATTTGTGAAACAGAAGTTCTGATTCAGGCTGCATACTGCACTTACACTGCTGCAACTTCAAGTGCCTGGGCAGAGCTCCACTAGAATGGTACCTGCTGCTCCCTGAGTGTCTGATGTGCTTTGGGTGGAGTGATATATTGGATGATAAAAGCCATCATCTGGAACCTCTCCATGCCCTGCCAAGACATATTTGTGCTCTTGATCTGTTACACGTATAATGGAGAATCAGATTCTCAAATTAAAAGATGCTTTGTAGACTCCCATTAATTTTCACTGGTTGCCTTTCAATTTGCCATTAAAATGCTTTTTTCTAGGGCATCATTGAGAGACAAGTACAGATTCACTGGTTTCCTATCAGAGTTTTTCAAAGCAAAGTTTCATTCTGGTGGGATGCACCCGAGACAATAGGATTAAATTCCTCCTTTGTGTTGGAACAACTGTTTAATATTTAAAGTATATCTGACTTTGAATCTCATACAAGAATAAAATACTTCCCATTTGCTAAGAATTGATACCTTCTGTACCTACGGCACTAGAACAGGCTGCACTGAGTGGTTTAGTCACTAAATCATTATTCTGTTTCTTGGTGGGTAATATTTTGATTAAAATTTTACAGACACAGGTGATTTGCAGCATATTTATTTATTTCCTTTGTCAGAAGGCTGTCAGAGTTTCAAGATTCTAAAATAAGCAATGTTTAAAAAAGAAGTCAATTATAGGTGCTTTAGAAATAAACAAAAAGCGAAATTTGACGTTAAAAATGGTTGTTTACAGAAATGAAAGAGAATGTATGGCTGAAATTTTGGGTCTGCATATACAGGTTTTAATATTTTGACTGCTGCCAGATTTATATTATATGCACATGAAAATGTAACCACAGAGTGATGTAGTACTTGATTATACTTGCAGTTTCTCAATGTTTCTTATTCATTTGGATGTACATTATATGCATATTTCATATACATTTCACAGTTTCTTATACATTTGGAAGCCACAGTCCACTGCTTCCTATTGGGATTTCTAAGTTAAAGCAAACAAACAAACAAAAAAACTACGATAAAGCTATTTGCAGAACTAGAAAAAAACATAGGAATTATTCTCTTAGGACCAGCTTACAGAAGGGTATGCTTGCTTAAAATTTGTCAGTGGACTATTTGCCCTCCTGTTTGTACTTAGCAGTTTGCCCAAGATGGGGAAGAGATGGGTTCAATTTTCATGCTGCTTTGCCTTAAAAGCCATCCCTCCTGAATGAGAGAGGCTGGAAGCGTTTTTTGTTTTGGGGAGCTTTTTTCTGCCTCTGCACCAAAGCAGACCCACAGTACAGAAATGGCTCCTGTTCAGAAAGAACAAAAAAGGAGATTCTGACTGTAGCTGAGCGCTTACAGCAGTCACGTGCTGTGTCTGATCCGAGTCCTTCTTTGTGTATTTTATCCAGAAACTCCTTATGGATAAAAGCAGCTCGCAGCAGAAGCCTGTATATTTGTGTATTAGCATATTTTTATAGAATCATGGAGTGGTTTCATTTGGAAGGGACTTTAAAGAAAATCCAGTTTCCATCTCACAGCCCTGGGTAGAGATATCTGCCACAGATTGCTCAGAGCTCCATCCAGCCCGGCCTTGAACACCTTGAAGGAAAAGCCACATATTTGGAAAAGGGTGGCTTAAGTAAACATAGAGGTCAATCACTCCTGCTCTAATTACTGACCAGTGGCTGGGGAATGCTGTTTGTGCCCAGCATTTTCACTTCTTTGAGCATCTTTCTTGACAGATCTTGGTGCATGGAGGCAACTTCTGAAAACCCTGAATTCATTAAGGGCCTGAAAAGAGCAGGGCTGCTTGTCCAAGTAAGCTGGAAAAAAATGCTACTCTTTTAACCAGCAGCTGCCTGGGAAAACCTAGCCAAGGCTCAGGAAAAGAAAAAAAAATGCAGGAACACCAGCTTAGTTTAGCATGGTTACCCTGGAGACAGGAGTCCTAGCATAGCTCCCAAGGAAAAGTTGAAAATGATACAGTGTTATAGAGGATGACACTTTTTTTTTTTTTTAATCCTTTTTGAGAACTGAAAGTCCAGACAAATAGAAATGAATCTATCCTGCTGCTGTGACGTCCTGTCAAGTGGACTTCAAGTATATCAATCCAATGATCTATAGGGACGGGTGGTCTGAGCATCAGCTCCAGGATTTACAAGATGTTTTCCATGTGTGGTACCTGCCCTGCCCCACGCACACAGGATTTAGCCAGAGCCCCTCACGCTGGGGCTGAGCAGCATCTCTCACCTCAGGTGAGGTGAGAGCGAGAGCTGGAAATAAAAACATAGAAAAAGACAAGCTTCTTGGACACATTTTGCCCTTTGTCTTTCATATGCATTACATGGCGAACTTGCTCATATTTGTGTTGTCAGCTTCTTCTCCCCCAAAACAGCTTATGACACAATTTCACCACCACAAATAATCCTATATATTTACTCATATAAGTAAATTATGCTCCTTCAAATTTCTTAATGAAGCAATACTACATCATGAGGAATATTTCTCAGCAACTCAACAAAGACATTTTATATGAGATTGCTTGCTTTGTCAGTAAAGTGGGTCACTATCAATGGAAAAGGGAACCTTCTGGTTTTTGCATTAATTTCTGTAAGGTTATAAGCTCAGCGTGTTAGACACCAAATAGTGGTATAGGAGGAAAGAAAGGAAAATTAAGACAAAAGAAAAACAAATTTCTATTCCTGATACTCCATGTGACAGGAGATTATTTTTAATGTGTAAAGTGACCCAGTAACGTGGAATTTCACACTTTCATCCACACACTAGAGGGAATTATTCTTAGAAATTCCTTTAAGAAAAGCAGAGGAGGGAACTGAGCAAACATAGAGTTTGTTTTTTCCTCTGATATGAACAACGACCTCATGTGTGAAAGTAAGATTCCCACTCCTCTCTCTGTCTGGCCTCCTTCTTCTCTCAGTTTTTAGCAAATAAATTCAGCTGCCTTCTCCATCACCAGCAGGCATGAAAGGAGACATGTGGGATGAGCAGAATGCATGCTCTGCTCCACTCCTCTCCTCAGCTTCCAGAAAAGCTAATCTAATGGGAATGGGAAACAATTCACTGACAGTAGTTGCCATTCCATTCTCTCCTCTCCTCTCCTCTCCTCTCCTCTCCTCTCCTCTCCTCTCCTCTCCTCTCCTCTCCTCTCCTCTCCTCTCCTCTCCTCTCCTCTCCTCTCCTCTCCTCTCCTCTCCTCTCCTCTCCTCTCCTCTCCTCTCCTCTCCTCTCCTCTCCTCTCCTCTCCTCTCCTCTCCTCTCCTCTCCTCTCCTCTCCTCTCCTCTCCTCTCCTCTCCTCTCCTCTCCTCTCCTCTCCTCTCCTCTCCTCTCCTCTCCTCTCCTCTCCTCTCCTCTCCTCTCCTCTCCTCTCCTCTCCTCTCCTCTCCTCTCCTCTCCTCTCCTCTCCTCTCCTCTCCTCGCCTCGCCTCTCCTCTCCTCGCCTCTCCTCGCCTCGCCTCTCCTCGCCTCCTACTTTGAGCAAGAAAGACAGGAAGTTTTGTGACTTAGTTCATTGTTTAATGGCTTGTTTTTACTGCTGTGCTAGCTGAAGCCTGTGCAGAGTGCTGCTCAGCAGGATGCACATGCAAAATCCCTAAACAGATCCATAGTGCTCTGAAATAGAGTCAGTTGCCCAGGGGTAGTGAAGAAGCTCAGGTCCTGCTGACACTTGAACTGCCAATGCAAATGGGATGCAGTTGTAAGCTGTCACTCATCAGATGCTAATCCAGTCAGTCAAATGTCAATGAAATAACGATGCCATTAGAGCATCTTTATACGGAGTGATTGACTCAACTGAGAGAAAAGCTATTTTGTCATTAGATGACTTAAATCAACTTTACTTGGAGGACTAGTTGTCTTCTGGAGGTATTCTGCAGTCAGGTGATTTATATGTTGAAGTACTCCTTGAAGTACCACTTCCAGGGCCAGAGGGTAAGGAAAAATAAACATTCAAAAAATCAGATTTTGTACTCTTCATCTCTTTTGAGTTTAACAAATTTAATGTCTAACAGTTGAAAAGAGGCTAAGAAAGATATTTGGTTTCAGTATTGAATAATGCTGTTCCTTGAGTAACATCTTGACAGGGAAGAGAGAGACTAGGGCACAGTGAGTATGGACAAACCATATTAAATGATGCCAGACCTTATGTGAGATGTTTGTTTTTACAGCTGGCTCATGAAATGTAACATCTGTGTAATGTTTTACAGTGACAAGTTCCTGATCAAACAGCTGCACTTGGAGCAATATTTTCATTTGCTTTCTTTTTTTTTTTTCTCCCCCTCTGTTTCTTTTTCAGATAATGGCTCTGGGTCAGGAGAAGGAGGTGAGTAACAAACTCAACTTACCTTTGGTTTTGGTCTTTCTTTTAAACTAATGTATGCCAGTGTTATACACATACATATACACACACATAGCTACTATATAAAACATGAATTGAGGGAAAATTATGGCACTTAAAATAAGCTTTAATGTTGCAGTGTTATTGCACCATTTCAGAACAGGACTGATTGAGGAATAAGTTGTAGTGTGCATTTCACCAATATCGTTTTTTCAGATTTGACTTATATAATTTTTCATTTGTTACTAGCAGTGTAGTGCAATATTTAGATCCCTATTTCACCTGTATTTCTCTCCAGAAAATGACCATTCACAATAAATTTCTTACCATTTTTTAACTTGCATATATTTCCTTAGTGTCTAAAAAATCTAGTTGTTACCTTATGCTTGGTCAAGGTTACTGTCTAAAATATAGAACAATTGCATTATGATATCTATTTAAAGTATTTTGCTAAAGTGTTTTTTTTTCAAAGCTGTATATTCAAAGAGGAGATGTAGCACAGCTGGTGGTAGTAGAACTGTTCCCATCTTTCAATACATCTTAATCTTTTTCCAAGGATTAAAAAAAAAAAAATCTTAATTCTATCTCTGATACTATTAACAAGAATACATATAGAATGAAAAATACGAGACAGAGATGTATACAGATACAGAAAAACTGTTTTGCTTTTAGGCTTTGGTAGTATTAAGAAGGTATTGCATTTCATACTGATGAGACTGAGTTTTGGAGTATTGTAAATCTTGTATAGATACATGAAAATGTGTTTTTGTGGAAAACCATCTATGGCTTCACTGTGTAGCTAAGTGTAACAGTTAACTTTTCAAAAACCAGGAGCTAGCTCACTCTTTTTTCCTGTATGGAGGTGATGGGGGGCATCTCCCTCTCCTTTAATAAGCTGCTATCAGTAAATTCTTGGGCTGCTGCTAGCACAGGGCCATTCTCACCTTTGTTTCCTTTTGGGGCAGCGTCTGAAGGAACAATTTTCTGCCCACTTACTCTTCTTACTTCCGCAGGTGTTTTTTCTGATGCTTCACACTCTTTCCCCAGCTGTTTGCTTCTCCTTCCCCCTTTGTTAGCCAGCCTGTTATTCCACTGTGACTATTCCCTGCAAGCTAACCTTTCTGGCCTTGGTACTGCTATGCAGCTCTTGTAGGAGACAGATGACAGTAATGTTCCACTTTTATTTTTAGAACAATTTTAGAAAAGTTTGAATGCTGTCAAGATTAGTTGGGTTTGGTTTCTTTCAGTATTTTCTAACTGCATACAAAAATCCTGGTTAAAGTCCCTCGTAAATGTTACTGCGTTGATCTGGAAGAGATTGGCAGCCAATTGATAGGTGTCAGGAATCTTTGGGTAACTTTATGAGCAGTTTGGAAAAACATAGGCCAGAACATGCTGTGCTTTGTTGGCTGCTCACTGAAGAGGTGAAAGGTGCATGTTCAAATATTCTTTGATTTGGGGCAGGAAGCTGAACCCAAATCCACCTGTGGGTGCAAGAGAGAGCCACATGGGTTTCTCTTTGTCGTTGCTGTTCTGTTTGTTCTCACTGGAAATGTTCATTGAGCCTGGGACAGAGTTGGGGAGGAAGGATTCGTGCTGTGGAAAAGCTTTGTTAGCTGGGGCTCAGCATGCCAGTGCATTTGAATTATTTATGCAAAATAGAATGCCACTGGCTTAGGAGGTTTGGTGGTCCCTAGATACCTTGCAGAAGTAGTTGGTTCATTGTCTTGGGAGGTGGAATACGGAGATTAAGTTCACTTCAGGCAGAAAGAATTGAATCTGGTTCCCTTGGCCCCAGGTGAGTTTCTGCACTGCCTGGGTATTGAATTAAGAAGGAACAATGTACCCACTCTGTCCTCCAGCAGTTTTATGACATTAGGCTTCATTTATTGGAGCTTCTTCTGAGTGCCTTTGGGCCAACTGAAATGTTCCTTCTGTTCAGTGTGAAAACAGTTGGTTTAGTTCTTAATTTTAGATTAAGGAAAAGGAAATTTAAACGAGACATTAAAAATCCTGTTTGGCTCTTCTTCCTTTTTTTAATACATATAGGCTATCTATGGGGCAGTTGGTTAGTCTTCAGCATGTTGAGTCGTTTTCTGTGTCTGAAAGCAATCCTTCAAAGAATGGAATCCACTGCTGCTTTGGTTATTGAACTCTGCTCTGGCTGAAAATTCAAGGATATTTTTGTAACTGGAATTCGGTTTTTTTTCATTATTAAAGTAGCTGTAAAAGTGTTACATGAAAACATTAAAACCTGAAAAGTCTTGCTAGAAGTTAAAGGAATTTAGAAGCAAATCCAGACTTCTAGAAGAGTGTTGAACCTGTTGAAGATGGAGATGCACTGTTTGGAATCCAAACAAGAAGAAAGGATAGGAACCCAGGCAGAGGGTGAGCTGCAGAGTAGACGTGCTCCATGGTGCCCTCCTCACTTCTGCCTCTCTGGTTATTCCAGCTATGGGACTGTCTGCTGCAGAACTGGCCCAGCCTTCCCCATTTTCTTTTGGAGGAAGTCAGGATATACTGAGATAAAATAATCATCCATGCATAAGGGTACTCAAATGGGACCCTAATTCCCCGGGAAGCCTCTGTGCCCAATGGATTAGGTACAGTTGCTGCTCAGAAGCACAAGGGAACTTCAGCTCCCTAAAAATGCAAGGATAAGTGAGAGACAACCACCAAGCAAGCAAACATACTAGCACAGATACTCGTGCTTTCTTCCTAGGATCTGCATTACCAGATGATAATCACAGAATCAGTGTTTGCTATGTTTCTCAAACATGCAATTAGAGTGATTGTGTATGCACCAGTGATGCTTGCACACACAGAATGGATGAGCACAGCTGCTTGTGTGCATTCAGGAAGCATTGCAAGTGCTGTGCAGATGCACTGTTTGCTGGTGGATTTTTAACTTTGAAAGAAAGTACTGGGAAGGCATCCGAGTTATGCTCTTCAGTTGCTATAGCTCTGCCTGAGACAGTCTCCACTGCTGAAATTAGCTGTTGGCCTCATGTTTAGCTAAGATTTGTGCTTCTGATTCACACTGTTCTTTTTCATTTTCTGCATTTCATTGCAGAACAATCTCATTAATGATTCTGAAATTGACTTCACGCAGATTCTTCCTCCTACTCCCAAACTGTGTGATGTTAATGCATTCATTTCTATGTTAAAAAAATAAAAAAGAAAAGAAGATTTAGAAAAAAGAGAAAAATCCACAAAAGTCCTCTTCCTCAAAGATTGTTTCAGACAATATCTTGCCTTAGTAATTATTACGTACTACAAGAAAAAACACCTAGAGACCATGGAACTGCTGATTGAGGTTCTCCACAAATCATCTTTACTGTTACAAAGATATACTACATTTTAGGGAAAGAATGAAGAGTGGGAGAATTTTTTCAGTATGCCTGAATGAGATGAAGTAATATAATTTTTAAGGATGACACAATTGTCTAGTTGCCCTCTGACATTCTGAATGAGCTATTTCCATTTTCTACGCTCTGTTAGCATTGAGTTGTAATAAAATGACCCATTTTTCTAATTTCAGAAGTCTGAAACTTCAATTAGCGTAATAAAAATTGTAGTTATGAAACCAAGCAGTCGGTCACTTGTGGCAATGGGTATCCTGTGACATTTCTAAGAGGAGTATATGATGGTCAATTCAGAAATTAGAGAAATTTCAAAAATCTCCATACTCTACCATTAAGTTTCACCCTTACAGAAGGCAATGTCAGAGAGCAGAGACTCAGACTTTAAAGAGTTGCTTAGCTGGGGATATGGCTGAAGATGGTGGGATCCTTTAAATTTGCATCTAAGGCATGGGTTTCTCTCTGTATTCTCATATGAATCATCCTGCAATTTCCCTGTTCTGAAGAATAAAATTATAAAATTAGGCCCTTTGTTTAATCAATATTTTGTTAGACTTTGAGGCAGAACTCAAGAGGGAGAAGGTACAGGCTCTCTGTCAGTTGTAAATTGCAGCACTATCTGGCCTGCTGGATGTATTTCCACAACTTGTAGATTGGGGCACAAAAAATTATTCTGAAGCCATTACATGCACATCAAAAAGTAGATTGCCAGCTCACAGCTGTGGTGTTGACTTTGTGATATAGTAAGGCCTTTGCAAGAATGTGTTGAAAACCATCAGCATTTGTTACATACACCCTGAAAGAGCTAACAAATGGTAAAGGCTTTTCAAGACAGCCTCTCAGAAACAAATCACTGTCCTAGAAGAGGTAGGTTCTCTGCTTTAGTAATCAACCAACAAGGGTGAGATTTCTAAGTGTCCTACTATGCCCATAACATTAATTTTTAATTCATTTTGTTCAGTGTTTGTCTGTGTACCTGAGCAAAATGCCCTTTTGATGTTAAAAAAGTTGTAATAGTAGTTAGACAGATGGTACCCAATCATTTCAGGCTTTTAAGCTAAGGAAATAACACGCTTGCAATACATATAGCTAAGTTAATTATTATTAAAATAATTTGTTTTGAATTTCTAATCCCTCTGAAATTTAATAGCTGAAGTATCCTGTGATGAACGTCTAGCAGATTGCATTTAGTAATTAATAAATTGATATACAGTATGTGCTTTTTAGCAGGCTGCCATCTGTTCCTTCCCCTCACTGGGGACAACACTTATCCAGTAATTGTCACACAGTCAGGGTGGAATAAACACACACAATTTAGAGCCTCGAATATTTTCTATTTTAATTTGTAATAGTGCCACTGATTTGTTTTTATGTATTTTAATATGACTTGGAGAAACTTGATGGTGATTAGCACCCTGGATAGGAGGTAGCATCACATCTTTTAGCTATTCTTATAATGGTATGTGACTTAGAAAGATTTAAGTGCAAATTCCACCACGTGGCTTGTCACTGAGTATCACTTTAGCTCCAAATAACCCTATTTATTGCTGTCAAGATCCTACTCCATGAAGATAAAATTAACACTGAAGTAAAGCAAGCAAGAATTGCTGTTTATACAGCAAAGGTTCATAAAGGCAGATTTAAAGGCCTTAAATGTTCAGGCACTCTGTTGATGGACACTTATTCTAAGCAGGTTTTTCAGGGATGCTGGAGCATGCTTGGAAGGATGCTGGAGCCAGAGGCACATAAAGACAGACTCCTTTTCCTTCTTAAATCAGGATATGCAGCAAAAGAGGACAGATTTGTCTCATCTACCCTGCACTGGGCCTGCAGAAAGATGTCCGGTGTGTTCATGGAATTGTGGGACACCTCCCTTGGCATCTGGTGACTTTCACGTCCTTTGTTTTCTACCATCATCTAGACATGCTTATTTTCCCTGGTGCTTTCTCCGAAGCTGTTGCATCTTCCTTTGGAGAAAAGGGAGTTAGCTGCATTTGAAGCAGGACACTGGAGTGAATGGGAACTCGAGTTCTCTAACTGGACGTTCCTGCAGTGTGAAAGCTGATCCAGCCTTGCAATAGGGCAGCTTTTCCTACCATTATCCATGGTGTCATATGCACAGAATCAAGCCAGAAGTTCCAGTTCTCAGGCGTGTGAAATCCCTGACACCCTGCGAGGGTAGTGGTGGAAGGGAGTCTTACACTCCTCACGTCCTTCCCTTGTGAGTGTGCACCTTGTCATTGTCACAAGCTCTGGGCAAGCCAACCACCTTGGCTGGGGTGTGATTAGGGAAAAACTCCCCTCCTCCAGGCACCTCGGTCACAAGCAGACCCGGCATCCTCCAGCTAAGCCTGTAATGCCAGTTCTGGATGCAAAATCCAATTCCAAAGGCTGAAATGGCTGGTGCCTTTACTGAAGCATGCTTGAAGCAGCAGTGTGTGGTCCAGACTGGAAATGGAAAGGATCTTTCAGCTACATATAGATCTCTGCTGTACCAAGCCAGGCTTTACTTCTAAGCCAGCTGGGTGGTTGTATAAGAGAGCAGGACCTTCCACACTGCCAAATATTCCTTTTGTATACAATCCAGCAGCATGGTCAAGAGAATTCAAGACATCACTTTCCAAAATTTTGGGAGAACTAACAGTAATGTTGCACTTGCTTTAAATACATGCTTAGAGACAAAAAGAGCAGGTTTGCAGCTTTGTTTTGAATTATGTGAACAATCTCCTTTTTAACTAAGTGCGTCAATAAAGTTGCCCTAAAAGTTAATGGAATGTAGGATAAGTCACTAAGCTCTGGAGTGAATTACAGTCCTTAATGTGCAATTGTGTGGACTGTAGTATTTTGAGAAGAATTTCCAGTGCTAGCCGTACTGAGGGAATCACAGTCAGAAATCTTTTTGGGATTAGTTGATCCCATAAAATACAGTAAAAATCATTATAATCCAAAACCAGTTAGGAATTGGTTTCCAGAGAGGCTTTCCTGGACATTCTATCAAGGAACTCTATCTATACATGGCCTCTGAGGAGTTGCAGCTCCCCCCTCTTCACTGGGAACAGTGATAGATACAAATACACAGCACAGCTCCCTTTCCAAGCTGCGCCTTAGGGCAGACCAAACTTCACCTTGACACAGATGGATGCTCTTGCTTTAGGCCTGATTGAAAGCCCTCAGCAGAAACCCAACCACATTACCGTTGTAGGAGCACACAAATGAGCTGCTGAGGGAAGCAATTTACTGCTGCCCAATTCCTCTAGAGCTGCTGTCCATTGGCAGGCTCCTACCCTGCAGCTCCTAAGATATAGCTGGCCGTCTTTTGCAGAGGAATAATGACTCAAGGAGAAGGGTTAGGGAGCACAGCTCAGAGAGACAACTGGGAGTCACTGATCCTATCTTTGTGCCTTGTTTCTTTTGAAGGACAGAGCATTAATAAGGCACTGCCCTGAAACATGTAAGGAAGCTGAGAAGAGGGAAAATGAGCTTTCACTCAATATCAGATTAATATCTCAAGAACAGAATTAATCAGAATATCAACAAAACCAAAATGAAGAAATTCTTGTAGTCATCTATATGTCAATATTAGAAGCTTGAATAATAAACAAGAGGAGCCTCAATTGCTCATTTGGGAGCATATTTTGAACTAATTGTTATTGCTGAAACCTACAGGAAAGATCTGATTGATTGGAATATTAAAATTAATGCCTACAACCTATGTAGGAACAATCAAATGAGGGGAAGAAAGGAGAAGGGAGAGACAATAAGTCAAGGGATATAATGCTTATTTGGAGATGTTTACACCAGAGAAACATGCTCTCAAATATTAATGGGTTAACATATTTTAGCAGGATACAGTTGTACAGGTCTGCTACCAATTCAGGTTGAAAAACAATATTCATCTACTCTGTATTGGTGGGAAATTGTATTGTGGGGTATTGTATTGTGTTTTCTCGAAGGACTTGTCCTGGTTCCAACCAGGACAATGTTCATTTTTGCTTGGCCAGTACCCAGAAGTTATTCTGTACCACCTCACATCATTGCTGGGGGCGGGGAAGGGGAGGTTTTTCCAGAAGGAATGTCTCTTTTCTGCATGGCTGCAGTCGGGTTAGGTGCTGCTGTGTGCATTTTAGCACGTGAATCACTCTCTCTTCTATGCACTTTTATTAATATTGTTGCTGTTAGTATTAGTTTTCTTATCTCTTTGTCTCCAGTATATTTTTCTTGCCTCAACCCATGAGTTTTACTTTTTGTGCCTCCAATTTGCCACTCCATCCCACCACAGGGGCAAAGGTGAGGGGAGAGCAGAGCCAGAGAACAGCACATGATTTAGAGATTCTTGAATGGGGAGTACCATTCCTAAACCACAACAGGACATCAGTCTATATTACATGCAGTGTCTAATACTGTTACTGCTAAAACATAGTAGTGAAAAATGTTTGTGAATATTGTAGGTGACCAATATACATGAGGTCCAGAAAGTTTTGATCAAGAAAAAACCAAAAGTCACACTTTTTTAAAAACAAACCTCATTTTAAAAGGTAAAGAAAACAATTTTAGGCAGCAGGGAGGAGGAGGAAAGGAGAGAGAGAGAATTTTACATCAAATAGCATATAGAAATAATGAACAAGTAGTTGTGGACTATGATTCTGAAAATAAAAAAGGTATTGGGACATTCACAGGGAGCAGAACTAGAGCTCAAGAGGAAAGGTGTGTATATTGCACGTGCTTGTGTGTGTGTTACTTGTTTTGCCCCATTGCAAAATTGAAATGCTAATAGTGCGGTAAAAGTGCTCAGTAAAGCGTTCTGGTTGCATTTGTAGTCAAGTCAGATAGTATAAATGGGGTATGATGAAATATTTTCCATGCTAGTGGTACCGTAGAAGGATATTAAGCACCAAATGTTAAAGAAGTATTTTGTAAACAGCAGATTTGCCAGGTTTGCATCTTAAAGCTTTAAAAATGGGTGGTAAAGAATTCTCTAGGCTGTTGATGACTTTTCATCTCTTTTTCTTCAGTAGAATAATGACAAATAGTATACAAATATTTTCAGAAAAGATAAATGTGATGACTGGGATGAAACAGCTTATCACTCTGGCACCTATGAGAAGCACAGCAGTGAAATAGAAGGTAGAAAAACCAACTGAGTACAGAATTAAGTGAGGGGAAAAATATTAATGCCAGTCACTATGAGTTCATGGAAAACCTTTATTGAGAAAATTACAATTTTTAAAACTGATTTTTCTAAGAAAGGCATTTGTACAACAGAGCATTTTATTTAAGCATGCCACCGCAGAGCCATAACCTTTCTCAGTGAAATGTGATCTTTAATCCCCTAGAAGCCTAAGTAACTAGAGAGCACAGCACCCACACATTGCATATCTAACGTGAAAAAATACTGCAAATCAATAGATCATGAAATGTTAAGGAGTTGGTAGAAAATGAGTGTGTTTCTAGAGACTGTTCTTGGCCTCATGACCCCTTCCACTGGTGACCTGGGAGCAAATCAGTCAGCACTGCTTTGGTGTGGATGACAGAAAACAGGTCACTGAGCTAACAGGTTGCATAAACAGGCAGGATTTTAATGTCTGAGCACAGTTATCTGCAGCGACTCCAGGACCTAGGTAATTTTTCCTTGATGTCAGGAAAACATCTCTCCTACAGACTGTTGACCCTGAAAAGTATTCATTGGGGAATAAAGTGGATAATAAATATGATTTTCAGTGCAGAAAAATGGTCAAAAAGTAATATGATTGTTGGATGTTTAAAATGAAGAATGTCATGAATGGTATTTGGCTTTATAACAACTTTTCTGTAACAATGTGTCCAGCTCTTATACCTGTAACTCCAGAAGGTGTCAACTTGCTGGCAAGGGGCATCAAGGGTCATAAGAACAGAAAAAAGAAGTGGAAATGCCATGAATGAAAGCAGTGCCATTTGTTTAACTTATTCAAACCATAAGGGATCACTTATTAGCATGGAAAAGTGAAATCTGACACTAAAGGACACTTTAAAGTGGCAAATGCAGGCGTAGGAATGTGGCACCTGGAAAGAAGGAGAAATCAAATAAGATGTGCATTTGTAAAGATAAAAGCAGACGACCTCTACTGCAACTTGATAAGAGTGGTGATGGAATTTCTGTAGCAGGAATTTTGTTTGATAGGTATTAATCTCTGGAAAATACACAGCATGCTTTAGACAGAAGGCAGTTAGCTTGCAGGTCTCACCTGCACCATTCTTCATGGAAACACAGCCCCACAGGTCAGAGGGAGAGATTCCCTGCAGCCAAGATCCAGGGAAATTAGGAAGAGCTATTGTGGATTTCTTTTTCCTACTTGTATTTAAAGAATGTAAATTCAGCTGTTTCACTGGTGGTATTTGATTTATTGTTGCTACAGCACATAAAGCTGCTATGAGGAAAGGAATTGGAATCACTTTGATCTCTGTCCATCCGGCAGCCTTGTGCAGTCAGCTGTGCTCCACCACAGTACTGTGATACTTTCAGTGGATCTCGACTCCCTCTGCAGATTTCTGTGGTTCTTTTCCCTCCTTTCAAATACCTAGCTCTCCTTCATCATGTTGTTAAAAATCAAAAATAGGAGTGGCTAATGGTAGTGAAATAGTAAGAGTATAATCTATTTCTCTTTTACTTGGTGAAGACTTTTCATGTCCATATCAACAATAAAATTATTGTAGATGTTTTTAGGATCAGAATATTTGAGACATTGATTTTACTTTTTACATTACATAGCATTTCTACCAGATTCCTGTTAGGATGACTTTTTTCTTTTATTCCTATAGAACTAAACAAAGTAGTCTGGAAAATACACCACAGCATATATGACATATGAGCACAGTCTAAGCTCATAGTCAGGAATCAAAAAGGGGAAAAAAGCAAGCAGTAACCTTGCATAAGGATATCTGTAACTAAAGACTGTCACAGAAAATAGTATCTAAATCCCCAGTACCTTATATTCAAGGACATCTAAAGGGACAGGGTTTGTACATTATCAGTGGCAATTAAGAGTAATGGTGACTGGGATACATGTCAATGCCAGTTATGTGCCTGCTGAAGCAGGAATAAATAAAAATGACTGAAATAAGAATAAAGGAAGAGCCAATCAATGAAACATTAGTGTTTTCAGGGATGCTTTCCTATCACTGGTACAGTTCTAACAACCTCCAATTGACTGACTTTCAAAAAGGGAGCACTATTAAGGTTAATAGCTTCAGTATATGATAGCTTTATGTTGACAGTATTCCTGAAGGCAAATGGATTTAGGTAAGCAAAAACAGAGCTTAATCTGAAAGTCATGCTTTCTGGTTTTTGGTTTTTTTTTTTCAGAGTATGAAGGATCTGGGACAGAAGTTCAGAGAAAACACTCAAAATGTGGAGTTTGCAAATATAGGGCTGAGTGTGATGAAGATGCAGAGAATGTTGGGTATGTAATGTTTTCCCTAACAATATCACTGAACAAAAAGGAAAAAATGTTAAAAGTACATTATTATCTGCTCGGCTATGTTTATTCTTGTTAACTGAAGCTTTAGTGCCGTCCAGTACTAATGTGTTTGAGATGTGTCTGTAAAGAACAAACCATCTGCAGTTGTAAAGTGGTGGGAGAAAACAACAAAGAGTTGTACTGGAAAATCTTTAGCTAATATTTTTCAAACAAAGAGCCTTGATTTGTTTTATCTTGCCAACAAAACAGCTCAAAAATCAATCAGGAATGCAAAATAAATACTGATTATTCAACCCTGAGATTTTTTCTCTATGTTCTTCTGGTTCATAAAGTGTTATATATAGGTATTTCCATCCGTGCCAACCTTGGATCTAAATGTGAAGTTGAACTGGGGACTTGAGCCAGTCAGATCTTCCATACTCACTGTGACATTTGATCTCTTAGATGCACCCAAGGGGAAATGAATGAAAAATATTAATTATTGTCAAAATTCAAAATAAATTATCAAGGAAAAAGAAACTTTTAAAGACAATCCATAATGCAGAAACAGATGCACCAAATTTCCCCACTCAAGGTACTCAAGGTACTTGGTGATATTACACCCCAGCTGTCCAGGCTCTGTGTGGCTCTCAGAAAGAGCAGAGATATCACGAAGGAAAGGGATTCTTCAGACAGCTCCGTGAGGCTTTAAGGGGTTTTTAGGGAATTAAAAGAAGCCCTGTCTGCTGGTGGGGTTTTGTTTACCAACGGCCTTTGTCCTGGCAGTGGCCACCAGTAGGGAATAAGGTTTACTGGGATCTGGGCTGGTGGCAGGTACTGGGGTTGCAGCTGCAGGCACGGTGCATGAAGGTGTTTGACAGACTTGCAAGTGGTACATTTTTGTATCCACAGAGGGAACAGCATCTCAGAATAACAGTGCCTGAACATCACTAATCGGAGAAAACATCGCTCCCCCTTTTCTTGTCTTCCAGCTGGAATCCATTTAATGTTGAAATGTGTCTTAATTGCACCAGGTTTTATTACAGGATACCAACATGAAGACATCTCAGGCAGTAAAGCAGCTTAGCACTAATGTTCAAGATGTGAATTCAGGATTAAATTGTAGAATAAAAGGGAAAGCAAAGTGGTAAAATTGTTCATGAACACTAGCATGATACTTCACATTTCATAAAATGCCACAGTACTGAAGGTAGCTTGCTCTTTCCAGGATAGAGACAAATGAACTAGAGCTGTAATACTAATAATCTTTTGGAATATTGCCTTGGCCTGCTTAATTTATGACTAGAAAGATGGTATAGATTATATATATATGTGTGTGCGTGTGTGTATGTGTGTGTACTATATGCACTGAGATGTGCTTTTGGTTTTGGAAAATAAATCCTGAAGCATTCAACTTCAGTAAAAGCTTGCCTAGTCTTTCTGCACTTGTAGAGCTGGCATTCCTGCAGCTATAGTATTTATAGGAAAATTAGGATGAAGCTGAGGAAAGCTTCAGAAGATTTAATCTCTACTCATACAAAATGAAACCAGTTCCCACTTTGTGACAACAGGCAGAGAGCGCCCTTTGCCTCTAGGATTTCTTTAATAAGTCCTCATTAAAAATACTAGTGGAAACAAGAACTTTTATGTAGAAGATGCTCAAAAGTTAGAAAATATTCCCATGTAGGTTATTTGCAATTTATTGGATAATGTTTTTCACTTCTATACAGGAATTTAATATACCTTTTTTTCCCCAGTGCCTTTAAAACAGGCTTCAGTGAGATTCACTGTTTAGCCATAGATAAATCAGGGTCTGATAATGCAGATTGCACAGATTCACAAGGTTGATTTTGACAAGTCACATAGCAAGTCACAAACTTGCTAAAGTAGAATATAGGAGTTGGTATATTTTTTTCGTAGAATCAAAAGAGTTATTTACCTGGCAGAAATGAGATGGGATTGAAGTTTTCTGTTTGGGAAACTTTAGTAGACCGCCCCTTATAACTGCTTTTAACATCTAATTTTTATTCTCTTTCCTGCTGTGTTTCAGTGTGGGTTTTAACATCATAAAATGATTTCATGACATATAAAGTTATTGGCAACACAAATAGCTTTCATTATGTATAAGCATTGCTAGTCTGAATCATTTAATTCATATTTTCAATAGGTTACAAACACTATCAGCCCTAATTCTAGAAAATCACAAAGCATGCTAATTTCCTAAAAATATTCTCCTTTGATTTTCCTTTTTAACATATAAGAATGGCCACTGGAACTTTTTTGGATAGTGTGGTAATGTCTACTGAACCAGAAAGAAAAAGTACATTCAGTTCCATTCATGTAGGTTTATTAGGCCTGGGCAGGTCTTGCTTCTATCTTGTGATGTTAAAACACTTAATAGAGTGATCCATGAGGTAACAGAAGACATTTAAAGAAAATTTTGCTCCATTATAGTAACTAGATGAGTAACTGTCCGCTAATGTTAAGTAGATAATCTCAAGCCATATTTATGATACAAACAGTAAACACACAATTATTAATTTTTTCAGCCTCTTTTCCAAGCTGTGCAATCTGAGACTTTACAAACACCAGCTCCTTCTGCTCCAACTGCTCTTGAGAAGCAAAATAGTATCTGTACTCCTCATTTATCAATAAGGAAATTAATTTATGGGTAAAAAGTTTGGTGAATTAGTGGGAAGGGTGCCACACATGCCACCACATGTTGAATGGTTTGAGGTAATTGAGGTGGAATTAATGAAGCATCCCAGGACCTGCCAAGAGGCCAGGCACAATAGCCTAGGGAGCAGAATAGGCAAATTTTCTCCCAATAATGGAAACATCTTGCTAAAGACTGTTTTATTCCCTGCAGAATGTGGTTTGTATTTTGGGTCTGGAAAGCTGTGGGATCCTGTGCAAAAAATGGTGGCACCTGATGCTTTCAGTGAAAACTGCAGAGTGGCCCTTACAGCAGAGAAGCAGAAGCAAGACCATTTGTCACTTCCTGATTTTTTAGAGTTGAACTTGCAGGTTCTTAGAGTTGTCTAAGCAGGTCCTTTCTTCTCAGAGGTGCACAGTGATATTGTGAGGGCCAATAGACACATGTCAAAGCATGGTAAATTTTGGGTTGTCATGATGGAGAATGTTTCTACCACGAGGGTGGTTGGACACTCCAGCACCATGTCTGGCATTTCCATCCATGGAGATGGTCTGAACTTGATGAGACACAACCTTGGGACTGACTTCGAGCAGGGGCTGAGACTAGATGATCTCTACACATCTTTTAAGCCTAGATTAAACTGTGAATCTGTGTAATTACTGAATTTTGGTGCATTTTAATAGCAAATTTAAAGAAGATCGGTTGTAAAGAGCTATGTGCCGTATTACAAATTAGTGATGTTAATTTTTTGTTGCTCTTAAATTGTATTTTCCCCTTTGGAAAAGTTACAGATTCTTACTCTTCATGCTTGGTGTTAAAGCATTATGGCTATCTCTTGATCAAAAATGGTACATATGCTTTTATTGCACTATATCACAGGTAGTTTGAAGAAATCAGGTTTTGCACAGGATTTTAGATCTGTATCTTCATTTTGTGTGATTTCACAGAAACATTATATGTCTAAACCAGGAGTGGTAACAATGCATAATAAACTGAATGCAAAAGCATAAGCAACTTTATAATTTCCACTGCCTCTATGAAAAATTTCAGCGTTGATTCTAGGTGGAGTGGTTGAGACACAGAAATAGAGCCTGAGGAGAGGGTTGTAATAAACAGCACACTTGGAAAATTTGCATTCAACCATATGCAAATCAATACATTATTTCTTCATCTAAACTCAGAAAGGAATCAGGTTGAGGAAGCATCAAAGAAATATATTTCTCCATATTTTTCTTCCCTTTTCATACAGCTTGTAAGTATTTTAAAGAGTTGTTAGTTTGTGGTCAATCTTTTCAAGGGCATAGAAAATCACTTGTGGACGAAATAGTCTTAAATTGCATAAACACATAACATATCATTTGCCTGAACAGTGATTTTCTGTAGGTCTGAGTGAGGTAACAGAATGCAAATAACAGGATTCACATGGATTGGGTGGGACTTTCTTCCCATTTAGTGACAAAACTGAAACAGGCTGTATATATCATGGGAAAAGCTGCTGCCTGACACCATTCAGTGAGTGTCTGCCTTTCTCCTCTGACCATCAAATGTGTCTCTGGCCAGAAGCTTTCTCCTCTTTGTTGAAAATACAACATATTATGCATAGTGGTGCAAAATGTGACCACAAGAGGTTGGCAGACTTATACTCTTGTGTGAGAAAGTGACCACAAGCCCAAAACATAGGTAGTATGAATGTGGTTGTATGTGTTCTGCTGGAATTTTGAATTAGAAATGCAGTTGTGTTGAGAAGTGGACACGGAGGGGGCAGCACAAAGTTTGGGACCATCTAGAGCTGATGGGGTAAATTTTGTAGGTCATCATCACAAATATATATGGTTTGCTCTTGATATACCCTGAGGTATCCAGACTTTTTCTTAGCACACACTGAGATTTTCAGTTCTACTGGCTGTTCATGAGATAAACAGGTTATCCCATCAGAACACAACTGAAAGATAGGATCTCTAGAGGGTCTGGGCTCCTGCCCTGTACTGCAATCAGGGATAATTTCCTCATGTGAGCTCAAGGACTTCTCCAGGAGAGCTCTGACTATCTCCATGAAGGAAGATTTCACAGCTGGGCATATCTGCTGAAGGGCTGAGCTTCTCTCGCTTTGGAATAACTTCCTTATGCTCAATCAGAATTTCTTTCCTTGCGACTTGCTACTCTTATCTTTCACTCTTCTTCGTGTACCTCTGAGAAGAGCCTCAGTCTCAGCTTCTCCATAACCCCTCTTGGGGTGTTGGTGACAGCAGACACGTCCTTAGCCTTCTCTTCTCCAGGCTGAAGAATGTCCCCAGCCATTCCTCACCCTCCATCCCTCCACCCATCTCAGCATCTCGCCACTGCAGCCTCTCCGGTTTCTCAGACTATTTGCTGTTCCTGGGGGCATCCCAAAACAGAACAGAGTGCTTCACGTGGGACCTCATGAGTGCTAAAAGGAGGACAGGAGTCACTTCCCTTGCTCTGCTGGTGACCCTCCTGCAATGCAGCCCCTGCAGCCCTCTGCTCCCCTGGCACCTCAGGTCCTTTTCTGAAGAGCTGTTTCCCTGCTGCTCCACCCACAATCTGTCCCGTGGCAGTGTGGCACATGTCCTGTCATCTTCAGATCTTGGGAGGTTCCTCCATCTTGTCAAGGCCCCACTTGAGTTGTTATCTTTTTTTTTCTTTTTTTGATAAGAAAATCATTACTTTAAAATAGCCTCACTGTAAAAATTCAAATTTATCATGTTCTCAGTTTTACCTATTTTTTTAACAGACGAAATATGGAAATGAGATTCTGAGCACATTCAATCTTTTTTTTTAATAAGTGTACTATGCTGTCAGAGATATGTTTTGACTTATAATGTAGATTTTCAAGAAAGATTGACAGCTGATCCTCAAGTAGACCTTTTGAGATTAACATTTTATGAGATTTACTTTGGCAAGCAAAGGTGCCACAGCAATATATAGATTCAATTGGCCTATAATTTACATAGTGTCTGTTTTCACAAAGGCCAAACCAGAATTTCAGAAGTCTTAGTATTAACAGTTAGAAATGCCAGTGTGGACATTTCAAAGTCCTAGTCTTTATCTTTTCTATATAATTTGTCCTCCAGGGAAAGATTTGGCCTGTTTGAAGTCTGGCATGCAAGTTTATACTTACTCCTTTGAGCACTTTTTCACTCATTTGCCAACTTCTTTTTTAAATTAACATTTTAGGGTATGATATTGTATGTAGGTATTCATAAGGAAGGATATCTAAATCCTGTGTAAATGCAATTCACAGCTTTCTGATACAACAGGAAAAAAAATCCTAAGTATTTGTGTGCAAAACAAACCATTCAGACATTAGAGAAAATCAACCTAAACAAGGGGTTTAAGATTGTGTCGTGGGATTATTAATCCTGAAAATCTAGGTGCAGGATATTCTGATATGAGAGGAATAGCATAATGGTTTTTTCACTATATTGGCTATTAAGAAATTGAATAGATCCTAGATGGGTAATAATCCAGGTTTGGTTTTCTAATGATCTTTGCAGCAGTATGTGCCAAGTCTGAAGGTTCCTATTATTTGAGGGAGGAGGGAGGGTTGGGCTGCTTTTGAGAGAGCAAACATCAGTTCACCATGAATGAGAAGCTCACTGCAGTAAAGACTAAATTTCTTCAGTGGTCAGAGAGAGCCATGCCATGAAATAGGGAATGTAGGAAAAGGGACGTCTGGAAAATAGCTGAAGTTTATGGTTTTCAAAGGGTGTTCTGGATTCCTGGTCAGAAGTAAAGACAGAGTGTTAAAGCCAGGCACAAAGAAGCTTTGTAGAATTGAATTCTACTTCTCTTGTGCTATAAAGGGATTTTAAAAAACATAACAAAAATCTGATGAAGATTCAACTCTAGTCAAATAGGTAGAAAAATCACTTTGAAATCCAGATTTTCTTAGTTCGAGTTTCATCTGGGAAGAACTGCACACAAGGGAGGAAGCATCAAATGAAAGGTAATCCTTCATTTAGCATGGTTATATTCTTAACTGCAATTGCAACACCCCTGCTATTTCAATTCACCTAAATTTATTCCATCAAGCATACCCTTATCCATCTGTGTGAATTTCAAACACTTTGTTTTACTCTAGTGTTTCCATTTTACATTTGTAAGCAGATGTGCCAATGAATTGGTGAGTACCTGAGAATGCTCACTGCTGTCAGCTACTGGGAAGGGATAGCAAGCAGCGTTCCCTGTGAGGCCAGGCCAGAAAAATATATAGTCCTAGGTGGGCATAAATGCAGCAGCCTGATCCTTTGGTTGGAAAGCCAGTCTCTCCCAGTAGCCTAGCCCACTCCACAAGTCAGTCATGCTTTTCCTTTCCTTTTGTTTCCTCTCTTTTCTTTGAACCTACCAGGGTTTTTAAGCACACAGAACTTCCAACAGACCACGTACACCTTGAAGGCTGAAAACAAAAGGGAGCCTTGAAATGTGTTCTGATCTCTGGGGATCTAATTAATTTACTAATAGCAGCAAGTGCTCTTACAGCCTGAGCTTGTCACTTCATTTTACTAAGCACGTTTGCTTTGTTACACCTAGTAGCCCCTAAAAAATGAGTTGTGCATCTTCATTTCTTGCTTATTAAAACCACCCAAAAAATCTGTTTGGTTTAATTATATCACTTTGTACTTTCTTGAAATTCAAATGCTTTTCTGTTTAACTAATGGTGTTAATGAATGACATGTATGCAACTTCTAAAAGCACATTTTCACAGCAAGCTGGTGCCTTTTTTCCTAAGGTGTCAGCTCTCTGATGACAGGTGACAAAATTCAGGGATTTTTTCTGTATATCCTAGTATATCAAGAAAACATCTGAATATATCCTGTTGACTTTCCTGGGCTAAGTGAGAGAAATGATCTGCTGAGGACATTTAAGCAGGAACCTCCTCCAGCCAGACATCAATTTGGAGCATTAACTACCTGTTTAAATCCTTTTGGTTAAAACCAATAGGTGAAGAAAATGTTAGTAGGGCTCTCACTCCTTTTATTCCAATGTGGCTTTTGCAGCAAGCTTTTCCAGCAAAAATTTGAAGCATTCATTCACTTCTTTCTCATATGAAGCATCAAGCACATTCAAGATGTCCTTAGTACACAATTCTGTTAAGTGACTTTACCTTAAGTGACTAACTCTTTTCTTCTGAATTTTGCATTTAAGTTTCACTCTCTTCCTGGGTGCCTATTGTGCTTCTCCCATGTGTCCCTGCTTCCCCTTCACGATCTTAAGATTTTCCTGCCCTGCCTTTGTGAGCAGCTCTCTGCCTTGTCCTTATGCTCTCTCTGTGCTCTCTTCTCAGCAGGAGAGACTTCAAGGAGCAGATTACAACATGGGACTGCAATTTTGTGTTCAGTTTCAGTCTTAGCTGTGAAGGAAAACAATGCTTGGTGCCTCTTACAGATTCTCCTGCTTGCAAAGTCGTCTAATAATATTTTTGCCCTTTGAGATACCATTTTTAGCTCACTCTCACAGTCTACCGTGTCTTCTCACGTACTTTGTGTGCTTCTTGTATGGTCTGTGGTATGGTTCAGACCCATGGCCTCTTCTTGGTAGCCTTGAGCTTTGACTTCTGCCTGGCTTTGGCTCCCACACTGGCTGGTGGGGTAAGAAAGCAGTTGGATTTCCTGTCATCTCCATACCAAGGTATTATCTGCCCTCTGTAGCTCTCTGACATCAGGATATAACATATTTTCAGTATTTCATAGTGGATTTTTTTGTCAGATCTTCCAATGCTTTCCTGAGCTGCTCTTCTGATTCAGTCTGTGGTGGTCTAGTCCCCACACAGGGACTCAGGCTCCAGTTTCAAAGTGTTTGATGAGCAACATCAGAGCAGCAACTTGTTCTCCCACGGTTTTACCTTCCTACACAAACACCAAGTGGTTAAAAACAACATTCTTTTCATGTTTTCTCTCAAGAGCAGCACTCCCCACCTGTCACTGCTCTCATCTCACGATTTGGCACTTCCTGCAGTCCTGACTGTGTATTTGGTCTAGTGGACACAGTCTATGAGCAAGGATAAATTCACTGCACCCTCTGCAGACTCTCTGACGAGTGCAGGTTTCTAACATGTGCTCCTGACTCCATCTCTGCCATCCTACTGCATTTGTGGAGGCCCTTTTCCCTTCAGACCACTGCACTCGAGCCATGTCCTCTCCTTAACTCTTCCTCTTTCAGCCCTCTGAAAGGCTTCAGAGGTTTATGTTGGAATGAGTTTCAATTTTTTTAAAAGTACATCAGTTCAGTTCAACTGCTCATTACTCCACAGTGTACTTAAACCAACTTTTTACATGTCAGACAGCTCTGCCAAGTGACCAATGATTAACTGGCCAGGGGAAGGCTGGAAGCTGGAAGGACCACTTGGCATCATGGTCATAGCAAAGAAGCAGCTAATGGCATCAAGCAGATAATCAGATACATGTGAAGGGGGGGTCAACATGTTACATTTCTGTACATTGAGGAGGTGGTTAGAGATAAGACTGAGACTGTTGATCAGAAAACCGGGGTCAGGAACACACAAGCGCCCCTAAAGCAAGCATGTGACAATTCGGAAAAAGTAAGCATTTGATATTAGTTGTTAAATCTAAACACAGTAAAGCATATGGAAATATAAGCAGTTTCCAAGCAGTTTCAACTCTAGCCTGTAATGTCACCATGAAGAAGAAAAAGATATTTTCAAAACTCACCTTATTTGCCACCAGGAATGACAAAATCCAGCCATAATCATGATGCTACAAACTGGTAGCATCAGATGGTGACTACAGGCAGATTTAAGGGAGAGAAAAGGTATCTGTCTGCACACAGCCAGTGTCATACAAATGAGGACCAGCTCTCTGCTAGTTTGTGTTGATAAATATGCATGACTGCTGAGCCATGAGCCTTTTATTTGTATGTAGTAAACCCAAATAAACCCCTGATTACTCCTAACATCATGTGGGAGCAGGTAAACAAAATAGTATTTCCTTCCTGGTTCTTTCTAAGGTTTACAACCATTACCATTTTAGTAAGAAAGATTATCATATGTTCATCATATTGATATTTAGAGGCTTCATTAGTACTTGAAAGTAGGTCCCTAAGATGTGTAGAGACTCATTACTGGGGCAGTTTTTCACTGTCAGTAGGTGCACTTAAAACCCTGTTTGCACTAGAGATGTTCTGTCTAGCAACAATTTGAAGTTCACAGGCATGGAAAATTACCTGCAAAATTAGCATATTTAAATTAAGCAACAAAAGGTTCTCATGGAAGAAGAGGAAAAGAGAAAAGTATGCTGGCCATCTTCAGTGTTTCTGTAGCATGGAATTTAGTTCTGCTGCAGGTTTGTTACTAGCTTGCTTGAGGCATACATTAGTCTGCTTAACAGTTTAATTTTATCTGCAGTAGTGGGAAAGAACATAAAAAAACTGGTAAGTTGGTAGCTTGGATATTTTTCCCCATCCTGTGACTTACAAGAGTGGAGCAAGATTAAGCTAGTGGTTACTCCTGGCAGTCAGACCTTGTGCCCCCAGTAGAGCTTTCTGCCAAGGACAGGATCTTGTGCCCACTGCCAACTTCTCAGAAGTTGCAGAGTGGCTTTCTCACACTCATGTCATCAGGAGGAACTTGACTGAGAGCTGGACACAGTGCCCACCTTGTCCTCCCCCTCATTCTGCAGCCACACTCCTTACTTTCCCCATCCCAAAGGTGGAGATGAACTTGCAGAGCAATGTGAAGCATGCACAGAAACCTTCATTCAAAAATAGAAGTTCGGTTAGAAAGCAGGATAATGAATAAAATAATCAGGGGGTGTGAGGCACGGAAAGTTGCAAAGTTTTCCTATGTCATTCACATATGTAAAATTTCTGGACTTCTTTCTGGGGCTACGAAGTATCCAAGCATGAGCAGTCATAGCCCTGTCTGAGTCTCTGGCTGTCCTACCTCTTTGTAGTTAGGAACCAGCACCACACTAGGTCTTCATTTTTCCCACTTTCATTTTACAATCCCTAGTTGCAAATTGTGTGGAAAATGATTCAACCAAAATGTTAATGGGATGCAATATGAAATAATTCAGATTGCAAAATCCTGTTTTAAATGCAACATAAAAGACCTATTATTAACTTTCAAAGGTATGAATGAAAGTCTTGCTGAAATGACACAAGATATTAACCAATATTAACCAAGCTTATTGAGTTTATACAGCCTTTGAACTAGAACTCTTTCTATTACCTAACAGAAAAGGGAGTCCTTTTTGTTTTCCCTACCAAGGATCCAGATGCTGAAAAAATTAGAATGTTTTTCTGGTTTTGTTCACACTAGAGAATAAACACTACGAACTGGTATATTAATGTAGTAAATCTCCCTAGTAATGTGTTATCACTTTTCAGGTATATTCTATGAGATTGATACCAGAGTAAAACTACAAGAAACATTAATACACTTTTGAAAAGCACACTGAAGAATGTATTCACAATTTTGTACATTCTGCTTGGAAGCCTGAGATGCCAATGACTTCTTCAGCATCCTCATGCAGCACGCTCTCCCCTCCTGGCATTGGTGCATGGGCTAGTGTTTACCTAGGACTTAACATGACTTAATTTTTGTTTGCTGGATGTCAATTTTGTTTTGCTGTATGCTTCAATTAACAGGTGTGTATGTAACATAGACTGCAGTGGATACAGTTTTAATCCTGTATGTGCTTCTGATGGAAGTTCCTATAACAATCCCTGCTTTGTCAGAGAGGCATCATGTCTGAGGCAAGAGCAGATTGACATCAGACACCTTGGGCACTGCTCAGGTAGGATTAATTTTGGTTTTCTGGTAAATGTAAATTCTGACATAACTGGCATTGGTAGACTTTCCTTTTTCCATTTCTGGTCAGAAGTCACTGATGCAGTTATCAGTGAACTCATCACCTGCAACTTTGAATTCCTCACACTACACACATAGTGCTGTGTTTACATTGCCTTTCTTTGGCTGCTGTTACCTGGAATGACAGGAAAAGCTTTTAGGAAAATCTAGGCAATAATCCAACCGTTCTTACATGAGGGGGTGGTAGGAGAACAGAAGGAATAAAGGTGTGTGGGAAATCTTCCCTCTTGTTGCTGTGGACTGTAAAATGTGCTTCCAATGTGAGTTGGGTTGGGCCCTTACTACACAAACATTGATCCAATATTCTTAAAGGTCTTTTCCAACCAAAGTGATTCTATAATTTGCTTTTCCAGTGTTGGAATGGTCCACTGAAGCCCTCTGTCTACTGCCTTGTAGCTAATCCTGTCCATAATCCTTCAGTTTTGGGGGCTTCTATTTAGTACTTTCTCATGGGAATAACAGCTTTCTACCAGCTTTTTTGCCAGTTACATTTATATCTGTAACTTGGGCAGTTCCAACACCAAAACAGACTGTCACCAAAATAATCTAGGTCCATACCACAGAAAAGTTTTTAGTTCAAAACCTAAAGCTTGAGGTGTGCCATGTGTTGGTCTGGACACTGGGGTTACTGAGTAGGTGTGATACCAACCTGGTTGTGTGAGAGGAGCAATGTGGGAGTGTGTCCAGCTTTACTGCAATTTAAAATAGTTCTTTGAATATTATTCTGGCTTATCAGTGATGCACACATAGTGGTCTGGAAAATAGCATTTCCTAATAAGTAACCATGCATGTATTTATCACCTAGAAACAGATGACACAAATGCAGTTGGAAAGAAAGATGATGGCATGCAGTACCGACCAGAAGTGAAAGGTACAGTGCAGACTTTGTGCTTTTTGGTCATGGCTTCACAAGATGAGAAAATAGAGCATGCAAGTCTCTTCTAGTCTGCCTTACAGCTCTGATTCCTGTAACTGAGACACACCTGTGAACAGCTTCTTTCTTGCAGTGTACTGCAAGGCTTGCAGGAAGATGTGCATGATTTGTAAGTTTTGCCTGCTGTATTCCTCAAGGATGCCCAGCTGTACCCTGTGCAGTGGCCACAGGATTGAACTCTCTCCAAGTGCTGTGAAAATTACTTTACTGCAAGACACCAAGCTGTGACATTCCTGATGAAATTACATAGCACAAGCCTCCCTGCCATGATCCCATCTTTTCTGATAACTTCTGGGGAAAATGGATGATTCTGTATTTGTTAGGTTGTTTCAAAATATTTTTAATAAACTAATATGCTGAATCACATTGGTTGAAAATGTTTCACCTACCTTTTAGTAACCTTTAATGCCTCAACTTTTTCTTCATCCCTGCTAGTCAGATGATCATACACACCGAATATCACTCCAATGCTTTCTTTAGACCTCCTGTTGCTGGTAACACACTTGAAAAAGCCCTTCCTGTTATCTTACACAACACTGGCCACATTCAGTTCTAAATGAGCTTTGGCCTTTTGTGTCTTCTCCCTGCACATATGAACCACAGCTCTGTACTCTTCCTGTGAAGCCTGACCTTGCTTCCAGTGGCCATACAAATTCTCTTCCTCTTGAGCTCCACAAAGAGCTCCCTGTTCAGTCAAGCTGGTCTTCCACCCCACTTGCTTGACTTACAATGCAGTGGAATTGTCTGCTCCTGTGCTTCTAAGGGCACCTCTTAAAACCTGACCAGCACTCATGGAACCCCTCCAAAGCAGATTGCCAGGGTACTCTGCTAAAGAGCTCCATTAATAGCTTAAAGGATTTTTCTACTGGAATCCAGGGTAGCAATGCTGGTGTCCTTTTTTCTCATTGCACTGAAAGCTCAACCATTAAACTCAACCATTTCATGATCACTGTGGCCAAGACAGACACCTAAAATTACACCCCTCATGAGCTCTCTATTCACAAATAGCAAGCCTAGGAGAGCTTGGTTCACTGAGTACCTCTGACAAGAAGTTATTATCTCCTGCAAATGTCAAGAATGTCCTGTTCATCACAGCAGTATTATATTCCCAGGTGGTGTGTGGGAAGTTAAAGATCTCCCATAAGGACAAGGGCTAGCAATCCAGAAATTTCTCATAATTGCTTATAGAATAAGTCATCAGTGCTCACATCCCGGCTGGGCACTCAGTAGTAGACATCCACTACCACATTTCCCTGTTTTCTATCCCTCTAGCCCTCACCCAGAGGCTCTCAACCACATCAGCACTAACTGTAAGTGCTGTAAAATCACCCCTCCCTTACATACAGTATGATACCTTCAACTTGTCTGCCCTGCCTGTTGCTCCTGAGCAGCCTGTAGCCCTCCACCTCAACACTCCACTTGTGGGACTCATTTTACCAATTCATGCCAATGCCAGTGACAGCTGTGGGAGCTGACCAGTGCTGATAGTTCATCCTGTCTGCTTCTCATACTGTGTGTGTTGGTGTTCAAGCATTTTGAATGTGTTCCTGAACTCTCCATGCTCCCAGGAGCAGTGCAAATGCTCCCGCTAGCACTTGCTACCCTCAGGTGATGCCATGTGACTTACCTACCACAATGGTGTTAGAATCCCTTTCACCCATCAATTCTGGTTTAAAGCCCTCTCCATCCTGCCAGCTTATGCCCAAAAAGTCATTTTTACCCTTCAGGACAGGTTGGTTCCATCAGGTTCTAGCATACCTTGTATCTTCCACAACTTAAAACCCCAAAGTTCTGGTGAAAACACCAGTCCCAGAGCAAGATATTGACATCCTCGGCTCACCTGTTTGTTTCAAGTTTCCCCTCATTATTGGGAGGAGTGAAGGGAATCACTGTCTGTGTTCCCAAATTTTTTTAGCATTGTCCCTTGGGCTTCTGAAATCTCATTGATTGACCTAAGATTTTTGTTGCTACATGATCATTAGTAGCCATGTGAAAGAGCAGGAATGAATAGTAGTCTGAAGATTGCAATAACCTCTTCAGTCTTGTGATGACATCTCTAATTCAGGTCCCAGGGAGGAAGAAAACTTCCCTGAAAAGAGAATCCAGTCTGCAAATGGATGCTTATATTTTGCACAGGAAGGAATCACAAATGAACATAATTCACTACTCTTTCTCCTCAGTGCTGGTCTTAATGTGGGTTTTGTTGCAAGGGGTAGGTACCTCCTCTGTTAGCTCTGGTATTCAGTTTTTTCTGTCATTATACTTGTTTTGCACTCCCATGGCTTCACTGAGGAAAGCCATCCCACCATGGCTTTCAACATTCCTTGTGTTCTTAGTGAAAAGTCATTCAGTGCCAAAAAGCTTCATATATTTTCTCTTTTCACAAATTCTCTTATTTTCGCTGCATATGATGTACCAGTTGGAGTGATTTAATGTCAATTTTCACTTACATTATGATCGTATAAAAGGCACAAAATGCAATATACATCTTATTATGTAATGTAATGAAACACCACTTTCAGTTCCTATTCCAAAGAGGTAACAGCCTTTTATTCATTGCATGTAAATTGCCCTTTAAATCTAGTTAGTGGAAAAACCATTGTATATAATTATTATTATTAATGTGTATGGCTTTTGCAGTCTCACATTCAGCAAATGATGTGCATGAAGAGAGTATGCTTCACGAAAAAGATTGTTTTGAATTTTTTTTAATATAGGACTCAGGTCTCTTCAGATAGTGAGACCCTGAAGTGAACTTCTTTGAATTGTTTTTTTTTCATCCAGGATAAGAGAACAGTCCACACTCCTACCTGTTTGCTTTTGCTTTCAGTTCCTGTGAGTTACTCTTTTTAAACTCTGCTCTCTGAATGGATAACATCTTTCAGTCTCTAGAACTGTGACCGTCTCTTCCTGCAGTGCAAGTGGCTACCTAAGTTCCATCAGAAAGGTCTCTCTTCTCCGATTCATCTAGCTTGGTGGTTTTGTTGCACCAAGATGAGCATCAGGGTTTAATTTTTATGCATGACTCTTCCTTCTGGTGAAGTATTTGAACTCCTATATCCAGTCACTCTTTCAAGGCTCCTACACCAGTTATATCTTTTACTTTGAAGCTCAGAAACAGTCTAGCAGATCTCTCAGATTAAAAATGGATTCCTGTCAAAAGGGGGGTAAATGTCTATTTTACACTAGAAATCACCTCCTGCATTTAACATCTTCTTGCTTAATATAAGTTCTGCCTCTGACCTGTGTGTGGCTGTCTGGCCACTTTTCAGGGGACGCACCTTTCAGTTTTCCACTGGGCCTCACAGTCTGTATCAGTGTATGTATTAAAACCAGATATGGTGCAACTCTCTGAACATACTAATATTACTGTCTGTAGCTCATTACAAGGTTTGATTGGGACCACATATGACAATTCTTGGAAAAGGAGGGTGTTGATAGTTTTGGGATGAGACATCCCCACTTTTCTCCTCTTAGACATGTCATGACATAGTCTATTCCATCAGTGCAGTGGTGGACGCATTGTCAGTATTAGTCAATATTTTTCCCTTCTATCAAGTCATCTGTATCTTCAAAACAACCTGAGTTAGAAGGCTTCCTTATAGCTAAAATCTGTAATACAGAGCAGGGTTTTTTTTCTCGAGAACCAAATTAAAATACATTCTAGACATTTTTTTCAGAAAAAAAAACAAACAGCAGCATATCTCTTTTTGTCTTGTAAAAATGCATTCTCTTTCTTGCTGGTGTCATTTCAAATATCTGCAATTGTATAAGAGATTTTTTTCCTCACAGCCCTTTTTGCTTTATAGTCTTTTATTTGCGAAGCTATAGTCTATTGCCATGGAAATGAACAAAATTCCATAATTACACTCACATCTTAAGATCCCTGTCCTTCAGAGAAATTCATTATTAAATACCAACTTCTGCTGACAATTTACAAAAAAAAATTGGGGAAAAAATGGTTGAAAATGAACACAGCTTTGGATAGTTTTGGTAACATGATAGAAGCATGAAAGATGTTGGGGCAGAAGGGACTGCCTTCCTATGCTGGGCTGAGATGGACAACAACTAAGTGCCCACCAGTTGCTTGCTCTATCCCAGCTTCCCTCGGGATGATAGAAGAGAGAATCAAGAAACCACACATGAGAAAAACTCATTGGTGAAGCTAAAGGCAGTTGAAGAAGCAAAGTCGGGGGGTGGGGGAAGAGGAAGAAAACCAAGTGATGCAAAAGCTGTCACTCACAATATCCCATCAGCAGGCTGATGACCAGCCAGCCTCTGAGCAGCTGCCAACTTGGAAACTATAGTTTTTATTGCTGAGCACGATGTCATATGGTGTGGGATATTCCTCTGGCCAGTTTGGGTCAGCTGTCCTGGCTGTGTCCCCTCCCAAGCTCTTGCCCATGCCCACTCTTCTTGCTGAGGAGGGAAGCAGAATGAGAAGAAGTCTTGATGCTGTGTAAGCTCCCTTCAGCAGCAGCCAAAACAGTGTTGTGTTACCACTATTATTTCAGCCAGAAATCTAAACCACAGCACTCCATCAGCTGCTGTGAAAGAGGTTAACTCCATCCCAGCCAAAACCAGCACACCTCCCAAAGGAATGGGTATTTTAAACACATTTCAGTATTTTTAAGTTCTGTCTCCATAAAAGTGTTTCTCTGAGGAGGACTGCTATTGAAGTGTGTTTGATTTCAACTTTAATCACCGGTGGTACCAATCAGATCTGGTCGTATCAAGTGGTTTTCTACCCAGTAATCATAAAATGTGGTTCAGCATCTTTCTAATCCTTTTTAGAGGGTTCTTTTTCATCTGTTTACACATGGGAGAGAGCTCTCTGTATCTGTGTATTAGCTCTTTGCCCCAGTGCCACTGACAAAGCTTCTGCTGATCTTCCTGCTTTGACTTGTTTCTGTGACAAACACTTTTCTCCTTTTTAAGAAACCTGATATAAAAAGCATATTGAGATGTCTCTGAGGATCATTTTCGGTGCAGTACATTCTAGAAAATCTCTGTAGGTGCCTCTGAAACTTCCCCCTTAAGCCTCTGCTTTATTATTCTTTATTCCTTTATTCATTGTAAGTTTTTAAGGGCATGCTATTCTTGGTTGAGTTTTAAATTATCATCATAGACCCATGTATAATTGTTTATGTATATTTCTTTTTCAAGACGCCAGTGATCAAAGAGAAGACATTTACATTGGAAACCACATACCTTGTTCAGAAAGCTTCAATGGTTACTGTATACATGGAAAATGTGAATTCATTTATTCCACTCAGAAGGCTTCCTGCCGGTAAGTCCTTCATGTCTCCAAAATGGGATTGAAATCACTGTAAAGCTTAATCAAAATGCTCTCTAGACACAATGACAGGATATATCACTTTGACAGGAGTAGCATCCCTGTGCCATGGGCAGCACCCAGCTGCTCCAGTCAGGAAGGAGATAGTGCTCAGAGGAGAGGCTCAGTCCGTTGGGTACATCAGAACCTGAATCCCTCTGAGGAGTGTAGCCTCAGTGGTGTCTTCTTATTTTCAGCTACTAAATCATATCCAGAGCTAAAAAACCAAACAAAGCAGACACACATTAAAAAGGCCTTTGCCTTGCATGGCTTCTCTCTATGATTGTTCTTTCCTCACTGACCTCGCAGCCTGTTCTTACACTATCTGTACATTTTATTGTTCCTGTCCTAAACTCTCTCTAGAGAATCAATACCTTATTTTTAACATTTATTGCCCTTTTTCACAATAATAGGTTTCATCTAGGGAATAAAAAATTGCAAAATATTCTTTAGCCCTCACCTTTTGTCTATGGTGTAAACTAGCAACTCAGAACACACAGTATTAAGCCCTTTAGTGTTACCCAGAATATATTCCTTAGCTCACAGATAACTTTTTTCTTTACATTTCACCAATCAAATTCTGTATCTTTGTTTTCCTCCAAAATTTATTATTATTATTATTTTTATTAAAGTTGTTTATCGCAAAAGGCCACTTTGCAATAAGATTCAGTGCCCTACTTATTAGGAGGTTTCAATCCTGAGCTTTTTATCTTGCAAGCTTGTACTTTCAGATTAATGTGGCTGAAACTGCTATAACTCTTTTCTTTCCTTTGCTTTTGAAACTTCAGCCGTAAATCCATTGGATACTTTCATATTTTCTCCCTTGATCCTTATTGATTGATGATATTTAGGTGGTTTTTGCACTGCCAAGATTTAAGGATTTCCAGACAGATCAGAGAGCAGGAAGCCCAAACGGCAGAGCCAGTATGGTTGTCAACTTAGGCACTTGAAAGCTTTTATTATTTCTTTTATTATGCAAGACCCTTTCTTGTTTATTTTCACCTTTCCACCAGGAATGTTTGGTTTTCTTTTCATCTGGAACCCAGAGAAGTCAACATGGCTTTGCTTCTCTTGGGAAACTGGGTGCATCCTCAACATCATCTTGATGGGCATTAGGCAACACTATCCAATTACAGTATTCTTTTGATCCAGAACTGTATTTAACACAATTTATAATGTATTTGTCCTCAAAATGTTTATAGTAGCAATATTTCACGGAACACATTCCTGTCTGAATTAACTAATTTTTATTTTCTCTAAATTTTTTTCTGGAAGGTGCTAATCTCATAGTAATTTGTCAATTTATGATTCAGTGTCAATTCAATCTTTAAAATATTAATTATTACTCTAGTAAGTATTGATAATCAATGTTTTGATGAATTTAATTAACGTGCCATCCTTTAAAATTCTATTTTATAGTTACATTTACTTTTACTACCTCCACCTATGTATTTAAACAGTCTGAATAATATCTCAGCACTGAGCCTAGCACAACAAACCTCACGTGGTTCCAGTCAAGAATTTGTGACTATCAGCTCTTGACCCTGAGTATCTGATCTCCTTTAGATTTTTCTTGGCAATTAAAATACTGATGGTCTCATGCTTTATGCATGTTTCTTCCTGGAGCAGAGTTATTAAGGAAACAAATAGTTTATAACAGACATCAATCTGCTGTAGTAATCATGTACCTCTATCAGAGAAAAAAATTCTCTCTTTCTCCAGCAAGGAAAATATAATGATGGATGCTAAAGGCAAATTGTTATTTTCAAATGCTTTCAGTTCTCATACACATCTAGCATATACACTTAAATTTGGTCCTCATTTCCTGGCAGAAATGTATGTGAGGTATCGGATGACCTATAAAACTGCAGAAAATACTTGCACAGAGCAAATTCTGAGTTCTGCTTTCACTGAGGGCAATGAATCTCCTTGCTTATTGTACAGCAGCCCTCCAGGACTGCCAGCAGGCAGGTGGGAGGAAGGTTTTGTAGCAGTCAGTTGCACAGTATTGAGTTTAGCAGCCTTTGTACAGATGGGATCAGGTCTGTCTCCTGCTGCCCCCCTTGTGCAGTGCAGTTCTGCCCTGTCCTTATGGCAGGCTCTGTCAAGGACACACAGTGCAGCCCTTTAAAAAGAAATCTAAACTTCTTTATGCTAAATCAATTAATTGATTGATCAGCTTGTTTTGATAAATCCTTGCTGACCTCTATTGATCTTGCTGTTATACTAATGCCATATTATCTTGTTACACATTTATGCAGCAGAATGCTTTAAAATCTGTTCTAAAATGGTTTAAGGTAGAAAACTAGTGCCTACTGCTTCATCCTGCCATGATGTAATTCTTAATGCAAGCACTTCTTCTCCTGAATCTCCATTCAGTATTTCTCAGAAATAATTTCTTGTAATTTTCAGTGTTTCTGAGGAAACATCTTTGAATTCCTCGTGCCTTCTCTGCCTTGTTTTGCCTCCTCTGCATTAAAGCAGCTCTCACATTGATAATACTTCATCTGCTACTTTCTTTAATGAAAACAAAAGCAAAGTAACAATAAGATTTAAGTCCTTTTGACTAACAAGCAGACCTCTTCCTTTTTGTGTCTTCTTGCATGATTAGCAGTGTGTTCATGGTCCTCATTCTTCTTGTATGCTTACACAGAGTTTTCTTTATTCCCTTCGTGGCTACCACTGGGCACACTTTCAGTACATGGAAGGTTTTCTTTAACAAGTCTTACCAGAATTTGGTTCATGCCTGAACCAAAACTCCTTACACAGCATCTCATGGCTGGAGAAATTAGAGCCACAAGATTATGAACATGTAAACCCCAACTATTATCCCTGCATGCAGAGGGGGATTAGAAGTTGCATTTGCAGTTGTAGAAAGGTCTTTGGTGTAATTATTTTGTTGCTCCAAACAGAATTAATTCCTACCCTAGCACAAAGCTTTTGAATGGGTGAATCTGATTTTGTGTTGCATTCGGGCTTGTCAGATCCAGTTTACAAAAGGATTGTTGCTCTACTTCTATGTGAGTATTTCTTTTCCAGCTGTAGAGCTAGAGGCCAATTGTATGATTCAGTTGTCCAGAGCGATGCATTTGTGTCAGTAGATTCTAGAAGACAGCTGCACAAGGAACTTGCTCAGGGTTCTAAGTGGTGGCCTTTGACTCTGCAGACTTCATCTCAGTATTTTGGTTGGCTCTTGTGTTTTCTTGTGCTTCAGCCTCTTTTGCCTTGAGACATGAATTTTTTCAGAGTGTGTTTGCACTGGCACATCTTGCATTGCCGGAATATGTCATTGCTCAGGAACAGCCTCTGCTGAGTTTCTCATTGAGCTAACTGCTGCTTTGCTCAGGCAAATTACCATTTAGAGAGCTGCTTCTCTTCTGCTTCCAGCTATTTCTCCCCCACCCAATGCAAATTTTTTTTTGATTCTTCCTTGAACTCTCACTTGAACAGTTGTGAGCCATTGGGTTTTCTAAGCTGACCTCCATCAAATTCTGACTCAGCCACAAGGCAGAAGTGGGTTTGGTGCTGGTCTTGTCCAGTAGATTTTACAAGATTCCACTTCTCTAGGTTACAGCTTGAAAAGAGATATTATTTTTTCAAGGTGATTTTCAACCCATATTTCAAGGTTCCCCTTCCTATTTGTCACTTGTCCCATATTGACAATGGAGCTGAATGACTTGTGCTCTCTCTGTGTTTCATGAGCATGCATGAAATTCTTGCATTTCATTTAGCCTTGTCTACTTGTCTTCCAAGTGTTTACTTGTTCTACCCAGTTGCTTCACTTTTCCTAAATGTTGTACCAATATAATAATGACCCCCATATTTCTTTTGACAAATCAGGGCCTTCCCCAAGCTGTTGTTTTCAGAGGGCCACTAGTAACCTTATCCAGAAAAAGCAGAGCATATTTACTTGCTCTGTCTCTTCTCTTGCCACACAAATCCAAACCATTCCCTAACCCCAAGTATTATCTCACGTGCTCCTGCTCACCCAGCTCTTTCTCAGCTGGAGTCACCTTGGATTTCTCAATTCATCTGCAAAATGACTGGGGTGCTGTTAAATTACAGATTCCATGAAATATTCCTTTTCTTTTTCAGGTGTGAATCAGGATATACTGGACAGCACTGTGAAAAGACAGACTTTAGTATTCTTTATGTTGTCCCAAGTAGACAAAAGCTTACGCATGTCCTTATTGCAGCAATAATTGGAGCTGTACAGATTGCCATTATAGTTGCAATTGTCATGTGCATAACCAGGTAGGTAAAGACAAAAACAGTGAAAAATTACACATTGCATGGATATAGTTTTTCTGTATTTAATTATATGATGCCCAAAATGTTATTTGCTTAATACCCACTTAAAAACTACCTAATGACTGAAGCAGGATGATTTATGTAACATCCTATCCGCCCCTTTGTTTCTTTGGTCACAAAAGACAGATTTCTTTGAATTCAGAAACCACCAGTAACTCTGAATCTCCAGACCAAATACACAGCAGAACAGATCAGCCTTGAAACAAATCCAAGAGTTAAGCTACTCTGTTAGACTTTCATTGGACTTATTGAAGCATTGCTGAAATTTTGTGGAAGCTATGATCCCCAGCTACCACTCAGTGAAACCAGAGAAGCTGACAAGATGCTGTTCCCTGTGGTACCACTGTAAATGATTTTACACAGAGAAAGAAGTACCTCTCTCACCATATATGTTTTCTGAAAATCAGTGTGCAACTTACTGCCGTTATTAGACACCAGAAGAACCTGTTTTATGAAACTTAAAGACACACACACAAGCATAGAGTTCAGGTTTCTGGGTTGTTTCAAATTCTCACCCTGTGTAAAAACTGAGATGAGAGCCATGGGTTCTTTTCAATGACAAGACATTCTGTTCTAGGACTGGAAACAAACAAGCACTGAGGTCTCTGAGATAGACTAAGGATGACTTAGTTACCATATAGGTATATGAAGTAGTTAAGTCTTACACTTAGACATCCGTGCCACAGTGTGACTTCACTTTTTCAGCTCCACTTACACGGGGCAATAGAACTTTCTGCTACTGCATTTGTTTACAGCTCCCAAAACTCAGTGATGTAGAGGGACACTCCATGAATGAACAAGATAGGCCTTTTTCCCTGTATCCCTTTTAAGGTTCAAACCTTAACAGACATTAGCATATGTATAAAACACCACCTGCACATGTAAAAGAGTTACTTGGCTCATGCAATTGATGCCATTCCCTTATTCACACAACATCTTACTGGACAAAGTGGTGTGGAAGGCTATGGTTCACCTCTCCTTTCAGCCTCTGTATGACCATTCCCTAGCTCTCAGTCTCTCTTGCTGTATCTCAGCAGGACTACTCCATCATTCATTGCCTGGCTGACTAAGTGCCATTCCATTCAGGATTGCTGGCTTTTGTGAATCTTTTTAGTTGTGTGTCTGGCCCCAAGAAAGGGATCACCAGAGTCATCCCATGGAGAGACCTGTGTGGGCTCTGTCTCATGGGCTGCTGTGAGCAGCAAGGCACCTGGAGGTCCAGCACTTCAAAAGGCTGATTGATCCAGTCTCACCATCCACTGGGTTTTAAATATGAAATATGTATAAGGTAAAGCTAACGCAATCATTTCCCCAGGAATGTGTTTGCTGGATCAAGGCTGAAGGGTGTAGCACCTTGCTGGTTTCAGTCTCTGGGTCAAGCAGGGCTCCCTTCTGAATGATCTGAGGTCCTACAGACGTTCCCAGGACACAGTCCAGTATTGAACAGCAGGAGCATCCCACCTGTCAGCACAGATCATAGACTCCTTGCTATTGTTATGTACAGAAAATTAAGTCAATGCATGATTGCTAGGCTCAGTTATATGTGGCATATATAAAATCAGCCCTCCTTTCCTATTTCTCTCTTTTGTTTAACAGAAAATGCCCCAAAAACAATAGAGGACGTCGGCAGAAGCAAAACCTAGGCCATTTTACTTCAGATACATCATCCAGAATGGTTTAACTTAGTGCTTTTTATACCTACATTGACCATGTGATGTACATTTTTATTATATCTTTTTTTAAAGAATGGAAATATTTATTTCAGAGGCCTTATTTTTGAACATTTTTAGTGTAACAATGTTGGTCTGTATTCTGAAAGCATCAGCTCTAACAGCTATGGACTGTTTTAGTATCTTCGCTTTTATGTTTTTGAATACAGTAGTTCATTTTCTGTATCTGTATCACATGGTTATATAATAGACTTGTGCTTTATCCATGGAATGTAATATTTTTGGGAACACAGATTTATTCCAATAATGGTTGTAGACTTAAAAAACCCCCAACAAACCAACAAAATAAGTCCACATTACCTAACAAACAAGGCATGAACTAAAGGTAAAAATGTTTACAGCTTACTTTTCTTATGAGGAACTAGAAAACACTGTGTTTAAATACCGTAGATATTTAAATGTTTTTGGAAGTTAGTAACTGATTTTTTAGACACTGCCTATCGCATGAACTGTGAAGCTGTGTGCTGTGTGTAGTTGTAACATATTTATAAAATGTGTGGGCTGGGTCTAAACACTGCCATCTTCATAAATAATTCCAACAATTTATTTTTAAAGATGAAAATTATAAATTTCATAATTTGGGAAGTTACCTGGTAGAACAGATGGCACAGGTCCAAAAGAAGTAGGTCTTAGTAGATTTAGGCATTGTAAAAATTGGTGTTGAATAATTGAACACAAATAATTGGAATAAAGCCTACTTTATCACTATTAAAACTGTTTTAATACTTCTTAAACTTTTTTAAAGAAAATACATGTTTTAACACCTACAATACAGATTGTATAGTGTTTGTGATTAAAATTAAAAAAAAAATAAAAGTGAATGAATTACTAGTGCTCTTGTATAGAGTATTTTCAAGAGCTAAAGAAGTTCCATCCAAATTAGTCTGCTGGTCATAGTTATATTAATAGACTGTTAGTTGTCGTTTGAAAGATCCCAAGATAAAGTGTGAATAGGATGTGTTCAGCTGTTTTAACATGTAGTGTAGGCTTTCAGAATTTTGCATGTAGGATTTAATAATTTGTTCAATAAAAAAAAGAAAATGCTTTCAACATTTTGAACTGGAAAAGCATGTCACAATACAACGTTTTCACTATATTGCCTCTGGTTTAGTGTGTTTATTTGTTACCCCACGGGGTAATTGCAGCAAGCTGAAGACCTGAAATTGTTTTGCCGGAAAAGAAACAACCGTGCTAATTTTCCTGACCGCTTTTTGAATTCCCTCAGAGGAAAGCACTCCAGTAACACGAAAACAAAAGTAGATCTTTAAAAATATGCAAGTTTGCTTTCCTGCTTAATTAGCAAGTTACTTAACTTTCCTGGATTAACGCTAATAACTTCATCGGTACAGAAGCGTGACCCTTTAAACGTATGTTCCTTTCCAGATATTGCTTCCTAATTTTAGGGGTTTCATGTTGCTGAAAGTATCTGAGCAATCATGTGTGGATATTTTGTAGTCAGAAGTATTTGACCAAGCTCCAGGAGCAGCGTTTCACGCCCTACTTTGAGCATCGCCGGAGCCAGCTGTCGCCCTGGCTCCCTGCAACAGCGCCAGAATCGTTCTGGCAGGATCACCGAAACTTCGCCTCCCTCCAACCTGGCTGAAGGCAGGCAGAATGGATCGCCGCGAAATCACCTCGGAGGCTGACAAAACGCACCAAAACCGCCTCTCCAGCGTCATCGAGGAGGAAGAAGAGCAAGATGCAGCTTACACCATTGTGACAGTCCTGGACAAAGTGGCCAACATTGTTGACAGCGTGCAGGCAAGCCAGAAAAGGATAGAGGAGAAGCATAGGGAGATGGAAAATGCCATCAAGACCATACAGATTGACATTTTGAAGCTTGCCCAGGCCCATGGCAATACAGGCTTCATGGTGGACAAGTTACTGCAGAAAACCAGCAAAGTCAGCTCCACCATGAAGGAGGTGCGGGCGCGCGTGGAGAGGCAGAGCACCAGCGTGCGGAAGGTGGAAGCAAAACAAGAGGAGATGCTGAGAAAAAACAAATTCCGGGTCGTGATCTATCAGGTAACCACAAACCTAATTTCCTGTGGTATTGTCACTTTGCCACCTCTTTGGTGATTTCTGGTAGGTGCTGGTTAACAAAGCAAAAGGTGTCGTTTGTAGAACATAGGAGTTATTTTATGCTTTCTTTAACGCTGATCTGTGCTCCCCAATGCCTTTCAGTGTGAACCTACTGGCAGCAGCACACAGGGTCTATTATTAGTGTGGGTAGGTTTCTGAGCCAGTCGTCTAAGATTAACTGCAGATCAGCAAGGACTATTTGCTGCCTGTCCGAAAGGTAATATGAGGCAGCCCCTGTAAATCTTGTCATACAAACCATGCCTGACATTCATCTCTGTTATTTTTTTCACCGTATTAGGTAGAAATGCAAATAGCCAAAGTGTTTTCAGGCTCCTTGAAATGCAGACTTTCTTCTAACACTAATTTCAAAACACGGCTTATTTAACTTGCAGCATTGCCCAGGCTTTCATACTGCTGACAAATTGGGACTTTATTCATTGTCTCAGTGTGTAGCAGTATATGTACAAACTAAAGCTTAGACCCACAAACCCTTTAAGACAACAAATACTCCCTTGCATGTTCTACCTTGGAAATGGTTTAATATAGTACTGTTCATTCAATCACAGTGGGCAAGGAAATCATACAGCTTCTTTCACTGACCTTAATCTAGGATGTGCATTGTACATTAAAATAATTGCATTTGAAGAGAAGTTTCTTGAAACAGCATGGTCTCACTTGCATCCATACAAACACTGCAGACAGTTCTGGGGTCTTGTCAATGAGTGCTGTGAAACCTATTTGTCTAATCGTCTGATCCTGCCTTTGCTGAAACTTCCCAGCTTCCCAGAAGGTCAGTAGAAAGTAAGTGTTTGATCTTTTGCCAGAAGCATAGTTGCTCCTTTTTTACCAGCAAGTCGCCAAAGCTTCTTTCAAATGAATTGTATTTCTCATCAGGCATTCTTGAAAATACCACCCCTCATGAGTAACACAATGCACCCCCATCACTCAGCTTTACACCCTGGTCTTGCATCTGTTTGTACATAAATAACATCATTTGCAATGAATGGAGCCATGTGTTTCAATGAGTTTATTCGCCACCATGTACAGCTGACAAATTCTTCATAACCTAGCTTTCTTAAATAGTTCATTTTCCACTACTTGGACAAAAAAGCTGAAAATAAAAAAAGAGAAAAGGCTGAAGGTAGGGAATATTACCTCTTTAATGTTATGTTTAGTACCATATACAGCCAAATTGTGCCTCCCAGATTTTCTGACTGAATGACTTAATACGGCTGTTCAATAGAAAGAACAGGCCAAATCTGTCCTATTATTACCATTATTGCAAGCTGCATCATCATCATGGAATAGAAAATAGGTACTTTCACTTTTTGCTTGCAAATAATTTCCCAGCTAAAGGTAATAAATCTCTGTGACTCCTCTGGTTAATGGCATAATGCCATTTCATTGGTGGGCCTTTACCATAATGACTGCAGCAGAATCAACGCTTTGAAAAGATCTTTTCTTAAAATAGTATCCATTACATGATGTAAATTTTTCTGCTAGCAAGACATGAGCTGTTGTTTATTTAAAAATATAGTCAAAATGGATTTACACACAGGTGTAAAGAACAGCCATTGGTATTTTCAGTTATTTCATACAGAAGGTGGCTCTCCCAATGTGTGCTTTCTCTAAGAATCCCCTTCAGTAGGAGTTTATGATCTCTCTACTGGTTTTGTTGGACAAGAATGACTTGCACCCTGTTCTGTAGGTTTAAGTGGTACTTTTCAGGAAGGGAAACAGCATTTTTTGTTTTCTTTCTGTCTTCCTCTTCCTCCAGTGGTTTAGAACTGTCAATGAGAATATGAATGACTTTGTCCTTAACTTCCATTCCTTCTGTAAGGTAGATTATACAACCTTTTCCCACTTGCATGGAGGAGAGGCAGATATGTGGATCTCTCTAGGATCCACCATTTAACATTTTTCTGGAGAGGGATAACTGCAGCACTGCACGAAACCTGGAACAGTCTAGGCAGGCAAGAGTGCAGGCACAGGTACACTTAGGAAGGTCTCTTTCACACAAGTGCAGTGATTTTTCACACTGCTGATTTACACCAGGGTAGGCACAGTGCTGCAGTGCCAAGACCTGAATGACTGGAGCTTGGCTAGGATGAGTGGGAGTCTGTTAATAGCCAGGGAACCAGCGTACTCCCTGTGCTATACCTTACAGATGGATACAACCAAGTTGTTTACTCTGTGGCTGTGATTGACAGCTCTTCTGTAGTGAGGTTTATTTCTGATGAACTATTTGAAGCATTGTGAGGGGGCCAATGACCCGTGTGTTGCTGGTATGGAATCTTTACACGGGTGAGCACATGTGGGTTTTAGTTTTAACTTTTGCCAGAACATCAGGGTATGAAGAAAAAGGAAACACCAATTAAATACTAAAGATTTTCTTTCAAGTGGAGAGCTTTGATCTTATCATTGATGGAGGGAGTAGGCAGGTTGAAAAGGATCATTGGCTGAAGGAGATTGTCCCAAGAGATCTCAGCAATGATGAAAAGAGTTGGCGATATCCTCACATTAAAAAAAGACAAAGTGATCGTCCTTTAGCAGAATGATTAGGGAATTGAGAGAAGGCCTTGTGGTTGAGGAAAAGATTTGGTAGCAGGCAGCTCTCCTTCCTAGGCTGACTGCATGATTAAAAATGCCAGGTTACTTCAGACTTTCTAGTGAAGTCTTTGACCCTGGAGTGCTATGTGCCCTGGGACTATAGCAGGGAATAAAAAGGATGTTGTAGGTTATACAGGTCACTGCTCATTTCTGTTCAGGTTAGTCTGAATAACCAGCTGTAAGAGCTATAATTTCTCTGAAGTCAAAGAGCATTTAACAGTTTAAATCATTCTCACTAAATTATTCAGAAATAAAAGGGGATAATTTTTTTACCTTGAATGAACTTGTTTCATTTGCTTTTCTGCACGTTCTGCAAGCCCCTATTTAAGTGTACAAGCACCAGGAAGTCCACGTTACTGTTACTGGATTTTTGTCTATTATTGCTTCACATAAGCACCATAAATGAGTAACTGCTTCCTATGAAGGGAGACGTGCATTTGTTTCACTCACATGCTCACAATGCTCACTCACTCACAATGCTGTCTGGCATTTAAAATTAGTGGATGTGTCAAATACCAAGTAAGATTATGGCTTGACTGACCTACACAGTAGGGTTACAATGGATTTGTTTGCCCTGTGGTTTCTCCACTGCACACACAGGGAGAGGCTCACAGGAGCAGCCTTGTGTATGCTGCTGACACTGTGCATAAATAAGTTAAAATGTGTCTTCTCTTGCCCACCACCATTCTGTAGTTATAATGACTAGGACAGTAAGGACAATGAGATCACAATGGGGATAATAATCTGGAAACCTGAGGTGGAAGCACCTTCATCTGAAGTGGCAGTAGAAATTAGGGTGTCAGAAGTCAGGAGATTGCCATTAATTTGGTACCATTTGGGCATAAGAATAGCAAGCTCAAAAATGGCCCTGCAGAACAAAATCCTTAGTAGCATGGAGTTAAAGAGCTCACCCAGAGCAGATTGTGCTCTGTGGCTCATATTTGATAACTTTTTTTGTTCTGCAGAAACTACTTGGGTGGTCTTATCCTTTCTCGTTATGTATGTACCTGGTATCTTACCTCATAACAGATAGTCTGGAAAAACAACAGGTGGCAGTGCATTGTATTGAAATGTGAAGTGAAGCTTGCAATGGGTTTCTGAAAGTGTGTTTCTATGGCTGTCTTTGTCAACTGTGTAATATGTTCCTTGAAAATCTTGGTACAGAAAAGGTGACAGTAAAAAAAACGTGTTCAAAATTAGAAGCTGTCAGTTCGTAGAAAGAAATATAATAAAGAAACCAAATTACTTTTACAGCTGGAATAATGTTAATTTTAGTGTACATGGTGCTAATTCCTGTACTTTTAGCTCTGATCTGAAACCATAAATGAATGTCTTTAGTCCTGGAGACAACAGGGTTCTGAACAAAACTGCCTTCTAGAACTCATGGGGAGAGGAGAAACCTAAATTGTTATTAAAGTATATACTGAAAACTTAGTGGGGAAAAAAAACTGGTGTGAATTGACTGACTACCTCTGACAGCAGAACACTGGCCTCAGCAGCCCAGTGACACAGAGCCTTTGTTGGAGTCTTGTGGCAGAAACCTTATAAATATTTTTACAGCTGAGATAGGTAATTGCCTCTGCTGAGAAAACAGAGAATAAAATAAACCTAATGACTATGTCAGAGAGTGTCACAAGAGCCCTTTGTTTGCATTGTCGAGCCCAGTGCTCCAGTTCAAAGTGCAGAGCTGGCCCCGTGCTGTGCAGCAGCCACTCATGGAGGAGCTATCAACCAGCTAAAGAAAAGCTGTGTTTCTAGTGACATGTTTGCAAGGAATGAGGAGAAAGAAAAAGTTTAAAAAATATAAAAAACCAGATATTGGGCTGCTTCCGTGTTCCTAAAATGAAATCGTTTCCGTATTTCATAGGACTTTGTTCACACCAGGTTACAAACTGGACTCAGCACCATTGGATCTTTCCTTTGGGATGATCCTCACAAGGGGACAGGCTGTCCTCTTCTCAGAGCTGCTATTGATTTTTCTCCACCTCTTAGCACTGAGTGGTGGAAACAGCTGATCTTAGTTTACATTTGCACTGGATGCAGCTGTTCAGGGCTTCCCTTGGGGTTGCCCTGCGGGTCAGCAGAGGAGTGCAGTTACAACACGAGCCTCCTGTGTCCTGCCTCTCCTCTGTGGTCTTAGAGGCTGCTCTAGGAATTGTCCAGGAGCTGTGGCTGGCTGCTGTGGGCACATGCATATCTTAGAATGGAATCAAAGAATCACTTAGATTGGAAAACTCCTCCGGAGATCATCAAATCCAGCTGTTCAGCAAAACCCTTCATTCCTGAGACACAGATTTGGGAATGGACTTGACTGGGGACATGCAGTTGGGATTAATATTCTCAACACTACTGAAGATAGAAGAACCTTGCAATTATTCCCTTAGTACAGGAAAAAAAGTTGATCAAAACAGCATGGGAATGGAGATGAGGAATGTATGAAGTCACAAACAGGAGGTTTAGGATCTGGGACAGGACTCATCTTGCCAGGCAGTAATTAGACACGAGTAATACAGATGTCTATATATTTTGCCTGTATATTCCTTTCAAGTAAGCAGAGAGAAGTGTGTAGAACCCGATTCTCCCAACCTGTGGTGACATCTACTTCTGGATACAGTTCCTGCTTTATAAGTATGTGCTTTCCCCGTGTAGTTAAAACATTGTCCAGAGATGAGTTCATATGGAGACACATTTTCTTGGGCAGACAAGTTCAGCAGCTCCTGAAAACTGGCTTTCACTTGAGAACTCTTCCCTGGTCTAGCTGACTTGTAGGAGCAATCACTGTATAATAAATTAATGAATCAAAACATTTCCTAATATATTTTTTTTGTCTTATCACCTCTTATGATGTTTTTTCCCCTTCACTTACAAGGGGCTTCCAGAAAACTTGGAAATGAGGAATTTTACCAATTTTATTGCAAGCCTGCAAGCTGACCTGCAGAGCTATTCCCTGGTCTAGTTCCATAAAGCAATAGCAGAGCAGAGAAAGTGTGAAGCTTCTGTTTTCTCCTGAAGCTGAAGTCGTCCTTTTTATGCAGCATGTGGTAGCCTGGAGCCAAGGGCTTCTCCACTGATGTGGTGTAACTGGGAACTGGCTGCTCCCTGAACTGCTGCAAGCCACAGACAATGATAATGGGAGATTGAGATGAGTTCCTTTGTAGTCACTGTATGCTGGTGGCTGAATTAATGAATTTCTGTCCGAATTTAAATAAAAGGGATGCCTATTAGGTTTCACGAAAGAGAAATGAGGGGAGTTGACTGCTCTGACCAGTCTGGTTTTCCATTGTGTAAAAATAATTCTAAATGCAGCAACAGGACTTAGCCATAAAGTCTTACAAGCTGAAGTGTTTACCTGACAAAATTTCTTAGGTGGCCTTTTAAAATAATCCTGTTTCTCTCTCATCTGAGCACATTTTTGGCCTGCTGTCAAAGATTCTGAAATTACATATTTGCAGAAGAAATGAGGGGATCACTTGAGATTTATAAAGCTTCACTCTTAACTCTTAGAATATGAGTAAAAGTACTGAATGATTTGTAATTGGTTATTCATCAGTGGTTTCATGTTGATTTAGAGCACAATTTCAAGGAGGTGTTTTACTGATTTACCTTGGCTACCAGTCTGAATAACAAATCATTCATCCAACATGAAAATTTCTAAGATTTGTTTAGAACATTGTGGCAATGCATTTTCCTGCCCATAGGCTGCCCATCATGTGCATCTCCAGTTGTCTTAGACACAGCAGCAGTGCCAGAGCCGGCACTGGCAGCCTTTGACCATTTTGCTTCTTTGTGCTCTGCTTCAAAATTGTCAGGTGATTACCAGCCAGGCCATCTGTGCTTATGTTAATCATCACCTGCACTTTCCATGTCATACACCCCAAGGCTGAAAGATCATTTGCTGTGACCTTTTCCCTGTGCAGCACAATGACTCCAAGTTATGGAGTTTCATCAGTCTTTCCTCCCTACTCATGCTGTGAGCAGTTTCTTTAGGACCATTTCGAATCTTGATTTTATACTTACAATACATAATTATGTATATGTGTGTGTGTGTGTGTGTGTGTTATTTTAGATATATAGAAATGAATTATTTAGTCATTCTGATTTTCTGAGGATTTTTTATTTTAAAAAGCGTTGTTCTGCTAAAGTGTTGATTGAAATTGGGTAGCAGTTTAGAGCTGATAACTGCTGCCTTTATTAAAGCTGTATAGAGTTACATTTTCAAGCTATTTGGAAAGAGAACACAAAACCAGTTTATAGCATTTCTAGCAAATATTTACATGTAACACAGTGTATTATCCCTTTTTCTCTCTGCCAATTTTGGAAGCCCAGTCTGAGTTTTGAAATACAAAGCTTTTAATGTATATATCAAAACCCAAGAAAGAACAAGGAATGTAAAGCTCTTGAATTGGCTGCACTAATTTAAGTTCCTTCATATTCCATTATTTTTTCTTTTCAAATGACATTAAATTATTACTGAAATTATCATTTTAAATGTTCATGTACTTAAATAAAGCCTAAGTATCATTTTACAGTGACATTATGTCGCTGCTTTGCTTAGCAAATCAAGCGAACTCTAAATGAAAAACATACATTTTCTTAAGGAAAACAAAAGTACTGCTGCTGTTAATTATTGATCCCATCTGTGCTTCCAAGGAGTGGAAATTTAGCTAATAAGTTTGCGAGGAAATCTTTTCAACAACTCTTTTTTCTTTTCCCAGCCTCACAGTCCTTGCTGAAGGCATGACATTCTTCCAGCAGCCCCCTTTGGCTCCCTAGTGCAGCAGTAAGTGAAGGCTGCTTTTAGAGCCAACCTGATCTTTGCCAGGACACCATGGCTGCAAACTACCTGAGCCATTGCTAAACAATTTGCTCTGCCATTTCTCCCTTTCTCTGCCCAGAGAAGAGGAGAGCCTGACTGTGCAGGCAGGGTTATCAAGCAGGCGCATTCTGAAACAGCCTCTTTTCCCCACACATTTCAATTATCTGAGTATTCCCACCTTGAGAGTCTCATAGGGTTGATCAGAGGTATTGCCACATTTAAGATTATTTGCCTACTGGTTTTAAGGTTTCAGTGAGGTGAGGTCAGCATGTTTCCCTTTCCATAGCTGAGGAGCAGTTGCATTAGCCCTCCCTCATAAATGCTTTAATATAGCTTATGGGAAAAAATACTACTGCTTTGATCCCTTCCTTGTGGTTAGAAGAATGCCTGTGGTGCCTGCAAACTGGTCACTATTCCCTCCCATGGGTGCTGAGCAGCCAGAATTTTGGCAGCTGATGGAAGGTTTGAAGAGCAAAAGGAAGGTTTGAAAGGCACAATCTATGTCCCCTTGAAAATTTTCTAATTGTGAATGAAATTGAAATGAGAGCAGGGGGTGAAAATGTCATTGGTGCAGTCAGACTCTGTTAAGTTTCAATATTCTCTGCCCCTGAAGCCATCTGTTCAAATCAATGCCATGCTGGCCTTCTTCATCAAAGCCAAGGGTTACTTATATGTTTACTTTGCATTCAGCCAGGCCCTTAAGAACTCTAAACTCTTTGGCTAGGCATATTTGAGAGATTACTCAAAAAATAGGAAAAAGCAAAGTTCAGGTTTAATATGCTTTCTTAGCAAACTTGCCATGCCAGGGGCTTCACCAGCCACTCCTGAATTGTGCAATTGTTCTGTTATGGTGTTATACCTTTAAGTTTTGTCTGTTAAAGTTTTTCCTTAAGCAGTGGCTCCAACTACCCTGCAACTACAACTGCAAAGGTCTCCAGGATTTTCCCTAACCATTCAAGCAGTGCTTTCAGTCCCTCCTTTGCTACCACAACACCTGAAGTCTTTCTCCTTTCAGGCTTCATGTCCTTCCAGACACATGCATTTCTCAAAACATTTCCAGTCTCAGCACACCATCTAATCTGACACCTTTCTCCCTTCTCTCCTCCTACATGCATTCATAACACACAAGCCCTCTTCTCAGCACCTTTGTCCCCTGACAACGTTCAGATCTACAAGCAAGACATGACATAATTGTTTGGAACAGATGTCAGCCTGGGAGGGGACAGAGAGATTCAGAACACAGTCAGCTTCACAGAAAAACACTTATTTCTTTGTGCCAGAACCCAGTTCCATTCTCAAATTGATGGAAAATGCCTGAATGTTTCTGTGTTAGTGGAGGGGCCATGCAAGGGTGAGAAGTTGGGAGATGCATACTAGCATGTGTGTTATTACTCTTCTTGTACAAATCGAAGAAAACTTCCAAATCAACCACTTACATGACAGACTTACTGACCTTTTCCTTGGAAGAGAAGGATAAAATATTGTTCTGTTTGAAAGGTTTAGGTCTGTTTCCAGTGTGTTGAGTGGTGGATAACTTTTCAGGAAATTATGGCCAGTGAGCGATTATGGCCAACAAAGACACCAGGACCAGTGTGAGGACCCTCTGCAGGTGCTCCTTCTAGCACGAGTGATGAAAGGGAATGGGAATGCTCAGCTTTCACAGATTTGTTTTCTGATTCTGGCCTGTGCATGTCTTTGGTGTTTGCCAGTAGATGAGGCAAGCAGAGTACATGTCCTATGTATGAACTGATAGACAGCCCCTATGATTGCATGCCTCTTTCCTCCTGTTAAAAATAATTGACTGCTTTGTATAATATTTTACTGTGAAATAAACTCCTGTCCTCATTTTAGATGCTCCCTTACCTCCCATGAGTGGTGATGGTGGGTACAAGTTCTTCCTAGCAAAATGCTTAAGCAGATTTCTAACAAAAAGCTTGAAAGCAGCAGCATCAATGGCTCAACTCCCTTCTCCCTCTCCCCAAAAGTTGGACTGCCCAGTCCTGCTATTCCCAGTCCCATCTGCTTTATAGACAAGGAGAAAACTCTCACCCAGTTTAGGGCTTTGTTCTGCACTGCTGAAACCAGTAGGTGTTTGGTCTTTCGGTTTTAGTGAGTTTATAAAGGAGCTGGCAGCTATATGCTTGGCTCTCTCTGTTCCCCCACCTGGTACTAAAACTTCTTGTTCCTGCCTTAGGAAGGATGAGCTCCTCTCTTCTCTCTGCCCCACAGATATCTAGCGATAAGAAGAAATGAGTTTGGAGCAGGAGAGAGAGAGAAACGAAGCAGATGAAAAACCTCACCTACTGAGCCTAAATCACTGAATTTTTATGCTGAAACCTTCCTAACATGCTAGACAGGCTCACTAATACTTTCCACTTCGGTAACATCCAGAAATCTTGAGAGGAGATAGAAACTCACACTAATGTTTTGCCTTGCTACATTTGATTCTGCAAGATGTGTGCAGGGACCAAGGAAAAGAAGAAAATCAAAGATTTGGCAAAGTTCATGCTGAGAGCCTGTAGGAGAATGAAAATATTTCTCAGGATCTGCAGCTCTAGTTTCTGTGTCTCATCTACAAGATCTTCATCTCACATGTTCTTGCTCATAACTTTTGATTCTAACGTGTGTAGAAAAGATAAATGCTCTCTTTTGTAGCTAACAGACTAAAGGTAAATACAATAAAAATCTGGTAACTGACAAAAAGTACAGGCAAATTTTTCTTCTCAAGGAAGACAAATATTGCAGAGAAAATAGTGCCTCTGCCTTCCTTTCTTTTAAAAAGTAATCTTCATATGAAAGGCATATTCCTCTCCCATATTGTATTCATCTCTGTATGTACTGAAATTTCAGAATATTCATTCTGGAAATATTTTTGTTACCATTTCAGCTGAAGGAGTGGGGTATAATTTAAAAACATTGAGGAATTACTATCCAGCTGTGTTTTAGTTAATTTTCAGAAAAAAAATAGATTATGTTTATATGTAGAAGTCTTTATATAATTAATGTTAATTTGCACATGTTAATGAGGATTATTAGCAAAGCATTGTAGTTTTGCTCCTGCTGATTTTGACAGATGAGTTGAACAACATTCTGCTGTAATCAGTGTAACATAATTTGTCCCTATATTTTCTAAGCATTAACAACTATTTTACTAGAGGGTTTTTATTGAAGCCAAAGCATGATGAGAGACTCTTAAGTGGGTTTTATCTGTCAAATAGCTCAATGTATGTTATTTTATGTACTGCTACCACTCAGTAAAATAACATGACTCACTACTAATGAGTCACTGTGAAAAGTGACAGGCATCTTTTTGGCTGGAAAGAAGTTCACAGCAAAATATTCAGTTAGTCTTACTTGCTATTCATGGGTTCACAGCTTCAATTTCTCTCCTATTGTCTGCATTAGGATGATAACACTAAGGGTAGAGTCCTGAGGCTGCCATGCCCCAGAAATCAGCTGAAGTAGTTAGTACTAATGGGAAACAGCTTAGAAAAGTGTCATACAGCTGTTGTACCTGCTTGCACCCCAAAAAGGCTGCTCCACCTGGGAGAAGAGCACAGGCACATGCATGTAAAAAGCTGGTGGGGAAGAAGGGGGTGGCATTGTCCATCTCATACCCTTCCTAGTAGTTTTTTTACTCTGCATACACTGCACTTCTAGATAGAAATAACTCACTGACACTGAGCCACAGATTTGTACTGTCCATGCAGATCAAGGAAACAGCTTTCTTAGGAGATTCTCCCTGTTCAGATAAATCCTTCATTGCCATAAACTTTTTTTCCTTTTTTTTTTTTCTTGGATGTCCTTAACCACTAGCTCATTCTTGGTAAATTTTTTGTTTACTGTGGACAGTTTTTGGAAGGCTTCCATGCTTTTGAGCTTTGAGCCTCTAGCAACTTTTCTTTGTAGAGGCTGCATGAATTCCTAGGGCTAAGATATCTAGGATAGTCACCATCTCCAAGCATGCTGCTGATACACATCAGATGTGTCATATAAATATAGAATTCTGCATGCTCAAACAGGCCACCAAACTCACCACAGGAGACAGAGGTGCTTGCTTAGGAATATCACACATTTCCAGATGGAACAAATCAAGTTCACCTCAGCGATGGTGCAGGTGCTGAATGACTTGTGTGTTACTGAGTTTACCAAATAACATCTCCCTGCTTTACTGATCTGTCCCCTTGTGCAGCCAGCACATGTAAGTTAATATGTTGGGGTTCATTCCCTTCTGGGCAGCAACAGCAGTGTTTGCTAAGTTCCAAACAGTCAAAAATGAGCAATTGTCTTGGTAATAGTAGTAATAGTAATAGACTATAGGTAATAGTAGTAATAGGTAATAGGTAACAGACTAAAGATAGTAGTAATAGACTGAAGATACTTTGAGGCATTTTCTTGGACAGTGTACATAGCTGACACAAGCCCAAGAGCCTTTTTTGTCTACAGTGTCTGCTTTTATTGGTGAGGAAAAATGGATCTAGGTCTGATCCAGAAAAGCAGATAAGCTCAAAAAAAAAAAAAAGCTCTGAAAACCATTAGAGGCCAGGACTCATAGGACCATTGCATTAATTAATTTCAGGTAGAACCAGAGTGAAAAGAAATCTTTAATCAGACATATTCTTTAGAGAACTCAGCAAAGATTTCTTTTGCCATTTGTGTTATGCATAGATTGAGTATGATGGTACAAGCACACCTTACTTTGTTACAGTATTATATTTCAGTTAGCACTAATTAACTGCAAGCCAACCAAAACAAACAAAAAAAAAAGCTTGAACCACCATCTTTTGGAAACACACTTGCTGGAACATGATTCTCTGCTTTCATTCACAGGAGGAAACCGAGTGTCCTTCATCTCTCTCTGTAATCAAAGAGATGACAGCGGGTGAAACTATAGAGGATGATTTCTTCCCACCTGATGATCTGTCTTCCGATGAAGAATATTATATTGAAGAAAGCAAAGCAACCAAATTCAAGAAATCAGGCATGAGGCGCATTGATGACATCAAAAAGGCATTTTCAAGGGAAAATATCCAAAAGACAAGACAAAATTTTGGCAAGAAAGTAAACAGGCTTCAAACTAGAATAGTGACCCCTGAGAGGAGAGAGAGGATCAGGCAGTCAGGAGAGAGACTGAGACAATCTGGGATAAGATTCAAGAAAACCATTTCACAAGCTGCTCCGACAAAGGAGACATTCAAGATCTATAAAAAAAATAAAGAGCGAACAGGAGCCGAAGGTCAGGAGGGGGTCCAGGAAGGCAGTGTACACATCACCTCTGAGCTCCCAGCAGCAGAGCCCTTCACTGAAGAAATCTCTTACACAGAAGTGATCACTAAGGTAAAGAAAGACAAGAATAGTGCAACAAAAGGTGCTTCCCAGTCAACTGAAATAGGGGTGACTATCCCAGAAGTCGTCCTTAAGCAGGAAAGAAAAGAAGGAGGTGATGATGACGTCCCTTTGCTAGACTTAAAGCAATCGGTGTAAGGAGTCAATGAGCACACACACCATACTGTCCTCACTGAGCAAGAGAGAGCACAGTATGTACTCACTCAGCTTTAGGAAAATGTGTGAATTTGTGTTATATCACAAACCGTGTTGGTGTTGTTCTGCCATCCACACAGATGTCTGTAGTGTTGTCTTCCTGACAAAAGTCAAGCCATGCAAACTGAAGGAAGGGGCTCCCCCTCTGTCTTGGCGTGTGCCGATAGCCATCGTTAACCCAAATGGAACTCGCAGTGTCAAAGGGAGATGGGAATCTGCTGCATTTCCAGGATTGATTTAGCAGTCACTTTACAGCCTAATCACTCTCATCGTTTCATGTACAACAGTATAAAATTTATTTTCATTATCTTATACCAACTCATCTAATCAGAAAACAATAACAAAGCTATTACTTCATATATAGAAAAAGGAAGAACTATGGCAAAAGTCATTTAGCTGTACAGATATTATCAGTCAAGGGCCCTCACAGAAAAAGCAGGAAGAACATATTCCTGCTTTACTCATGGTATGAAAAAATGTGGCAGGAATTATAGGGTTTTGAGTAAATCGTGTTTTTTCCTAGTGGTAAAGAGAAACTCCTGAAATTACTACAGGTTATTTCCAGATTTCTGGAGTAGAAAGGTTCATTGTAAGTAAGCAATGAGTTTTGAGCATTTATGGTCTAAGAATAAAAAAGAAGACACATTAAATATGGAATAGCAGGAGGAAAAGGGAAGGAGGTATCACATCCATGTTTTGGAAAGATGAGATTGTGAAAAAGGCAATGATATGAAGCAGTAAAAGTGGAATAAGATGAATGCGTAGGTTCTGGATAAATTGAGAGAAAAATTAGAATATTATAACTACAGTTTCCTTGAGATCTTTTAGAAAACTATTATTTTTTACAGAGGATCATAGGGTTTATGAGCATATCTGACCAGACAAGGGAATTCTTTTGTTTTCCACTCTGTGTTTTTTTCCGAGCTTCACTGAAATGAAAATCTATTCTACAAAGTCGCAGATGTACAGGGCCAATCCATAACCCAATTCTTTTTTTCCTATCATCATCGTTATTGACCAGTCACAGCCTCAGGGATTATGAGACAGACACCCTTTGGACTATGGAATGCTGTTTATTTGCAACTCTCAGGAGCTAGTGCCCTGACATCAGATATGTTTATAAACATGACTGCTACACTGACATGGGGTGCAGGACTGTATTGCTCTCTTCATTCTTAAATGGAGTTGCCTTCAAAGCACTTATCTAAAGCAATGTTAGTCATTACTATCTGTGTGAAACTTGTACAATATTGCCAAAAAAGTTGTATGGTTGTATTTAATATCTCGGGTTCATTTTAACAGAAGAGCATAACTTGGTTATCTATATCCATTGTTTGAAGACTTCCAGCTAATTGTTAATCTATCATTCAAATATAATTAGTTTGATTTCAAGTATTCTGCCTACCAGTTCTTTCATTTAGATTGGTGTACATCCCACTTGAAGAGAAACAGCTTTAGCAATAGTAACTAGGGAACACTGGCTGGGGAAGGTCAATGTTTTACTATATCTGTGACATTTCAAATCAAATTAATATTGTCAGATTGGGAGCAGCAACTCCACTGAGCGGAATGGCAGGACAGAGCAAGAGAAGGAGAGAGGGAAAGGAACACATTTCTTTTTATAGTAAATTGTTCACTCTACTATAATCACATGCAAAAAGGAGAGTGTTTTGCTTGTAGGATACACAGAAGCTTTTGTTTGGTGTTCTTTACTAGTGATAAGAAGCCTTTTTGGAGCAAAGTCATTTTATGTTCTTCAGTTCTGTATAAAACTGTAGCTTTCTCCAGTGAAATACTGTATGATTTTTCTGGTTCTTCAGTAATAAGGCCTGCATTCTGTTCTGCAAGATTTGGCATTTTCCTAAACTGATAAACAGGGTTTAGCTATTGAAATGAAAATGCTGATGTTCAAATAAACTATTTATTTGCATTTTTATACAGCAGAACACTATGTACTAGAACATCATTGCCTATAGATTTTCTTCATATAGCACTTAATTTTCTCATTTTGTTTGACAAAGAAGTGATGCAGTTTCCGCTGAGCATATCATGTAGCACTAGATATAACCTCTATCAAATATGTATTTTTTAATGTTTACTTCTTTCTTCAATTGATCAGAGGATTATTTGTTTCATAGCAAGCAGTGAGTTCTTCAGGTGTGCAAAGTATTTCAATGTACATTTTTTATTTTAAATTACTATCACTGTTACTGACCTGACTTTTACATGTACCAAGAGATCAAAGTTAAATTACCCCATATCCCCTCATGAATGGGGAAAGCACTATGGTTTGCAACCTCAGTTTCTGTGGAACAGCACAGACCTTTGCTACTTGAAGTCTCCTCACCTTCTTCATAATTTCCAAGATCAATGATCAGGAAGCCAAATCCTTCAGCCGTCTCAGAAACAAAATTCTCAATGAAATTGGTTGATGTACAGCTGCACTGCAGGGAGGTCTGGTGTACATTTTTTGAACAGTTGGTTTCACTTGAAAAGATAATCTTGCCGGCACTGTTGCTCCTAGCTCAGTGGAAAAAAGGGACCCTGTCCCTGTCTGCTCTGTTTTCCAAGAAGAAAGCTGGCACTCTGTACTTCGTTGTGGGTGTGAGTGTGAATATCAAACTTCCTCATGGAAAATGAGCCCTGCAATTGCTAACTTCAGAGTAAAACTGACTATGCAAAGGGATGAACTACTTTCCTAGACACTTGCTATACAAAAATTAAAAGTGTTTACAAGGAGAAAAAAATATATTAACAGTGTCCTGACTGCAAGTCCTTCTTTCATAACATCCAACAACCATTTCCTTTGAATTTGTGCTAGTGAAAAAAGCCACACACATTTTCTGCCAATAGCCATCTGTCTATTAAAAGAGAAGTATCAATCATCCTTCAGTTACAGGGTAGACAGGAATGGTGGTTAACACAAAAGTACTTCAACCATTTCAGGTGAAATATGGCCTGTGCGTCTTTTTTTTTTTTTTTTAACTAAACTGATGCAAAATGCAGAACAAAAAGCAATTAAGAGGTTTGAGTTTGCAGGATTCAGGCACTAATGCAAATAGAACGAGTACTAATAGAGCCAAAATGGTGTTCAGATGTGTTTACTCTGAGAAAACTTTAAAACCTTTCTTCCAGCTAATAACTGGGGATGTGGACACCTTCCTTGCAAGCAGATACAGGTTTAGAAATTAGTTAATAGGTGCAAAAGGCACTTCTTGTGCAAAGATAAACACTTCTGTTTCTATGATTGTTTACATTAAAAAGTGACTGTTCAAGAAAATGGTCGCGGCCATTAGTAAAACCACACAGCAAGTTTAGAAATGCAAAATCAAAGGAACTGTGCATCGAAATATATGCAGATAAACATAAAACTTTACCATGCATTTAATTATCTTGTAATTACAGCTTGAATAATGCTATGGATGACAAGATTTTAACTACAAAGTTGAATTTAAAAATAATTATATAATGAAAAATTATTGTATCAATAAGAAAGATAACATCTACAAAAGAACCACCATAAGATGTCAGAGCAGTTGTCACTATCATAAACACTTTTTTATGTAGTGCTTCCATTATGAGCAAGTTAGTTGATTATATTCTCACTTGCTTTATAAGAGTTGCCAAATTTACACCTACCGCTGTTTTCCCTCTGATTTTCCCAGGATAAATAAATTCAGTATTTTTGCTGTGAATAGAGTAAGCTGATCTATATGCAACTAACATAATCTCTACGTATCACCTGCCAATTCCCACCTCCCTGTGAGAAGGCAGCCACCACTTTGACAATAACAATGCAATGCTGGCAGCAGCTTAATCCTACTTGGTGGTTCTTTCTTACACAGCTCTCTGTCCTTACTTCGAACTGCAGAGCAGTGCAACCCCCCTCAAAGTCCAATGATCAGGATTCTGCACCGTTTTGAGGTACAAAGAGAAGATGTAGGTGAGGTCTGTTCTCCGAGGTTTTTTGTAGACGGGGCAGGAGTACACATTGCCGTGCTGCTTCCTTGGGTCGTCCGGTGCTGTCGTGCTAACAGCGTACACATGGACTACAGGAAGGCTCGTGAACAGCACCTGAGAATGACAGAAGATACACAGGGCTCAGCACTATTAGAGAAGTGGGATAGGGCATCTGAATTCTAAACACTACGACTAGATTCAGTGCTGGCCCTCAGCAAAACATCAGAACCTCAGCAGGGGTACATGTGAGAATACAAGTCCTACGCTCACTACTATGTTGACACTAACTATAAGCCCGTGGCAGTTCAGGGACAACAGCCATCAGGAAGGAAAGCAGAAAAATTGAAACCTGGAAAACTGCATGCTGTGGAGGTAGATGGGAAAATGTCAGGGTGGTTCTAGGAGAAACAGCAACTATAGTCTTTTTTCCTTTCCTTTGCCCCTTTCACTGATGTTTCCCATTCTTTCCCCACCTCCCTTTTCCTGAATGGCAGGACTGGAGCTACAAAAACCAAACTGCAACTAGCAACCCTCCTTATTAACTCTGCACTGCTGACAGTGGAGCTTCTAACATCCAAGGTGCTTCTTCAGTGTTTATCCAAACTAGATTCCCTCAGGTCTTCCACCAAGTTAAAGTATTCATTGTCAGGGGATAAAACAGACCCCGATTCAAGAGCAACATGTACCCCTGCTAACACTCCAGAGCACTTGAGTAAACTCCATGTTTGAAGGGGTCTTTTGACAAACAGGCAACAGAAATTACAGCTGGCAAGGTTTGGTTCGGAAAAATTTTCTCTCAGTCAGACACAGAAGTGTTTTACCTATGAACAGGAATTACCTCAATTCCAATTCCAGGACAGTTAGCAGTGGCTTGGAAAAAGTGTACCAGTGCAGACAATGACAATTTTCCCTGGACTGTGACTACAGCATCTAATCATAACTCCATAGCTAGATTTTAAATCTGCTTAGTCACATCAGTGAAATGTAACTCAGTGCATGGATAACTGAGCATAAGCCCAGAATTAATACTCTTCCTCATATTAAAAAACAAACATTAGGGATTTCTAGCCAACCAACCAATGACGTCCATATCAAACCTAGCCCAGGGCTTTGGAAGCTTTGATAAGGTCCCCCTTGGTAAGTCAAAAGAAGACTGACTATGGGTTGCACTATTTTATTCAAACATAACTGTGCTGCTAGGGCCCCTGAAGCCAAGAAGCCCAGCATCTGGTCTGCTCTAGTGCTATGCATCCTAAATTAATTTTCTGACAGAAGGCTTTTTGTTCCCTTCTATTAAGTAAAGAGTCTGTCCTCTCCCAGCACCACTAGTGTTGGTTACCCTCTTAAAACCTGTTGTGAAGCCACTGCTGCAGGCATCAGCATACTTCCTGGTTTTCCCAGAGCACATGCATTATGCCACAGCTTCCTGCACTCCCTCGATCCTTACCTTTGGTGCTGACTCCATCAGCCTGCTGTTCCTGCGGTCCCAGCCTGCCCCTTCAAGGAACAGGCCATGTATGTAAACCCCACCGATGTCAGCAGGAGGAGGGCCAACTACATCTTCTTTCATCATTTTGGTCACTTCACTGTATAGAACAACACTGTCCAGTTCCCATCCTTTGGCTAAATTCATGCGAGTTGTCTCTTGCCTCATGGCCGTTAGGAATCCCTAAGGAGACACACAGGAATATGACATATGACAAGGATTTTTTAAAAAGCCTTGAATTGAAACCATTTCCAACTCTTTTTTTTCCCCCTATGTAAGTGACACCAGCAGTATTAAAGCTCATCCCACAGAATTCCATGTGCATATAAACTAAATTCAGTAGTGTAAATCCAACGGTTTTCAGCACTTTCTCAGTACCATGCATCCATCCATACATAATTGGTGTGCACATGTTGGTGATAAGCAGCCCCCAAGCTGGCTTATTTAACATATCAGAAGTTCCTGTATAACTCACTTCTCATGACTTTTTTTACAACCAACCAGATGGAGAGAGGTTTATAAGGCTGCCAGATTAATGTGTTTTGAGAGATTCCAAACACAGGTCATTTCTAATTTCTCTAACACTGGCTATATTATTCATCTTTTCTTATACTAAAATTGCAAGAAATGCTTTTCAGTCAACAAATAAGCATTTTACAGAGCACAAAGGAAGTACCAGCTGGAATAATGCCATTGAATACTGAAATGTCCCTGACACTTTGCTCAGTGAAGTCTTTATATACTACAATAACACAGTATTTTAGACAACAGCAAGTTAAACCCAAAGCACTCCAGCAGCACAGAAAAAAACTAACTCTGTTCTAGAGAGCTACAATCTCATGACATTGGTATAAGCTATCAAAAGACAGGCCAGGCTGAAGATGCTGGTTAGCTTCCTGGATACAGCTGTCCATGGGAAAGCACAGTTCAGGGCACGGGAGGTAGTACATGGGACATCTCTTAGTCCTTAGAGATGGAGGGGCAGACTCCTTTGCTGTTCCTGTGGTCGTGCTGTAGATGTGCATGTTATTTTATCTTGTGGAAGCCCATTTGTGTAGTGAGGAAGTGAACAATAAAACACAAAATTGAATATGCAAGAGCAACAAAAAGGACACCTAGGAAAGAGTAAGTTTACTGGCATATTTCAGAACAGGGAATTAAAGCATCTGGAGACAGAGAAGGGGGGATAGAGAGCCACATGAGGAACACACAAAGGCAGGAATCAGTGAGCCAACAGCACAACTAGGAAGAAATCAGGATGAGAATGAGGGAATTGAATGATGGAATTGAAAACATTTTTTGTTTTTCTTCAATATTCACAGAGTGGGATGCTCTGTTGAGCTACCATTAGGGCCAAATGAATGGAAAGAAGTCAGATGTGGGAAAATCAGCAAATTGTCTACTGAATGCAGGGGTCGTTCTCTGGCTGATAGGACTGGAGTGCTCCAAGCACTTGGTAGCCATGCAATACCCTTTGAGTTATGAGAATGTGAGATGACTTTCAGAAACTCAGATGTTTCTGTGGTTGCTTCTCATTAATATAATACCAGAAACCCCAGGACAAGTGTTTTAAAGAGATTTTGTGATAGTGCAGATAATGGTAATTGCATTTGAAGTAGTCGAGATCTCCAGTGTATAGCTGAGGGAGACAGGATTAAAGGCCAAGTTCTTCTATCAGAAATGCCATTAAATGAAAGCAGAATCATTGCAGTAATTTGTGGAATTTTAATTTGTAGAAATATGATAGAACCAATAGTTTAAAATACATGAAGTGTTCACTGCCATAAGGCCCCAGAGGGCTACTGGATCCCAGATAAACTGAAATATTAAAGAAAGAAGAGCCTGAAGAGGACAGAGCCATGACTGTATTAAGGGAATCAGTTCAAAGGCACCATGGAAACACTGGAATAAAAGTAAGCTCCAAGCTGTGAGTTGTCTTCAGGGATAAGGTTTAGATAGCAGATTATTCCTACAGAGATGGCAGGACCTACACACTTTCTGCAGTGGGACTTTTCATGCTTATCTGCTCATTTGAATGAATCCTAGACAGCGTTTGAAGACTGCAGCTGTGAGCTGGAGGCCCAGCTGGGTGTCCCAGAGTGGGTGAATGGCACAACAAAGAGCAAGACAGACCCAAGTGGCTTGAGGTGCCACTGTACAGCTGAGGCTTTGGCTCATCCCGAAATCCTCTGCCAGGGACATAATGAACCACTTGCCATGACATTTATTTCAATTTCTGGTAATCCTTGTCTTTCTTGTTGCTTTTGTGGTTTTTCTTTTGTTTTGGGGTTTGGGGTTTTTTTTGTTGTTTTTTTTTGGGGGGGGGGCGTTTGTTTGGTTTGGTTTGGTTGGTTTTAGTTGGTTGATTGGTTAGGGTTTTGGTATTTTTCCTGTACCTGTATGTTTGCCTTTTCCTGAATTTCTCGCTGTCCAGCTAATTGAAGACTGCTAAAGCTTTGCCCCTTTGCCTTTTAACAACTCACGTGAACTAACTCTGAACCTTCTAGTGAGGGAAAAGCAGGCACACATGGAAGCTATGACCAAAAATATGAACGTCAGTTAAGTCTATTGCTCTCAGAATCATATTCTCTCCTTTACCTTAGTTTGGAGATTCCTTGTATGTCACTTTGCAAATACACAGCAGATTATTGCAGGTTTTCTAGAACTAAGAGGACACTGAGGAATGGAGGCATTGTACTTCATACTCTGATTAGTATTCACATTACTTTGGCATCTGAGGGTCACAGAAGTAGGTTGAGGGTCCATTATGCTGAGTACCACACAACCAGAAAGACAGTTTTTTCCCCACAGTGCTTAAAATAGGACAAGTGACAGGAACTGGATACAGAGATGCAAACAAGGAAACAATAAAACAGTGTCAGCCACTAAGTGGAAATTGGGAGGTAGAAATGAGAAATGCGTAATGTCAAGTTTTTGATGAAAAAATCCAGTAACATTAGATTAACTTCCAGGAGGGAACAAAATTCGTGGCATTTCTTGTTTTGTTCAGCCCAGTTCTCTTGGCCCAATGCAGACACCCATGGGGAATCAGGTTTCTTTCTTTCACATAGAAGTCTGAGCCAGCCCTCATTTGTATCACTAAAAATAAAGATTAACTTCTGTGAAATGACTGAATATATCCTAGTGTATAAACAGTCCAAGAGAAGGCAGATTCTGGTCCTATATTATTTTTTATTGCCAGAATGCCTCATTTTACTAGTGCTATAAATCTGCTTTATTGCCTTGTGTTATCTGTGGCATTTATCCATTGACTGTGAAGAAAACAGTGAGATATATGCACGTAGGCAAATGACTTAGGAGCTGCATTTCATCTCACAAATGAAAGGATTTCTCTGACAATTTCTCAGGTATTACAAACAAGCCATTAGAACTGCAGCACTAACACCTCATCACCTCAGCCTTTTTGAGAAGACAAAAATCAATTTTCTTAACACATGAAATACTGATTTTAAACATAGCATTATGACTATAAACAAAATAATAGTTAATTAAATAGATAATTAGTCTTTGCTGAGGTGAATTGCTTTTAGAATGAGCCACTCCTACAGCCTAGGTTACAGAAAATGGTGACTATAACAATAACCAGCTGATTCTTAAGCTTGTGATTGTCAGCACAAATAAATTTTTTAATCTCTGCACACAATGTATTTAGGGACTTTAAGAACTAGGGGTTATGAAGTGTGTAATTTTTGTATTTCTAGAGGCTTTCTCATTTACTATGGTCTATTAAATCACAATTTGTTCGGGGACATTTTACACTGATTATTTGGCAGCTCTTTTCAGAAATCCAGACATTTTGTTCCAAAAAAATGTAGGATGCCCAGTTTGGGCTGGCAAAATTTCAGAACTGACATAACCCCAGAGCACAAAAAAGCCAGCTGAAACGTTCAGTCCAAAATCTCTATCAGCTCTTGCTCATCTGTAGTGCAAAAGCAAACACCAACAAAACCAAAAGCCTGCTGGGATTTCATCCAGCCTGGTCATTGCAAAAGTTACTTTGAAGTATTTTAGAATGCTGCTATCAGTGTGTTGTTAGCAAACCAAGTGTGGAAGCATAATCATTTTATTAGAACTTCTACTCCTTTCCATCATACTTGAGAACCCTTTGCTCAGGGGTTCTGTGAGCCCCCTTCCATGCTATAAAGTTGTACAGGCAGACAGCTGACACACAGGACAGATGATAGATGGATATTTCCCAGCAGTAGTCCTAGAGAATATTTGCCACTGTTGCTTTCTCTATTCTAGGCAGCTGTTTAAGCTAGCTTTTGCATTGCTAACAAGTACTGAGATTAAAATAGATCTTTAAAATAGCTCTTTCCTAAGGCTTCATAGAAACCTGTTGGCTGGATACTCTCACAATGACTCATTTCCACAACTCACACTTCCCACAAACATCTGTGAATCATAAAAAGCTTTAATGAATGTGGATAGCTCTGCAAAGAAACTACACATCATCTAGGTATGTATACTCTACTTCTTTTAACTCTGCTCTCAGCTGTTTCCTTTTTTGTCTTTCTTTTCATGCCAGGTTTTTATTTTAGATGGTGGAGACGAGAGGCTGTATTTTTTATATGTCTCTACAGACCATGTCTGGCACAGTTCTGGGGTGGTATGAATAACAAACCTTCCATTTCAAGGAACTGATTTGCAAGGATTGAGAACCAAGTCCAAATTTCTTCTTCCTATGTCAAAGTTCTGGAACTTATCTTGTTTTGTACTCAGAGGGATTTTCATGCAATAAATAAAAAACAGATTACTGTAACAGAAGAGGTAAAAAAAGGAAAACTAAGTTGAAATGTGAAAGCATGTACTTACCCAACCTCCTCACTATAATTAAAGCAGCCAAAAGATGTATTTCATTATTTCAGGAGCATTATTTTATTCTAGCAAAAAATTCTTCAGTAGATACTGAAGATGTTTTATCCTTTATTTATGCTAAAAACTTAATATAGGTTATACTTCATATAGTCAATATTAAGTCAACTTGAAGTTCTCACAAGGTCTAATTTAACTGAAGTTATAAAGGTCAACGTGGCAATCTTACCTGTGGATTAAAGAATCCTGTCATCCAGAACTGGTTTGGACGGCCATCCTGCAGCCAGCTGCTGAACTGCTGGTTTCGCTCAAGAAGCTCAGTAAACCAAAATCCTAAAGTAGTTGACTCCCAGGAAATCCTAAACCACAGTTTTGGAATTCTAGCATCATAAATATTATCTAAAGCATCTTGCAATTCTTCTGACATAATTATGGTTCCTGGAAGATAAGTAAAACATTAAGAATGAACTTTCCCCTAGCTTGCAAAGGCAATTAAAACTTCCAAATGACATTCCAAGTCTAATAAACCCTCTTTTGTTGTGCCTTAATTGCACACCTGTAGCACTGCAGTCTTATCAGTTCGCAGTTAATTTGTTCAAAATTATAAGTCTTGATTCAAAGCTAAAGGCGATAAGATAAATGATATTTCTTCTGTTGTTTTGATCGGAAAGAAAGATATGTTTCTTCAACAACTTCTTCTCCGTCATACACATTATTTATATTCATTGTATTCACAGTGTGTCTGGAATGTGATTAATCATTGAAAACTTTTTAATAAATTTTAATGGATCCTACATGCATGATCAATGATAGAGATACACTGTGTAACTCATCTATATCCTAAGCATGTGCTAGCAGTGATTATATTCATGAAATTCACTATTATTAATGATAACTTTGTACATTTCCATTATCAAGATTCTCAGTGGGAAAGCAGTAGGTAGAATAAAGCTAGAGGCCAGATTGTTTTTATTTCTTTTTTTTTTGCAGTGTGTGCTCACGTATTCCATGCATGCAAAGTGCTGTTCTCTCCACTAAAATGTTGGCGTTTACTAAGACAGTGATTTTTCAGTGACACCATTCCGTGTGCTAGAAGTTCCTACACCTCATGTACTCTCGATGGTACTGAAATCTGGCACACAGCCATGCCTCAGGATGACTTCTCTGCTCCAGAATCTATTATTCTCTTATAGAAACTGGTCTGGTACTCCAGCTTTGATTAAATATTCACATAAAGTAAAAGTTCAATGTATCATCACACACACAGCTGCTGTAATTGCCACAAGGACAACATGAGATACCAAACAGAATTAAGTGGCTTCCACCACAGAACATGTTAAAAAAAGGGAACTAGTCTGGATGACTGCAAACAAAAACTGTCCATGGGTCCATGCAAACATACCCATAAGGAAACCTGGCCTGTAAAAAGAAAGCATTTCAATTCCCTTCCTTCCACTGAGGTTGACAGGGCTTCAGTTGAAGGGAAGGAAAAGAGTATCGGGAAACCAAACACCAGCTTAATTTTGAAGAATACAGCATTACAACCTAAGCCCTCCTGTAGCACTGTATGAAAATCTACTGCTTTCTACAATATGTATATGGCATATTCCTCTAGTGGATAATGAGTGATCTGTTTCCATTTATATGCACCTCTTTTTGTGCAAAAAATTCTTTGAGAAAACCATTAATTTTTACAAAACTGTAAATACTTTTTAAAAAACACCTATGCTGCATTCTCTACAATTGCTTTGCAGTCAGGCTCAGAATCACATTCTGGGGTAATTAAGAGACTTATAACACAGTTAATAAACCTTCTCTTTGGGTATTAATCTTCTCTAATATATAACCAAGAGAGCCAACACTTAAGAAAGAAGCCCATTCCATGTCTTCTCCACTTTGCTTAGAAGTATTGCACCATACACTTTATTCACCTTTCAGAGACAGAAAAAGTGGGGGGGAAAGTCTTGCAATGCATGTTGGTTTCAACTTCAGAGCAACTGTACTGAAAGCACAAAACAAGTGAGGATCATCCTGGTTTAGCCGTGGAGATCACTACCATTGAGAAAGAAAGAGAAAAGAGAAAGAAAGAAATCTTTCATCTCTGGTTATTCCTTGTTTTCAGTCTGGTACATTCAACTTTCTCCTTTCTTTCTCTATTCTTCTGGGCAGGCTGGAGCTTTTCAAACAGGGAGATACAACCAGTCTCTGCCCTGAAGCATTGTGAAATCCCATAGGATGTCTGCCTGCTATGACTCAGAGCAGCTGTTGAGAATGTTAAGCCAGAGTGTTCTTGAGGATGAGGTATGTTCACAGCTCAGGCCATGCCCATATATCTGCATAAATATTCCTAGTGAGTGGGTGTCATCTCTGGCAGTAGGCATCCAGTGCTTGAATTTCAGCACTAAATGGCATCTGTGGGTGTTGGGTGCATTCCTGCAGCCAAAATACTCTGATAAAAATAAAAATAATTAACAAAATAAAATAATTTTCAGAAAGAAAATCAGTACCATAGGAGAAAAATCATGCCACCTTTCTGGAAAAAAGTGATAAAGGCGTTTGAAAAACTATCTTTGATAAATGGAATTAATAGTACAATGCCATAGCCTTCTCATATTTAACTTCTGAGAACCTCAGAGCACTGTTCTATATGAAGAGACTGAATGTCCTATGAACTTAACATGACAGGCTTAAATGTTCTATGAATCAGACAGGTCAACTGTTTATAACTTGGTTATTTTGGGGGTTACTCCATGATATTCCCTTTCTTGAGTGGAACAGAGCCTATCTGAAAATGACTGATGAAGGTTTAGGTCAGTTAAAGAATAGGGCATTTTCATACTTCAAAAATAATATCTACTGTAGCTATACTGTTTGCACAGCATACACAGTTTGGAAATGAGGATTCCCCTTTTTGATTGCCCGACATTTATACCATCTCCCTTCTAAACCACATCTAAATCTATCTGATTGCTGAGTGGGGAATAACCCAAATAAAGCTTCTCAGTTCTGAGGATAACTAGTTTTTATTGACAATTAAAGTAAATAGTCTGTTCTTTTAAAGGCATCTGGTTTTAGGGTGATTCATTCAATAGACATAATGCTTTGAATAAACTACATCAGGATCTTGTATTATTTCTTGGAGTTAACCCTTTTCACTACCATGCCTCCCACAAACTGAATCAGAAAATTGTGGAATTTGAGAAATTTGGATCTGTTTTAATTTCACATTTATGAAAGTGTCTATCTTGACTAGGAAACTTGCATAGCTCATTTAAATGAGTAGCTAAAGTTAGGAACAAAGGAAGGATCTTAAATTCCAGCATGAACCAAAAAAAGCCTTGGTCCACTGACTGATTCTCTTCCCACAGGCACAACTGTAAATCAAAAATAACAAGAATAATTATGTAGGATATAAATGAGATGAGAAAAAGCTACTTTCTCCATCAAGTACAGTTTGCCAATAGCTGATATCATTATAACAAAATTGGAGACTAGCCCTGGAGGACAATACTTGCTAGACACTATGTCTGTTAAGCTAGCCTGAACAGTACATGGAGAAAAAAGCTCAGCAAAAGCATCAATCCATTATTGACTGTCCTAGTTGCAACCCCAGAAGCTGACCTTTCCAGCCTTTAATCCCCACACAAGTTTAACTCACAAACAACCTGCTTTGTTCTTGAAGCAATCACACCTTGCTCCACCACCAAGCTCCAACTCCCTCTTCTTTGCTGAACATATTAAAAAGACAATACCAGCTTGTTTATAACTTCCTAAATTTTCCTCTCTTTCTGCATTATAGCAACAGGTAACACTTGCCTGTGTTTTCTCCAACGCTTTTTAAATTATTCCACCCAAAGGCACAAGGTATAAAAGCTAATGTATATTTTCCTATACCTAAAACTTTTTTTTTTTGCAAGCTTTAGTATGGTTCTGCCAGCTCTGTGACCACCGCTGATAGAAGTTGGCTTTTTTTTTCAAGCAGTTCTTTGGGTATTTTACTCCTTCTTCACTTGCAGTACTTGGGCACTTAAGCATTTGGAGGTAATTCCTAGGAAGTTCTCAGAAGCTCATTTAACTCCATCACGCTTTTTTAATGCCAAGGCCCCTCAACAGTTTGTCACTGTTTTTTTTGCTCCTGCTCTAGAACAGGAAAACAGGCAGCCAAGACCTGCAATGCACAACACTCTCTCTGTCCTTTATTTGTAGACTGGTATTCTCTCCAGATGCATCTAACCTTTGCCCCTGCTCTGTTTTCTCTTTGTTTTGCACCTTTCTTTTCTGGTGCAGAATCCTCTGATTTAATTCTAAAAGTCAGGAGAGATGAGAGGGACTAAGAAATTTGAGTAACGTGCAATTTCTCATATAGAAGATGGCAACAATCCTAGATTCTCTTCAATAGCTAAATTCTTCAGTCAGAAAGATAGCAATTTGAAAGTAACCTTGCAAATTGTTATGAAAATTTACCATCTCCAGTACTAAATGGTCTTGGCTGAAGAGTCCTTTCCATCAAAAAAACTGAAAATAAAAAGTTTAAAGCAGTAATTTGAAGATGAAAATCCACACATAACTCTACAAAAAAGTTATACAAATCACTACCCTGAGCTAGAGCAATACAACAGGCAGATAAACTTGTTCTACAGTTTGTCCTTAATATGCAGTGTGTGTTTCTAAGCAGTTGTCCTGGCCAACATCACGGCAAGCATATGTAATACCTATTAAGAAGTTCAGAAATTATGTACCACACTGTGAAAGACAACAGGAGGCATTCTGGCATTCTTATCAGGATGAGAAGTAAATAATGGATGAGAGCTGCTGAGCCAAGAGTAACTACACTATAAGATACACTAGACTCATCCCCTTCGTTCCTCAAACAATCTCCTCACTGTCACATTCCATTAGCGTCTTTACCGAGTGCTCTTAATCATTTTCTAATAAAATCTAATCTAATAAAATCCTCATCCAAAAGTGGTGAATCCCTACAAGGCTCACACACAGACACATAGACAGTAGAACTTAGTAAGATAAGAGCCCAAGATCTTTCAGTCCAAAATTCTATTACCATTGTCAGCAAGCCAAACTAAAACTGTGTTAGTGTTAGCAGTCTTATACCATTACGAGTCAAAATAGAACTTAGCCAGAGAGGGGGAATGAGTCCATACTTCTTCCTTTCATGAGAAATTACCTTTCCTGTGCACTCTGGCAAGACTACTTTCCTGAGCTTCACTTTTTCACCATATAAGTTAAAATAAATTACCAGCTACGTCTTTTGACTCTTTTGGACTTCATTTATATCCTTCTTATAAGGTGCTACATAAAATAAACAGAAATTCCTCGCAGCATCATGATACAAAAGCTACTTTCACTTCATGGTATTCTGAGTTGGAAAAAAGTACTGAATCTTTACCTATGGCTTCACACACAAACTTGTGTAGATGACATAAAATACTACAAAAGTCCTATAACATGTGTAGAACTACTTTGCCATAGAACTGCTGTATTTTAAGGAAATGTGTTATCAGGAAAGGACTTCTCTCTCCTAACTCTGCAAATACTGTACAGATAGCAGTGGGGGTTCTGTGATCATGTGGCACATATATGACATGAAAAGAAAAAAATCCAAGGTTTCTAAACTTCACTTGTTCATGAAGTAGTAATTTAGGCAATTCCCAAAACACAAAGCTGTAAGGTACCAGAAACCAGAACCAAGTGGATGCAGTTTTATGACCAAAGTAGAACCTAGATATAAGTAAATTAGTTAAGTGGGTTTGGGTTTTTTTTTTAAGAAGCCATTAAACACAATGTTAAGTGGGTTTAAAAGAATGAGGATTAAAATCAAACTAAAAGCTGTGCTTATTTCCATTGCCAAGGACTTGATACCCACTTTCAGCACTACTACAAGTATGTTCCACTTCATTCATGGAAAACACTCCCACAGAATCTCTCTTCTCACTTTCTTCACCAAGAGAAAACATCAAAATTCTTACCACTCTTATTCAGTGCATGGAGAAATAAAGACAACCCCACAAAATATCTCAGACAGACCACATTCAAATAAACTCAAACAAACTTCAAAAGGCTAGGAATAACTGAATGTGCTGTTAGATTTTATTGCATTTAGAGACACTATCTTCACTAGTGGGAGAGGAGATTTGAAGTACCCACTTTACAAGAAAGTGGGGTATTAGAATTCTGTGCCAGAGGCCTCTACACTGCCAGAGGCAGGATGTAAGCACACAGGAACTTTACAGCTCAGATACCGCTTTATGAAGAAGGGTCATTTCAGGGGCTCAAGCTCTGCTGCTCATAACTCATTAAGATGTGGCATTTTTGGTGCAAACCCCATGTCTTACTTCTCCTTGTCTCTGTTTTCTCTGTTTCGAACATGGCTTTTATTTAGGGCACTTGAGAGGACAACCATCACTGCTGTGTTCTGATTTATGGTGAAACTCTGTATTATGCCAACAGTGAAATAAACTCTGGGCAATCAATAAGTAATTAAAGCAGAAGTAATGGCTGGGACATAAGTGAGAGTACAAAGTGCAGCTTCAATCTAATTACTACAGTTTGATCCAGAAAAAGTATCCCTCTGGGCAGCAAAGTTTATTGGTAGAGATGCAAGCTTCTGGGGCATATTTGCCAACAAACATGTTGGACACACGCTGAGCATCCTCACCCCTCCCAAAAGCTGAACTGCTTAATCTGCCCTCTGGATAGAGGGACAAAATTGTGCCTGCAAATTCCTTCTACATCCCTCATGTTCAGCTGCACGTTTACTCTCCCTGAGGAGGACTTTACATTACATGAAAGGCAATGGTGAGCAACATCAAAATAACAAGGTCCATAATTCACATTCAAACTGCAGAATCAGATATTCAGATCTCCTTTCACAACCTAAAGACACACTATATTCTTAAAAACCAAATTTGTTTGATATTTTAGGTCTGCTAAAAGCAAATGCTGGGGCCTTAACAGGCTCATGAAGCCAGAGCCAGACACATGAGCAGTGCAGATGTCAAAAAGTACATGACCTGTTTGAGCAGGCACATCAGTTTACCTCATTGTAAAGAAAATTAAGCACCTCAGATGACCTGAGATTGCAGTTGACTAGTTTTGGGAGAGAATCTAGTATGAGACAGTTTGGGGTTTTCCCTTTTGCTGAGGTAGAGTGCATAAATGTTTTTTCCATCCCCTAATTAACAGTCTACTATATGCACTTGATATAGCATGAACATGCCAGAAGCCATTAATTGTTATTGTTAACTGTACATCCAATTTTGTTTTCAGAGCAATTTTTCACTATATTTAACTTGTCTGTCCGTAAGAAATTATGTTTCAGAGAATTGCATGAAAGTTATAGCATTAACTTGATTAAACATCTGGCAGAGGACTGTGCCCACTGTGGAACTGAATGTGAAGTGCAAATAAATTATGTTACTCATCCACCCCTCTGCAGAATATTATACATATTGAGAATTTAAATATATCTGTCACAATCATGGAAAGATTAACACTTTCTTGGATGGAAAACATTCTTTTTATTTACTTGAAAAGGGACTCTATTCACATATAAAATGGAACTTTCAGCTCAGGAAGAGAGGACAATTGTTTCTTCCAGCTTGATCTTTGCATATGTTATTACAGGATATGAAAGATTATTAGCCTTGAGCACATTTATGAACCTCTTTCCTAGATTCAGATTATAGGCATGAGGTCTCTGAAGCATGTATTATTGTCTTAGTGTATCATACAAATGACAGGAAAAAAAATCCCTTTTGATCCTTATGTAATAAAAATACAAATTAAAAAAAAAATCTCCCTTCATGAAAGACATTGTCAGAATACCAGTAAGACAGATTACAGTAATGCCATCAGCTATGTCAGAAGGGACTAATTCTGAGGCATTCTGACTTGCTCCCTGTGAGGACAGTTTGCTGCCTCAGACAATTTCTGCCTCTCTGCTAGAGAACAGCAGACTTGGGTGGGAGCTTTACCAGTGAAACTGACCCATTCCTGCTTCATGTTAATTTGTTAATTCAAAAAGCTTGGCTGATCAACAGTACTCTTTCCTTCCTGGGTATTTCAACTCTTGCAGATGAGCAAAATAGGAATTGAAAACAAAAAGCAGATGGCAACATCATTATCCCTTCTTTTTCCTCACTCCTTTTCTGATCAAATTTTCCATCTGCTTCTAGTTGCCTCTGCTCTTGGTTTATTTTAACTTCATTCACCATTGCTCACTTTCAGCCAAATACTCCTGTCTCTGAGAGATATAGAGTGCTGTTTCCTGCCTCCTGTGATGCCTAAAAGAACTGTCTCTCTCCCGCTTTTGACTGACACTGCCACTCACTTCAGCTTCCATTTAGAGACATACCAGTTGGTATAACCAGTTTCATAAAAATGTCCAATTTCACCTTAAATTAGAGTCTTTATCACCTTGCCTCCTGAGTTCCCTGTCTCTCAATTACTTAGCAGCAACACTTCTACCTTGTTCTATATCATTATGTCTCAGCTTAATTTCATAAATGACTCTGGTACATGACCCGTGGACTTAATCACCCAATTCAGCTCCTCTGAGCTCTGTAGGATCCTAGAGAGAATCACAGAAGTGAAGTAGTGCTGAGGGACACAAACTGCAATACTGGAGCACGTACATGCAGAATAAATTTAGGTGGAGTGTCCTTAGAGATGCAATCAGGAGATTTTAAGGACTAGAATTAGTGGTCATATGATAGAGAGAAAAAGAGAAAAACTGAGTGAGGGAGGGAACAAAAGAGAAAGGAAGGAAACGAGAAATACTTATTTAGTTATATGGTATAAGCAGCTGCTAGTAATAAATATTGCACCTTAATTACAATTTTTGATATTGCAGCTTACCATCAATAGCCAATTTGAGATCAGTCAGTGTAGTTCGAACTCTGGATATAACAAGCTGCATCCGGTCAATCTCTTGACGGAGAAATATGTTCATGGGCTGAAAAGCTCCCATCTTTTGAAGCTGGGCTTTCACCTAAAAAAGAATAGTGCAGTGATTATAAAATCCAATGTCCTGTTTCCCATGCAATAATTTTTGAAAGCAAAAACATTTTCAGAAAAGAAACATTTTAGTAACAGATGGCCATTCAAGTCCTGTGCCAACTGTAAGATTTAGCACACTGTGACTCATTAGCTTACCAGAACGAGCTCCTCCATCATTCTAAGACGGGAAAGTTCCCTCTTTTTGAAGGGACACAGCAGTTCCTTCTGTCCTTGTTAGGCTGCAGGGTCTTAGATCTTAAAATAAAAAAACCCCACTTGCTATACAAAAGCACTGTTTGATGGTAACTTCTTTGTATTTCCAAATTGTGCTGTGTGAACTTTCTCACCTTTTCTTGCCCTGCTGAGCTGAAGTAATGCAACAAATGGAGTTTCACTTAACAAGTAAAATAATATGTAAAAGCTGCTACTTTCACTAGCATGTGACTTGTTCTTAAGACAAGATGCTCATAGATACACTACTAGAGAAGCAAGATTGCCAAAAATAATACAGATGCCACAGAAATCTGTTACACCATTATGTGCACCATTTTGCAAGCAGAAGCCTTTGGTCTTTTTAGTTTTTAAGGATAAGAGTTTCTCTCAAGTTCAACTGAGAATCAGTTGTCTGTGTTGGTTAAGGACATGATATAATAACAGTAGCAACAGCATTCCCTGTCTAGCTTCTGCATATGATGTGTATGGAATGTGCTTGAGACACACACTCATGTCCCATGTATATCAAAGATTACTGTATACTATATGATGCATGAGAGAAGGCTTAATGGCACCTGCAAAAATCACGGTGCCTATACCTCACACTGTACCAGAATTCTTGACTTTTCAGACTTTTGAGAGTTGTTCCCCATTTTTAGAAAGCCAACAGCGCATATATCTCATTGAACACATTATTAAATATACTATACATTTAATACAAATAATAAACATTTCTAAAGATTTAATTATTGCCATGAATAGCAAATTTCTGCAAGATGAATATCATATGGTAGACGAGTAGTTTTAAACACTAGTATAAATATTCAAATACTTTGGCAATTTCCAAAACTTAACTTTTAACTCCAAGCCCAATAAAATACTCCTTCTCAAATTTCTATGCTATCCCCCTTGGGAGACAGCTATCAGCAAGGTTATACATCATATTTTAATCACAAGGACCCATGGGTTTGTCAGACAGAATGTCCAAGAAATAGGTGCCAGCCAATTATGTTAATGCTTTGCAGTGTGACAGTACATTTTACAGACTGAGTTAATGCATCCTGCCTGTGAAAGAGAAAAAAATACTTAAATCAGCTATTACAAGACTAGAGCTGAGACAATAAAGTTTTTGGATAATCCACACAATGAAGTATTCTGATTATTTCATACAAAATTCAGGGAAAAGTTCTGCTTTCTGAAAAATTCACAGGAATTGGTAATTTTGCTTCTTGACAAAAAGTAAAAACATTTGATTTATTTTTTACAGAATACTTAGTAGTCTAGTGCATGCCACTAATAAGAAAGGAATTATACAGAATATATTCTATGCATTTTTTCCTTTAAATAAGAAACACACTTTTACTTTCTGATCTACAAAGCATGTGTTCCTTTTGGGGATCATTTAGAGAAAGACCTCTCCCATTTGAGGAAAAATTGTACAGAAGATGTTATTAAAGGGGTCATTTTCCAAAATATTAATATTTATGCATCTACAAAGAGGACATGAAATAAAGATTCTAAAATATTACTGAGCTGATAATTGTACAATTTAACTAGTGAATTATCAAAACTTACACACTCTTCTGATTTACTTTCATGTACCTACAAAAACACCTATAATATTTTGAATAATGGAGCCAACCAACAAAGCAGGAATTTGCTAGTCCAACCTAGATATGCTCACAGCACTCAGTCTGGAGCACCAAGCATAACCAGATACCAAAATGGAAAAAAGAATTACATACTTCTTACTTTATTGTATACAAATCAATCCTCATCTATGGTGAGATTTGCTGGGTGTAACATAGTGCGTTTCTTGGAAAGCTTGCTGCTAAGATCCGTTTCAAATACAAGCACTGAAGTATGATTAACTAGTTTTGTAGTAGAATTCTTCTTATCAAGCAATCAGATGACTTACATTCAGTGCTGTATTCATTATGACATAAAGATATGGATACTGACTGTGAGAGAAAAAAACCTCAAAAGACTAAACTCATTAACCAAAATAGCTTTTCTGAGATTAATATACTAATTCCATAAAGCCCACTTAGAACATCCCCTTTTCATTATGCAAACAGCTATCATCTAACATAAAACAATGTGATTTAAGAAAGGAGCTACTAAAATAATAATCTTAATAGCTTTGTCTACATGATTTTGCAATGCATATCTCTACTGTGTCAGATTCCTTTATGCATATTTTACTGTCCTCAGGTAAACAGTTTCTTTGTCAGCACATACTTTACAGGGCTATCAGTAGAAAAGTAGTTGCTGATTGATCAAGTTTCTGTAGTAGTGACTGCCTATGCTTTTCAGTAAATGCTGAGTAAATTTTCAATCAGACTTAGTTACTTGCTACATTTTTTGTCAGCAGAAATGGGAAGTCCATCACTCTGTAGATGGATAAGCCAAAGCTCTTTTCAAGGGTCGAGAACCCTTTCCTTGTACATAAGGAAGCAGACAGTAAAATATGTACAAAATAGAAGAAGCTCTCCAGCCAGATGACCCTCATATCTGATAGTGTTGATAAGTAAACCAGAGGCACATTACATAATCATCTATGTCAGTGTTTCAGTTCAGATTGTGATTTTTTTTATTATTTTTAGGGTTTTTTTTGTAGCAAAAAATCCTGCACTGGAAACTAGATTCCAGGCACACAAAAGTCTTAGCTTCAAATTAAACTAACCCAAAAGGTGTGCTTCAGGGACTCTAAGGTACTTCAATTACTAATGAGTTCAGCCTATAGGTCCAGACTAGAGTTAGACCAAGGCAAATTCCCCAGTAAAATATCTAATGAAGGTCTTCAGACAAATTCCTATTTCCAGGCAGTTCTTGCTAATGTAGCCATAGCCTTAGAGGAATTGCAGCTAAATCAATTCTACAAAAAAATATTTAAGGAAAGAAACCGCTGCTACTTGCAATTCCCTAGAAATCTGTTTTTCAAGATGCAAGTATCATTTTCATTGTAAACTTCTCTGTGTGACAGGCTGACATTTATTCCTGCACCTGCCTTCACTCATGGACTGACTGGACCTAATCATTTTAGCACTAATCTCTCTGCAACCTGCAAGGCAAGACCCAGAGGCAAAAGGGGTCATGAAAGCAGAATTCTCACTCAGAGAAAAATGAGGACAGTTTTAGGTCAGGAGGAAGGTTTATTTTGCTTTTCCATCACCTGTGTCAAACCACAGGCTGAGAAAGCATGCAAAGGTGACTTGTTTTGCTTCCACTCTTTTGGGTAAGTTACTTGACTGAGAAGCATTACAGGAGCACAACAACAAAAGAAGCAGCATATCTATATCATAGAGTAAAATGGTTGCTCTGTTTTGAAAGTTGTTGAGACTGAAGTCATTGCTGAAGGCTAATAATTGAGTAATGAAGGCCTCTCTATGACAGCCTGAAATTTCTCTGGATTCACAATGTATCAAGAGAAAATACAATCCTGTGCTCTGAATGTCAGCAAATAATTGGTTTTGGCACCATTTGTCCCTTACCCAGTCTTTTGGGGTTGCAGCTCTGTGCAAATTCACTCCATGCTTTCTAAAGGGACCCAGAAGAACTGATCAAAGGTAGCAAAAGCACCTGCCACTTTCCCTGGAGAGAGTTTGCTTTTAATTACCTTCATTGTTTCCAAATTTTTTTTCCTTTTCTCCACTGATAGTATCTTTATACCTAGGCTTTCAAAGACTAACATCTCATGGCATTGCTAGAGCACAACATTACTCTAAAAGCAAACCCAAGCTGCACTGCTAGGACTAATGAATGTTACTCTTTTTACTGATCTTTTCCAAGGAGGCATGCATATAAACTATTTTCTGACATATTCCCTCAGTTTCTTACAATTTAGGATATTGGTTTTATTTGTTTCAGAATTATTAAACTGGTTAGTTAGTTAACAACGTCCTGAATGACCAAATGTTGGCTTAAACTGACAAACAACAGAACTCATCTCGTTCCCTTTTTTTACCTCAGACATCGAAGGAAGTAATTACATAATCCATTCCAGTCCTTATACTTGCAAGCATAATTTCATTTGCCATATTGTAGCTTCTGCCAAATGCTGTTGCTTCTTCCCTCCGAGAATACCTAAACTCTCCCTTCCTTTCTGCTCTGATTGCTGAAATTCTTGGTTCTATGTTATTTAACATGATATTAATATTTTGGTATTTTATCATTTGAGTTTGGGGCTTTTTTCAGTTTATGCATTAAAAAACTTAGCTTTCTTACAGCTCACTCCAGCCATACCCATGCTTTCTAAGAGGTTTCAGAAAAATGGAGTGAAAGTTCAGATGAGAAACACATTTGATATAGATTTTTTGCTATTGTGTAGATGTGGCCACACTCCTGCCACATAAGCAACACATAAGACATGGAACTAGGCACTAATAGCAGAAAAGGGAAATTCCTCTACAACAAAGAAAGAATTTGTAACTACCAAATCAAGTTCTGAGATGTAAAGAATGAAACAAGTTCTAAAATGTAGAGGAAGAGACAAAGTCTAAGTTCACTAAGCAGATTGAAGAAAGAAATATTGAAAAATCAGGGTCCAGAAGGAACAATGCCAAATGTTACCACAGAAGTAAAATCTGTGTAGAAGCTGTAGTGCAGCTGAGACAGCCAAGGAGATATACAGAGGAATACATTACTAGCAATAAAAAACTCTAGGAAAATGAACAGAGGGTATTCTCTAGATGGTCAGAGCAAAGGAATGACTGCCATGTTACAGAAATGAAGCATGCTTTTTGGATGTTTATGTGGAAAAGTACCGTGTCATTCATTGTAGTGCAGAGTGAAGAAAAGGCACGTAAATACAGTGGTGGTATGATTAATCAAAGTGAAGTGTAATTCACAGATCAAGATGCACAGAGCCTTAGAAAACTAGATATTCCCAGGAAATGGTGATATCTACACTTACTGAACTCAGAATGCATCTAAAAGAAACACAGAAGAGAAAAAAAGTAGATCCAACAGCACATCCTCTGTACAAACTCAAATCTCCTTGGTTGAATCATAAGAGGGCAGCTGTCAAGCAAATTAAAGCAAAAGTTTCCTTTGAAGCTCATAGAAGATGTAAGAGAAACACTACTGAAGCAAAGAAATGTTAATTCTGAGCATCATTGTAATGATGATTCCTTATAAGAAAATAAAACTCCTTGTATGATTGGCAGATCATGAGAAAAGATAAGAGTTTGTCATACTGCTTGATGAATAGTTTGTCACAGTGCTTGATGATGAGAATGAAAGTGCAATGAAAACAATTGGTGGTGATTTTTTTAATACAGTCACATGAAACAGTATGTATTATATCAGAATACAGCAGTAAAATAGAGAGACAAGTTAAGAGTGAAGGACAAAATGTCCGAAATAACCTTTTCAGGCCCTTTGTCCTTAACTACAGCCCCTGGCTCCAAAATGGATGGTCTCCAAAGCTAAGACTTGATGAAGTGACTGAAAAGGGGAGGCATCCTCTAGGTGGGTTTGTGTGCATAACCTCAGCGAATAAACCAAGAAGGAAAGAAAGTGAATGAGCCTAAGATTAAACAGAAGAAATGCCAGAGAAAAGCAGTATTTGTTCAAATAATTTTGAAGTGAAATTTGGATTAAACAAGTGTGTGTCCATTTTACATGACTAAAAGGCACTGCATAGATTTCCCAGGGGTAGAACCTGAGGTTAAGACTACCCTCTGGTTACAATGTAAAGTGCAGTAAGTATTATTGATGTTTTCTAAGTATTACAAATTCTCCAGGAGGAAAAAATCTGGCAGCTTAACAAGGCAATGAAGAAATAGTCCTTTGGAGGATTTAGCAAGTATATTGTAAAAACTTAGCTCAATACACATATTACGAATATGTCAAAAGCACACATGCTATCCAAGCATTCAGTATTTTACTGCTACTGTAAATTGAAAAAAAAATTAAGGATCTGAATGAAACTAGAAGAATCTAGTTCCATAAAATAGCTTTACTCTGATTGGAAGGATAAGGGAAGAAGACTGAGAGGTGTAAATGATAGTTGTAGATCCAACATGTAAATTATTACATTTATGAAATTATGAATTATTATTACACTTACTAGATTTAATTTTATTTTCTATTTTTAATATTTATTCACTATTAAATAATAACATGAAAACTAGAAAACAGAGTCCATTCTTAATCAAATTCTACAAAAAAGTTATTTATATACTGTCATTAAGAATCACTCAATAAGAAGGTGACAAAAAGGAGAGATGCAAGCAGGGATGGATAGAAAAATAACAACATGGAGATAGATGGCAAGAAATGTCACCAAAAAATGTTGCAGACCACAAGTAGCTTGACAACAGGGAAATGAAAAAAGAAGTTCCAAGTTGAATTATGACAGTACAGAAGTGGTTATTTATACAAGATATATTAAATCTGAGATTAATAGTAGAAAGGAAGAGAGGGAATATTTTATGGGCCCCAAGACTATTAGTTGTTACTTAGGTGGACATTCAAAGTTGGCCAGAGAAGAAAACAAAGCATGCATAGCAAGTTGTAATTCATACCGAGCATTTTACAAGCTTGAACTACAACTGGGGTAAAAAAAGGTACTGTCAATGCAAAACAGAATTGTAAAGAATAAAATCATGGAAATATGGGATTTTCAACATTTACTGTTCATGAAACACTTGGCAAGACAGCAGAACCTACTTATAAACTGATGCAAGACTCTCTATGCTGGATTTTTCCATTTAATAGGACTGTTAATTAAAAATGCAAGAAAAGATTGATAAAGATAACTCTTATGGCTCAGACCCAAAAATATCTGGAGCATGAAAAGGTAAGTGATAAAATTCACTCTTCATTATGGTGGTGTCATAATGGGAGTAGGTAAATTGAATGCTGTAACCACTATAGGACCAGCAGTCCTTCAGAAAGAGGCACCAGGCTCCTTCTGTAAGCTACTAAGAAAAGCAAGAACTTTCTGAAGCATTTAATGGGTCTTCTGAGCCGAGGTGATTAAGTGAACTGTGGCATTTGAAATATATATTTCTGATGTAGGAATATTTTAGATAACAAACCAGAACAGACTTATGCATAATTTTAAGCGCTTTTTAAAACATATGCCAGTTAAATTTAAGAAGCATAATAAAACTTATAAAACACGAATGTATATACATGCATACATAAAACATCTGTTTTATAAAGTAGCACATACCTCATGAGGGTTGTAATCTGGAGGTAACTTCTCTAGCATCTCATCAGCAAGATGCTGCACCACTGCTTCCCGGGTTTCTCCCCCTCTGGAACTGCTGTCTTTGGGCTGGATGTTCACTATAGTACTAAATGTCTCATTAGCCAGGTTGGTCTGGTAAGTTATATCTGCGTTAGGGTGAAGTCCAAATACCTTAAAGTAAAAGGTAAAAAAACTGGGGTGAAAAAGGTGATTTTTCTTCCAAAACTATATACATACAAGAATCCATGAAATAGATAAACAAGGAAGAAAATTCTAAGCTCCATAAAACAATAGATACGAACAGGTCAGTGGAGTTCTTCCATTTTAATGGCCAAGGACAAACCCGAAATACACAAAAACATTAACATAAGCTGCATATGGAATGGTGTTTTCATTCCTATCAGTGGAGGGCTTTTTATCTGATCTCATTATTTTCACATGGATCATGCTGTGAAATGGATCAAGGGCTAAGAACAGACCCCTTTCCTTTGGTTCAGACTAGAGCTGGTTGGAAATGTCATTTGTGGGACATTGACCCCCTTAGCATTAGTTCTGTCTCTATGGGTTTATTGCTGTTGTACCAGCTTAAGTAGATGCCCCTAATTATCTGACCAGTCAACATTTCTAACATGTTTTGTTTTACTCAGACTCTTAGGCTTATAAGGCATGCAGCATGGTGAATAAAATAATGCCCACATCTGAAGTACCCAAAGACGGTGATATATTTAGGATATTTTATGGTTTAGCTATTTTTGGTTGAAGCTTCCCCCTCCTTAATTCTCCGTCTCCTGAAACTGAATTATTTTATTTAAGATACAGCTAGCACAGAATTACTGCAAAGCTGCCCTTTGTCTGAATGATAATAGCTTTTGCAGAAATTTCCACTGAAATACCAGTAAGTCTGTAATTGTCAGACTGACAATTGCAACTCTTCTCCAGGGGGAATGGTATGTACTGTGACTTATTTCACCAGCTCTCACTTAATTATAGCTATTACATATCTCTTACAAACTTTGAACTACTGATCTGACAATGAGGAAGGCTTGCCCTCAAACTGAGCACAAAAGCCAAGCAATCTTCTGTTCCTCATTTTTCACATTTTTTCATATATTGTTTTCATATTTTACATTAGAATCAGTATATTGCAAGAAGACACTTCTAGAAACCAGTATTTACATATTCTGAAGGCAGAATTAAAAGGGCCATTTAATATTGTTATAAATGTAAATCTAGAAACTCGGGGACAAGGCATGTAAGTGGCTGCATCATTGCTAAAGCCAGCAAAACTGCACTGATTTATACCATTTGGGAATCTTATCCTTACAACAGCACAAAGTACAGACCTAACACCACATTTGAGTGAGGGTGTGACTATAATAGCATGTAGGTAGACTCCAGATAGGATTTAATGTTTTGCAAATAGTGGTTTACTCAAACTGAATATTTAGAGCTGTAAAAGGCGAAAATACCAATGCACTTTATTACACTCATATTCTATGTGGAAGGAAATACACATTTGAAGATATGTTCTTTTCTGCTTTTTCTCTTGCACAGTGAGGGCTTATGTGTTTGGTTTTGCTCTAGCAGATTTTGTGGCAATATTATAGCCCAAGTTAGCACCATTAAGAATATCTGCTGTGAATACCATCTGTGAATGGAACCCTAGTCCAAGGGCTAACTTAAACATTGGAGAATATTAACAAAGACAGGGAGACAGGGGAGACAGCTCTGGTCCTATGGTTTTATGCAAGTGATGTATGAAGAAGAAAGAAAAAAGAAACCAGCGGGTGGACCAGTTTTCTGAATGTCCTGCATGTTAATCAAGGACCCAGATCTCTCATTCCTTTTGACTCAAAATCTCTGGGAATTTTGTTTTAAAAGAGAAAGTTGGATTCTGTCTTTCAGGGTTTTCCAGCCTTATGAATCCTCAAAACCAATTGCTAAAGCTCTACACTCCTCTGAAATCACTCCTCTATCATCCCCTCCTCAGTTGGACAGGGGAGAGAAGTTACAACTAAAAGTCCACAGTCTGAAATAAGAACAGGGAGAGATCAATCTCCAGTTATCATCACAGGCAGAACAGACTCAGCTTGGGGAAATTAATTGAATTGATTACCAATCAAAACAGAGCAGGATCATGAGAAATAAAACCAAATCCTAAAAACGCCTTCCCCCTACTCCTTCCTTCTTCCTGGACTTAATTTCATTCCCAAATTCTCTACTTCCTCCCTCCCACAGGAGCACAGGGAACAGGTCACTTCATCACATACTGTCTCCAACTCCTTCCTCCTCAGGAGCAGGACATCTCCCACTCTTCCCCTGCTCCAGCATGGAGTCACTCCCCCACAAGACAGTCCTCCACAAACTTCTCCAATGGGCTGCAGTTCCTGCTGAACTGCTCCAGTGTAGGTCCCTTCCACAGGGTGCAGACCTCCAGGAATTAACTCCTTCAGCATGGGTCACCTGTAGGGTCATAACTTTGGCCAGAAAATCTGCTCCATCATGGTCTCCTCTCCCCATGGAGCCAGAGATCTTGCAAGAACCTGTTCCAGCACAGACCTCCCAGAGGGTCACAGCCTCCTTCAGGCATCCACCTGCTCCAGGGTAGGGTCCTCCCTGGGCTGCAGGGGAATCTCTTTTCTGGCACCTGGAGCACCTCCTGCCCCTCTTTCTTCACTGATCTTGGTGTCTGAAGAGTTGTTCCTCTCACACATTCTCACACCTCTCTCTGACTGAATGTTCACATGCAGCTTTTTATCTTTCATAAATACCTTATCCCAGAGGCACTGCCACCACTGCTGATGGGCTCAGCCTTGGCCAGCAGTGGGTCTGCCTTGGAGCCATCTAACATTGGCCCTGTCACACATGGGGGAAGCTTCTGCCAGATTCCCATAGAAGCCACCCCTTAGCCCCCTGCTACTGAAAAACCTTTCCATGCTAACCCAATATACTGAGTCTGATTGCCCTTCTCAGAAGACAGTGTTCATTCTGCTCAGAGAATGACATTTCATCAAAGAAGAAAGGACAGTGCAAGCAGACCAATTCAGTCTTTCTTAACTAAAAATGGAAAAGGAATGAATCAAGGATACAGTTTGGGCTAGCACAGTATCCTCTGTGAAATGAAGAAGATTGGGAGATTAAAAGGTTAAAGGTTCTTATGAGCAATTTTGACAGATTTTAGAATGACAGAAGTCACAGCTTTCTTCCTCACGAGTGAAAATGTGAAGGACAAAAAAATGTTTGCATTCCTGCATTTGCTTCTATTTACATAAAAGCCAAAGGTAAAATTCCCCTACCTCAAACCATACATACAGATTTTTTACAGGCATCAAAACACTTTAAAATTACATTGCAGCATTGTGAGATAGGTTCCCAAGTGCTTAAAAGAGCAGATTCATGAAAGCAGAACCTGAAATCTGATAGACCCAAGGTTCATACACTGATAGGAACCACCCCATGAGCTGGGCTCAAATGGATCCCACTGATGCATTATCATGTCTGCATTTACTCTCACCTGGAAAAGGTACATCATTGCTGGCACAAATACCTTTGCATTCTCGTTTCACTATCTTCAGAGATTCAGAACTTTCCAAGCTTATTTTATGACCTTGGAAACTTCTCATGCTCTCAGTCAGCACATTATCAGTAAGTGAAAACCAGTTTTTTTCTGTTCCACTCCATCTATTTAATTTTAGTAGAACTTATTTCCAATGGCATTTATCAACTTAATAGAAATGAGACAGAAATCCAGACCATTCACTTCTGTTTCAATTTTCCAGAGCATTCTCTTCTGTTTCAGTTTTTAACTAACTTTATCATGTGTACTGGAGGGAGCAGAGAGTTGCCATCCTCCAGCCACTGTGACCACTGTGATATGCACACATTAGGTCATGTAAAACTGGATACAACCAGGAGCTACCCTGCACCCTACCCCATCAATTCGTGGCAACATCCATACCTTTCTGTTGTCAAAATGGAGTAAACTCTGAATTATAACTTGCAAAATGAGACCATAGGGCTTTTTTGCTTTCATTATTTCTCAGATTGCATGTCTGCTCAATCCCATACAGAATTGGGAAACCACAAAATAGTTTGGTTTGGAAGGGATCTCTGAGAGTCATCTAATCCAAATCACCTGCTCAAGCAAGGGCAGACAGAGCAGGCTGTCCAGGACAGAGTCCAGTTGGGATTTCAATGTCTACAAAGACGAGACTCCACAACATCTCTGGGCAAACCCTTCCAGTCTTTGACCACCTTCACATAAAAAATATTGCTCTTGTTCTCAGATGGAATTTCCTGTTGTTTAATTTATGTCCGTTGCCTCTTGTCCTTCCATTGGATATTATAAAAAATGCTCCAGCTCCATCTTTATGGTATTCCAACAGGTTTTTAGACACATTGGTAAGAATGCTTGAACCTTGCTGTATCAACCTTTCAGAAGATAATTAGTGTGGCTCAAACTCCTCCAGGACCAGGGCCTGTGAAAGTGGGACTTTTTTCCGTTTGAAGAAAGCCTCATCTACCTCTTCCTGGTCAGCAAATCTACACTGAGTACCCACTATAATGGTTTGCCTGCTAATCTTGACCTATGCATACTTGATCCTGAAAAAAAACCTCCTTAAGTTATTCATCTGGCAAAATCTCCCTTTAATATATCAAAATATTTTACCTCTGGTGTATCAATCACTGGCAGCTGCTCTATGTACTGGAGATAGTCTTCCACCGTATTCCCTTTCGGAATGACATAACCTTTGTAGAAACAGAATTCCTCACGGAACATGTGCTCTCCAAACCAGACTCTCGCGTACGTGTTCAGCAGTGCCTTGTCCAGGTCATCAGTGACACGGCCACCGTACTGCACTTCTCCCAGCATGTAGCGAACACAGCTCCAGTTCACCCCCTGCTTCACACCCACATCGTTCAAATGGTTCTGAACAAACTGCACGCTGGCTGAGAAGTCTGACTGATTAAACTCGTAAGGAATATTCCAGCCCAACGGGCCAAACTTTCTTCTTTCCTGTAAAACGGTTAGAATTAAAGGTAAAGCACTGATTGATAGTAATTGTCAAGAAAATTCAAGTGTGGAAGAATATATGAAATATATTAAGAATGCAGTAGTCCAGCTGGAACTCTATTTCACCAACTTTGAAAAAAATACATTTAACACAGACAAGGCCAAACACTTGATTAATTATCTAGTAGCTAAATTTGCACAAACAAAGAATAGGAATATTAACATGTTCACAAAGAAAAAACCCTCTTTTTAAAGTATTTTTTAAATCACTGAGTCTGGAACCATAGCTTTAGAATTTCAAAAATCAAGCTACTGTTTGAGGCAAGGGTGTTCAAAATCATCAGCCACGATCATTGTGCAGGGTCTTCTTATGGACTAGATTTATTCCTATCACTGCTGTGTCTGCATGGTGCAGATGCAAGTAGGAAAAACTGCTTCTTAGTGAATCATTTACAGACTCAGCTGGCAGCACATAGCTGTTAGGGCAACATCTGGAAATTGCAAATTTAATTATTTTTCCACCAAGAAAGAAGTGATACCAAAGTGGTACAAAGGAAAGCATACCACAGGCTTCCATTGGACCACAATATATCAGTGCATGGATGCCACAGAGCTAAATTAGCCAGGCTCCAAATATAAACTAAGGAAACTGCAAAATCTATAGATAGGATGATGAAAAGTTGTGGTTAATCCATAAAGCACTTTCTTTAATGGAATTCTTGAAAGTCAAGACCCAAAATCTACTTTCATTTCCTCCGACAAGTTTCAGAGCAGATAGGATTTATATTCACCCTCTTACACATTCTCATTGTGAACACAGCATTTTAAGACTATGGTTTTCCAAACCATAAATTGTAAATTTATTTAATATGCTTTTATGATTTAAAATATTAGTAAAAGTCGAGTTAGTTGAAAGACAGATCACACAGTCATTGCCCAGGACTTTAACAGAAGAGTATTCTAATTGATCACTGCTTGATTGTCCTTTTTTTCCTCTGAAGTATCATCTCTGTTGGAGGTACAAGACCAACATGAGCAAAATTTCCAAAACAGTTGCACTAATACAGAAATGTTGCTCTCTTTCTTATTTTATTTGTGTTAATTTGCCAACATGGGACTTCCCTTTCAAAATGTTTTTCATTTAATAACAGGGATCATTAATAAATGAAACATGGCTTTATGACAGAAGAGAAGAAATATCATTTTAAACCTGGACAGTTGTGTGAAGAAATGCTACAGCATATAGCAGTGGTTTCCACTGTGGCATTTTGCTCACTCCCAGCAGATCCTGAGTAACAGCTGAGTATGTCCGTTTTAAGCCAGCTTTCACACCTGAAAAGTAAGTATAAAAATGTAATGCATTAGCAAAAAAAAAATGTATGGAATCCACAAGTCCAACTTCTGTTACACATAATTCTCTCTTCCAATTTGCCGTATCATCTTACTTATCATCTTCAAATAAAGTCTTAGAATGAATTATCTGTCCAGCTGGTCATAGCAGGCAAACTTCAATAATATTTTGGTTTAGGTAGATAACATAAAAAATAAATTTCAAGAGTCTGGAAGGAATTAAAATTAAGTAATCACATTCTAAATGTTCCCACTAACAACTGAAATAGAAACATAACTATTTAGCAACTATATGGCAATGAAAAAGACACCTAACATCATATGAAATATAGCACTGGGTATCCAAGAGTTTGTTTTGATATTTACTTAAAATATGAGAGTTTAGTTTTATTTAAGATAATTTTATTTAGATTTGATTCCTATAAAAATATCAGTAAAATTTAGTATGCAGGCTCTCCATATGGCCTACAGGCACCAAGGTGATGAGATGAGAGCCTAAATTCATACTGCAAATATTAATGCTTGGGGAGATTTGTTTGAGCACTGACATTTCATATTCCAGGAACAGCTTTAGGCAGTTCATACTGATACACTCACAGCTTCCCTGGAATACAGAAGCTCGACTGCTCCCAAATGTTTTCAGGCAGTGCTACTCAAGCATCTTTTGCCTTGGGCAGACAACCTAAGCCTGAGTTACTGACATCAGGTCCCTCTTATGATACTTTCCACCTAATCCTCTTCATACTAGTTTAGAAGGGCAGATTTAAGTGCAGTGAAAAGGTTCTCTAAGTCGTCCTACTTCCCATGACACAGTAAAACTACTTTTGCTTTTGTTCATACTTCACAAAGATCCGGTAGAACAATATTCAAGCAAATAGCTTTTCAAAATATTGAACGAGTATCATAAGAGGGTTCCAAAATCAAACAAAAGTGTCTTATTGTATTGTGCTACCAATGTGGCAGGACAGAAGAAACTAAAACTTTCTTTTTTAAGAAACGAAAACTGTCTATATTTCATGCTGACTTAAATTTTTACACTGGGTTTTTTTCAGCCGCTTAATGCAAGTTGCAAATTTGCTATAACTTGACCTCTAAAATAGTGTCTTGGAGCCATAGGTTGTTACCATTAGAATGATTAGGAGAGGGCCACTGTGCAATAAAAAGATGCTGAGCTCTGAATTAAAAAGGGAGAGAGCAGAGGACAAGAGGAAGAAGTAAGAAATTTATATCAACAGACTGACTACCTGCTCTTGAGATGGAGTATAAATGCTCAAAACAGGATGTGTTTCACAACATCAAGCATTCTGTAGACATCTTACTAATGTTCAGAGGAAGTTAAAAATACTGAAAAAAGAGGTTTAAATGTCTGCAGCTTTAACTAGGACCTTGGATAAAAATTCTCAGCTCCTACTGACACCATCAACTGAAACCAGCGGCAACACATATATATAAAGAAAGGGTATATATATTTATCTGTAGGCATTGGTAAGATATCCCTTCTCTCCTCAAGGTTTAGCAATCATCTTGGCCTCTCCTCACATAGCATGTTCTCCAATTCCTTCAGCATCTTTGTGGGCTCTCACTGGACTCATTCCATCCATGCCTTTCTCGCACTCCTATTAATACAGAAACATGAGTCCAAACTGCCAATTAAGATCTCACATTGTGCTTCTGCACATAGACTACTTAGGGTAGGAAAGCTGGGGGCTTAGAGGCTCAGAAAGCAGGAGTTGAATGTCTGAATATGAGGAAACATCCTGGAAGTGGGGAAAGATCCTAGGTGTAAGGAGGTGCATGGAGGCCCAGAAGACCAGGGGATGCCCAGGAACATAGGTCAGTAATATTCTAGACTGGCAGCTTCAAGTAGCTGCACAGTGAAGCCAACATTACTTTCTGCCCAACATTCCTGGACCAGCAGTGATCTCTCCAATGGGAAGGGAAGTAACTCCTACCTTGAGGAGGTTCATTGGTAAATTTTATAGAGGACTGTAAAAGATTAATAGGAAACTCTGGGTGAGCCTCTGTAGTGATCCAGGTTCTGAAATCTTCGCTCATAGACTCTTTTGTGGTGATGGTGTCCATTAATTCATTAAGAAATTCCAAGCCAAGGTGGCAGTTCTGTAGAAGGAGCCATCCTCCATCTTGCATGCACTGGTTTAGCAGGTGCCTTGCATGGGCTTCCTGGCCCTGACCCATTGAAATGGCACGACATGGAATGTTCTAAAAGTAAAAAAGAAAGTTTATTTTACATATAGTTCCTTAGAATTATATGTGTGGTGTATTGTTTCCATAGATCCATGTGTAGTGACATAGTGCCACAAAGAAAGCCATTAATGTCAATGGGGACTGATTATATTACAACAGAGTAAAGATAACAAAACAACAACAACAACAACAAAACCCTTCAAGTTCATTTTATCTTCCAGCTGTTGGAAGAAAACTACACCCACTGGAAATAATATTGTTTTACTGGTCTAAAAAAATCTGTGGGATAAGGCATCTGAAACATTTTTTCAGCTTTTTTACCACTTTTTCAAATAAAGCAAGACATAAACAGCCTGACCATTCTTTTTCCTATAATGTCATATCTTGAGATGAGCAGATATTAGGGCTTCAGATAATAATTAATGCACACTGTAAACCCAACACCCAACCCAACAGTTCTGGTGACTTTTTACTGTCTGAACATATTTAATTTAAAAGAGAACTGTTAATGAAGCAGGTAGGACAGGAAAGATTAAAGCATTACTCAGGAGACATGCTGTATTGTTAAATGGCAGCTGTGGAGACACTGATTCAGAGGATTCCAGTTTGGTGATCTGCTAACTCGAGCAGATCTAGAGCAGATCTAGATTCAGAAGAGAGAAAGCTTATAAATGCAAACATAAAATTCTGGAAGTGCATGGCATCTTCTCCAGAAGCTATGGGAAAGTAAAGCCAGTTGTTCAGAAAACCAGAAGATACAAACTCTCATGAAGGGATCTGAAAGAGAGAAGGCTGAGATCAGGACCACACAAGTCTGTCAGTAACATGCAGGCAGGTCCTCTCTTGCTTATTGTTCTTGCTACACTTACTCTTTTTAAGTCTGGGTCAGGTTGGCTGCCTGAATCCTGCCATAGAAAACCAGAATTATCAAACCCAGTTAAACATATTATTCTGCCTACATGTTGAGGGCAAAAGAATTGATGAAGAGACTTTGTTTCATGGACAGTTTCATGTTCAGGACCTACAGCTGAGTATCCCACATGCAGTGAGCAATGAGCTGCATTATCAATCTGGGCCTGTCTTCAGCTGGCTGAGAGCTACAAAGGTGAAGACTAACAAAGGTTAGTCTTGACCTGTACAGCTACTCAGATTCTTGCTGTGAAATGAAAAGGAAGGAAGACATCCACTCCTAAACAGCGTAGAGGAGGCTGCCCTACTTTTGCAGGAGAAGGAGGTTAAGCATATGGACACAAACTGTGCTGGGTCATTTGGCCTTGGGGTCAGAGAATGGGCCCTGACCTGATTTTACAGAACAGTATAAATACAGCTGCTGTATATGATCCCCTGTATCCTGGCTAGATTTAAGGAGATGAGAATGCCAGAGATAAGAAAGCAGTTAAATCCTACTCTCAGGTCAGTGAAACCTGAAGCTGTAGCTAAAAGGAGCAAAGCTGAACAGTCTGTGAAGCTGGCTATGTGCCAGAGAACCAAAACACTTTACCTTTTCTAAGATGCATCTGAGTACAGCTAGCACACCCATAAGTCAAAGACTACGACTACCCCTGCATAAGAGTGCATAAATATTCAGCGGGTACATTATTCCCTAACAAAGTATCTACTCACAATTTGCTCTTCTCAGCAATGTTACCTCCCAAATATACAATCTTTAGAGGTTATAGAAACATCAAGAGAAGAAACAAAATATTTTTCACTATGAATTGTCCTCATTTTACTCCTTCTGAAAGAACTCCATCAAATGTCTGCATACAGAATGTTTCTTTCAATAGTGAGTCATATTAGCATATCCATGCCATCTTAATACATCACTATCCAGATGAAAATGCTGACATTTTAGTCACTACAGTGTCCCTGACAGTTCTGTTGTAGTTCTGTGCATCATTCCCTAAAAGAAGAAATTATCTCTACAATTTTTAAGAAATCTGATTTTAATGAAGTCAAAGTGCTGGCATAAGAAACTTCATTTTAATCCTTAAAGTTAAATTTTCACACCATCTTAAAGTGAAAGTAAAGGGGGGAAATAAATGCAACTAGTTCTAAAATAGAACTTGTTTGGTTTATAAACAAGATTATATAGCTCAGTAGCCACAGATACTGTTCTCGTTTCTTTGGGAGAGTGCCATCTGAACAACTAAATTTTAGAGTGAAAAATAAATTCTGGGCACAAATTTTAATGTTACTAACAGCAGATAGCTGATTTATATTGTTAATATCATACTTAGAGGCACCATCAGTACTGGAAATCCATTTTAAGGCTACAAATCATGACTGTAAAAGGGAAATTATTGGGAAAAGAGGCCCAAGATTTTTACCATTAAGAAGAAAAAAAACCCAGCACCACTCCCACCTCCCTTAAAGATCAGGTCCCTGGTACAACTAACCTATATTAAAGATTTAGTCTGGAAAAAAGCAGACAAATCGCAAAGAAAGACAGGAACCAAGTACAATTTGTTGACATACTAGCAAAATGAACACAAAGCTCCCTTGAAAATATTTCTGAAAACGAAATTACTTCTACATATGTGTTTCAAAAGCTAAAGAATTGCTGAAAAGCTCAAGTTCCATATTGTTATATACATTTTTATTTTTAAAAACATCTGTGTTTACATTTTGTTTTGTGGCATTTGGATAGCTTTTGTAAACTTGAAAGGTTTCTGTGTGCTGTGTGGTTAGGTCTTTAAGAGATTAGAAAAGAACCTTAAACAGTGCTGTTGATTTTACATTTACAGGTGACACTAGAGTTGAGCTTCAGGTTATGACAGCCTAGATGATGTTGCTTTGTTCATAAACCTTGTGTGAATAAACAAGGCAATCCCTTTAGCTCTTTCACAACCTCACTTTCTATTTATTCTGTACACATTTCCTGAAAGCATGAAAACATATTAAGACTGTCCACTGCAATATCCTTTTGGTCTAACAGCAGACAAGAATCAAATTAATGGCTTCAGATTTAAGATTCCTAAATTTAAACACTAAGTGAGAGTTAGGTCCTAATTTAAGCCATCTTCAAGACAGACAAATAAGGGTCCTGATTTTCAAACTGAATAAGCATCTCCACTTTCTAATTAATAAGCTAAAGAGATTTGTGGGTCCCCCCCACTGTTGCAAGTACGTCTTACTCAGTGTATACTAAAATCCTGCACCATTAAATGAAGATGCATTCTAATGAGGAGGGAAATTTATGGAGATCTAAAGTAAATAACTTCTTTGGAAAATCTTACATGCTGCTACATTGTGAACCATAAACGAGAGCACAGAATGCCTTAAAGTGATGCTGTTCTGCAGGAAATTTGAATGTCTCCATCAAGAGCACCGATTGAATGCTAGATTGAATGCTCTTGTCACCATATTTATGATTTTTTTCTGTATCTTCTTGTAATTGTCATTACTGTCAGCTCCTTCAGTGAATGTAACACAGTGTAAACCACAAATCTTGCTTTGTTCTCATAGTTCAGTACATTTCCTAAATAGTGGACTATCACAGTCTGCTGGATAAAGACTGCAATATTTTCATTTCCTAACAAATGCATTTTGGCTACTGGTCAAAAATTAACTCCCAGGGAACACTAGTATGAATATAAATACCATTATTTGAACATCTTTAAAATGTGGAAATACCACTCCTAGTGCAAAGAAGAGCTAAAAATGTCTTTACCAGCTCTAGCAAAGTCAGTTAGGGAGGATACCTTAGATTTTGCAAGACGTTCTATATTTTCAGTGGGGTCAGACCCCACTGATAAAAGGCATGTCAAAGGTGTTCGACAGCCACTTTCTGTCCACATTGCTTCCATGTCAAGAATAAATCCTTCTGCATATTTCCCTCCAAGAGATTCTGCAATGTAGTGCCGGGCCTGGAAAAAAATTACCAGAAAAATATGTCTATTTTTACCTTTTTTAATTTAGCATTAATTAGTGATGTGGAATTTACCAATACCTACATCAGAAGGCAATAACTGTCTAAACTTAATTTTTCAACTTTGATCCACAGGAGGCAAGCGCTGAAATTCTCAGATAGCAAACTTCAAACAAAGAAGAGAAAGAATTCTGTTCATGCAACAGCCATCCTGTGAACACTGTTTCTAGAAAATGCTAAATGGGTTTTTTTAAAGAACTGGAAAAAAATAATCCGTGCAGAATAGATCCAGTGTCAGCTCTGAGGACAGCCCAGATATTGCCCCTAAATTACTGCCTGTTAAAACTTGTTGAATAGCCAGATAAAAGAGTTTCTCTATACCAGTTCCATTCTTAGTTCCTCTAAGTATGTATTGTTGACACTGTCTCTATAACAGAGTGGATTAGCCAGATCTTTCATCTGACCCAGTTACAATCTCCCATATATTTATTGGAACTTCAAACACATTCTCCTGTCCAGTGGTTATCCAAGTCTCTTTGGCTGAATATCTATTTCTACAAAACATAAACTTAGCTCAGACTTGATCCTTAAAGGTCAAACCTTCTTTATGCCTCTATTTTTTTTTCTTTTCAAAAATATTTTCTAAAAGAACTTCTAAAGCTACCTTAGTGCATTAAATTCTTTTTTGTCCGAGGTGATTTCCTAACTATGCAATGACTCTCAGATTCTGAGGCATGTAGGATGAAGAGAAGCACTGAGGAACAAGGTGGACTGAGGAAGACATCAATTGTAGAAAAAAAACCCTCAGTCACCCACTATTAAGTGTAAATTTTTTCCTAGACAGGTAAAATTTCTAATACTTGGGAAAACACAGTAGAGAAAGAAGCAATAAAGAAGAGAGCAACAAAAGAAATCCCCTCTCGCCTCAAAAATTAAAATAATTACCTTTTTTTGCAACCATTGTTCAGAGACATTATTTTTCAGAGATGGTTGTGCAAGACAATAACACATAATTGATAAATAAGTTGATAGATAATTGTTAATATATAGGAAGTTGATAAATAAGAAGCAGCAGCTTTATTATTTTGCTCTGTTTAAATTATGGCAGTTGGAACTCCCATACTTTTCTCCTACTTACTGACAGAAGAGTAGAAAGTGAAAAAGAGTGGAGTGAGCCTTGTTGAAAAGGAGGTCCATGAACTATGGTATCCCCTAAATACAACACAGATGCAATCACAGCAAATAATATGTAAAGTTGAGATAGGCAGGAAAGAAAAATTACTACTTTCCAGTACAAAAAGAAAAAAAAGTGAAAAGAGGGTACTCATAGGCTCATACATCTCTTTTATACCTACACAGAGAAGAAAAATCAAAATATCACAAATTGTGGAGAAACTGCTAGTCTACTGAAGTTTCTTTTATGACATTTGCCACGAGGCAGCCTTAATTATTACAATCTCAGTAGAGAGGGTAAGTAAACAGTTTATCTGCTGGTTTAGTGCACCTGTCATAAAAGTGAATTGTTCTTTTTCCACCGCTTCTGTGAAAAAGAACAGGGATGTATCTTTTGATTCACCAGAGGAATGTAACTTCTTTACAGGTTTCATGACTCGACTTTTAAAGCACCACACAAATAAAATGGTATTCTTGCATCTCCTACACAATTTGTATCATGTTCTGCTTCCTAGTTTATTGCAATTAAATAAAATAGTGTTCTCACACATATTTTTTAGGAGCATTTCAATATCTGATTTTTCAAAATAGCTCACTCTGCAACAAATATTATGCTAACAAGAAATTCAGAGAACCTAAGTTTGGAATTAGCAGTTCTTCAGGAGATGTCACATGGCATAACCATTGTACAAAAGTGTATCTTACTTGGGCAACAGTGTGATCAGGGCACCAGCTACGGACAAGGAGCAGTTTATGGAATTGATCCAGTAAGCTGTCATAACCATCAGGAATAACAGATTTTTCAGGGGCTTCTTCATCAAACCAGGCTTTCCAAGACTTCTCATTCCTAACAATTTGCACCAGAAGTTGATTGAAAGGGTACAAGCTAGATAACTGCACAAGATTGAGCCATGTAGTGTCAAGGATCCACTTTTTTGGTTTTGGTTCCACAGAATTCATATCCAAGCTGGCACCTCCTGCAAAGTGAAAAGTATTATAGAGGAAAACAAACATTGTTTTACAGAAAAATGACAAGTAATAAAAAATACTTCTTTTATATAATTCAGGGAGTAACATTTTATGTAAATCAGGATATGGAGACCTAGAATTTGCATGGAAGAAACACTTAACAAAGACCGACTTGAAAAGTGGTCTCAGTTCCTCTCAAAGCTGATAGCCCACTAATTCTTGTGCTGCTTCTACTCTGTCTATAGAGCTGGAATAAAACATGCTCACCTAAAAGGATACTCAAACCCAGTTCTTCAGAGCAGATGTAGAATGGTTAGTACAGCCTCCTTTCATCTATACTAAAGAATAAGAAAGCACATGGTGCATTCATTTCCAGGACGGTGCAACGTCAACAGCCTCTTAGCTCAACCACCACTCAGCCTCAGGCCCATTTGCACACCCAGCACAGCTGAGCCACAGCTGAACAGTAACTCAGTGTTTGCCAAACAAACTGGGATATATGGATGCCAAGCACCTGACTGCACTTGTCCTTGTACCAGATTGCATTTATCTTATCTTGGAGACAGTGAGGTCAACCTCCATCAAATTTTATAAACCTTACTCAAATTTTTCTTTGTCATTGTGTCTGAGTAGTGACATACAGTGGTGACATAATGCAATGCAATATAAAAGTGTTTTACAACATGTAACAGAGCTCCACTTTTTTGTGCTGATACTTAGGTCTGGTACAGCATTCACATGCCAGCTCATCAGCCATCAAGAGAGCTTTTGCTGATTGTCTACAGTCTCACAGACATGATACGTGGCAACTTGGAATAGAGGCAGATGGTAGAGACTAAGTTTTCTTACAAGCAATGGACTTATTTTTCCCATTTTACAATGTATAACAGTTAAAATAATCCTCATCTAAGCATTATTTTGATAACAATCTATATTGCTCTTGTTTTGGAAAATTTGTATCTTAATTCCTTCTTGGTCTGTTTATGCTTTCCTTCACAAGTTAAAAACAAGTAGATCCACAGGATATAACACATTGTTAATGCAAGTACTGCAAAATCTGAATTTGGCAGTACACAGACATATGTAAACAGGAACATTTTGAGAAATTACCTTTGATCAGTGTCTCAAACTCAGTGTGTGAAATTTTCTTGGCCTGCAAGTCAATCTTCAGTGCCAGAAGCAATGTGAACAGGAACCGGTGATTTTCATACAGCCCCCGAACTGTGTACTTGAAGACTTCGTAGGTGAGATGCTCGATGATATAAATTACCCTTTTGGCTGGAATTTGAGATTTCCGAGATCTTTCCACTGATTGGTCAAAAATGCCAAGGAACTGCCCTAAAGAGGTTTGGTACATGATATTAACTAAGCTCATTTCCACAATCAGGGAATAAAGGATGCTACCACGACCTGCCACAGGCCGATACTCTTCACGGGCAGTATTGATTTTCACCTCGGTCTCCATTGCTGTGTTTAATTTTTCACTGACCTTAAAATTAATGGAAAAGAACATGAAGATTAAGTTGTATTACCTGTGATTTATACTACACAAGCAAAAAGAAAAGGTCTCGATTAAGATCACAATAATATTTTTAGTTGAGCTTTGCTTCCCTCTGCCAGGGTTTCAACACAAATATTGTGTCTTCATGTGTTCCAACTCCTGTCACAATGGGAACTGATCCAAACTTACACCTGCAAAATATGCCTGGAATATAAACAGTATCCAGGTAGCAGTTTAATTTTACGATTTTTTTATGAAGAAAAAATTAGTGCTTCAACTACATTTTGTTAAGAAGTCAGATGTTATATAGTGGCTCTGAATGGAAAAAAATAAAACAGGAATGAAAATATATACATATATCTTTATATATATACTATCTTTACACTACAATTACAAAATGTATCTGCAATACATTCAAAATTCACCTCTTCTGCTGTTGTTTTAGTGATCCTCAAGACTTCTATCAGAGACTCATCTTCAACCAGTGAGCCTTCTGTACTGGTTAGACGGCAGAGAAGATTATCTTCAAGCTCCTGCATTTTCCTCTTGTTGGAAGTCACTTGTTCCATCAGTTTGATTCTTTCTGCTTCCAGTTCCTGTATTCAAGAAATTTACTGTAGGATATTTAACATCAATTAAAAGGGAAATCCCTTATAAAGACACAGAAAACATGTAATTTCATGCATGTCAGATTGGGGATTTTGTTGTCTTTTCCATAAAATACTGAAATATCACTAAATGTGTTTGTACTAAAATAATTTATATGCACACTGAATATATATATTACAGTAATTTATATGTATCCTGTATTGATTTGATTAATGAAGCATAAATGCTGGAGAATGAAAACACATCAGAATTACCAAGGAAAGCTTCCTCATAGTAAGGTGCACAAACCACTAAAGATAGTTTCCAATGGAAAGTGATAAAAGCCACATTACATCGAGTACTCAAAATTAAATCAGATAAAGGCCTGAAAGATGCTTTGTATGGATGGGGTTTACGTTGTGAGCAAAATTGACTGGATGACCTTTTCCATTTCTAATTTCTATGATTCTGTGACTTTGAAAGATACAATCCTCTGCTGCTTATAAAACAGGAAATGTTACAATTATTATCTATGTCATATGGATGTTTTTGCCCTTTCTACAAGACAGACAATGACAAGGGAAGAAGGCAGAGGAGCCAACACAATGCCAAGTTAAATGAAGTATCTATATGGCACAGTCTGCACAGCTCAGGGATGCTCTTGCTGGCTGTCTTTATTTAATCAATGAAGTCAACCTTCCTATAAGAAAAGGGGAGTTAATAATAATCTATCTACACCTATGGCTTCAGTTTCTTTTCATTTTTGTCAACATGTCAAGCTACAGAAAAAGGGGATGTACAGAGTTATACAGTACAGGAGAGGTTCTAGTGTATTTCGAAGAAGTGACAAATTTCTTTATTTTCACTAACTGCTCATTTGGAAACCTGTTGAAATATGTTCTAGAGCTACAGAGTATAGGTCTGTGGAAGCTACAAGTAACTGCATTCCAAAAGAGGGGAACAGTTTAAGTATCAGTAATTCAGCTTTCTACATTTACTCCTCTTTCTATACCATTAATAAAAAAAAAAAAATTAGAATTACACAAAAGGAATACTTCCATTAAACACTCAAAAATACATTGAACTACATGCTTAAATGCCCCATAGGGATGTGCTTTGTTTAAGATCAGACACTTTACCCATACTATTTTTAAGCCATTATAAGACATCTTTCAGAAAACTAGCAAATATACCAACTGAAAGTTTTTGTTTGCAAGGGAACTTCACAACCATATTTGTAACATAAATAATAGTTGTTCTGAACACAAATAGTGGCAGCAACTTCATTATCAAAGTACAGAAGTATGCTTACTTTTTTTTCTATGTATACAGGATCAACCTATAAAGCTGAGAAGAATAAACACTTCTTTGATCATATTTCATTGATCACTAGAACAATCTTTAAGAATGTCTTGATTCCTTTAATCTATTACTTTAGTTCAGCAATCATAAAGTTGTCTCTTTGTAATAGAAAACCTGTTCTTCAGAATCTCTGTTCATGTTGTGACTTTTCTCTGAACTAAATTTTTCAGAATCCCATTGGCTCTGACTATGTACACCACAACATTCATCTCTAACTGAGACAGAAGAGACAGAATAACTATGATGTCTTCATATCTGCCAAAAGAAGTTTAATAAATGTTGATCAGCTGCAACCATGTCCCTGTGCAGCACGTAATGCCAATATTAACCAGGTTCCCTTGCAACTCTCTTCAGCTGATGTACAGCACTGAAGGAATATTTTTCAGTGACTATATTTTTGACCCAAAATACAGTCTAGGTGTTTCTAAGTACATTCAATATGAATACTCTAACAGTTCCGTCCAAGAAAAGAAAAGAAAAACCATAGAGCAAGGCTATCTTGTAGGAAGAGGAGTTTTATATGTAGGTCATGAGTAACCTATTACACTTCTTTCACTTCTATCTTGATTTAGACCTCTCCCTCCCTTCAGAGGTTATTCAGGATACTCCTATTCACTCCTGCTGATGCTGTTCAATTTTGCTTACAGAAACCTACAGCTACTGGGGTAAAGATGAAAAGTTTTGCATCTAAAGCATTTGTTCCACCCTATTTTTCCCCAGTACCTCCTGTTACAGTCTTTCTGTTTTTCATGGAACAATTCACAGGAAGTTTGTGCATAACAATGACTTTCCAGCCTCTGTTTGTGACTGTCAGACTGAAGGAAGGGCACCTTAATTCCAGTTCTTACTTCAATAAAGGCTCATTTTGTGCAAAGTGGAAGGGTGTTGGCTGGAGAAAATGACAGCACCACTAAAGAACACTGGTTAGAACTTGTTTGGCGGAAGTTAAAGGAAGAATTAATTCTCTTAGGTAGGCAAATCCTCTCACATGAGCAAGCCTACCTGAGCTACTTAACAAAAGCAGCAGCTCTGCTAATGCAAACCTCAATTTTTTTCTCTCACCTGAGAGCGGATTTTCTTCCTGATATTAACTTCCACATAATCAATGCAAATTTTAGTAAGAACAGAGTCAAGTCAGTGTTCAGGGCTCCTTAAGAATCTTTTATCTTCTTGCACACTAGAGTCTGGCTAGCAAAAGTAGTTCAAGTTCATAAGCATTTTTTCATGTAATTCAAATTAAGTTTAAAAAGGAATTCAGAAATAAAAGAGATTTCTTACTGAACAAGAAGCCCTTTCCATATATGAAGGAATAAATTTGTTTTATGTATGTTATGTGTATGCCTGTGATGTATTTTTAATGAATCATTTTCTTTCTTCTCTTTCCAAGGCTGGATCTTAAAATAAATGTCTAGGTTCCCCCATTCAATTAAAAAACAGCTCCACATTGTGTTTCAGAAAATGCACAACCTTTAAACTTTCATTCACGTTTTTGTTCTTGCATTTGACTTCAACCAAGCCATTGAATATGTGTGCACTCCTGATGCAGATACTGAACAAGCCTTCCCTCTATTCAAATACCACAAGACTCAATACCTGCTTTTCTGTGAGGATGACACGGCCAAGGAGCTGATCTTCCAGCCCTTTCATAGTAACAGTGAAGTCAATCACAGTTGTTCTTGCACTAATTTCTGGAGTATAAACAGGATTAGCCACCTTTGTTGTCATATAGAGGGTAAACCCCTTCGTCAGATCTACCTCCTTGTCACCTACTTTCACCTGAAAATGAGAAACATTTCTCAATTTTCAAAAGCTGAATTCAGAAAAAGCGTTATTTTATCTGATTTTAAAAAAAAAAATCTATGAACTCTTTTGTTTATGCTGTTATTTGCACTTTTTAAAAGTTCTGATTAAGGGTAAAAAAGCCCCTCACACAACCCCATGAGTTCACAACTCATTTTCTAACTGCTTTAAAGGTACAAATCATGTCAGTATTCAGACTACCCCATACCCAACATCTGTCATATTGGGTTTTAATTTCATGTCTGTAATTCATCTTACTTTGTGTGCTGAACCAAATTTTATGAAATTTTTTTCCAAGATGTTATCTAGAGCAGGGTCAAGTTCCTCTCCAATGTCTTCAATTAACAGAGGTCGGCCAAGGGACAAGCAGTCTTCTATATGACTTTTGAAGAACTTGTGGTTCATAGCTGTAACCTAGGAACATTGAGTCACAACACAGCATGCACTTGAAAAATCTATTGCAGCTTTAAAAATTTATACTCATCCTGGGATATCTAGACAAATGGCCACATTTTAGGGACCAAAATTTGCCTCTGCTGACATGGATGGAAGTTTTGCTTTAAACTTAGGAGGATAGGAGATCACATTTCCTTATTGTTACTATTTACTTATTTATCTGCATATCTATCTAATCTTTGCAATATCTTATTTTCTCCTAAATAGAAATAGATTTATGCTTAGAACACTAATGTGAAGTAAGGAAACATTTATGGAGTTTAGAAGGGGAACCAGTGTTACATAGGAGGCCTGATCTGACATCAGACATTCAATTTCCAATTCAGTTCCACCAATCATAAAATTGCTATAAGTCACACAGACTCCTTTTCATTTATTTAAATTTAATATATTTAGCACAATCCTTGAAGATGATAATTTAATAGCCTTTCTGGGCATCTCTTAAGTCATGGTTTTCGGGTGGTTTTTTTACCAGGAAAAATAATTGGGATAGACATGTTTTTAAAATAAATCTTTGTCTTGTAGGCAAAGCTCTTTGAAAAAGGTATAATTAAAATATCTAGAGGCACATTACACAGAATTAAACCAGTATATTATTTAAAAATTAATACTCTGTTCAACCACTCGGTACTTTTTGTTTGCTATAATGTAAGCATATCTGTATCCACCAAAACAGCATGTTGCCTACATTTTTATTTCAAATTCAGCTGAGGGATAGAGCTATTTTCTGGGTGACCAACAACAAAACATTAACAAGGCCATAGCAAATCACAAAATCCCAGATGTAAGCCATAATTTACACACTTGTGTATTTAGACTCTTGGCATAACTCTGTTCCTCCTGGACATACTGGGGAGAACTCAATTTCAGTGCAGGAGATACAAGTCTCCAGGAAGGTGGAGAATAGGATACAACCTTTTACTTCTCTCTTTGTTTCTCTTTCACTATGGCAAGCAATTAAAAGATTCATCATAAAAATAGATGTGCCATAACATATCATTCCAAGCTATTTTGCCCTGTTATTGATACCCTGATACAGGGTACAGGTTCTGTGTCAGTCTTGTTTTAGTTTCTGCATAACTGTATACCAATAAACATCAGATTTAAATTACACATGGCCATAGTATGATGACACAAATGACACAAACATTTAAAAAAATTTTAAATTAGCTATTTACCTGTAGTCCATTATTCTTTTCCTTATTTTTGATCCAGATCTTTCCTTGACCTTGTGGATCAATCAGCAAAGGATATCTAGATGCTTTTGTGACAATAATGCCATTTTGAATTGAAAGGTCATCATTTGGAAGACCCTGGAGGTTCCATTCATCCACTGTAGCATTGTCAACAAGCATATCAATAAGGTTCAAGTTCTAACAGAAAATACGCAATTACAAAATTAGTACCAGTAGAAAACATGTAAATACAAAATAAGTGCCAGTTAGAGGAACTACACTAAAACATCTGCTGGATGGTTTCTTCTTATTCTGATCAGAATGCATGATAGAGTGTATTTGGTAGTTATTGCTTACTGTTTCTTTTCTTTAAAGTCCATTCAGGCTCAGTCATTGCAGTTGAGCAATAATGAAAGTGAATTCTGTTGAGGCTTTGATGTCCATCAGAGAGTGTCAGAAAAACTCTGAAGCCAGTTCAAAATCAAAATAGAAACTGATTTTTTGCCATTTTAACGGCAAACTTTTTTCCTGCTACGTCAAGTGGAAGTGTCATCTTGCTCAGAAGAGCTTCCACTTGCTGGAAAGTGCCTTCCAAGTACAGGATGGCTGTGGGAGACTAAGAGAAGAAAGTGAAGATGTGCTGTGGATCAGTAACCATGAACTATCATGAAAGGTTATTGCTGCTAAGCTAAAACCCTTCACAGTTCACATATTCTCCTAAAGTCTGATTTGCACTTGTCAACTAACTTGCTTTATTTTATTCACTATGAAAAGTGACTGTCCTCTTAAAAAATGTGTATGTGAAGAAAACAGTGCTAAAAATAGCAAACCAAACTCTCCAATGTAGAAAAGCAACTTAGTAAGGATTGAGAATTTTAAAAAGAATAAAATCGAAGGGTTTTTTTAATCTGCTCCTTACATTTTTCATTCAACAATTCTACTGGCAGGCTTTCTCTAAAAACATGTTTGAAATAAAGAGAAAAGAAAGAAAGAAAGAAAGAAAGAAAGAAAGAAAGAAAGAAAGAAAGAAAGAAAGAAAGAAAGAAAGAAAGAAAGAAAGAAAGAAAGAAAGAAAGAAAGAAAGAAAGAAAGAAAGAAAGAAAGAAAGAAAGAAAGAAAGAAAGAAAGAAAGAAAGAAAGAAAGAAAGAAAGAAAGAAAGAAAGAAAGAAAGAAAGAAAGAAAGAAAGAAAGAAAGAAAGAAAGAAAGAAAGAAAGAAAGAAAGAAAGAAAGAAAGAAAGAAAGAAAGAAAGAAAGAAAGAAAGAGAAAATACCTGCAAATCTTGCAAAAATCACATAATTCAGCATCTGAAACCTAAAGCAAAACTTCAAATACTGTGAGAGCTGTGATACAATCATGAGACCTAATGATACCAGTGGTTGCAAGAGGCCAAGGCTTTTTTACCCCTTTGATTTTTTTACTGCTAATATAATTGAAGGTTCACAATGAAGCAACACAAACCATTCTGAGAAGACAGAGAAATTTTAGGAATCAAGCTTCCATTTGTGCAAAGGACAGAAAAGCATTTAAAAGGCAAAGTTTTCAGCAATTGGAACGTAAAACCATATTTAGCTCCTTAAGCAGATGAGTAGGATCTAAACAGCTTTGAACTTTTTCTTACCTACAGCAAGAAGTATCAGTCACTCTGCAACTCCGAAACTCAGCTAATTTAAGTGCCTAACTAAACAGATAAGTGGCTAAATTTAAACAGATCTTTCTAAATTGTTATGTCTAAATGACTCACACACCCACAATCAGTCTGTGAGGCAGGTGTCAAGCCTTTGCTTGAACTGCAAAGTTGCTTTCTTCCCTATGGTGTGAAGTATCAAAAACGGCCCATACACTGCCTTTTGTGAGTACTTAACTCCCTGGGAAAAATCAAAACTCTCTTTAATACACCATGATGGAAATCATAATTCTGTCTTTAATGGGAACTGTCTAAACAGAATGGTAAATACGTTTTGAAACTCATTAACTATGGCATTCTCCATCTAATTGAGACATACTGGGGAGGGGAGGGAAAGCAACATAGAAATTATAAATATTCCTCAAATTTTCAAGGATGCAGTCAAATAGTAATGTGGTCAGAACAATTTCATGGAAGCAGAATTTTTGTTCTTTATGTATTGCTTTCTGAGGACATTATACATCCAGTTTCTTATCCTTAAATGGTGAGAATCTTAACAGATATTCCCCAAGGTAAGTAGCTTTTAAGAGCATTTTGTACACTGAATTTGAGAAAGAGCCTCTCTGGGATGAGTGTATGTAGGATAACTCCCATGCCACACTGGTTAAGAATCTTGCCTGAAACTGCACTGCTCCTGGTACTTTATTAATAAATCCATCTTGGCCTTACATATTTTTTATCATCAGCAGCTTTCAGAGAGCTTTCCTGGGTGGGTCAGAGTCATTTATCTTTTAAGTCACAGCATAAATTGGGCTGGATTGCAAGTTTCACTCCGTCAGGTCAAGGTTAATCAGCACTACAAGCATTATGCTAACCTAACATAAAAAATAATAAAAAAGACATTCACAAGTAACTTCTATGAAGTGAACAAACCCCTCATGGAAAAGAGCTCTCCTTAACAGAGGGTTTAAGTGCCAAATCCCAAAACACATGAAAAGAAGATGCAGCTCTACCTTTAGCTGTCTCACAATGATACAGCTGTACACAGGTTGAGCAGCAGCTCACAGCATTTTTCAGCAGCAACTGCTCTGTCAAAATCTTTGACAGCTGTGAACAGGAACTGTTTGAGCTTAATGCCTCAACTCCTGTGCTGAGAGGAAGAGAGAGTCCCTGAACTATTTCTCCAGCCTTTACTGCAGAAGAAAATATAGACAGGTATTCACAAAACTGAGTGAAAGACAACATAGATTACTCAGAAAGACAGTTTTGATTACTATGGCCTAAATTCTGTCTTCAGCATGAATATGTCTTCCATATGTCTTTCATAGGTACAGGGAAAAATATTAGACAGAACTCCTAAAAGTCATGGAATAGGACCAAGGCTGCTGCTGACCATGAGCAAAGCTTCTGCACCAGAACATCTGCCAGGTCTGGAACTCCTGAGCCTCACTGGTGACAAAGGTGCATGGATTGAAAAGCTAACACTGGAGCAAGTGTCAGAGTGCTGCAAACTGAGCCTTGCAAAATGCAGGGTTTGTTTAAATCAATAATTTCTACAAGATGCTTCAAATTAAACTAAATTAAATGTTGTGGGTACACAGCAAAGGGTATGATAAGAGGGTATATACTGATAACACATGGAAGTGCAAAGGTGATGTTTCCTCTTATGAAAAGGTAAATGTATTCTAAGCTGATAAATTTTACTTTGTTTCCTGTATTATGCTATGTCTCCCAGGGCAGCTGACCTCAGACAACATTTCTCTCTCAGATTTGCCAAAGCAGTGTCCTACATAGCAATTGTGAAATGCCTGACAGTATAAAGAGGAATTTAAAACATATTGGTTTAGAAGCTCACTTGTCAAATGTTCAGATTTTTTATTTATTAAAAATGTGATTGAATGTGACAGCCTGTATATAATCTTCCAATTATGTACTTTTCTGGAATGAAATGTTCTGCATATAATTTCTCAGCAAGGCAAAGAATAAGGTCAGAACAAAACATGAACACTTACTTTACTGTATGGAATCTTGCTATTGTCCATCTCTTTCTTCCACAATTGGAGTAGCAAATTCCTGTACTCCTGATTGAAAGGTCCAGAGTAAGAGAGAAATCCAGTGGCCAGAAGAACATTCCCCACCAAATTAAAAATTTGATTTTGAAAGTTTTTGCTGCTTGCTGTCCAACGAAGCTGTATGCAAAATATTTAAAAGTTCACTTAAGCAGACACAAAACTAACACGAACATCTTACTTAAAAATTTATCTCTTTCTGTTAAATAATTTTTCTTCAAAACAGAAGTATTTTTTCTTTAAATCATTCTTTTCAGAAGTAGAAGTTTGCTCGGAAGTGATGGCAACCACCTGACCAAGTGGAGAAAAAGCATCTTTGTGAACAAGCTGGTCGATCTGGTAAGAAGAGCTTTAAAGGAGGAATGAAGTGGCAGGCAGAAGAGGATCAATAGTCATGTGAGGAAGTGGAGGAGTGGGCTGGCAAACAAAATGTGTGGGGTGAGATAAACTGCAGGGACCCCGTAATCAACAAAACAGGGCTAATGGAGGAGCACCCTAAGGATACCCACATAAACAAAGAAGTGTCCACCAGGCAGAATGGTGGGGACAGATTCCATACTGCTTATAGGACATTATTTATCACAACTGGGCACCTCTCTGAAGTGCCTCTACATGAACGTGCACAGCACAGAGAACTCTGCACATGGTTGCAGTGTCATGGCACAATGGGGGTCACGGGAACTTGGTGGAAAGACATCCACAACTGGAGAGCTGCATCAGCTGTCTATGGGCTTGTTAGGAAGGACAGGCTGGGAAGTGAGAAGAGGGGTTTTCCTACACGTGAGAGAGCAGTGGAATGCATGTGTTTGGCATGGGAGGTTCAAGGATGGACAATATGCCTGTTGGGAACTCATGGGTTAGCATCAGAGGGAAGATCAATATGGGAGATGTGTGTGTCTGTGACTGACAACGTGATTAACAGGGAGCAGGTGAGGGCTGTTTCACATGAGGGAAGAAACCTTGCATCCACAGGCCTTGGTTTACGTGGGGAACTTAAGCAACCCAATATCTGAAGGGACAATGCAGAAAGACACAAGCAAACCTTGAGGTTTTAAGGAAGGCATTGACAAAAGTTCAAGTGAGGATTTCATGAGGGAAAGGCAGTTTGCTTAACCTCAGACTTGCAGATAAAGAATTGATCAGGGATCTAAAATCTGGGGGCAGCCTTGGCTGAGATTGTTTAGCCTTGAACAAAGAGAGTGCAGGGGAAATTTGTACACATGTATCCATGTGCACAAATACACGATGGGAAGGTGTAAAGAGGAAGATGACAGATTTCTGTTCCAAATCACTCTGCACTCAATCTTGGTCAGGACCTACATGTTTCAAGTTTAGAAAACACACATTTAACCCAGTGTCAGTTTTGCCCAATACTCCAAGTGCCATACAGTCTCTTTAATTTTTTGTCTGAATTTTCAGAAATAGAGTGGAATAACAGCTATTACAAGACCTCATAGCACAAGGCTTCAAAAAACCCACAGTAAGGCACTATAATTTTCTATTTTCGTGTTGCTCTTAAATTCAGAAATTCACTGAAAAAATATGATAAAGCATCCAAGATTTTTCACTGATGTAATTTGAAGGCCAGCTATGCAAATAAATGCTGAGGTCCTGGCCTCACAGGACACAATGGTTGAAGTCAGAACTCTCATCAATTTTGACTTTGTGTGAAATCAATGAAGGAATTAACAAAGCAAATAATAAGAGGGGGAAAAAGAGTATCCTGCTTCCTCTGAAAACCTTCAGGCTGAAGCTAGAAAGATCTGCATAGGAAAGGTAAATTTCAAGCTCAGTGCAAAGGATAACAATTAGTCCATAATTCTGTAAAAGGCTCCAGTAGAAATCCAAGCTTCAATTATAATTCAGGAAATTAGTCAAGCTTCAAATTTGTATTCTTGCATACTTGGTGAGAAGAAGAGAGTAATCCTTCTTATAAATATTTTAGGGCAATTATTTAGGTTAAGTCTCTTCTTAATAAAGCTACAAGGAATTTGGCTCCTTGGCTTTAAATCTGAACTTTATCCTCATACGAGTCATATGATATAACATAAATCTTCCCACAGAAGAATTAACACAAGAAATTGCTTTACATTTTTAGATACATTAACATCAAGGAAAAAAAACATGCATATAACTTTAAAAAGTGTCATGTGATATCAAGATGTCACCATGCCTTGAGTGTGTTGAGCACTGCTACGATCATTACAGAGCATTCTCAAAACTGCACATCTGCTTTGTGCTGGAAACCTACACGTGTGTGCTAATACCTTTTCTCCCCCCAACCCTTCAATCAGAGCTGTGGCATTGTTCATCTTCCTTCTGCACGCCTCAGCATCATCAAGCAAGGCCTGCTTCTCTTTCACAGCAGCATCATACATGGCTTGGACTTCATCCAGTTCCTTTTGCTTCTCGTCCAGCTGATTTTGTGCACTATTCAGTTCCATTTGGGCAGCTGCAAGTCTTCCTTCTTGCAAAGCTAAATTTGCCTACATATATTTAAAAGCAAAGAGTAGTTAATACCTATTTTTTGGCAGAAGCAAATGACATTAATTTAATGACACACACTGTACTGTGTTGGGTACTTTTAAAAATTATACATGTTTTAAGATGGCAGAAGTTTGTGTGGTTTTTTTTTTCTGGAACAGAAGCATAGCATTAAAGTTATTCAAGGCAATCTTAAGATATTTTAATAATATTTTCAGAATGGTCTATTGATCACACAATGACCAATGATTTTAAATCACAATACACTTGAAATAGCTGCATATTAGACATATGAGGCAACATATACAATAGGTTGCCTCATATATATGCCTCCTGTAATATATTCTCAGTGCAAAAGAAATTTAATATTGTCTTCATTAATTATAAAATAAAAAAAGTTATAGCAGAAACGACTCTTTTGCTCTCTTTTTCCATCAATTATTTCTACAACAAAAATATAACAAATGTAATTTTTTGCTCCTCTGGAAAGTAAAACTCTAGAGATTATTTTCACATCTCTCTATAAATTTGCATGATGACTTACCAGCCATTTAAATGTGGCCTCTTAACTTTTATAGTCCTAACAGGGTTGAAAAAAATATTCTGTGAATTCGGAATGTATTTCCATATACATTTGCAAAGGATTAGAGCCTGACAAATTTCTTATGAAATTCACACTTACAGATAAAGGTTGCTTCCATTTACTCTGAATATTTAAAAAAGCTTGTTTAAATATCATGTATCTTATTTCTGTTTTTTTCTTCTATAAGAGTTATGAAGGTGGAAACCAAAAATCTGTAAAACCTATTTTATTACGAATATGAAGCTTGACACTCGCATTATGTCACATCAGAAGAGCAGCAGTAGAAGGCATCTCTCTTAAGGCGTAACTCTTAGCTAACAGCAGAACCATGGGTTGGGGTCTGGCCTATTTCAATAGAGAAGTTTGTGAGCAGGGAATTGGAGAAGCATATAGGTACTAATCAATGAAGTAGGTTGCTAGTATCTATGTGCATGTATGTTGCACACATGTGAGTTAGATACAAGTAAATCACATGTGTCTCTGCCCATCTACATTAGCAATCTAGGTATGTGCAGACAGGAGATGCTAGAGAATAGCACTGTCAGTAAAATTTCATCTGCTGTAGCCACCTGTTATATTGACAGATCCTAGAGATTAAAAAAATATTTTGGAATCCAGATGAACCAGTAAAATGGCTGCTCAAAAATTCCATCATGTAAGAATGCTGAAATATTTCTACCCCACTGTTTATCAAAAAACACATTAAAGAGCATCGCCTAGAAATAAACACTGCTCAATCAGTGAGTCTTGATTAAACCCAGCTAAGCAGTTTTCAGAACAACTGCTGTTGTGTTTTAGTGCATCTTGGACCATTGGGCAAAGTTCCAACAGCAAAGGAGTTTTTAGGAGGTGACATAGTATTGCTGTACCCTGCACCAGGGGAAAGGGTGAGATATGAGAGAGAGAGAGATAGTGCAGGGTTCCTTCTGAATAAGTGCATCTGAATAAGAAAGGCCTGACAACACATGGCTTAATAAGACAACTGCCCTAAAAAGATTAATAAGAAGACAGACAGTGAGTGAATTTTACATCCCTTCAAGTGCTGGACACCCCACATTCATGCAGCATCAGAGAGAGCCAGGATGGTTTTGCCCATGGTATCCCGTGCAGAGCAGATCTTGTCCATGAAGAGAAAACTTTCTCTTTTGGCCATTCAAACTATCTTAAACTCCTCTTATTATTCTGTCTTATTAAAGCAGATTCCTCATTTAGCCATCTGTTGTCAGGCTTCTCTTACTGAGATCCAAAGGGAGCCCTGCACCACCTCTCTTCTACCTTCCCCCGCCTCCTTCCCCACTGCAGAGCATCCTTTTAACCTTAAATTCTCTGAGGGATAAAAATGGGAGTCAAACAATATTATGACATATTGTTTCAGTCCCAGCTGACAAATATTGAGGTTACACAGGAAACAAGATCCTTGGAGGGTTGTGAGGAACAGCCATGGCAGAACAGCTGGAACAACAGAGAACTTACACCTGGCTGTGTGGATTCATATCAACACCTTGACATTTACCACAGCAGGATGTGAACTTCAGTAGAAAAGGATGGGCATGTGGATTCCCAATACATATGAGCAATGATGCCTTGTAAATACAAAAAGCAGGTCTCTGTGAAGCAATAAACTACCCAGAAAAGTGGAAAAAGTTTGCTAAAACAGACTTCCCCATTCTTAAAAACTCTTAAAAGGCTATCAGGTTTGAAGATGTAGGGACAACAAAAAGGTATTTCAGAGATGAATACAAAAAAAGTATATTGTATTCTAACCTGAAAAAAAAAATCCCTAAAATTATTTACACAAGACTTTACAGATTTTCTGGAAGATGACCTATAATAAGAAACTATTTTGCAGACAATTTAACCAGAATTCTCAGCCAACTTTAGGGAAATCATAACAATATAAGATATAATACTAGTTTGATTTATAGGCTATTTGATCATATGTGATAAACACTGGTTGGTTGCATGAGACTGGCAGCTAACATACCAGGATGACCAACCTATGTGATTCCCAAAGGCAGAAAGACTACTTGTTTCAGACGACCCTTTGAAATCATCACTATTTGCTTTCTCCCTGTTTTTCCCCCAAACTCGAGTTTTCAAAATTTCATGGGTACAAACACAGCTTTTGTATTGACATCACTGGCAGGTTGGCTGGCAGCCTCCTGTCTAGGGCTCTGCCATGAGAGCAGGAGGCAAGTTCTGCTGCCAAAGAGAATCTTCTGCACAAGAAGACTATTACAGCTGCAATCAGCTCCATACAAACATTTCCAGCCAATAATAGGCAGGAAGGAAACATGTTTCCCAACCATTAAGAGCCACTGTGGCCTTTCTAATTTTAGTGGCATTGCTCTGTGAACAAGCTTCACACCCTTCATTTCATCCCTTTGAATCACACAGCAAAGCAAAGATACACAATTTGTTCCAGTTGGATGCAGTGTGAAAGCCTGAATAAATGGATTTTATGCAGATGAATCACGAGGATTCAAGACATGAGGTCCACACTCTGATCTGTGCTCCTGGAGAAGCAGTGCTACGCTGGAACATGCCTGGGCTCATGTGAGAACAGCAGCTTCAGCCTTTCCTTGCCTTTGGCATTGTGGGGAACCAGACAGACAATCCTCTCAGCACCTGCTCCAGCCCCTGCTGCTACCTGCCCTCTGCATCTGTCTGCCTGGGGCAGGTACAGCATCTATGCCAACAAGGACCACAGCTAAAGAGTTAAGCAGCCGTTTTGCCTTTTTCCAAGCTGTCCTCAGAGAGGACTTCATAGCAGGTGTTGAGGTGATCCTGCCTCTCTTAAGATAAAAATCTTAAAATCTTTGCAAAAAATGCAAAAATCTTTGCACTCCACACAAAACCAGAGCAAACAAACACATAATTACAATCACAACTGTAATCTTAAATGAAACATGCCCAGGATCTTTCTCTGGCATTGAGGCTGACCAGCATAAAAAACCTCACATTAAGCTCTCTGATTCTCTAAAACACTATGACTGCATGTTGACAGCCTTGTGGGAATGGCTCTTGGACCAGGCAGGAACATGAAAGGTGCCGAGAGACTACTGAAAAATACTGTTTAGCCAAAAGCAAATCCATACTAGGGATCATTCTAACAATTTACCAGTGTAAATGATCACTTTCCAGTAACTAGAAAAATTCACTAATACTATTTAATTTAGTAGCATTGACATAGACATTAAGTTTCTCGCTGATTCATTGCAAACTCAATTTTGCAAAGTACCGAGTTTATCTGACCCTGATCCAAGGAAGCAGTTCAATAAAAATGACTTCTCCAACCGAAAGAAGCCTCACGCCATTTAATGCCATTCCTGATCTTATGGAATGCCCAGATCAACCCCAAATCATTCTGAAGAGCAACTGCTGCTCATTAAATTCAGGAAATGTTACTACAAGAATCCCATTAGAAAAGAAAAGTGTCCAAAACTATAGACTTCACTACAGGTAAGGATGATTTGGAGCTTTCCTAGCACTTCTCTTTCAAAGGAATTTCAGTCTAATTGTTCTTACACTACATTGAGCACTCACTGCTGATGGATTAGGCCAGAACGCTTCTTGCACTTGACTCTGTCCCTCTGCTCCTGACCTTCTGGGGATGTGCTAAGTGCTCATCTTTGCCTTTTTCTTCAGTCCCGTTCTGGGAACATGGCATCTGACTGAAAATGCTTCATGTAAATGCAATCTCAAAACTGCCCCTGTCCCAGATTACTGCAGATCTTTCCTGTAGACACACCATTGGTTTTGGATCAGCTTTCTCAGAGACTCATTATGATGGTATACTTGTATCCACCATTATTTAGGGAAAGATTGTAAAAAAGACAAAGACAGACATTCCAAAAACAATGTTTTTACCTCACCAATACAAACTTAAAAGAGTAGATATACACCTGCACATACATATATACATATGTACCCATGCAAACAGATCCATGCAAGAGTGACATTAACAAAATCTTGGCCTCACTTTCTTTGCTATCAGTGACCATTCTTTGGGATTAAAATAGCATTTGAAAGGAACAGAAATCATATCTCTTATCTGCTTTTCACAGTCTGTTCTAGCTAGTGAAAGACTTTTCATATTATCTGTTCAGCTACAAGTCCTGACCTACTCTGTTTTGTTAGGTGATCTAATCCTCGCCTTCACCCCCTCAAAGTATGTGCTTTCTTCCCACAGTTACTGTGGGCCTTGAATTCAGACTTGCATGCTTGCTTTCCTGCCCAGTGGGCATCACCTTGTCAAGGCCACACTTGTTTAAATGAACAACTATCAAATTTCAACACTCCTTGACTATTACCTCTTCTTCAGGTGCAAGATTTCCTTTCATTGCCTGCTATGGTTTTTAGTTCATCATACAGACAAATGAAAGTAGAAAAGGCCATAAAGTCTCATACTTAAACTGAGTTTGACAAGGAGAATCCTCAATATCAAATGGAATTTATAAACTGTAAACAAACTTCCCTTGATCACTGAAATAGCCTAAGGAGAACTTAATTAAAGTCACTACAGACATCTCTAAGGAAAATTATACTCCTGTACACAGTATTTTAATTGGAGGCTAACAGTATCACAGCAAAAGTCAGGGCTTCTCTATTCTGCTCTTATATTCCTCAAATAAGGGATACAGAGCAGATGGCGTTTCAAAATTCTCAGGTTAATGCAGCAGGCTGGCTTACTAGGTAGCAATCTGGGGAGGAACAGCTCATCCTCGTGCAGAATGCTTATGGAAAAGTCTAACTAATGACCCTTGGGCTGCAGGTCACTTATCTAAAGAATACCAGTATCCATTCTTAGGAATTAGGTAATTTTTGCACACTGTATTTACTAAAATATAAGTCACTATTAAATAGTTTTCACAGGTTGTCATATTTAAGATAAATGAGGCAATGAGTCTCACTTAAGATGCAATTTAAAAATATATTGAATCCATTTTGCAGGTGTAGAAAAGGATTTATACCCTAGAAAGTAGTTAGGATAAAGCAGCTTGATTAATTCATTCAGTAAACCTGCTTTTAGCACTGGATGGATTAGCTTGGGCTAGTACTTTATGAAGTTTAATTGTACATTTATTTTCAATTATTTTCTTAGCATCACTCCACTGCTTTCTGCAATATCTCCTGCATACTTTAAACACTTCCTTCCTCCCTCCCTCTGCCATCTTCAGTTTTTATAATATTTGTGACTGTTGCTATACCTGACAATAGGCACCACTTTGCCAAGATATGTATGTTTCATTTTTTATCAGCTAGTGTGACAAGAATGCAAGTACTTGAATACAAAGCTAAATTTATATGTAATCTTAAATCATATATATTCAAATAAAAACTACAAGAGCACGTTTTCAACTTTCAGGGTTGCATTTGCATATAAAACCACTATTTCCCCCAGGTCTTGCTCCCTTTTATAGCTCTCAATAGTAACATTTCAAATTCTGTTTTCATTAGTGAACATCCCATTATTTGAAAAAGAAATAGCTACTTATATATGACAAAAATATGGCATTCTCTTGAGTTACTTGAATAAAAAAAATATGCTTTTAACATATTTGAATCAGATCTGTCTAGGTATACTAAGAGATTATGCCAAGAGTTTTGACTGTGCCATTGATACAGTGGCTTATTCAATATGAAACGAAATTCGAGTGCAGTGGAAGCATAACGGATTGGATGTATTTCTTCAGAAAAGAGCCATAAAACTCTAGGAGCAATGACTATAAATCATTATATAAATATGCAAAGTCCCTTTTTGTCAATATGCTCATAAATGGAACATTTCCAAGACAATAAAGCTATCTGTAGGAATGCATACAACAGTGGCTGATCCCTTTCTACTTCAGTTCAATGTTTCAACAAAATTCCATACCTTGCAACTCTTTTCTATTTTACATAGGTACACTTGAACGTAGTAGTTTGAAACTCCAAAATTTTTTTAGGGAGATGAATTCCAGCCACATTCCTTAAAGAATGCTTCTGTGCCAAGACTGATCTCTCCTCTCCTCTCCTCTCCTCTCCTCTCCTCTCCTCTCCTCTCCTCTCCTCTCCTCTCCTCTCCTCTCCTCTCCTCTCCTCTCCTCTCCTCTCCTCTCCTCTCCTCTCCTCTCCTCTCCTCTCCTCTCCTCTCCTCTCCTCTCCTCTCCTCTCCTCTCCTCTCCTCTCCTCTCCTCTCCTCTCCTCTCCTCTCCTCTCCTCTCCTCTCCTCTCCTCTCCTCTCCTCTCCTCTCCTCTCCTCTCCTCTCCTCTCCTCTCCATCTCCTCTCCTCTCCTCTCCCAGAATCTACCATGACCACAGTGAGTAGGTTCCTTCCCATGCCAGTAGGACTAAGCAGTTTTCTTGAAGCCATAGTGCTAGGAACCCGCTCTGAGGGCAGAAAAGGCATCATTGTCTCCCACAAACAGCTAGACAGGCTCTATAAAGAGCAAACTGAATACTTACTGTGTTCACACAAGTAATACTGTACCACAGGGTAGTTGTGTGTAAGGGGAAAAAGTTGCCAGGACATATTAAACCTCTGTGTGCTTAACAACTGGGTGTGAAGAAAGAAGAATTTCTTTTTTAGCCAAAATAACATGACAATTTTTCCACTTGACTATATTCATCCCTCAAAAAAAATAAAATTATCAATAAAAAATACCTTAAGAGGAAGAACTTCTTTATTAATACCGTAGAAGTAAGCCATTGCTTGTGTCCATGAGCAAAGACCTGCTACATTTCCACACACTTTTTTAGCAGTCTCAAGATTATAATCCTCCATATCCAAATAAGGCTCTAAAAGCTCCACAGTTTCTTCTGTAATTGAGTCCTAGTAAATGAAAAGGAAAAACTATTTTTTAAAATCGGTTTTTGAATAATGTCTGCTTCACAGAAACATTTTTATTTTTAAAACCACGGAATAAATTAACAAAGCAACACTGTTGCCTTTCACTCTTATAAAGGACAGATTAGTAGTTTTTGTGAACTAGTGAAAATAACTCCTACTTCCATTGCAACAGATTGACTTGAGTTGGCATTTAATATCCCTATTTGACACATAAGATTTACAGACATTACTAGTGCTCGTTTCTCCATGACAATTTTAGCTGTTCTAAGTTATTGCTGCTCCACCTTCTTCCCTTTCCCCCTCAATCAGATACCCTTGCCCCATCTTAAATACCCTTCCTCAATGCTTAGTGATCTAGTTTGGAAACTGTTATGACAGAAATATAAGTCAGAAAGCTACTGATTAATTTTCTTCTCTTCTAGTTCCATACACAAGCTCACCATGGTGTCAGACAGGCACTGGTGTGAACACAGCTAAAGGAAGCAAACATGCAGATTTTGGAATGAAAAGGGTGAAACTGCAAGGCACTGTCTTCACTTCACTGAAGCTAACCCTTTTCCTTAACCGTAAGAAAAATTTCTTTCAGCTGTTATTCTAATCCCGGTTTTTTCCTCCCTTTCACAATGTGCTGAGAACATGAAAAGCCAGATCTTTGATGATGGTGGTTAATCTATAATTATGTAAGTGTCAGAAGAAAATGGAATTCATCTCTTTGAGCAAGGTAGAGAGTAGAAGAGCTTATGCAGGTTAAAAATGACTGCTTAACAATAGACATGTTAAGAATCTTCCCTTTTTTTGGCAATGTATTAACGCCTTTCTTCTAATGCATCTAAAAATCATCCACCATTCATACTGTCATAAAGCAATTTACCCTTTTCTTGTTTTTCTGCACAGCAGAAAGGACTGCCTTATATTTATCTGATCCTTAGCTACTTTAATAAAAAAGAAATTCACTATATTACTCCCAAGATCAGTCACGATGATGTTTTTACTATAATCGTTTGCTGAAATGTAAAATAGTGCTGGACAAAAATTTTGACTTTTTTATTCTCAAAATAATGAGCTCACAAGCTGGCAAAGGTGAAGCAAAGATCAATCAGCAATGGCCTAAATCTCTGTTCAAAAGCTTGGAAAATGTCATGCTTTCCTCTTAAGTAATTAATTTTGAACTCAATGAACTTCTTCATCCACTAATTTTCATTGCTTAAAAAATATTAGGGAAGAAACAAAGATCTCACAAACAAGTAAGCTGTGTTGTCTACTCAGAACTCCAGACACAATGAGCTTTCTTGTCATATATACTCAAAATGAGAAATGAGACAGGAGGACAGCATGTGAGGGACCTCATCAGGGATTGAAGTAGTCCAGCATTCTCCCCCACATTCATCAGTATCACTTCCTGCAAGAACTCGGTCCCACAGAAGTTGTTCTGACTCCTCTGAGTTAAATGTGCTGCCAACTACCAGCAGGAATGCATACACTATTAATAAGTGCCAAAACTAGAAGTCTCATTAGACAGAAGCTTGAGTAAGGAGTGCATAATTAGTCCTTGCTATCTTAAAACTAATTTCCTCTTTCTGTTTAGTGAAGATATGACTTGGAAAAGTGACCAGAGAAACAGCCCCAGAAAAAACTGTCTACAGAGGCAGTGCAAGTTTCCACAATACAGCTTTCTGGGAAAAATGGCTCCTGAGGATAGTGAGAATGATCTTCACAACAAAAACACTCCAGCACCTTAGAAAAGACAACAGCAAAATGCACAGCTAAGTAGATTAAAACATCAGTGTACAAATGAAAGTATGTTCTGCAACATTGCAGAAAAGCCAGGTTTTGCTGAAATCTGCTTGTTCTCCTGGATTAGAAATTTGGGCTATGATTCTGCCATTTCATATTCTACCCTAGATCTTTTTCTAGTCCAGCTACCTGTGACATCTTTCTTCTCTTCCCTATAGAGAATTTTCCTTTGTCTCACAGTTCAGTGAACCTTTCTGCAAAAGTTTCTGTCCTGACAGAAATAAAAACCTGTTCATTTTAATTTTTCTTACAGATGAGAATAAGATTATTCTTAATTTCACTATTTTTCTAGTGAAAGAACCCCAAAAGTTCCCAAATCATCTCATTCATCTCATTACCTTTCCTGGTCATTTTTTTTCTTATTTCCTGCTAGCTCCCTAGCAAATTTGGGACAGAATTGTTGAGTGCCTTACAGGCAAACAACACTGGAACAAGTAAGCCATTTGAAAAACCAAGAGTGGGCCCTTTTATGGCAAATTCCTACTTAGAAGCAGGAATTGCCTGAATAAGATAACACTAAGCTTGTCAAGATTTGGTCTAGTTCTTGGGATACTTCTGTCTACTAGAAGCCACTGCATGGCCCAGGAGATAAATTACTGAGGTAATGAACCATGAAAAAGAAGAAGAATAGTCACAAAGTATCTATAACTATAGATAGACAAAATTATTTCAAACTGCCTTTGATGGTAGAAGACACTATCATGTGAACTCTGAGGATGGTTCTTGAAGCAGGAGTGCCCCAAGTAATTACTTACCTTCTGAAAAGTAAGTAGCATGCTAAGAAATCCTGAATTATTCATTAGCTTCTGAGCCTCAGTCCATGATGGCTTCACACCTGGGTGCTCATGATCTAGTGTCACTGAGTCTACTTTCCTTTGGAATAAAAGCAGCACACAGTCCATGATCCGCATTATCAGGTGAGGAGGTTTACTCAGTTTGCGAACAGTTGCAATGTCAGAAGGTTTTATTGTCTGAAAAATTATAGAAGAAAACAGTCCATTTATTTAAGCAGTCATTCGATTGCAAAGAATTATGTTCTTTTGTGAGGATTGTATATGTAATGCAGTTGCTGCAGGTTTGCAGGTCACTCAGAAGCACTACTGCAGAAAGTCCCTAAAGACAGAGACTCTACACACTCTACAACTGCTTTATTACCTGACAGGAGAGTACTGACCATGTTACCTCTTCCTCTCTTCAGTACTCAGGGTTTTTTTCTACAAGGATTTACAGGTCAGTGTCGTTCTTTCAATCCTCTTTTTTTCCCCCAAGTTAGAAGAACAAGCCATATTATTGCACATAATAACCATTAACTGCATGCATGTTCAGAATATATTTGCTTCTGACCTGCAAAGCAGCCTTGGCTTCTTCCAGTGCAGGTCTTGCAGCCTCAAGCTTCTCTTCTGCTGCTGCTTTATCAATGCCAATGTCATCCACAATAGCCTGAGCTTTGTCTTTTACTGTTTGCACCTGCCCTTTAACTTTTTCTGCAGCGTGGGCTTTCACAGTTACTTCCAGTAAAACTTCATCAGCTTTTTTTGAAGCTATAGCCAAATCTTTCTCCTTCATAACCAACTCTTGGGAGAGCTGATTTACAGAAACCTCAGCTTCCATCAGTTTTTCAAGACCTGTGGTGGACAAATTCCATTTTAGCAACAGGAAGGCCTATGGAGAGAGTAACCTCAGTGAAGCGATGTAGATATTTAAAATAAGTCAGTCTGATTCATATTTAGGAACACCAGTGAGTGATCCCATTGGTTGAACACCAAAATTAAGCAAGGGAATTTCTTTTAATGCGTAAAAGCCTTCAGAATCTGTCACTTGATCACTTATTTATATTCTTATACAAAGGAGACTAAATATTAAACACACACGCTCTAAACCATTAGCATGGAAAATGACACTCTTAACAATTGTGTGTGAAATTTCTGAAATCCATGAGAACATAAAAAGTACTAGGCTGTACTCTGTACAAAACAAAGAGGAGGAACCTGGCAGTGAAAGTGAAGACACAAGGAGAGTAGGTGGAGTGTCTAAATTCAACATTACATGAAGATCCAGACGAGATGGGGGTAAAAAAACCTACAGATTCTTGAGCAATACAATGCTCCAATAATTTGAACAAATTATGAAAATTTAAACATCCTTATATATAAATGCATGGAACTAAATGTAAATGCATCATATATATTTTTCTAGCTCAACCCCGCCCCGTTCTTCCAGATAGCCAGCCACCCTTTACCTTTGGACATAGGGCAGGTCTGAAAACTGTGAATGGTGGGAAGAAGAAACAGTTTGAGTTCACATTCACTTCCAAACAGCTTTCAGTTTGGGAGACTCTTTAATTGTTTACCATGTATGACCATGTGCAGAGCAATATTTTCTAAATTTTATCTTTGGCATACCTGTTTCTTTACAAATTCTTCAGAGATACTGAATACGAGCATTTAATTACCTTTTCTCAGATTTACTCTTGGCATACTTTCACGTGAAAACTAGGATCTCAGTAGTTCCTTGGCATATATGCATGTCAAAGCAAGAGTTTCAGGTATTTTAACTGCTAACTAATACAATTTCCAAAATTCCTCTCTAATCTGCACATTCAAAAAGTTCACTGAAACAAAATCTCTGCATATTTTGTAATCACACACAATAGAGCTGAAAATACATGAGTCTGCTTCTAAATGAATGTGAGCTCACAATCTAAATCCATGCTTTTACATCCTTTTATTCAGATTCTTCTCACCCTTTAAAAAAAAAAAAAAAAAAGAAGAAGAAGAAACAAAAATCAAGAGGCTTTTAAAGTACCTGTTTTCATGCGTTCAGACAAACTTCCAAGACTGGCAAACTTCTCTTTGTAAATAGCTTTGTAGCCTCCAATGAAGGACAAGTAAGATTTTGGTGTCACAAAAGTTCGTCTCCTATATCGTTCAAAGTATTCAACACATTTTTCAGCTACAATATCCTGAATTGTTCCCATGGTGTTAACAACACTCTGTTTTACTTCATCTGTACACTCAATATGGTAAGAAGCCAAAAAATGTTGTGCAACGGCTACAAGAGCATCTTTAGGCCAATGCTGGAACCAGTCCATGGTACAGCCTGAAATCAGACCTGGAAATTTCAGTGCACGAGTTCTGAACTTTTCCCCAACAGGTGAAAAACAAAGAACCACATGCAGGTTATTCCGAACTCGAGCAAGAAAGTAATTATAAAGATTTTCACCAGTGGGACTAAGCCTTGGGTACTCCTTCTTCATTGCTGGAATCAGGTCTTGTGTGATTTCACCTATTTCATCTCGTGCAAAAAGATTTGAGACTTCACCTGAAGCCAAAACATTGTTCATGTACTCAAGAAAAGATTCATCTCTGACTTCGTTGTCCGTGAATATAAAGACAACACCCTTTCCTTTTTGCCCAGCAGTGCGGTACAACGTTTTCAGATCATCCAGAAGGTTGTTGGTGGCATATGTTCTGGAATAGAAAAGGGTTAAGGAAAGAGAGAACAAGAATTGCAGAACATCTTAGGAGATATGTATCATCTGTATCAGCTTCCTGGAGGCAAGAAAAAAAATCTAGATAAGAAATTAATACCATAGCTCCTGGTTATATTTTTTAGGTTTCTTTTTCTTAAACATTTTCCCAAAGTGAATGTTCAGTAACATAAATCATGTGAAATGAGGTGAAGTTAACAAAATAATGTGCTGAGGAAAAGTATGGTGAGAGCAATACTGTATCTAAGGCAATTATGATGCTGTTCTGTATCCCCATGATTCTCAGATGTAAATTTTTCATTAGAAATAGGTTAATACAGCTGGATTAAGTTGTCAAATAGGTTCTGATACCTGTAACCATTATGTAAATACAGCTGGATTATCTTCTGAAGATATTGAGAGCAGGTTAAAAGAAATCATTAAGAGACAAGAGAGAATGAAACCAAGGGGTTTATTGTGTTATATGGTTTAACTAAAATCAAGCCCCAGAAAAGATGTTTGAACATTATCACTTGGGCTGATCAGCTCTCCTGCAAATGGAGACCATGATTTGTTTGGTTGTTATGTGTCTTAAAGCTGGTGCACACAGTAAGATTCAGATGAAGTCCACAAAAATTAAACTACGGATTTCAGATTATGCAATATAAAATGATGCAAAGTAAGGTTAATAAAATGGCAGATTTTGTCCCTAGCCAACTAAAGCTGAAATTAGAAACCTCTTTTCTTTGTAACCAGTCTCTTATTTCCAAGAATCTCTTCAAAGTCATAAGTAATTTGTGCAATACACACACGACCCATTCTTCACATATTAAATATGCCACACAGGATATGTCCCAATTCTCTTTCAGCTCCATCTTATTTCTGCTCTATAAATACCTGCAAAGGCACTGAAGAGCTTGAAAAACAATCCAACTCTTCAGTTTGTATGAGTCAGCTACAGTTATTACAGTGATTTGTGGTATTCTGATAGGAACATAAGAATTTCTCTACTTAGTCAGAAGAGCAGTGTTCAATAATCTAACATCAGTTATGAGAAATTATACTTGGAGACAAAACATGACCCAGCATCACTCTTCACTGGAAGAATTTCATTCTTCCTCCCTCCACATTCATTGCCATTATTAATATTTGCCTTAATAATCTTGGAAATCTAGGGATTCTGTTCTATCACTTTGGGTTTTTTCTTTCCCTCCTTTTTTTTGTTCTTAGTGTTCCTTTCTTCTGGGACACAGGAAGAGATTGTGAAATGCCTTTCTTTATCTTTCCTTTCATCAGAAGCCTTATAACATTATTCATAGACCTGATATGTCTCTCTAAAGAATATTTCTCACTATTTTAAATAGTTTTCAAAGGACAATACACTCTGCTGGTCTTCATTGCTTACCCCTGTAAACCCTATGTCAAAAGAGACACAGAAGGAAGGCAGTTGCTACTCCTTTTCACTTCAAATTTCTATAAATTACAGAATTCCAGCACTAGTCATTGACAGAGATTGTCATAATGCAGTTTGGCTACATAAGACCAGAAATGTAGTTTACAATGATGGATAAAATGTTTGAGAGGTTTGAATTTCTTTAAGTTGATTGTGAGGAGTTAATTTCTATGGCAAATTAAGGAATAAATGTCAATGTACACTGCATTGTGTTACCTTGTTAAAGTAATCTGAAAGCTCTTGTATCCAGCAATGTATGATGCTAGTCTGGTCAGACTCTGTTTTCCAGATCCACCCACACCCACCAACAATGCATTTCCTTGTGGAGTACGAATAATCCGTGATATTTTAATCAAATGGATGATTGCATCCTGTGTATTGAGAGAAAAGGGGATGAAGAGATGCAAAAATTATGCATTGTATAATCAACTAGCAGCATGTGACCAAGCAACTGCTTCCCAACAGCTAGATGGCTTCTCTGGAGCCTATGCCAAAGTACTCAGTCCTGTACTCATCAAAATCAACAGGAGATTTTCCCCTGACTTCAGTGGGCAGCAGGGCTAGCCCAAGAGAAATGTCCTTGTGTCAAGCTTGTATGAAGCAATGTCATATGCACAGTTTGTCATCAGCAGAGCTGAGGGCATGCCCCTTAGGGGACAGAAGGAAAAGCAGAAAGGACTCCTCCAGCTTTTTAGCTGACCTATTTACAAGCTCTCTAAATAGACTGACAAAAGTAAAATACAAGTGCACCATAGGCATTTCTTATTCAACTGCTGTAGTTATCTTGGGGCAAGAATTAATCTGAAACGCCCTAAAATTCTACCAAACCACCCAATCTAAAGCTGAGGAAAGAATTGTGCATCAAGACGTTTGACAAGGAGGTGACTTTCAGGAAAGCAAGATGACATCCACAGTGTGCATTGTATAAACAACCTGATTGTTCTGAGCTATCTCCAAAATAATGTGATAGAAACGTACAAGATCTATGTATCACTAAGTGCAAAGACCAGGCACTTTCTGTATTAATACGATTACAAGCAGTAATACCTTGAAAAATACTAAATCCATCTTTGATCCTCTGACAGTTTCATTGTACTGTTGCATGAACATTCGTAATCTTTCAGCCAAGTAATCCAAAGATGGGATAGGCTCATAAATTTTAGGAGCCTTCAACTCTGCATCCTCAGGTTCATCTCCAGCAGTCTCCGGGACATCACGCAAGAAATCCACAAAGTATAATTCCATGCATTTATCTCCAAACAGATTTTGACCATGTTCCTCAGAAACAATCTACAACAATACATTAAGGATTGCTTTAGTAATGAAATTTGTCATTGGCCTCTTTCTGTGGAAAATACTAAAATCCTATTTGCTTACCTTCCTCATCATATCTTCAAACCAGTCTTTATCGTTTTGGCTGATGAATCTGTCTGCAATAACACGCCTGCACTCGTGTTGGAATAAGGCTACCAAAACACTGATGCTCTGGCAGACATCAGAAGTAGCTGTAAGTATTCCTTGCCAAATACGACTGAGGTCTCGTAAATTGAAGATGTAATGAAATTTAGCTGGAGTTGGTAACATCTGCAAAATAATGTCATGAACTATACTCAAATAACTGCTAAATGAAAATATTTTCTGCTTAAGTGAAAGTGAATGTGGATATTTTCACAAACTTCAGCCTTGCATTAAAGCAGAAATACATGCTTGGCATTTAAGAGGCAACCGTAAAACAAAGAAATGACAGTAGAAACAACCAGCTCTTTAATTTCACATAGATTTCATTTTAGTTTCTTTGACTGTTTTGAGTCCCAGGAACATGCACTGAAGGGTAGCCAAGACAGGTTAAGTTAATGATGGCACTGAAGACCACAGTAAAAATGTCAATATCGCCTATCCTGTGGTGTTGCTCCTGCCTGTTTCTTCCAGATCATTTCTTTTATTCCCTTTTGTCCTTTCCAAGCATATCTCAGGAAAGGTTCATGAGGAAAGGGGAAAGTAGAAGAAGAGGAGAGTAGAAGAGACAAGTGAAGGGAAAAGGAAAAGGAAAAGGAAAAGGAAAAGGAAAAGGAAAAGGAAAAGGAAAAGGAAAAGGAAAAGGAAAAGGAAAAGGAAAAGGAAAAGGAAAAGGAAAAGGAAAAGGAAAAGGAAAAGGAAAAGGAAGGAAAGATTTGAGAAAACACGAAAACAGTATTTTGGGAAATATTTGCAACCTACCAAAAGCTACATTTTTCTCTAGGAAAGGAAGTTAATTAGTAGTAATAAGCACCAGTTCTGTTGAATATATTGGTCAATAGTGACTAGTCAATAGTTTCACTAGAAGTTCCTCTATTTCTCTGTGTAAACCAAGTACAGGTCAAGAGTGAGTTATTTGTGAAATTCTGACCAACCTTCTCTGGACAGGAATTTAACAAATCCCTATCTTTCAACCACTCTCCTCCCCTTTTCTAAGAAGAACAAATTTGACACACATTTCTATGCTGTAGCTTTGTTCTTTTCAAATTTTATTCTATACCTAATATTTTTTGTCCCTTTCAAAGCAAAATTTACCCAGGAATGGCAGTCAAATGTTTTTAACAGTCTCTTTAAAATGGAAAAGTAAATATTCATAAATTACTATATAAAATACCAGATTTTATTTGTTTTTATTTGTTTTTAACTGATTCCCTCTCTGACAAATTTGACTTCTTTCCTAAAATTCAGATCTTTAAATTTTCTCAAAATCCCAAACAGCTTTACAAAAGATTCCTATCTAATTTTTAATTTCTGGTTCCTTGTGCTCTCAACATTTTCTCAGCTGGAAGATCCCTCAATCTTCCTATCAGTTATGCTTACTATATTATATGTATATAATGTGATGCTTATATCAGCTACAGAAACTGCATGTGATTAGGATTTTCATTAGTAACTTGGTGCTAAGAGCAACCAATTCAGAAGAGAGGCATCAGCCAGCAGTTACACCCATGGGTCACATCTCCACAATATGAACTACAAAAGGCCAGGGTCAGATGTTTCAAGGGCTTAACAGATGTAATTTTACCTTTGCTTTTGTCATTTGCCAAACCTTTCGACTTGTAGATACTAATGCTGAAGCCAGTTTACATACTTCTGCGGGGAAGTGCCGCTGTTCACAGAAATGGCCCTCAGCTATTGTTTGAAATATCTTATCAATAGAGGAAGTAGAGGGCAGTGTGCAGTTGAAGATGGTGAAGTGGCGTTTCAGGCGCTGTGGGATGTCATTTCGACCTCCCCCAGGGTGAATCATAGCAGCTACAAACTGGAGATCAACCACATTTGTGAATTCCCCCGGCTTCTCCAAACTGTAGAAACCTTTCTGTTCCATCAGCTGTCTTACAATCTCATTGGTGATCTAAATATAGCCAAAAACAAACAAAAAAAAGGGAATGGAGGAGTTAAGTGTTTCAAGGTTGTCAATATTCAACGTGGCAATCAAGCACTCAGATGCAGTGCATTGGCTGCATGTAAGCTTCATATGCTAAGTAGTCATGGACATGAAGTAATTCAACTGGATTTGCATAATTTCAGTTTAAGAAAAGACAGCACTTTCAATTTTCAATCCAGACTATATCTTCAGATTGACATAGGCAGATAGTGACAAAGAATGGTTAACTTAGCACAATGTGTCGTCTACTTGCAGAGAGGCACTGAGTACAGAGCTATACTGGAAGCAGGCAAATTTATTTTTTTCAGCAGATTGTTTTTTTTTAATTTAAGTCATATTTTCAGAGTATAGGTCTATAAGTATTTTTTCATCAATATCTCAAGACAGCTTGCTAGTCTTTAATGTCAACTGTGATCATAGAATTGTTTAGGTTGGAAAGGACCTTTTTATCATTGAGTCCAACCATTAAACTGGTACTGCCAAATCCACCACTAAGCCGTGTCTCCAGGTGCCACATCTACACCTCTCTTAATTACCTCCAGGGATGGTGACTCCACCACTTCCCTGGGCAATCTGTTCCAAGGTTCAACAACCATTTTGGTGAAGACATTTTTTTCCTAATATCTCATCTAAACCTCCTCTGATACTTGAAGCCATTTCCCCTTGTCCTGTCAACACTGACCTCACTACAATCTCCTTTTGGGTAGTTGCAGAGAGCAAGAAGATCTTTGAGCTTTCTCTACTCAAGGCTCAACAGCCCCAGTTTCTTCATAAGTCTTGTTCTTTAGACTCACCACCAGCTTAGACTTCACATAATAGAAATTGCAATTTAAAGTCAAGAGCAGATCAAAGAAAAAATCTCTGAATGTGCCTTGGATTTTCATGCTTCCTTTTCCAGACTGGTTCTCAGGACTGCTAGTTTTGTATGCAACCAAACAAAAAGGCTTAAATACTGCACCAAGTGGCTTGACACTGTTCTTGATCTTTTGGGACTGACAACTTATTAGCTGCATCAAAAGCTGGCTTGGGGAAATTGTTTTTAGTAAACATATTTGTTCTAATCCATATTATGATATATTTTTTCTAACCTGTCCCATTTGTTCCAACCACAGATCATTATTTCCATTAGCAACAATGGTAAGAGCACCAACTCCCAAATGTTAATATTTTCATTTTACCTGATCACCCCATTCATTAACCAGAGGCATGTTGATGTCATCAATAAAGACAGTCATTTTCTTCCCTGCTGGAGGACCATGTGTAGCACCCATTCTTTTGCCTATGTAACTTTCTATGCTCCTTTGGAACATATGTGGCAGAGTTGCAGATGAAAAGTTTAGGCATTTGGTCAAGTGAACATCGGGATCATACTTGCTTGTGTAATTCTGCAAGATAAACCACTTTTAAAAGTGCATCAATAACTCCAGGTGAATTAAGACAAAAGGAGACATAGATGCTCAGCAGCCCTGCAAAAATCTCACTCCTGCTATTAACTTCAAAGTCTCCAAACACAGTTTATTTAAGATAAGTACACTATCTGCAACCAGAAATTCAAATAAATTCAGTTAATGTTTTGCATAAAATTTTTAAGTATTAAAATTTATAAGCTCTTAATAGCCTCCACTAAGTATTACAACAAGTAGATGTATGCCAACTCAAGATGCAAATAAAGTTTGCATTAGCAATCGTCAGGGTTTTTCTAAATTTAAGTTGTTAGTGATGATCTGTTACAGCAGACTGCAAGGAACAAGAGAAAAAACAAATCCATTTTCATGGACACTACAAAATCAAAACTCTTAAAACAAAGGCAGTGTAAAAGAATGGCAGTGTAAAATTAAATCCAGCTACATCACACTTACTGATAACTATCTTCTCTTAATGAAGAAAGTAATCCTTGAATTTTATGAATATGTACAATTCCCATAGCCACCGAGGATATCCCAAAGCAACAAGGTTCCACTTTTCATATTTAGTGAGGTTTTATAATAAAAATATATAACCCTGGAGTCACACCAAGGGATGTATATATATATGTAGAGAGAGAGAGAGCGCATAGGAAATATTTTGTTCAGGAAAAGTCCTGGAGCTTAGAAATAGCACTAAAAATTCCTTATTTCCAACATAACTTCTTAAAGATTTGATTCTTCTGCAACGATGACAAAGTTGAATGTCATTTAAATTCTTATCTGTATAAGAAGGTTGACTAGAAGTGTTCCCATTTTGGTACCTCAGAAGAATAAATCTATATTATTGCTGATGAAGTGCTCTAAGAACTTCAGTGAGACATACACTATGTGTGGCAAGAGAAAGGATGATACAGCTAGATCCCCTGAAGATATTTTGATGAATGTTGTTAATTTTGTTGATACAGTGATAGCAGTTCAAGAAAAGGTGCCCTTCAGAAATAGGTTTTTTTCAGACCTCACATAAATGACAACCCACACTTGCAATGTATATGCAATAGTCCTGTCTTTGGTGTGTACTCTTCACAGCTGAGGAGTTGGTGTGTGTCAGTGCTCAGACCTCTCCTCAGGACTCCAATATTTTGTACAAAGCTCATGTGCCAGGTATAGGTGCCCAGGTGCTGGAAGCGGGGTGTGAGGCAGCCCCTGGCAAGAGGAGGGCAGGGCTTTCCCATGCCAGACACAGACAGTTCCAGCTACTTCCAGCAGACCCACTGGAGACACTCAGCTTGTGTCAGGAAGGGCAAAATGCTGCCTGGAGTTGAGAGAGAAGAGCAAAAAATGTGAGAAAATCAGCCCTGCAGACAGCAAAGTGAGAGCAGAGAGAAGGGCAGGAGGTGCTCCTGCACAGATTCCCCTGCAGGCTGTGATGCAGAGCATGGCGAAGCAGGTTGTCCCCCTGCATTCCATGGAGCTTCACAGTGGAACAGAGATTGACCTAAGGCCCATGGAGGACCTTACACTGGAGCAGCTGGATTCCCAAAGGAGAGTGTGTCCCCATGGGAAGCCCATGCTGGAGCTCCTGGCAGGACCTGCAGACCCATGAAAAGAGAAGCCCACACTGGAGCAGGTGTGCTGGCAGAACTTGTGACCCCATGAAGAGCCCACGGGTGGAATAGCTCAGGTAGAACCACAGCCCTGGTAAGAACTGTATCCCATGTGGGAGGAGAGAGCAACACGAGGAAGAAGGAGAGGCAGAGTGGCGTTGTTATGGACGGACCACAGCCCCCATTTCTCACCCCCCCTGCACTGCTGGCCAGGGAGGGCGTAGAAGAATCAGGGATGAAGAACTAAAGGTGAGCCTGAGAAGAGAGGGGTGAGAAAAGGGTGTTTTCAGTATTTGTTTTCCACCATCTAATTATATTTTTAATTAGAAATAAATTTTAAGTGTTCTCCAAGTCAAACGTTTTTCCTATTGCAGCAATTGGTGAGCTGAGGATCTCCCTGTCTTTACCTCAGCCCTGTGCTGTTGAGGAGGGGGAGGCAATCAGCAGCTGGGTAAGGGTCTTGCAGCTGGCCAAGGCAACTACGAATTCTCAACCATTCAAAAAACATATTTGTGTTTTATTCATTATGGCATTTCAGAATGTTTGCATGGTAACAGTAATAGTGCACAGGACAGAAATGAGAACTGTCTTTGAAAAAGAAGAGGGTATTGAATATGACTATTTTTGTTAGTTAAACTGTCAGAGAACTTTCAACTGTCCTTTTCCAGTTTAGTATTACTTTCCAAAAGTTGTTTGCAATTTTGTACAGAGAATAAAGGTCTTAAATTAACATTGCATTTTAAGTTCTTTATTTTGATTCATACTATGCTTAAGTCAATACTGAGGATTATTCAGATTAATTCAGATTACTACCCGAAGTGTTCTATATTGAGACTCTTTTACTTTTTCATGAAGTCAACTGTTTATATCTGAAAATTTCCACTAGGTGTAGTAAAACAAAATTCTACAGAAGATGAAAGCAGAAGGGGAACAGTTGTGAAGGCAGTTTACACTCGCTCCTAACCTTACATGAGATCAAATATCTGCTGGCATTATGCTCCCTTGTGTAAGGAACATACTCTGCTCTATAGTATAGACTCAGCGTAAGCAACTCCCAAGAATCAGTTCCAATTATTTTTAGGGACAGGAATGGCAGCTGAGGGCTGGAGGTTGCCAGTATCTGGACAAAATCCAGTATGCGGAATATCAAGACCACCACCCAGACCCCGCCTCTTCACTCTGCTAAAATAGTTCTCCAGCTGGTGCCAGGAACAGAAGCTGACATTACACCGGCATGCCTGTTGGCATCGACAGCTATGATGAAAAAATAGCATTAATGGCTGCTGGCACGGGTACAACTCACTCTCCATCAGGGCTCAGAGAGCACATGGCCGGGCCACACAAAATGGTTCCAGATTTTAAGAAAGCCAAAGGTCAATTTGGGCCGGTGTTTTTCAGCTATTTTCCATTTCAAGACCTCTGCAAATCCTCCAGTGGAGGTACAGATGCCTGTGTAGCCAATTCATCTGTCCCAACAGTAGATCAGTTTTGTTTAGCTACCTCTCATTGTTCAAAGACTCCACACAATCCCCTGAAAAGCACAGAAACCCTGCTGAAAAACATTATGCTTCCATTTTTTAAAATAGGGGATGCCAAGGTTGGTATGACATCCTGGGTTTGTTCAGCCTTTTGATTATTGACTTTTCTGTATTAAGATTTTTTTGTGTGTGTGTGTCATATGATTAACTTGCACCATTTTATAGTACAGAAAGCATGTATTTGTTAATTAAATAGCAATCCCGTCATTTCCTTCTAGAGAAAGAACATGTCTTTTTCAGTGAATAAATTGAGAAAGCAGACAATAAACAGTAAATTTACCCTCCAAAAACACCTTTACTGAAGAAGGAAGTTCTTTTTCTCTCTTCTGTTTGCCTTTTGAAGAAAGGCTGTGCAACAGGGGTGTACAAAAGATCAGTTCACACATGGCACCACCGACAAAGCACAGGAAAATAAAAAATCCTCCAATAATCAACAGTTTCTTAGCAAAATCTTCTGTTAGACTACTCAAAAGAAAAGAAAGCATATGAAAGAGGCTTTATCATCTGACCCTGTGGCCACAGTTAGCAAAGTTCAAAAGAAACCTTTATACTAAAGTGTAGAGACTTGAGGGTTTTTTGCTTGTAGTCCATGTCAGTACTGGAAAAATGCCTCCGTAGGAATGCTAGTATGTACTCTGAAGAAAGATCAAACTATCCTTAACTTCAACTCAACATTTGTGCCAATATCAATTATTGCAATGTTATCATACTAATATGTTACATATATTTTTCTGTTCCACCTACCTTAATCATAACAGTTTTTGCTGTCCCTTGTTCCCCAATTAGCAAAACAGCTTTTCCTTGCCTCATGATAGTGTGCATTAGGAAGTCCGTTCGGACACTGTCTATGTTTGGAACTAGAATGGAAGTATATTCTGGTACTGAATCTTTAGGATAAATGTATTCAGGGACCTGTATAAGAAAGATATGCAAAAAGTTTGAAAATTCCTACCTGCCCACACAATCACTTTGCCTGAGAAGACAAAATCAAATGTACTTTATAAAATTTACATCATCAAAACTTTTCTTCCTGAAAGCCAAGTATCCTTTTGTAATCAATCAGTATCTTGTCATGCTTTTCTAAAAGGGTGTTAAACTAACAGGATATTTTCATTCTCCAGCGCCTGATAAAAGCTTTTCCTTGCTGGAATTTCTTAAAGAGTAGGGTGATAGACAGTACACAGAGTTAAGATCACTTCTGTTTCACTTCCAAAGCTATTTCAAATGCACGTTTCTGTTCTTTGCCAAAGATATTTATGGGGAAAGGAAAAATATCATTCAAACAGAAGCTCTTGAGAATTGGTAGGGTTAATCTTCCTAACCAAATCATGTAAGGTTGGAAATAAAATGTCTCTCACGGAATAAATCTTGTGTACCTATTAAGAAAGTTTAGCATGTTGCAGCATACGAACCTTCTTTGACCAGTGCTCCCACTGGCCACAGGCATTGATACCAAACTCAAACATGGTTTCCTCTCCACTCACAGCTGGAAGCTCTTTCACTGCAGAGTGCTTCCGTAGGAAGAGCTCCATTTTCAGCTTGTCATCTGGCTCCAGAAGAGCTCCAGCTGACCACATCAGAGCGAAAACAAACAGGCGAGCAATATGTTCCTCACTGAGCTGCTTCTCGTCTCGGCCAGACAGCAAACCCTGCAAAGTGGGTGCAATACAGAACTACTGCCCTCCTAGAACAAATCACAGAATCAGAGAGAGAAAAACAGATGCCATATTTACCTGTAGGATGTCAATAGCTTGCTTGATGTACATACATTCTAAAATCGACATTTTTGGTGTCACAGCAGAGAAAACAAAATCCATCACATCCTGGGAAGAAAAAAACATTATTTAAAGATTCTCTTTACCAGTTTCAATGGTATGATTTATTCTTAGACAAGATCAATTCCTTATTTTCAAATACATTCTAAACTTTATTTCCAAACAACAATTTTCCCCATTTCTCGGCTTATAAATATTCAGACTTCACCATGAATTTTATCTAACAATAGCATATTAGAAAAATAACTTTGATGTATCAGAGTCAGCAGAGCTACTCATATGAGCTCCACAGAGTAATTTCCTGAAGAGCAATTTGAAGAATGCTTTTCAGTTACTTCAGGGATCTGCCTGGCATTTGTGCTCTCCACTGGAGATTTTAATTTACCACTGATATTTTTGTTGTAGGAAGATAAAAGCACTGATGATACATACATATATAATGCACAAGCTTACCACTATAGATTTCTATCTGCCTGATCTGTTCTGACTGCACCATACTGTACCAGTCTCTCTTGAAACCAATACTCTCATTTTCCTGTAGAATCCTGGCAAGATCCAAAAAAAATTTTTGAATTTATTTTAATCGAAGTTGGACTTTCCTCAGGTTTCTTCATAGTGATGGCTACCATGTCTGCCTTTGCCAGACGTTTTGCAACATCCTGAGCAAAGTTTCAAATTGATGTAAATTTGAAGTGCAAAATTTTAAAATATCAGTTGCCATCCAATAGTACAGACTGATGTAAATTATAACCTATTTCCACCTTCATTCAACAATCTGCAATATAATACTCTCCATATGGGCTGTATTTGCCCTTTTAATCTTTGGAAATCAACACTGGCCACTCATTCTGGGAAGTGAAAGTATAACAGGGATACTATGGGAGATAGTAATTTTGGAGGAATTCCATTTATAGATGTCATGTCCTGTCAAGGAGAAAGTTAAGACAACAAAAATATTCAATCACCCAAAGACATAAACAATTTACTTAGATACTTTTGAAAAATCGCTGAGCTGTTATCCCACATGCTCACCAGCTATGTTTTAATTGGTTTAATTTTTGCCACTGAAATTCTCCAAGTGCCCTACTGCTGATATTCATTGTCACACAGAATGAATTAATATGTTTACCCACCTTCCTGAGGTCCATCCCACTAGAATACAAGGTAACACACACACAACATAAATATATATTGTGATCAAAAAATCACTTAGGCACCTTAATCTACAATTGGGCTTATGGATAAGTGGCCTAAGGAGACAATCTGAGTGTGAGCATACACAGAGTCATGGAATAGGTAGGGTTGCAAGGGACCTTAGAGGTCATCTACTTGCTTCAACTCACCATGGGCAGGGATGCCACCCACTCTATCAGGTTGCATCTTTCGTTATTTCTTGCTGACTAGCAAAAGTGCTTCCACCTCTGTGTGCTGCCTTTTTGTGGCTTTCCTCCAAAAATGCCTGGTTCATCCCCAGTGGTACACAGGGTGCTCAGCTGAGGAACTGAGGGTGTTTTGGGTGCCACAGAGGAGTGCCCACAAGCACTGTGGGAAATTCAAATCTAAGACTTTTAGAATTTGGAGCTGAATCTCACTGAGATTCAGCTTCTTCATCTGTAAAATAGAATAGATGTCTCATAGGGCACTGTAAATTGTTTAATAATTGATTTGAAAAGCACAGAATAAAGATATTTCATGCGTCAAAGTATTCTGTACTATCAAGAGCCCAATTTTCACCAGAACTAGTTTTATGGTACTTATGGTTCCAATGATGTTTCTGTAGTTTATGAAGGGTTTTTTTAATGTTTTCTATTTTCTTTGAGTTTATGGGGGAAAAGAAATCATTTCCATATATGCTAGTATTTTATTACTACTATGATTTTTAAAACAATACATGGCTGAAAAAAGGATGCAGGATTAACACAGAAATTTGCATTAATTGTTTGGACAGGGGGACTAGAAAAATGAGTTGTGTCATGACAAATACACTTAAATTTCTAAGAATTTGGATCAGTAATTTGCATTCCCTTACAAGGAGGCTGAAAAATGAAGTCATGCTAAAAGTTTGTATGAAAGAAATATCCTTTTTCACAGAGTACAGTCACTATAGAATTCACTGGACTACAGAACCCTCTTCAGGACAGGAGGTTGGTAACATATCCAAAGAGTTTAGAGAAGCCAAAGAACAACTCAGTAACAGAAAGTTATTAATACTCGTAATATTAATTTTAACATCAGCATTTAAATATTAAAGGTAAGAAACTCTGGATTATATATGCAGCTCTATGCTTCAGGCACAGTAGCATAGCAGCCTTTACATAAATTGGATTACTGTGAGATTTGATGTGGAGGAAGAAAATTAGTCACATCTGAAAATTAAGTTGCCGCTACATTTTTTTCATTTAAACAAAACATGGATGTGCTGAAACTTATGTTATTCACATAACATCCATCACTGTCTTGAGCTTCACACTTTGAAGACAATCTCAATACCACTACCCAGGTAACTATTTTAATTATTTCAGTTCTTTGAAACTGTCTCAGATAATTACTTCCATCAGCTAAGCAATTCTGTTGCTTACAGGTAGCAGCATCATTCACAGACCAGGAACTGGCAGTGCAGCTTCTAAATTTAAAAGAGACTTTTTATAGGGATGGGAGTTTATTTGAAATTACTGCAAAGCAGGAAATGTTGCTGAGAAGAAAAACTTGGGAAAGGGAGGGGGAAAGTCCAACCCCTCAATCACTGTTCTAAAAAAAAACCAGTGGAAATAGAAAGGACTCTAAGATCACCTTAAATTGAAATAAGGTTAGGTTTGGGGTTTTGGTTTTGGACTTTTTGTCTTTTCTATTTTGATTTCGATTTTTTTAAGTGTAAAAAATGGTGACTTACAGTGCCATTTATAGCACACATGGAAAGAATAAATACTTTCTTTCCACTGATTCAAAACTATTATTCTCTGCTCTTTCCTCCTCCATTACTGCTACCTGCTGCACCTTTATTAACAATTACTTTATCCAACATGAAGACTTTCAGTGACAAATACTATTAAGATCAGCATAAATAATGAGAGTCTTTTGAAAGCAAAATGGAATTATTATAGCTTTTGTCTTACATCTATTTTAGTTGAGTTTAGATTAAATTCAGAAAGTCTCTATATGTTTACTTAAGACTGTCTCCTTGGTTACTATATTTCAATCTATACACTAATCTTCATGTTCTTTGAAAAATCAGATCTTTGTAAGATGTTTATATCCATGTTTTTCTTAATACTAGCATTGACTTCAACAAGGTCTATATCTGGGATTTGACTACCAATGTTGATGAATAATTTCAAAAATCTTCTTTTTGAATTTTATCTTTTTTTTTTAATGTGGCAGAAAATAATAACTATAAAAAAGAGCCATGTGAACACAAAAGTAGTGTTACTCTCATCTGTAAAATCACTTTTATTGACTCTATTATTTGAGAAGCAAAGACAGCACATTAAAAGTGAAAGAAAACTGCCAGCATGACAGCTTTCATTTACATTTTGATAGTTCTAAATGCAGCCTTCAGCACTGAACTAACTTCATATTTCACTGCATTTTCATTTCTTAATCTAATAAAATACATATTTTTCTGGACTTTATTGCTATTGCTTCAGGCTTGGGCATTTTTAGTGTTGTTGTTATGTTTTCAGAGCAAGTTGTAGCATAAAATATAAATAGAATTGTGGCAAAGAAGCAGTAGATTGACCCACATATATATTACTTTGGAAGCATATTTTAAAACTCATTATCAGAATTGTTTCTCTTGCTGCTGCAGTAAATACTATGTCATATCATTATGTTTTGGAGGTAGAACAAAATGAATAGCCTGTTAAACATTAGTTTTAAAGTAAATGTGCACTGAAATGAAAAGCAGAACGTTAGAAGACATTTGTTAACATTCAGGGCATTCTAAACCTATATCAATCATTGCTTTTATCATGATCTATTAAAAGCTTTCTGAAATGTCACTCAAAGTTCATTAAAAACTGCATTTTTAAAATGCAAGAGCAATGAAAAATATTACTGGAGAAACGCCTGTGAAATCCAACACCAATCACATAACAGGCAGGAGCAAGTTGTTGGAAAACCAAGGTATGATGGAAAGTGCATTTATTTCACAGATATTAAGGAAATTAGAAGGTAACACTGAAAGGTTGCAGAGACATAAATAATATTTTTAAAACATTCAAAAGCAAAAATATTCAAGTGTGATTGAAGAAGTATACTACTGAGATTATGCTTTTTTACCCACTATCGAGTACAGCTATTGATAATATTGCTGGAACCTTTCTAATGATTCAGTAAGGTAAGGTCAAACAGAGGGGGAAAAACATTCAGGATCCTTCCTTTGGATCCACTGTTTGAACACAATTTAGTCAGACAATGTATCAAAGAGATGCAGTTTCAAAAATTTCCACTGGAATAGAAACATGGATAATGAAATCAGAAGAGACAACTATAGTCAGAATTTCAGAACTGTAGTCAGAGCTTCAGAGCAGCAAAGAGCACAGAACTACCCTGGATTAATTTGAATAAAAGAATGTCTTTTTAAAAATAAGTAATGGATCAAATGCATTCCTGTTGCACCAGAGTAAATCTAGCTCAATTTCTTTCTAAATTTACTTCTTTGTATTTAAAACAAAATAAGAAGTTTACACACTTCCTTTGTGTATCCTAACAATAATTAAAATTGCAGTATTAAAATTACAAGCAAAGAGAGTATCTGTTTTGCCAACATGCAATATAAAATGACCAAAGGTTTAACAATTCATTGCCAACTATCGTATTCAGACAAAACAAAACATTCAGATTATTCATCCATTATAGCTTCAGTAATTTATTAATGAGAGAGATAATTTTATCTCCTTTTTTAATTCTTCATCTTTAGTTTATTACAGAAGCAAAGAAATTTAAATAATTGAAAGAGCACTTAGGAAGAAGCAATGCTTCATTAAAAAAAAAGAACAAAAAATACAACTTTTTTTCTGAAGTAGTTAATTAAGTACCTGAAATACAGCATTAAAGCAATTCCATAGGATACTGGAGTATGTAACTGGTAGTGTCTGCAGCCAAGCTCTTAAAATAGGCTTCCAGTCTAACACTGAAGAACTCATGAAGACCATCCCATTACGAGAAACTGTTGCAGGGGAAGCATTGTCAATGTTGTGAGGTTCAAAAATAATTTTGCAATTGGGCGACATCGGAATGCGATCTCCATTGGCCAAAGTAAGGGTCTTATTATCATCCAGAACAGAGTTCAGATTTTCAATCCATATTGCATCAACTGGTCCATCCAAAACTATCCAGATATGCTCACCCTAAAAAAAAAAAGAGATACATTCAACTTTACCTACATTGATTAAAAATACATATTTATGTAATATCAGAAAATGTACTATTAGATATAAATAATGTCATAATTTGGTTCTCACAAAAAAAATATAAAATTCAATTTTTATAACTTGCTCAGTGATTTTAATTCTTCTTTTATTATATTGTGTCACACTAAAAAGGATATTAAGAAATAGCAACAAAAATTAATTTATGCTGTACTGAGCAGAAAGTTGTGTCTTTCTTCTACAAAAGTCCATCAGCCAACCCAGCATCCACCAAGATGGATGAAAACATTTCCCATTAACTGCAGTTATAGACACAGGCACAAAGTCAGTCCTTGTGGGATGTTACTCAAGCATTTCATGTAAGGTGTCCCATTTTCCAAGCCAGAACTGCGTGGCTGTTCAGTAGATGTGAGTATAATTATGATTCTGTGAAATGTGATCTGCAGGTTTGATAAGAGAACTGGAAAATGCCTACATAGGTTTCTTTCCAAAGCCTTTCATTCTGATATAACTAGTGAAATAAAGTGGCAATGACTTAAAACCAGACAGGAGAAAAACTACTTTCCTATCCTCACATCAAAACATGAACACACATTGGTTTTGTCTCTGGACTGCTTACAGAAGGAAGCAAACCACTTAAAATCTTTTCTAATACTGGAACCTCAAATTCTTGGGAAGCCTAGTGCTATCTGGGATACATATATATATATAATTCTGACTCCTGTGCACATTGAGTTCATCAGACACAAAGCAAAATTAACACTGCATATTCCCGTTTGATTTTATAATGGAAGACCTTTCAGATAAATGACAGGTAATGACACCTTATGGAAACAGTATTAAATGTCTGTCATGATACAATATCCATTACCTTCTTTGCCTTTAAAGTTTTTCTCCATAATGTAGAGAAAATACCATCTGTCCAGTCATTTGTAGCAACATCAAGGGTACCGAACATCTGGGAAGCTGTGATTGCCTTTGGGTTCATTCTCATCTCTTTATGAGGAGCACCACAATCTGTCATTGCTTTCATCAAAATATTAATGCACATTGTCTTTCCTGCACCAGTTGGACCTAGAGTCATCATACCTAAAAACAATATAAACATGGTTTAAAATGAAATGTCAGTGTGTCATGCTATCATTTAACAGTTCATTGCATCAACGATCCTTGTTTTAGTTTTGTCAAAAGCCAATACAAAAGGATGTTTTTCACTCCACTTAATTTTGATTGAAACAGAATTTGAAACTATTATTTAAAGGGCTCTATAAATGTCTCTCTATTGTGATAGGCAAGCCTATGTGGGTCTGTATCCTCCCTCAGGCAACTATTTTCCTTTTTCTAATGGGACAACACAACTGCCTTTTGATGTTCTCATGCAATGACATCGACACGAATGGTGGCAAACAAATCCAGAAATTTCTAAATTTATCTAACTAGAATGAGTATCTTCCAGTGATATACAAAATTGAGTGCATCTTTCTGATGCAAAAGTAACAAAAATATGTACCTGCATTCACCCATGCTGACATTTTACTAGATCTTTCTTTCATAAAACCAGTTAAGAGCAACCATACTTAATTCATCAGTTACATGTTACCTAAGAAAAATAAATTGTGTCCTCAATAATAAACTGAGCCTACTGTTGATCTCTAGTTATGTTTTCTAAATCACCTACTCAATAAGCCCAGAATCTGTCCAAAATCAGATGGGACTTTCAAATTGAGACTTCCAAAGACATTTAAGGGACTTAGATAACTCCTATTAGCTCTAAAGGTAACTGGACAACAAAATCCTTAGCTGGCTTTTAAAACTTCTTCAACAAAAGTATGGAACAATCAGAGACACAAATAATAAACCTAATCTAGTAACATCCAGATCATGTGACACTTCCTCTAAAACTAAAGGGAGATGGATGTTCCCTGAAACAATCTGAGGACTCAGAAAATTACTTATGCCATATGTCACATACGAGGAAATCTAATACAAACACTTCAGTGTTAACCAAATGGCTTTTCTGCTGGTTTCAGTGATATTTCAATCAAAATTGTTATGCCAAAGAGATTTCAGGAATCTCCATGTGTGTGAATGTGTGAGTGTGAGAGTGTGTGTGTGTGTGTGCGTGTGTATGTTTGTTTATAAAAGTACTTCATGTGCACATACGGCCATATTTCTCCTCATTATCTGAAATCCCATGGTGACCTCTCCATAAATTCAAGTTCATGAGTAGAAGTGGAAGTCAGGAAAAATAACATATTTTTCCTTTAATGCAGTAACTTTTGGTCTGAGCATCTAACTGTTCAGATAATTGGAGTTGCATGACCTCCTGGGAATAGTAGGGATGTGTGGAGAGAAGAGGCATCTAACCAGAATGTCATGGTGAATCCTGAAGATTTTTGAGGAATAGAGTGTAGTGTCCCACAGATCAACCAGTTTCTTTTAAAAATAGACATACTTAATCATGACTGAAAACATTAAAACTCCCATGGTTCCTATATAAATATAAATAACAGCTATATAAATAGCTGTTATGGAACACTGCATCCAGAAATCTGGATGTAAATTAGTAAATCTGCACACCACTAACCAGTTCTTCAGTCTAACAAATAATCTGAATCAAAAGTTTGAGGCATTAGGGACTCAAACTGTGGTATGTGACTGTCTATTTCCTTTCACTTATTTCATTAGTTTAAGCTGACTATTCTTTTATTATGATAAGAAAAGGGAGAATAAGAAGAATGATATCTTTATAAATCTTTGCTGCTTTAATTACATTTCCTTTATATTTTGCCCTTATGATACAAAAAAATCATTAGTTAGAGGTTAGAGAGATGGGGGATACTTCAAAATAGGGGTAATTTTTTTACACTGAGCTATGAATAGTAAACTTGGATTCACTACTGGTTTTTATACCCTTCCCAGGACAGGATAAACTTGACTCAATTACTTTTTCTGCACTGTAAAAATGCATTTTCATATAATCAAGGAATGGCTGAAGTTGGAAGGGACCTCTGGAGTCCATCTTGTCTAACTCCCCTCATCCAGCAGGAGGAAAGCTTATTTCTCCTCACTATAAATGGCAAGAATCGATCACAAAGAAAACACTTGGAATTATATTGAATGCATTGTAGAATCTATCAAAATAAAGATGTGAGAAATTTTTTTTGTAATCTTCTCAACATTAAAATCTCACAGTAACATTACACTTGAGCTTCATGACTGAACTCTGTCTGAGGGCAACAATTGTTTTCAGAATACTGAGCAAAATTGCTGTATCTGGATTTGAATGGATGTATTTTAACTTGCTCTATAGAAATTTCAATCACCAAAGGCCGCACTCATACTCCCCATAAAAATGTAATACAACAAAGGATTGCACACTAAAAAAAGGTCTTAACAGCTTCCTGAGCAAAATACCCACATAGGCTTTAAAAATGGCATCTGTTCAATCTTTTTAAAACATTTTTCATGAAATTGATCTGCATTCCAGTGGCAGATAATATAATGTAGTCTCAAATACAATGTGGTCTCAAAGTCTCATCTAGCATGCTAACCATGTCGGACTCGCTGAGTTTCGTACAGCTGAATAAGTTTAAGTGTCCATGGTGGATGATTAATAAGCCCTGCTTCCTCTGTCTGTTTTTGGATGGCTGACTGTAGCTCAGGATATCCAGATTTATCCAGAGTAATTCCAGGGAATAGGTCATTAATGAGACTCATAAATAAAGGTTCGTCTTCATCCACCTGTCAAGGATAAAGTAGGGGGAAACACATTATTTATTTATCAATATTATTATTATAGTTGTAAACAATCTTCAAGATAAGCCATTTAAAAGATGGCTGTGAAAATCTTAACTCTTCCAAAGTAAATATTATAATTATCCATCAGTTTTATGAAGTGAGTTTCATACAATGAAATCACAAATAGTAATTTCTAAATTAAATACTTTAGGCTGATAAAAATTTAAACAACTTAATACAGTTTTCTTCAATGTATACACATACATACTTTTTCATTTGTTACATAAGTCAGCAAGATTTTTCCAGTCATATTTTGTCTTCGAATTTTTATGATTTTTTCTTTCTGTAAATCACTGAAGCATTGCTATAGGTTTGAACACAGGTACCAACGTGATGAATAGATTAACATCAGAAACAGAGTAATTGGTTCCATCACAAAACTGCTTCCCAAGGTAAATGCACAGAGTCTAGACATGCAATAACCTTTTAATTACAGCAATAAAAGGAAAGAGGAATTCTTTAAATAGTATTATCGAAAGACGTTACCCTATACAAGTAGGTATTAGCTGCTTCCAATTACCTCACTTTATGCAACTCCTATGATGTTCTGAAAGGCAATAGACTCCCGAGAAATGTATAAATTGAAATTCTGGATTAAGAAGGATCTTTGGTAACATTATTAAGAGTTAATACAATGTATTCTTCTTTTCTCTCCTTAGGGTAAAAAAATTAAAAACAAGAGCCAATTAGAGGACCAGGTAGATCCCCCAGGATCTCATGGTATTTCCAAAGATTTTTTTCAGCTAAAGCTTATGATGTGTTTTCCTCTCTTTAAAAGACAAATTGTGCTCACGCAGTAGCTGTATTCAGATTCTCAACTCACTTATAAATCATATTAAAAACTGCAAAATAATGAATCCAACTGGTGAAGAAAAATATCTTTTCAAAGTGCATAATAAAGACTCTTAAAAATGCAAACAAAATACTCTGCTGGGGACAGTCACCAGTGTTACAGTACCAGTTTGGAGAGGTTCATGTCCCGCAGAACTCTCATCACAACAGTTTTCTCTGGCTCTTGGGGATTAGATCTTTTCACTGCTCCAAGTGTTCTTAAAACAGACAGGATATTTCTAAGCCCAAAGTCATAGTGAACCTTTAAATAAAGCATAAACAAAATTGGAACTATATAGATCAAATAAATCAAAACAAAAATCAAGAGAGGAAAATTAGATCCCTGAATAAATAAATGTTACAGAACTTCTCAATATTATTAAATTCACAGCTCTTCGTCCTTTCAAATAGATTTCCAGTTTCATTGTTATCAAATCCTGAAGGTATTTTCTAGTTTTGTATGTCTATATCAGAAAGTGTACTTTCTGGTGATACAGAGCTCACCCTTATTGCCCAGGCTGACAAATTGAAACGATACACTGTGTAAATCCCAGAATTTTCAGCAAGAAATAACTTTTTGATTAGATTTTCAGAGCACCAAACTGGTGAACTAGATCTCAACTAGAGTTCAAACTTACCAAGAGAAATTCAATACATTATCTACGTGTGAAGCAATTAAATAAAGGCAAGTCCGAAATATTAAAGATGGTAACTAACTGCACTAATAAAGAGTAACAACTCTTCTTTATTGAGTTGAGAAACAAATTAGGTGCACAAAGCACCTAATTTGCAGAAAAATATCTGACATTGGATTGATGTCACAGGCTCCCCAATGACTTATCTGCAATTTTCGTGGACAATAAAAATACAAATGTCTTTTTTTTAGGAAAATTGAAAATATATTTCCATTGTAGTTGACATTTCTATACTGTGACCAAAAGCTGGATTCCACATTTGAAGATGAACCCTACAGAAGAGAACTTTGAGAAGAAAAAAAAGCCATCGGTTGACTAGAAAACATACTGTATTAGGAAAAAGTAATACAAAATCTACTATAAAAATAGGAAGAGTGAATATGTAGGATGAGTGATGATAAAAGTCTTCCACATGCAAAAGATACCTGCAAATGGGAAGAGAGGAGGAATAGACAGGAAAGGAAGCAATGTGCTTAACTATGTTGTGACCATAACAAAAATGAAACTTTGGATCAGATTGCCTGGGAAACTGCAACCTATCCATCAACAGAAAATGTCAAGAACACTGACAAACATTAATAGCAAATTATTTAAGTATGAATTATTTTTGCTCCAGAAAGGTAGATGGATGATTCCTCAAGGCTCTGCCCTGCCTCATTTTCTATTATTCAATCAGGTGCCAAGTTGTTACCAGCTGAAAAAGTCAGATATGAATACACAGCCATGTATTGCCAGGAAATCTCATTTGCAGATGGAAACATTAACACAAAAAGATTAACAACTTCGTGTGACATTGATGAACTCAGATGTCACCTGACTTCATCATCATTTAGTAAATGGCATGTGCTAGTGAAATTCCCAGAATCATGACAAGGACTGATATATTTCTTTTTCTCCATGCTAGATGACCATCATTGACATACTGGAGTAAGTTCAGAAAATGATGACTACGTGAGAGGAAAAGAGGCAATCTCAAAGTCTTCAACAGGGGAAATTGCAATGGTTTGCATAATGAAAAGATCTTCACAATAAGAGTGGCCAAACACAGAAATGGTATCCAGAGAGACTGAATATCTCCATCCTTGGAGATATTCAAAACTCAGAAAGTGCCTTAGCAACCTGCTCTAATGTGCTGAGCAAGAAATTGGACAAGGTGACCTCTGGAGGTCTCTTCCAACTTACACAAGTCTGTGATTCCACAGAAGTGATGACTTTATTAAATTTGAAGAAATGCTTTCATACCTACCAGAAAATTTAAAATAAGCTCAAATTACTTTTAAAGATAGAATTTCTGGTGCATTCCAATGGACCTATGTGATGGGTGGTTCAAGGTGACCATCCTTTATTTACCTTAATCTGTTTTCTAGTTTTACAACTGCTTTACTTTTTGGGAATGGCACAGAATTTACTGGCAAATGTGGATTATGAGTTATTTCTTTGCTACATCTTTTAGCAGCAATCTTTAAAGACTGCGCCTGCAGTGGTAGAGCTGACACTCTTAAAAGCAAGAATTAAAAATCTGAAAAAAAAGTCTCAGAACTAGAAGCAGTTTCCTCCATGTGGAAAAGGAAAAAAGGGATATCAGTGATTTGCTCCATATGAAAGCATCTTAAAGAGATGATTCTCAAAAAGGGATTATCACCTCATTTTCTTTCAAGCTTTGTTAGGTTCTTCTTTTCAGTTTCTGTTTTTCCTTAAGCTGTATGAGGCTTTGTGGAAGAAGGTTCTAGGGAAGAAGTCCCATAACAAAGCCAAATAATTCACCTTTGGGGCTCTGTCAGAATACCTCTTTCACAGGCTTGTGGACACCTTGGGCTTCCTACATTTGCTAAGGACTATTCTTTTTCTTCATTGTTTATTGTTTTTCTTTACTGAAGGAGATGACAGTCAGTCAGGGTGCCTTTGGCTACTTGTGAGTCAGAGTTTCTCTTTCTACAGAGTCTGCATTTGTGTGTGTAAAATGTCTGGAGGACTTAAGTATTTCTTCTGCCACATTCCTTTTAGATTTTCTGTGAGGTAAGCTCAGCTGGTGAAGGCTTGTTTGCTTTATTTCCTTCTGTTGATATATTGTATTTGCTGAAAAGAGGCAGTGTTCTGCCATTTCCTATTGCACTGGTTCTTTATGTGGCCCTGATCTTTCCAGTCAACTGCCTGGAAAATCCAGAATTACTTAACTTGGAATTTCAAATTTACCATTAAAAAATTTAATAAGTTCCACAAGGAAAGAAAGATTAATACGAATTATAGAGTCACAGAATGGTTTGAGTTGGAAGTGACCTTAAATATCATGTAGTTCCCACCCCCTGCCATGGGCAGGGACACCTTCCATTAGACCAGGTTACTCAGAGTCCCACCTGGCCTGGGGAGTCCAGAAACTCACCAAGCAACCTGTTCCAGTGTCTCACTAGCCTTTACAGTCAAGAATTTCTTATTAATGTCTAATCGAATATGCCTCTAAGAAAGACTGCCTGTACTTTATAATTTTAGTTTTCTGACTACACAGAAGCAATTTATGTCCCGCTGTTTCTGTACTCTTAGAAATGCGTTCAGTTAATGAGACTCCCATATCTAATCGGATGAACTCATTAGATCTCTCTCTATATATAATCACATATTGCACTCCCCAACCTACAACAAACTTCACAAGGAAGTCCAGTAAGTGTTTCAAATTATTTCATTACCACTACAATAACAACACACATTCTAGTGAGGAAGTGGTGGACCCAACTGAGAAGCAGAAGATCCAGTCTGTGGTGGAAAACAGAGACATCAAGGATGGTGGAACAGTGTGGAAAGTGACCCTTCTCAAGTGTATATATACAGATAAGGACAGGTGGAGAGAGTAGCATCGTGGCAGAAGCTCTCACAGCAGAAGGAGGTGCTCATTTGAAGTGCCTGTTTGCTAAGGCATGCAGCATGAACAACAAAACGGGAAAATTATAGCTCTGTATGCAGGTACAGGGTTACAGTCAACTAGGAAATATGGGGGCATAGGTACAATGTATGGATACAGGTTCTTTAGGAGGGACAAGACAGGATGGAGAGATGGGAAATTGCCCTTTAAAGTGAAAGAGTGGGAACACTCTCTCAGGATGTCTAGTGAGCCAGTTGAGAGAATCTGTGTTAGAATTAGAGGGCTCAACAACATTGTGGCAGATGTCTGCTGCAAACATCCTGATAAGGAAGAAGCTGATGAATCTTTCTTTCAACAATTGGAATTAGCCTCATTTTTGCAAGCTCATTTTTGCATTTTTTGCAATCCTCACTGGGGGCTTGACACATCCCAATATCTGCTGGAAGGGCAACACAGCAGGGCAGAGCCATTCCAGATTTCAACACTGTCTCAAATAATATCCTCACAGATAAAGTGGTGACTAGACAAGGTGGTCAGACACTTCAACAGCTTGACCAAAGAGGCTGTGCAGTGTTTATCCTTGGAGATATTCAAAGCTTACTTAGACAAGGTGCTGAGCCACCTACTCTAGCAGATCTCACTTCAAGAAGAGGTACAGAACTTGTTCACCTCCAGAAGTCCCAGAGAAAAAAAAATCTGTTTTTCTCTGATTTTATGACTGTATAGAACAGATTTAGAGAAGAGCAGGAGTGTCCAAAGGTGTGCTCAGAGGCACAGGCAGGACAAACTATCATACTACCATGGGCTTGGAGAAAGCTGTGCTTCCTGGCTCATGCTACCAAGTATAGTGGCCCATGATATGATACATGATATGAATGGTTAGAAGAAAGATCACTATAGCAGGTTTCTCTGATGATACTGTAGAAATGTTAGGTGGTCCTGAAGAAATTATAAATATGCATGGAAGACTATTCCCCACAGACATCATGGCTTACTTAGTAAGAACTATGGAATTAAAGTTTTAAGAGAGATAAGCATAAGACACAGATCTAAATTTGTGATGTAGCTGAGTGCAAGGGCTGTGCCTATGTGCACACCTAGAGCACTTGGTCATTAATTTTAGTAAATACCAAGGAACTCCCTTGCTATCATCAGCATATATGAGGCAAAGGACTGGTCTGAGACAAAGTGATTGAGCTACCTGCCTTCACACCAAAGCATTTAAATAACTGGCATAGGAGTTTTCCAGGTGGGAATTTCAGACAGTTTCACAGTCCTCCAGGTAGTTCCTATGATCCCTAGGCCAACTGATAAAGCTTACTTATATGCTTCAGTGTGTTGATTAACATGATAAATGGAGAATCTCCTTATCTCAAGGCTCCAGAGGGCAATTTCTGCTGAAGAAATGACCAGGCTACACAGAGAAACACTGCAATCATTGTGTAAATGCAGCAATCATTGTGTATAAAATACTGTACACCCTTAAGATAGTTAAAATAAGTTTTGTACAGTTAGGTTTTGTTTTGGTATGTGCATTAAATTTTTAAGTACACTGTCCAAGGGTGAACCAGTTCCAGCACCTGTGACAACACAAAACAAGCAAACCACTTTTGCAGAGGTAGGTCAAATTTCTGATGCCTGCTTACGTGCCTTTTGCATGCTGAAGGAAAGAATCATGTCCTGGACAAAAAATGACCACACAAACTGAGGTAATAAGAAAATTTAGTCTTACAAAGACCAAGCACTAACAAATATGTGGTATATAACTAAAATTATGGTAGCATAATATAGTAATATTTTATAGTGTAGTGTAGTGTAGTATAGTATAGTACAGTATAGTACAGTATAATAAAGTATGTATAGTAGTCAATTTGCACAAGTTCATCACTATCCAACCAAAGCAGGCATTTGAGGACAATTTCTCTATTGTTCATACGATTTCTCATTGAGAGCCTCTAGTGGACAGCCAGCACAGGGCACAAACCAGATTTGTTTCTATTTAAACACTCCATCCCAAACAGAAGAGCAGTATTCTCTTTCTAGCAGCATTCAGCAAGACAGAGCCTCATAGGTACTCTGTAGTTATTTACAATTCTTACACTGCCTCTGAAATAGATCTGGCCTTCATAAGTGAAGACATTGAAAAATGTGCCCTCTGCATGTTCAGCACAGCAATATTCACTATTCCTCATAACTTCTCCAGTAAATGCACTCTGTTTAAGAACCACAAATCAAACTTCCTATACTACTCAATTTACAGTGAAAAATAAAAACCGACATGATCATTCCAGACACTGTTTCTGGAACTTGAAACTGAAAACCCTAAAAAATGTATAGCCTCATGAGTGTAAAAATAATTACATATTCTATGAAAGTATATTATCTCCATATCCTTCCAGTGACAGCTTACAGTTGGACAAATATTTATTTTACCTGTTTAGATAACTGCTCTTCACAGAGTTTGTAGAGTGTATAGAATTTTTGACTAAGGACTTGGTTGTCTCGGAAACCAGCACTTGCCAGTTTGACTCGCATAATAATGCCACGGTCAGGCACCATCATGGCAACCGTGCGAAACTGAATCTTCAGATTTTCGGGAAGTTCCTGTCGTCCTGCATAGCCGGGGTTCTGAAAATGCAATTTATAAACTCAAACAATATATAATGATAGCAGGGTAGGTTTGTCTTTCCTGATAACCATACAGCAAGCACAGGAGCACACGGGAGATGACGAAGGATAACTTGAGCATGTCACAATTACACAAGAACACAGTTAATGAAGTATGGGGTATTACACGTTATTTGGAGATGTCCAAGACTCACAGACAGAGACAGCCAGCCACTTGCAGATCTTGCTGGAGCTTTTTTAAATGGTTACTTCCTCAGAGTCTTGACAGTGTTCCAGTGCTGGAGGTTACTGGCCCCTGTGAGCATTCCCAGACCATTTCAGTGTAAAGTCAGTCAAGCAGTGCAAGCCATTACTGAGTATAATTTAAACTAATGGATCTGACCTTTCACTGAAGATGTCTAAGTCATTCATATGAGTGCTGCACAGCTCAGTTGTGACAACTGTAGTCACTAGCTGTGCAGTGATAACTTCTTAATCTCTTTCAGGTCTTCCCCCTGGCCTTTTTATGGCACATATTTGCTTTGTTTTTCAAATTACAGTGATAACAATAACACTTTTTCAAAGGTAGGACCTCCTAAAATAAAGACAAAGGATTCCATTTTGAGTTGTGGGTATGTAAGTAGCTAAGGAGGGAGAGATACAAAGACGATTTAAGGTAGTCTTACATTTTCCTGCTACTTTGCCTCCTGCACTGCTAAAAGCAGCCCACAGGCACCAAAGATAAATCTTCAGGAGGGCAGCAGAACAGAGTGAGGGTGGTTTCCCTCATGCTGTCTTCTAAGACTGAGGTCAAAACTTCTTCAGAGGTGGTAAAATACTGACCAGACCAGCTACAATAGTCCTTGCAGTGGTCAATTACTTTTGGTTTATTTTGACAGACTTTGACTAAAAATATGAAGGGGTTAAATTTAATCTCAATCTGTCAAATATTCAACTAAAAAAGTCCTTAAAATACATAGTTAATGATAAATGCACATCCCAAGTCCTAGGATCCAGTTAAAAAATATGGACAAGAGAAAATGATATCATAATTATTTTACCAAATTATTGTTCAAGTTTCATTAACTATTTTCGAACAGACAGTTCCAATATTTCAATAGGGAAATTTCAATAGGAAATGGAACAAAAAAGATTTTTCACAATGATGCCATTTACACGTATTTACAGACATACCATAGTCAGAAATATACCAAATTCTCTGTCCATGTCAACAATGTCACCATCAGTGAAAGTGAACTGAAGTTTCTTTTTTTTCTTACACTGAAGTACAATATATATCTGCTGAGCAGCAACTGATAAAACTGGAAGTTCAATGCGGTTGAATTCATCAAAGCAACCCCATGCACCCGACTGAGCTAAACCTATGAAAAGCAAAAAGAGAAATATTCTGTTAAAAGAGCAGATCAAACAAGAGTAATTTATATACAAAATAGAACATGTTTATACAGCTTAGTGTATGAGAATAGAGGACATGAACACAGAATAAAATGAGAAGTAAAAACTCAAAATAAGTTGGGCTGTGCATTAATGACACTCAGAAAAAGTATCATCCCTTGAATGAAAGATACATAAACTTCTTTACAAAGAAGTCCTAGACTTCTATAGCAACCATTAGGCAGAAAGTGTTAATTGATACTGTATATAGTACCACATAGTGGCATAAATGTGCATGTGACATGGAAACTCATCTATGCAGGGGATGAAGTTGTCAAAGATGAGCATGAGAAACACATACCTAAATGGAAAAGCACAAAACCAAACAGAGACCACTACATTTCTGACAGAAGCATTGTAGCATTGTATAACAATAAATTCATAGGTGAAAAATTACTGGAGATTAACATCCTACTGTTCAAGAGTTACACGTAGAATTGTTACTTGAAACAGGCCATGGATTTCTAGCCAGACAGCAGTACCCACAAACATCATTAAATTATTGGCTTTTTGGAGAGTCAAGTACTCATTCCTCTGTATCATGATAACAGGATTGAAATAGGAGAGTCTACAGTGGCAGCCTTCCAGACCAGTAATAGGAAAGCTGCATAATCCTCTGCTTTTCCATACCCATTTCACAAGAGACCATGGCTAGTAAGTCTATGCAGGAGCTACAGGGATGCCATCCCTGCCTTCCCAAAGACCACACTGGACTAGTATTTCCAATTGCCCCGGTCCACACCTACAAATACTCAGAAGTGCTTAATTCACTCCACTGACTCGGGGAGCTCAGCTTGGCTTTAGCAGTTTGAAGGTAGTACTAAATGCAGAAATAAAGCACGTGTCCAAGAAAAGGTATTTGTGTGTTTGCAATGTTGAATAACCATGCCCAGAGCTCCCCTGAATCCCCATACTTTATATGGCAATGTCTATTGCAGTGGTAAAATAAATCTATGGGTAGTTTATGTGTGAAATTAATTCCTTAATAACTTTATATAATCGAAGAGAAAGTATTCAAAAATCAATAACAATACTATCAAGACATATTCTTTCACTTTGTCTTTTCTCTTTTATTTTTTTTTTCTTCTCTTGCCTTTGCTCAGCCGGTTCTTCTCATAATGTGCTACTTCCCTTCCCTCTACTTTTCCTTGTCTGATCTTCTCTTGCCCTTTAAGATGTTTATCCAAATGCCCTTAATGTCACTTTTGTTTCTTTTCTGACATTCATTTTTTATGTTTTTTCATGCCCATTAACCAATTATTTTAATAATGTTGCATCAATTGGTCTTTTTTACCCACGTAATTTCGGAAGAACAAAACTAGAGGAGTCAAACTAGGTCAAAATCAGTGGTAGTACAACCAAAATCAGCTTCTTAAGGCTTGATTCAGTCAGGGCAATACTGAAGATCTTCTGTGAAACTTATCTCAATTCCATATGTAACCTTTCCCTAAACTGCTTCTAATTAATTTCTGTGATATTATAAGGAAAAAAGATACTCCAAAGGAAAAGAATCTGAAGAGAATGAAAAGTTACATGGACCTAATTAAAAACTTAAAAGCAAGTGGAATATATACAAATACCACAATGCCATAATGATACAAAGATTAAAGTAATTCTATCCACAGATACCAAATTTAAAACACGAAATACTCAATCTTACTGTATTTGAAAACAAATGGAAAATGTTCCTTGACTTCATTGGTGTGCCAGCAAGTCCTTTAACTGATGTTCCTCTCCTTCTGTGAGGAATATCTGAGCCCTGGGTGCCCTCAACAGCCCTTCCTGAGGCTTCTATTCAGATTCTGGAGTCTCTTCCAGTCCAGGAGTTCCATTGCAGCTCAGGCAGGTCTGAACTGTATTATGTGTAAGGCTGTGCACAGTCTCACCTCCTCTTACTCTGAATTTTGGAATGAACTTCCTGGAGGAGCCCACAGCTCCACAGTGTTACCCCCAGCCCTGCCTCTTGCTCTTTCTGGTTAAACTTCCTAGACAGATCCTGTATCCAGCTGGTCATTCCACATTGTTTGATGTCACTGGACTGCTGGTGGGAACAGGCTGTCAACAACCTGCCCTGCTGAGGTACTGTGGGATCGTGCTCTGTGGAGTGAAGTCCCTGCCTTTGTGCTGACCACCCTGGGCTCCTGGATCATCTTCCCTCATGGAACTGCCCCATTCTTGCTGCTCCCTGACAAAAAGACTTATTACAGAGATTTTTAAAATTCATTTGTTCCCTTTTGTAACATATGTTATATGACTCCTAGGATCCTTTCTAATAAGAAACACAAAAAAGTGGGTTTTTTCTGCTTTGTTTATTAAACATAAATATCTACTCTTCAAGATACAACAAGCAAAATCTCTAAAGCTATATATTCTTTAAGTCAAAACTTAATTCCATATAATATTGTCTATTACACTTACTGTCTGTATTTTAAAGGGTTTTGAAAGTAATTTCTCTGTAGAATGGTGAGGTTCAGTTCTGACCAAATAATTTTTCTTTGGGAAAGGAAAAAAATTCACTTGTTCTGTAATGCCACCTGCTGCATGGAGTTAAGAAACCTCATTCTCAGACAAAGCCAATATACCACAGCTTTGAATAAACTCAGTTCTCGCAAAATTATTTCATTCTGGTGGTGTTGAAAAAGGAAAGAAAAGACACATGCATGCTAAAAACACGCACACAAGCAAAGGCACAGCAAGCAAACTCCCCACTGCAAAACAATGAGACAGTCAGAGACAATGTAATTTTGTCATATTGTGAATTAAATTCTGTTCCCATGCTGAACATATGATGGTTATCAAATACAGAAATGGAGTAAAAGCAGAAAATAAAGCACAAGACTAAAGAGATCTTTAATTATATCTAAAAAATGTGGCAATGCCCCTGCCCCAATCAGTACAGATATCCTACAAACCTAGTTCTTATATGATGAAAGAAACTCACAGAATAGCTATTAATCCCCAGACCATAAAATGCATATCTGCAATGCAGTGCCATGTCTCTTTCTATGTATTTTTCCACATTTTTTCCCCAGATTTTACACTGGAGTAGAGCTATAGTGATACAATTCAATGGAAATGTCAGTGAAACAAAGCTCTGTCTAGCCAAAGTGCAACTCAGAAGCAGCAAACTAAAAAGTAATCATTGGCCCTGAAAGAATTTAAAGGATGACTTGTGTATTCACTTTCTGAATTAAGATAAATATAAAATCTTGCATTAAATACCAAATCACAGAAAGTTACTTCAGGTAATACTGGAATTGTCTGACTGTAAATATAGAAAACAGAATCAAAACAAACAACTTTTATACCTATCCACAGACAACCACAGACAAAAGGTTTTCTGAAGGGTATCCACCAACACTTTACAGGAACAGTGATGAAGTATCCCTGGTTAGCTATTCATGGGCAATTTCAACACTGAATTAGGTATGAGAGAAAACTTGAAAATTCATCTTCCCACTTGCATCCCTGATACTTTCTCAGGTTACCTCTGGTCCCGTTCAGGTAACAAGTTGCATCTGAATCTACATTTTGGTTCAAATATGAAAAACAAAACTATCAAAGATCAAAGTCCAGGCCTTGAACATATCGGCTAGATCATCTGCCCATTAATTTCTTAAGTCATGGAGAAAAACAAAACAGATGGAAAGAGGGAAACAGGAAGACCAAACCTCAGCCCTGACCCAACCAGAAGAACTTCAAATCATATTTTTATGCTATACAATATATGCTGTATTAGTTATCTTATATTTTTCTATTTCTTTTTTTCTGAAGAGGAAACTTCTCATCTTTACAGAAGAAGTCTGGAGACATGTCTGCAGACAAGACTGCACCACCTCTCCCTGCCTCTTTTCTACTTACTGCTAAACCTGCTAATGTCTGATGACGACCCACAGCACCAAAGTGAAAAGTTTGGGTGTAGAAACACTGGTGATGGAGCACCAAGCCTATCACAAACATGTGGAATTCTGAAAAATTTCCCATTGTGACCACTGAAATATGCAATATGTTAATGAGAACTTTCTTATCAGTCTGCATTAAAGAGCTTCTACAGCTGAGAAAAACTATCCTTTTTTCTATTAAAGACCTCATGTATAGTAAAGAATCTTTATCTGAACTCTCTTTGCCCTTTATATTAAATCAAAAAGAGCTCATTTCCTTCCCTAACTTCAGTATATCTACTCTTCAAGAAATTGCAGATATTTTAAAGACATAAAAAGGTGATTGCAAGCCAAGCCCTTCCAAGTAGTGACACTAAGTCCAAAACAACTGACTTCCAATGTCCCTTCACTAACGAAAGCACCAATGACTTATGTAAGAACAGAATCTTACTTTTACTCCCAGACACAAAACAGCCATAGGAATGCTGAAAAAAAACCCCTCTATTCAGGCTCCATTCAGCTGAATCTATTACCTAATTCTCAGCCAAATTCTCTGAGAAGCAAGCTATCATCCCACTTGTATTTACTGAAGTAAGCAGTCATAGGCATCATGGCTGCTTGAGCAGCAGTTAGATGAGTTCTATAAACATTTTTTCTAGCTCATATTGAACACCAGCATGCCATTAAATGATGCAGCCACAGAAGAAGGACACATCACACAGTATTACTTTGCTTCTGTAGCATATGATGACAATACTACATGGAAAATGGTTGGCTTACAGAAAAACAACAGAAAAAGAAAGCTGAGCCCTAAAACTCAACTTATGCTTTTAGACATAGAAATTATGTCCAGTTTTAATAAAAGAAAGCAATGACAAGCTGAAATGATCACTACTGCCTCAAATTGAAATGGGAAAGGATAAGTGCTCAGAATAAAAAGACAGAAAAAAGGCAAGGATACAGAACTAGATGTCTGAACTGACAAAAGTTACAAACAGTTTAATACAAAGAAGTGAAATCACCATGGAGTCAGGAAAAGAGGTGTTCACAGAAAGAGATACAAACATTCTCACAGAAGGAGTAGAGCAGAAGACAACAGCTTGGTGACATCAAAGACAAATCCACTGCAAGGAGAAACAAAGGCAGACATTTCCTTTACAGACTGATGGCTGCACGTACAGCAGAGACCCAGCAGATGACTGTGCTTGGCATTATGAGCACACTCAGATATCCCAGGCTTCTTCTGTCTAATAACAATGAGCAAAATAAACCTGTGACACTAAATGCCTTCACATATGATAAAAGATGTGCAAGTAAAACTTGACCCAAATCTGTGGGGGTTACAAGAGGTGCTTTGAGAAACTTGTGACCTGAACTGAAGGTATTCACATGCATAGGTGGTTCAGATGATCCTCTGTTTAAAAAATCATGGCCAGCTTTGCTGGCTTCTTAATTGGAACTAAGCATTATCCCCAGGTTATATTTTAGCCTTCAGGAGATACTACAACAGTGAAAATTTTGTTTATAATACCTTGTGTTATAGTTAAAAGCCCATCACTTACAGAAAATGGTGGTGTTCAGTAGTCTGTCAGTCCATATATAAATGCAGCTATATACAATAAAACAAACCATTATAATGAAATCTACACATTTGGGATCCCTAATCGCTGAACTAAATTCAAAATTTTGCTAATCGTGATGAAGAGTTATCAGAGTTTGACCACTGTGTCAATTTTCCTGGTTTCAAAAGAGTCCTATAGTTAAATAAGACACTGCAACGCTTTGCATATTTCCCTGCCTTGCACAACATCATTAAGCTTCACATTTGATTGTCTTGTTCAACACAAAAATAGCAAAAATAAATATAAACCCTCTCTGCGTGGGATGGGTAGGATAGAGGCATTAAAAAACCCCAAACAGTAGAAAGGATTAAAAGGGAAAAAGAAAAGAAGACATAGATGGGAAACACCACTGAAGAATATTCAAACAAAAACGTACTGGAAAACATACAGGAACAAAGAGGGAAAAATCAAATAAAATCAAATATTAGGTAAAGTTGATGAATGCCTAGAAATAGGAGGCAACAGAGATGAAAATGCCCTCCAAATCATTGCTAACTCACAACTGAAGGGGCAAGAACTTAGAACTCTGAAATGAATAAAGCAGGTAATTTCTTACCTTTATAGATACGACCAAGTCCTCTGTAGTCCATTTGGTCTGAACAATTGAAAACAACAACATACTTTCCCAGGCACTTGCCCATGTCTTTAGTGGTCTCTGTCTTCCCTGTCCCAGCAGGTCCTGCTGGTGCACCACCCATACTCATGCCCAGAGCCTGTGCCAGAGTGATGTAACACCTAAAGACAGAACAAAAAGATCTGTGAATCTTTTCCTACCATTAATTACTTGAAGTCCATCAATGCAATCACAGCACACGTATTATCCAGAGCTGGGGAAGGGGGCAGAGATGTATTTCCATGTGGTGAGTCCTCAGTCACCCCCTTTGCACACTGTGAAGCTGAGTTACCAGGACCAGCTTTGCTCCACCTGCAGAAAAGCACCCATCCAGCACAGCCATGACTGCAACAGCCCAGGAAATCCACAGGCCAATTCTAAATGCTGAATGCCAAAATACTGTAGTGTTGTGATTTTCTCAGACGGTCATACACCCTTCCTCCATTACAGCCTATTCTGCAGCACCCAGAGCCACTGGATTTCTGCCTTTTCCCTCTCCCTCCTACTGTCTCCCCAGAGCACTCATGATGGGCTCTCTGATCTGGCAGTAGGAAGGTACAGGGCCTGGAAGCACGTCCTATTTTTGACATTTCCATAGCAGCACACCAAATCACAGCAGTGCTGCCAGTCATGTGAGGTCTTTGAGTTCCAGGAGCATGATGGATGAGAGCAAAGATTGCAGTGGAGAAAGAGGAGGAATCCATGAGTCCTATGATCAACTGCTTCAGCCTCCATCCTGGGTTGAGATCCTAAAGTTTAAGTCTCAGGCTTCCCAGATGGTGTGGAGGTTACTGAAGGGTGTAAGGAAGCCTGTTGTTCTAACCTCCAACGCTCCAAAATCACAGCAAACACATTTTAGCACTGTGAAACTCAATAGCTTTATAATATATGTGGGGATCAAAAATGGACACTGGAAAAAATCCCAAATGATAGCACCTAGTATGACTTCTCATGAAACAACAGAATACCCATTCTAATAAAATAGCAGTAAGAATGCTTTATCACCTTATTACTCAGTGATCAGTTAACAGGCCATCATTTAACACATAGAAAATACCACTCCTGACAATTGTGCTACTGAAAACAAGGTAAGGACAAACTGAATACACAGCACAAGTTCTATATAGACCTTTCACTTCATTTTTGGTGTATGCCATGACATGGACTGTGTGGGAGCATTCAATTTCAGTGCCATTATCTTAATGCAATGTACTATCAGCTCTGTGTATTTATCATGTGCTTAGGGAATCTCTTTGAACATGAAATCAGCCAAACAGGACTTCAAACTGATTAATGGAACAAAGACACTAATTGCCTGAAAATTTTCAGAAGATCAGACAATTCCACGCAGCAGTATCATAAATACCAAAACGGAAAAAGCCCACAAGCAGAATAAAATGTGTTGTCGTGCCACACTGCTTAGGTACATAAGTTTCCCATGCTAACACTAGGAAACATCTCTGCTTCAAATACCCTTTCAAGGGACAGTGGGTATCCAATCACTGCAGCTTTGTTTGGCTCTCCCAGGTTGTTCCAAAGAGAGATGTTCCTGCTCTTTCTGTTGTTATTATTATTATAGTTTGAATTAATTTAAAAGGCTTGTTTTCTTCAATCATGTCACCCTGTGCTAATTTTCAATCTTGTGTTGACAGAGCACTTTGTAGAATCATTATATATTACATGTCCAGTTCCAGTCCAATTCCTGGATCTGCACAGGAAAAACCCAAAAAACACACCACGTGCCTGAAAGTTTTGTCCAAACACCTTTAGAACTCTGGCAGGGTTAATGCCATAACCACTTCCCTGGCTGCATTTTAATTCTGTGAACAAATTTTGAATGTTGACATTTTCTTGATACTGGCTCTCCTGGTGGGTAAAAATATTTTCAGTGTGTTAGTGCTGCCATAGCCACTAATCCACTGCATGTGTACTGCTGCAAACAAACCTCTACTAACACAGGAACAATAAAGTGCATAACATAGAACTTGGGAGATGTGTGTTACTTATTAAAAGCCAGCTACCCACATGGAGAGGTTTGGCTTTCTTAACTAGCTCACAGGGAATAAATTTTGTTCAGAAATAGGCAAAAATCTGAATTTTCATTAATAAATAAAATCTAGTAGCACAAAGAATGCAAAGACAATTCAACATTAACTCAAGATGGGGCTTTGAGCAAATTGGTCTAAGTCCAAGGGAAGGACGTTGGAATTAGATTATTTTTAAAGCCCCTTCCAATCCAAACCATTCTGTAATTCTATAAATGACTGAACATGCAAAATATTTTGACATTCATATCCACATATAAAAGAGGCTCTGGCATAGCAAATACATCTGTCTCTTGTCTCACTGAAGCACCAACCAAGCACTTTAGGGAAAATAGGCATCTAATGAAGTTGATACTGTGCTGCATAACTAACACTCCAGCAATAAAAACTTCTCCTTATGATTGTCCTCAGAGTTTTTCTGTGTTTGTAGTCCTGAGTTCTCCACAGGCCTTGCTTAAAACCATACTGGCACATTATGCAATGCTATATCCTGAATTACTGCTTTTTCTTACGGGGTGACTTCAAATTAATCACTTCCAGTAATTCCAAATTCTCATGCAACTACTTGCTTATTGAAAGCAGCAATATTGGTGTTTATAGATTGACTCTGTTTAGGCTGGTGAAGTATATGGTGCTCAGGCATATTTATCTTGAGAATAAGTAAGTTTTTCAATGCCCATCGCAGCTCAAATAGCTCAAGCAAACACTCAAATTCAATCTGATTTCAATAGCTGAATATATAAGCACTGGCCTCTGCTGTTCACCAGCGATATTGCAGCATTGTAGTGCAACCTAAGTAATCCTGACTCATGAGAGTTAAAAGAATTAAGTCAAATGAATTAAATCTTAGTTCCAGTACTATGAAGTACACTTCATTCCTTTTATAAATACCTGTCAGTTAAGGGAGTTATAACAAGCCTGTCCGTACAGCCTAAGTATTCATTGCAGTAGGTGAACTCTACATCAGTGATTTTGATAATGCATTTATCCAAGTCTTCAAGAAAATAAAATCGAGACTGTTTTTGCCATTCAAAATCAGACGGAGATTTAATGTTCATACGGACCTATTATGAAAAAGAAAATCATCAATAGAGAAATGAATCAGTAAGAAATTAATCTTAAATTCCATATAGAAAAAAAAAGTCTACTTCATATAAATTCTTGACCTTGAAGAATGAGCACAGAATCTGTCAGGAGTCAAGATATCCGGAATTATCTTTTCAAATCTGGTCTATGACATGCTCTGAACCTTCTGTCCACTTTGATTTTCCTCTGATTTGGGCACAGAGATTATAAATCGTGTGTTACAGAGATATTGAAAAACAGTCATGGAAAACATAAAAAAATGAACAATGCTTGCTGTCCTGCATGGTAGCTGCACCATCACTTACAGAAATACTAAATTGTGCACAGTATTTGAATACATTGTGTAGACATATGAGTGCTTGTTTATTTGGATTTTGTTTTTCAGTATGAACTTGCCACGCACATATTTAGATTTGTGGTAATTATGAGATTCATCATTATTGACATTGGATCTCAAGACCAGTGGCCTCTTACAGAAAATGTTGCCCTGGTTATTGGCCTTGCAAACACAGTGTAAGGTGAAGAGGAGGTTCTGGAATCTCAGCCACTTCCCTCTCCTTTATCTCAATCACTAAAGGAGCAGAGAACAGAATGTTTCAAGACAGAATGTTATTTATTATTACATATACCATTTAAGAACCCTTTCCCCAGTTTTGGACTTGCTCCTGACTTCTTATTTTGTATACAGGACCTAAAAATTTAACCAATTTCCCATAATTTTATTATAATATGGCATTAAATTAATTAAGAAAATAGTTATGAAGATAAACTAAAAATTACAGGCAGAGGGTAAAACCCATGCTTATCTTAGAAGCGAGCAGTCTTCTTTCTAGATTTCTGTACTTTTCCTTATTGTTTTCTATTTTCTTTACACATGCACATAATTTTTATCTTCCCAATATATATGCATAAATTAAGCAATCAGTATTGAATTATTGTCCTTTATATAATTCATGTCCTTCGGAAGTTATTTTACTTCCATTTTTATAAATTATGCTTTCATTTATTCAACATAAAGGAAGGCTGATGCAAATCAATTATCAAAAAAAAATTAAAATATCTGTTATATTTATTATTGCTATCCTCTTCAAATATAAGAAGCCTCACTGCTTTTACCTTTGAATAACTATTACCTTACATCAACATATAGGCTGGATCAAAAATCACAAGATTGACAGGAATACTAAAGGTAGGTTTTTTACATTTACATTTCAATCAAATACTGCATTAAATCTTCAAATTGAGATGATAATTTAATTTTAAACGTTAACTTGCTCATGTGAATTTGTGTATGATGAGTATAAACAACATTTAGAGAGCTGAAGTCTAAATCTATGAACATACCTATATAAAAATTCACTCTTCTTACTGTATCACATCTATATTAAATCAAAATAAATCTGATATGCTCTATCACAGCAGTAGTATCAAAGCTACTCAAAGAGAATAGATTCTAAGTTTTGCTTATAATTTTTTTATATGTGCAAGACCTTCCAAACAGAAAGTCCCTTGATGGTTTTCCAAAAAAAAACTTACCAAATCATCAAAGATATCCTTCTGGTGCACATGAATGGTGATCAAAGTTTCATATTTTGTGCGCTCCATTCTTGTCAGATTGTGTGTTGCCATGTCAATCAAATCATTTAAAATTTCCAAGAACTTCTGATTTGTTGTGTGCATTACCTTTTCCACAAGCAAGAACGATTATATTAATACAAACATCATTTATTCTTCCAATATTTATAATTTAAAAATTAAAAAATAATAATTTGAAAACATCCAGTGTTATAATGTCCATATTCTGCTTTGTATTTATTAGGCTTGAAATTCTAAATTTGGATTTGGAGGCTGCCTTCCATTCATGCATTCTTACCCAACAGAGTACAATAAGGTTATATCTAGATGAACAGGTCACACAGTAAGATTTTATTCCAAGACTCTTGCTCCTTTTACTAGACATTACATTTTCAGCTGACTGCATCCCTGCATATATTCAGAACCATCAGTGATTTTGGGTAGTATATATCAGCTCAAACTGTATCTACACTTTAGGTGGAACAGGAACCTGAAGATCTGTCACATCCTTTAACCACAGGAGGGGGGAAACATACTATAAGTTCCACAAATACTGACTATACAATACTGACTTATGTAAATAGCATCAGCCTCTGCCAGTGATGTTCCTGGTACACAACAAAAAGCACTTTTTTGATTTAAGAAACTCACATAGTTTGCTGAAAAAAAATTCTAAAAACACTGTTAAAACTAACAGAGAATTAAATAAACTCCACACCCTCCAAACACATACATGCAGTTCAGCTCAAAAAGCCACAAAAGTTGTTTTCTTGTTAATGCAAAAGTATCTTTGTACCTAGTTATTCTATGAACTAGAGTGGACTAAAAGCAGGTTTATGCCCTTTTTAAACTTTGAACAATGCAGAAAATGTAGCAGTACATGGTTTTCTCCATAGTCTAAGCCCTTATTTTCATGCATTATCAAAGTACAGCACGGAATTTGCACTACATTTACTTTTATTTACTTGATCTTTGTTCAAGTTCACTGTATATTCCTTATTAATGGTGGTTTGCAACCCTTTAGTTCACATCCTCTCCTTCTTTCATAGAGTCACCATTAGGAATAGCACCTTGGTTGTTGACAGCATCTTCTCCATGTGTTTGAGATTAAACCAACACCTCCTGAAACAGATTCTATTCTTCCCCTTTCCTAAAAAAAGAGCTCATCAGCTGAAGGATGTAATACATTTGGATAGAGTAGAACAATATCCACAAAACACAGTTACTTCCCCAAAGTTCAGGAGATCTTATTTCTTTCCTAGTTTGATTTTGTGAAAATAACAGGATAAGATTCCCCATCTTCCTGATCTAAGAAACTATCCCTTCCCAAGATGATTGTCCTAACAAAAAAACAGAGAAAATTGTAGGATTAGGAATAATTCTAAAGCACATGCGGGGGGGATAATGAGGAGGTATGACTCCTTAACACATTTTTTATTATTCTGTTTTCCTGTTAGTTTATTTGTTATTCTGAGTAATTAACTAGTACTTTGTGCTTTTTCCTACATGTTACTTTTAACTTTTCAAAATATGTACTGTTACAAACAATGCTTTTCATAAATCCCCAAAGATTCATTAAATACTACCTTTTTGTCTGTTTTGGTACTGTTCAGCGCCTTCTCTGCATCTCTGGTCCAGATAATTTGAATTCCCAGAAGTCCTATTTGTGCAGGAAACATTGCCTGAAAGTCATACATCTTAAATTCTGAATCGTTAATGGCCATTGATGCCTGTCTAATGATGGTGTGGATTGTTTTCCTAATCCCATTCAGCAGCTGACCTAACCAGAATTCCACATTGCCCTGAAATAAACAAGAAAGTCCTCTTAGAGAATTAGTTTATGAATAATTCACAAGGAGTAAGAGCTCTACGTGACTTTTTTCCCAGTCCTTCATACTCCCATTTCTGTACTTGTTATTCTCTAATTTTTAAAAGATTCCTTTCCTCTTTCTGCTCCACTGCCCTTGATATGTGATGGATTTGGCACTTCACAGCAGTACTGCTGTGAAAACAGGTAAAGCAATCGTTACAAACTGACACAAATGTCCTGTCCCTTCTAAGCTTTGCTCTTGCTGCTCAGATTGGGAGGTTTTCATTCAGCTAGTCAAATAATAGCATGATGCAATACTGTTGGCCTCTAAAACATAAATCTACTTTAAATCAAGTAATGAAAAACTGCAATATATACTTTCATTACCTGAGCTAAAACTGGTTCAATAATATTGACCCGTTCTCCTTCTTGAGATTCAAACAATAAAATTTGGTCATAGTTTTTTTCATGAAATCCCACTCGGTTAACATTGTCAAACAAACTTAATAAATGTGCCTGCAATAGAATCATAAAAAACACCTCCATAAAGTGATCTGATATGTACATTCTAGTACTTTGTCTTTAAATGCTGCATTAGAATATTCTGTAAATCTTTCCATAAGTCAAAGAAATTCTCTCAAATAAATAACAAAATCTGCCACTCTTCACTTACTAATATCAACCATAAGAACACTATTGCTTTATTACTTGTACCTGAATAGTGTGGGAATCAGATGCTTGACCAAGGATTTCCAGAAGAGCAGGGTCAGATACAAAAAAAAATCTTGGAAATATTAACCGCTTTTTTTCCAAATAGCCAGCCAGTGATTTCTGACAGATTTCCAACTGTTCCAGCAAATGTGGCAACAGCTGTGCCAAAGTCTCATCTCCAACACAGCACTGCACAATGTTTGATGTTTCATGGGCTCTCTGCATAATTCTCTGCCATGATTTATCAATGTTCTGAAATCTTCTGGCTTCCTGAAGTACACGATAAGTGCATTAGATTTTCCTCATGTTTGTCATATTCTAAAAGTTAAATAATTCTATCAGACAAGGTAACAGTTTAATATTCCCCTTGCTGTTCAAGTCCTCTTTGGAGGACTAATGTATGAATACTTCTAGGCATCCTTATTATTGACCAGAGTTCAAATTGCAAGAGAAAGAGTACAATGGGACAGCTCCAGAAATGTCTTACTTCATATCGGACACCAAAAATTTTCCACATAAAAGCTTTCCAACATACATGAGAAAACTCAAAAAGCAGGTCTCTCAGAAATTATAGCCTTCCTAACAGCAATGCACAATGTCATGTAAGCTGTTAGTAGCAACATCTGATGAACAAAACCAGTATACACAGTCTGAAGTTGCTCCTGTACATTACAAGTGTTGTAGGTGAAGCGAGACAAACTCTCAAACCAGAAGCTGAAAAATAAATATTTTTATACGCTGAGTATATTGACATTAAAAATTCTTTCTTTACCTAAACAAATGAAATGTTAACGGAATCATAAATTATGTGAGAGCTACAAGAGATCTCAAAAGAAGATCCAACATAATTTGTCTATCACAAGGCCAGATCATACCCAAAATATCTATCTGTCTTGTGTGTAGTGATGGAGATTTAGAAGCCAGGCAATTTTGATACTGGTGACTCTCTTCTAATATTTAAGCTAAATCAGATACCGAGAACGAGGTTTTTTCCTTCCCGTTGAGAACAACCCTAATATTTTAAAAAGAATATTGCTTCTTGACTTCAGTTTTTCCTTTTCTTCAAGTCAAACAAGTCTAGTTTGTTGAATCTTTTCTTGTGCCTCATCATTCTTACCACACTATTCTATGCTGTCTCAAATTTGTCAGTGTGTTTCTTTGGCCAAAATCAGATACAATACTTTAGTTATTGGTTATTGATCTTTATACATTCCATTCTTCTGCATTTTGCACACCAGCGAGCTAAAACACATTTTCTGGTAGAGACAATGGCAAAAACCTATCAAAATATACAGCAACTATATTTTTCCTCTACCCACAAAGCTTTGCCCACCCTAAAAATAAATTAGACTTGTTCAACATGTTTTGCTCCTAACAAATTCACATTGACTGAACATTATTCATCTCCTTGATAATTTCCAGATGCTAACAGTTACTTGTTACAGTATTCACGCAGAAACTGCAATTAAGCCCACTCCTCATTACTCCTCCACCAAGCTGCTCCTTCTCCTTCATCAAAGACAGTCACTACATTTGTTTTTTTTTTCCAGAATATTGGTTCATGCATCTATCATCCTTGGAAGAAGTAGCTTTAGCAGCATTTTTCATCTGCACAAGCTGCTTATTGATTCTCTGATAAGCCTCCTAAAACATAAATATATCTCATGAACAACAGAAAAAAATTGTTATCTAAACAACAATTAAGAAAGCTTTAGTTAGCTTACAAAAATTAATCTTAATTTGGGATATTGTAAGCCCTTAATTATAAAATATGTACCCTGAAATAAATTAGTATCTAATAATTTCCCAATAATAACGGTTTTGTTTAATTACACCATTTCATCCAGCACGACTGAACTGTGGTCTGTTAGAACTGTGTGAAAACCCCTCATTAGGAGACACAACAAAAAGGATGACTTTTTTCCTGCTATTTCTCTCCTGTTCAGATCATTCCTTAGCTCTTGTGCAGCTGCTGCCTTGGAAGGTCATCACTGCCTTTTGAAGAGGTTGCTATAGTTCACACAGATTAGCACATGTACAGTTCCCAAGCCTGGCAGCATCTCTCTGTGGGACTTCATTAAACTGAGTCCTAGCAAGTACAGAATTCATATACAAAATCTGTCATTCTATTATTACAGCTTATAGCCTATAAACATGTGCATACAGGAAGAAAGGATACTTGTACATATGGCAAAAGCAATAAATCAGTTTTGTGCCATTAAGTAGTTCTGAGCCCTGTACTAATTCAGTTATATTGCACATTGACAGGAACATTTAAGCTTGAATTATAAACAGTTGTGTTACTGTACGTTTCACCAAGTTCTAAGCAATTTAACCAGACAGATCCTAGTTTGGCAAAGCTTCTCCTGAACTGCCTATGCACAGCCCACAAATCTTATATGAGTTATATGCACTGGCATATAAACTCTGTGATGTGGGTAATCTCCTGATACAACATATTATTATCATACATCAATATACCTGAGGTAGTTGTTTTGCAATGTCTCCACCAACAAACACAGCTTCAAGGTAAATCCAGAGGTTCTGTACAGTAATCCAGTTTTCAATTGTCTCTGCAGTATTGGTCAGCTTCTGAACCCATTGTTGTATAGTGGACTTAAATGGTGCATTATACCTGCATGAACATGAATTAAAGGCAAGAAGAACCTAAGATGATAATTGTTTCCTCTGGGGGATGATTAGATTTATACAATATGTACATTTATTAAGTTTTGTACCGGTTGCTCATCAGCGACCCCAGCATCATGATGCTATCTTCCACCAAAGCTATTTTCTCTGATACATCTGAACCTTTCAGAAGGAGTTCTCCTCGAGTTTTGAACTGGCTGAAACTGAACGCATGAACACTCCATTCACTGATGATGTGCTTCAATTTTTCTTCGATATTCTTTTCTTTCACAGCACTGATGCAGATATCCTGTGTAAAATTAAAATAGTAAATTACATTCATTTAAGGCTATTATAAAGCACACTTTAAAAGACTATTAAAATATATCGGTTTGATCCAGATCTCAGGATAAGTTCAGGCTAATGAAAATATACATTGAAACACCACAAAGCTATTATATTTCAAATAAGATTATATTCTAGTACTACTTGTAAGAGGTACATTTAACGGGCTGTACTCCATCTTCACTACTACTAGGATCTTATACACAGAAAATTCACCAAGTCAGTGAATCTGCAGGAAGAATTTGCCTCTCTGTATGTATTAATATTTGAAATCAAATAAACTGACAGAGGGGTTTAAAGAAAATAAGCACTATCAATCAAAATCAATGAATATTCCAAAAACAGAGTGTAGGCTGACAACCTCCCTGTCTGCTACTTCTTGAAGACAGTGAGGACAGGATTGTCATAAAGCCGGTTAGTGCATCAGAGAGAAAAGGATCAAACACTCAGACTAGATCCCAAATTCCAGTTCTGTAGTACATCAGATTCTATCACAGGTTTAAAGTGTTTCCTGAAGTGTAAAGCTGGAACTCTGAACATTTCACAAGGCTTAAATTCTTGTCCGGGAATTGGGTACAGCAGAGGTTTGATTTCATGGTTTTGCCTTAAAAATGCCCATTTGTGGAACAAGACAAAACAGGTCACAACTCTGGAAATAATACAGATTTAGCTACGTGACCATGGAACTGAAGTTAGAAACTGTTGGGGTATTACTTCTTTAGTTTTAGCTATGCTTTGTTCTTGTAAAAGGTAACATGCATGAAGCTAAGGCACTAGCCAGATAACTTCTGTCCCCAAAACAGAGGAGACAATGGCTTTGTAGCTTGTGTACACTCCATATGCCTTCTCATCTATCCGTGCCCTTGTGAAGGGTCACTTTTGAAATACAAAATAACTTCATTCTTCTTTAATCCCATATCTTCCACTTCTATTGTATTCAAAGGATTTTTAGCACTTAAATAGGATCAGTCTAACATCAACTATTTTTTTCTCTCTGGTTAGACGTTTAAAAGGAAGAAAAAATATATAAGTAGGCAGAAAGCCTAAATCAGAAGCATGAGAGAATCACACTAGTCTTAAAACAACAGAAGTCTTCCCATGGAAGGATTAGTGTAATACCATCTACGTATTTATATCTTCTCCAGAATAAAAGGGAAATAAACTAACCATCAGCGCCAGCACCAACTACCAAAGTCCACTTTTTCAAAGGAATTCTTCAACTAAACCAAATTTTTTAATGTTACAAAGCTGACTAGAAACAGGATTTCAAAAGCACCAGATCACAAGTTAATAATTTAAAAAAAAACACAAAACCCAAACCAAATCAAACAAACCAAAACAGAAAAGTATATATACCTCAATATCTTCTTTATGTTTTAATAAAGGGGCATCCATTATGTTTTTTAAAGCGAAACTTTCAGAGTCAACATCAAAGTGATGCCCAGTTACTTGCGCAATTTTGTCCCAGTGTCTTGACAACATTGCCTAGAAAAGTCCATAGGGATGGGGTTTTTAAAAATTGTATTAATTTTAGGTCTAGAATGATCACATACTTTTGCACTGCATCTGCTAAACAAATAGGAGAGTCTTGATTTCCATTCTACTGAAAGCATTAGTAGTTATTACATTACAAAGTATTTTGTTTTATTTTTCTATAACTAAGCCTAACTAGATTTTTTGCTGTAAATACAGCTGTTTTTATCTATAAAAAAGAATTATGGAAAGCATCTTGCAGTCATATAACATGGCCTTCCATAGAGTTTCTCAAGTGATTCTCATCTCTAAATTATTATGTTGAACATACTTTGTTTTTCATCATTTCAAGCAAAGGACAGCTCTCAGTGAAGTCATCAATTTTTTGTTTCAGGTCTTGAAAAGCTTGCCATTCCTTCAATGCTTTTGGTAACTTTCTGATTCTTTAAAAAGCACAAAAAGAAAGAAGAAATATTTTATTCTTCATAATCACCATCTACTGCTTAATAGTACAATATACTGTCATTTTTCAATAAGTTGACCAGTAGATTGCAAATAAAAATCCAGTTGCAAGCTGGAAATATTATATATAGCTGGTCATTTGTGACTGCAGGCATGAAACACTGCTAAAGACAGCACAAATTACACTAGAATGGTTTGGGTTAATTGAAGGAAGTTAATTGCATGTGCAAACTCACACCTGAAATTAAGTTCCTGCAGTATCATTATTTTAGTAAAATTTGAAAATGCACCTGATCTTGTAAAGAGGTAAAAGGATTAAACAACATGTATTTTCCTAGCAAAATTAAGTACATCCTAAACTAAAACTAACCTGCTTGCAAAGAGAAAAATTCTTCTGTTTCAATCAAACACGTCTTAATTCATACCTGGTTTGTATGAAAGACATTCAAAGCAAAGTTTTCCTTTATGCACAGTTTAAGATGAAAACAAATTTAAAATGAAGAACCTCTTGTGCTGTGAATTGTCACAGCTCCTCTCACTTCTAAGCCAGTCCTGCCAATTTTCATCTCCCAAAGCGATGGACCAAAGACTGACAGCAGTTCTCTTACAGCTCAATTCCAGAAACTAAAAGCTGCATAAAACCTGCCCATAATGACAAATTCCTTCCAAAAAAATTCTCCATTTTTCACAGTTCAAAATCAGACAGATCTGTCACACAATGCTGGAACATGTGCAAATTCTTCACTGCTTGCAGATGAACATATGCATACTGTCATGGCACTACAATAACTGCTATAGTGTTTCATCTTGAATCCAACAGTGGATAGCGCAAAATATGCTGGAGAAAAGCATTGCAGAATGGAAAATGTATACTCTGCCTTGCATCAGGAAGGCTTGAAGTTCCTGGGTGCTTCTATCCTGAGGCTTAGCAAGTAACATCTAATAAACTTGTCTGGGGATGGCTATTAGAAATTGGAAATCTTAGCTTGGTAACGAAAATGGCAATTTTTCAAAATATTCAAATAACTTTTTCTTTTGCCTTGGTCTAATAATATCTCCTAAAAGCAAGTTCCACGAGCTCACATCATGTTAAAAAACTACTTCATTGATCAGGTTTACATTTCTGTCCTAAATTTAGTGGATATTCTCTTTATACTGTATTACAGTAAAATATAAAGGGAAACTTCTCTCCAGCTATTATTATAAACTTCTATAATGCTCTCTAAATATTACTCCTTATTTCTTTCTAATTGGATTTATTTTTACCTACAGTTTTTTATTTTGATTTTTCCTTTCATGATTAGAAGTTTTCTATTATATTACTATTTTTAAAAAGTAGAAAACAAAATTACATTAAAGAACTATGCATATCTTTACAACTAGCCTAAAACAGTAACTGCACTTCCAGCATTCCTGCTTCTTTCCTAACACAGCATGCCATCTTAACTATTTCTGTGAGTACCCCCTCTATATTGTTTCCATTTCTCTGGTTTTAAAGAGAATATCTTGATGCAATAATGCTAGCAAACTGACAAAAGAAGGACAGCACTAAGTTGGACTTTTATTACAAAAAAAAAGCATTTACTGCCTGTTGGTAGTCACACTGCTCCAAATATAGCTTGACACTTGAGAGGAAAAGCAAAAATGTCACACATGAAGTTCAAAGAGAAACACATAAATTAAAACCATTGCTGTGCAATGGCTTCCTTCAGGCTTCTGGAGAAGGAAGTATGAAAAGTCCTACAGTAAAATATAATTAACTATAGAAAAAAATATTATGCAGATTCCAGAATTTTACTGAAATGAGATTACTTACATTGTTCAAACGCAGAAGCATATATGTTTCACATACATTCATTTTTTCTATTCTTATTTTAAAAAAAGAGGTTGGTTTTTTTCAAACTAATGACTAAAAGACAGTTCAGTCAGTTTTTTTGTGGAAAACATTATTGCTTCCAACTTCATAAATAACCCCTCAGAATTTAGCATGGCTATGTACCCTTCCTGAAATAACAATTACAATTTAGACAAACGTGCAGAAGTAAACAGTAGGTTCAAAATTCCATCTAATATCATGGACTAACAATTAATTAGCTGTAACCTAAATCACTGAGAAGATACTGTATAAGATTACCTTTGAAAGTTTATACTTACAACCACCTTGACACAGGTTTGTGCACTTGATTTATTAAATAAGCTACTGCCTACCATGTCAATATACCCCAACAAGCCTCAAGTGACTCATAAACCAGCTGCTTACTGCACCACAGTGCAGTTGTGCCCAACATTGAGCATGAGATGCACCAACATTATTCGGCCCCTTGGAGCAATTTTCACCAGCTAATTAAAAAACAGAGCTAGAAATAAAAATTGCATGTACCTCAAAAAAAAAGAGACAACTTACTTGCTTTGAAAATCCAGAAGTTCACTGTTAATTTTTTCAATATTTAAGTCATTCCAAAGCATTTCATTGTATCTGTCGATACTAGAAGTAACTGTATCATAAAGACTGTAAAGTTTCTGAAGCAAGGAAAGTTCACGTTTAATTTTGTGAAGTTCAGGATACTCTGTTTCAAATTTTAAAATTGGAAATTTGTGTGTGTTAATTAGATGTTCACATCAAATGTATTCATGAACATAAGAATCCATGCATTTCTAATAACGTTATTTAACAAATGAATGAAATCAGACTTGCAGTTTTCTAGATAGTTCTAGGAAGACAAACTTTTCCACTTACATTACGTAAGAACAACGGATCTTGATGCACAGTAATTGTTTAGATCACTGATTTTTTAAATCAATATTCTTCTGTAGCAATAGATGTAATCTTATGATTGAGGGAGACAACGTTGAAAAAGTGGATGAAATTGCAATGAAACACAATATAATTTTAGACAAGAAGTAAAATATCCCCTATGTCAATTTACACTATTTACTTAAGATGCAGAGTTTGGGGATGACAGGTGTGCTTTCAAATGAAATATATAGAATATATTAGACAATAAAAGTATTTTAAATGGACATCCTTAACAGAAATGTTTTATTTGCTTTCTCTCGTATCTTTTGGAATTCCTAGTAAAATATATTTGGATTACTGCATATGTCCTCAGACAGGAAAATATACTCAATTTAGTACGCACAAATTAAAGTGCTTATCACACATGTGGTGTAGTTCACACCACAGTCTTCCAAAGGAACTGTGTCTGACTAGGAGACATAAGGACATTACAGATCAGTTGCACAGCCCAAGGGAATTCATTATGCAACTGGAGCAGGGACAACTTGAGTACTTTGGCAAAGTGTTTCCCAAATTTGCACGGGGCAGAATTTGTACTGGCAGGAGATGTGCTTAGCTCTGAACAGAAAAGCAAGAGTGCTAAGCATCTGGACCCTGAGACACACAGAGCAGTGCAGAATTTTTCCACCTGATGTTTATGTATGTGCACCAAGAGCCAGTTTCACCCACTGCTTTTCATAGGAAAGACTATAATAATTACTGCAAGGAGATTTTCTCCAAGGATTTTTCCTGCAATTTTTCTAAATTTCCATGCATTTAGCACAAATCACAAGAAAATTTTAATAGCCTAGAAACAGGTATCTTTATCCCCTAAGAAACTACCTGTGATGGGAAGACCAAATAATTCTTCCCCACCAGAAAGAGAGAGATACTTCCTCCACAGTTCATCAAATTTGGCCTGAAAGATCTGTAATCTGTCACTTGCTTCACGGGGAGGAATATTGTCCTCGCTGGGGCCCCTGTAAAAACCAAAACAAATTCAGTGAAATTGTCAACCACACAGGTTTCATGGAGAAGCACCACAGAACCCAAACCACACTTACTGAACATTATGTAATATTTTTTAACATTTTTTCTGTAAATTTTCACAAGACACTAAAAGAGAAAATGCAGCACATATTCAGTGTACCAAGATCATATATTCAATAGTCCCTGAAAGAAAGCCCAATTTATTTTCTAATAAAAAATTCATCTGTGTTACCATATATCTTACAAACAGCTAAATATCTGCAAATGTTTTATCTTTGTTATTTCCCGTTTCTTCTGTAAAACGAATTTTAATAATTATTTTCGTTTATATTTTAAAAAGGGAAATATAGCAGATATATAAATCAGAAGTGAAAACTGTGTGGTTGGCACAAGAACCATAATTAAGTAGTCAGAAAAAGATGAGAAAAAATATATAATTTTGCCTAATGAGCACAGCTCAGCAGTATGACTGGGTGCAATTCCCAGATCTCACACCTGGGACCACTTCTTGGCCACATCATAATTTCTTGGGATGAGAACTCTGTCATCTTCTATTGTTCAATGGTTATTTCTAGAAAGAAATTCAGGCAGATGGGCAGAAAGCAGAGCAGGCTGGCTGCTTGGCAAGGGAAATGGGACGAGGAGATGGAAGTGGAAACACAGTTGGCAAAGGCAGCCAAGACACGATCCCACGGAACCTGAGCATGAAAAGCAGAGCCCTTGGGGTGGCAATCAGGTTCAAATGGTAGTGCAGGTCTTCAGACAAGTCCACAATAATTACACAGGACCAAGGTCAAGCAGGGAAGGTGAGTCAGTAAATCAGGGTCCAGGGCAGGTCTAGGGAAGATAACCAGGATGAGACACAGTCCAGTGGGAACCGGGCTGCTCTGGGTCAGCCTCAGGAGTGAGTCTGTGCCTTGGGACCCAGCTTCAGCTCAGCAGGGTCCATGGCCAGGCGCAGGCACAGCTGTGGCAGAGCTGGAGCTGCAGTCAGGGACCAAGCAGTGAAGCCTCAGCTTAAAAGCAGATCCAAGAGGATGGGGTGTCAGCCTTGCTGAGGCCACCCAGCAGGGTTGCATGGGAGTCCTCTGTCCCCCAGAGGAGGGAAGCCCTCAAAAGTCAGGTATTGCCCTAGAGCCATAACAGATCACAGCAGGCCAAATCCTGTCTTTCTTTCCCTGCTGCTACTGTAGGAGTGCCCAATGAACCACAAATATCCCACAATTTACATCTTCAAGAGTGTTAAAGTAATTTTAAAAGTAAGGTTGAGTAAGGCAGTGAATTTAGAAGTACCTAGAACTGGTATCTCCAGTCACATCCAAGACACTTCTTTAATTCTTACTGCTAAATATCTCCCAAAGCACTTTTGTTCAGACTCAAAAAAAACCTTTACATTTTGATCTGGATAGAGAATTTGGTTTATTTTTTTCCCCTAAACTATTAACTCTTATGGAATATCACTGACTCCAGCACTGAAATTACAGGAATGAATCATTGACAGTAAGACTGTATGCCCATTTTATATTAATCTGAAATTAGGCCTTTTTTCAGGTGTAATATATAGAGTGATGCTGTGCTGTGTTTATTTTCTGAAGGCCTTTAGGTACAACATTTTCAAACAATCACTATTGAATCACGTAATTGTATTGCAACACAGGTCACCTACTTTTCATCATATGCTTTATAAAATCCTGCAGTATCAAGTTGGAATTTTTGAACACCTCTCAGTAAATCTGCTTTCATGTCTGGCTGTAACTTCAGCAGCGAGTCCTCAAACCGTCGTGCCTACATGCAGACAAAGAGAAAAAAGCAGGCCCAAAAAAATGAATGCAGGAAACAGAAAAATTAATTAGGTAAATAGGTTTGTTCTATCATTTCAACATTAAGAGAGATGATACTAATGGTTTGAGAAATAATATAACTACAATACCTGTGTGTTTAGGTTCTTCCAGGCATAGGCCAATCCATCACCTCTTTCTGTATTTTCATCTTGAAAGAGCAGATTGTATTTATGAAGCACAGAATAAGATTCTTCTATATGTCCAACTGTCATGTCAATTTTCGTCTCATTCTCTCGGATCTCCTTCAGTGCTTCCATTGCTTCCCGTACATCATCAAGGTCATGGATAGATCTGCTTAACCTCTTGCTAACATTTTCGATGAACGAATAAATTTCAGCCACGTCTGTGGCAGACTTTTTATTTAAAGCTAATCCAAATGCTCTTTGTCTTGAGCGGCACTCCTGAATAAAAGCTATTTTCAATGACTCTGTTCCAACTTCCACTGACTGCAGTGCACAATGATTGGGCAGTTCTCTGATCTGCATTTCTAATTGCTAAGAAAAATACAAGTGTTCAGCATCTAATTCCACTAAAATTTATCTAGCATTTCATTTTTATTAAAGATAAAATACTTACAGAAAAGTATCTGATTTGAGATTGGAATTCAGCCATTGTTGGTTTAGTATCTATAAATTCCTTCACTTTTTCTTCTGGATCCTATTTAAAAAATGTTTATTTTTATTACTATTTAGCATTGGTATTATAATAAACTACAGGCGCCCAGCTGCCTGATGTATTGTACAAACACAAAATGTTCCCTCTCTAAAAGGACTTGAGATATAAGTATTTATTAGTATAAGCACAAATTATTTTACTTGAACTGCCTTTCCTGACTTTTGTAAAATACTCTTTAAAGAACTTGAAATTTGTAACTCAAAAACTGACATCGGTCAGGATATCGCTTATCCATCCAAACGTTGCTACAAAATTTACAGCGTAGCTGCTAAAATTTTGCAGGAAATATTTCCTTCCTAGATTTCTTCCTGTCTGCAACCCCATAAAAGCAGTTCATGTCCTCTAACAGGTATTTAAATGGGAGGAATTGCACTCAGCCATCTTCACTCTTCTTCAAATAGCATCTTTAAGCTGCAGTTTCTAGGTGCAGATGGTCTCCTTGCCATTTGAAGAAAATGGTTTGGCAGGGAAAGATGGATCTAAGGGGAGAGAGGGTATTTAGCTGGTTGAAGATTGTTTATAGGCAACAGAGCATTGAGCAGCCTTCCTTGTCATAAGGCAGGCCTGTCTCTGCAGGGGTGAGAAATCAGTGTCACCAGCTGAACAAACGTGCAAGATTCTCAGTTCAATTACAAAGAGATGATCTTCACCTGTCTCAGCCAGTCTGCACTGTGAGATCCCTGAGAACCTGTTGGCACCTCTCTGGCCAGTAATGAGTTACCAGCAACAGTTCCCAATGGTCCAACAGACATTGTTAAGCTGGGGGAACAGCACCAGCTCCTGAGGAATTTTAACTTTAAGGAGGTAAAATTGTCATTAATTGACTATTTTAGAAGATTTTAGTAAAAAAGAAACATCATTCTACTGTATCACCTAACCTGATTGTGTCTTTCTGTGTGAAATGACGTGCTACCAAAAAGTACTTAGCTCAATCTAGCTCAATCTCAACCAAACTGAGCATTAAGCTTTGGAACCTCAGAAGCCAGGAAGAGGTGAAAATGCCCTCTCTCAGCCCAGACAGAAGAGTCAGATGTGAGAATGGGGTCACTTAAGGCTTAATTTAGGAAGGGGAAGTTAAAAATAGTGGGCAGTTACAAAAATAAGATTACTCCTGTTTATTTCTTGGCCTTACTAAAGCACCTTTGATAGGTAAGACCAGTAGCTAGCTGTCCATTCACACAACTGAATTTCACTAGTCAGAATGTACACAAGGTTCTATTTCAAGATGAATCTCCTGACAAAACACTCCTCAGAGCTTTACCATTTATGTGACTGGACCCACTTCCTAATTATGGAAACTCCATCAGCCCAGATTCACTTCAGCTTTCAAATCTTCATTGCTGAAAGATTTCCTAGATATAGGTTTTTAGTTTCTTTATTTTTTGTTTGTTGGGTTTCTTTTTTTTTTTTTTTTTTGTGAAGAAATAGAAAAGTATCTTTCAGCAGTGGTTGCTTGAGAAGAACTAGTCAGTTTAATATTCAGGAATAGTTTTTGTAGTCTTCAGTTTCTAAGAGATTCTGCTCAACTATTTTTTTTCATAACACGTGCAGACAATATGCTATGAGAAAGATGTATAAGCATATGAAAGCATAAGCTTGTTTATGTTTCAAAATTATTTTGTGTTCTTCTACTTGCTTTCTTAGATGGCTTAATTGGTAAAGATTTGCAAGTTCTGGTCAACACAAGAGCAGACAGGAATGATGGATGTATGGATTCTACCACGAATAATGAAACCAACGCTTCCTACTGAGCACAGACTCCTTATGCAACCAATAACTTTTCTTAAACTATATTTAGATTTTACAACACAGCAACACATTATATTAAGCATGTAGTTAACCTTGTTCCAGATGTCCGAAAATTCAGAAAAGCTCTTCAGAAGAACGAGTGATTCAGTTTTAAGAGACAAAATAATTGTATTTAGTTGGATCACCACTTTGTTTACATCCTTATGTTCGATGATCTGCTTGTCTAAAGGTTTCAGTGCCACCATCCTGGTGAGTTTGCTCTCATCGCCTAACTCTAAAGCAACAGCTTGTTCAACCTGGTATAAATGAAACAAGAAAAAAAAAAAAAGTCTACTAGTTTGTTTGGGATTTTGTTTTTATTTTCAAACTACGGAATGCACAATGAGGCTCAGATAATAAGTACTTCTAAGAACAGACAGAAAGTGCAGACAAACATCCACAGGGAGACTCCCTGTTCTCAGCTTGGATTTTTACAGAGTTATAGTTCTAGTGTTAAAACTGATTTTATAAAAAATTGTCATGCAGAGCTCTGTATTAATCATCTCTGAATTATATCAGTCAAATATGCACCATATACAATTGTGCTGTTTTCTCCTCCTACACAACTGCTAAAGTCTTTCTACCTTCTTTAGTGTAGAATTACAATCTATACCCATTCTTGGCCATAGAAAGTCCTGGAGGCAGTGGAGGGCTGGCTGCTTGGAAACAAGCTAACATTCTGCTTAAAAAAACAGAGTTCAATCCACTCCCTTCTAGTTTTTGTTGTTTTGGGGGTTTTTTTAGCCTAATTATTATTTATTTGCAGTACTTGAATGTGTTTTTTTTCACTGAAATGAGCTGATCTGTTTTTCATGTCATATCAACAAAAGAAAATACTTTTACAAAGACACTTTTCAGCACAGATCTACAGACATCTATATTTTATTCCCAGAGGAGACAATTAAGGCCAAATGATTACCAGTACTGTGCACTCTTGTCCTTCAACAAATTTCAGTTTCTATCTAAACCTCAGACCTTCCCAAGGTTTTAGTGCTAATTTTCATGCCAATTAAAATATTTGTACTGTATTAACTGTAGTATTATAGGTGCCATATGAAGGCTAGCAGTTTAACTTAAGAGTTTTTGCCTGGGAAGAATGATAACAATTTATATTCAGCTGATAGTACTTACAGATAATGTTGGTTCTACATTATCATCATCATACTTGAAGATTATATTCAAAAGATTTTTTTTAAAGCAACTTTTTATTTTAATATTAGAAACTACCAAACATAAGATTTATGAACTATTACTCTTATGCTTCATTACTGGCATAGAGATTAAAAACTAGGCTTTCACTTCACAGGAAGATCCACCAGGTAAAAAGTCAAGTATTGGTACAGAATACAATCTTAAGAAATGTTAACCAAAACACCAGATTTTTTTAAATAATCAAAGTAAAATACTCACCTGTTGCTGTTTATGATGTAGGTAAGCAAATTTCCACAGGGGAATATCTTTGGCTACTGATAGTATAATATTTGCTGCTTTGTTCACAGCACTCTGAAAACAGTGAAACATTCACCTTGAGCTCACAGAGATATTATGTGTGTGGGGGATGATAATCCAAACAATAATAAAACTGAAAAAATAGACTTATTTTTAAAGGAAATATTCTTATAAGCATGACATAGGATCACTCAAGAACATATTTTGTAAGGGAAAAGAATACTCCATAAAGATTTATCACAGTCCTTCCAAGTTTATGTGGTTTTCAAACAAGAAAATAAGAGACCTTTATGAACAGTAATCATGAATCACTGGGGATTATAATTTATTTAAAGTACTGTTTCCCTTTAAACTGGTTATAAAATTTTTTGTGTTATTAATTATGGTTTTCATGTTCACACCAGAATGCTTGAATACATTTGTCTGAATTAGTGATGATATACTCTATAATCTATACAGGCAGCTACATAAATTATCACATGACTTCTTCTACGTATGGTATTTTAAAATCACACTTTGTGGCCTGATTTCTCACTGACAACACCGTGAAGGCTGCACATGAAATTTGAGAAATAACTCAGCTACTGGCCTTGACTAATTTAGCCATGCTAAATGAAAAGTCCAGAAATCAACACCAGAAACAACTAATGTTCACATCATAGGATATTGCAAATATGTGTGTAAGAATTTTGCTGAACTAGTGTAAGTTTGAGTGTTTAAATTTTTTCACAGTTTAGGGCTTCAGGCTGGTAATATTTTTTTTTACATTTCACTATTGCTGAATGCTGATTTATGAATGATACTTTAAACTGATTTTAAATTCTTAAAGAGTTTAAAGAGACTAGGAAGTCAGTCAGGCTGTATTGATGGCATACATTTTTACTTTTTCCACTCATTTTGAAATGTTTGCTTTTAAGTAGAGGTTTGTGAATTACTGAGTAACTGAGCTTTGAGAAAAACAGTTCCTTCTAACATCCTGTATAACAGACCTGATCCATGGTTTCAAGTCCTTAGCATCCAATGTCATCACAAACTCAAGTGATTTTTTTACCTTTTCCTCCCCTTCCTTTTAGTTCTTATACCAGATTAAACTTGCACATACTGCTTTAAAACAATGCCCTTATAAATGTTTTATTGTGAATGACTGAGATGTGCAATTATTTTGTTACCTGAATATCTTCAAGACTTGGTCTCAAGACAATATTTGGAATAGCCAGTTGAATTTCAGTTCTGAACAAAGGAACCCTGTGTGTCTCTACAAACTTAGTTGTCTGATACCTGGAGTCAATGACACGCAATCGATGTCTTAAGGATTCTAAAGAAATCTTCACGCCTAAATAAATGCAATAGTTAAGTGAGAATATTATTTTTTACCACAATAAGCTTGGAGTGGGAGGGAATCTTAAGGTTTTATTTTAAAAATTAAACGTATCTGAAAAAAACCAGACTCACATCTGATCAAAGAGTCAGTATTCTTCTGACAAAGCTGTCCCATCAGGTTATAGTAGCTACAGGACAGGCATTCTTGGCAGCGTGTTTTCTGTTTCATGTCAAAATGTGTACAGGCCAAAGAATCCTGAACAGTGAAACGGAAATTCGTAGGAAAATAAACATACCATCCAGCATATAAAAGAAATATCAAGTATCTGATTAGGTTGTAGAAGGCTACATTGTAATTTTTACATTGTAGAGGTCTTACCTCCAGAGTTCTTCCAGCATCTGCTTTCAGACTGTGCTTAAGAACATCTATCAGTTCATACACAGAGCATTCCACTTGTTGGCTCTGCCTACAAAAATAATCTTACAGTCACCCATGGAGAATCAAACATAAGGAATACCCTTTGTTATTTCCCAGGCACACATCCCCTGTCCCACTGCACTTGTGTGCAGGGAAATGCCCTTTTGATGTTTTTCTGTTTGTTCCTATTCCTTGGGCATGCAGAGATTTTAAAACATGCTGACTAACAAGAAACCCATTTTTCAGATCTTAGTATATCTGATTCAACTAGACTTCATAATAATTTTGTTTAAAAAAGGTTTTTTCCAGCTATAGCTAATAAAACAGGTTTATCATGATGAGGCAGTAAGATAATCTGTGAAATCAGAATGATTAAAATAAAAACAAAAAAAATTAAGAAACAAGCAAGTAACATGTGGATGAGAGTTTAAGTCCTATCCATCTTCATTTTTCTTGCTATTATTAGTATGCTATAAGAAAAAAGGTAAGAAATGCTAAATAAATGCTAAATGCCAAATACTATGCTATTTCATAACTGCTGTGCTCAAGATACTTTGGAGTTTTTCCCCTGCATCCTAAGACTATCACTTTGCTCTGGACTAGTACTCTGTTACAATAGCATTTTAAAAGTAAAGGTTCTATGCACACAAAAGTAGTAAGTAAATAAACCCTCCCAAAAAAGGCCTTCAAGTCTGTGCAATTAAGAAACCTACTGAGACAGTTTGGAAGCAGTGGAGATAGCAAGCATTTCTATTTGTTCCAAGAAAGAAGTGACATCTACAGGCTCATCTTCTGGCAAAATTATCAGAGCAGTGTTTGACATGTCCTTCAGAATTCTTTCAATTCTGCATTCCAGGGTATCAGATGCTGATTTCACTACATAGTCCAATTCCCTCAGGGTACTGTAAACATTGTGAATAACTAAACAAGGATAACAAAATGAAAACAAATCAATGCAAAACATTAAACTTAAGCCTCATCCCCCCTTCTTCCCACCCACCCCTGCCTCCTCCCAGCTTTTATAATAAAATGAAGATTCAGTGGCAATGAAATAAGGAGGCCTGAAACATGATGGACTTGCTGCACTTTTCAATCTTTAGATTAAACTATTTCATAATAAACAGAACAATACTCGTAAAAATATCTCTTCTTTTTAGTAGTAACATTGTAATGAAAAGGATCAACAAAATAGAACAGAAAACAGAAAGGTTTCAAGTGTCCAAAAATTATTGTGGTCCTCCTATATATATACACAGCAGTACTTTAACATTGTAATTAACTTATAAATTAAATGGCTAAAATTCCCCAGCCAAGACAACAGCCTTTTTAAACCATCAGATTTCTTCTTTCATATGTATGACCTAATTTACTATGGAAACAGATAAACTTATTGCTTTAACAAAGGTGTTTATTAAACTAAAGGTAAAATCTACTGTTTCAGCTGTTTCTGAATAGACTGGAAAATTCTTCCCCTTTCATACTTCCATTGCAAAATAAAAAGAAATACAGCACCTGATATCCTTTGTCACTATTATCACCATAAAGTTCTATATATATAAATATGAATATATATGTATATCTCTACTGTATGAAGAAAGAAATAACTACAATATCTAAGGCACAGCAGCGTGACAGGGCAGTCCAAGTGCTATGTTTTAAGTGGGAAATTTATTGCTACTAGGAAGCTAATGATGGAACTTGTCTTTTTAATTGTTCAAAACAGAAAAGCAATCCAACACAATCCTTAGATTTTTTTTTTAATATATAAATTTGGTAGTCCTAAATCTATCTGCCATGTCTCCTGAGCTTTAGTCTAGAAGGCAACTATGGACCCCCATATTTCTAGATGGAGTTCCCTTAGTGTCTTTTAGGAAAAAAGACACATAAGACATTAGGCTTGAGTTCAGCACATTGCTGGCAGGTAAGAGCTATTTTGTGTATACCAAACCAGTGGCTAATTTCTAGGTGTCCAACAAACATTCTGGGCATGTCAGACATTGCCTGTTGTCAAAAAGACATACTGCATACACTTGAGAAAAGAATTCCCTTGTAGGTGTAACTGCACTTCAGCTGCAGCAGCAGGAAACAGCCCAGATACCTGCATTATATCTAAATTGTTGAAAAGAGACAGCTTCCACCAGAACTAATGGTGATACAAAGAACCATTACAACTTGATTTATACCTATTCAGATACTTAACACAATGCAGAGTACCTTAATGAATAAATAAATAAATTTATTGTAAAGTCCTTCTTTATCATGTGTTACTAAAAAATGCAAATTAAATTAAAAAAATTCATTTTAGAGTTACAAAACAAATATAAAAAACCACTTGCCATTTGGTTCTTGTGCTTTGGTCAGGCAAAGGTCAAGTAAAGCTGAAAGGTGACCAGAGCTGCCTTTAGCTCTGGTCAGAGCCCTGTGCACCAGTGCCACATGGCAGAGTCATAAATAAACAGCTGCACAAACCTGTACCACACTTCATTTTCAGATTTAGACTGTACCTGTTCCTGTTTATATTGCTGCTTTTCCTTTTGAAGAAGCAAGGGAAAGCCTAACATCAATCAACCTCAACTGAAAAACTAAATTACAAGCACGAGTTACTGTTTTCTCATGAAACTGCAACATTAAAGTCTTGGTGATGGTTTTGTATATGACATTTTACAACAGTCAATAAATTTTATGCTGCATTTGGTAGGGTTAAGGTTGTATCTTACTGGTGTGTGGAAAATCTCAATGCCTAACAAAATATGTTTTCTTGGAAAAAAATTAAGATTTGGGCAGAAATCTCCAACCTTGATTTCAGACATGTCATTTTTAGGATGTTCAGCATAAGTCATGAAGATTTTTTTTTTAAATAGAAAAGATATTATTAAAACACCCATAGCCATTCTCTTGTCTCACATTCCTGTAGCAGTTGGGCTAAAATTATCTGCCTAAAGTGAAGAGGTCAGGCCACAAACACATTTTTCACAGAGAAGCAAAAATAAATGCAGGCACCTAACAGTATGAGCAGTAAGCTCACCACTTCTCCTACTACCTACATTTATTGATGTTCAAAGAAGTCCATGACAGCTGCACCAGGCCCGGGGTAAGGGCATCCTCAATTTGTCCTATCAGTGGCTTCATCAGAGGTTTCAGCACAGCAGGGATCCTATTCAGATGTTCCTTGTAACTGATCAACAGGTTCTGGAGTCTGAAAGACATCATCATGCTTATAATGTGCTTAATTTAGATATTTGAAACACACAGAATTTTGGACACATTTTCTGTTAATAAGATTTGCAAACTCTGATCCCATCTTGAAAATAAGAACCCTTCCTAGCTCTTCCTAAGTCCAATCAAGCCTCTTGGTCCTTACCAACATCAGAACCAGACTGAAGAAATAAGTACCTCCAGCAAAGTGACTGTGATCAATTGGCAGGATTTTTCTCCCAAGAAAAGTTATTTACAATTAAAAAAAAATAGAAACAGGGAATTGAAAACATGGCATTTTTGCTTCCATCTTCTCATCTCACAATAAATGGCACGAAAAATTGTAAGACTGAAGTACTGAAAATTTCAACAACAGAAAAAAAGAGGAGGGGTTGAAGTATTTATGAAAGTCTTTAAATTTCATCCCTTTTTGTCCAATTCTAATTAAGAAATGAAGAACACTCCTCACAAAGCATTGCTTTTTTAAAACTGAACATCCCTGTTTGGAGAGTTCTAGAATTAACAACCAGCATCCCTGAGAATGAAAGAACTCTTGCAGCAGAGATTTGGACTGTTACAAGAAACAGAAAGAAATTATTTTATATCAACAAAAGTGAATTTAGATATTCAACATGAGAGACCAAGTTATAACTTAGGTAATGTATTCATGTTGACACATGTTTGGGTTGTGCAGTAATCAAATGGTAAATTCCAGCTTATTTTTCTGACAGGAAAAAAAGATCTTCTGATGCTAAGTACAATATTTTGGAGTGTAATTGCTACATTAGAGTGCACAGATGCACTCTAACAATAATAATAGCAGTACCTAGGAGCTCCATTTAGAGAGCAGCTGTTGAAGTAACAAAACAAAAACATGTAGGCGTTTCCAAGTAATGAGAAATGTGTGTAAATAGGAACAACTGCATGTTAATATGGAAATAGAAGGGAAAGCAATTAAAATTCAATTAAACTCCATCAAAGAGAAAAATTATAATAAATCAAAAGTAATATATGCAACAGATTCAAAGGTGGGGATTCCCACTTGCAGATGAGAAACAAATCCAAAAAGTGTTCACTCACTCCCTTTGATGTCTTTTAATCTGTTCTTCATCTGTACACAAGCCAAGGACAACATCTGGAACTTCAAAATGCATTTTTCTCAGGTATTTTGTCTCATAAAGTACTTCCAGGACCATTGGATCTAAGTTTACAAATAATTCCTTCATGTAGCAGTGAAAAGAAGAAATAGCAAATAAGACACTAGTTTGGTACCCACACGTAGTGTGATATAACTGGATCATATAAAGAGATGTAGATGATTGCAGAGGATTTTTAAAATATTCACCCATGTTTATTCTTCAACCTCCTCCAGAAATATACAGGTTTCCCAAAGTATTCATCAATCAATATTTTACACTGATTTCAATTTCTTGTGACTCCTTCACTGTGCCCTAACCACTTGGCTCCCATGACTTCCCAAGCTTAATTCTAGTTCTGCAGCTACATTCTCTGGAAGTTAATTTGCCTTTTCAGCTCAGCTTCTCCATTAGTAACTAGGGAGAAATATTCTGAAGGTTAATCTCTACACTTCTCGGGGCACTAAATACTACATAAAAGATGCTACATAAATTTGAAAACTATGTTCTAGTTGTCCATTATGGAATCATTAGTACAAAAAATGCCACATCTTAACCATTTCTCTGCGCTACAGCAGAAAAGAAATCTATGATGTAAGAATGGTAAAATTTTCTGCCTCAGCAATTAATTTTGAAAGCACATGAATGAATTATTGCAATATATTCAACATGGTGATATTTATCACTGCAGAAATGACCATGACCTAATGAAAAATTCCTTCCTTGACTACAATTTTGGTTAATATTATCTAAAGAATGTAGATAAGTCAGTAGTAGAAATCTATTTGCTGGATACTGCCTCTTTTATAACCTGAATAAGACAGAAGCCTTATGAAGAAGAAATATTATGAGACATACCATAAATAAACACAAAAAGGAAAAAATATTTCAACTCAAGTAGCTAATTTTTTAACTCTATTTAGTTTGAGATTACTTCCATGCTTTCTTGTCTATCCATGATATGATTAAAGTAGCATGTTAATACTAAATCATGTAACAGTAATACAAAGAATAGATCATATTTACCTTGGTTTCTGGGTGCCTGACAAGTAAGGAAGCACATAGAGCATTCCTAGCCTGGTCAGCAAACCTGCACCAGGCCCTATGATAAATAAGCTCAAATTCCAAAAGAACTGCAGCCATTTTATTATAGTTCTTGATAACTTTTTTCATTTCCATTGTCTGCGATTTAGGGGGGAAAAAAAGAAAAAGCATCACTTAAACAATTCAATGAGTTTAACACAGTAGAAAGGCCCTCCACTAGGCTTCTCCTCTCCACCACAGGAAAACAAAATAAATAGAAATCTCTAAATTATTCTGTTTTAGAGACAAGATAAGACATAGAAACATAGCAATATATTTAGGAATTCAATTAATAAGTAGCATTCAAGGGCACTAAGCAACATAACTCTTCCTGATTTTTCCTCCCAATATTGTTCATAGAACAAAACCTGTATTATGACATATATAAGGCACTAATGGCCCACTGAAAAAGGTATACAAATGATCTCACAGTTGGGATGAGCTTGGATACAAGCTGCTAGAATAGTGAGTGTAGAAATATACAAATAAATTGTCTGTCTGTTAATAACATCCTTGAAAGCTTAGGATAAATCTTCCTCTGCTAATTTCCAACCTTCAAAAGTGTGGTTTTCTTTTTAAGGAACATCATTGGATGGTCAATTTTTCTGAATAACTGCTGAGCCCACATAATCTTCCCTGTTACCTAAAACACAGAAGATATGAAGTTATATTTTCATTAACTTAAAAACAGTCGAGAAATAAAGTAATTTTTCTCTCTCATTTACTTCATACTTACTGGTGGTATATTACGTGGTACAGGTGGATTTTCCTTTTCCTTCTGATAGAGTTTTTGAATAAACTCTAAGTCTTGGCTGTACTGTTGAAGCACAATGGTATACTTCTCATTTAGATCAATATTATTTTGTCCTATTTGTTCAAGCTTCATCAGAAATCCCAGCATCTGCTCAGTCTAAAAAGGAAGATGGAACATTTACTTCAGAAGATAACAGTTTGGAAAGTCATTGTCCATAAAGTATTTTATTAATTTAGAATATGTTATGTGTTAATTTGTAAGTAGTTTTCTAAGAAATACAGAAAAATCCATCCAGACAAGTTTGTGAATTTTATATTTTGCCCCACACAGGACATACTTATCACTGTATAAACCAAAAAACTGTTATCACTACAGTTTGGATTTTTTTCTGACTCTCAAATCCTCACTCCTTTTTTTCAGCAAACAGTTGCGGTAGAACACCTACACCTTTACTCACACTTCATTAACATCTCAGATCTGATGAGGGCCTTATCCAATGAACAATACTGACATTAAGGAAACAGATGGCAGACATTATTTCATTACTCCTGCCAGTGAAACAGGAATGACTTAGAAACGCAACAGGAAACACAGGATGAAGAAAGAAAATAAACTTCAAAATATAGAGCCATAAAATTGGTATGGGAAGATGGACCACACACTTGGCACCAAGTAAGAATAAACATTCCTTTACAGCACTTCTGCAAGCAACGTTTATAACATTTGTAATAGGTTTGATGTCCTCCAATGTTATCTCAGGCAGCCACCAGCACAGTACAGACTACTGGCAGTAATGAAGGAGCTTAGTAGGAGCTATGGGTACTCAGCCCTTCCGAGCACCAGAAGCAGGGGTTTGCATTTGTAACCTTACTTACAGTTACAGTCTTCTCAAACCAGGAATCCACAAATTCCTGTATAGATTCATACAATGCTGCAATTTGGTTCTTAAATTCAAGGTAATCTTTTTCAAACTAGAATAAAAGCAAAAGAAAAAAATCATCTATAATGTTGTTAAAAAATCCTTCCTGCAAAGCTTTTCAGGAATCTGTTCTGTCTACCCGGTGCATGTGTTCAGCACCGCATTAAAAAGAACAGGAATACCAGCAGCAAAAGCATTTACACTAAGCAAAACAAACAAAACATAAGCAGTGCTAGGTTAAATGACTAAAGCCTCATCTTCATGAACACAAAGGAGCACAGAGGAACACAGACAGGCCAAGGAAAACTCATAACCTCATCAGAGAGAACAAAGCACACTCACCAGCTACGTGTAGCCCTGCCACAGGAGAGTGCCCAGCTCACTGTGCAGGTATGAAACCCACCGAAGATGAGCAAACTGGCAGGCTCTCTAGAGCACCTTCAGACTAATGAAAGTGGTTACCAAATCTGGCAGCTCCTACAAGTAATTTGGGTACTTATCTGTAACAATGTTTTCTTAAGAGTCTAAAATACTGAGGGCCTAACAAAAATAATTCAATTCAATTCAAAGAGAGCGCTGCACAAGCTTGGGAAGACAGTACATAATAGACATTGTTCCAAACATTTAGGTGTAGAGGAGTCATGCCATTTTTTAACCCCTCCAAATTCCAGTGAACAGCAAATGCACACTTTCAGGTAGGAGCCCTGCAGCAAGTATTAGAGAAACATACATCATCAAGGTCGGAAGAAAGACAAAAGTACTCCCTAGCTAAATGCTTAAAGGAAAGTTAATGACAGTGGCAAGCTCTGGTTCAGGAAGGCAGGAGAGTAAGTCAACACTTCTAGAACTTCTAATATGAGGCCTCTAACCCTGCAAAACAGGCATGCTATAGCTCAAGAAAAGCAGCTCATTTCCAGCATGTATATGATTAAAACATGAGACCAGAGAATTTGAAAAGCCACTTTAGTTTTTATCATTCTGTTCAGCACTGGGAGTGATAACATTCTCTTCTCCCTCTAAAATGTACAATTATGTGCCTTTACTAACTTTGCTATAATACTGCCATTACTATTACTTTTAATAATACTCAGTAACACTTACAATTAGACAAACCGTATTTGGTGTGTTAACATACCTAAATTAGTTTTCATTCTGCATCTCAAAATATATGTATCTCAAAACAATCAGGCTTAGGAAAATTAGTTTATACCATTACCTATCACACAAAACCTAGTTTACAAAAAGTTAACAAAAGCATTAAAAGTAAAAAACAAATTTACCCTAACACTTCAAATTGTATTAAAAGATGTGAGAGTATTGGTATTATTGTTACTGCAAAATAACATATGCATTTTTATAATAGTCAACATTCTTTGCATAACTCCAGTGAAAAGCACAGAATCAACAGAGTGATTTGTCACACAAGTGCCGAATGCAAGTACCTCTTTTTTCCTGTGGTCTAGAACATCATACTGTTTGGATTTTGTATTTGTAGCAATGTTCTGGTATTGAGTAGTGATCTTGTCAATGCCTTCTATTTTTATACGCTGGAGGTCTAAAAGGCTTTCCATAGTATTGCTCATATCTGAAATTTTCTCCAAACGTTTACAGAAGGTCTCAAATTTTCCAAATACGTAGTTTTCACTAACAATAAAAAAAAAAATCCAGAGATATTTCTATGAAAATCTCTTTGCAACAGATTTTTATTTAACCCACATATATTCTACCAGAGCTGCTATCAAGTTTCACACACACACACAAAAAAATCATACTGTAATGTTTACATATCAACAAAACAAAAAACTCATCTATATAAATCAGAAAATGTTTAATCCTTACATGTATCAATTAAAAGCCTTTATCACATTTCACAGGAGTAATTCTTCCAAATAAGATATTTGCAGAAGAAAATGTGAATGCACAATACTAAGAAATGCCCCATGATTTAAGTGCCAATACAGGTAAAACATTCCTTGGCATTGTGATAGAGAACCCAGCTCAAAGCTGACTGAATTCCCTGAGAGTGTTTTCACTTATATTCATGATTCAAAATTTTTAGGATTTACTACCATACATATATATTTGTATTCAATTAATAAATGCATAAATTCTGCTGCAGTCCCATTAGACATGTGTTGGATCAACAAGTGACTGGCAAAAACCTGGTTTATTCCTGAATAAAAGTAAAAAAAACCACTCTGCAAGGTTATCTTCTCTTTTTTAAAAGTACTTAATTTTAATTGAATATTTAGCTTTTCTGTTAGCCAGCAGATATAATTACATCTCATCTATAAATTGTACTCTTCGATATGATTCAATATTGGAGTGAATTATTTACCTGATATCAAATTGCCTGTCACTTGGATTTTCCTTTAGATCCTCCCTAATTTTCTGAAAGGATGCTCGGTACTTTTCTTTGAGGAAAATGCATTGTTGTATCCTCTTTAGCAATTCTTGCCTGAGGAAGAAAATACAAAAGACAGAGAATCATCCTAAGTCTTCAAAAGAGTATAAATAAAAATAAAATATTTTTGTCAAATATGCAACTTTGCAAAATGAGAACACAAAGTAATACACTACATGAAAAACACTCAAAATATGATGGTTTTGAGTCAAAAGTTTTTGCCTTGAAACTGTTATTTAGATTGGATATTTTTATCTTGGGTTTTGTTGTCATCAATCCAAAATTGCATGGCATAGTCCACAGAGGATGTATACCAGGTTAATCCTGGCTACCAAATGCTTGCAGTTTGGCCATTTCTCATCTTCTCTACTGAGTATTGCTGATAGGTTTTCCTTTGTTTGTTTCTTTGGCTTTTTCCTAAACAGACAAGACTGGAAAAGTATTTTTCCACACTAAAATAAGAATGAGGAGCCTCTTTTTTCCTTAAAAAGATACACCAGGAAGAACTTAGTTCCTAAGGCCACAGATAGTTACATCTTACACAGAGTTGTTCATTAACCCTGAGGTACCACATGAGATACATAGATGAGGCATGGAAACAAGCGATAAGCCATTTGCCCAGAGCTGTTCCTCCACTTTGGCTTTGTCTTTCATCTTCCAAAAGATTACTGGGAATTAAAATGATAGTCGAATTTATAGGCTGAAACCATTAACTGGAACAAACTTTTGCAGGGATGGCAGATTAACTAAATGAGAAGAATGTCTCAAAAATAAATTCAGCTAGAATAAACGAAAAAAACCCATATTCTACTTTTACTTACATTAATTCTTCATAATAAACATAACCAGTACTTAATTGACTACAGGTAATTTCTGAAAAGTTCTCTTTATCTCTATATTCCCAGGAGGAATCAAAATTGTTAGATTTACTTTTATGTCTCCTAGACTGTTACCTCAGTGTCACTTTGATTTGGCTGGAATTTAAGCAGAGACATCCTGACTATATGCTTTGATGAAGCTTGTAACACCTTTTCATTTTCATGTCAATATCCTTTATCTTACTCCAGTTAGACTATTCCAAGAGACTATTCCAATTATTAATTTTCTAGTTGACAACTTCAGAGATGTTCATCTTAACTTCTCTCTAAGTGAGTTTTCCACTTCTTCTTTTGCATGAAAATAATTTCTAATTAATAACTGGTCTTATATCGTGTTACCTGCACTTGTCATCCCTCAGATATACTTGTTCTGCCAGTGACATCAGCACACACCACCTAATGAATAAGTTTCATACAAACACCTCTGTGCTTCCATACTTATGCTGAGTGTACAAGTAGCTGTACAGCAGCTAACTCATTCCTGCCCTGAAATGTCCCACAATACAACTGAGTTGTGATTTTGATCCTGCTATATATTGTTCCCTTCCTCAAACTGACTTTCATGTCCAGTAACAGAAAATTATAAATCTTGAATGGAACTTTGCCAGTCTGTTCTTGGAGCTTTTTAATGAAGTATTTCAGCTTCCAGTTCCAACTTCTTAATTGTGCTTTGGTCTAAAAGAATCCATATGGACAATAAATCGAATGTTGTATACTAGTATCTGTTACACGGTTTCCAACAACAGTTTTTTCAAACAAATTTTTAAATTTGTTTTTGCAGAGTACTTAATTCCACACAGAATTAGTAGTTATCAGCTTAAAATTAACATAGAATCTGTAGGAAGACAAAGGGCTACTTAAATTTACCTATTAATAATCTTGATGATTAATCTGCAATTTTACTTCTAATGTTAACAAGAGAAGATTAAATTATTAAGATTCTATCACCTGTCCAGGTCCCAGATTTTTGAAACACCTTCACACAGATAGGTCTTGCATGTGTTAATCATTTGATTGGTGATTTTAAGAAACAAGGATGTCATGTGCTCTGACGTGTTGTAGTACGGTGATGTACAGTAGATCATAAAGACAGTGCTCATTAAACTGGGAATGTGTTCCATCACTGTTACCTACAACAGCAAGAAAATGGGAAAGAGAAAAATCTGAATTTAATACAGTGAAAAGTGTGACCACTCTGGGAATATGTTTATCAGTGGACAAACATATTTTTGTGTTTTTGTCATGATGAAATCCAATTCACTAGCGGGCACCTATCACACCTTGACTAAGAAAAAAAGCATGGGAAAAGGGCAATGAATAAAGGAATATGTCCTTTACAGATTGGGATTTTCCACAGGAAAACCAGAGGCCCTACTCTGCTTGGCCATGGCCTCCAGTATAAGGAGGTGCTGTAATCTGCTTTGCAGAGGAACATACTACCTGAGGAAAAGAGGTCATACACTACTGGAAAAAAGTTGGATTTCTGTAGGAAGGACAAGAAGAAAGTTGGCCTTTGCTCATTTTGCCTAGATCTGTACAGAAGAGAAATCCAGAAGGGGGAGGCAAGGCAACAATAATCTCACTTTTACTGGACACTCTACTGGAACTATAGAATTTTCTGTCCCACAGAAATATTTCAGAGAAACGTATGCAAGCCAGATACATTAAGAACTCAGAACAAGAGACTGGTCTAGAAAAGGTAAAAAAAAGTATGATATCTAAAAGAATGGCAGAACAGTGAATATTTGCAAAAGAAGTGCAGTGTAAAATAGAAGAATGGATTCAAAAGATATCAAGCCCTGAAAACATAATTTAGAAAAATTGTTTCCAGCTGGATTATGTGTAAATGTTCTGAACTGTGAAAGCCTGGACAATTTTGTCTAGTGTCTGTATAGTTAACATTCATGTTCTCACTTTAAAAAATGAACTCTGAAACCTATAAGGTGCTACCTAGCAGAGAAACAGCTTTAACCTGTAAAATAAGTGGAAGCTGACCGATTTCAGCTCAACCCAAGGTTTAAGATCATTTTTTTTACTTTTGCAATAAAATAATCACAAGTAATTCCTAACTAAAGCATGCAAACAGAAGAGCTGCATTTGTGAGACCCAAGCTCACAAAGGCAATTCAGCTCATTACTGGGTTACAAAAACCACTATCTGATGCTTAGTTTTTTTCATACCCTTCCATTATCTTCTAGAATGATAACTACTTCAAAAAAAAAAAGGTATTATTGTCTCTGGTTAATTCAAACTCAGTAAGCTCAATTTACTAATGCCTAAGGAGTTAAGCTGTCCACTAATGATTAAATAAAAGAGTTAAATATTAAAAGGAAAAGTAGTGCTTTTTTACAGCAACAAAAGCCCTTCCTCTTTTTTCCTGAATTTCATATTAAGTGCCTTTACAGTACTTACAGGTGAAGCATTGGCAAGTGGTCCAAAAAATTTATCCAATGTATATAAATATCTCACGTTGTCTTTAGCTTCATTGGCAGCAATTGTTATTCTACCATCCTGAAGGGATGAGAAAAAAAGGAAGGAATAGAATTATTACTTTGAAATTTTTCTTAACAGGTTCTTTCTTTTTTACATCACATAAGACTGTGATTAAATCTTGCAAACACTTTCCCACAGAAGTACTTTCAAATATGGTATTTATTTTTCACATAAGAAATAACTGCTTTTACATGCAAAAATTGGTAAGATATTCAAAGGTCAGCAACATTTTGGATGTGGTTTAAAGCAACTCCTTCCTTAGACTTCCAAAGCTTTTTCCTCCTCATGGATCCAACTTAGATTTTAAAATGGTTCGGCACAGGACCCAATCTACAGAACTTAGACAACATCCCTAAAATGTTACCAGGGTGTTTCCCAACACTTTAATAAATACTTGTTAGGGACGAGTTCTCAACTAATGCCTGTCCACCCTTATGTTCATGTCAGGTGGAATTATCCACTACTTAGGGGGCTAGTTCATAGGAAGAAAGAAATCTAGTTCATCATCCTTGGCTTGTACTGCTCTGTACAGACACTTTTATACAAATTCCATTTACCATAAAAGTCTGCAAGTATGGTAATCACAAAATCAAAAACTTCTCCTGATCTATTCTTAAAACAGTAGAATACTTTCTTAAGCAACATGAGACCTACATTCTGGAGATGGGGTGGGTGGGGGTCTCATTGACTCCATATGACCTACAGCTTATTTTCTGGCTTGCCCACAATTCTGCCTGATAAGTTTACGTTACAGATATCCACTTATATGAAGTAGCAGTCATGCCACTAGAAGTCCGCTCTCAACAATTCTAAAATCATTATGATGGACTTTCAGACTTCTACAGTTGGCCTGCACAGGGTTCAGCTTGTCAGAGACAGAAAAATGTTGTATTGCTTCACTGCTTTACTTTCACACAACCTTTCCACCTATAATGTTAATAAAAAGACACATTACAAAAGCACTAATTTCTTTTCAAGTTATCTATTTAATTTCAGAATCATTGATGCTATATGTTCTAACAAATGGATAATAAATCATCAGTGGTGGATTATCAGTGGATAATAAACATTGACAGTGTAAAATCAGCATAAACACTCAAAGTTATTTTTATTTTTAGCATTGTGTTCAGTTATATATATAATTTAAAATTCTAATTAGAAAGTAGTGATTACCAGTTCCTTCCACTGCTTTAATGTCTTTGATCTTGCTGCCTGAAGAATACTTATAATTTTCTTTACTCTTGAACTCTTGATCTCATCTAAAAGGCTTTGAAGAAAGAAACAAATAAATGGAATAAAAGTTACACTTATTTTTTAAAATTTCTTCTTTTTTTAAGACTGTGAGAAATAATGCAGGGATTTCACCTGTTAAATGATGACATTCTTGACTTCCAGTATTCCAGCTCTGCAGATGGACCAACATCATCAGCTTCTCTTCTAATTTGTTCACTCTCCACTAAAACTTGTCTAATCTGTTTGATCCAAATCATGACCACTTCTTCAAGTTTCTCAGTGACTTCTGTGTTAGTGCCTTCAAAACCATAGAATTGGACAGTTTTATAAGCACCAAGAAGTAATATAAAAATTTTAACTACGGAAGCGAAATGTTCTTGTCAAACATAATCTGAGACTATGTAAACTCTGTATATTTGAATCACCAACCAGCAGGAAAAGATTAAGACTGTAACAAGATACACACATATAATACTTGTGTCTACTCACTTTGTTACTATTGCATATCCTTTCCAATGGAAACAGAAATAAAACGAGTTCATAAGTAATGGTAGAAAGCTATTGTTGAAAGAGACATAACTACTCTTTTTCTTACAAAAACATATATGTAAATATTTTTTATAACTACAGGTGTTTTTATCCACAGAGTCAGACAGCATTGGATAGATTTTTCCCAGTATAAAAGGAAGTGAATAGTACACACACTAGTATGTGGATTCATTCAGCAACTACTTGGCCAGTAAACTAGGAGGGATTCAGAAAACTGCTTGCCTGATATATCAAGCAAATACCTAAGCCTTTAAGATCTATGAACTAAAGTATGGGCAAATGATTGATGATCTTGTAATTAAACAATCGCAAACCCATTAAGAATAAGCAGAAAAATGTCTACAGCTCAGGGAAGATAAATTAATTCTTCAAAGTGAATTTTTACTAATGACATAACATTTATTTTATAAATAGCATCATTGTGTTTGCTTTGGTGTAGGAATTACTCACCTGCAGTTATGTAGTCAGATGGGTTCTGTAAGTTTCTGACATAAATATCAATATCCACTTTTGTGAGCTGAATTTTATCTTCTATATTCTGCCTAGATGATGACAAAGTACTCACAAATTTATCCACTGCATAGAGAAACTCTTGTATCTGGCTGTTCTTCAAGCCTTCTTTCACAGCTCCCCAGTTCTGATTATTTTATGGTTTATGTAAAAACCAAAAAAAATGAGAGTCATGCTTCCTTTTGTTTTTTGACCACAAAAGCTATTTTTCATCAGAAAAGTACTTCTTATTCATGGCGGTATAAAAAGATTTATCAACATGCCCTTCAAAATATACTCATCAATACTTTAAAGTGTGCATTGATTTAATTATTCTGTTAGACAAGAAGAGACAAAAAAGTAAGAGGCTCTAAGAAATAAAAGTCTCTGACTTCACTCTGGCTTGACTGAAGTCAGCTGTCACTGATTTCACACTGGATTGTATTTTGTTTAGTTTTATTTTTCTCCTTCTGAACAAATAAAACAGACTCTAATCTCCCTTTCTGTTACTGGGCAGAGAAAATGACAGTGTATGCTGTGTAACAGCACATAACACAATATTCCCAGCAGACAGTGAGCTTCTTTGTGTTTGCCATTCTGAACGTGTGCTTCCACAGGCAACTGAACAAATGGTGATGCTTTATGAATGCCACAGAATAAGGACAACTCAAAGAAGCTGATATTCTAGATATAACACTGTTCTTGCTGTCCATGCTCCAGAATAAAGTCATGGATTGTTCCCTTGTGCTGCCAGAAGGACTTGACACTTCTTCCAATCCAGGTTTAATCTGGTTTTCATAAAGTCATCACAGCTTTACCTTGATATGGTTGCTGTGTTATATTCTCTTTGTCACAAGAATTAAAGCTGGCACTACTGCTTGAAACTAAAGAGTAGCTACATGAATTTCAAACATTTGCGTATATACAAACTTCATGACTCTCACAAAGGCCTATATTAGACTTTTTTCTTTTTATATTCTCTATTCTAGGTCCAATAGATGCACAAACAGAACTGCTGCAGCAGCATGTATTACTTCCACGTGTTCTTGGGAAAAAAAGGCAGATTGTTTGATTACCTGTTGGGATTTAAGTGCTGGTATCATGATCTGTGACAAAAAGAATTCTAGACCCTGAAGGATATTTCCATTAGTACAATCAAACATGCCAAAATTCACCTCCTTTGGGAAGAAACAAAAATTACCACAATGCATGTCAATTTCTGCAGCATTACACTATTTGAGTGAAATTTAGATACGTGGCAGACACATTCACCGTCCACAACTATGTAACATGACTTACATAAAAGTCAGAAAAGTCTGTTTAAAGTCTGTTTAAGTCTGTCTTAAAGTCAGAAAAGTCTGTTTATATATAACAAACTATGAGAGGCTGGAAAACCTCATGTTAGTTTCAAGAATTATCTTTATTTTAGAAGTCTAAAAGATACAGTTTAAGTGCAGCATTTCAATAATTTAGGCTCATTACTTAAAATCTTCCAGTTTAGGTCTTTATTCCCTATTGTCATTAAAATTTATATTTGAATGACTAATTAATAATGGTTTTAATTAATTAAAATCTTGGACTTTAATAATGCTGCAGTAGCTAATTTATAAATCATTAGAATTTTACTTTATCACAAATACGCTTATGGAAAAAAAAACTTCTGTTAATCATACAACTAGACATTTTCATGAAAGCATTCCCTATTTTTTTCTGACTCCAATTGCATGAATAAAAGTCTGAGAAAACATGAGTATGTGAATACTGCATGATTTTGCTCTGACCTGGGAGACATTTGATGCAGTTATAACTTCATCTGACGTTCTCAGGAAAAATGCACAAGTTCCTGTAAAGTCCTGTAAATAGGGCCAAATGCATACAGTTAAAAAGAATACATTGTATACTGTAAATCTAATTTACTTTAAAATTTACCTAACCTAAAAATGTGCCGAAAACAGAACTGTAAAGAATCAATTACTCAAAAAGATCATGAAACTGTTTGCAGGATATTTGAAAATCTGTCCTTCTCAAATCAAATACTGATTTTTCCCCACCTGACACAAGAATGTCAAAAACGCCCTTTTGTACAGACTGGTTCAGTGTTGCACCTCTACTAAGAAAATGCAGTTCTGGGAGAGCTTGTGAGTGTGAGTAGACTATTTCCTTTTATTGAATGATGCTTATTTTATCTATTTATTCATTAAGCTTAATAACAAACCTAATAATAACTCAACTGCAACAAATTTGAAAAGCCATTCTAGTTGGTCTAATTGGCAGAGGAACGAACCTCACTCTTCCCCTGAAAGCAAGAAAGAATTCTTCTGCTATGGCTTTTCTGGCATTATAGTGTTAACATAAGTTCTTTGGGGCTAATAAGAAACAAAAACAACAACAACAAAAATGAAAACCAAAGCATCATCAGGCCTTTTTCTAAGACCATATTATATGAAGAGCCAATTTCCCCCAAAAGAGATGGAAAAATCCAAAAATAATCAAAAATCTTAATATGCTGTTGACTAATGCTTAGATATTACAGGGAAGAGTCTATTATAAGAATTTGAATGGAAGAAAGGATTTATTAAAGGTATTTTTTTAGTAATGTGCAGTATTATTTTATGAAAGGGCATAGAAAACCACTGAAGAACTTCACTTTTAAACAAGAAGTGCACAAGCCCTGACAAATACTTAACATGCAGTCATTAAAAAAATGTTAGGATCTGCAATTTTTTAACAAGGATTTATTTGACCTGCTCTGCTCTCAGATAGTGAAATCACTACTTCTTTACTGATGAAGGCCAGCCTCAGCTCAAGAAATGCTGGGAGACTCCATTATGAGAACAGAGACTAAGTACTTAAATATCTATCCAAGAATTACAAAAAACTGCATAACACTGCAGAACTGTTATGCCGTTCAATATTTTACTTTTTAATATCTAATCTAATGAATTTTTTCAAGCATACCTCAGTGGAACCCATGGTAATAAATAACTTCTTCTGAGGCAAATTATCTGTTGACCCATCTGGCCTCCATGATGCATTCGACTTTTGCTAGCAATCAAATTATAAATAAGAGGTTAATAAAATAAAAACTATATTATACAAATACTTAATCCATTTGAATATGTGAATTATAACTAAGTCCATATTGATTCAGGTTGTAATTCCCAGATAGAAATCATGAGATTTGCATTCTCTGGAGAGTAAGATTTGCCTGAATCCCAGTAAATCCCAGTAAACAGTTTCACAGCCCTGTTCTTTCAGGGGGGAAAAAAAAAAGAAAAAAAAAAAAAAACAAGAAAGGGGAAAACTCTCAGAAAAGATAATGGAATTAAATCTGAAGTTAAATCTGAAGTGATTCCTAGGGAAACTTCCTCTATGAAGACAAACTGAATGTCTCACAGAAAGAATCATCTTTGAAGCAACAAAAAAGCTTAAACCTAAAAAAGGCCTGCTTCCCTCCAATTACGTGTCATATATTTTGGAAAATAAATTGTTGAAACTTGGAAAAATGTGACAGAAAATAATGTGGAAGAAGCTTGCAGGTATATTTCTTTTTAAAGTTGAGGAGAGCCCTCTTCCTCGAAAGTCAAGTGTTCAGCTCCTGCTAGACTAAACATGTGATGTGTGATAGACAGGGGTGGCTCCTCACTTCCACCCCAAAACATCATCTGATGACCCCTCCACGCAGTTTCAAGTGAACATCATGCACTTAAGATGGTGAAAAAGAGAGGTGAAGAGATGAGAAGCAGCAAAAAAAGGATCTTTGATAAATCTTGATAAGGACATGCCTACTAGTCAGGCCAATAGTCTGCCCTGCTCAGTATTTTGTCTCCAAGAACAACAGGGCAAGCACATCTAATATTGCCCTTGAGTAAACTCCAATTCTCCAGTGTGCTTCAAATCAAATTGTTGACAGAACAGGCAAACTAATGAAATCTCTTCACTCATCAGAATGTGGTGGAAGATGCTAGAGATGGCATTCATACTTTCCATCAGAAACATTTTTATGCTATGCTGCTTCTGAAACAGAACATCCATAAATCAGTGTTTTTATGGTAAAAAGGGTCAAAATAAAACAAAATAAAATGCAGCAACTAAACGTTTCATTTAACCCAGGCTGGGCATTTATTTCTGATTTGTCAGTTAAGGAAAATAATGCCAATATTTTTTGTTTCATCTTGATTTAAGTCAGAGAACAAGACATTTATCCCAGAAATGTGTATGCCTAGTCCCAGTGAAGCAAAAATCTGATTAAACTGCTTTGACAGCAGAGCTCATTCTGTGCTTTGCAAAGTCTCTAAGCAATTCCAGTAACATTCAAAAGTTCTTTTAATTTATCTAGATTATAATGATTCTGCAATTCATTCTGCCTTTAACTGATGATCAAGAATTATCAATTAGTTTTTCTCCTCAACGACCCCAAAATACCACCACAGGGTGAGCTAGCTCTCCCTATCATGGCTCCTCACTGGCATAATTCGAAAGGCCTGATGAAGGACTTCTGCAGTTCTGGAAGCCCAGAAGAGCTATGTTAGACAATGTCAAGGTCACTTGGCACCTTCTGATATCACATACTCAGCAGAAGCTGAACAAATTATTTCACTCTTTATGCAGAGGTTTCTCCTTCTCAAAACTTAAAGGGAGAAAAGTACAACCTGGGGACCACAACTGCCTTATTTCTAGCCACAGTTTTTCAATCCTATTTCCTGCGGAATGGGACAGACCTGAACATGATGCCACCTTAATTTAGAAAAAAATTGCATTATTTTTCATCCTCTTGAATGAGTGCTTTGTTGACAGTGGAGCTGGTACAGTCCAAACCAAAAGAAAATGAACTGGTTCTTACACAGACAGTTCCCCCATTCCTATAATACTTATAATGCTTACTACTCTAGTATTTTAAACTCTGAATATCATGAACATTTTGTCTCCATAATCTCTATCACTTTTGAATATGAATTTTTACTCTACTTGGCCATTTTTAAGTTTTCTTTTGAGAAAACAAGAACAGTGTCAAACTATGCCACAAGGCATCCTCCAATTTCCACGTAAGCCAAGATGGAAGTATTTCAACAGTGAGGTCCAAGTTCTTTCCACACTGGCATAAATAGCAAAAAAATAGATCCATTAAGATTTTTTGAATTTTGAAACAGTCATGTGATTTTTTTTTAAATGCAAATTTGCTTTTGCAGAAGCATTAACGGAAACATACCTGCAATACATCTTGATAAAAGAAGAGCAACTTTTTAAGTCCACTAGGGGCAAAGAATTGTTCTATTAGTTGAAACTAAAAAAAAAAAAAAAATTACAATTGTAGTTAATTGTGAGATAGTTTAAAAGCACTAAGCATTTTGGAAATATTTCTTGTAATAATAATTTAATTAATATTTACCTTGTCATCAGAAATAATAGTCTCCTCCACTTGCTGTTCACTCAAGTCTATCCCATCTGCTAATCTTGATATCATATACCTGTGTCTTCCATCTATCCGAGCTCTTCTCTCCTCTTTGGTTACTTTGGCTTGCTTGGCTAGTTCTTTTCTGCTTTCACTGGAAAGTACTATACTTTTCTTAACAGTAGACTACAAAACAGAAGTTTGTTATACAGAGATTATTTTTCCTCACTTAAGGTTTGTATTTTATATTGTTGATCTTTAAGCTGGTTTCATAAACTACTTCAAGGAGGAACATGAAAAAATTACTGGGAAAAAAATCAGTAATGATTAACTTGCTAGGCCAGAATTATTTCTCAGTATAAAGCTGCTATGAAAACAACATATCTGAACTCCAGATAAGGATCTCAGAACTAAGTGTGGATCCGTGCTAAGGTCACAATATAAATTTAGTACTATAACAGCTCTAATTCAAATCTCAGCTTTGTGAATCCAGGTTCCAAACTTCTATATGTCCATATTCTCGATTTGGGATCGATCTCTACACTGCCAGCATTTTAATATATAGTATCAAGTTATTTCTCTAAAGGAAATAAATAAACCAGATCACTAAAAAATCAGTTACCATAGGAATAAATATACAATTGATGATTAATATACAGATCATATAAAGGTAGCAGGACAATTATAAAGAGGGAGATTTATGTAAAAAAAAGGATTTTTCAAAATCTTCATATCAATGTGAACAAGACTGAAAATAGATATGGTGGCTAACATTTTTAAGTCAATAGAAAATCTTCAGAAGCTAAATAGAAAACTAAAGATTTGTGTAAATAAATAACCACACTGATCATTTCTCTCTACTCTCTAGCTCCCATTGACATGAGTATCTGGGGTTTGGAAATGTCTGAAGTGTCTCTGTACCTTACAGTTTTTACTGGAGAGGGAAAAAAAGGATAAATTACATAATTTCCCAGTACTATACACTAATTGGAATTGTAATTAATCAATCCAACTCTTGGATTAAAAAACAAAAAAGCTGTCCAACTTCCACCTTTGCTTCCTACCACTTGGTCTTACCCCAGACTCTGAATGGATGTTTTCCATCCACTCTTGTCTCTACCTGCATCTCTTAGAGACCAGGAGACATCGACAATGTCTGAATACCTGTAGTTGCTGGTCAGTACCCTTCTGATATCTCTAAAAGCTAATTGTGATTCACCATGTAGTCCCCAGCTCATCTATATCAGTCTTTTATCATCTCTGGTTTCCATGTCAACAACTGGATCTCTTATTTTGCATATGCCTTCCCTGATGCAGTATGACCTTATTCAAGTATTCTTAAACAACATTAATTTTCATCACGGCAAAGAAAGCATATTAACCAGTGGATGATAAAAAATACATCAAAGAACCTAAAATCCCAGCAACACACATTGTGAGCACAGAAAGTCAGTGCCCAAACACTGTAGCCTTTTTCGAGAGGTTCATTGTTCCTTTTTCCTTGCAATTAACAGAGACTGAAGGACTCAGCATGCTTCAGTATTAGACAAGCTTTTATCAGTGAAGACTTAGAGAAAAATCTGGATAGAATAACATTCAGTGGACAAAAGGTAGTTGAGTCACCACCTGTTTCAGAACAAAAACACTTGCCGGAAGAACAGTAGTCAAAGATGATCCTGTGACAGTAGATCCTAGCTCGGTGCTCCTTGTCTTCAGGTTCCCTGCATGTCTATGATATTTGCTTTCTGTCTCTAGTTAAAAGAAGTTAAAAGAAATTAAAAGTTCTAATTATTCAAATACGACAAATGCATTTACGAGACCTGCAGTGTTGTGTCTTCATATTGGCTAGCTAACCTCTTCTCACACTGGGGAAAATGAGACCATTTTATTTCTCAAAAAATGATATTTATATCCCGTCATTGGCAGCAGATAGGATCCCCAGTGGAGCATGCAGTAATGCTTATAAGCAGCTCACCAAACTTCCATGAATTACTATTTAATCTATTTTAAAATATAAATATAAATATAATAATAATATAAATATAAATATTATAAATCATAAGACTGTGACTAAAATTAGAATATTAATAACACTCATTTCCATATAAATTTTCTATCAAACTGTATCTCTTTTCACCTGATTAATATGTATTGTATAGAGAGTCACAGAATGGTTGAGCTTGGAAGGGATCCTGCTCAAGCACAGTTACTTAGAGCCAGTTGCCCAGGAATGTTTCCATATGGCTTTTGAGTATCTCCACGGATGGAGACTCCATAACCTCCCTGGGCAATCTGCACCAGTGCTTGGTCACCTTCACAGTGTTTCCTGATATTCAGAGAGAACCTCCCATGTTTCAGTTTCCACCATTGCCTCTGGTCCCATCACTGGACACCATGGAAAAGAGCTTCACTCCTTCTTCCTTACACCCTCCCTTTTACATGCATAGACAAGATCCCAGCTCTTATCCTTTCCTCATAGGAGAGGTGCTTTACTGCCTTCATTATTTTCACTGGACTCTTTCCAGTATATCCATGTCTCTCTTGTGCTGGGAAGCCTAAAACTGGACACCTCCAGGAGAGGCCTCACCAGGGCTGAATGGAGAGGATGGATCATCCCCCTTAACCTGCTGGCAATACTCCTTATGCACTTCATGGTATCATCAAGCTCCTCTGCCACAAGAGCTATTCCTGGTTCATGTTGCATTTGCTGTCCACTGGGAATCTCAGGTTCTTTCCTGCCAATCTGTTTTCCAGCTCTTTAGCCCTCAGATAGTATTGCTGCATGGACTTGTTTATCCCTAGGTGCAGGAATTTTCTCCAGCCTCTCAAGGCTCCTCTGGATGGCAGCATAACCCTATGGTGCATTGGTAAACCCTCCCTTTTATCTGTTATCAGCAACCCTACTGAGGGTACCCTCTACCCCTTCATCCAGATCATTAATGAAGATGTTGAACATGACTGGACCCCGTATTGATCCCCAGAGTACACTGTACAAGTGGCATTAGCTTTACTCTCTCTCCCGTTGCCATGGATATTTATTTATTCAGTACTCTCTATAGTGATCCTCTTCCACAAGGTCAGTGAATACATAAGCAAAATGTACACAGGTAAGGGATGCACCCATAGGCACAGAGGGCGATAGCTATGTTCAATAATTTTTGAACTAACTAATTTAACCTATTTCCAATGTTAAAATATTCCAGAAAAAATGATACCATATTATGTGTCACACTGTAAAGTACACTCTATTATGGAGCACTACTCATTTTAATTCCAGAAAAATTGTTTGAATCACGTTACTATGATTCAACATTAGGAAATCCGCTATTGTATCAGAGTTGAACTGTGAATGGCCCTGTAAATACTTATATATGTATAAACATATATGCATTTGTTTATTTATATGTACATATTATTTATAAAGCTGAAAACTGCACATTCAGCATACACAGTCCCTACCACTGGCAGATTCAGAATAGCACATACCCAACCAGTACATACAAAAACTCTACTTAATTGGTTTCTCTTTTTGTTCCTGGATTTTTTTTCCCATACAAAGCTGGCATGAAGTATTTTTTATTTTCCCCCTTACCTTTTTTAATAGCAATGAGAGGTGGAGAGAGATCAATATGAGGTTTAGAAGAAAGTTGTGTTGCTCTCAGTTGCTCTGATCCCTGCTGTGCAGAGTGACCATGAGAGGAACTGGGCTCCTCTCGTCCCCCTAACTCCGTTTCACCTCCCACAGTCTCCTCCATCTGCACCACCACACAAAAAACAACCTAAATCAACAATAAAGAAAATGACCACACAGTGTAACAGTGTAATAAAGATACCTTCTGTATTTTTTTCCCGTTACAGCATCAATATGACAGACTAACAAGGAAAGGGGGGAAAAATACCTCTACTTTCAGTCGGTGATTTAAAAAGAGAAGATCTAAGCCGTTTTCGAAATGATAAAAGCTTCTTTAAGGGTGCTTGTTACCAAAACTTTATTTCTAATTGCACAACTACACTTTCTCTCCGGTCAGACTGCCGCAGGTGGGAACTCACGCCTCGGGGGACAGGTTAAGCTCCTTCGGAAGCTGCTGCAGGTCCCAAAGCGAAGTGCTGGGCACCGAGCGCCGGCTGCGGCACCTCCTGAATCCCAGGCAGGTTTTGACGCCTGCGGTCTCTCCTGGGCGCTTGGACCTGCTGGCAGCTGCTATGGCAACCCCTACACAAACCCAGCGAGCGACCCAGCCCCCACGAGGCACCGCGCCTGTCCCCATTTCCCACTGGATTCAGCAACCCGGTGCTAATTTCTTAACTACCCGTCTTTTAAAAACCACCGTAGAAATTAAACCCTAAGCACGCAGCTTCCCTGAGCCTCAGCGGCTGTGGGGCGCTGACTCGGGGGAGGTGGCGGTGAGAGCCGCACCACGCTCCCGACACATCCCTCGGGATGTGGGCACGGCAGCGCCCCGGCGTCTGGGAAAGGCGTGAGGAGACAGCCAAATCCCGGCGGGGTGAGGACTTGCCCTTCTCCTCTGCCGGGATAAACAGCTTCCACACGGATCTGAAGCCACCGAGTGAGGTGCAGCTTATCCAGCTTATCCATTTTCATTACAGATTCAGTTAGGTTGGAAAAGGCCTCTGAGACCATCGAGTCCAATCAGGCTGACCCATCACCACCGTGTCACGCAGACACACCGTGGCACGGAGCCACATCCAGTCATTTCCTGAACACCTCCAGGGAAGGTGACTCCACCACGTCCCTTTGGCAGCCCATTCCAACGCTGAACAACCCATCCCGTGAAGAAAACACTCCGCGTGCTTCCTTCTTTTTCCCAGACGACACCCACTGCGGTAGGCGACCACTCCGACCCAAAGCTTTAACACCCCACAGCAGTCGTGAAGTTTATTTTTTGGTTTTTATTTTTTTTAACCGATTTCGGCGACTTTGGACCAGACCCCCGTAGAACACACAGCTCCCCTTAACAGAAAAATTGCCAAAAAAAAAAAAAATTAAAAAAAAAAAAATAAAAGGAAGAGGAGGGGGAGGAGGCGGTGCCGCCGGCAGCGCGGTGCGCGTGCGCGGCCGGGCGTGCGCCGGCGCACCGGGGGCTGTCAGCGCCTTCCCGAGCAGGGGCGGCCGCGGCCCCGGTAAGTGCGGCCGCGGGTCCCGCCGATCCCTGCCCTGTCTCCGCCGCTGCCGACCGGTGAGCACCGCCGTGCCGGCCCTGCCGGGCTGTCGCGGGCTGTAGGGACCCCGGTCTGGCAGTGGGAAGCGGAGAGAGTGGGGGGTGGGATGGGCCGGGGCGATGCGGGGAGCCCCTCGGTGTGCCGGGACCGAAGGGGGTGCTGAAGGCTCGTCCTATCCCGGGGCCGCGGCGGAGGGCGAAGGAGCTCGGCGTGCCCGGGGGCAGCTTTCCGGCCTTTGCCCGGCACTGACGGGCACCTGCGTCGGTGAGAATGAGTCGAGCTCAGCCACCGCTGCCAGGGAGGAGCCGGGCAGGTGTGGGGTTGCCGGCCGGGGCTGCTGCCGCTGCTTACCCCGGGCTCTGTTCGGAGGGTTCGCTGCGTTCCACTGGCCCAGCAGCTCCTCTGCAGAGGTGCAGGGGCCTCCCCCGGGAGCCTGTCGCCCCCGCTGGATCTCCTCTGGAGCGTGAGTCCGGAGCATAAGGGTGCGATTGCAGCTGGAGCCTTCCCGAGTCGGCTCGGGACATAGTTTTGTTCGCTTATGCCTCTATTTTGCCCTGAAGCTGTGTGTAGTTTTGACTCGCAGCTTCTATATGAAGCTGACATGGCTTCCTCAAGTTTGCTGTTCCTTTTGGGTGGTTCTACAAGAGCCTGTCCGCCTCGGCGTGTTAGTTACATTGTGCTGGCTTCTGATTCTGCTGACGAGGTCTGCTTGATGTGCCTGGGTAGTGGCTGTGTGAGCTAAAGGTGTTGTAACTCTGCGGGGTGTATTCAGAGTTTTTAATAAGGGCAGTAATTCAGGATAAAGCTCTCTGCTGCAGAATACTATTTCTGTAGTAAGATCATATTTGAAAGTGGTTTCTTTTCAATTTTGGGTAGAGCCCTTATATTTTGGAAATGGATTGAGCCAAACAAAACTGGAGTGTTCATTCCAAAGCACAAGTGATAGAAATAGATCTTGCATGTTTAGATGAAGAATAAGAAATCAAACATGGTTTGAGTTAACCAGGCCAGTAGTAAAGAATTACAGCAGTTTACACTGTAGAAGTAACTCTGGAATAAGTTCAAACTTATGCATGTAATTCTTGAAGGTACTAGAGATACAGAACTTGAGACTCACAGGCAAACCTTGCCTAGAATGTTTTTTAGCCATGACAAGTTCTAAAATTAGGAGTTTTACTAATGCTCTACGGAGTCTGGTTGGGACGTAGTTAACTTTTTATAACAGTCTGTACAGTCTGTTTCTTAGGTTTGTGGCAAAAAGAGTGATGCTCATGCCGCGGTATTTGGCTATGGCTGAAGGGGGCTTGGACAGTGTGAAGGCTTTCTCTTTTTCCTAATCTGCCTTCCACTCCCCTTGAGTAGGCTGGGGATGGGCAGAGATTGAGAGAGCACAGTCGGGTCATCTGACCCAAACTAGCCAAAGGGAAATTATTTAATGTATATCATACTTAGCAATAAAAAATGGGAGTTTTGTTTCCGGGATAGTGGTTATTCAGAAACTGGCTGGAGCGTTAGTTTGCCTGTGAGGAGTGGTGAGCAATTTTCTTTGCTTTGGTTATTTCTTAAGGTTTTTTGGGTAGGGGATGTTTCCTTCATTTATCAAAGTTATTTTCTCTTGTCACATGAGTTTTCTTGCTTTTGCTCTTTCAGTGCTGTGCACTTGGCACAGTTCTTTAGATCACTGTTTGGCTGAGATTAAGTGATGTGCTGGATTTATGAATGCAGACTGCTCTGAAAATATATATCTAATTTCAAGGAATAATATGGGTGTGAGAGAGTATAATCTCCAGCTGGCAGTAGAACCTAAGATGTTCTTTTTGGTTGCAAGACAAAAGACATAAAAATGTAGGAAATAATTTGGAAGCAATGAGGAGGTCCAGATACGTTCCTCAGAGGTCTGTGGACACCATGGTATTGCATCTTTGGTGATATTTTCTGTTAGTAGCTATTGAAGTTTGAGAGAACAGATCTGCCTCAGTGGGCAGCAGATGTTACCTTTTCCCCAGACTTGTTTGCCTGCATGTCTTGGTTTCACTAGAAATTCTGCTGAAAACTGAGGTAAAATACTTGAGTAATTTTTCCCTACACCCCTGATGGACTAGACTGATACTGTGAGAAGAACTGAAAACAAGAGTAGGAAATCAAAAAATTTCCCATCAGAAGCCTAAATGGAAGTGCTCTATAGTTAATTCTCTGGGTTTGGAGCTTCCACTGCTATGTTTCTCCCCAGTTTTGGTAGCAAATTTGACCTGTTGCTGCAGGAGGACTGTGGATCTCTCAACTCCACCCAGTTGTAGTTGAGAATGAGTTAAGACTTTTGGTTGAACTTTCTACAAGATTCCATTATGCTTGCCTTACCATTTTAATAGGCCAGCCTACCCTTGGATTAAATAGAATCTCTTCTGTTAATGAAAATTTGCTGGGTTTTTTGTGGTGGGTTTTTTTGGTGGTGTTTGTTTTGGTTTTTTTAAAATTCAAACTTAGAGCAAGGTAAATGCAAAAACAGCAACCAAAAGCATTTCAGGGGAGCTAATGAGACTCTGTTAAGTGTCTTTAAGTGCAGTTCTCGTAGTATTCCAATTGCTTCTCTTTAGAATGCAGTTTAATGATGCTTCTGTCAAGTTCCACTGCTTTTATTGCCAAAGTTAATTCTCCAGTTGTTAACTTTGAAATGTAACATAGCCATCTAATGAAAAAAGGTGGCTTTTAAAAAAATGTTTTATTTCTTTTCAGTCCTGTTAAGTAATGAAGACATTCTGAAGTCCTAATCAGCCATGGAGGAAACGGATAGGGAAGCGGTTGCAACAGCTGTTCAGAGAGTAGCAGGAATGCTTCAGCGTCCCGATCAGCTGGATAAAGTGGAGCAGTATCGCAGAAGGGAAGCTCGTAAGAAGGCTTCAGTAGAAGCTCGACTCAAGGTACAAAGTTGGATAAACCTGAGTGTCTGTGGTGTAGCATGAGTGTACTTTATTTTTTTTTCTGTTTTTTTGTTTTGTTTTGTTTTGTTTTAATTTGCATTTCAGCTAGATGGATAGTTTTAAACCAGGAGCTTCAGTTTTTGCTTTGTGTCCAAACCAGAAAACTTGTGTCCTGAACGTAATGCAGACTAACATTGTACATCTTACTAAAGTTCTACTCAAGTATTTCAAGTATTCTTAGGTCCTGTACGTTCTGCAGTTTATTCATGGAGAGCTACCCTGCTGTGTAGCCAGTCAGCCAACAGACCTTTGTCTTAGTGATTGAATACTGGACTTGTAACAAAAAGTTGATGATTGCATCTGAAAAAAGATCAGTCACTTACCTCTCTGACTTTTATATGGGTTTAGGGAAGATAGCTGCAATACAACACATTCTTGTCTCTTGTGGAAGTTACCCCGTGATTTTTCTTCTCCTTTGCATATGTACATGTGAGTGGATGCACATTCACACACACATCTTATACTATCGTCCATAATATTACATCTAATCTTATATTTCACTTAGTTTATCTGATAGCTATTTAGTGGCTCCTACTTTGTGGGAATCTGTATGAAGTAGAAAAAAGCCACTTTTCTTTCACAGTGAAAAAAATGGTATTTATATATAATGTGCCATTTATATATAGCAAATTACATGTTGATTTTTGTAGCATAGAAACAAATTTTTCTGATGACTGGGCTTTTCAGATTTAAGTCAGAAAGCATATAGAGTCTATTAATAATGAATCAGCTGTTTAGTTACTGTGATCTATTTATAATATATGAGTACAGTCATTTGCCTGGCTGCTTCCATAGACAGTCATGACTAAATTTTATAAGTCTTGTAAATGCCTAAATCCACTTTATAGCTATTTTCCCTATTTGCCTTAAGTTAGTTCAGTCATCCATAGGTTATCAGAAATACCTGTTCCAAAAAGAAGTTCACTAGCCCTTAATCCACTCAGGATGCATATTTGAAAAAGGTGCTGGTTAGTGATGCAATGGATAGCAGTACTGATTTTCCCATGAGAATTACTCTAATGGATGGGAGCACAGAGAGGATGTAGAAAATACTCTTGCTGTGGATTTAAACTGTATCTGTGTGTGGTGTGGAAGATGTGGAGACAAACATCAGGATCATCAGCCCGAGGTCACCAGTTGCTGACTTCTCAGACTGAATTGATTGCTGCTTCATCTGAGTGAATGAACACATGGGAAATCTTTCACTGTGAACATGTTAGTTGCTTCTTTCTGACTGGATATGCTGCTATCTTTGTCATCATTTTCTTCAGGTGAATCTAAATATCCTCTCCAAATCTCCTGTATATTTAGATAAGTCCAGTTCTTATATCCCTCACTGCAATTCTTCCCATGTAACAGAAATTCTTAGAAGAAAAACTGCTTTGAAATACATCAAACTCATCAGTTTTGTGTGTGAGACTGATGGCATTCAATGAAGCAGTATTTTTGGGGTTCGGTAGCAGAACTTTGAAAGGATATGTGGAAGAGCACCAGATAGCATTGTAGATTGGTGCTTTTGGGTTCTCTAGTCCAGAATGTAGAAGAGCTGCTTGAAATCTCTTCCAGAGCCTGTAAATTTATAATCGTTGGCCTTCATTTTTGTTTGTGCTCTTAATCAGTGGAAGAAATTTTCTGTGAAGAAACAGTGCATAAATATACATATCCTAGGGAAGTTTCTAGGTTGTGGGTGTTCTAGAATATAAATATGCATGAATCCTTTCCCTTTTGATTCTTAGCTGCTGTGGATTTGAGCCATAGGAAGACCAGCAAGCCAGGATTCTGGCTTCATGTTGAAACCTGTCTCTTGAAAAGACATGAAAAGAGAAGTTTTGAGCTCTTTTTCCAGGATGGCTTAGTTTTGTTTTCATTTCTTTAATACAGGGATGATCAGTCCAGCCAAATAGGAATATGCATTCTAGGAAGCAGAGTCTACAATGCTAGGCTGGGACATGATTTATTCCCTATCCCATCCCTTGGCCCCAGCTGACTATTTGAAGACAAACTGAACATGCATTTATGGATTTATGTCAGGTTTTAGAATTTTCCTTGCTGGTTTGTGTTAGAGACTGAGATCCCTGACTGTTTCAGTTCAAGATTATCGAGTCTCTGCAAAAGATAATTAGGCAAAAATTTGAATATGTAATACTTGGAAGATCTGCCTCAGAAGAAATTATCAAAGCAGAAGTATTGAACATTTAATGATCATGTGATTTTTAAAATATTTATGGTCAGCTGCAGAAGATTGTGTTTGAGTATCCTAATTATCTCAGTTCCTGTAGAGGAAAAATGTGTTAATGCAGCAGTTCTATAGATAGAAACTGTATAAAAATGCCTTACTACTGCTTAATTGTGCTGACTGCCAGTCAGCACAGTTTTATTTATCAATAAAATCAGCATGTCATAAATTGAAAGTACGTAAATAATCTTAGTTTAAAAATCACTGCATTTTTTGGGACTTTCCCACTACATACAAAACAGTAAATGTTGTTTGCAGTTACCAGGATTTCCTCTTTGGCTTCTAGTATCCGACAAAAAGTTCCACAACTGTCCAAGCTTTTGGGCCTTAAAAGTCTGGCAAAAAACGTGTTTTGATCTTAGCAAAATGATTAGTGCCTCATTTTCTTTACTGGTTGCCTCAAGTCCCCAAGTTATGCAGCTGAATTTTCACTGATGACTTGCTTGTCTTTTGAAGCCTGTTTATTTCTAGTTCAATTTTCCATTCCCTTGATTTCACCTTCATCACATTTTTTAAAACTATGTATCTAAAAATGTGCTGTGGATGTGATTTGATTTCTTTCACTCAGATATGCACTATACTGCATTTTCTGTAAGGTGTCTGGACACCTGAATGATATTCAGGCCTAACAGCCTCTGTGAAGAATCATTATTTCAAGTGTCACTTGTCACAAAACATCCATATCAATAACCTGTCTTTATGACAAAATAATCTAGTAGTTGCATTTTTGGTCTGGTGGTCTGGTCATTGATGTTTCACAGCTTGAAAATTGTATTCAGTTTGGAGTTTTGTTGTTTATTTTTACTGAATTACTTTGGGGTTTTTTTTTGCCTCCAGGAGCTCTTGGGTTTTTTTTTAAGAACTTTTCAGAATTAAATTTGGACTTTTTAGAACATATTCTATTGCGAGTAAAAATTTGTAATTGCTTTGGTAAAATGCTTTGAGAATCTGTACATACCAAACATTCTGATGAAACATCAACTTTCTTTGATATTCCTCTTTGAAATTAAATTATGAAGGAAATGCAGAGAAGTCTCATTCCTTTGATCCTGGTTTAATATAGATTTATAAAGTTTACAGTCGTCTCCCTAAGCTCCTATGTTATTTTCTGGGTGGACTAATTGTATCTAGGTCCTTCAAAACTAGATACAGCTTCAGAACTTCAAAAAAATGGTATGTGGGCACACACAACATTTTGCACATGCAAACTTGCACACTTCTAGTAAATTATAATATTTGCGCTTTTTTCTGCTGAAAATGTTAGATACTGAAATTAAAATTAAATCTTGAGAAATTATGACAATATAAAATTTATGAAGATTAATATGGGTTCTTTCTTTGTCTGTTTGTATTCAAGGCAGCAATACAGTCACAGTTAGATGGAGTACGAACAGGTTTAAGCCAACTGCACAATGCACTGAATGATGTGAAGGACATTCAGCAGTCTTTGATAGATGTCAATAAGGACTGGAGACAGAGCATCAACACTATAGAAAACCTCAAGGATGTTAAGGATGCTGTAGTGCAACATAGCCAACTGGCAGCTGCTGTAGAAAATCTCAAGAATATATTTTCAGGTAATCTACTGTTCTTTATATCATCCGTCACATACTGAAAACACTTTAATGTGGTGCTAACAACTGTAAGGTTGTCAGGTAATGTTGAGAGCTTTAAACCTCGCTGGGAACAAACCATTAAGGAAGAAAGACCTACACATCACATACAGAAGTATGGTAACCATACAGTAGCTGGTAACCATTTAATATAGATGAAGACTAAATTGTGCTGTAGAAGCCTCTACTCTGGCCATCACACACAACTCACAGAAGTTTCTTGCAAGCAGTCGGTAGCTGGGATACGTGTTTAGGATAAAAGACTGAAATACGGAAGCAACAAATACAGAAAGATTATTTGTAAAGTTCTGGTGTGTTGCCACTTGAGTTTGGACATCTACAGCAAGCCTGTTGGGTACAAACAGTACAGAATTTTAGGAGGCAAAAACATTTTGCACCACTGTACATCTGTGAGGGTTTGCAAAATTAATTAAGATTAATGTAATAAAATGGATACTGTAAAGATAATGTGTGATTTTGTGTAGCTGTGATGGAATGGACACTATACCATCTTGAATCATGGTGAATTCCTTGCCAGGACTTCTCTATTTATAAATAATTCTAAGTATCTTACTCCTGTAACAGGGACTAAACCTATCAGACTAATTTGATTTCATTTAAACAGCATTTTCTCCTTTTATCTTCTGATACTAATACAAAAAGTGTACCTATAAAGCAAAATTGCTTCGCAGCCATACCAGGTTGATCTGTTTACTCTCTGTGTGTACCTAACCTCTACAGTATAAGATACAGTGTGCAACTTAAAGAAAAGTGTTTACATGCAATGTCTAGCAATAAGAAACAAAGAACAGCAAAATTACGCATGTGGAGTTGTTTTGGGGGTGTTGTTTCATTTTACACAGATGAATGCGGCTGAGACAATAAACCTTTTGAGGCTTTCTGAGAGGTTTTTAGTATGAAGCATCTCTCCCTGGAGCTGTTAAACAGTGTAGTTGTTTTGCTCAGAGATGATCAAATGTATTATAAACAAAGTGGTTTTTATCATGATTGAAAAGACAGTTACAATCACTAGAACTTTTTATGGGCTACCAGTTTTATCACTAGCTGCCTTTTTTGCAGTGATATATTTTTCTGATGAGATTTTTCAGTCCTTCCCCCACATGATCCTGATCTTCTCTAGGATTCCTCAAATACTGAAAAGTAATAAAGACAAAACGTCTTCTACATATTTTAGCAGCATAGTCTCTATCCTTCATTTGTGCTGTAAGCAGGCAAAAACTGTTCAAGAAGGAGATAAAATTTGGCATTTGTTGGGTTTATGCAGCCTCAGGTTCAACAGAGTGACTTTTGGTCAGGGAAGTTAAAAGCCTTTTGGTCAGGGAAGTTAAAAGCCTTTTATATAATATATAAGAAGGCCAGCACTGCAGTTGGTTTCACAGTAGACTTTCCAGGGTTCATTTATCTACTTTTTGGCATCTGGAGGAAGAGAGGAAACTGTGGTGGCACTATGATCTTTGTTTAGCCACTGATCAAAATGCAGCATTATAGTTAATAATGTATAAAGATACGTAACATTTGCTAACAATTTTTGAATACTTGAAAATAATTTCCTTTCAAGTATTTAAAAATAATTCTTACAGCCATTCTCCAGCCTTTTTCCTAGTACTTTTATTGTCTTGTATTAATTGTTTGTATTTTGATAGCAGTGTTGTCCTCTATGTGATTTTTCTTCTTCTTTGCCTGCCTTTCAGTTCCAGAGATAGTCAGGGAGACCCATGACCTGATTGAGCGAGGGGAACTTCTGCAGGCTCACCGGAAACTGATGGATTTGGAGTGTTCTCGTGATAACCTGATGTATGAGCAGTATCGCATGGACAGCAAAAACACACATGACATGAACCTCATCCACACGTACTTTGGGGATATGCAGAAGCTGTCTGAGGAATTGGCAAAGCAGCTTTGGATGGTGGTTCAAAGATCTCTTGTTACGGTCCGTCGAGATCCAACCTTGCTTGTCTCTGTTGTGAGGATAATTGAGAGGGAGGAGAAAATTGACAGGCGCATGTTAGACAGGAAAAAACAGACTGGGTTCATACCTCCTGGCAGACCAAAGAAGTGGAAAGAAAAAATGTTCAATATTTTGGAGAGAACTGTGAGCACGCGGATTGAAGGCACTCAGGCAGACACCAGAGAATCCGACAAAATGTGGCTTGTGCGGCATCTCGAAATCATCCGTAAATACGTCCTCGATGACCTGCTCGTGGCCAAGACCCTGCTGGATCAATGCTTTCCTCCACATTATGACATTTTCAACAGGTTGTTAAACATGTACCACCAGGCTTTGGCCACCCGAATGCAAGAACTTGCTGCGGAGGATCTGGAAGCAAATGAGATTGTTAGCCTTCTAACTTGGGTTTTGAATACATACACTAGGTAAGGCCCCTATATCTTTTCTGTTAGCCATAAGGGCGAGGAGACATGCAAAACGCCGTTTGTGTTAGTAATTGCATCTCTATTAATATACAAAAAGATAAAACAGAAAAGGGATAATATCACTCTATTCATTACATGTTCTGCTTCCTGGAAATTGCTCCTTAAAATTTGTATTTTATAATATATAATGTTGAGTTGCTTAAAATGTTAATGCAGCTAAAGACCTACATGGAACTACAGTCACCTTGTATTTGTGTACCAGTTTGGTGAAGTATTGGGAAGGAGACTGAGAGCTCGTGTGTGAAACAAAATGTTTGTTATGGCCACAGCCCCGGAAGATCTGTATGATTATTAACTTTCTATTGTTCTCTTCTACAGGGGGTGGGACTGCTTCAGTTGCTTCATTACGGTTAAATGGAAAGAATGTGGTAACTTCCTTTAGGCTTTCTCTCAAAACTGTGTGATGATTTGTTGATTTAGAAGAATTTCTGCTTACAGGTTGTTTCTATGATAGCCATATGCTTATTTCTTTTGACTTGTCTGATTTCTTGGGATAACTTAAGCATTGTGGAGGGTTTGTTGCTTTTTTTCCTCATCTTCCAGGTAGAAACAGCTCAAATGGCAACTGTTCAGTTTTTGCTGGCATGTAGTTACTAGAGCAACTGATTTGTTTGGGAAAAAGTGCTGCTAGCCTTTCTGTGGCTCATGACTGTAATCCTGTTCTGAATAGCTGGCACTGACCCAGGTTCTGTACTGTGTGTACTTTTGATGTCTTCAATTGTTTAATATCACTAATGTGACAAGTTTAGTCATTTGGTGAATTTAGAGTATAGTACCATAAAGTACATACGTAAGAGATAATACTGTTCTCAAGAGTTTTCATAACTAGCTTTAAGGTTTGTGTTCAGCACTCTGTGCTTTACTCTACACTGCAAAGTCTTCCTGGTTTTTCTTCCCTGCAAGGAAGAATCAGGAGCACCCACTTGTGTATACTTAGATACCCATGCAGGGTATAAGAGAGATACAGCTACTAATTAGCAGCTGAGTTAATTGGCCTTTTCTTCTTTTGAAGGCCAGAGGAATAACTTTACAGTGAATGAAAATCAGAGATATTAATCCTTCTTATGCATGACCTTGGCATAAATCCTGCTTCCAGGCTCTTCATTTGTGTCCTGGGGCTTATGTTCCAGTAAGGCAATTCTTGGTCTTAAAATTGCCCTTCTACCTTCCCTCAGAAAGCAGAGTAGATTGTTACTGAGTTAGACAATTCAGAGTTAAAGCTCTAAATCTGTGTATTCCATCATTGGAATGGCAAAGGGAGGGAGCAAAACCAGTGTTGCGTCTATTTGCAAAGCAAACAAATCTTGCTAAAGCAAGTCATGAGGCTCATAGCACCTGGTGGCTGAGTCCTGAGAAGAAAGGGAAACAGTGAGAGGAGTAGACACACTACAGGATATCTGAGCATGCTCTTCTCCCTGTGTATATGCATAACAAGTGAGATGGAAATTAGAGGAAGTTCCTTGAAGGAAAAAAATTAAGGCTTTGACTTTCTCTCTTCTCTAAAAAAAAAAGCCCAAGAGGGCAGTACAGGAATTGTATTCTTGTATATTACAATAAAAGGTTATAAATAGGATGATAATTACTGGAACAGGTTGCCCAGAGAAGTTGTGGATGCCCCATCCCTGGAAGTGTTAAAGGCCAGCTTGGATGGGGTTCTGAGCAGCCTGGTCTAGGGAGTGGCATCCCTGCCCATGGCAGGCAAGTTAGAACTAGATGGTCTTTAAGGTCCAACCCAAACCATTTTCTATGATTCTATGAGAATTAGCCATTGTGTGTTGGTAGTGCACAGTGGGAGAAGAAATCAGCTCAGGTTTCTGAGTGGGAAAGTAAAGTTCTCAACAGGGATATTTGCAGAGCTTACCAAATCACAGTTGCTAGACATCTTTTAACAATACAATAAAAAACTCTCCATAGGGGTATGTTTATAATAAACTAGGAAGGAGAATGGACTATCTGGCATCATGAGAACTGTAAATAATAGAGGAGAAAAAATTGTATTGTATTTGCATATTGCAGCTGCACTTCAAAACCAACTGAGAGTATACTGACTGAAAAGAAGCATTGAGGTTTTTTTTTCATGTGATGAATTGATTAGGTCATGCACAACTTTATTTCAGTATTTGAAACATAGGAATTACAAAAGAATCATGAGGGTGTCTTTATCAGAGCATGTCTGCATGGAAGCTGTTTTTAGAAATACGCTTGACTCACAGCTCAGGAATAAAGTGATGCTATATGGAGAATAATAGCCTTTAATATTTGAGTGGGAGTTTCACTGTGCTAGGTGGGTTTCTCTTTCGTGTTTAAGTCAATGAGAGTTTTGGAAACATACTGTTATTATTAAATCTGTGCTGGGATGGGACCAAGACTCTAATCTGTGTTTGAGGAAAATTACAAGTCTTGTAAGATTCTGATACTCGTATTCATAGCATCATTTTATGAGATACTGATCAAGTGTTGACAAAACTGCTAGGATTGCTCCAATGGTGTCAGCAATGTTCACTTTAAGGAATAGGAGGAATACCACTATACATATGGCTGGATGCTGTCTCTGGAGCCAGTATCTCTTTTTCACCAGACAGAGCATGATTGGTGGCAGAATAGAAGCTTTCTAAAATGCTACTTTACAAATAATGCAATTATGTTTGAAATTTCAACTTTATTATAAGCTTCTTGTTGAAGTTAAATAACTTCCCAAGAAGTGTTGTGCCACTTGGAAGAGGGTTGTCTGTCGCTTCTTTTCCCCTAGGCACTCGGGTTATGGGGCCGGAGGAAGAAGTTACTGGTCTTTGTTTTGGGGTTTCAGGTGATGTGTGCTTTGAGAAAAGGTTACTGTCTCTGTGGCCTTGCGAACAGGGATAATTATGTAAAATGAGGCTAGAAATGTTTTGTAACATGGCACAGTGCCATAAATAGCTTCTCACATTTCCTCTAAATCAACCTAGAGCAGGTCCTGCTATTAAGTGTGTTCTTTCTGTAAACAGCAACTGAATGGAATTCAGGTTTGTGAATAGATTGAGCCACTTAAAATAATTTCAGTTTCTTTTTGTACAAGTCAAGAAGATGCAGGAAGATCCTATTAGTGTAGGATGTTCTGTCACACTAGCTTTTATGGTTTCAAGTACAAGAATTTTAGTCTTCTAAATTGGTAACTCTAGTGGGTTTTTTTCAATGCTTTGAGATTTATTTTTTCCAGGAAGTGGAAGCAACACCATGCTGAGTCCCTGCATGTACCCAGAGAACAACTTCAGTTTTCAGAACTGTACAAACTGGACACTTGTTTAGGAAATTAAGTTGCTATTTGTTTTTATAGTAGCCTCTGCAAATACAGAATTTGTGGTTTGCTTTTGAAAAACACACTATAAATGGAATGTGAAACAGTTTATGTTATTATGATATTGAATATATTTCCATCAGCTGTTAGTAAAGCACTCTCTGAAGAGTGTGGGTTTGACTCATTTATTTTTTTGAGCATGAAATATTAAGAGTTCTTGCTACGCTGTGCTTTGGCATAGCTTTGGGAATTTTTTGATTGCACAAGCCACTCATTGTATGATCTTACACAGATGCAAAATATCACTGTAAAGTATTAATTTTACATAATCCTTGTTAATATTTTGCTCTAGTTTCTTTCCAATCCTATAAAATCAAGAACTTTCCTGTGCAAGCAATTGTCTTTATACAGTACCACTGATTTGTCTTGAAAGATGCTTCTTCCTCTTAGATTAGCTATATTCTGTACCAAAAAAGGAAGCATAGGTAGCTTTTCTTTTAATATATTTTAATTTTTACATGGATGTGATACAAGTACCAAAACAGAAGCTCTTTTGAGGATCTGAGGACAGTAATTCATACTTGTCACTGATCTTTACTGTTCTAGAATTCAAAATGTATAAATTGTCTGTCATTACATCTGAAATTGAAAAATATATAAAAATGTCCCCTACAAAGAGCCCACAGATTGAACCAGCTGGCTTTTATTTTGTTTCAAGTCATCATTAATTCTTAATAAAAGTAAAGAATGCATGGAAAGGTTGTATATTTAAATGTCTATAATATTTTTATTATATCCCAGGCTGTAGCTTTTACATTCTGTTCTTTCATTCATAGTTTTATTTATATTTCTTGTAAACACATTTATTGTTGCAGTTGCTATTAAAAACTTTTTGAAATGTTTAGGTATTGGAAAATTGCCCTTTACAGTGAACATACAGAAGAATTTGCATAGTTTCTTAGTTTTTAACTTTTGATCTCATTTTTCTTTTTTAATCTGCAATGTGTTATTCTTTTTTCTTTTTCCTTTTTTAATTCAGTGCAGAGATGATGGGAAATTCAGAACTGTCTCCTGAAGTGGATGTAAATTCTCTAGATGCTCTGATTTCACAAAATGTGGTAGACCAGCTTCTCAACAAGTATATGTCAACACTCACTGTGAGTAATAACAGTGCAAAGGCACATTCAGATGAGTTTATAGCAGCATTAGTACCTCAGTGCTGCTCTTCCATCAGCAGACAAATGTGAATCTAACACCATCCCTTTTATAAAAAATTTCATATCCTTTGTGTAAGTTTATAAGGTCATAATCAGATGATTTTATATATGTAAATCATGGCATTTCAAGGAGTAGTTACGCTTTACAGACTATTAATAATAATTTATTGGAAAGGAAGGAATTCCAGTCTTCATATGCCAAAATCCATAGTGCTAGTATGTTAGCACTTAAAAAGTCACTGTAGGCAGTTTGGTCCCCATAGTAACTACATCAACATTTGATACAGATGTGATCTTTTCAAGGTAATCAGGATGTTTGCCAGTTTGATTCTTTTAACAGCCTTTTTCCTTTCATGCCTGTTAACTGCATGAGCATAATTTCCTTTTGTGGATGCCATTTCAAGTGTATCTTAAATATAAAGACACTGCTTCTTTGTTATCCTAAGAGTCACTAGAAACTGGTCAACTTCATGGCAAAATAAGCATTATGTGATTGTCAGATCCACTAATTGCCTCCAGGAGAGGATATTCGGGTAGTTGTAACTTTGGACTTGCTGTTCTTAAATCGTTCTACGAATTCCTACTCCTCCTAACTCTACGAGCTCTGCCAAGCAGAGGAGGGAAATTTTTATGCTTCTTTCGATGTGTCAACTACTAAAATATGTCCAACAGCAACTACTTGGACTTTATACTCATCACAATAATGTGAACCAGTCTTGTAATGACTCAAGGAAGTTGTCAGTAGAGGCTCTGCTTCCCATTCGCTTTATTAGAACTTCTGTGCAAGTTTATTTTACTGCACTTACTTTTAGGACAAAAAGCACATTGGTTTGTTTTCTCAAGCTGCTTTTGCCTTGACTTAGGAAATGCCTTTGGATTAATTTTATCCTCACTTACCATGAAAAATACACCTATATTGGTTTTTTAGAACTGTTTTTTTTCTTATCCACTGAAAAATACTATGTTTAGAATGTTGCTTTATTTTATTTATAGAATATAAATAAAACAAAGTTGCTACTCTGTTAAACAGAGGCTTTCTTTTTGTTGGTTTTATTTTTTGGCTGTATCTTTCTTTTAAGGCAGAAAATACCAAAACTGCCTCTTTTTTTCACTTCTAACTTATTTCTTTTGATGTTATTTAAGTGTTTTTAAACACAATGAACTAATTCTGTATGGCTAAGTATAAGTAATTGGGAGTATCAACCTAAATACTGATGTTTACATCAACAAAAATGTCATGAGAAGTAAAATGCTAGTAGATTTTAACAGATTTCTAGCATATTATTTTTCCAATCACCTCAGCTTGAAAAAAAGTCCTTGTAAATGCTGATCTTAAGGTGAAAATGTCCCCTGGACTGCTGGCTTAAAAGATTAAGTCATGCAGGTCATATTTCATTAGAGCAATTCCATGCTTATGAGGAAGAAAGGTAGTGCATCGTTTCACACAATTGAAGAGGTTACTATATGGACTTTGACCTTTCTGTTTGTGCCTACTGGTAATATGTAATTGTGCATGGTAGGGCACAGTAATATACCTGTAACATGTTGGAAAGAGGTACAGACATGTATATTACTACAGGTTTTAAGCAAACATGGACAAAGAAGAAAAGAATCAGAATTTGTCAGCCCAAGCAAGACAGAAATCAAAGAATCCAGTTATATATTTAGCAAACATGCTGGTCTTTACTCTCGTGAATAGGTCTGTGGTATGTGCATGCAGAGAACTGGCTTAATCTCCGAAACCCAGTTGTTCTTAATGTACAGTGTGCTGGGCAGATGGGAGGAGAGCCAGCCATTGTATCCATCGCTGTGTTCTGCAGCACTTGTGTTCCAAGAAACACAACCCATTCAGTCTTATCCTGGGGTTTTGTTCCCGGCAGTAACGAGCACCAGTTTCCTAACGCCTAGGTGTAAAAGGAAGTACAGGCAGATATGTGCTCTTTTTCCTACATTAATTATTACCCTAATTTTTTCAGCTGGGGAAAAATTCAGTTTCAAAGCTAAAGCCCAAGCCTTATATTCTTCCAAAATTAGTAAACATGTTGATTCTGAAAACCCACCTGCCCTTTGTGTTAGAAGCACTCCCCTTCCAAAATGTGCCAAACTTCAAACTATACCACTTGTGTTTCAGTGCTAACTTTTGTCAATGTAAACTTTGTCTGTTAATTACATCCTGCAGGAATGGCAAAAGTGGTCAGCATTATCTGTTACTATGCTACTCTTCAATATGAAAATGACTGCTATTCTAGATATTGTAGCAGGGGGTTTTGTTGTGTTAAATCTTTTCTTTCTCTTGGTTGCTTTATTAAATGAAGTCTAACATCATTGGCTGGCTGCGAAAAGCACTGGAGACAGATAAAAAAGACTGGATAAAAGAAACTGAACCAGAAGCAGATCAAGATGGGTACTATCAGACTACCCTCCCAGCTATTGTTTTTCAGGTATAAGACCACATATGTTTTTTCTAGAAGATCTACAGAAGCAGTACATGGATTTGGGGGAATGGAGGGGAAGCTAAACTCTCTAGAATACTATTGTTTCTATGTCTTTTGAAGTACAGTTTTTTCCCCTGTAGAGCTGTTAGTTGGAGGGATTGTTTCTCTGAAGGTTTTTGTTTACCTTTTTTACTTCAGTGCTTAAAGACATAGTTCTTTTTTATGTGTAGGTTAGAAACATATTTTCCCCAGCCTGTTTTGTTGATATTTGTATTTAGTGAGCTGCTTTTACTTAGGTCTCTTGATGTAAAACTGTAGTATAGGCCCACCAATTGATATGTGACTTACTCGAACAGCTTTTGTTAATATAATGCTGAGGCATGTATTTGTTGCTATAAATTATTCATTATATAAAAACACCTTAATACTAGAATAAAACGTTCCACTGAAGGTTGAAACTGTTGCTGTTTCAAACACTACTTCAGTTAACATTCATGCCTGTTCAAATTAAAACCAGAAAAGATAAGGCTGTTTCTATGATCCTTTAAAAAAAAAAAAAAATACCCAAACCAGCACCACCCTATTTTCAGTAGTGGAAAGTTTTGAAAGTGATCTTTATCGACCAGTAAAATGTCCGCTTATTATGCTCACTTTCTAATTTTTCTTTACAAATATTGTGTTAGGTACCTTCAATGAAAGATAGATTATCTCTTCTTCCTGTATTTGTTTGCCACTTTATTTTTTTTCCACCTTATACCAGGATTTTTATATTATAATATTTTATATTATTTCACATTTGTATTAGTGGCAAGGTTTACTTCATCTAATCATTTCAGAAAGTGTGTGATTTTGAAGAAATTGGTGGCTGATTATTGGCTCTAGTGTCATGCTGAGAGGGACTGCAGTGCTGAGATGCATGTAGCAGTGAAATTTTCAAAATCATCTTAGCATAGAAACAGCTCATGTTTCCAACTGTATTTGTGCTGTCCTTTCGTTCTAGTTTCCCTCCTCTCAAACATAGTTGCCTTTAAGTCACCTAGATCGTGTAACTGCTTGTGTTTCTAAAGTTTAGAGGCTCCTTTATTTAACTGTTGTGAGCTCACTGCTTTCATATATGGGAGAAGCAAAGGAATTTGAGTTGTAGCGTTATTCATTACTAACTGCAGGAGCTGACCCTAGAACTTTGATACACTGTAAAGCCAAAGCACTGCTGAATTAAAGAAATTAAGTACTGTTTTAATGAATTAAAAATGCAACTGTTTTCAGTATCAGGAGAACACTGCAGCATGCATTAATGGGTGCATTGGTAATATATTAATTACACTTGTGAGAATAGTGGCTTTTGGTTTAGTCAATAGGCTTGTCTGAAAAAAAAAAGAACAAAACACATATGTAGAGCTGGTGCTAGTGAGAGACTCCAAGATAGGAGTTCTATCTTTGTTTTACCACTGATAAATGCCTCTCTTCATAAATTAAACTATTTTTGTCTTAGATGTTTGAGCAGAATCTTCAGGTGGCTGCTCAGATAAATGAAGATTTGAAAACAAAGGTACTCATTCTATGTCTTCAGCAAATGAATTCATTTCTAACCAGGTAACATAATGTTTAAAATATCAATGCTTTATCCTACCTCAGTCTCTGTTCCTACAGTTCAGTACTCGTCTTTTTTTTGTTTGATTGTTTCTTTATTGCTTTGGCTTTCTCCTATCACATTCATGCCAACCAGGCTTTTCTTCTTTTTCCTTTTCTTCCTTTCTCCCCTTACCCAATTTCACTACAGAAGTTCCTCTGTGCTGGTGAGTGGCACTTTCAGTTCCTGTCTGCAAACAGCTCTTAATTTTTTGAGTCAGTTCCGCTTTCTCTTATATCTCAAATTTATGTGTCTTTCTCTAAAGTAAGAGAGACAACACATCCTTGGCTGGATTCTGCCCAGAACAGAAAGGCTAAACATCACATGAGCAACACACCCTTTATAAAATACTTATAAATACTTTACAGACCCTTATGAAGCATTTGGTCCTATGGGCGTATTTGAGTTCTTACAGATTTGAGTTTGTTTAATGCCATTCCTTTTATGTGTTACAGGTACAAAGATGAAGCACAATTGTATAAAGAAGATCATCTTAGAAATCGTCAGTATCCTCAATGCTATGTTCAGTACATGATTGCAGTCATCAACAACTGTCAAACCTTCAAGTAAGTCTGCATATCCTTGCAGTACTGTGAGGAAAAGAGCTATTGATATTTCAGTTGTAATACTACCTCTTCCCAGAAACTTCTCTTCTGTATACAAAGAGGGTTTGAGTTAAGATAGTTTAGCCTTAAACAAAGACAACAGGTTTAAAGATAGCACTGTTTTAAGAGGCAGGTATTGTGATTGCTTTTGCCTTTGGCAAGCCAAACCACCAGCAAAAAACCACTTGTTATTCCAAGAATTTCATTGCCAAAGGAAAATTTATCTTCAGCTTCCAGAATTTGAAAAGGTCTTTTCAGTTTTTCTGGGTCCAGCCACCTTCTCTTACGTGGGATCTCTCTCAGATCACCTTCTAGCAATGTGATCGAGGTGACCTGAACTGGAGAAAAGTAAAGGCAGACCTTCTGGGAAGAGTATCAGAATGGCTTACGTTTCAGTGATGGACAATCCAACTTCCTGTTCATCCATAACTGGTGCCATTTGCAGGTCTACACATCAGCAATTTTCTACCAACACTCAAGTAGTCTGCACTGACCACTCCAGAATCATACTGGAGAGTAAATTATGGCTTACAAAGCAAGCAGCAGGCATCGTTTCCCCTTGCAAAAATAATTGTTTGCTGTGGCTTCTTCTGTGTTTGTACTCCAAAATGTAACACTGTAATTGTGCATCAGTGGGTGATGAAAAGCCTTTTTTGTTTTGTTTTTGTTTTGTCTCAGAGAATCTATCATCAGTCTGAAGAGAAAATACTTGAAAAGTGACATGGAAGACACGTTGTCAATCAGTCATGCAAACATGGATGCAACTTTAGACATCATTGCTAAGGAAGGCTGCTCTAGCCTGCTAGATGAAGTCTTCATGGATTTAGAGGTTAGAACTTTTTTCCTCAAAAAACTCAGAAGTATTATTTAGAAAGAAAAAATAATTCAGAATGAAGTAGTTGTGGAGCCTTTTGATTGCTAAATATATAAAATATATGGTTTTTATATATGGGCTAGCAAAGTGTCAGTAAACATTAGTACTGTTCTTCACTGGTGTAGTTTGCATGTAGGAGACTGGAAGGTGCTTAATTGGGTTTCACAGGATGACTTAAGGCAGGTGCTTTGTATATAATTAATGTTTTGTAGCAGACGTACTCAGTCTTATGCTGTTGAGTTGTAAGAATTATTTGGGAAAACTGCTGTTGATACTAAGTTGTCATTGCAGGTCCAGTTAACCTGTAATTAATATATTTAATTGCTTCTAACAGTGAGCCCTTTCTGTCTGGTAGATTTCCATGTTTAGGAAATCTAAATCTAAATCACTCTAGCTTCTTGTATAGAATCCCCCAGGGAAAAAATTACTACTATAAAGAAATTGGGAGTATGAGGAGGGAAACAGGGCAATTAGAGAAACAGCAGGAAATGGTGAAGAGAGATGCTCTGGGACTTGTTAGATTTGTAATAAAATTTAGAACTAATATAAATACTTTGAATGGCTCACATGAGGAAGAATGTGGGAGAAGCATAGTTTAGAAATTGTCAACACTTTAAAATGTCTCACATTTTTTAGTAACTGCATTGGTCTGATGAAACTATCAAAAACCTGATCTAATCCCTTGTTTGTCACCTTCTCAGCCACATCTGAATGAGCTGATGACGAAGAAGTGGCTGATGGGATCTAACGCAGTGGGGACAATCTGTGTCACTGTAGAGGATTATTTCAATGACTTTGCAAAAATTAAAAAGCCTTACAAAAAGGTAAGTGCAAAATACTTAGTGATACTTTGTTCATGTACTCTGAGCACTATATTGATTTGGAATTTCTGAACACCACATGGAATTCAGAACTGAAATGCAGAAATTTGAATGGATTCATTACTGGAAAGGAAAAAATGTTCATTGCCATACTGCAGAAGTCTGAATCTACTTTTTTTTTTTTTGTTGTTCCCAGGCATACAATATTGTCAAAGACAGATCTAAGTTTAGTATTTAGTCCAGGAAACTTCTTGGTGTGTTACTAGATATTTTTACCAGTTTGTACTTTTCTACATCTCCTCAGAAGTTTGTAGATAAAATTAGCTCTTCTGAAACTAGTTTTGCTGGTCTGTAATTACTTTCTTTTATAAATGCACATCAAGTAATTCCTAGTTTTAATATACACAATGACGCATAGTGAACTTGGTGCCGTAAGGGTTAACAAATGGATAGCTGTTTAAAGTGCTCTTACAATAGTAAATGTGCTAGGTTATGGTTTTTTTACCCTCTAGTTTGTCAAAGAATAAATTGATTTCTCCATTGATAGAAACAAGTACAATAATGTGGAAGATTAAAGGCAGCTTCATGTAATAAGACAGTGTTAAATTATTGTCTAACACTTCGGAACCTAAGTAGAAGCTAGGAGAAGATCAGTATTTAGGTGAGATCTTTGAAGAAGCTCTTAGAAGGGCTTAAAAGATAGTCTCCAAATCATACACTTACTCTTTCTTACCTTAATTCTCAAAGTGATAAAGTGAAGTGCTCAGAGTTTATCTGATGACCTCTTAAACTTCAGCATTTGCAGATCCTAGAGGCCTTGTTATGTAAGTATTTTCAGTCGAGAAGAAATGCACAAAGTTAGGTCAGTCCCAGAATTAGTCTATAACCATGGAACAGCTTTCTTTTCCAGGTTTAGTTTGTTATTGTGAGGTACAAGTGCTTGGCATGAGTTTTGAGGTGTTAATACCAATCTCTTCAACCACATATGTTTCATCATGTAGCATTTATTGCCACCTTGTGGGGAAGATGCTTACAAGCAGATTCTTTGGCATTCAGCATATTTGCTTTTCCCCTGTCTCCCAGCACAAAAAAATATCCCTTAAAAATACCATATATTCTAGCACAGGCTGGACCATACTTTTGTTTCCCTGATTTGTGATGGGATTTTTTTCAGGTTTTAAAATATTCTTGGATAACCCTGTTTTGAAAGTACAGTTTTTGAAAGCCACATGAACAAAGCACCTCCAAGAAGACTGTAGCCCAATGGGAAGGACACAGTTCTGAAACAGAGGAAATTTGGATCAAGGCATTCTACTTTGCTCTTTCTCTCCTGTGAATTGAATTCTCTGTCGTAGCACTGTTGGCTCTTGTGGAGTGTTCTCAGTTGTAGTGGAGCTGTTTCTCAGTTCCTTTCCAGCAGGATGGGCCTTACATGTCAGTTCCCCACAGTCTGTTCTGTGCAGTTCATTTTCCTTTGTGCACTTGACATCAATTCCACCAACGCAAGAGAAGCCATCTCTGAGCAACCACCTAATTCTGGTATTTCTGCAGACTCTTGAGAGCAGAGCTTGAAATTTTATTTTCTGTGTTCTGGATGAGGGTTGTGACTTCCAGTACTTTGCAATCTGTTGTTTTCTCCCTTTTTTTCTCCCCCCTTCTCTCTTTCCTGAAACTTTTTTTTTTTCAAATTTTGACTGAAGAACATGTTTCAAGAACAACTTGAAACTAAAATTTGATCATACTACTAATAAAATATTATAAAAAGTTTGTGACTACCTGTTATGCCAGCTTTTTCTTAATAGTAAGTAATTTTGCCACCATGTTTAAGGGGAAGAAAAAGCACCTGAGGACCTGTGGGATTTAAGGATTCTGCATACATTTCTGTTGAAAAATAAGCGTGTGAAGGTTTTGGGGTTTTAGTTTTGTTCTTTACTTCCAAATCTCAGCATTACTCTTGCACCAATACCAGATGCTTCATCCAGGTACCAGAAGATACTTCCCATAAAGAGACAAGTGCAGAACAGCAAATCAGTCAAGGAAGATCTGAGAAAGTAATTGTTCTTTGGTGCTCCTCAAAAAACTCAAGACATGTTATTAAAGATATCTTGGGTTTGTTGCTTCTTGTGATTGGCTCATTGTTAGGGAAGGAGAGATTTTCATTTCTGTTAGCACTGTGAAAATATAAAACCACTTAATCTATAGTAACAAAAATTGTATACTGTTGTTTAAGTGCAACTACACAGTTCAAAGCCTAAAAATAATGGCTACATCTGCTGGTATCACTGGCATAATGCACCACCTTTTCCATTTCTTTCAGACAATGACTCTTGAGGCCCATCGGCGAGTAGTTGTGGAATACATCAGAGCAATCATGCTAAAACGTATATCTTTCAAGAATGCGGAAGAGCGAAAAGAGGGTGCAGAAAGAATGATCAAAGAAGCAGAACAGTTCAGATTTTTGTTTAAGAAGCTTGCAGCTGTAAGTGTTTGCTTTGGGTAGTGCTGTTAACCTGGTAATTTGCAATAACCACACATGTTTATTGCTTAGGGGAAATGGCTAGAGTTAAATCTTCATGTCTCCAAAATATTGAGTGACTTGGGGATATCAAAGATGCCAGCTGAGGGCACAGACAGATTCTGAACACACAGACCAGCTGCTAAAATTCCTGAACACCAGTTTCCACTGCTTTGTGTTTATACAGCTCTCTGCAGCTGAATGTTTGAATGGCCCCAGAGAGGTAGGTACCCTGAATTCATAGTAGTAAGTGAAAAAAAAAATCATTTAAAAAAATCTGTCTTTGCTTTCCCTGGCCAGAAGAAAGGCTGATCTGGCATCAAACAGATTCCATTACTTATTACCTAAGGAGCATGCAGTGTGTTCATTTGGATCAATAAGACGAGTATGTTGACCCCATTTGAAGTCCAGTAGAAATAGAGAAGACAGGCTAAAAAAAGTATTTGAAAATCAATGTACAAGACAGGCCTAAAAGCTTTAACTGCATAAGGAACAGGAATCTTCAAGAAATCTGTTGGCCCTAGGAGCTGATAAAATGCAAAAAGAATGCACAAAAAGATAAAGCCTGAAAAACTGGGGTAGTTGATGGAAGAGGTTGTGGAATAAAGGAAACACCCCATACCTGATTGGCAGAACCAGATGACTTGAATTAAGATAGCAAAATAGTCCAGTTTAAATAGATACAGGTCAATCAGTCAGTTGCTGAAAGCTGCTTTGGTGGCCAGATGACTTGAAGGAGTCTAACAGAGGGACAGTTTTGAAGAAATGTTTCAGACGAGATCTCGCTTTCATGTCAGTTATTCCTATGTTTATGTTTGTAATTACCAAAAGTTGAAGACTAGAGTGTATCGCCATGCGGATAAATACAAATAAATATTGTTTGTAGGACACTACTTCCTTCACTGATATTCTCAGAGTAGGTCTCTGAATGAAGAACAGGGAAAGAAAATTATTATGTGACAATTCACAAATATTTTGAGTTTTTTAATGTCTGAAAATTCAGCTTTTTGGGAAATTCAAGGATATTGACAAAATATTAATTAAAGGATCATTTGTAGATTTGAGGGATATTGCTATTGTTTTGCAGCTTTTTAAATATTTTTTGTTTACTTTTGCAGGGCTCTGGAGAGGACACTGAAGGACTCTGTGACATCATTGAAGCCATTGCAGAGGTTATCAAGCTGACTGATCCTTCACTGCTCTATCTAGAAGTTTCAACTTTAGTCAGCAAATACCCAGATATCAGGTAATTCTCTTTACCCTCACATCTGATTTATAGATAGATAACACCATAAGTTCCTTGGGTTTTGGGCAAGTTTTGAAATTCAAAATAGTGTGAAAATGTGCTCATATTTTTCATATTTTAGAATGTAACCACTTTCTTGTGGAAAATGATGCTAATGTACAATGTATGTGTGCTGAACTAGGAGTTCTAACTACTTAAGTACTGCAGAGAAATACTTAAAATACTTCAGTTCTGTGTGTTGGGAGGATAAAATAGATTTTAGAGTCCTAAAAGCAGCCAAAACAGTGCTTCATATTGAGTAGGAAAAACCAGTTCTCACTGAGTAGAGATCTGATTAATAAAAAGTATCTGCTGAACTGAGTGAAAAGATTGCCAAGTAAGTGCTGTTTTTGACAAAATCTTACTTGTACGAAGCCTCCTAATGCCAGTTACACCCTTTTCCTTTGGCAGGGATGACCACATTGCAGCTTTGCTGACAGTGAGAGGGGATGCCAGCAGAGATATGAAGCAGACTATCATTGAAACTCTGGATCAAGGTCCAAGCCAACCAAATCCAAACTATGTGCCAATTTTTAAAGAAATTACAGTTCCTACTCTCACTGTGCCAAAACTTCTGAAGTAATTGACAACTCTGTGTTTGTGTGTCATTACTGCTCTGGGATCAACAGGTTTGAAATACTTGTGGACAAATTTGGCAATGCTATTTTGAGTAAAGTTCAATATACATTGATACTTGCTAGGCATATTTCTTTCTAAAGACTTGGACAGGAGGAAATGTGGGATTTCTGAAAGAAGAAGGATTAAAGGTCATGTTTGAAGAACAAAGCTTTTAATGGCATGGGTTTTTTTAACTGACCCGTTTGTCACAGCTGGTTTTGCTGTCAGCAAATACATTTTTCTTGTGGATTATGTTTGCACAGTGCACTGCAATGCTATATAAAGATATTTATACCAAAACCTGCAGAGCTGTATTAGTGCTGGATATACTAACATACATCACTTACAATACCTAAGCAGGCTCCTTTAGAACTGTCTTTATATGGCACTGCATTCAGTGTTCATGTCAATCCACTTTCACATTATATTTTGTGTATGTACTTACTTTGGTGTAAAATAGTTTATTGCAGAAAACTTAATTATGAAATCAGTTTCCTGACTTAAAGGACTGAATGAAATTGCTACAGTGCAATTTGATTATAGGTTGAATAAAGAGATAAGGTACAATTTTTTTTCACTGATTGACTAAAAACAGCACATAAAGCACATCAGTTCAATAAAATGTTAAACCGTTGCTATGTTCAGCTATGATTCTTTGCATCCTTGTAGATTTACAGAGCATGTAAATCTTTTTTGTTGTTAAGTGTGAATAAAAATTGGATTTAATAGTTTTCTGAAAACACAAGATATTGGGTTTTATTTCCACAGTATTTTCAGATTAATCTAATTATAAAATAGTACTAGACAATTGTAGATTCAAAATTCCTTGATGAAGGACACATTTAAGACATTACCTCTTTGTACCTGACCGGAGCTGTCAGAGGTAAGCATAAGCAAGACACGAGCCTACATTATTTTAATTTAACGTTCTGGAGTTTGTGTATGTAACGCCTTCAGCATGTGGCCACCCAGGCCTTGTGCCATTCCAGCCCTGTTCCCAGCTCCTCTGTACCCTAGAAGAAGTATATACAGGATCAGCAGTTTGCATAAAAGATAGATCTGAGATTGTCACTTTCTGCGGTGACGGTGTGTCCCCAGAGATGGTTCAGTGGAGCATCATCTGGGTACCTCTGTGCTTGAGGGCTCTTAGCACAGGAGCTCCTTGGGGCCCGTGGGACCGTAAACTCTGCCTAGAAATTGTGGGTATGCACAGGGGAATTTGCATGTTTTTCAGAGGGTTGTGTTCAGCCCTCCAGTAAAGCATTCAGTTAAAGATTAGTGAGGTGGTACAAATTTAGCTTGTATTCTGACTCCATCCTGTCCCGGAAATTCTTTCCCTGTGTTTTAATCCTCTCTCTGTTCAGCGGGCTTTGTTTCCCCGTGTGTCCCTTCTTCCTCTCAGTGATGGTGCGGAGGCATTTTCTGGATGTTAAACTTACTCTCTTTCCCCTCCGGGCCACGCCAGCTCCCCTGAGCGGGGACCCAGCAGGGATCGGTCACAGGGAGTGCTCCTGCCCTCGCCGGAACCGACGGACGGTGGCGGCTCGGGGTGCGGCAGGCCCGCCACGCCCTGCGCGCCGCGCTAAGGCCGTGCTGCAGCCCCGCCTCGCTGCCTCCCTCCCTCGGTCCCCGCCCCGTGCCGCGGGATTCGGCTCCGCCCGGGATTCGGCTCCGCTCGGGATTCCCCGCGGCGGGGCGGGGCGCGCGCCCCCGCCTGGCCGTGACGTCACGGGCGCGCTGCGTCAGGGGCGGCCGGTGTGGGCTGCGCGCGGGGCAGGCGCGCGCGAGGGCCATGGCGGCGGGGTACCAGTACCGGCCCAACGGCGGCGGCGGCGCCCCCCTGCCCGACCCCTCCTTCCTGTGGAACGTGTTCCAGAGGTGAGCCACGGTGGGACCGACGGGCAGCGGGCCTGGCGCGCAGGGGGAGGTGCCGGAAGCGGGTCGGCTGCTGCGGGAGTCCGGGCACCGGGGGCGCCTGGTAGCGCTGTGAACATCGCGGTGGTTTCCCCGTGGGAAGAATCTGTAGGAAAGGGTTGAGGAGGAATAAATGTGGCTGTATTTTATAAGGAGGGTAAAGGGGATTGATGGCAGCGAGAAGGTAACCTTGAAAGCGCTGAAGAAATTTTTAACCTTAGATTGCGGAAAGGATAGTAAAGTCTGGAGGATAAGTGTGGCAGTACAGGGAAGGTTTGTTAAAAGGAATCGGATAAATGTTAATGGAAGACTTTAAAGCTACCGACAAGAAGACATAACTGCACTAGGACACTTTTAGGTTATTCTCAGCCAGGATGATTGGATATTGGAATGGGCTGCCCAGGGAGACGGTGGAATCACCGTCCCTGGAGGTGTGTAAGGGAAGATGGGACATGGCACTCAATGCCATGGCCTGGTTGGACTTGATGATCTCAGAGGTCTTTTCCAACCTAAATGATTCTGTGAAGTATTCCCTTGAATTCCCCTGGAGCAGCAAGGGAGTTAGCAGCTTGTGCTTAACAAACGCACTGGCAAGATCCTATCAGTAAAGATGCCAAAGGAGATTTCCCAATTATGTCATGTTGAGGAAACTGGGGAGGTGCCTACGTTGGATCCATTTTTATGGGAGATGAGTCAAGACAGATCCTGTGACACAAGCAGCAGCAAGAAGAGGTTAAGCAGTAGACAAACAGTACTAAGTTTCCAAAACTGGCTGATATTTACGGAGTGACTCAGGAATGCAGCAGCTTACCTACCCAGCCTGCTGTAAAAGAACTTCCTCTGAGGACTCGGCAGAGGCATGCATGAAGCCATTTCTCTTTTTAAAGGGTCCAGAAAGAAACAGATCAACAGTCTGTCTGACTTCTGCACCAAGAAAATCAGTAAAAATAATTTTAAATAATGTAGTTTGTCAGGAGAGTTGCATGGCTTTTGTTGAAAATATTTCTTCTGGCAGACTATTGTAAAAATCCCGGACTATGTTTGGTAAGGATTTGGATATGATGGCTAGAATTGGAGCACTTCATATAATCTGTATGCTTTTCAAAAATACTCCCAACACTATCAAAAAGCCCTTGAAGAAATCCAGTAAACGCAGAATGAATGGAAGCCTTCTTCAGTGGATGGAAAACTGACTGAAGGGGATGTGTGTGGTCATGCGCCACACTGACAGATGGAGCTCTCCTGGGATCTTTATGTAATCTGTTTGGGAGCAGCTGGGAAAAAGAGAGTAGGTTTAGATTGGAGAGTGGGAAGAAGTTTTACACTGTGGGCGTGGTGAGGCACTGGAACAGGTTGCTCAGAGAAGCTGTGGCTGCCCCATCCCTGGAAGTGTTTAAGGCCAGGCTGGATGGAGCTCTGAGCCATTTTGGTATAATTGAAGGTGTCCCTGCCCACAGCCAAGGGGTTGGAACTTGATGATCTTTGGTTCCTTTCAACCCAAACCACTCTGTGGTTCTATGATTCTGCAAAAAGAGGGTGAATGGTCACGTGAGGTTTGCTGATTCTTGCAGTAACTGAGGCCTGTGAAAGTTTGCAGGAGCACCTTACAGTCCTGAATAACTGGGCTGTATCAGCCTGTCATGGCCAGATCATGATCCCTGTATGACAGGTGATCCCCATACGTCAGGTGGAATCCAGAGTAGGAACCTGGTGTCCATAAGGAAAACCCATTCTCATTTTGCATATTTTTGTTTATAAAAGGAATGTGCTGACTGATGATGCTCAAGAGCAAGATAAGTAGGTCATAATGCATTTTCATGAAAATATCAGCTTAGCACTTGGTAGCAGCTCATAAAAGGTAAAAAATGTTCCCAATACTAAATTCAAAATACTAAAATAAGAAACTGATTAAAAAAGGGGAGTATCTATTTGTAATTGAAATCTTTGCAATTTATGCTTGCAATTTTAGTGTTGCATGCAGGTTACATAATTCTTGCAGATGGGGAAGGAAGCAATAGAATGAACAGAAAGTGTTTAGGAAAAGTCAGCAAGAACTAAAGGAAAAGAAATTCATCTTCTGCGAACAGGAATCAACTGAGCAAGACTCTGCTTTGGAGTGATAGTAAATGAGGGGAAATGAAAACTGTCAGTCCAAGGGGAACATCCTTGTATGAAATGGAGGGAAGTCCCCACCAATTTCAGATACCCTTCTAAAGAAGGCATTATCATTCTTTATTTGGGCAGAAATTACTTAATTCATTAATTTTGGCATAGAACTTGAATCATTAAGACAAGGAACTGTGAAGGCTCAATGAAAGCTGGAGCCTACCTGTGCTTTTTCCTCTTTGAATCCTTTGAACCCCTTCTGTAGGGTCAAGGCCCTGCAATCGATTGAGTCTTTCAGTACTTTGGTCACATTAGTGACTTTCTCTCCACTGAGAGAGTCTGGGTGACAAACCTGTTGCTCCAGTTTTCGAAACAAATAGCTTACTACTGTGACATTAGGCATTTTGTGGATTTAAACCAGCATGTGTGCTCTGCAGTTCTCTTAAACAGAAATAAATAAGAATACTTCCTTGTGCCGAACATGCCCAAACTGTTTCATTATCAATGTGTGTTTCTATGTGTCTCTTCACTCATAAGTAAGTCTTGGAGTTTTCTTTGGAGCTTTTATCATGTTCCAGAGACTTTTCAGGAAAATAATAATCTCACGTGGTGAGTAAGAACCAGAATGTTGAAGTCTTCAGTAAGTGGAACCTGTTAATTTCAGCCATTTAAAGCTTACTACCTGGTTTTGTTTTGTTTTGTTTCTTTTTCCCAGAGTTGATAAAGACAGGAGTGGAATAATATCTGATCATGAACTTCAGCAGGCATTATCCAATGGTAAGTCTCTAAATGAGCAGTGAAGTAGATCATTGTAAACTTCATGATAAATTTTCTGTGACAGTGGTTACTTGATGCTGGCATTCTTTGTATGGAAGGGGGTGGGAAGTGTTCCTACCACTCAAATAAATACTAATTAGTATTTAATCTACAGTAAAAGGCTGTAAAGGGAAAAAAATGAACAGTCCCTGCGATTTTTTGTTTGTTTTAATCTGAGTATCTATTGTAACCATTATTGGTGTCTGTATTCTGAGGAATGAGGGCATGCACATCCCTTTATTTTTTTCTCAGCTCTGCTTCCTAGAAATCATAACCAGTGATTAATCTGTTCCTTGCTCATCACTACTGAACCTTTGTTTTTAACCGGAATCAGTGTATAACCTGGGCAAAGCTGTTTACAACCAGCCTTTTCATTGCACATAAATTATTTTTCATACAGTATGGTACAGGAAATAAAGTATGTTTGGCATTTTTCCTAACAGAGTAGAAAGATGCACTCTAGATCTAGTATTAAAACTTTCTAGTAGTCTGTCAGTTCCTTGTTATAATACTCAAAGAATAATTAGGGTCATGGAAACAAAATTTAAAAAGAAACATTTTTCCAGTAGCCTATTTTTACTTTACTTCCATGACTCAGTGTGGGTAGGGTTGTACTCTGTGGGGTTTTTTTTCTGTTTGGAAATGTGAAAAAGGGCATATATAGGCTGTTTGTCTACCTTTGAGTCCATACCAAGTTCCCCTTCTCCCAGAGTTTGTTCCTTTATCCCTCTTGTGCTTTATGACTGAGAAAGGCTTAAACTGATGTTGTGAGCTGCAGCACACACAGGCTGAAGGGCCCATTTTTGTCAGTAATTGTCTGACTTGAAATAAATTTATAAGGTTCTATTCAGTAAAACTGCAGTCTTGTAACTGAACTGGATTTACTAGAATATTTATTTAATAATGTATCTTGATAAATTAAAAGCAATGTGTTGTGGCTGCCAGACCTGATCCATAATTAAAATTTTGAATAAAATCTTTAGCAAAAACTAAGTTAAAGTCACCATTTTCATTTAGATTACAGTACTGTTTAGAATTGTGAGCAACTGTAATTTTAAATTTTACCTGCTGTTTTAAATTTTATATATTTTAAATATATTATCATATGAACCTGGTATTTTTAATTTTATATATTTTAAATACCTCCTCATACGATTGAATTTAAGGGTAATAGGCAGTGATGGCTCTCGGAGCTCTTTTCTTTCCTTATTTACAGTGTAGATTAGCAGTTTCAGTGTTTTGCAGTTATGAAGAATGCCTGACAAGTGTTAGACAAAATATTTGTCTAACTGTCTAACTGTAAGCTTCCTGTGTTCCAAGAGATTCTAGATCTTGTACACCAAAGTCAGTAACAATTCACTTTATTATTTTCAAAATATATCCTCTAGTGGATGGGATGATTGTGCATGGCTATCCTGCAATTTAACATGGGCTAAAAAAATACTATGAGTTCATTTCTAAAACATTAAAAAAGTTTGCATCGTGCTCATTGACATTTGAAGTTCAGTGTAGTTTTGACAATTTGACATTTTCAACCTGTGAAGTTTATGCAGCTAATAGTGTGCTTGCCTGGGAGGGGCTGATCGTCACTTTGTTTGCACAACAAAATCCTTCACTTCCTTCTTGTTTTCTTCTGTGCTGCTGTGGGAAGTTAATACTAGAGCCAGAAGAGGAGAGACAGGAATAGTCTTCAGTGTTTGTTAGAATAGGCTGAAATCAGAAATCTGTACAGTTCTTCACCTCTGGAGTTGCTCAGATTTCACTCTGTGGCAGCTGTATGAGTCACTTGAATGTTTCAAGGGGAAATAAATCAACTTTCAGACTGTATTTTCACTTTCTCCTCTTATTCTGTTCAGTGTTAAGTGCTGACACCTTATTAATTCCATTATTTCTTATTTTTTTGAGGAGACACACAGCTTTAAGGTGCTGATATTCTCTGTCTAAAATACTGCTTCAGCATTTTCAGAGCTGTTTTTCCTCTTCTCTTTCTCTGCTTCCGTTTCTCTTTATGTGCAAACAGTCACGGGGTCTGCCTACAGTGCAGGGTTCACCCTGTAGAGAGAGTTACACCACTGCCCGTGACCCAGCAAAGCCAACGTGCTGGATCCCGATCCCAGCTCCAGCTCGGCCCTTCTGCTGGGGTTTGTTGTCAGCTGACACATCCCTGGGAGCGCCTCTGCAGTGCCCTGGGCTCACCGCCTCCTTTGTGCCCCCACCCATTCCTTGGGTCCCTGCAGGCAGCCGCAGCCAGTTAATTACGCGCTGCTTCGTGCTCCTGCTTCCTTCACAGGCTCTGGAGAATCGATGGTGAAATTTCTGCATGAGGCAGCAAGATTCCTCTTTGTTTAAAGCTTAATGCTTCCTAGCTCTCAGCCAAGGGAATGCTCTCAGCCAAGTGAAAACTATTTCATAATGACAAGCCTCTAAATACTCAGAGAAGTACTGAGCTTCTCTCCAGATGATTACTGCTCAGGCCCTTTCAAGCAGCAACATTTCTTGGTCTAAAAATACTAATTCAAACTAACACTTAATTGTTTTAGCAGGGGAGGTGGGATTTGTACTGAACAACTCTGAACTGCAATGTTATGGTTTTGCTGCGTTGGGAACCCTTTTTCTTTACTTTTGCCAGAAACTAAATGCCCTGGAGTAGTCCTGTAAAAAGGAAATGAGCACATGGGTTTTTACTGGGGAACAGATAAGAGGCCTTGATTGAGTTACAACTTAGAACACTTCTGCTCCTGTCAGTAAAGAGGTACTTCAGTTTAGATCTTGCTTTTTATCCAATGCTTCCTGACATCCTGGGACAAAAAATTCCTTAGATCTTCTAAGGTTTGTTAGTTTGGTTTTTTTTTTTTTTGTTGCAGCCTTAAAAGTGCAGGTTTCTGTGGGATATTTGGAAAGCATTGGTCTGAAGTCATCTCTGAATTGTGAGACCTTCCTACTTTCAAGCAGCCTTATTTTTTTTTAATATGCCAGTTCCATGTTACATAGCTCTGAATTCACTGCTCTTAACTGATTTGGTTGGTTGGTTGGTTGCATTTTTTTTAAAAGCTGAGGAATTCTTAATTCTCAGTTAAGTAATTATTTCTGTTTCAGGCACATGGACTCCATTTAATCCAGCAACAGTCAAGTCAATTCTTGGTGAGTGTGGTTGTGTGATGTGACATAGTCCTAAGATACCATTTTGTGATATGTTCAGATGATTGATTGAGAATGCTCAGTTGCTACACTGTTTTTTTTTTTTTTTTGGTCAGTGCCCAGCAGCAGTAAGCTAAATTATTTTCCCTCTTGATTAATAGAGGAATGCTCTTTGCTTACACACATGTACACTTGTCAAAGCAGCCTGAGAAAATGTTACTACATAATTGATTAGATAATAAATGTAATTTATGCATGAGGAGATTGTTATCCTAAATTTTCTAAAAAGGTATTATATAAATTGTTTTGGGAAGTAGTTTCTCCTGTCTTGAATTTAAGCCTATGTTTTACTCCAAAAATACCAAACAGAAGTTTTACAATGGTTGAATTCTGTTAGTATCTAAACCAATTGCCAGTAATGTGGAAGATGATGGTGGTAGAACAGGATGAAGATCCAAGCACAATAAATCAAATCTTTTCTATCACAAAGTTCATAAATCCAAGGACTACATTTTTTTGCTTTGTTTTCCATAAGTGTTAGCAGCAGTCTGAGTTCCATTGCTGGGTGACATGCTTATTGCATAAAGATAACAGTATCAGTAAGTCAAATGCAGATGAACATCCCAGCACTCTTGGAAATTATGTAAGACTTTTTAATGTGTCCTTAGAAAAGAGCAGTCCACTCCTCTGTCCATTTTGATTTATCACTCGACGATCAATCAAGCCCTCATATTTTTGAACTGAAAATGAAAACCTAGGAAAAATAAACATTCTGTGATTTATTCTGGTACTTTTATCTTGCTTTATCATTTTTTCCTTCAGTGGATGACTGCTTGCTTTTCCTTGGCAGAACTTTGCAAATTACCACTTGGATTTTAGCAGTTTCTTCTCTCTATTCAGTACATTCTACAGAGCACTCTTGCTATCTACTTGAAGTCCAGGCAGATCTTGCTGAGGAGTAGTATGACTTAAGGTTTTACCCGTGTTTCTTACTTTTTATTTCAGGCATGTTTGACAGAGAAAACAAAGGGGGTGTGAACTTCAATGAATTCACGGGAGTCTGGAAATACATCACAGACTGGCAGAATGTCTTTCGAACGTATGACAGAGACAATTCTGGAATGATTGACAAAAATGAACTAAAGCAAGCACTAACAGGTTTTGGTAATTCATTAGTAATTACAATTTTTATGACTGAGTTATGTCATAGAATGAGCTGCTTACTGGTACTGTTGCAGAGCTCTACTGCTCTGACAACTGTGACTAAAAATGAGGCAGGTGAAGGGCAGCTCTCCTTTTAGGTATAAGGTACCTTTTAACGATGTCCATGCTAGAGGCACGTTTTTTAAAGCTTTGTCCTTAGAGAAAACCATTCCATGCATGTCCTGATACATGTTCTAGTCTCCTCTGTGACACGCTCTGAGAGGGTTACCAATGCTTCAGGCAAAGTCTGAGCTTGCAGGGTACTTGGTAGAACTTGCCACTTTTTAAAACAAGGTCACATGTCCATGCTATGAGAACATTCTGGTGGCTAAGGAACTTTCATTCCAGTCACTTCACCTGTAAAGACAAGCTGCAGCCCTAAACCATTCCCTCAATCAAACAGTCACCTTAATCTATAATTATATTTATTGTGACTCTGTATATAATTATTATTGTGCATGGGTTTTTTTGCATGCTTTTTAGTTTAACAGAGATATTTACGAAAATCATTGTAACTCCTTACCGTTTTCTGGTTTTATTATTACACATGCCTGCTAAACAACTTTGTTTTTCTTATAGAAAGACTGCAGTAATTGAATCCTTTTAAAGTATTTCTCTTTTTCCAAGGTTACCGACTGTCTGATCAATTCTACGATATCCTCATTCGGAAATTTGACAGACAAGGAAAAGGACAAGTTGCTTTTGATGATTTTATTCAGTGCTGTGTTGTTCTACAGGTAAGAAAGGAGATGTACTTTGATGTCAATTTTTTAAAAAATACCTTTTCTTAAGCTTTTCTGGTTCTCACTTTTAACAGTGGATTTAGAACTTGCTTTTATTTATAGTAACCCAACTGAACTAAGTATATGCCAAGTGCTAGAAACATCTTCGTGGTCTTCATTTGTAATTCATTTGAATCTCAAGTAAATTGTATCATTACTGCAGTGAGCTATCTTATATATAAGACTGTGAAATGGCTACAGAGGGGATGAACAGAAAGGCTTCATTAAGCTGTAGAAGCCCAAGTAGCAAGGGGAGTATGTGTCAGTTTGAATCTCCCCTAGAACAAAAATGTCTATTATTTTTTTTCTCTCCTCCTCAGAGGCTGACTGATGTGTTCCGACGCTACGATACTGATCAGGATGGCTGGATTCAGGTGTCCTATGAGCAGTATCTTTCCATGGTCTTCAGCATCGTATGACACCCATAACCAGGAATTGCACACTAGCATTACACAGACTGGAATTGCCAAATCATCCTCTACTGAATAAGATCATTGATGTATTATAATGGATGTAACATCACATTCTTAAATTTTGTATGTTGGTAATCATTGTCAGAATCTGTACTTGAGTTGGTTTTTATTTTGTATTATTGTATGATATGACCATCTCTGCTTACTGTAGTACAGAAAGCACAGAATCTAGATTTAACCAGTATCGTGTTGAACATTACCTCTTACACATATCCTGCATGGGGGAAATGACTCTTTAGAAATGCCAAATTAAAATAATGCTTGTTAGTTTATATCAGTTGAAAGCCAGAAGTTGCACAACATGTTTTGCATGTGCCTTACTTTTTATAAGAGTTTAATGTATTAATTTTTAAATACAGAATTTAAAATTAAGTAAAAATACTAGATCAACTTTTAGTCTGTTTCACTTTTGTAGAGCTTTAAGGGGATGGCGATTTTATTTCTGTATTCTCTACGATTCAGGGATCTCTCCACTTGGATGGCCTTTATTTTACTTTTTAGCTGCCTCCTTTCAGGGTATCCTTGGGATGGCTTCAGATACAATTTCTTCACACCTGTGAAGAAGTTCATACTGCACCTCCCTTGGTAAGTTCCACACAAAAATGGACTCTGAATATGCTCCCTTTGCTAAGTATTCATTTAGCAACACAAACCTTCCTTTTTGTGCTGAAGTACTTATTTGCAGTGGCCTTGAATTGATAGTCTCGTAACTTTACCCTACATCTAACCATTTACAGCTAATGAGAGAGTGGGAAAACAGATTCCTATCACACACCATCTCTTGCCGTGACTCTGAAGAAACAACTTGGAGGAAGCAAATTCAACCCAAAAGAAAGTTACAATGTTACTTCCAGGTGACCCTGAGATTGGCTCAGATGGTCAGAATGACACAAATAACACCAAAGTCACATGTTCAATCCCGACACCGTCCATTCACTGAAGAGCTGGATTTAGTGATCCTTGTGGACTCTTTCTAACTCAGACAATTCTGTGATTCTGTGTCTCACCCTGAGTAGAATGTCTGGTGTCAGGGTGACACCAGACCCTGCAATCAAACATCCGTCATGCAGAGATGCTGCTACTATTTGTCAAGTGATAATAAGACCCTCAGTGACAGCTCAGCAACTCTCTGAACTCTTCTGGTGTCAAGTATGTGGGGAAAAACCAATGGCCCCCATAGCATAAGCACACTGAAACCAGGAGTTCTCCCAAAACACTTTTGACATTGTCCTTGCCCAAAAGGCAAGGAATTGGTTTTGGGTGAGGAGAGATATCAGGAATAACGACCAGTGTCAGAAACCACCTCATCCAACAGCTATGAAAGTTATTTACGTTGAAGAAAACAAGGGAAAAGACTTCCACCAGTTACTTTTTGAACCTTCCTTCCCTAGAAAGCTGAGGTAGTAACTATATATGCTCTCCAGAAACAAAACAGAAGAGCCCCAAATTTCTGGGCTCAAAAATCTCCCCATTTTCTTTCCCAATAAGGAATCTGTCCCTTTGGATCATACACCCACATAACATCCAGTAATTCTGGGAAGCATTTTGAGGAGTATTAGTAAGTCCATGGTACAAACTAAAAAGCTGGAATCTGAGAAACTTCCCAAGTTGTCTCCCCTGAAGGATGTCTCCATGTCCAGCTGGCCTTGTATTTCACTGCCCTTGGTTCAGAAGAGCTGGCTCCAGCACTTCCTAAAGGAGCATCACTGATGCAGAGAATCATCAAGGTGGCTCTGGATTGGAACAACACTTGTCACAGTGGGAAACACACTTCTAAAGGTGTGAAAGCAGGTAGACCACAGACTAAGAAACTGGCTAAAAGTAGACCATTTATCCCCAGTCCAAGACATGTTCCAGTCTGGATTTCTGTCACTAGCTTTTTTAAGAAATTGCAAATTTGCTCCAAGGGCTCAGATGCATTCCAAGAACTACTGCCTCCATGCCAAGGCCTGTGGTGTTGCTGCACTGGTGCTGACAGGTGCCAGCATGTAAAGCTGCTCTGCAGGCTGTGGGACCTACTTTGTGAGGTTGTGTCTTGAAGAAGGATTGGAGTCTAGACATAGTTCTGCTCCAATTCTGTACTACACATGAGCAAAAAATGGCAAAGGGTTTTCTTGAGAGTAAGGAGTACTCAGCTCTCTACAGTTCAGGAAAGCTTTAGTAAATCAGTGCTGACTTAATTTGGTAACTACTCCAACTCCATTTCAAAATGCAAGAACTGTTTCTCCAATACAGGACTGTGCACAACAACAAAGGCGGGACAATAACTGTTGCCCAGAAGGAAAAATGTGAACAGAACGTGTAGGTGGAAAGAGCATCTAATTTGGATGGAGGTCATCCAGCTGCTGTATGCCACTGGGGTATACAGTGATGGCAGTAAAATCCAAAAGGGAGTGAGAAATGGGGAAAAGAGTTCTCTGCAACAACCTCAAATGAAAAGTTCTTAACTTGAATTGACAGAGTTGCAGCAGTAATATTTTCTAGCGATATTTTTTTCTACAGTTAAGAATTTCAGTTGCATTACACTTTCTGTGAGTAAAAACTGTGGTAATAACATTTGTGTAAATAACTTCTGGTCATTTTTAAATCCAGATATAATAACTGATCAACCTTACTTAAATCAAGGTGTCTGGCAGACACCTGTGGTAGAAAAAACATAGTTCTCCCTTTTAAGCAAGAAGGTTGACTATGTAATTCAGTAGATGGAAGTGTATGGCACAACTACGAGGTGTGTGACATCATAAACCACTCCAACACTTCAGTACCTATGAGCAGTAAAAGACACAGTGAACAGGAATGAAAAAGGAAAGTGGATCTTTTCACATGCAGAAACAAAATAATGACAGAAGAAAAATTTTAGGGAATTGAGTTTACATGCTCAATAATAAATGATTTCATTGAGTTTTTATTAAAATTTACATAACAAGATCCAAAATGTTTTATGACACCTCATTAAGACTAACCTTGCTTCAGTGCATGTATTTAATGCACAGAGACACAGTTCTGGCATGGGTGAAAAGAAAAATGATAGTCCACAATGCAGTAGTGAAAAGGAAAACAGACACTCAGGAGTAAACTGTCTCACTTTACTTCTTTTCTTCAGCTCCATGTAAGCTGGTTTTAATTACATAAAGCAGATATCTAAAGCCAGGCATTCATGAGGATGTGGCTCTGATACACACCATGAACTGCTAAGTATTACTCGGTATGACATTTTGTTTATTTTTCCTGTTATTTTATCTGATTGCCTTATGGGATCTACTATTAATATGCTTTTGCCAGTAGAAAGTCAAGAATTTTTATTTTAGCGTGGGTCCATCTACTAAATGAGTTTTTAAGACATTTTATTTTGAACAATAAGATTAGAAAACCAGCATGTATTTCACACCATTTCTTACTCTGCAAAAACAAAACTAATTTGCCCCATTACATACCAGTTCTCTAGTATAGATTACATTTTCCTCACATAGCATCACATTAAGATAGAGAGAATATCTTTGCTGTGACATTCTCCTTTCTTAGTGCAAACAGAAATGTAGTGTATCAATTTTTAAAAATATGCTAATTATAAAGCCTCAAATTAATGGAACTGGCCTTACATTTGTGTGAAGAAAATTAAACCTGTATTTCCAATGAATATTCTTCCTAAGTGGGTAACATAAAAGTAAACCTTTCTTTCTCTTCTGAAGAGAGGGGTATTAAAAGGATTATTAGCTTTTGCTGACAGAATAATTTTAACAGATTTTCAAAAAATAACAGAAGATTTATTTCTCTTTAATATACTAAGATATAACAAATACATTACAAAAAGCCTAAACAAAATAGTATGTTCACCTGTTATGTGCAAGTTCATGTTCCAGCTATATTTCACATGTTATAAACTTAAACCCTACCTCCCTTTACCTTTCCCAAGCCAGCGAAACACAGGGTTAAATGCAATCTCTTTCCTGAAAGCCAAGTGATGGAGATTCTCAAATCTCTTCATCTGTTTCCAGTTCAGCTCTTGTTGCTCCTAAATCTTTCTCTCTAGTTTCTATTAGCACATTGACGAATGTCTGAATATTTATTTCTGGAAAGGGGAGATAAAGACATTTAGAGTTACTTCTATCTCATAATATTTCCATAATACAGCATAGAGAATGTGAAAATTAAAATTTTACTATTAAGTAGCTACCTAATTAAATCTAGTACCAGAAACATAGTTTGCATTTGTCCAAACTCATAGTTTGCATTTGTTCAATGAGAGCTATGCAGTTGCATATGCCCACTTCTCTTTAAATCCCTCTAATAATCTATTTCCAAAGGAGAAACTCTCACTTTGAATTGTGTATCACTATTCTCAACATTAATGACTATTTCTACAGTAACTGGAAAAAAAGTAATTGATACGTAATGAACCATCTCTTTTGATAACATTTCCCTTGTTATCCCAGTGGGTTTTGAGTCATTTGGATTATCCATTATAATTCCATTCAGGTTTGGTTCTGCATGCATTCCAATATTTTTTCCTTTATGCCAATACATTCCCCTCCCATCGTTGCAAACTTACCAGCACAACTCATGATACAAACTGCTAGTTAGAAAGACGACCTAGGACAAACCTTTCAATTCAGGAAATTTTTGCACTATCAAAATCTCCTCCCACTCACTGCTCCATCTAGTTGCCAAGAGGCACAGTGTCCTCAGAGAGGCAACAATGCCTTTCTTCAGCTGATACAGATGTGAGAAAAATGAGTTCGACTCCCCTGAACAGCTCATCCTATTTCTGCAACCTGCAATCTCCTGCTTATGTTAAAGCAACTATGCTGATGTAACTCATTTCATATGATGCAAACTGATCACAATCTTACTTTGAAGTGCTGGATATTATGGAGCCAGCTGTTTGAGAATCCTGGTCATTGTAGGTACACCCTTTCCTAGTAGTCTGTTCACAGTGTTGGGAGCAAGACCAACATCAAGTCCATCTGAGCTTCTGAACTGCTGGTGATCTCGGTATGAACCATTGCCAGAAAATGCGTCCTGATGCGAACTCCAGTCTCTTTGGTAGCCTGATTTCTGATACCTGAATCCTTGACACCTAGATTCCTGCTTCCAGCTGTAGTCCTGCTTCCAGCTACAGTCCTTGTTCCACCTATAGTCCTCGTTCCAGCTACAGTCCTCGTTCCACTCATTCCACCTAGTGTCCTGGTGCCACCTGGAGCCACCTCTTCCTGAAACAGCAGAATTTGCAGAAGATGTGTAAGTATTCACAGACTCATTGTTCTTGTAAGAGGAATAGCTTTGTGAAGGATAGTTTGTAGAGTATCTTCCAGATGAAGGATATGAGGCAGAAGAATTGGGATAGGGTAATTCTTGGTCACTTATATGCCTTGCTTTTTTACATACTTGTTGATTCCTCCATTTTGTATTTTCCCTGCCAAATGACAGTCTGTTATCACAAAGCTCACTTCCTTGCACATCACTGGATATGTATTCTGCTGAGTACTCCTTCACTGGGTTGGTCTCATATGAAGAAGTCCCAACAGCCAAATTCCTGCAGGACACAGAGTTTCTGAGCTGTCTCAGCCATTTGCTGACACCACTGGTAGCACTATCAGGCTCAACAGCAGGAGAGTCCGTGAGTGGAGACATCATTGCAAAGTTGTCTGATCTCAGATGACAGTAGGATGTTCCATCATCTGCTTGGTAACTGTTTGGGTGAGCAGGAGCACAAGAAGCATCTTCAGAACACTCTTCATACTGAGACAAAAAACCTTGATTCCAGTCAGAACTTTCTGAATAAATAAAGGGCACCAAAAGTTAGCAGAATATTAAAATACCAACTGCAAACACAACTACTTTGAGGTTTTATGACGTGTCCTTCTGTTCTTTTCCCATTTCCTGCACTTATGTCTTATCTGAGTTTGGCAGTAAATAGATCAGGAAGGGTTACTGCTTGAATTTCCATAACCTTAACTGCTGTAACACTGTTCAGTGAGACAGGAATATTTTCAGACAGTTAAGTCATTAAAGAATCAGAAAATGATATCCTGAACTGACTCAGAGGGCAAAGACATATAGTACACCAGCTGAGAAGCAGTATGGCTGGTCATAAAAGTAAATTTTCACAATCTGTGCAGTCTCCAGAGTAAACAAACTAATAGAACAAAATATCTAAATTACCTCTGTATTCTACATCTGGCCCATAGTGTTCTGGATCACTTTTCCTTTCTGGAAATTCATCTTGAGGTACTGACATCAGTGGGCCTGAACTGTTGGTGCCATTATCCTAGGTTAAAGCAAAAGATCAGAATGTCTGTTTGCACATGGAAGAATTTAAGAACCTGCAAATTCTAAAAAGCAACGAATTTTCCACAGAAAGTTAGCAAAGTACAATTTTAGGTGATAGCAAAGTCTATATGAGGAGTATGTTGTTACCACATTATACCACAATTTTCCAAAGTGCTATTTGGAAAAGGTACATATCTCGAGAACAGAAGGAAGTGTCTGGTGAAGACAACATCTTCTGTTTCAAATGTATTGCCTCATCTCTCATATCACCTGGCTAAAATATAGAACTGGTGCATATGCAAATCCTGCATCCATCTGGGGAATGCAGAATGGAAAGCCCAGCTAAGGGATTAAGCTACAGAAAACAGTATTTAACTGGTTTTAGTGGCAGCATTTGCACAGAGATAGTTACTGTAGCTCACCTGACAAGGAATATACAATTGAGAAAACCATCTGAAACAGCTTTCAGAAAAAAACACATCCTGAATTTTGTGAACCAGTAGCTACCAGAGTGATGACTCATTTTTTCACAAATTCTGGTCCTTCTTCAGACTCCTTTTTCCACAGGCAGTCAACATCTTTGCAAAGAAGCTATGGAGGTTTGTAAGGACCAACAGATAGTCAAGAACATCTTGCCTACCTTAGTCTTAACAGATTAAAAAACTCTCAACTGAGAGCAGAGCTACAAGTTATGAGAAAGACAGACCTACCCACAGGCCCATGAAAGAAAAAAGTGGCACATTTGAGTGGCACTTAAAGCCTCATCGATCTTAGAACAAAAGCTATCAAGCAAGGGACCACCACAAAAAGGATGACAACCTGTCATCAAGAAGCAAAATGGTGCCCAGAAGAGAACACACACACACACAAAAAGCCAAAACAGATACATGAAGATAGAATACTAAGAGAAATGTGCTATGTAATTAATATCTTTGTTACTTAGAAATCGTAAAAAAAGGAAATTCAAGTACATTTAACTGGGGGTTTTGACCCATGCCTGAACTGTTACAGGTTGGCAGGGTGTTAACACAGTGAGTTTAATCACTCCTTTCCTCCCACTGGTAAAACAGCTCTGGACAAGATCAAGTTACTTACTGCTGCTTTCTTTTCACAAAAGGCCTTCAAAGCCTCCATGAGTCCCTGTGTAATGTGAACAACAAGCGTTGCTTCTGAATCTGAGGTGATGTGAAAAGTCTCCTGTTGAAAAACATGGTTAGAATTGGTCATTAGGATGCTGAAGGGTCATATACACAAACAGATCAAAGTTATACTTTGATTTTGGTATAACCAAATTTATACCATTGGTTAACATATGGCATGATAAATGTACACAAAAACATAAAAAAATAAAATTTGGAACATAATTATGGCTTGATAAAAGGTAAAACATAAACCTGGATTTCTGTGCCACTCCTATACTGTAAGTCCATAAACATTTTGCTGCAGACAGAGAAGAGGACAAATCCTAAATTTATATTTTCTGTGTAGAAAATTGATTAAAAAACAAGCTTCAGGCTGATTACTAAATAAATGAACTTGTAAGTGATTACAGTAAGTTAGAAGAACATAAGCATTTTTTGTAAGAAATAGCTGTGATTCCTGTAGATAAAAGTCAATTAACTACCAAGTTTTTTTGTAGTTTACTGATTATCCCTTAGACTTGCTTTCTCTCTCTCTCTTTCTGAAGTCACAAGTAACTACAGCATGGAAGACATGAAGCACATATTTCAAAACATTCTACTTCTGATTTTGGTGTATAAACACAATTCGGACTCAAATAAAATTTTCTAATTGCCTTAGGTACAGAACATGACTTTCACAGAGTAAAACAGCGAACACAACAATGGTCAGGTATTTTCATAAACTCAAACTGAGGCTTACTATGCTCCTGTCAACAACAACAGAACAGATAAAACTTCCCCAATCACTCCAAGACCAGCAGCTGTGCTCTCTCTGGCAGCCAGACCACACTGGCTCCTCTCGCTCAGCATTATCAACAATCCCATTAGATAGGGGCAGCCAGCAGCACTTGAGCACCATCAGTGCTGCTAATTAACACTGCTTGTCAGGCTGGCTCTCAGCAAAGGGGAGAGTCATCCACAGAACAGGCTGAGAGCTCACATTTAATCCAGACAATTACTTTGAGCTAAACTACAGCTGCACTAACTTTTCAGGGCAGAGTCCACAAAAATAGAAATTAATGTTGCAGTCAAATGAGTTTGATCAGTAATCATAGGCTCCTTCACAATATTCATTGCATCGTACTGGTGAAACCTCACAACTCTCATCACAATTATTTTACATACATACCAAGAACTCCAGAGCTTTCTGTTTCCGAACAGGATCGTTCTGTGGGATTACAGAATAGGGAAAAAAAATTAAAAGACTGATTTTTACAGCAGTTGTTGCATCATCTTGTACAGAAATGAGACATTTTAATCTTTTATTCAACAACAAAAGTCAACAGAAAGAAAAGATATAATTTTAGGTCAGAGCCACAAACATGTAACCTTAGATCCTCAGTATCAGTTTGGTAGTAGCTACACAAACACAGCTGCATTACTTCTAATACCAGGAAGAACACACTTCACATTAAGCCACACACCCACAAGAGCTATCTTTCCAGCCTTTCCTCACTCAGGAGCAAAATCGTGTTTAAAAAAGTCATTTAGCATAGTACCTGACCAGCCTGAGGCCTACACAACCAACTCTGCCACTAAGATAAAAACAAGGCATTTCTCAGTGTTTATCTCCAGAGCTAATCAGGACAGATACTCCAGTGATCATTTTGAATTTCACCTTTGAGTTAGAAAAAAGGATTGTAACTCTTTAGATATATCTTAAGATTTAAACCAAACTTTCAGTATAGAATAGTCTTGATCTGAAGAGGGACAAAACAGGGAAGGGGAGACTGCAGCACAGGCTGAGACCTGGCCTGGAGACACTGGCTCTGAGACTCTCAGTGGCTCTAAACAGGATTTATGAGAGCTAGGGTGAACTGTATTATCTTCTCTTCTGCTGTGATAAACACAAAACTCTGACTCATTAGGTCAATTGCTTCTGGAACAATATTAATAAAATAACAAATGAAGCCAAGAGTAAGCATTTCCCAAAAAAATTAAAAATAAGCATAAAGAAACTGCTACACCATGAGACACTTGTGGGTATGTGAACACTTGTGTTGAGTTACTGTCTCTACATACCTCATGCTTATAATCATCTTCCCACCTTAAAAGAAAGAAATTACAGTATTAAGATGCATTCCAAAAATTACTAAAACATTAAGTTTACTCATAGTATCTAGAACCAAGATATTTCTGTTTCCAAATTTATATCATCTACCAATACTGGATATTTCTCTAAGAAATTACAGTGTTTTAAATATACCGTAAGGTCCTTATTCTGACTGACTCTCAAAGAGACCAGTAGTACAGATGAACTTCTTTACAAATCAGCTAAAGGAGATGACTGAAATAATGGTGAGTTGGATTTTTTTCTTCCTATATAAACAGCTTTTCACAAAACTCATTCAGCCAATGATATCCCACATAGAATGGAAGCAGCTGGAAATTTCAATTGCAATTACTTTTTGAGTGCAGCATTTCAAAAGCCATAGCTACTATTTCCCCACAGACAAAATGGAACAATTTACTGAAGAGGAGTAGGTACAGTGGAAAGGCAATATAAAATATTTTCACGTATGTCATGATGTTTGCTACAGAAAAACAGATTTAAAAATCACTTTTGATTCTCCTGTGTGGGTAGTACTCTCACCTTGCTTTCTTCTTCAATGGGGCTAGAAAATGAAAAAGAATTATTAGTAAAATCACAAGGTTTGCACTGTATTACTGCAACAGAAGCATTATACAAACAGAACAGTTACTGGCCATGAAGTGGCTGCAGCTTCTGTAAAGGGCAGGATTCAGCAGCAGATGGCACACACTGCCACCTTAGAAACCACCAGACATCCTTGATGAAAAGTCTGTGGGAGACCTGCACCTTAAAGGCTTTGCAGGGTACCCTACAGCATCTGTATTCAGGAAGCTGAATCCTATACAAGAACGCTGTATGGAATAAACTGAGGTGGGCCTGTCTCTTCCATGAAAAAAAGTCTGCATGTGGGTCTCTTCTGAGTAAATACCTGCGTACATACAATAGCTAAGATTCCAGTAAGAAGTTATGGGGGTTGGAATGTCTGATCATCTCTATCAATGTATAAGCATGAGGAGGGAGGGAGGGAAAGCTCAGCAAAACAAGACAGTCTAAAACAGTAACTACGATTCAGAGAACCAGCTACTGCATGGTATGTCTATAACTCATCACTTTTTAAGCATTTGTCAACACAGGTGTTCCAAGATAAACAACAGGACGTAATAATTGTCAGGACAAGTGACATCTTTGGCCCTACAAGACCAGGCCAAAAGACTTGTGTTGCATATTAACCAGCTCCCATTAACTCGGTTAACACATGCTGATGAAGCTGTTAATGTCCATTTGTCACTCGTACACATCCCCAAACTCATTCTCACTGTCAGAAGAAAGTTTTGAAATTTGCCAGTGTGATCTAAAGTTACTTGCTGATGCTAAGCCAGTAACCACGATTTTCTTCTAAACAACCAGAGGGGTTTTTTTTTTTGGAATTCACTTGATGTTGACCTTATCACCTAACCACAGCAAACCTTAATACTGAACGGCACAACGCTTCCCTCTTATCCATTTTTCCAGAGTTTCATATCCTGTAGGATCGGGTGGGATCACACTTTTCGATGTTCAAAATTGACATTTGATTGTGTTTTCCACTTCCATGGAAGTCTGCAGACTTGACTGATACCAGTTTACTCTGAACTGAGAATTACTGAGCTTATTACCGGGTCACATTCCCTCTTCTTTGGAAGAGGCACAGAGATCAAAAAGATTTCTGCCACCTTGTTTTGTAGACCACTGTTCAGAAGTACAAGCCACAGAAGCCACCAATGATTTAGACAAAAGCACTGCTGTGGTAGGCTCCTACAGCAGGACCCACGCTGACAAATTCTGTTGATCTATGCAACCTTCACTCACTTCACTCAAACCCACCCTCCTTCTGATATTAATACTATGGTCAAAAGGTAGCAAGGAGGTATTCCTCCACATCAGCATCATTAAGGATCTAAAGCACTTCTACAGTAACAAAAGATGTAACAAAGCCATACTCCATGAGGGAAGATGCTGGGTTTATGTTTGTGGGTTTGGTTTCCACCACTTGTTCCAATGGATTTGCTAAAGAATGGTAATTTCCACTTTCACCAGTGATTCAGCACGTAAGTCTTTTGATGACAGAAATGAGGTGGAGGAGACTTTATCACTTTATTCAGAGAAAGCCATCAAGTACCATTTTTCTGTACTTTTTCACTTTCCTTGATGAGCAAATTAGTGCAGTTATCATAAATATCTCTGGAACTGAGAAGTTAAAAAATATCTAAGGAAGACTGGAAATTTCCTTCTATCCTTGTTTCAAAATCACAAAAACCATAAAAATCTCAGAAAACGTTTTGTAGTATTACAAGTTGAATGTTTTACATCAATAAAACCCTTTGAGTTCAACTAGTAAGTCAAATTAGGCCGAATACCAATTATATCAAATCTACTATATTTAAAAAATGCACAGACTTACATGAGGGACTTGGCCTCACGTAACCTTCAGTCTGAAAATAGAAGAAGTTTCATATTAGACTTTCTGATTAAAATTTCGTAACAACAGTCTCTACTGCAACTGCCTTTAGGAAACAAACAAGTTATTTTATTTATGCTAACATAATCAAATTGAATTAAAGTAAATTAACTAAATGCCTCACATACAGATAAAGAATCCTGTAAATATAAATTAAGTTTGAGAGAAAATTTGTTCATATTTGAGAAAATTAAAGTTGCAAAAAATAAAAATTATTGAAGTTAAAGTAACAAAATTTCTGAACCACTGAATTCAGACTAAACAACTTTCAATTTAAAACATCTAAAACTTTGAAAATATAAAGCTTTGGTTTTTTTCCAGATGAATTTCAATACTACTGCTCTTTTCCCCATATTTTTCAGGGCAGCCTAACGGTAAGCCTGAGTTCAACTCATTAATACACTTCCTAGAAGCACAGAAATTTAACAAGCTTTGCCACCAGCACTTTTAAAATGTATTCTATTAAACATAAATGCACTGATAAAAGGCACATTAACAGATACTTTACATTTACTTCCAATTACCTTATACATTTTTAATCCTTCACTCTTCTCTAGCTCTCCTGCTATCCGTTTGAAAAACAAGACTTTGCATTCTTTTCCACTTGTTGGTTTTCTTCTCATTTTATCTGGAAATTCTTTAGACTGCAAACAAAACCAGCTTGAAAATGTTAATATCAAAATTTATCACAATATTTTAAAAATTACACATTTCACCTTCTGGACAAGCTTCCAAAAGACTGGTAAGCATTGATTTGAATATTATGAGCTGATTTCTTCTCTGTAAAATATCTACTCAAATTCTAGAGTTACTAAAGTAGTCTTCAAAACAAAAAATGGATGCCATGTAAAGCATGCTACCAAAGAAAATACCCTCTGTACCAAATCCAGCAATGCTATGAATTGAATATGAATGAATATGAATGAATATGAATGAATATGAATGAATATGAATGAATATGAATGCTGGGTAGCCGTGCAAAGGGGTTTTAACCCTTTAAGTGCGGCAGAAATAAGACACAGCTACATGGTCATCTTTCATAATAGAATGAGACAAATTTATTCAGGACACACTTGGTTTTATAGCATGACTCGCAATTCCAAGGGCAGAGAAAAGGTGACTGGTTCAGAGAGAAGGCACCCCATTCCCAGGGCCTGGTCACACACCACAACAGGTGTTCTACCTTGTAATTAATTCCTTTTTATTTTGACCAAGTTATCACCCTGGTAGAAATTCTCCCTAGCCTTGAGCTGGACCAGCTTATCAGCTGGGAACAGAGCTGAAAAGCCCCAGCCTGGAGTATTTTTCAGGCTGTAATTTTCTTGCTTTCTCAATATGTGTCCCTACAACTGGGGAATAAAAAAGTATCACATTGTTTCTGGAACCTGATCCTGAAAGCAATCTAAACACTTAGGAACAGACTTTGGAGCTGAAATAGACAGGCAACCCTGGACTGCACTGTCTCAATGGCCCACAGCATCAGAGCTCTTCGTGTTGGTCTGACCCAGGGAGAGTCAACTACACAAATACTGGCAATTTATCATATGGGGGTTTAAACTTCAAATGACCTAATTATTTAGAAAAAAAAAATAAAAGAGGAGCATCATTAAGAAATTTTGATCAAAATGCATCAAAATTACTCACAATGTATTCTCTTCTGTGTTTATGTCCACTAAGATGTTCTATCATAGGTGCCAGCTCTGCATTACACCCACACAGCCTGCACTCGTAACGTGGCTCTTTCCTTCCTTCAAATCTGATTTCAACCACATGTTCTAAACCTGTAAAAGCAGGAGTTACAAATATCTCTATTTTAAAACAGACTACTGAAACAAATGTATTGTTTTCAATGCTGCTCATAATATTAAAAATTAATCTATGAAATTATTCCATTTTCAGAATTTGACACTCCTTCAGGATCACTTCAAGACTTCTTTGGACTTATTACTCACATCAGCTAAATTCATCTCTTTCCAATGTCTTATTCTAAAAGGAAATGCACCATCTATGGCAGATTTCCAGGCCCACCAAAAATATTTCATGCACCTTTACTCCTGTCTGGGATATTTTTTCAAGAAATTAAGAAAGAGAATGAGAATAGGAAATGTCCTACAAATGTCTAGATTTAAAAACTGCATTTAAAATGCTTAGTCAAACATAATTTGGACAGTGAGTAAAAGCAGGTGTAGGAAAGACATTAATCACTTCACAAAACTGAATCTTTCATAATCTGAAAACATTCAATTAACTTTTAAGAATGATAAGAATGAAAATGGGATTTTTTTCATTTTTTCTAGAAATTACTGAGACAATCCCTTAAAAGTATTCAGAAATCTTCAAGTTTAAGGCTTCTTACCTAGCATGAAAAGTTTTATTCTGAAAAGCTTGAACATAATAAATTTAAAAGCAGTTTAAAATAAATAGGAAAATCCTGCAGCTGTTCCCTTATGTAATATTTTCCGGTACTATGTATTCGTGATGGGTTGATCCCAGCCAGCAGGTCAAGAACCACCACATAGCTGCTTGCTCACTCACATCCACACCCCTCAGCAGGGTGGAAAGAACACAGGAAGAACAAAAGCAACAAAACTCACGGACTTAAAGACAGTTTAATAGGTAAAGGAAAGAGCGGTAAAAAAACTCCAAAACCAACCAACATGCAAAAACCCATCGCTCAACTTCCCCACAAGCAAATCAATACCCACCCACAGTCTCTGAACAGCCACCATACTTGAGGTGAGGGTGCAAAGAAGGAGCTTTTCAGTGGTTCCCAGTGCCAGGACAAGAGGCAATGGCACAACTGAAGCAGGAGATACTGTCTGAACATCAGGAAACACACTCTGACTGCAAGGGTGACCGAGCACTGCAACAGATTTCCCTGAGAGACTGCAGGTTTTCACCTTGGATATATTCAAAAGCCCAAAAGACATGTCCCAGACAACCTCCTCTGGGACCTGAGCAGGGGTTAAGATCAGCATAGGCCCCTTCCAGCCTCTGCTGTTCTGTGATCTGGAAAAAGCTTCGTTACTTAGAAGTCTCCTTCAGGAACAAGTTAACAAGTTAACAGTTAAGCAGACCTTTGTAATACCCCATGCAATAAATTAAAATTGAAATGGTATGAGACAGGTAAGTTATTAAATACATTTACAGAAAATGAAACTAACTAAAATCCCCCTTTTATTTCAAAAGAAAACAATTTGGTAACAAATTCAAAGGCATACAATTTATAAAACAAAAAAACATACCGATTAGAGGTTCTTCTCTTCTGGGATCATTCATAAAATCCTTCAGACAGGTTATGTACCCTGTGAATGCTCTCTTCACTAAAGTAAAAACATATAAAGAAACATTACACATTACATAGTTTACACATTATGTCTATGATCTTACAGGAGTTTCTAATGGGAGACTTTAATGGTGACAAAATTCCTTCGCACTCTGAAATGCATAAGGAGAACAGGCAAGAACTCAGCCCCCCACAGAAAAAGTCCAACACTTTGTCTTCCATAGCAATTTTATACACAAGGGTTTAATGTCATCAAGAAAATAATCAAATAAGCAAAACAAGACTTCTAACACAATTCAGTTTACTGGGGAAGATACCAAGATATGTTACTCCAATAGCATGTATCAGACTGATCAGTTCTCATGAATAAAAAAAAGAAAAGCCACCAACATCCTCCTCTTAAAATCCTAATTCTCATACAGCATTCTGGGACTGCTTGTTTGGAGTCTGAAGTTCAAGAATTATACTGCCTTAAGGCTAACAAAGAACATAATCTTCACTAATACAGCAAATACCTTTTGAGCTCTGGGCAGCCCAAAGGTTGCACAGACACAGTTGGAATATTTGAGTTGGAACTAGCAGTGTTTCAATCAGGGCTCTATCTTGCTCCTTACTGAGTTTTAATAGCCTGGTTTTAGGCTATTATTTATTAGGATAAACCTAATAAAATTAGTTTTTGCTCTGCCTAAAACACTTCTAAGGCATTCCTGCTTAGCTTAGAACACCAGAATTCAGCTAAATATACCTGCAAAACAATCTCAAAGAGGCATTACATATATTCAAATGTTATTTGAATTATAAAAGACCATGATGAAGTGTTAAAATACATATTTTTATTCTGTAAAAACAGTGCAGAACTAGAACTCATCTACCTAATTACATATAACTGACCACTGAATTACATAAGAGCAATTAACACTGCTAGTTTCTTCAAATCAGAGCAAATAAACAGAAATGCATCAAGCACTGAACTGTTACTGTATTCTTTCCCACTAGGATGTCAGGTTATAGCTAAAAAAATCCCAAACACAGCTTCACAAGAAGAGGGAATTCCATACTCATTCTTAAATATTCATTCCATTAGAAATATGTCTCTGCTGCCATCAAGTCAAACTCCAGAATTTTACACACAGAAAAACTTCACTAAGTTGGACCATTTAGATGAAAAACCACTTGCAATTTAATAGTGCTACAAAATACCTGATGGGATACCTCCTGCCACAGCAACAACGTGGCCCATTCCCCCCCTAAAAGTTTAATCTTCTTAAAATCTTTCTATATTTGGTTGGGGTGGTTTTTTTCACCTGAGGTGACATGCAGCAGTAGCATGTGACAGAGGCAACTCGTAACAAGTTGGTGCCACGTAATTCATCACCACAGACACACTTTTATCAACACTTAAATGCCTTATGTCATTTTCATGCATTTGTGTGCCTGTGCAGCACTCACTGTGAGCTGGTTATTCCCAAGCTGACAGACAAAGGCATGTGATCTTTCAGACTTAATGTGGAAAGGTGTATACAGAAAAGGTCTAAGGTCTCATCAAGGTAATGGCCATTTTCTTCTTGTTTCCTAACATACAACTCTTGTCTAAATACTCTTGTCTATCATCTTAATAACAAACAACCCATGCTGTTCTTGATTTATATACTTCGGTCTGTCAGTCCTTCACTCTACACTGAGCATGCTGCAAATTTTTTTATTGAAAACTTCACCAACTAAAAAAAAACTACCTAGATTCACTACGATATTGTCAGAAAATCATGAAGACAGAAACCAATGTCTCAAGTTTGAAAGTATTTCTGTAGAAAGACTTGTAACTTCATATTCTCCTAAGATTTTTTTTTACATAAATTAACCAGTGCACAAAAAAACGCAACGGTTCAAGTGTCTGGCAGCTTGCACTGCTTCTTTTTAGACCTTAATCAAAGCACCTGCTTTAGTCATCATTGAAATAAAGCCACTGATTTCAAAGTTGCATCTGAAAAAGGCATTATTTATATTCAGCTACCTGGTCTGAGAACTCGAAACTTCATCGGAACTTGGATTAGAGCTGAAGAACCTAGGATAAGAGTTTGACAGTCAGATTACTTCTTCTCATTTGCTTTTATTAAGTATTTCATAGATCATCGAAATATGTTACAGAATTGAACAGTTATCTTCATTTTGCAGTTTAATATAGGCTCAGTATTCCATCATGATAGACTTCTTTATTAACTTCATTGCTCTATGTCTCCCATTCCATTCCCCTTCCCCTTCAACACAAATTACCAAACATACAATCACAGAAACCGCAAATATTCAATTCTTATTTGATTTTTAAGTGCTTTTCATATTGGATACTTATTTTAATTAACTATTTAGTATCATGCATGACAATCAATCTGTGCTTCAGGTACCCAACAAAAGCTTCTGGTCTAAACATTCAGAGCTAAACACAGTCCCAGACACAATTAATGTAGTCATTAAATGACATCTTCTTTTACACAGGGATCTGTATCTGTTCCTAATCACTCAGAGCTTCAAAGTGAATGTTAAGGTATGCACTTACACTCCTGTTGGAATTTCTCCCTTGCCCCTCCCTCAAATCCAGAGACACAAACCAACCACCATGCATTAATGACGTTGTCAATATTTTGTTAGTCACAGCATCCAAGACAAAAATAAGGTGATACACTAATATTCATTTGATGGAAAAAGTAAAAGTTAAATTATTAAATACTTGCACACATTAATTCCTAATTTTGAAGTTTTAAAGTTTTCTACAGTCATGGCAAACGCAACATGTTGCATACATAATTTTTTCCCTCTTCCTGCACAAGACAGGGAGTTAAGAGATAGGTATCAAAGCTGTAGATCGAATCAAATCAAGGTTACAAACATTTTGCAAACAACTCTGCAATATTAGCATAAGGAAGGGGTATGGGAAAGCATATCTCCCTTGATTCCTTAAAATAAATTATGCATCTTTTTCAGTTCAAAGCTTCAAAGCATCTGGTAGCAAGAAGATCCCCAGGCATTCTGCAAGCATAACAATTACTCGATGTCAGGACAGTTCAGTTAGTGTCCAAAGCTCAAGTTAAGACTCCAGGTCCAGCATGCACAACATGGCTGAATGCTATATGATACGAATAGATATATTAAAAAGTGCTTTATTTCGTTTACTTCTACAAACAAAGTGAATTTACAGAGAATTATACCAGAAGCAGTTCACAGCACATTCTGCCTTAACATGGTTAGAATTTACAAATACAGTCAAGCTAAAAATCAAGTTGTAGCTGCTGCTATTGCCAAAGGTAGTAGACTGGGAGATTTAAATTGTTTTTATCAAAAAGAAGAAAAGGCATTAAGTAAAGATCATTTCTGCCCACAAAAGTTTAACAAAGTAGTTTTGATCTTGAAGACTCTCCCTTTCAGCTACAGGTTTCCAGGCTAACATTTAATTCATGCTTACTAGCCACACTACTTTGCAACGTTATCAATAATATATTTCTTAAGCATCTCAACACCAAACCAAAACAGTATTTTCTCTAAAGCATACCAGACTGATCAATGAGCTGAAAATCAGCTGGTTCATCAGGCTCAAAGGGAAAGAACCAAAAAAGCAGCCTCCTGGTGTTCAGTAAGCAGCAGAATCCCCCAAAGAGCAAATGTCAGGGCCTGCAATGCTGCATGCCCAAACAGGCTACTGATGCTGGCATTCATGAAAATCCCTCAGGAAACTCGCAGACAACAGTAATTCAGGAGACACAATCGATGCCACAGCTTCAGCTGAGGGAGACCTTGGGAACACTGAGATACTGCACAGGCAGCTCACTGCCCAATATTTTTCCCCCACTATCTGGGACTTGTAAGGATGGTTACTATCATCCTTGTTCAGTTCAAGGAGGATGCAGAGATAGCAGAGGCCCAGCAAAATGGCCACCACAACAAACCCAAGGCAGATAATTTATGAGAAAAAGTTTGGGAGCAGGACTTCTTTAGACTGGTAGACACTAAGGAGATACAATAGCATAAACACCTGAATAGCAGCTACAAAATGTCCAGCCCTGTGGGAATGTGACAAAAGCACTAAAAAACAGCATCCAGAAATAGTTGCTATTAGATTAGATAATAGGATAAAATTCCTCTTCGAACAGAGGAGCAACTACAGACTGATTACACACAAGTGGCAGACTCTCCGCCTGTGAAGATGTTCAAGGATTCAGCAAGCAAGTGATGATCCAGCATTGGCTGTAGTCCTGCTTCAATCAGGAAGTTAGGAAATCACCTAATCAGTCTCAGGAAATCTCTTCCACCTAATTATTTTATTTAGTAAGAACTATTTTCCAAATACTAGCTCATGTATACTGTGTACATGAACAAACAAACAAAAAAACTCCAACAAGAACAACTCCCAAAAAAACCCTTTCCTTTCAACATTCAATTACAGAGTGCTGAACATCAAAAAGGTGGAGAACAAAGAAACATCTGTGTATGTATTTGTAATGCACACACATTCCTAATGACTGCCAGAAATGTAACAGTCATGTTTCAAAACAAAAGGGCAGCTTCAGACACTGTCAATCCAGCTACTCAGCAGCAACAAGGATGCCCCAAGCTCAGCACTACAGATTCCCTTTTGAAAACAAAAGGGAAGTGCACAAAGATGCCAGATTCCACCATGTCAAGGAATTCCCCAAAAGAAAAGCAGTAAGGGTGTTGAAATAGTGTTCCATCTTGTATTTCTATTATTATGGCTTCTGAAACATTTTCTCTTCTACTCTGTCAGTCAGAATAGAACTTCCAGGGTTTCCCTTTGAAGACTTAGCAGCAATTATACACCCAAAACCTGCATTCTTATCTATATTTAACAGACACTGAGTATGAAGGATCATGTTAAATCATATCAATTTCTTAAAATATTAAGCTGAAATATTCATCAGGATACTGGTTAAGGTTATCAGTGGTGAACACAAGGCAGAATCCACAACATTTGTGCCTTCGCTGGAGAAAGAACTTGCAGCTTAATCTTCAGACTGGATCCCTCTCCTTGATTCCATGTTTTCCAGAACAACCATAACGAAACTTTCTTTACTCATGGTGCTATTTATAGGTTTTAAGTTGAAGGATATAGATGCAGATTAGCAGATCCAGCAGCTAACAACATACAACCTCCCTTACTACTTTTCATTTGTATGCTGGAAGAGAAGGACAAACTACCTCTGCATCATATTGTAATGCAAGAAAAATTCCACAGGCTGTACAAAAAAAATTTTATTAATCCGTTCCTCTGTGCCATATTCATTTCACCAATAAAGCTAGGCAGCCCATAAAGGGCTTTAACAGGGCTCATACTTTGTTTAAGCCCCTTGCCTGAGCTAACAGTATTTTGCATTTTGCTACTGCCAGTAAATGTTTACCTGTGTGTATATAGGCATTGCCCCATCATTTAATGCCTCTCGCTCAAAGCAAAAAGTTTGCATAACATTTCTATTTTGGCCAATAGACCCAAAGGAAAAAAAAAAAAAACCACCGTCCATTTCCCTCTGCTCTTTATCCCCAAACACATGGGCAACTGCCTCAAAAAAGAGCTGAAAGAAGTATTCCATCTGTCCTATTATATCACTGTACAAAGGAATCACATGATTGAAATTTATGTACTCAGGTGTGCTTTGACTTAACAATCTTAGTAAAGTCTCAGAACTTCAGCATCTTCTATTTCCACATCTTCTGTTATGTCGCTTTCCTCTGAACTGCCAAAGAGGGGAAAAAAACCCAACCTAAGATATCCAATTATGTCATTACCACAAAAATAGCTTGTGGATAGTTTTGCCATATGGAAACTCATATGGTAATGTGATGAAGAAAGAGGCCTTTTTTACAGGAAGTGGAACTCCTCCAAAAACAAACATCTGGAATCAGATGCATTTCCTCACTTAACTGACTACAAAGCCAACGTGATTGTACATTCACACAGGCTACATACACTCACCACTTTTGGATTATCAAGTAACTTTTGATGGGTTCAGAAAGGATACACAGCATATTCCATTTGGAAACACTCCGAATCCAAATACTTTGTCTTTTTAAATTTTGGTTTACAAATGACGGGTGTTTAGTTTACAAGGGAGGGAGGTGTTCTCCCTACTGACAAAGGAACTTTTTTTTAATTCTGCAGCAAGAAAGAAAAAGCAGATGTTGGTGTAAAACATTCTAAATATGTCAAGCCTCATCCTGTTTAGTACCTGTTCCTTTTTAGACAGTGCACATTTCAGCTACTTGTCAGGTATCATCCCAAATGATTTCCAAGAAACTTCATTCTTCACTTTCACAACATTTTTTCCTGGTTCTCTGAACTCCAGTTCTGTGAACATGCTGTCACATTTCAACCTCACTGGAACATTTGATAGCATGAATATTAGAACAAGATTGCAAACCCAGCAACACTAACAAAAGTATCTCATTAATTTATATACTGAAATAAAACTAAGATTCATACTTTACCTAGTGCACCTAATTTAAGAATCTCCATACTTTCCATGTTCATTCACAAAACTTTACTACTGAATTTAATAATTTTTGTTCATGCTTAGTTCATAGGTCTACAAACAGTAAAAAAAAAATCAGCTATTTAAAATGAAAAAATAAAGGTTAGACAAATTCATAAATTAGTCTTTTGTATCAGTGATTGAGCACAATGAATTTACTGGATCAGCTGGACCTTGAAGGACAACTTTTTATATAACTGGTAATATGTCCATGGAAGAGTTCAAGAAGTTCTACACACATATTGACTATATAATTCTGCAATGCAGTACTCAACATCTCTGAAAAGTTACTCAAGAAAAAAGCTTTTCTACTTGTATTTGTGTATTTCAGTTGTACTGCTTTGGGTTTCTTTACATTTCATCAGGCCAAATTTCAGCATCTTTGGACAAATAAACCCTACTAGTGGCTTGCAAATTGACCTTCAGTGAAGCAGAATGCAATAGAGAAGAATAAAAGAGACATCAATAGCATTAGTAATAATTTTTTATTAGAAGTAAGTTTTTGATCACTTCAGAATGACAGCTGAGGCAGAGAACTTTCTGGATAAAAGCACATCTCACAATGCTTCCAACACGTGGGACCCTGTGATGTTGGGACTCCTCCAGAAGTTACAGCTAACTTGCTTACCAAAGCTTCCAGATTCTTCACTTTAATAATCAGATATTTTGACTTGCTCTGCAGGATACGTCTCAGTTGAAAGCTTTCAAGTCATGACATTTCCAAAGATACAATATTTGTAGCATGTACACATTCTTAACCTATGGAATAACTCTTAATTCTCCAAGGAGCACAGACTGTAGTACATATAGTACTGTTTTCTAAAGCCATAGGTCTTTGCAACAGGCTCCTGCACTGCACCACTCTTTTCGTAGTCTTGCTGCCACCACTTCTGTCCTCTTATTCAAGTCACACTTTCTGCCACATGCATCCCATACATTATTCCTCCAAAACCAGATTTTATGATCTTGAAGAAAGAACCTCTTTCATTTAATCAGTGTTACTTTTAATGATTATTTCTGAGAAGAAGTTTAAAGAAAGCCATAAAAAGCATCCTCCACTAAAACCCCTTGACCAGAGCCACACAAATCTGTTCTTGTTGCTGAGGTGTAAATACAGTTTTGTAGCGCTTGAATCCATTGGACTTTAAGAAGACTTGAAAGTTCTCACAACTCTTCAAATTCTGTCGAGAACTTCATTACCATGCAGTGGTCATGGATGCTGAGGCAAAATCTCACACTTGAATGACACGACTTGCACCAATTCCCTTATCAGCACAAAATCCTGAGAGCAGCTAATGAAGCCCAGTCTCTTAGAAAAGGACCTCTGACCAATGTTTCCCCAGATCTTTCCTGTGTGTTGATTCTTCAGGGTCCAGTAAGCAGTGAGCTCAGCCGGCAGCGCTTCTCTCAGTACACAGTCACTCTTCCCTGTGCAGATGTGTATTTGCAGGCACCTTTGATCAACTTGGCTCAAAAAGGCTGAGAGGTTCAAAGGACACTGGGGAATAGATGATAAAGGTGGAATGTAAGCCTTGTTTCTTGGGAGAACAGGCTAAGAAGATAAAGTAGAAGTGAAAGGCTTGTTTCTTGTGTATTCTGACTGTATAACCATTTTGGTTTTTAATAATCTCATTGATTTTTATCAGCATTCCCACATCTGCTTATGCCTCTGCTTCCTGTACGTCATCATAAGTAGCTTTACAACAAGATTTTAATTTTCACTGTGAGCTAGGCATACACAACGTTTTCAACCTTTTACCACTCATCTTACTTTCATTGACATATGACAGTCTGGATTCACATTCTCAGTTTCTGGGGAAAAAACACCCCAACAACTAAATTCACCTTGAATACGTCTTTGCTCCTCCAGGTCCACTACAATAAAGAGAGGCAGAACACTCCTGTGATACAGCCAAGCAGCTTCAGCACTGGTAGAGCTGCATTTGCAACAGTGCTGTGTTAGCCTGCTGATTTAACTTCTTAGCATTCTTCCTTGAAGCTCAGCAGTGAGTGCAACAAGCTGACAGACAAGTGGGAGACAGTTTAGCCTAGGAAGGCGAGAAACTAAAACACTGACTATACATCCCTTCACTAGATAGATATATAAATATTTATATATGAAAAGGCGTAAGTAAGGTATCTTACTCCAAAACAATTCTTTGCCCAGCAGTTCAGTAGACATAATCTCAGAAGAATGTTCAACATATAAAGAGAAACACAGTTAAGAGACATATAAACTGGTAAATGCAAATACCTGAACTATTAGAACAGCAACAAAACAGTAAATCCCCAAGCAATATCTATCCTAGGAGGCTGAAAGAAAAAAGTATTATACTTACTATAGAAATTCCTGCGTCTCAGGGCTTTCTCTTGCTTTAATTATGAAGATGCAAGTCATCCCAAAATAAAATAAGAAAAAGAAATTAATGTGCTGCATCATTCGAAGGAAAAACCCAGCACTTCCGGAAAAGCCTTTGCAGATGAATTGCATTACAGACCTAATTTTCCACCGTCAAATCGGAAAAATTAGAGCCTGCACGATTTTCTGCAAAAGCTGGAAGTACTGACAAAGCTGTACTTACAGTTAACACATGGTTACTTTCAAGAAAGCCCTGTTATTTAATGAAGTTTTAAGAGATGATTATGGCTTGAAACACAACATCTGAAGGATGCCAGGAAAACCTAAAGTATGATTATGGCTAAGTTTTCAGAAGCTGTAGTTCCAAAAAATAAAAAAAGAAAATTTTAAAAAAAACTCATCCCAGAAAGAAAAACTAACTAGAAGCAGCTCCCCCACCATTTTGAGTGGATTTGGTTAAACTTCAAGGCTAGCCAAATCTCAGGAAAGATCATTCATATCATGAAGAACAGGAAAAGTGTCTTTCACTGGTTGAATCTAGAACAGATGATTACTTTTTGGCAGAACCTAAAGAAAAGGGGAACTTAAAATTTCCATTTAATAGCTAACGCAATCCTGACTCATTTTGAGAGTTTTCTGGCAAGTAAACACAAACTCGTCATTTACAAGAACGGAACAATAAGGGTGATCATTCTACCACTACAGCAGCTGTCTGTCTAGAGTAGTCCATGGAGTTAAGTGCTGTATTTTCAATATTCAGTGGCATGGAAGAGATGCTGGACATGGATGTGTCAATGCAATAGGAAAGCAAGACTGATACAACATTTAATTGTCTGCAAAGCCAAGTAGCTGTACTTTCATGGCAGTTGTAAGATAAGGAGGTTACCTAAGTCCCGGTATTGCCACAGGCAGTGGATGGTTTTGTATAAACTCAGCAGGATTTCATAAGCTTAGAAATACAGACACTGTTCCTCGAAGTTATGTTGTTCCAAGTGCTTTTGTTACTCATTCTCCAGTTTTACAACAAACAGCTGCTAATACCAAGTTTTTCAGACAAGCAGAAAACATTAGCAGCTGTGAGCTGCTCCTCAAAGAGAATTTCCTCCTGACTATTTTCAGACCATTAACTTTGACTGCACCTGGGTTACTGCTTGTTAATATTAGAAATGCAGTTTCACAACTGAAGCTAAAGGGTCCATTTTACTTGTGATCCCTGCTACTAGATCAGGAATTAAGATTCTCACACATTTGGTAAGAAACTTATTCTCTGTTCTGGTTCAGGGATTCCAGCTGTTTTTGAGCTAAGACTATGAAAAGTTAGAGTAACTTTTGGCAAAGTTTCTAACTTTGAGAAGCCAAAACTCAAAAACTACTGGTTTTAAGGGATCAAACCTTTTGTGCATCTGTATGAGCTACTGCATAAAGTAGCTGTCCACACAATTCAAGTTCACAGGTTATCTAACAGAACAGTTTCAAGTGCATAGTTAAGTATTACATGAACATAATTCAGCTTTTCCTTAAACATATGCAATCTTGAAATATATCAGTTAGATATAAAAGGATATGCATGGAAATTCTACTTATTTTAATTCTTCAAGCTCATAATACGCAAATCAAGTTTTGGGGTTTTGTTTGTCTTCTGTTTGGTTTTTCCCCTCAAAAGGAATGTTCCACAATTAAAGTTTCTCTGGATCATGACGATATGCTGCAGAACACAACAGCATGCTTTCTGAGATAAATACAAACAATCCAACAGCAATGTAATTTTCCTGCAACTAGCTATGTAAGCATTCCAAGTATTAACACAAATATGTCTGACTGAAATGTTTTAACATTGCAATGCTTGATCCTACTGCCACAAAGAAGGACAGAAAGGTTGCCTGCACATCAGGTATTTCAACCACAGGTTCTGATGCACAACAATCAGGGGTAAGAGGCAGAAGAAATGAGAACACTGAAATGGTGAAGACAAAGACTAACAGCTCTCTTCACAGATTTGAACATTCCTTGTTTCTAATGAGCCTGTAGTCTTGAATACAGATTTTTCTCCTTTTGGGACATGGCAGGCATTTCTGCCTATCTAACTTCAGATCTGAAGGGAGGGCAAGGAAACTTGAATCTTTGATAGAACCAGAATAATCTTCATCTGTGCTCCAAACACAGTTCACAAAATAGGCAACGGTCTTCTGCTGATGCCATACCTGCAAAGGGCTGATCAAAACGCATAGAAAAAAATATGTTCCACTCTAGGATTTCCTTTCTAGTAAACTGAGCTATAAAACTAATGCATATTTACAAAAACTGAATAAATTTTATCATATACCACCATGTTCCAGATATATTAACAGCAGGTGTATTATATTTGGGGACCAAATAAAATTTTTGTTGTCCCAAAAAAACCCTAAATTTTTCCTCAGCTGTGGAAAAAAAACCAGAAAGACCAAATAATCACATCTTTCATGCATGATATCCCCCACTACTCTCCCAGGCTGGGTTAAGTTAAAAGGATTAGCAAACTTACATAAATGTTGTTTTCTAAACATTTTACCATAATGGCTAAAACTAAAATTCAACTGTTTTTCAAAATACCCAATACCAGCCAACTCCAATTTTCAGAGCCATGAATTATACACACATCTATGAATAGTTTGGCTAATTCACTTTCTACAACTCCCTATCCCATTAATACCTGCTCTGCAATGAAGCCATAAAATCCCATCATTCTGCTACTATACAGAGGTCACAGAACACTCAATGCACAAGATACACAGAGCCTTGTACTGTGATCATCCCAGCCACAAATCTTTCGGCCATCAGCACCTCTTTGACAAGGGTCTGGCCTTATGAACTAAGAGCACTAGAAAAAAATTAGAGATAAAACAAAGATATGCAGAAACAACCTAGATAAATATCTTATGTACCTATTCAAAATCCAGAATAACTAAAATATCCAGGTGGAAAAAAAGAAAAAAAAAATAAAATAGCCATGTACACTGAAAGTCAACTGAAATATTCCTACAAATCTGTCAGACAGCCAAGCTTTAATACTGCAGCTATTCAAAATAACACATCTATCTTTGAATAGCTATAGGAAACACAAGCCAATGAAACAAGAACCATTTCATATATGTAGCACGTGTTTACACTTGTTTCTTAAAGTTTTCTTAATGTCCTTCTGATGAAGGGCTTTTTCTTGCATTTTTGAAACACCTTCTAGTGGCAGACAAGCATAGAGTTATCTTTACCAATGCCATTTTAAAAACAAATGGGCAACTGATAGAAAAAAAGGCAATATGACTGAAGTCATAAAAAATGGCTAATGGATTGGTCGGGCTAGTACTGTGGTCTAGGAAAAGAACTACTGCCTTCTCTTAATTTTGTTATGTTGTCAGGGCAGCTTTTGGTATAATTTTGAACAGGAACTCCTTCAGTAAGAAACAATCTAAGAGCCATTCACTATCTACACCTACCCTGCATTAAAAAAAAAAAAATATAGGCTCAGGACCTTTATAGTTATTCCAAAAACAGTGATACAAAACCCTGAAATCAGTCTGTGAGTTCTCATCTTTTTCCACCAAAGCAGACACACACAGAGTTCATAATTTAAGGAAAGAAATTAGAGATAAATGAAAAGAATGATGATGCAAGCTTGGAGAGTCACTCCTACAGCAATGCAGCTGTGTGACTGACCACAACTCCTCACACCAGATTTCACACCTAATAAAAATCTAGTTTCGAACCTGTCCTACTCTTGCTCACTATCAGCTCAAAGACTTCACTGACACAAGAAACTTTGATAGATTTAGCCCAGCATACATCCAAGCGTGAAACAGAAGGAAAACTATATGCAGATTTTCTAAGAAAATAAATGCTGCTTTTCCTTCTTTTTAAGTGAAAAACAGCAATAATTAGATTGCTAAGAAGGTTAGCTAAAAAACAAACAAACAAAAAAAAAACACAAACGCAAAGGAATTCTTTGCATCAGCAGGAACATTTGGCAAGACTTGAAAAATACAACTGTACACTTCTACTCGATCAATGGGGAACAAGAAGACTCAATGCTGTGAGGAAAAAAAAAGGGGCTGGAGAAAGTAAAGCCACTGACTCAAATAAGAATCAATGTTATTAAAGTGATCAGCAAACAGGTAACAGAATATTGTTAATCTGCCTTAATAGCAAAGAGGTGGGGAGATGCCCCTCACTTCAAAAAAAGAAGAGGGAGGGCACACCAACACTTAAGAAAGGCAGTTTTGCTGTTTGCTGCTAATGTTCCAGGAAGAAAAAAATGCCATTAAGAAAACATCAGAGCAGGGTCTTCAGTGCCCCAACAAATCTGATGGCAGCAAAGGAGTGCGGACAACTGAGTTATGTCTCACCTTTACAGACTGAGAATGTAGTGGAATTTTAAACAATCATCAGCCAATCAACAGCCAAAGGTTCCAACACACATCATTTGTAAAAGCCTCATCTCTAAACACACCCTTACAGAACGGTGCATAATTATTTAATGCCTTTACTTGTTCTGTGCTTAAACCAGGGTGCTGTTATTGTGATGCTTCAAACAAACACAAGTCAGACTTGATAGTTAAGTCTATGTAACTCCTTCAGGAATCAGAAATGGTGTTACTATCAAAGTAAAAGGTAAGCTCATTTTATTCAAAGTACAGGTGAGTTATGTAGACCCGGAAGACAAAACAGTACTTTTACCAACTGTAAAGTTGAACCAACAAAAAGTTGAATTCTTTCACCATCTGTGGCTCCCATGTAATTCAAACGTTAATTTCATACTTAGCACACGTTTACCTTTAGGTACAGCTGATGTTTCAAGTTACATGCTGCAGAAAGCAGAGTTGTGAGATTCCCACCTCAACTTTTTCTTGGAATATTTCAAGCAAATTACTATTACAAATCAACCAATAAGTTAGATAAGCACTTGAAGCCGTGTGAAATCAACTACTGAACTTTCACGAGTCCCAGATTTATGATTAAATCTGCATACACATTTAATATGGGAAAAGTTTACCTTCCTATGCTTTGCACCACGATAGTGTGACTGAAGATTTATGGCACACATACAGGAAATTTTACAAACCTGAAAGAGAAAAATTGAAAGCACATCTTCAGTTACGCTGCGAATATTCTGCCGTTGGTGAATTATAAATATGAAATACATCTGTTCCTACAGCGTAATCGTGTAATTCTCAAGGTCTTCTCTGGCTCAAACAGAACCGTTTTGCATGGCTTTTAGGAGAGCAGCTTACTACTAAAATGTCCAGAAGTAGTACGTAAACCCGTTCAAACAATACTTAAACACATGTTTAAATAAATTAGGTGGTAAGAAGTTTTTAAGAGCCTCCTCCTCGTCTGCTACCAGCACTTTCTGAAATCTTAGTTTTCTAAAGTTCTCCAAAATGGAGAGTCAGCAAAAACGGGATGATCGTGCAGTGACTACAAAGGAACAGAGGCAAAATTACTCCCTAGAATAGCTGCAACTCCGTTCATTGTTCATGCTCAGCTACGTTAAAGGGATCAGAAAAACAATGGAGGAAGACACACGCATTTCATCAAGATCCACAGACACGCAGATACCACTGCAATAATTAAGAGAAAACAACACAGATATACAAATATTTCTTATTAGCTTTAGCTTTTATAAAAGCAACGAATAATGCATGCTAATATTGTCTATTTCCTTTACGTACTGTTCCAGAACATGAATGAGCCAGAAAAACATTCTGCGCTACAAAAACACTACAGGACTGAAAAAGCAACGCGTTCTAACGCGGAGTTGCAGCTTTTGGAGATAAATGAACCTTTGGGGCCGCCCATCAGAAGTATCCAGGAGAGACTGAAAAGGCTGCAATTAAGAACCATTCACTGCACCCATGACTGCTCAAAAGCAACCTGAATTCACCGAATCCTGAGGCCAGCAGCTCTTGCAGAAACCGGGCACGTTATTCCCCCATTAGAGCCCCCTCGCTCCCAGCTCTGCCCACCACGCCTGGCGCAGCTCCCCACGGCCGGGAGCGTGGCCCCCAATGCCCGCACACCTTCCAGCGCCTGCCGGGCCTGAAACACATCAAAGACACCCACTCACTTCGCAGTAAAACTGCTTTTTCTCAGGTTTCGCTTTGCCATCTTCTGCCTTAACTTCCTCAGGCACGGCGGTCATCCTGCACGGCCGGGAAAAAAAAAATAAAAACAGAAAGAAAACTTAAACCAACTCTTGCTCACACGGTGCTTTACAGCGACCAGGTGGAAGCAAGGGCCACGCCTCGGGCGGCTGAGCTATTATTTGCTATTTAAGAGCTATTGTTTTATTCTGTAGATCAATCCACACCTTCCACCACCGGCACAACCTCAGAACATCCGGGCCCTCTCGCTCACCTCGCCCGCACAGCGTTCGTCACTTCCGGCACTGCCACAGCCACGCCCCCAAGCCGGCGGCTATTGGCGGGCAGCCGCTCGTCTCGGCCAATGGGGAGCTAGCGTCGGGCCGCGCGCCCGGCAGCAGGCCACGCCCCCATCCCCAGCCCACGCCCCTATCCCTTCTTACCCCTGCACCAAGGGAGGAAACCGGGAGCGGCCAGGCCGGGAGGGAACGGCGGACGAGGCCAGCATGGATAGTGGGCCAGTTCAGGGGGAACCCCGGGAGGACTTCAAGGAGAGGATGCTGGGACCGGTTCAGGAGGGATACTGTAACCAGTTCAGACCAGGGTTGGTCCCTGGACCTTTTTGGGATGGCTACTGGGACCAGTTCAGGTTGAGGGTGGGTACTGGGGCCAATCCAGAGCAAATACTGGGAGGGAGCCAGGGTAGGCAGATGCTGGAACAAGTCCAGAGGGAATACTGGAACCAGTTGAGGCCAGGGAGTGCTGGGCCCACTGCAAGGGGGTTACTAGGCCCAGTATTGGGAAGGGGCAAGAAACACACACAGCAGCAGCACTTTTAATTTAAATGCAAACATTTTATTTTAAAATGTCTCAGCTTTATGCTTCTGCTTTGTAATAAATGTAAAATATAATTTAAGAAGTACGCTTGAAAGTTCCTCCTAAGAGCAGGCTGAGGAGACAGTACAAAACACAACAGAAAAGTGCACCGGGTTTAAACAACATGCCAGAACGTCAAATCCACAGGTCACTGCCTGGTTTGAATCAGCCACAATATCTTTTACAGGTATATTAGTGATATACCATGACACCTATGATACTCCTATGCACGAAGCAGCACGGCCAGTGGTGCTGGTTGGGTTACACATTACGAGAGGTGATCCCACAAGATTCCCTGGGTTGACTTCCCTGGGGCTGGAGCTGCACCTGTCTGCTGCTTGTCTCCCCAGATGGGCAGCATGCGTGCCTCAGTCACATGCCCCAGTGCAGGCATTACCTGCATCATTTAGAACGTTTTGAAATAGTGCTGGGGTGGTTGCAGTGTTCTTTCCAGAAATACACTCGCCCCAAAAAAGTTTTGGGGGATCATGGGATGCCAAATAGACCAAAACTGTTGGCAGAACTCTGTGTACCTGTTTGTTAATCATAGAACTGTAGAATGGTTTGGGTTGGAAGGGATCTTAAAAATTATCCAGTTCCAATCCCTCTGCCATGGGCAGAGACACCTTCCTCTAGACCAGATTGTTAAGAGTTAGTCCTGTCCTCCACTGTGTTTCTTCAGGAGAAGCAGGAGTGGCACTTTTAATACAGGACTGTAAGTGGAGTGTGATGGCAGATTATACCCCTTTGCTGATGATGTTAATTGATACCTGGACATTTCTGTAACAGTCAGTCTTTTACATGGAGTCACATTAAAATGCTTGATATTTATTTGTGGTTCTAATCTGAAAATCTAAAATGGACTAATTGAAAGCACTGCACTGTACATGTCATGTAATGTTTCCATACCCTTCTTAATTGAAAAAAATATTGCAAATTAAAAGTGCAATTGCACAGTGAAAGAATAAACCCATGTAGAAAAAAATGAGAGAAGAAAAAAAGGTGAAAATTAGTTCCTTGATTTTTGAAAGAGAGACCATGTATAAAGAAAAAAGGATTTGGCATTGTATACATACTTTGCAGCACTAAACTGCTGGTGGTAGCTAGGAGCTTCTTGGCAGTACAGATTCCTGAAGAAAGGATGTTTCACCAGCAGAGTGACCTCTTTTCTGGTTTTGGGGGTACAGTTGTTACTAATCAGTACCTCCATCTTATTAAGGAGGGGGGAGAAATGTGGGATCGCACTTCTGCCTAACACTGTTCTTTTGGCAAAACTTTTAAAGTATGCCTGAAGTGGAAATAAAGCTACAGACACAGAAAACAGAAAGGATGGAGACCAAAATGTACCATCCTATGCAATCAAAAAGGTGAAAAAGCTAAAGGAGGAAAGGGAATTGACTTTAACGTTAAGGATGAAAGTGTTCTTTGGTTTTCTTAAGGAATTCAGTGGGGAGAGAGTGTGAGGAAGAACCCTTTCAGAAGTTTGTTGACCATGCAGAGAAGAATCTTCTTAGCTATGGTGAGAGTAGAAACAAAACTGAATACTGTTATTGAGAACTGAGATAACTTTTCCTTTTTGAAGTTCTTTCTAGACAGACAAAATTTTTTTAAAAACCCTACAACAGTTAATGCTTGCCTCTCCTTATTTCACATTTTGAATCAACACAAGGAGGATACACATGGTCCAAAACCCTAAAAAAAAAAAAAAAAAGAAAAAGAAAATAAAAGAAAGACCTTCAGAAGGGAGAGCTCACCCCCCTTTGTGGTGTAAAACGAGGAGCTCTAGACCAGAAACTGAACAGATTTTTTAAAAATACAATTAATAAGACTAGACAAGCAGCTGATGTTCTTTCTATTGCCTTTTGCCACGTCCTTCTTTGCCATAATTCTACCAGTACAAATGTGAAACTGGAGCTGACCCTGGAGCCCTGTTGCATCAAGGAAATCTTGAAAAACTTCAGACTGCATAGTTAGAGCATCAGCTACAGAATTACCACCAGCGAGAGACTTAATGCACACACAGAATTTGCCAGTTTGGAAAACTAGCCCCAGGAAAGGAACAGGAGCATGCCTCCTAGAATGATGTTTTCAGTCTGATTGAGTAATGCATCTTAGCACTGAAATGACTCAGTCCTTGTTTCCAAGAAATTATTTTTAACCTGAAAAATTACAAAACCAGTTCTACAGGGGGAAAAAAAGTGATTTCAGACCACAGGATTTTTAACAGTGAATGAAGAATTAATGCTGTAGTCACAGAATAATTACACCTTGATGGCAATATATGTCTCCCCAAAATTTGTAGTAAATTTCTTTTTTTTACTTTCCTTCTAAAATTCCACTCGAACAACATCTTTGCCTAAGCACAACCAAGTGCTTGGATCTCCAGACGTTTGAGTTGCTTTTTTAAAAAGTACTTTGTGTGTTTAGAATATATTTCAGCCTGCCCCTGATGACTTTGTTCAGAGGCCCGATAGGGAAATGTCTTCATAGTGACAAGAACACGCCAGATGTCACTGAAATGTGACAAAGATCTGTTTGTCAGGGTGGTCGTGCCTATGAACATAAGCTACCCGCTGCAGCCCTGGTGTGAATCTCCTTCAGCTGGATAAAAGCCTTGTGACTACATCCTGAGTGTGGCCACCTGCACAATCTTTTGCTCTCTACATGTTACAGACACATGTTTCAGCTGTGACACACAGTTTCTCATAGGAGTTGGCAAGATTTAAAAGAAGAAACTCGAAGGAAAGAAACTCCTGCTCTAGTGACAAATTTTCTACAGTCTAGTTAAGGTTTAGGATTTTTGTCTCAGTATGATCAGAAAAGTATTTCCATTTTGAATGTTTACACCCTAAGAGGGTAGAGAGAAAGAGAGAAAACAAGCAGATCGGGAAGGCAAGAAAAAATAGAATGGGTCTACACATCTGTCGTTCTGAGGTTGGTTTTCTTGGTTAAGTGACACTCAAATGAAATAAAAAAAGTATGTTAATTTTTTTTACCACTACCTAAGGCAATATATGTGCATAGGTAGGGGAAAGCATGCCTTTTAACTATTTTAATTAAAATTTAACACCTTTTTAAGACAAAATATTGTGTTTCCTGAAATAACTACAGCGGATGAGGCTGTCCTGTTTAAGTTCCAGTATGGCTTCAACACAAAGAGTTAAGAAAAGCTTCTAGGCCAAAGAAACTGATCTTATCCCACAGAATATTCTTTGCCTCAGGCTTGTTGCCTCTTAAATTTTTTAAGCACTAGGAATTTCCGGAAGAATTGCACATGCCCTGTTGATCTTAATACCATATCAAAGGATCAGCACCTAAAGTCTTGCTGAACTGACTGATGCTCAAATGTCAGACTTCCTTATACCACCCAGAGCAGACTCAGATGTAAGAACTTTAAGAATATATGACTGTTCCAGTGAAGGGAGGGTAAACCACACATTTAAACTTTGCATTAATATGTTACGTCAAAGAGTAGGAAGTTAGTCTTTCCTGCAGTGAATTTACAGCTAAAACAAGCTTACCACTCACACAGTGCTGCCCTCACTCAGAATTTTTGAAACAAAAGTTTACTTCGGTATCCAAAGACTTTAAAATCAGTGTAAATTATTTATAGTGTTACCCACAGTGGAGGTCTGCCCCAGTTTCACTCACCATGTAAGTGCAGGAAAAATCCACTCTTTTTGCTGTTCAAGCTTACCCCTAGCTCAAATCACGTTGTTTCTCAGTAAAAGTGGTAGCTTTCAATGGTGTTGGACTAGCATTTTGTATGGTGCTCAACAGCTGTCCACTGGCAGCTGAAATCAGGTCATGTTCTCAGTAAATTCAGGACCTTGATCATCAGCTTTAGCACTGATAATAATCTCTGCTATCTGTGGACCAAGTAATAACCCAGGGAGTGACACCTTCTCACAGCTTTTCAAGCTGCTCACATTCCATACCAAAATATACCCTCCTCAAAGATCAGGGAATTCATGAGTCCATTCTTTCTCAACCTCTGGAGTATTTATGGCTGAGGAAGTTTAAATGCTATTATCAGTCAGGCATTTCTTTCAGCCTGAATGCTCCAAGTTCCTATGAGGCAACCATTTGACTAGGCATTTCTTCTACAAGAATAATTTTTTATTGTTTCTACAATAAATGCATTGGGAGGTTCCTAAAATAGACTTTTGGGTTGTGCTGCAGGGATACAAATACCAGTTCATTAAGGCTAAAAGCTAATTCCCACTTCTCAGTGCTAGTTTTTAGAATAATACCAAAGCAGCAACAACCACTAAGAAAATGTAACCATTTTAAAGAACTGCTCTTTCATCCTATTTGCTGATCAGTGCCAGGGGGTCATTAATATCTGCATACAAAAAAGTTTTATAAGATTAAATCAGTGGTAATTTAACAGGGTACAATGCAATGTTAGATTGCAATCCCCACTCAGAGCACGTATCATGGGGAGAGGATGAAGGCAGATCTGTGCCTTAAACACATGTGGCAAGAGATTATTTTAAGCATTTATTTCCTCTGTTCTTTCCAAGTACTTAAAGGGAACTGGTCTTTGTTTGCTACCAACAATGTTTAGCAATTGTCCAGAAGGAGACATGCTGATCTCTTCATAAGCCCAGTTATTGGGAGATTGCTGTACTGCATGTGTGATAATTTAGACTAGAAGAAATTCTACTGATACCATGTTTTTTTAATGTGAGACCTGAAATGAGAACTCAGTCACAAAAAATGGGCTAAAATCAAATGTGATGTGCAGGATAAGTGTGTTTTTCTTGGCTTCAGACTTTATGGAATAATAGGGAAACAAACATGACTGCATTTACACAGCAGGGAGTCAGAATATGATGCCTCACTTTTGAGTCACACATTCATCCACCCACCTAGAAGCCCATTACATCTCATGTGTCGGATTACATTCCCTTACATGCAGAAGCTTCATCTACCTCTATAATATCGATCAAGATGTGTAAAATGTGTCTGGGTTTCTTGGAAACATGAGAAAAATAATTCTAACTGATATGTGCCAGGAAAGCCTGAGAGCAGATAGAGTTATGTCAACAAAAAAGAATTAATTTTGCAATTAGAGAATTTCTGGTTTTAGTACAAATTGCTTCTGTACTGAAGAGAGAAACCTGGCTGGTATAGCTCTCCCACTGTAGTCACAGCAGGTAATATGTCTAAGCACAGACAAGGCTTCTGGTGGCATAGTCCTCTACAGAGTTGCACCTGGTGTGACCACTCCTGTTGTGCAAAATGCAGCATGTCCAGACGAAGATAAGTGTTTTACAGTCACACTTCATCAATGCAAGTGATGTGACAAAGTGCAAGGCAGTGTGAAACCGAACTCCAGCTATCTATTCCCACACTACCATGTCTCCCCATCATCTCGTTTCTGCCAGGCAGCTGCACAGGGAGCTGGACTGGAGAACATTGCAGGGTTCATAGCACAACCCTACAAGCAGCTCTGAGGCCCACAATAAAGTGTCTGGCACCAGCACATAAGCAGTGACACTGCTGCAAGCCAAGCAAAGGACTTTGACAGCAACTCTGTGAGAGTCTAAAGAACTGCTGCTTGTAATTATGTAGATAGTGAATCAGTGAGGCAGAGGTTATGCAGGAACACTGATTTATGGCAGCCTCACTGTGCATAAGGAACAAGTTTGCTTGCCCACAAGTATTTTTGCAGCTTGGCTTGAATTTCTGTGATGTGGACAGTGGTGTGCTGAAGAGCAGTGTAAATTCCACCACTGTGGTCTCACTTCAGAACAGGGTCTGATATTGCATTGCAACCACTGGCAGGAGTATTAAAGCAAGGATATCAAGACTGTCTCAAACAAGAGGCAGCATAGTGCCAACAGGGAGCTGATGTACCTCGGGCACAAAAAAAGAAACATTCTCATCACTTGGATATGGTCAACTGGACTATGACAGATTTAACCCAAGATAGAGTAAGATGTTGTTGCCCCTCTTTACTGTCCAGTGTGCAACATTTCATACCACAGTTTATAAGCACTAGCATGCAGAGAATGTATATCTTTACACCTGCCAACTCTAAGGTACAGGCAGTAAATTCTACCAGAAAAGATGGTCAGTCTTCCTGGAGAAGAGCAGCCTCCCAGGTGCAGAACCATTGCACTACCTGAAAACTTCACTTATCTCACATATTTAAAGCATTTGGGAGAATTTTATGCCACTCATCTGGCATGGCAGATTTACATGGCATGTAAAGCCATGCCCTTCGTGACTAATAGATAAAAGAAAACATTATAATTATTTATAACATTTTGAAAAAGAAAACATTCATTACAGGGCTTCTTTTAAAAAGCACATATACATACATCTAAGCTTTTTTTTTAAATGATGTGGTTGTTATATAGGTGAAGTTGATATAAAGTGGAAATAGTGCAATTTTAAAACAAAAGTTAGTGCAGGAGTCAAACTACAACAATAACAAAACCCAAAAAAAAACTTTATTTTTTTTGTTGTGGAAACACATTGCTGTCTGGGTTCAAAGAAAAGTATACACTCTGTTTTCAAAAGCACTAAAGTGCACTGAAGTGCTTTTGAAAGGTGTACATCTACCTCTCAGTGAGATTAAGGGTTTCTTTTGGGATTGAAACTAGGATGTTTTTGAAAATAATCTTAGTGTGGGATTTGGTTTTGATGTAAGGTGACAGCATCTAACAAGCTGCTGTCAGTCAAAGAAATACCATGAAGTGAAAAAGTGCATTTCCTTTGTTGATGTTACAAGTAACAGCAAGGAAAATAATCAGAAAATACTTTGTTCTCACATATACTTAAGAGCATTGTGTAACTCATTTATAGAAGTGGATTACATCCCATTGTTCAGTCTTTCAGCAGCAACATGAAAGGCTGATAGCAGTGAAATGGAAAAATATGGATTCTAAAACAATAATGTTATCAAGAAACTTAGGAGTAACTTCAGTTTGAAGTGAAATAATTTCTAATGCATTTATGCGAGTCGTTTTTTGTTACTAATGCAGTCCTTTTAAATTAAAAAGTTGTGTTGGGAAGCCTTTTCCTGTTGCCATTAATTTAATGCTGGGGTGAAGGAATAGCTGCTCCTTCTTATAAGAGTAGAAAAATAATTATAAAGCAAAAACTCCTATGGCACTTTGCCACACTGAAGACCATAAACATTTTTGATTTGCACAGAGGCATCACATCAGCTTGAGAAAAACAAACAGAACACAGGAAACAGAAATTTCTAGACCTTGCTAATGAACTGTAGACAAGAGAGGAAAGGTGATAAAGAAAAATGATCAGGTATACCTGTGCAGCAAGTAATGATTATTTTTCTGTGCCTGAGGTTTTATCTTTCTTTCCTCTTTCCAAAGATCACTAAAAAAAGGGCAGTAGCAGGGGATAGGATATGTGTACCTGTGTCTGTTTCTTTTCACACACAGGTACACACACACACACACACACACACACTCTCTCAAAATCTTTCCACTGGCTTTTGATTTTAGTAAGTCATTTAACTCAACTGGAAGAGAATCTACAACTTCTTGCTTTTAACATTATAAATATTTCAAATGTTATAAAATCTATTGCAAAAATGTACATTCAGTGGTTTTATGAGGCACAGGACCTGCTAATGTATTTTCAGGGAAGCTCACGTGTACTCTGTTCTGTCCACTGTTGGGCAATGGTGGAGAATCCAGGGGCTCACGCTTAATTGCTTGAACCAAGCAGGGGTTTTTAAATTCACATGGCATTTTGAACACCTCATTCATCTGCTCTTTCTCTTCCCCTGGGCTGGGGCTGTAGAAGTGGCTGTAGCAAGCTGTGTGTGGCGGGTCAGGCATGCTTTCCAAACACACGGAGGAGTTCTGAGGGCAAAATGGGGCCACCTCCTTGTTCCGTGAACCCTTGCACGCTCTGTTCAAGTTCAGGTTGTTGGGGTGATTTGCTATGATGCATTGCCAATTGTGGGGTGTGTAAAGGCAGTGCCTTGGCTTCTGGCAAGGCAAGGCTGGCTCGCAGAGGTCCGGTTCTGTTTTGAGGTGCATTCTGTTGGGATAGCTGGACACCTGCTTTCTCACCGAGCCGCTCTCATCCAGCCAGGCTCGGCTCTGCGAAAGCAGGTAGTTATCAGCAATGTTTTCAGAATCAGAGTCATACTCTGTTTTGATGGGCATCTCCAAGGGAATGGCTGTGTCATAGAGAGACTCTGAGGATATCAATGGTCTCTGCAGCTTCAGATGGTCTGTCCCATAGCTCTCTGCACAGCGCTGTGGGAGCCCCGAGTAAGACTGGCCGTTTTCTGCGCTCCCCCAGTGGGAAGGACAAGTTGATGCCAAATTTAAGAAATTTTGGTCTCTATTGTAGAATGATCCAGCTCTTCTGTTTGGGCACGTGTTCATTCTCTGGCTCATAGAACAAGAACTCGAGTTTCTTAAAGTCCAGCTACTGTTTGTGGTGCAGTTGTTTTGAATGCCCAAAACGGATGTGTTAGAACTGAGAGGCTCCTCTTGCGTAAAACACTCACCATTAGTATGAGGCTCAAACTTCACTTTTACATTATCTTGTTCATTCTTCACTGCTGCCCAGTTAAGATGCTTCCACTGGCCCAGAGTTTCAATGGCACTGTTATAGGAAAGGCCCTCCAGGTTTCCTTTCAAACTGGCAAAACCACTTAGTATTTTCAGTTGTTCATCTTCTTCCCTTTCAATAGCAACAGAAGAAAGAAGTCAGTCAATCAGAGGTTTCTAAATGGCTGTTTTCTGGGATACAGAGTGGCTCAACATGCGTTACAAGCCATACATTGTCCTCAAGACGGGACTCTCACACTCTTCTGCACTCTCTTTCATTTGCTTGAGAGAACAAAAGAGTGTCCCTGCATCTGGGTGTCAATGTGTGTGCACAGCTGACTTTCTGAGGCATTGGTTCATTTGAATTCATGCATTGCTCTTCCATTTCAGGCACACGGTTCAATAAAGACCTAAATATTGTAATACAGTAATTCCCTTACACTTTTGTTCTTCCCTTAAAATATATCTAAATAATATTTGTGTGTAGAAAATTCTAGAGATAAAATACAAGTGGTATCTTAAATGACATATATTTGGACACATAAGAGCTTTCTGATCAGAGTTATTTGAAGGAGAACTGTGGAGGTCTTACATTGCGAGAACACAGCTGAGAGGAAATTAAATGCCCAAATTAATAAACAAATAGTCACAGATGTTCATATTGGCTGTAGGTTTGTTTCATATGTCTAACTTAATTTATGTTGCCTTTTGTTTTCTAAGATGGCCAGTGAATAAATTTTCCATGACCTCCAGCTGAAGTACTCAACATTAAAGAGGAACACTGGCAGAGAGTGTTGCCTGAGCACTTCCATGCCCAAAGCAGCTGTTTTTCAGAATTGGGGTCCAAATCCTAAGATTTAGGTCTTGAATTCACTCATGTGCTGATTCCCTGCTCTGCGGGATCAAGTGCTCTGAAACCACCTCATCCCTCTCCAAACAAGAAGCAGACATCTCAAAGCAAACTGTAAATGAAAACCTGAAGAGCTACTAAGGGGTTTAGAAGGCTTTTTCTTAGTTCACAATAGACCTTTTTTCTTGTTTGTCAAATGAATGTGCAAGAAAAGGATTTTCCAGTAGAGGGAGTCCCTGTTGTTACAAAGAGAGAACGAACATCCCACTGTAGTAATGTACACCATGAAAGAAGAATATTTTCTCTGTCTTTTTTTTTTTTTCTTTTAATGAAGCATTAAATATTTTTAGTCCTCTGCTAAATATTCTTATATTTATTATTGACAAGATGCAAATGGTCTGATACAAGTTTGCTGCCGAACATGCTTCTCAGAAAATGGTCAAATTAGGAAGCACAGGACTAAACAAAATGCAATCGTCAGAAAAATCAAACACCCAAATGAAGAATTTTACAGTGCAATAGTATCCAGTGAAAATTCTCTAAAAGAATATATGTTTCCCGGAAGACAGCATACGTTTTAACAGCAGCAAAAAAAAAAAAGCTGTAGCAAACACAAAGGCTGTTGCAGGTTAAGACAGTACTGAATATAATCACCAAGGTCAACTCTTGTAATACTTCAGTCTATGGGAACGATCAAGCACAAAGGAAGGATTTTAAGCACTCTGAAAGCAAAAATGTAACTAAATAAACATGCTTAATCACACAAAAACAATTTGGAAGTAGAGAAACTAATAAAATAAACAGCCCCTTTTAATCTGCTTCTTAATAGAAATTCACTTCCTGACACAGCAAGATGATATTTGTGCCAACCCAGCAAAGGTAAAAAGTTCCAGCATCCTCAGATGGGAGCTCCCCTACTGTTCATGTGGATCTTGGGAGATACACTGCCTGCAAGGAATATGTCCTCTGGAAGTGAGAAGAAGAAGACTTTTTTCATTTATTTCTTCCACCTGCAAGGCATTCTGAAGGAAAAAATCTGGGATAACAGCCACATTTCTACCACTTGGCCAGATGGTGGCTGCATAAAACCCCTGCTCACTGAGTGCACTCTCTTATCTCTTCCCTCAGACCAGCTTGAAGAGGTACTTCAGCAAGGCCCACAGGAACTGCAACAGACAGTCCCATGGGGAAGGATGAAAAGCCCATTTGGGAGGAAAGGGTAAAACTCATCCAAGGACTTCTCTCTGAATGCAAATCTGTGAGTTTTACACTCCGTGACTGAACCTACAGGCAACTGGATTTATCTGTCTACAAGCGTACAATGAATATGAGTACTCTTCTTTAGATTATGTTGCACATACACAGCCAAAACCATGAGCTCAACTCTCTTACATGAAGGAAGTCAAATATTAAAAATCAAGTATTTTCTTCCCGTGTTAGTGTATATGTATTCTCAACTTCAGAAGAAGAAAAGGCTGAAGAAGAAAAGAAATATTGTTTAGGATTGTAACAGTCATTTCATATGTTCCAAGACAGAAATAGTTTTTCATATCATAGGTAAACTAAATTTTTCTCATTCAGCTCTTCTCTTAGGTTACTGCAGCCCTTTGAAAGATTTAATACAAAAAGAAAACATCCATTTTCCTTTTTGTTTTCTTTTTGGTACTGGAAAGTATACTTACTTTAACATCTGCTGTTGGGCAAGGACATATTCTGAACAACCACTTCGATACAGAAGTTGAGTGTTAGCTTGAACCCAGACCCAATGATCTTCATTTGTTTGTACTTTGACTAGAGAAATGCCGTTTTCTCCATTATTCTTTGCTATATATTTCAAAAGAAAACAGATTTTAATACAAGCAGTATTAAGTATTTTTTTGCTCCTAAATTGCAAATGTTCAAAGATTTCTTTATTGCCCTGGAAGCATGAGCATAGGAAAGTACAAGGTAAAATATATCACAAAAGGAAGCAAATTACGTCTTAAAACCAGAATTTGAAAAGCCTAGTAAGGCACTTAAACTGTAACCAAGGATTTTTCAGTATTACTCATTCCTTCTAATATTTTCTTCTCAGTAGTAGTAGTACTATAAAAATGTTCATGAAAAATGGAGCTGTAAGAGAGGAATGGTTTTAAAGACATTAAAGATTTCCAGCAGATACAACAGAAGGACGAGTACAAGTCCGCTCAAGATGAAGTTGCCCAGTGGGGTAGATTTACCATCAAAATTTTATCCCTTGTAAAATCTGAAATAGAGCCTAGACTCTCATAATTTTCCACAGCCAAGCTCTGGAAAAGCATGAGTCAAAGCTGTGGGCACATCATGAGTTTTAGAGACAATGCATTCTAATTTTCCTCTGTTCTCTAATCTTTGGGGAAAACAAACATTTGTAACATATCATCCAGTTTTCCTCAAAGAGGGATAGATATTGTTATTAATTATTAGGATTTTCGCATAAACTTATGAAATTCAGTGCTGCCACTTTTAAGCAAGCATATGTTGAGTATTCTTTTACTACCATTTATTTACTATTTACCATGATAGTTTATTTCTCTGTAAATTTTCTGCCCTCTCTGAAATCACAGACTGATTCAGTACTATCTTTTGAGGTAGGTGGACAATTTTTTTGTATTTTTTAAAAGAGGAGGTGTTAGGGAGAAGAGGAATAAAGAAAGCATTGGGACCAAAACCTGAAAAACCTATCAGGAGAAAATGAAAGATGAGGTTCTTTTTCCACAAACTGTATATAATCTAGAAATACTTAGCAGTACCTTTGATTTGGTTTTCAGCAATCTGCAATGCATTAGTGAAGGCAGCACCTTCATGGTGATTGTTTCTTCCATATAATTCTGTTGCTTCACAGAGTCCTGAAGTGCCTTTTGAACTGGAGCTGTAGAGGGCAGAAAATGTAGAAAATTCCCTGTCAGTGAACGACAACAGTAGAATCACAGACTGCAAAAGATACGATCTTCAAGCCAGTGACCAGCAAAGACATATGGTTTAAGCATGTAGTAACTAACAGTAAATAATTATCTTTTTCCTGAATCCTTTGGTTGCTCAAACTGGTGTGTGACTGGAGGTTCTGTATTCAATTAAGAGGAATAGTTATGTTTAGGAATATTCTGCTCATGACTTACTATATCTGGAAAAATAAATTTCATCTGGAATTGAGACAAATACTGTGAATATTCTGCTTTTCCTAGTCAAGTTACGCTTGAGGTATGTACATCACAGTGACCAGCAATGCATTTAAGAATTAGCATGGTTTCAATTTGTAATAGGCATCATATGAATTGAATGTATTTCTTACAATCTTTAGTTAAAATGCTTGAATCAGGGCTTGGAAAGGGTGCAATGTCTGTAGCACTGCATTACAAATGCTTCCCTGCATTAAGAACATCAGGGGAAAAAAAATAAGACTTTGTAAATCTGTCCACCCTCCTTGGCTACCATGCTTCAGGCCTGAACCGAAGGAAACACTGAAGATAAGTGATTGCTTCATTCTTGTCAAGGTCTTGGCCACTGTCCAGTCAGGTAGTAAAGCATCTCTCTATCAGGAACTCAGTTCCGATCATCAGTTAATTTCATCTGGGCCGCTGGAAAAACTAGCAAGCAGAAATTACTTTCCAAATCTATTCCAAACGCCTGCATAGTCCATTGTACCAGACTTCCAGCAATTTCGTTCTTCTCAAAAGGATCTATGTGCTAGAACCACATTATACATCTGGATAGTGAGTCCACACATATGCAAGCATAATCTATTTAAAAGCCAAATTATGATACTCTCAGTCTTATTGATGAGCATTTTACTTCACAGCAATAGAACTCATTACTGTAAGGTTGTATTTAAGCAAATAAGGGAAAATATGATCCTAGCCCCAAACATCAACAGATTCTGTCATAGAGGAGTAACAAAAATAAGTGTTAGGAAGGAGATGAGTCTGAACACAATCTGTCCTGATCTTTTGTGATTGCTACCAAATGATCACCCCCAAGCCATTTAGTGCAATTGTAAACTTATGTGTTCATAAAACTTCTGTTGAAAGATAAATGCATACACCAAGTACAACTCAGTAGACTCTTTGTGAACACCCCCACACACACGCACACACATTTAGCTTTCTGAAGTTTTCCTTTTCCTTTGTTTGTTACTGAAATGCCCGAGTTGAATTGTGTCAACAGAGGGTACTGCAATTAGAAGCCTCGCAGTAAAAATACTTTTTCTTTTCCACTTTTACAGCTAGTAGACTGGCTTACTGTGTTGGCAACTTCTGAAGGTTAGAAAGATATCCTAATGTTCCATTTCTAATATAAAATTTTATATATTGAAATATAATACTTGTATTATAAATAATGCACAATATATTGCATCATCTTGCATTCTATTATGTTATATTGCAGTAATTGTATTATATTTATTTTGTATTCAATAGTTAAATCCAGATAAATTATGTACTTTTCTAAGAAAGGATTTTAAAATGGAGAGATATTTAGCATAATTTGTGGGTTTTACATGCTTAATAGCCCATAATCTTCACTAAACACCAAAAGATTAATTTGTAAATACTTCGTGTTCGCTGCTGCTGCATCATCAGCTTTGTGTTTTGCCCTCACAAGCAGGCTTTTCATCTTCATCTCTGTCACAGAAGGGAGCAGAAGTGGTACCACTATGCAGAATAAGGACAGCTGAGGTGGCAGTACTGTTCCTGATGAGGACTTCTTCCTCTGTCCAAAGAGGAACTTTAGTTTGCCTTGGAACTGCATTGTCTGGTATTTAAAAACAAAACAAACAAACAAAAAAACCCAACAACAACTTAAGCATTTAGTGTACAAACATTTAAAATACTAATACAACCTATGGACTGTGTTATTTAACACCAAACTCAGTTTTGAATCAGGGATTAAAACTAGGAATTTCAGTTTCTTCATATAATTTAAACCATGCCATTTCAGAGACAGGGTGGGTGGAGGTTCTGTCACCAGTAAGAAGAGACTTTTGAGGCTGGTTGAGTTTTTTTCTCTCTTGTGTACTCAGAAGTAGGAGTTTGTGTTGTGTTCTGTTCACCAAAATGGGCCACGTGCAGTGGTGCAAAGAGTTGTTTCCTCTGCACACCACTGAAGCTGGATCTATTATTTTTCCATGCTCTGTTCTCTCCAGCAAGATGGTTTCTTAGTTTCTTTCCCCTTACTCTGCACTTTCTCTGGGAAGTATACAGACTGGCACAACCCAAGGACTGTGCAGATGGGTGCCCAGGATAGCCAGATATGGAGCACATAACTTGGAAGGAGCCGTCCCTCCCTCCCTGCCTCAAATGTCTGTGTAGTCAGAAGGCAGGGATCAAGTTAACAGCAAGCTACTGCCTCTCAGTGAAACAATTAACAACCAAAAAATGCCCAGTGAAAAATCAGCCCATTTGAGTTAGGCATTTTCCAGAGCTATGAGATTAAAGCAGGGATACAGAAATGATGGCTGTTAAAACCCATAGCCTTCCAGCAAATGAGCATCTGAGACAGAACTGGCATTTCCCAGTCTCATGCTGATCGTTTCATTTTCTTTGCATGTGCTGGACTTTCCCTAAGTTGAAATGGCATTGGTCTTTACTAAGGAAATGGTGAAGAAGTGATTTCTAGAAATGAACCATTCCTAGTATGGAGCATGCAAGAGACTTTCTAATTCTGGGTTTTATTATTAAAGGATTCTTTACAAAAGGAAAAAACAGATCATTATTTTTCATTCTCCTTAAAGCAAATACTTAGGGCTTAAATGTTAATTGTTGAAATTCAGACTTGCCACCCTTGTGCTATGCCCAGTACAAATTGAGGACAGATACTGTCGAAAATAGCTTAAAACATAAAAGTTTTTAAAGTCTTTCAGTTTCAAGTATTACAACCTTCTTTTCTCTCATCACTCTTTACCCATATTAATAATTATCTTTAGGTATTTCTTGTTAGTACGCAGCAAAATAGAAGTGTATCCTATCCATGGATTTCCACAATATTTATGTTGAAGAATTTTTCATATGAAGTAATTAAAATCCATTATGTCATGCCTACAAGTGGAGTTGTACTTACAAGGAATCCAGAAGTACTGTCCAACAAGCAGCGAACTCGACAGATGAAACAGCGAGTTAAAAAGGAAGAATAATCTGTTGTCATGCTGTCATTCTCTTGTGCTTTGAACAATTTACTGAGAATATATTCTTCTCCTAGGAGGAACAGTGGAGGCAACATATATCAGATAGCACTAAGAAATAATGAAAATTATCTGTAGCCAATTGAGGAAGCTGTTATGGAAATTGCTAAAAATTGCTTTATGGATGGGTGAATATTCAATGGTGTCATGTATGGATACATCTGCACATGCTCTACCAAAAGAAAAATAAAAGCCCTGCAAAGGGATTTGGGTGAGTTTCTTCAGAAATTTGGGCTTTCTTTCCTGAGTTTTTGTGATTTTTAATGATGCAAAACAGGGTAACAGATGTTGCTGGTATTGAGATCAGAGATCACAGAAAATACATTAGACGGGAGAACAAAATAAGGAAAAATGCTAATCCTAGGGAAAAAAAACAAAAAAAAAATGGATAGTAGATGATTAGCTAATGTTCAGCTGTTGCGCCTCCTTGTTTTTTTTTGTAAAAGTGCACAGTTTTTGAAATATTTCCCAAAAAACACAAGTATTTATAGAAAACTGTGAACTCAGGACCTGAAATTCTCTGCAATATACATTATGACAAAAATTCCAAATATTTGCAAATCTTATTATTTGAAATATTAATGCACGTTGTTTTGCTTGTTTCCTGCATACTTCCTACAAAATCTTGCAAAGCTCCTCAGATATTTATAAGACTTGTAAAACACAGAAACTATTTTACAGGAAATGCAAGAAGTTACACCAAAGTTTCATAACTATGCTCCTGAGAACTTCATAGAGATTGCTGAAGGATTTCTTGTAAGTTTCTCCCTGCTCATCTAGTGACCATACTTCCCAATTTATTTCCTCAATCACTACCTCACCTTCTGGTAAAATGCAGAAATTTTGCTGGGACCAATAATGCTTTATGAAGTTAACAATCTCAACCCAATTGTAAGTTCTTGTGGTAATTGTAAGTAGTTGTGGTTTCAGCTTAATACCTCATGTAGGAGAAACCTTGAGCGCAGGTATCCAACTCCCATCCTAGGGAAGTATAGCCTCAGAGGAAAAAGTGCATTGCCAAACCTACTTTTTCTTCAGAAGGTTCCTGTCTACATCATTTAGCATGGGAAAACAAATGGCAGAAAGTGATGCTGCCACAGTGGTTTTGTACAGAAACCTTTTTCATGAATGAGAGGACTACTGATGTCCTCATCTTTTGTGAACAAAACCTTGGCAGTATGAAGAACTGATGCTGCTCATTCTGAGCATGTAAGAATAGGTGTAGGCAAGTTAGAGAAAAGTAAAGGAAACAACTTTGTAGCAGCAGTGGTACCCTCTACCTTATAAATGCCCAGGACCAGGAAGAAATACCATCTCTGAGACAATAACATAAGTAAATGGCCACTAGGCATCTTTCCAGTGAAGAATCTGACACAGTACTGACACGGGCGTAGGTGGAGTGCAATTCTACCTCTGTAGAATGGTGCCTGTGTTTTCAATCAACATACACAATCCCACCTGTTTCTGACTGTAGTTGCTGTCCAGACAACATCTGGGGAGGATTCATGGCCCAGTGCAGTTGTCTACAAAAATCCTGGCGGTCATCCACGTGAATGTAATCATATATGTTTTGGTGCATTACATCAGTCTGAAACAATTACAAGGAATGGTTAATTAGGAACTGTAGGGGGGTAGCCGCTTATCTTTAGATTGATACTTTGCTTAAAATAATAGCAGGTGTAGGACACCTTCAGAGCAGTTTGATTGAGGGAAGTTGTTTCAGAGGCCCCTACTTCTCAACATCTGGTTTTTCCCTTCACATCCTAAGATGATTTTTTCTATTCTTAGCTCTTTTGTACACATGTAAATGTGAGTAATAGACATCCAATTGGCAAGTGATGGACTAGTGGCATCCCCTAGGGATTTATGCTGGGACAAACACTCTTTAATTTATTGACAAAGGACTCATGGGATAGAATGCCTGCTCAGCAGATTTGCAGAGGGTACCAGCTGGGGAGGGCAAGGCAGCTCCTTGCAGGGCTGTAAAAATAGGCTGACAGCAGCCTCAGGAAGTTCAGCAAAGGCATATTTCACTCTTAATTTTGGGTACCCCATGAAAAGAAAGAGATTAGCATATCAAAATTAGCCCAGGAGTGTGCTACCAAGACACTTAAGAGAGCTGGAGCACATTCAGGAGAGAACAGGGCTTGTTCAGCCTTCAGAAGGGAAAATCACAGAAAGAACATATTGCTGTCTACCTCAACCAAATGAGCAGGGGAAGAGAAGACAAAGCCCAACTCTTCACAGAAGAACAAAGTGAGAGGGCAAGAAGCAACAGACAACAAGTGGCAACACAGGAAGCTGGGACTTAATAATTAAGACAAAAAAATGACAGTCGTGGTGGCTAAACACTGGAACACGTCTTCCAGAGGGGTCATAGAAACTCAAAGCTTGATCAGTCCTGCATCAACTTACTCTACCTTGATATGTTTTGAGCAGGAGGTTGGGCTAGATGGCCTCCAGAGGTCCTTTCCAACTGTATGGTTCTATTATTCTGTGACTTTAGAATATATTTATTACACACAGACAATCAGCGTGGAAAAGCTGAATCTTATACTGAAAGTGAAAAGAAACTTCTAGCTAAATCTTGGTTTTATACAGATCATGTTTCTGCTAACGAAAGGTTTATAAAAGGAAATTACAAGAAATAAATCATCACCTGTCAGATTTGCAAAAAAAATTAGTCTGAGGTGGCATAATAAAATAACCTCATTTCAGTAAGTGTGTATCTGACCAGCAGTAGAAGGATAAGGTGGGTAAGGCAGCAAGATACAGTGCTGCATTTAAAAATAATAGCAGAAGTTATGATATCGACAACATGTATATTGACAAGAAAGTCAATACAATGTCAGTGACTGGGTATTCTAAGTACTTCCCAATATATTTACCTGATGAAACCCCAGATAGTCCACAATTGTCGATGATGCATAGAATATCATTCCATCTGCACTCACGACCAAGGCAAAACCATTCAGTGACTGAAAAAGGAAAATAAAATACTTTAAAAGATAATTAGAAGATAAAGACTAAAATTAGCATGAATGTAATAATTTTAAGAATATCCTAGGAATGAAAAACTCACTCTGCAAAAAGTTGGGCACTAAATTCTTTCCTACCATGGAAAATGAGTAACAACCTGGAACATGCTTTCTTTCTTTTCTAAAAAGGTTAAGATAGTTAAATACATTATAATGACCACATTACATTACTAGTTTATTGTCTGCTTAATTGTCTGCATAATTATATTTTCTCGTTAATTCATAGAATTAAAAGTTTAATAGCAAGTGTCAACTACTTTGTTTTTCCTTTAAATTAAAAACTACATATTCTATAATAATTGCTTAGAATGTATGTGCATTAATACATATAATATAATAATAGCCAAAGGGAAAATTAAATACACGTGCTGTTGTAACTATGACTTAAAACTGGATCTGTATTTTTTTTGTATAGCTTTTTTCTTAAGCTGCCATAAAAATACATATATAGCATATAATTGCATAAATGCAATGAATGTAAAATGTAGGCAGTAAATGCCTCATTGGTATAAAACAATGTTTAATCTAGAAAAGAGCTAAATTAACTCTTACACACTTGGTGATGCAAGGAAAACAACTAGATAAATCCAAAACTGAGGATTAAATTAAATACAAATCCAAAAATTAAATACATGATGCAAACATTAAGGTCATGCTGCATGAGGACTGACTAATTTTGCCTCTCTTGATAAACGTTTCGCAATGTATCTTTACTCCAGCAGGCTTGCATTCCAAGGCAGTCTAGATCCTTTCATGTGGTGGTTTTGAGGTTTTTGAAATTGCAGCTCAAATAGCTGGTTGCTGAAATACTGTTATGTTATTATAATCCTTGCTTCACCTTACTCTCAATTTACTGATGTGCCTATTAATCCTGAGTTAATCCTGAAACACAGTGAGGACAGATTTTCAATTGCTCAGTAACCAGATACACTGACATACTTTTGTGAGCTTGGTTCTCTTTTTGGTTCCTAAATAAGGACCAGATTTCCAAGACTGCTTGAAAGCAGTTCCCACTGTGACAATGGTGGGCAGAATTTCAAGAGTTCAGTGCACAATAGACTGACCTCCTCAGAAGGTTTGGCTCCCATCATAAATGTGGAGCACCTTTGGAAACGTGGCCCCGTGGGACCACACTTGGCCAGAGGCTCTGTGCCTTGAACAACCCGTGAAACAATGACTTGAGAAAAGTAGAGGAAAGCCTTCAATGACTGTAGCAGCAAGTGGTTCAAGCAGGTCAACAGTAACCATAAGTCAATGGTAAGAACAGTCAATGGCAAATCTTGTTTTGCTCCAGGTCAGGTCCATCAGGACAGATCCTCTGCAGAGTAAGAGTGATCTCTGCCTAGTTGTGCTTGTGTTGAATACTAGTTACCCTTGTCAACTCTTCAAGCACAAGGACTTGCTCAGCTGGTGCTATTTCCTGCTCTAAATAATGCCCAAATTTGTCCCAGCACCTCACCAAACAGAAGATGGTATGTCAAGATTTCTGCATCTTCACATCTGCACCTCTCACTGCACTGAGAGAGCCCTCCATGGATGGTATCTGTCATATACATTTCCAACACCAAATGGAGAGGAGAAAGCATTTTTGGCATCTTGTCTCTTTAGACATGTCTTCACAACAATGAAACCATCAGTTATGTGATGCTAGGAATTTTATTACATTTTGAACATCTGGCAGGCCTTTTAATTTGGGCAGACTAAAATTTTCCAGAAAGATAACTGTAGGACACTTAAGAGAGCTCCTTTTTGTCTGTGGCTCTTACCGTGCATATTTTGAAAGACCTCTAGTCCTGCCCATGAAACTGGACCAGGCAGAAGTTAAGAACATTTAAAAAAATGAAAGAAATGTACTTAGTTTAAAAAAAATTCTTAAGCTATGCAAACAAATAGACCAAGCCCTACCTGGAAAAGCTTAAACAATGACCCCAAGATCTTAATATTATCAAAGAATCCTACACAGTAGCATGCTGAACATCCTTAAAATGCACCCTCCACTGTCCTGCATGCAAGCTGGAGTTTTTCAGCTCCTCTAGGAATATCTGCTTTTGTCAAGGATTGCTTGTATGAATCAAGAGATAAATTCATCTATTCAAAAAATTGGTCTTCTTCAACATATTGCTACGTACTCTTTAGGCCTAGACACATACATATGACATAAGTCTCTACCCTTAAAATGTAAGACTTGATCCCCCACTGTGGAAAGCAGGAAGGATTTTCTTTACATATTTTTTTTCACAGAGCTAGAGTCAGGCTGGACTAGGTGCAACAGTTTCTAAAAATTGGAAAGGGAAATGGCACCACGTGTTTTTCCAAGGGTTCAGATCAGTGTATTGGCAACTACATCTGTGAGGCTGGAGGAGGTATTAAGAAAGAGGTGAGAGGGAGGGAGGGAGAAGAAGTGGAGGAAAAGTTCAAGGAGCCATGTGTTTAGGTTAAGCTAGAAACAAGTGTGGATTTGAAGCATGTATGTAAATGAAGAGATTTCCAGACTTCTACTGCTTTGTTTTCAGTTTGTTCTCAAAATGCGGGTGTCCTCTCCTGAGGTTATATCTCTTAAATAACCCCCTGGTTTTCACCACCCCAACTGCAGACATCAGATGCTTTGCACTGCAAGCAGGGAAAGCAAAATCTCCACTTTGGTGCAAAAACAACTTTTATGGAGCCACATGACTCAGTTGAGGATTAACACAAATTCCATGTCTCTAAATTCATTTTAGCTGGGAAACCTGCTGCTTCAGACACATTAAAAAAAGACAAACTGGATATCAAGTAAAACTTTATACCAGTGAGTCTCATCCATGCCTGCAAATTCTTCTGCTTTCTCAATATTACCTTAAACTGTAGTTCAGTGAGAAAAAAACATCTGTAACACAGAAGGCTCTTAATAGAGTCAGAGCTGGGCTGGAATCTATACTTTTCTTATCTACTGACCACAGGTGGAGAAAAGGAGGAGGGTGTTTGTTAGCACATTACCCACCCCAAGAGGATAATGGTGATTGCAAATCAGTAGAGAATTACCTTTTCCAACCTCTCAGATAAATCTCTCAAGTACCAAATACAACTCCATACTGAAATCCTTTACAGTAACACTGCATAGAGATTTTTCCATTTTTCTGGCCAGAAGCCTAGTGACTTGTGAGACTGAGTAGGATAGACAGCTTCAGTCCACAAGAATGAGTGAAAACTATTCCCAGCTTTTTTGTTTGAAGTTACCATGTCTCACATTAAACAGCACAACCAAGTATATGGCTCCACTTATGATTTTTAAACATTCTCAGTTATTGAAATAAAATTTTCAGCAATAGCTTTCTCTCATTCCCAGTGAACAGGAGGCTGCACAGGTGTGCTGTGTCAGGACCACAGCAGCCTTGTGCCTGGGTAATGGATAACTTGGGAACAGGAAAGAGGACCTGGACCAGCCTCATACCTGTGCAGTTTGTTCCCTAATGAAAGCACATTTGCCCTGAGCACTGAGGACACAGCACAGAGGAATAAAGGCAGCTCTCGTCATTTCAGTTTAATCCTCTCAGAAGAAATAATGGAAAGCCTAAATGGGGCTCTGGCATTTAGGGGGGGATTTAACCAAACTCCACAAGTCAGTGTTGGTGGTATTTGTTTTGCATACAACAAGTATGTTTCAATCAGCAAAGTTCACTTGCATCCTAAAATTTTTTTTTGCAACATTGCATATTCTTACACATGCACAGAGGGTCACATGCACACATAGAAACAAATACACAAAAGTATTAGTATGGGCCTTAAAAGTTTTACAACAAAAAACAACTGACTTCAAATCTGAAAAAAATACATGGTTTTATACTGACATTTGGTAAACCATATGGATTCAATGACAGATGGAATTTCTAATCCAGGATAATAGCTGAAACATGTGAGACGGACTTAAGTATGTATTGTGAACATTTGTTTGTTTGTATTTGGCTTTTTAAAAACACTTACATGAGTTTTTTACATTGTACTTAAAAAATGAAATCATGTGGGACTTTTTTCCCAAATGAAAAAAAAGAGCTTGGCACCAGATAGGGGCCTGTGTTCTTTTGAAAAAACATGTACATCCAATTATGTACTCACGAAAAGCTGCACCTGCTACTGAAACATAAAAACAATTAATCTGTCAGTTCAAAGAAAGTATGATATTATTCTGGTGCCTGCAGTAGCTGTTAGATGAAAGTTATCAGTTCCTTCCATTAAGAAGTTTTTGAAATTTTATAAGTCAAGAGATTCTCTTTGGGAATGAAGGCAAATATTTTGAGGAAGATAGGACTTCCTTTGGCAAGATCCTTTATATATCCTGACTTTTTTTTCCTGGTCTCATAGCAGAAAATCAGCCAGAAAATACTTCAAAGATATTTTGGTCAAGGTCATGGCATAGTAAAAATAAGGAGGAGGGGGAAAAAAAAAGAGAGAGAGAACAAGTTCCAATGCACATTTCTCTTATTACTCTTCCTTGAAATAAAGGAAAATTCACTAGCATTAAGTCTCCAGAGACCGTGTTACTATGGCTACTAAAGTACAACAGTCAAGGCCTGCAGCCATGCCTTGCTTTGAACAGATTTTCGAGTCACGCAACTTGGGTACTAAATTTCCAGGGTCAGTTGGCTCACAGTTTATCTGGAACAGCTTCATTTAATAGTGAATCACGTGGTTTTGCATCCTATGTGGGATGGGGCCGTTTTCTGGTGATCTAAATAAGTAGCTATTTAAAAACTCTGGAAATGATATACTTGTTCATGTCTTGTGAATATTAGGAGGAAAATGCAGACAGTTAATTGTGTCTTCTGTCTTAAACTGCATTGTTTAGTGAATCAGTATTTCTTTCCACTGGTGTTTTTAGGACTCTTAATTGCCTTTCTCAAAAACCCCTCTGAATCCTTGAGGTTCTTTTCATTAAAAAAAAAATTAACTCCTGCAGAACCCTGAAATTAAAAAAAAAAAAACAGCATAAAAGACTATTCAGAAATACCATATCTGGTGACATCAGAACATGGCCTTTACTCAACAAGTACAGTATCTCTTAGCCCTCTGGATTCTTATGTATTTCTCTGGTAACTACAAAGCAACTTCAAAAGGAATATTTCTGTGAATAAGCACTATTTCGTGCAAAGGAGAGTGGCAGAATTGTTTTAGCATTCATTTTTGATCAAGGGTTTGCGTGTACAGATTAAATTTCAGGCAAAAGAAACAAAACAGAAGACAAATTTCCATCATTTGAGCCAGGGAAGGAAGTACTAGCTGAAGTCTACAGAGATGGAGTTACATGGGAAGCCTTTCGGAGAGAAAGTGCTCTATCTGATCAACTGGTTTTCATAGACAGCACAAATGTTTGTTTCCAAATACAAAGAAATATCTACCTATGACTATTGTGCCCCTTTCACTCCTCCTGTCACCCTAGATAATACAAAGTTCATGTTCCTGACCCTGCATACTACTTCAGGCTTCTTTCAGTATGGAAATTCAGCATCTAGTGCTGCACTACCAAGATCAACATTTTCAACAATCATTCACAATGCCAGACAGATTTGAGCCCAGGCCCTCCCATTTTCTGCCAGAGGGAACAGCTGGGCCATCTGAAAGGCACAAATGATTGTGAATCATTCAGCTGGTGAAATTTCTCATTATTCCATTTTTCAATATCCCATCACTTCCACGAAGGAATTAGGGAAACCTTGGAGATGCTTGTTTATATATACATGTCTTCAGTCTAACAAGGGAGCTGGAACACTGTGGCTCGTCAAGAGAGAGCAGTCAAAACCGGCCTCCTGGAAATCTGCTAGGAAAATGTAAGTCACTGGGCTCCGGTAATTGTGAGCTATAAACTTTCAAGAAAACATAGTAGTTCCCTGGAGGGTGAGATTGCAGTGTGTGCACACATGTAAACACATTTTAAACCATGGTGATGTTTTTTATATGCTTGATATGTAATAAGTGTTGGACGCAACCAAGAGCAACTTTGCCTTTGAAGTTGTTTTGAATGCACGATGCAAAACTGAAAATGCAGTTTTTTCTTCCATTATATTCCTTCCACACTAAGCTTTTGTAACAAAGCTTGCTTAGTCTTGTGTCAAGTCCTTGGGATAGTGCCTTTCTTTGTTAACATATACTTTAATTGCTGGTCCCCAACCTGGAGCCTCCAAACCAACTACTCTGCCCAAGATGGGCTGAGAAACCACGGCTGAAGCACCAGCTGACTTTGTTTGTGTAGAAAGTTGATGTGGTGCATAGTAGAAAGAGATGCATCCCCATTAAATCTCACTTTTTCCACAAATACTAAGCACTGGAAAAGAGAATACAGACCATGCTTCCAGAGAGGAGCAGTACAGATGACTAATAGCTTAAAGACAGGTTTTGCAGCTTAGGGAAGGTTTTGTTGATGCAAAAGTGAATTCATGGGTCACACTGAACACCTCAGTACAAATTTGTTATATGGCATGCTTGTTTAGAAAAGATATTATCACCAAAAATGTCTTCTATTGATGACAATATTTGGTGGATTTTTTCAGGTCTAGTTTTAAAAATTTCATTTTTTTCCCCTTCACATTACCATTTAGTATTTCATATGGAAATCAAGAATGTGAATGCTACCTGAGGTTAATGGATGGTATACAAGCATTGAAGACTACTTAAAATAATATAAAGAAAAATATTCTAATTATTAATTCTAAAATTGTTGAGGCAATGCACATTTTATTTATTAGTACATATATATAGGTATGATGTTGCTAGATAGTTAGTGAGTACGTGAATGAGTAACATGTCATTTACCTTAGCAATTATCATGAAAGGATATTAATTACAACGTAATCATTGTATCTGTTTCTTTAGCCTCCTCATTAATCATGATGTCGAATTTAAAATTGTGCTCTACTAGCAATGGAACCCTCCTGTCAATGCTCTTTCACAAATACTATGCCTTGGACTACACTTGGACATAGAAACCATCTTTACATTGATTCATGCAGTTTCTCATTTCACTTCCTCAAAAGCAGATGTTGTATTCACAGATGGAAGCAAAGCTGGGGCAATATCATATCTTCAGTGCAAGTTCAGCTCTTCGTCCTTTCTGAATTCTGCAGCTGCTCTGAGCTTTTCAGTCTTCTCTTCAACAATTTCAATATAGAAAATGCAAGCCTGATTAATTCCATTTGAGAAGACTCAAAATGAAGCATTAATTGCTCACTACTCTGCACTTGTAATAACAAATTTAGTTAGGTAGACTTTGAAATAACAAATGTAGTAAGATTAGGCATTATCTTTCACAGAAATAAGTTACTGAAAAGAGTCTCAAATAATATTTATCCAACATGTTGGACAATTAGACATATGTAAGTACCAAATGTCTGGATTTTTTTTCAGTGTTATTTACATGTAAGTGCATCAAGTCCTGAAGAGAGGAAGCCGTCATAATATTCCATCCACAGCTGACTTTTATTTGTACTTGCAAACTGTTAATGAGGATGAAAGGCAGACATCGCTTTCTGTAAGGAATCAAAACCTAAAAGAGATAATGTTGCAGACTATATACTGAAAACAGAATGTTATGTCCTAATTTCAGAGCACTCTTTTTCTGTGTATTTAGCACTATATATCACATTTTCTAACATGAAACTATTTCAGGGGGTGGGGAGAAGAGCCAAACAATATGTATTTCACATTCTGTACGATAATATATGCTAAACCAGCCTTTTAAAACACTCTTTCAGATCAGTAGAATTTTCAGGGAGAATGGCATTCCTGAAATTGACTCTGGGAACAGTTTTACTTTGCAGATAATCATTTTATGCATGTTTTGTATCCTATAAGTATCCTGTATCAAACACAGCCTATCCCATTCTGACAGGAGGGGTGAATCCTGCTATATAGACATTGTGCTGGCCCAGAGAGGCAGGCAGTGCTTTCTCTAATCAAGATATCAAGTGGATGACAGTGGATCATCTGGAGAGGGATAAGGATTGAAAGTTAGAGACGACTCCTCTAACCAGCACCAATGACTCCAGATCTTAAGCTGCATTATAGACTAAATGAATCCTTCCCCGAGTCTCTTCTGCAAGCCCCTGCTTCGGTTTGAGAATTTAAGTTTTATTAACTAAGGCAGGCAAAAAGTGAAAGTGGAATGTATTCAATATTTCTCGTAAAATATGTAGAGGTTTTTTTCAAAACCTCCAAAACAAAATCACAGCAAATTTGCAAAAGTTCTCAAGACGGGACAGTCTATCCTGGAGCTGCTTTTTTGCTCATCACTTCATCTTATTGAGAAGATAGCAAGGCTGCAGCTCATGAGCTTTTCTGAAATGAGAATGAGGAATATACTGAAAGCAAGTGTCATCTGTGAATGCAGTTTAGGCTTCTCACTCATAATTTCTCTTCAACCAGTTGAAGACAAGTTAAACAATGTAGAATTGCAATTATTCAAAGTGCATTTCTATTTCTTCTATGTTTTGGGTTGTTGGGGGTTTTTCTGCAATACATGACTATGACTTTTCAAAAATGTTTCCGCAAATGCAGAAATTGGTATGAAATGAATGTTGTGTTATGAATGCCTTTGTTGCCTGAATGCAGGAAGTCAGCTCTAGTAGCAGACTAAGTCCTGGTGCATCTGTATGATGCAGGCCTCAGATACAGATACCAAACCTATTGACCGATGGAAATAGTTGTCAAGGATTAGCTCTGAAGTCAGTGAGAGGAAAAAAAACCTAACAGAGCTGAAATGGGAGAATATGTTTTGTTGAGGAGGAAGTTATGTGGCCACTGGACTGTCTCCAAGAGGCACCGAAATAGCCTGAGCAGAAACAGAGGAAGCGGTTGTGAAAAGTGAGCTGGGGTGGAGTTGGCTGTGATGAACAGTCTGCAGACAGCAGCAGCAGCCTGAATTCAGAGCTGCATCTGTGCCCAAAATTGATTCTTCACCTTAGCACTGTGGATGGACAGCTGCTCTGTTCACTGCTACAACTGCAGTTTCTCAGCTCGCCCTCCTCATATGACGGCAGGTTTGCCTGTCTCCTGACAAATGGAAGACACTTTTTTTCCTGATGCCAGCACCAACCAGAGGATGATACCTGTCTGTCCTCACCACACACCTGTGCTTTTCCTCCTGCTCTGTCACTCTGAACAAACATAGGCTCCTGGCCCTGATTTTCCAATCCACTCCCAGTTTGCTCCCTCTCAATTATAATCTGTAATTTTGTGTTGGAGAAGCAAATAGTAACCCTCATCAGCCCAACACGTCACAAAACCTGAAAAGAAGCACTTACTGGCATTTTCCCTTTCACAAAAAGGCTCCACACAAGCTTCTACACAAGTACCTATTTTTCCTCTTCAAATCCCTCCATAAAACTATTGCAAAAGTCCTGGCAAAAGTCAAGCTTCTCAGAGGCTATGTGTGCTGGCAATTGTGGTTACCATTTTGTTCATTATTTCCACACAGTTTTGCCCATCAAAATCCATCTTCTATCACTTTTCTCATAGTCAGGCTGAAAATCTGAAGGGAGGGGATAACGTGTTTTTGTTTTTCTCTGTCCCCCTGTCAAGCTGGATGGTGCCACCTCCTGTATTTCAGAAACTGCATCACGATTGCTGCAGTCGTAACAGTAGCACTAAGGACTGGAGGAAAGAGCAAAAGGAATTTAGCGGTCATGGCTTTTCTATCCAAATTTGTTGGAGAAGAAGGGGGGAAAAATAAAAGAAGAAAGGAATAAGAGAGAACATTAGTTATTTGTTTAAAGGGCAAGAGAAAGGATGTTTTTTGCACAGAGCTGTGGCCATGCCAAATTTCAAGTCTGGATTTTAGAAATATGCCTATTTGAAAAGAAAGAAAAAAAGGGACCAGGGCCTCTGAAATGTTCCTTTGTGTTTTGCCTATGCCTGGCAAGAAAAAAGTGAATGTACGCATGTGATAAAACGGCACTCCTAACCCCATTTATGGGGTTTTTTAATGGATAAATTCTCTGTAAGTCATCCCAAGTGACTAATGTCAGCTTAAATCATGTCATCTAAATTACTGGGAGAAGGTTCATGTTTGAAAACAAAGGAAAGCAAAAGCGTTGTTTGGGTAACTTCAAGAAGTTGTATTAACTGAAAAAAAAAGCATTAAGACTATGAGTCTTTCTATGAGAATTTTGTATTTTGATGGTCCGATTTTAAACAGTAGATTAAGAAAATGAAGCACTGTATCATCATCTATCAGGATTTACTTTAGAAGGACTGTGCTAGGAGAGTGTCAGTACTATTGGAAGCTGAAAAGGAATTTCAGACCAGAATAAACTAAAAATGTCTCTTTCAACCAGTTTTTGATTCCTAAAGTTTATGCCATGGTCGTAGATCCATATAATCTCCATGCATTATGTTGGACATGCAATTTGCCTTTTCAAGTTTAAATTAAAAAATAACAGGAAGAGGAAAAATCTCTTTCTCTCAGACTGAAATTCAAACTGGAGTACCTTTTTCAAGAGCACAGTTTTATCAAGAACTGATTACATAAATCAGTTTGGAAGGAGGAAGTGGAATTACACTAACAAGTTCTAAAAAATGACAGGAAACCAAGTGGGAAAAGGGTTTCCTATGTTATTTCCTTATGCAGAGTGAAGAACAGCACCAATAGGATGTTTTCTAATGTATCATTTTCCAACTCCCTCAGAATGAAACTTGAACTCCAGTTCAAGCTGTTAGTAGAGGCCACTGAGAGATACATTTCGGTGCCAAAATGTGCACATTTACCTCTCCAAAGTAACTCCCAGGAAGATTATTATTTGCATCCCTTTCTAAGGTAGCAATATAATATTAAATTATATGCTTCAAACTTACATTGTGTCAAATCCTAAATCATTGGCTTGCATTTAAAGTCTGACTTTCATTGGTTCTGATTAAGAAGACTTAGGGTCTATTTGGTATCAAAGCTGTCAAAAAAAAACATACCTCATTGACTTTGGTGGGAGCTACCAAGTTAGAAGCAAGTTAGAATTTCCAAACCTGTGGTATGGAGTTAAGAAATAAATTATAAAGGACTTGCCTGGGTGACAAAGTGCTTGTTGTGTGCAATACATGTGCTGTGGCTTTCAACCAGCAGTCATTTCCAAGCACAAATGCTGCTGGTTCAGAAGCTAAATAACCTGAAGTACCTCACTAGTTTTGCTACTTACAACTCAAATCAGCAAAATTCATCTGCATGCTTTGGTGGAACAAAAGCATCACTATAAAACATGGAAGCTCAGGTTGAAAAACCCAACTTCATCTGTTTAAGTAGCTAATGTAATGAAGGTAGGATTATTAATTATAAGTGGAGAATTATAATGGTTGCACCATCAAACCTAGCTTTCTTGGTTTCGAAGGTGTCAGTAATTTATTTATTTTTAAAGTAAAGGATCATGTGACTGTGATTTTAAGATATTTAAGATGCCAAGCACTGCAGCGTTTCTGTCTAAAAATTTAAATAAGTAGTAAGCCTCTCCAGATCCCTCTGCAAAACCTTCCTGCCCTCAAGCAGGCCAACATTCCCATCCAACTTTGTGTCTTGTGAGAGTGACTAAGAGCTTCCTTGATCCCCTTATCCGGGTCCTTGATAGAGGTATTAAATGGAATGTACAGTGTCAGTGTAGGAATATCAGGACAGTCTTATACTGGCATCTTCAATGCAGCCATAAAGAAAAACTTGAGATAAGACCACAAAAAAGTGATTCCTGTGCCCTGAAGCATTAACAGTAGAAGACTCATGGAAATCTGATCCTGAACTGTGCAAAAGTGTGGCTTGGAACATCCTGAAAAGCAACATAGATCTTCTCTGAAAGAGTCTGAGCTGCCAGCGAGCATGGAAATGACAAAAAAGGCCATGTCTGGCCTTTATCAATATTCATCAGTGAGAAGGGAGCACGATAGAACCAGGCAGCCTTACTCCACTAGCATCTGTTCAGGAGCTGCCTGCATTGTCCGTATTTCTTTATATTTATTGTGACATTTTGGTTATAAAACACTATTTTCACACCTGAAAAGAATTATGTCCACTACATCTGGAGATAGAGATGTCATAAACCCTATGCTTCAGCCTACAAGAGCATAGTAGAAGACCCACAGACATAACAAAGAAGAAAATAAAGTCCATGAATGCACCTCCTTAGCAGCAAGGGTTGAGACAGAAATTTGAACATCAATTATTCCTCCATGACAAGCAGAAAAACTGCAGGAGCAACTGTGAAGTGGTCAATAAAGCCCAAGTGACAATTTTAGCAGGGTGCTGCTTAGTGCACAAGTGCTGGTTACTCAAGGAGCAGTGCTGGAGGTGATGATGGGGTGATGCCTGATTATGTGTCATTATGAAAGCAAGTCCATGTAGAGCCTCCCTCTCAACAGCAGGCATTTAATTCTTCCAGTGATCAGTAACAGGATAAACATGACAGTTACACAGCCATTTGGGATGGGAAATTACCTGCCCCACAGTGTAGACTCTGAGTCTGGATTTCAGATTACGAGCACAGAATAGCTGGGGGGAAGAGCAGGAGGTGGCTAACAGCCATGAGATGAATCCTGCAATCAAGGCTATTGCCTAGACACCCACCAGTGATTCATTATTTCTCCAAGTCACCATTTTATTGTGTTTCTCCACCCCATCACCCCGTAAATTCTATCTGGATTTGTTGATTGCCAATACAACTTATTTTCCCCTTTTTCTGGTTATGGGTTTGGCCCAGTGTTCCTTAAGTATTCCCTAACAGGCTTCAGAAACTGAATGTGGCCCTTTTCTGCCAGAAGGCATGGGGCACAAGGGCTGCAAAACCACCTGTCTTGGAAAGTATTTTGAAAATGCAAAGTTCAAAACCTTTACTGCAGTCAAACTGTTGGAATGTGAAGTCTCAAAGGACAGTAAAGATTGCGAGAATGAGACATATTTTTGAAAAAAACCTTCATAAAATTAGACTTTGGGTCTTAGAGCCTTGTCTGTCTTCCCTTCAAAGGGAAACAAAGATGGCAAGCAAAGTCTCTCTTATCCAGAAGAAATTATCTTAAAGCACCAAAAGAAATTATTTATTTAGATACCTGCTGTGCTCCACTAAAAAGTCTTTGATAAACTGGTATCATTGTTTATTCCATTATTGCTGATGAAAGCTATTTGATTATAGCTGTAAAAAATCTCCATAAAATCTTAAATAAAAAACACATGTTGTGGCAGAAGTCTTTAGAAATAAAAAACATTTTAAACATATTTTGAAGACAGCCTAATTCCATTGTTTTCTTTCAAGCTGAAAGGGGAAATACTGCATTGTTCCAAGACTCAAGAGTCCCAGATACACTATTTACCAGTAATTAAGTTCTTGTTATCCCATATTTCTCTCCATACATAAAGCAGAGTGACTATACCCACTAGGAAAAAAATAAAAGCAATTATTCTTGATTTTCCATTAATATTGCTCTCAGAAATAGTATTATTCACACATATTTTGGTGATTCAGGTTGTTCTGGCTTTTATTATACAAAACATCTAGGAGAGGTTGCACAGTGCAAGGTGTTGTCATGACACAGAAAGTGGCTTTTAACAGCTGAAAAATATGTTTTGAGAGCAAATAAAGTGGTCAGATTCACAAGTCAATATACACAGAACAGCAACTATGGTTTGCTTCTTCTTGGAAGGAATCAGAAATGTGATATTTATTTAAAATCCCACAGTTCTTAGTAACCAACATGGTGAATTTGGTTGAACAACATAAAACAACACTTTTCTTCATGTGCCATAACCACTGAATGAGGATCAGAGCCAAATTCAGCCCTCAGAGAACATTCCCAACAAGCCCTAAGGAAAACTCACCCTCTTATTCTAGGTCAGACGTGCCCATAAATGAAGCCTGGCAAGTACATTCATATTAAAATGCACTTAATCATCCAGTTAATGATCCACTTTAAGTATGATCCAGGATAAAATATCTCCCCTGTATTCAGAGGGAATGTGACTCCTGCATACCCTGCAGTAAGCAGAGAATATTTATCTATAGGAGTCTCTTGTAACCTGCCCCAAATTGTGTGCCAGCATTCTCTCCATGTACTCACAGCAGTCAGTCTACTGTTTGAGGATGCTTAATAACTTGTGGGCGTGCAATGTATACACAGACTAAATATAGGAGACCCTCGTTAAAATTTATATACTCACTATATTTATCATTTATTGTACACCCCATATTTCCTATTTATTGAGAATGGAAATGGCTGCAAAATAACACCTAACAGCCAAATATCTTGTTTTGGCAGTAGTAGTAACTAATCAGATGCCTCCGTGTTACTTGCTTTGAAATCTAAAATTAAAATCTTCTGAAATATTGAGAGGAAGGAAAGTAGAGTGCCAGTTTCCATTCCATAGACTTGAATAACTTATGGTATTGGGTCTCAGGGCAAAATGTGTTTTAATTTAATAGTATTCAGCAATTATTTGCTGGAGGCTACTATTTAATTTACATGCCTCTCAGGGCTGTAATTAAAACACAATTTTTATACCATGAACATTATCCTATCCAAAACAACTGTACATATGTAATCTTAATCACATAGGAATTTCCAAGGACCTCAGAGTGTAAAAAGCATTATTACATCATGTGTTTGTAATGCAGATGTATCTGGGATGGACCACTGGGCTCTAGCTGGTTCAGTAGTTCACAGCAGTATTAATTCTTCCTTAAAATTAATGGGTCCAATTCTCAGTAACAGCATGGCCCCTGTATGCTGCTCTGCCAATATAAAGTCAGCTAAAGCGGATAAAAATACATGGAAAGGATAACTTTTGCTGACATGGTGTGTGTGCAGAGCACAGATTTGAGGAAGCAGGATAAACTAAAATATCCTAGAATATTCTCAGCTCACATCAGAAACCAGGAAAGCTCATGTTGACATCCTCAAAATATGGGCCAAGTAAAATAAACCTAAAAGTGAAAAAGAACTGTGGACTGGCCTGCTGGAGTTCACTGGCAATTTCAAGGATGTGAGCAAGGGTGCAAGGTGCAATTGCCCAAATGGACACTGAATGTGACTGTCACAACTGCCAGTCTTGCTCCTGAAAGAAGAATTCACGAGTGTGCTTCTTGAAAGACTCCCACCAAGACTGATTGTTTGTTCAAAGCTGCCAGAAATCATCACCCTAAATATATCATCAGACTGTATAAATTACGGCCAGAAAAAAAACCAGCATTTTTTCACTCACTTCTAGTAGAAGTCCACCTTCTTGAACAGCAGTCTTGTTAGATATATTGTCTTCTTTTATCGTTTGGCCAACTTGCTTCTTAAAGTGCTTTTCTTGAATGGCTGTTGGAAAGAGTTATCATCAATTTAGAAATCATAACGATTAAGGTCACAACTAAAATTCTTGTTTAGACATTTAACATGCATTGAATTTAATTGGTGGTTACTGTCTTTGTGGTCTGGATCTCGGTTACTGACAACTTTCTTTTCTTTTTTTTCTCCTTGTGCTGGAGATAGATCCATATTTTGCATTCCAGATGTTTTTTGTATGAAATATCTATCACATTTTTTATTGAACATATTTTTTCCATTAGTCTACTCTACATAAAGCAACAACCAAAACCCACAGGAAAGAAACAAAAGAAAGTTAGCAAGTTGTTTTGTTTATAAAAATATGTATTATGACAATACAGAGAAATGTCTATATAGCTCAGAAGAAAAGGGAGTGAATAAGTTTCTTATTTTCTGCACTGACCTCCTTGACATCAGATTATTTTTGTTCTCAATTTACCCTGTTCATTTCTACACGTTTCAGCCTGACTGTAAGATTCGAGGGAATGCTCTTAAACTGTTTAATTTTTACAAAGAGTTTTAAAGTTTGTTTTTAGCAGGTCATTTACTCCATGAAATTCATGAATAGTTCTCATTATAGATTAAAATTCCATCTATTTTTCCTAATAATAGGGAAAAAAGCTTATTCCTGATTAAACTTTCATGGGAAACTCAGCTGGTGAGTGCTCTTCCTTCTCATTGCTTGATCTCAAATATCTTTGAATGCTCAAATTCTTCCAGTCAGTATATCCTACAGAAAAGTCACTGAAATAAAATCCCTTTTCTGGAGATAATAAAAAAATTTCTGCAAAGATTGGCATCACATGACAATTGGGCTTCAGCATCATCTGGGGAGTACAACAGGAATCTGTCTTTATCACTTGGTCAGTAAAAATTAAGTCAGCTTCACTCCTACTTCCAGAGAAGGGTCATACAAATATTCTGGCAGCAAACAGAAATCCAGTTTTATGGTTTTATTCCTTTTCACTGAGAGAATGAGAGAGGAGAGTATCCCAGTGATACTATCTGGGACGTTTGATACACATTCTCCCTTCCAGCCAAAGGGGACTGGGAATAGCCACAGCCAGAGATGGTTGATAAAACAAAAAAACACCCCTCTGAAAAAAAAGCCAAACTCACACCAAAAAAATCCCCAAAACAAAAAAAAAAAAAACTCAAAAAACCCTCAACCCACCAAAAAAACCTCCCCCCCAAGAAAGGGTTTAGATGGCAGGAATAGTTTGTACCAAACCAGAATAAGAAGAAGAGAGAAAGAGCAAGCCTCTAAAGGTCCTGAGCCCGTGCAAGAGCTCCTTATCAATTTAACAGCCTAGTAAGGGACTGTTGCAGGATACATCAGCATTTTACAATAAACGATGGAAACTCAGAACCACACCAACTGAATACTTGTGATGGTTTTTAGCTTACATTGTAAATATTTGCTGAAAGTGATAATGTCGGTCATTACCCCAAAGCAATTATCTCAAATGTATAATTAGATGTAATAAATCCCTCCCCTGGGCATGGGAAAACACATCAGGAAAATCCCAAGCTGCTTTAAACAGATCCCTACCCATATTTTCCAGCCAAAACAATTTTGAGATTTCGGACTTGTAAGTTAGGCTGCTGTGAATAGAATATACAGATTCTTAAATCTGCATTTTTTTTTATTTTGGTGTACCTCTAAAGTTGATAGGAAATGGTTGCTTTTTTCCCCCAGATCAGCTAGACCTTCTGCTAAGCCTGTCTATAAGAACAGACATAGAATCATAGGCTCATTTAGGTTGAAAAGTCCCTTAAGATCATCAAGTCCAACCACAAACCCAGCACTGCCAAGTCTGCGACGAAACCATGTCCCTAAAGTGCCACATCCACACGTCTTTTAAATACCTTGTGACAACAATTTTTAAAAGCCCAAGCCCTATTCCAATGGCCTCTTCCAGAGCTTCCCTCCTCAGAAAAAACGTTTTTATAATTACTGACATGGTGGTTTGTGGTCTCTGCTCAGGTTAAAGGACAGACAGGGAGGGGTGAGAGGAAACGAAGGTTTATTTCTTTGATGCGCTCTTTTGGTGCTGTGAAAATTCCATCTGTTCGAACTTCATCATTAGTGGAAACTATTATTTTATCCAACTGAGTGGGCCAGAGCTCCCTGCCTGCTTGTTAGCCTTCAGGCTCATACAAACACAGCAGCAGAAGCACAAGAGATGTTTGTTCTGCAACTCGTCTGGCTACTATAAATTCCATCTCCAAACGGAAAGTATTTTAATGTTATTTTGCCAGTTAGAGTTACCCATATGTTAGGCCACACACATCCATTTCATAGCCTGCCCTTCTCACTGCCCTGACTGCAAGGAGACCCACTGCACCATCAAAGACAGACAAATAACCCCATTGCTCCAAGAGGCAAATGCTCCTCCGAGATGGGAATGTTTGCTCCCTGCACCCGAGGCAGCAGAGCTGTCAGTCACTGCTCGCTCTCCTTCTGCCTCCCCGCACTGGAAATATTGATTAATTCACCATGGATTAATCTACCCACGGCTGGGCTGATACTGCAGTGACACCTCAGAAGAGAGGTTCTGGTGATAGCTTGTAACCTGGAGAAAGCAGAGCAAGACAGGCAGAAAATCACACAGATCCTGAAAGAAATGAGGAGGAGGAGGAGGAGGAGGAGGAGGAAAACCAAGACATGACAGGCAGATGAGGGAAACTTGCAAGATGTTATCTGACTAGGCAGAAAAACAGGGAAAAGAAAACAGAACAGTCTAACAATACCCCTGTCACCACCAAGAATCATGAGAGAGAACAGGACAGCAAGTATTGGTTATGATGGGTGGCTTGATAGAAAAGACCCTGATGCCAAGACAGCTGTGATCAAGCTTAGACATCTCATAAAGTGCTGTCCCTCTGGAGCACCAGAGAAGCCTATGATGATGAAAATAAATGAGAGCCTGAAGAATGCAGGAGTACTGTCTCTGGTGGGCAGGGAGGAGCAAATTGCAGAAAACTGAAAAATAAAAAACAGCAAAGGATGACTCAGTGACCTGAGGGGGAAACAGGCTGCTGGAGTTCCCATGTATCAAGAATGGAGCAAGAGAAAAGCTGAGACTGCAGGCAGTCTAATGAATGCTGCTGTCTGTAAAAAAAATAAAATTAAAAAATTGAGAGTTTTAGCTTTATGGAGCTTTGGACTACTTTCTATGCGAGAGGCAACCCTCTTGACAGTCAGCACAGAGTGCTCATCTACCAGGTTCAAAACCAGCAAACCAGAGAGATAGGAAGTGGTAACACCAGAGACTGTTTTCTGAGTACCATGTATCGAGCCTGCACTTCCAGAACAAGAAATAAAACAGAAGATGGAGCTGTTCTGCCAAAGAAGATGAATGAGCATATTGATACCATAGAATGATAAATACCAGAGATACATGTACCAGGGCTGACAGTTTTGCAAGATCATGCGATCGAGTGTTCATGGTGCAATCCCATGCAATATTAAAAGCCAACAAGTCTGGAAATGCTGGGTCCTACAAAGGATAACCCTGTGGAAATATACAGGGTGAGGGGAAAGGGGTCTAGGAAGAAGAGGAGGGGAAAAAAATTAAATAAAATTCCAGTTTCCTGGAAGACAGGTCAAAGATCTGAGGATATTATTTCAATTTCTAACATGAAAGCAGTGAAAGGAATGGAAACCTAAAAAAGAGTAGAGATAGAATTGACAATTGATGGAGCAAAAAAGTCCACAGAGGAGACGATTAGATTGGCTAAATGAATATGGGATCATCTCAGATAGTGCTGTTGAGCCTTTCACAGCTGCACTGTCTCTGCCCAGAACAATGTAAAAATCTGAAACCTCTTTTAAGCCTCCCGTTCTGATTTGAGCATTGCTATCTGCATTTGCAAACACCTTGGCTTGAAAACAAAATCTGGAGTATTGTAAAGAAGAGAAAGGCTGCCTAACACAGCCTATAGAAGCATTATGAAACCAGCCGTTCCCTTTCCCCCAGAAATAACAGAACATTTATTTATTGTGGGATACTCTTTAGTTCAAAGGAGTGGAGATTTCAGGAGTCTCATAAAACCATACTTTTTAAACCTATGGGATTACATTCTCCAGAGTGTTTCTGTACCTTGTTCCTGCATAAGCACAACCTTCATTCTTCAGAAAATAATTAGCAAAATTAGCTGCAAAGTTAGGTTGTGTAATAGACTAACATGGGGGCAAACTGTACCCCAGCTGCCCCAGGCCTCTGCATCAAGCAACAGCACAGGCAAGAAATGAGCAGTGAAGGGATGCTGCTTCTGAACTGGACACCTTGCCTGGGTCCATCTGGGACGTAGGAAGGGGACCATAGAGTCTTCTGCAGCTTCAGGCTGCTGAATCAGTTTCAAGCACTCCTACAAGGACTGCTGTTTCTCTCCAGTGATGCCCAGTTGATAAATCTTTTCTTAAAACAGGTGGATGAAAATACTTGAATCCAGACTGCAGGTTCAGAGGCAGTGCTTTAATAAGCATGCAAATCTTAGGTTTGGTAACTGTTACTCGAAAGGAAGTGAGTGCAGGGTCTCTCTTCCTGGACCTTCTAGCTGCAGGAAGGATCAGCTATGCGTGTTACTCTGAATACTAAGAAAACAAAACAAATTGACTCGGAAACACTCAGTATGAGCAATTCTGCTTAACAAACCTAGAGCCATGAACTGAAATGGTCTGTTTCCTCTGGCTGTGTTACAGAGAACACCGAGTGACAATTAGGATGGGGGTCATTAGATGAACACTGAAATTAAAAAATACAACAGCACAACAGTTGTTATGCATTGCCAAACAACATGGAAGGGATGTTTGCACTCTGAAAGGCCACAACACACAGGTAGCACAAATGCTTTGGGAAAGAAATCAGCACCAAAATGCATAAAAGCTGAATAAAAGCTGTATGGTGCTTGGTCCTGTTGCGGAGGCTACCAGAGCACCAGATGAAATTGCGCTAGCAGCAATGCAGGGTTTTTCTTCCCAACTTAGCGGTTTTCTCAGTCTGCTTCTTCTTAAGAGATGCTTTGAAATCTGACTTCCCTTTGAAGTTTCTCGAGTACAGCATGACATTTATTTAAGGTACAGACCGAACCCTTCGGCTTTCCAGATCCCATCCGCTCTTTCTTCCTTCCAGAGCCACCGCTCCCCTTTCCCAGCGAGCCTCATCCATTCTCCCCCGGTGCGAGAGGGGCATCAAAGCGATGCCGGGGCCGGGCTGCGCTCCTCTCCCCGGGGCCGGCTGACCCCCCTGCGCCCCGGCCCGTGTCTCACGGCGTCCGGAGGAGCCCTTCTGGAGGCAGCGAGGGGGAGGAGGAGTGCCCGCTGCGGAGGAGGCAGAGTGCTGAGTAACCCCGGCCCCGCTGTCACGCAAGCCGGGCCGGCTGTCAATCTCCCGGCGGCTCTGACAGGCGCCTGGCCGCCGTTCAAACCCTTGCGTGCGAGCAGACGAGCCGCGCTACCCTATGAAGTATTTCATAATAACAACAGCTGTTAAATATTGATGACTCCTGGCAAGCGCTGAATGCTTTTCGAGAAGGTTAAGCCTTCGTGTAATGGAACCTAATTCCTCATTATAGACTGTATCAGATATCTGGAAGTTGCCTAAAAAAAGCAAAGGAGCTTAGGGTAAAGGATCAGGAAAATAACTCTCGTGCGGCAGGGAGAAGGGAGAGAGCCCGCTGTGCGAAGGGTGAAGAGCGTTTCCCCGAAGTCAAATCCCTTTGCAAACACTAAAATACTCTGCTGGAGCGATCATCAATACGGTCGGTTTCGCTATATTCCACTGGAGGGTTTTGTGTTTTTAGAAATTATTGCAGATCAGATAAACTTTCTAAAACAGTGATCCAGCTGCCAGTGCTGTCTGGGTGTGTGTAAAAGTACACATGGAAATTATTTCTACAGAAATATGGAGAAAAGAGGGGAGAAGCATTCCTACACTTTTTCTATAAACATCGGCTCTGAGAGATCTGGCTCATTAGAAAATTTAGTGGTGATCTGGCAATATATTAAGGATGAGATCTCAGACAGGGTTTCCAGCAGGCAAAAACGGGAGAAGGACGAGCCTCTTGCCTTGGGGAAGTCCTGGTGTGCTTTCCTCCAGTTCCCAGAAAAAAAACATCATCTTCACTCTGCCCTCTAAAACGCATCAGTCTCATCTTTTCCCTCTTGATCTGGCTGTCAAGAAAGGTTGTGTTCGAAACAGAATCACTTTGGGGCTGGAATTCATGACAGACAGAGTCCTTGGGGTGCACCAGGTGTGATGCCAGGGCAGGCAGCCCAGCAAAAAGGCAGCAACAGAGCCCAGGTGAGGTGAAAGCAGAAACACAAACTGACGACTTCGTACAGAGGTGACTGCATCATTTTTTTCCTTGTATGTGAAAAAGAGGTCTACGTGCCTTTGGGAAATGGAGTTTACATGAGGCAAGCTGAGAAGCTGAAAAGAATTGCCTGCAAATGTTCAGTTGTGCTGCAGTGCAAGGAGTTCTGTGGAGCTTTAGGAAAGTGTTTCACCTGTGGAGAGCCCAGGTCTGTTAACTGTGTCAGGATAGGGAATCACAAATACATAGGAAGTTGTAGGTTGGAAGGGACCTTTGAAGGTCATCTGGCCTACCTCACCCTGATCAGAACAGAGCTAATTTCTAACTTAGGCAGGTTCCTCAGTTTTTGAGTATTCATTATTGAGTAATGGACATTTCTCATTCCCTCCAGCAAATCTTTCATTATTTAATTACAAACAGGATTCATTTTGTAAGATAAGGAGTTGTTTAACGTTTTAGGTGAATGAGCATTAGGGTAAATTCTGGATGGACACTTCCTGTTTCCACAATTCTTGGTTTGTAGATGTGTGGAATAATTTAAGAAATGCTGAGAATGGTGAAGTGGTTTTTATAAAAGGTGTATGTATATGGAGAATATGCAAAATAAGTTACTAACTCTTCTGTTTTTTTCTGGTTTATTTTATCTGTATGTCATAAGAAACCACACTTATATGTCAAGTTTAAATGTAGTCTGGGACTCTAACATCTCCCCTATCCCATAATTTCTGAGGGATCACAGATCCAGAGACAAGCTCCACGTGAAACCAATTGTGTGCTAACTATACAAACAGCAGACTCAAAAGAACTTGTCTAGAAAACACATTTCTTCTCTGTAGCTTACTGTTGCAACCTTTCTCTCTTCATATGACTCAACAGATGATCTCCCCAACAGACAGCCCCACATTGTGCCTTGGCAAAGGAGATAGTTTAGAGATCTGTTTGCATCACTGTGAGTAAATATTTGAGCTATCAGTTGGTCTGGTAGACTATATTGGCTACATGACTGCTAAAGACATGCAGTCCTCTGAAATTATCCCAAGATATAAGACTTATTCCAAGTAACAGTCTTCCTGTTTGTCTTCACAATCCCATTTATTTTCTACTACATTAAATATGATGATTTGATCACGGAAACTTATTGATTTATAGGTTCAGTCCTGGGGCCTTAATTTTGTCTGTGTACTATTACATTCTTTAATTAAGCTGTAATACGTTAGCTTGTCTGGGTATATGATTCCACACCCTTCTGAATAAACACATAAAAAGGTAAGTAAAAATGGGTTATTCTCTCAAACTACAAAATGGATTGCAAGCCTGAGTTATCAGCAACCTTGAGTAAGAAATCTGCAGACTACTTATTCCAGTTTCAAATCAATACCCACATCACTCTCAAAAAATTAAGATGATTCCAACACTTCTTCCTTCCACCTTTAAGTTTTTGAATTACATGTCCATTAATCAGAATCATGATATCCAGCATAAGTTTAGAGTAGAATAAAAAAATAATTTCAGAGAACTATTCTGTATTTAGAAAATCTGCTTTACATTGGTTAGTTCCAGAGTTAAGGACCTCAGAACGTACAATGAATATAGTTTTATATTTTCATTCGTGACTTCACCCAGCTGATCCACAATTAGCCTTAAGTGTATTGCCGTGTGTTCTGACCTCTCACATCCTGATTACTTGAGTGGGATCTCAGCAAATCTCATTGATCATTATACATATTCTAGGATCTATGGAGCACATATCAAAAATACTTGAATACTTCTTCAAAACAGCCTTCATAATGGCTTCTTGTCTGAATAGCTTTTCATCTTTTCCCTTGTCCAGATATATTTTTAAAAATGTGTTCTCTATATCCTCTGAATTTCCGGCATATTCTCTCTCCCTGGCCCAAGAATGTTGTCCTCTTTTGATATGGCTCATACTTTTTCATTGTCATTAGATCATTTTATCAGGATTGATTCTTCTGATGAAAATACTACATCAATGGACACTGATGTCCACAGCAGAGGCAGTTGCCCTTGGAGGAGAAGCTAAAATGCCTGTGATTTTTTATATGGCTGTGATATAACAGAGGTTTACAAAATTATAAGGGCAATGGATAAACTGAATGCAGAACTGCTGTTTGCCCAACCCCACAATATGAGTTCTGTGAAGTGCCCTGTAACATCAGCACAAGAATGCTTTAAAGTAGATAAAAGACAGCAATTTTGAAGACATGAATACCAGACTAGATGGACCACTGGTGTGACACAGTAGTGCATCTCTAAAGTTGTTATATTCTCACTGCAATGCCATGGCCTTGTCCAAAAAATTTGTTGCAGACAGAAAATAAACAACAGATGCACAACAGCAGCATCTGTGACGTGAAGCAAAGTATATCACAGAAGTGACAATAAGAAAAATCAGAACCTTATGAGAAAGCCTGTATGTGACTAAATTTAAGCATATGATGAAAGAGCAGCTTGTGACTAATCATTGCATCCAAAAAGAACAAAAAACATTCTTTAGTGATAAACAGCCTATTGAAATAAACTTGAGTCTGAAATATTTTTCAGAAACATAAGTAATGAGACCAAAATCCATTTTTACTGAAAAGACAGCTAAGAGGAAATGTTTGTGTGTTCGTAAGTAAGCAACTGAAGTCTACTGGAATCTTTCCTGCTTTCGGAAAGGTTATTGTAAGAATTGCATCTTACAGCAGAAATGCAATGAAGTCTCGATAACAGATTTACCTTGAGAAAATCATGACATTTTTCGTCTCTATTTGCTAGAGAAGATGTGCACCATTTTACCCTCTCCAGTTTAGATCTATAGTTTAGAACATTTAGTAATCAATCACTGAAAGACAAACTCAAAGATCAAGCATGAAAATAAATGCAACTAGGAAAATGCATACGAAAGAATCTGTCTCCCTTTTTGATTAAAACAACCTGACAATGACTAACTTACGTGAGATTTACATGATCTTTGCTAGCCTTTTTGGATTTGATAACCTCTTTTCCAGGACTATGATTCAAACAGGCTATCTCCTGAGCTTCCACTCCTCAATTTCTTGTGCCTTTATAATTTTTGTTGCACCATTCTGCATGGAAAGACACAGGCTAGATTCACACCTGCTGGTTCCAAGAGGAATTTAAGTCAGTATCTCTTAGAAGAGTTGAAAGAACATGTGTCAGTAGACCAGTATATCATCCAAGAGACTGTTTAAAAATAGCCAATGCACACGATCTGGAGAGGATAAAGGAAACCTTTAGGATGAAATAAACACTGCATCTAAAATATTCACACTGAGACCTTAGTGCACAGGATATCCATGTGTTACACAGAAAACCAAATCTGGATCCAACAGTTTTAGAGTAGGGAATATCATAAGAACAATTCTTTAATATTTGCTTTATATAGCAGCCTTACTATGTCCAATATTAAAGGTAAAGACACGTTTGCTTTCCAGGGTACTTTAAAGAAGCCTGACAGAGGAAATATGGGAATCTCCACCTTTAAATCAGCTGGATATCAGAGCACACTGCTGCACAACAACAAACACACACACCCCATAGAACAGGGCACTCTCTTTCTAAGGCAGAGCTGCTCTGCTCAGCCTTTTCTGCTGCTGCCTGTGGAGGCTGCCACGATGGCATCAACTTGAGAAGTTACATCACCTAATGTGCTGTGGGAAAAACATGCCTGAGAGGGGGTCCTTAAGCTTTGGATTTTCTACTTCAGGAAGTAAAAACATGTGATGAGACAAGATAAGGGCAAGTTTAAAAAAATTATTTCAGAATCAATTTCCAGGGTAATTTTAAAACACTGAGATCCATTCCAGAACATTTTGGAATGATGAACAAAGCCAGTAGCATGGCAATCTTACCTAAAAGCTCAAAATTAACAACTATCTGACAACAGAAGTCAGCAACTGAACTGCCAGAAGCCTAAATTGATAATGTTACAATCCCTGGACTTCTTAAATGTGTTTTTATCCATATTAATATTTTAATGTATGCATTTAAAAGCTAGTCCTGCAAAGCTACCCAAACAGATGGACGCTGTTCCCAACTGGAATCCCTCATAAGACAGAGGGCTTGCAGAGAAGACACTATGGTTTGTCCAAAAATAAATTCTTTTGCAGAACAGGAACCTTCTGCAGAAGTAGAAAAAGCGTGCACACACAGTATTCAATTACTTCAATAACCTTTATTTTTCACTTCCTCAGATAGGTTTTGCTTTGCCTTTCCTGACAGCCAAGGTCTGTACTCAGAAAAAGATCCCAAGCAGATGTTCAAGACCCTAAACAGAGTGGGCTTACATTTTCTCTCCCATTAAGCAACATAAATTTTCTTAAAAGTGCCATGGTCCCTAGGTGAACATCCAGAATTAGGACCTTCAAATTTTCTAAGAGTAATAAAAAATTCTGTCTTTTTAAAAGTCAAGAAAGGTAATATTTAAATGCTCTAAGACAGTAAATTTTCTTCCTGCTTTGATTTGCTTTACAATTTTTAAAACCAGAGAATACTTAGATATAGTGATAAAATTACAAGGTAGGCATAGAGTTCTTATCAGACTTGTCCCATTTGAAGATAAGGAAAACCAATGTTCTGTATTTCAGAAACAGAGTCTTAGCTAATAAAATATAACCTTTTCTCCAGTTTCAACTCCTCTGTATGTGTCATTGACTTGAACAGGCAAGTCTGACTCCTACAAAGGTGCTTGCTTCCTTGACTCATGGCAAGCTACCAAAGAAATAACGAATATTCCTTTTGGGATAAGGACAACAATCTTGTATCTCATTCATGAAATATATAGGATTATGGCTTTCTAGGCAGTAATAGCCAATTGCAGCTTTCACTGAGTGATCAATGCAAGGTGAATTGTGTGTTTAAGAACTATGATACGTAAATTACTCCTAATGCTTCTTAGTCTGTCTCAGGTCTCTGGATGAAAAACAGTGATTTCTTACCTACTGATTCATCAGATCTGTTTTATACTCATCATGTGACATAAGCATGAGTTTTTATTGCCTTTTCACCAGTTACAATATGATCTCCATTAGATATACACAGTGGCCTATGGCCAGAGTCATTCCAATAACCAACGAAACAAGACTTACTAACTCTACACTAAGGAAAACAGGAGTGGGTTTAAGGCAGAAAGTGAAAACTACAAATTGTAAAAAGCAAAGATCATCTTTAAAAATATGAAATTTAACTGGAGGCCGTGTATACTCTAGAGCACACTTTGTTTCAAGCCCAAGAATTTTTCAGAGGAATCATTATGCTGCTTTTTCTCCTGCCGGGGCAGATTTGCAGGGAGGAGGCTCATTTCTGCTTTGCTGGTCTGGCAGGCAGCAGAGCTCTATTCCTCTGATCAAGAGATCACTTTCATAACCACTTTTCTGAGGTCACAAATGAGTCTGCTGCAGTCACGCAACCCCTCGCCTACCAGAGCTCACTACAACAATACAGGTTCACGGAAGATTTTTAAAGAGGCAGCTCATCCTTTCAGCCCTCACAGATATAAGGCACACGCATAATTATCACATGGGGTTCCCCCAAATCTGTCACGGGACTATTTTATTTCAGTTTGATCAGGGAAGAAACATATAGCTTCAAGTTTTATTGGGATGGAATGACGTTTGCCTGAGCAGAATTAAATAAAAGCTGAAGCTAAATAGCTCTACAATTCTTTTAAGCCATACTGGCACCTTTTGCAAATATTTAGTTAGCCTGTTTCTTTTTATTATCTTAGAGCCAAACAGGCGCTACTGTGAATTATGCTAATTAAGATATTTTAAAGTCATGGTAAACAGTCAAACAAATATTAGATTCAATAAACAACAAATACAATTGCCCTGAATTAAACATTGCCTGCTGCACTGTTAGAAACACACCTAAACAGAAATAGTAAACCCGGAAACAGGCTTTTGAATTGATTCTAAAGGAATACTATGAAAGTGCAAGTTCTAGTCAGAGCTTGTTCCTAGGTCAGAAAAGTCTATTTAAGCCAAGCATCCCACAAATGACCAATATAGTAATCTGTTGTATGGACATTTCTTGCAAGTGGTAGCTGGAATGACTTTGGGTGCTAAGAAGCAGTGGAGAATTTAAAGAAAAAAAGTTTAAAATATTTTTCCTCTTATGGTAAGTCAACTCTATCCAATGAAGCAGGGGCTTGGCCTATTTTCACAAGCAGTTAACGTTATGAAAGCAACCGTTGTTGTTTCATCATTAATTATTTGCACTAATTACCTGAAATAAAGTTTTCAAAAGCTGTTAAATTTCTTTGAAGCTTACAATTTAAAAAATTATGCTGGCTATATTGCTCATTGATATTTTGTGAGGATTAGTGTGCAGACACATTTCATTTAATGGCAGCACAAACAGGCTTGCCCAAACCAGCTTTATAATCCAGCTTAAATAGAGTAACAATAGGAATGAGGGCACAGCACTAAGCCTGTTGAGGACTCACAGTATGGGATGCAGTTTGCACACCGTCCTGCAAGTTCATTGCTATTATTAGACACACTAAACAGGTGAAAGCTTGTTGAGGTGTGCCCATACATGCTGCAAACAGTTTCAGGGACTCTGGAGATGCACCCACAGGCTGTTAAGTACCCTTGGCTTCATCCAAAATGAGGGCTAATTACACTTTAGGCTTGACCGTGATGTGTATCTTCACCCAGCAGTGAAAGAGGTCCTCTCCCATCTGCACTGAAGTTTCCCGTTTGACACAAAAGATGATGTCCCAACCCAGCTTTGATATGAAATTACTGACACCCCAAAATTGGCCTTATCTCTGCTGCAGGTCTGGCCTATATTTATGGAGAGGAATTAAGTTGCAAACTGGACAGAGAATTGTGACTGTACTGCTGGTGTACCTCACTGTCAGAGCTTGGTGCACTCACATCCTACAGACAGGCTCAACCTCAGGTGCCAAGCATCACTGCAGCTTCTCATCTCAGTCCAAGTGTTAGTGGAGGTGATGAGACACCAGTCTACAAAGGGAGAGTATTGACAGCCTCCAGAGTGACCTCTAGGGTAACAGTACCAGTGCAGACAAAGCTGAAGGCATTTTTGAAGATAAGTCACACTTTCAAAGAGCTCTGAGACTTCTGAAGATGTTACGTTTAGTCTTATATTACTGATTTGTGCCCATTCACTTATCATTGCAACAACTTCCCATGGAAATGAAAAATATACAGACTTTGTCCTCCTTTATGAACTTTGGCTAAAGCACAAGAAGTTTATATAGAGAAAAAACAGCATCGGATACTAATGCAAGTACTTAATGAATGTGGCAATTTTTCCTTTCTAGCTATGGAAAGAGATACGTGAGAATGCTGTTGGATTACCTTACCTATACAAACAAATTACACTGTTCTTCTGGAGACAGTTGGCAAAGAAATCATTGCTAACTGCAGAAATGAGTTTATATATGGGCATTTGAGGGTAAACAGCTGCTAAAATATTGCTGCTCAGCTCTGTTCTGCATGCCAGTCTGGCCACAGAGCTGGTACCTAAGAAGTCTTGCCTTTCTGAGAGTCCTTTTTATAGCCCCTATTATATGAAAGCAAAATATCTCTAATCTTTTTTTCCAGAATATGACCTCTCCTACTCAAAGACAGTGTGGTCAGTTGCTCCATTTTCTAAGGAGATGCAAGCAGGCAGCTAATACATGTGTCTAAACCCCACTGGATCTGTAATTCTAGTGGAAGAATTAGTCAGTAATTTAGTATAGTGAAATCAGGATAAACAATGACTTCTCATACACCAATTTCCAAATAATAACTGCAAGCTTTCCTCACTCCCTCCATGGCTCTTAATATCTTGCACCTGATAGTTGAAAGATCTGTACATCACCTATATATATAATCCAGTAATTTGGATTAGCTACAAATCTACCCATATGTTATTTTTTTTAGTCCTTTTGTGAAGTTCATTTAATCTGAAAATTATCCAGAGAAATATAATAGAGTTCACTGATACCGCAACTAATAATCCAAAATCAAACAATTTCAGATTAGTCTACCATAAATCATTTTTAATGAATAAATTGACTTTAAATAACTACTAAGAGGTATTCTTTCATTAGAAATAGGTTTAAGTACTGTGACAAATTACAGTCATTAGACTCAAACCTAAGGCTTTCTGAATAACTCGGTTATAAAAATTACAGCAAGCATAGTCACACACACAAAAAATTACTTCTACCCTCACCCTCTTCCTTCTGCCCCAACATACTGTACATATTTGAAAATGGTCAGATTTTGTCTCAAAGAGAAGGAAAAGAGTGTTTTGCTACTGCAATGCAAATTAAGGTCTACCTTGGTCGGAACCACTGAAGGATGCCTGGAAATATGCTCGTACTAGGCAGACTGAGAAGGACAGCAAATAGTGCAGCTGTAGAAATTAGTTTAAAACTAATTGTTTAGTTGTTTAGTCACTAGCTGTGACTGAGCATTGCACATGTGGTGGTTCATGCAGGCTGTCCCAGCACAGCACAGCCTTTGCCTGATGTGGAGACTGAGAGAAGGAGCAGGACTACCCAACGACTGCTCTCCAGCCACGGCAACAGAGCCGGGAGTCGATGGAGTCAAGGCAGGATGGGGCAGGCTGGGAGCGGGGCAGCTGGAACATTCTTCTGCCTGATGTATTTTCCATTGGCCAGATGTTCCCCAGTTGCCATGAGCTGCGAGAGGCTGCATGAGCCAGTCCCGGAGGGTGTTCTGACCCCTGGGAAGCACTAAAGAGGTCCAGGCCTGCCCAGCATTGAGGAGGCACAAAGGTATTTCAGAGCTCGGATCCTCTCCTCTCCCACTCGGTCCCAGTGCCAAGTTCAGCTGTGGCGCAAGATTCGTTTTGTGCATTAACTCGATGAGCTACAGTACCATCTGAGACCAACATGTAGTTAATTGCTGTGAGAACAAAACTTTGGATTTTCTGACCTATTCAAAGTTTGAATTTCCCATTCACTCCGCGCTCCTGTACGAACAGATGGTATACAGGGTGTAGCTTCAAAACTTCCTGCATCAGAGCATATGAAAAGAGAACAAGAGGAGATGAATTGCACACCCCTGGAAACCTGCTCTTTATTTGCAGAATGGTGAAATTCTAAATAAACCGATTAACATGCCCAAGCAGCCCCCATCTTCCATGCAGATAGTGCTGGCCGAAACTCTTCCGCCCAAGCTATCCCTGCCATGGAGAGCTGGAAAAGCACTGGTTACAGGAGCTGACTCATCAGCTGACTAGCCCACAACCTCAGCCACAAAGGACCAAAAATGCTGGTGGTGGCATGAAGCGTGTGGGTGGGAGCAAGGAATAAGCAATCATCTGGCAGCCTAATGCAGAAGGGAGGGTTGACAACAAGCCATTATTTATTCCCCCCTCCCGCCCTAAGGCTCATCCCTCTGCTTCAGTGATTCTCATCATCTTGACGCTGTGGTAGGGCTCTTTGTAGGGGAGGGAATGAAAGGTACATCCCCTCCCTGTGGCCCATGCAATGAAAGCATCAGCAGGCTATCTGGGCTCACCACACCCAGATCTCTTCATGGAGGAGAATGGAAAAGAGGTTTGCCTGGTGCTGCTTTCACCCAATAGGAGACGAGAACAATGCCTTGTTGGAAAAAAGAAAGAGGAGATCATTGCTTTCCCAACAAAGTCAGTCTGTTACTGGAGAGGAGAGATAGAGATCCAGTTCTGGAATGGCAGACAGCAGATGTAACCAAAAGTTTTTAGGAGTGGAGCAAGGAACATCGAAGAAAAGGGAGAATGTTGTAGCAAAGATCGGAAAAGACAGGGGGAAAAAACCTATATGGAGAAAACAAGAAAATCTACAGAAGACGAAGATACAAAAAAAATTTACAAAGAAGTTAGGTTGATTGTCACTAGAAAGGCTGCTAGAGAAAAGTAGGTGGAAGGGAAATCACCAAGTTAAGCAGCAAAAATAAAAAGAAAGAGGAAAACTGGCAGATTTCATTAAAACTTGACATGAAAGTATGCTGATAAAATCCCCCAAATTTTTCATATGCATCCCATTATCTCCATATAGATCTTAGTTAATTTTTGAGTGTTTTTTTCCCTTCAGCAGCCTCCACCATGGGTAATCTGGCTATAATATGGCTAGCTGGTCCCCAGTTTAACTAGCACAAAACATTCTCCAGCCAAATTACTGGTGTGGTGATGCTGTGACCTCACGCCTCCCAGGCTTCAACCCCTCCAGTGGCATTTTTGCTATGACTCTGAAAAACACATTTAACTTCAGGCAATGTGTTTTTTTGAAACACTGGGGCAGATTTTGAAAGCCTGGCTTGTATTACTCCACTAATGCCAAGGTTAAGCAAAACATACTAAGGAATTAAGGACATGACCAGTTGTCTTTATGTTTCCTCCCGAAACAAACTTGTTGTTTTCTGAGAATAGGCTTTTCGCCCAAATTTTGCCTACAGTAGGTCTTTCCTGGCAAATTGCCTCAGTGGAAAGGAGATTAAGTTTCTCAATGTCCTCTTTTCTTGGAAACTTTCTGTTACATTTCCCAGTCTCCAATACAGGCAGCTCAGGGCACAGGAATATACAGCTTAAAAGTCTTCCCCAAAATGTTTTTCACATGCTGTTGTATTGGCATTTGGCAAGAGAGTGATGAAGAGTCACAACACTGTAGTTTGGAGCTTTTCTCTGGCTGGAGAAACCACACTAGTTGAACATTATCTTCAGAGAGTCACAAGACAGAATATCTGCCTAGGCTACAATATCTAAAGTAGGCAAGCTGATCCCTGTGTGGAGATTGTGACTTGACTTGACTAGATAAAGACAAGATAAATAAATCCCTCTTTTCCAAATGACCTCTTGGAAGCCAGTGCCCCTGCACTAAGTGTTGCTGCAAGGGGCACATCTTCTGTCCATTCTGAAACTGAGCTCTTCTCCCAGCTCATGCTGACACTGGTGACAATCTCAGCCACCCTACTGCATTTACAGATACTATCAGCTACTACCATGATACTTCTAAAGTGTGATGGCAGAGTAACCCTCAAACTGGCATTGTCTCTGCTTTCCTAACCATAAACTGGCAGCAACAAATGCAGGGTGCATCACGGTCCTGAAATGATATGGCACTTACTGCCAGACTTATTAAATATTTCTAAGGTGCTTGCTAGCGTCAATAAAAATGAAGAGTGTATGTTGCAATGTGCAATACCTTCAGACTCTCTGACGTGTTACTGAGTATGTTTGGCTCAGAAGAAAGAGCTCTTCCCTTAGGGGGACATATAGAAAGAACTACATTGCTACAGTTTAATACAGTTCTGGTGGTCATGAAGAAGTGCTGAAAACAATCAAAAACCTCTTGAATCCGTGGTAATTTAAGAGCATTCTGCACCTGGCATGACTACACCTTTAAGAATTATTAAAGTAACTTCAAACATTGTTAATTTCCTCTTACAAATATTACTTGCTGGGAGATGTACAGCCTTTTCCTATTTGCTGCAGTGTAGATGCAGTGCAGAAAAAGCATGGAAAGAAGAAATATAATTTCATTTTTCTCTGTGCACTGTTGTGTTCCTTACAATAACATATTAGAATATTCTCCACATAAATCCTTACATTCACCAGCTCAAGATACATTATTAAGGCTGAATTATTTATCCTCTCAAGAAAGGTTTTCATAAAGCATTATTTATTGTACTGTTTTTCCATACAAGGTTTGTAGGGGTCATTTGATGGCACAACATCAGTTTAATAATTTATTTGGAACAAAATATAGAGAGTTTGTGACAGGTTTTCACTGACACTGATATATAACATAATACTAACACTCAGAAGATAGCATTTTCCGCACAGATATTGAAGTAGTCAGGGGAATATATGAGACTAATATAAGGTGACATGTTATGCAGATATACAATTAGTATTGCATAAAAGTGGTTATGAAGCTGTCAATGGACTAGAAAAAAACCAAAAAAACTTAAAATATGTTGTGTTTTGATTTAGATCCGATCTTTGCTTTTTTTCCATCCTCTTAACTTCTTTCAGCAGTTACCAATATGTAAGTAGCCAATTCACATTGCAGGTTCAGAGGTAAATGCGAATAGTGGACATTTATTTATTATAACAAATATTTATTTCCTATGTACCTTCAACTTGATATATTCCATGCAGCTATAAAGAGGCAATGCACTGAGAGGATTTCAGTAGAATTTTAGGGACACGGTAAGTTCATATGATATATACTTTGGCAAGACTCTTGTACAGTATCAAACTTTCACAAAAGTAATTATGATCTTCTTTAAAAGAAGCTTTAAAGTCCACTTGTAACTTCTCTTACTAAGCATCTAAGTTTAATGATACACATTCTGCTTCTACTTGATGTCAAGATTTTAGAAAATTTGTCAGTTCTATTAGCACCAAAAAGTGTAACAAAATTAAAACTTGGACTTATTAAGGGAAATCTGCTGTGCCTCATCTAAAGAACTTGCATTTCATTTCGTGGTGGGGAACTTTCAGAGCACTGACTAATATGTTGCTGTTACATTCGATAGAGAAAAGAAGCATCTGTGTTAGTCGCATGGGATTTTCTTTCTAATAAAATGAAAAAGACACTAAACCAAATACAATTAAATGAAGACAAGTCATTCAGAGTGATCCATAGAGCCAAATTGTAGGACTATCACATAGCAAAGTGAGGCAAGGTTTGCAGAAAACAGCCTCCTGCTTGTATTTTATATGCCTCAGGGGGGCCTTATCACTCTTTACAACCACCTGAAAGGAGAGAGTAGCCAGGTATGGGTCTGCCTCTTCTCCCAGGTAATCAGCGACAGGATAGGAGAGGAACCAGTCTTAAGCTGCACTTAGAGTGGTTCAGGTTGGACATTAAGAAGAACTTCTTAACTAAAGGATCGTTGAGTATTGGAATGGACTGCCCAGGGAGGTGGTGGATTCACAGTCCCTGGAGGTGTTCAAGAAACAGCTGGACGTGGCACTTAGTGCCATGGTCTAGTTGACAGGGTGTTAATCAGTCAAAGGCTGGACCTGATGACTTTAGAAGTCTTTTCCAAAATAAATGATTCTGTGTTTTTGTGATATGCATTGTGTCAGAGATGTCTTCAGAGCTTTACTATGTGCTGTAGCCCTAAAGTCAGCAGTAGGAAAGTGAGAAGGGAAGCTAGGAGGACAGTCTCCCACACTATTCCCTAGCCTAAAACTATTTGTCTTCTTTGTCTTCAAAGTCCTATGCAAGTACAATATGTCAAACTAAATTCCTTGTTCTGTTGGATAAGAGGTATTGTCTTTCCTTTAAAACATATCTGTGTTTAAAATAAGAAACAAAGTAAATCATTTTCTTGACAGCAAAGATACACGCTTCCTCTCAGAGATGGTAATCACTCATGAAGCTGAGAACAAGTGTAAACCAAGCCAAAGTTCATGCCTGAGGGAATGCTCTCCTGCCTCCCTCCATTGCATCAGTGATAAGGACAAAACTACAGCTAGTATCCTCTACAATCACTGAAATTGCTAGCAAGTTCTGAAGTAAAAATGCCTTTTTTCTTGTGATGAAAACCAGTCTTGTTTCCATATATTCAAGGAAAACATGGGTTACAGTGGAACTAAACTCCAAGTTTTTCCTCAGTCTCCAAGATATAAACACAATTTAATTCAAGAGAATTAGATCAATGAAAGTCCATTACTTACAGCACAGGATAATGGAATTTGAGCCATGGCAGACTGAGAGAGTATTTCAACAGCTGGTACAGGCTGGGCCAAGAAGGGCCTTAGCTGCAGAGCAGGGATTAAGCAAGCATAGTGCACAAGCAAGATGAACATCACAGAATGCAAAAGATTGTGTGCATATCAGCCTCCTGGATTAGATGGGCCCAGATTTCTCCTTGCCACTTGCATTTATTTACACATCCTTGCCACATTCATTTACATCTATGCTACATGGGACGCACAGGGTGGGTTAAGCAAATGCTCTGAGCACAAAAGCCTACCAAATCAAAATGGTTAAGAATGACTGAGCAAGCTGGAGAAAGCTGAAGACCCACACTCAATGGCTCAAAGTATTTTGGAGACTTCCCCTAGCATTGGACCAGTGTAGAAGTTGTGGTTTGTGGGAGCACCTATAAAATCAGGCACATGTCCATGGCTGACCATGTGTCTGGTCCTGTTGGTAGAAACAGTGGGACTCTCCCTGTGCAAGATGCCCTCAAGAGAAATCTAACAAAGATTTCCCTCATGTCACTTGTCATTTCCAGCTCCCTGGTTTTCTAATCAGTCTTGATAATATCAAAAGAAACATTGAAGCCTACAGGGATGTTCATTTGGATGGCATCCAGCAATGGAAAAGTGGTATGAGATACAGATCAGCATTACAAGAGGAAATTCTGCAAGAAGAATCCTAATGATGGTGTGTTTCCCAAAGACAGCATAAAATCTGTGTAGTCCAGCCTTTCTCATGAAGGTAATTAAATCAATCTAACAGCTCTGAGTTTGTAATAGCTCTGGTAATATAAACGACTCACAGCACATGACAAAAGCACCTAAGGAACACCAGAAAATGTCTGAAACTTATTTATAACTGAAACTACGATCCTTCATTTGCCATTACTCAAAAAAAAAAAAAGTATTGAATTTAGAGCCAGTCTCAGAACATGACACTGAACATAGTGTTGCACAGACAGATCCCCTTGATCTTCGAAGATTATGGGAATTCAAGCTATTAAAAATTGTCTTTTTATTCCTGAATATAGGCTCATTCTGAAGTAAATCCTGCTTGTAAATCATCCTACAGAACCCATCTTGTTTGCAGGAAACTAAAGAGAAAGCTAGCCAGGACAAGGAGGTACACCCTCTTACAACAAGATACCAAGAGCAGACACAGTGCTCCTCCAAAAGTCAGCAAAGACCTTCCAAGGACAGAGAGATCTCCAGGTTATGCGAGAGGATCTGTAGTATGAAATAGCCTCAGTTATTTGTCACATGCAATGAATGGTGTTCCCAGGAAACAAGGGGAAGCAGAAAATAGTGACCCATTAGTATAAGCAATATGTCCCAATAAAATGTTCTCCCTGGCAATTAAATATTTTTAAAAGTTTAGTAAAAATAATCCAAAATAATATTTGAAAATGGGTAATGTTGAGGAGGTTCGATTTGCAGTGGCTTCTCCAGAAAGAAGATCTGCCAGATTTCAGGGAAGAATTAATGCAGCTGTCCTGCTTAACGTCTCGACACTTCTACTAAAATTTCACTGATGTAGTATTTTAGCACTTGATTAGACAATGACTTGCAGACAGTAGGTCTTCCTTCAACAATTTACTTATATATCACTTATGCAGCAGAACAATTTTTCCTTTTTTTCAGTTGCTGTATTGCTAAAAAGATGGTAACATTATAGACCATTAGAGAGTGGAAAATGTTTCTTTCATGAACAATCCATTTTTGGCCAAAACACTCCAAATATTGGTGCAATTTGAATATGCCAGTTCAATGCAGCCACAGGAACAACCCTACCTGTTACCCACTCTGACCATGAATGTTTCCTCTCAGTACAAGCCATTGAATATGCTGTCCTAAAAACCTAAATGATCCAAATGCTTAAAATTTAATTAAGCTACAACTTTAGACTACAGCAATACATATGCTAAAGACATTTTATATGTGTTCAAAAAAGAAAATTTCTTCTTTCTCTTCCAAGAAAGAAATCATTCAGACATTCAGTTTCAGAGGACAGGACTGGGAATGCTTTAACTCAATAGAAGATGTCTTTAAAAACCAAATTTAACTTTGAGTTAAAAAACTCAAATACATTGGGGAATTCTTGGCTCAAGGTATAAGCTTCAAGCCAATCTAATCAGAGGAACACAACTTGAATCCTTGATTTGTGACTCAACGTACAGGTTTCATTAAAAAAAAGTTTGAGGATAAGCTGAAATCTAATTATTTAGATAATGGAAATCAATATATAAGTCATACCAAGAAAAGATTGGTGGGAATGAAGAGATGGACTCAAGGAGATATAATTTCCTCATTCTTCTTCTTGTTGATATATGCATTTTATCCTGTTCTTATAAATCTTTCCTATAATATTTATTGGTATTTCAGATTTTTTATTATTTTATTTTTCCTAAATCTGTTCTAAATATATCCATTATAAAGGACCTGGAGAGAGTTCAATGAAAGAACACAAAAATGATGAAGAGACTAGAGCACTTCTCCTATGAGGAAAGGCTGAGAGAGTGAAAGAGCTGGAACTGTTCAGCCTGGAGAAGGGAAAGCCCAGGGTGGATCTCAACAGAGTGTATAAATACCTCAAGGAAGGGTGGAAAGAACAGCAAGGTTCTTTTCAGAAGTGTCCAGTGGCAGGATCAGAGTAAATGAGTACAAAGTGAAACAGAGAAGGTTCTCTCTGAACATCAGGGAACACATTTTCACTGTAAGGGTGACCAAGCATTGGCTGAGGTTGCCCAAGGACACTGTGGACTCTCCACCCTTGAAGGAATTCAAAAGCCATCTGGACATGGTCCTGGGAAACTGGTTCTCAGTGACCCTGCTTGAGCAGGGGGCTTGGATCAGGTGACCTCCAGAGGTTCTTTCCATCTTCAACCCATCTGTGAAGCTGTGATTCACTAAGACTATGGTTTTAAATTTAAGGGAAAGCTTCAGGCTACTGAAACTGTCTAACAAATGAAAGACAAATTTTTCCCACGGAAATGGATCCAGTATAGGCCATAACTGTAACAGTAAGCTCAACCATATGAACTTAGTTTCAGAATCAGTTGAATCTTGTTGTGGAAAAATTTTTCATGCTTATGTAAAGTCTAAAAAATGTATTTATACCAAAGAAACAGAATGTGTCAGTGTAGGAAAAAGAAATAATTACTGAGAGTTTGAAAAGAAAACTCTGGGAAAACAGAATTATTAGGAAGAGGCAGTGGGGTAGAAAGGGATGCCTGAGAGCCACAGTACATCCACTGTAGAGGCATCTTGGATCCTCAGACCAGGAGCTTTGGTTCAGGTAAGCAGCACTCTTACAGCACTGTGGAGTAGCATTGCACTGCAGATTATGCACTGAAAGCGAGATCACTCTGTGCTTCCTTACCCATCTCTGGTTTTAAGACCTTAACTTTCTGTGTCGCTGGAGTGTCATGCATGTCACACCAGAAACAGGTCTGCAGTGGGGGCTGCAGCATTAAATATTCAAATATTACTATAAATAATAGCCTAGAGAGTCTAATGAATGAACCTGAGGAATCTCAGTCACAGGAGTATGCTTCTGACCTAGGAGAGCAACAGCCATGGACACTGCAGGAGGAGAACAAAGCTGGAACACACTGCAAGTAATTGAGGATACTGAAAATCAGGCCAGCTGGGAGGAATCCTTTGTTGCTTTCTTCTTAAAAGGGATAAATTCAATTTCCATTAAAGAGAAACGTTGATGGGAATTGGATCACACCAAATACATAGATGAGTAAAAGGAAATGACCTACTAATATAAATGCTAAATCAGGAGAAAGACAAAAACCACACAGTGTGTGCTACCCTGTCAGAAAAGGGAAAAAATAAAAAACCTATAAAAAAAAAATCATCCATCTATCTATCTATCTATCTATCTATCTATCTATCTATCTATCTATCTACCTATCTGTATGTATGTGTATGTATAGAAGAGGTTTAATTGAAGGGGAGAAATGGGCTAGAAAGAGATAGGGCAGCTTGGCGAAAATGACCAGGAGATCCTGGAATAAATGGTTCTTGCAACAGCAGCAATCCAAGCCACAGCATTGGAAAGCAGAGGACCAACAGGAGGGAGATTTCAGTATGCTTCGAAAAATCTCTGAAGATACATGTTTAAGGGAAATAGAAGCTGGCCGTTTTTTCAACAAATCAATATATAGGAGATAATTGTAAACTGTCTCAGTGGCAGTGAAGAATGGGCAATTAAGAAAAGACCACCTTAACAAAATCTTGAGTTCTTCAGTGACTGGAAGCTCACAGAAAATCTCTTTTAAAAATGAATAAAATAAAGGACAAATGTATGAGAAGAGAAACAGAAAAGCCAAGGTATAGTATCAGATGTAGCAAGACAGTGAAAGTTATAAAAATCATGCTGGAAGCACTTTCACCATACAAGGTTAGGAAAATAGTTTTCAGCTACTCAGCAGAAGGGGAGCTACAGACAATGAAAACAAAAAAGTTTAGTATTTATTGCCTCTTTTTGCTTCCATCTGCTAGGATCACCTTCATGGCTTTAAAAGCTGAGGTGCCATGAGAAATGGAAACAATTTTTTTTCTACAGAAGGTGGGCTCAAACTGAAGCAGGAGACTTCCAGCTTGGATTTTAGGGATTGCAAAGGAAGGTATTAAATAAGACATGTTGCAAATTTGCAAAAATATTAGACAATGACCCTCATGTTAATGCATAACTTATTACTCAGGAAGGTTCACTACAGGCTTGTTCCTTAAAAATTTTAATTCTGCATGGAAACAGATGAACTAACATTTGTAGATAAATTTCTCAACCTCTACTGTAATTCAGTTTACAATCCATATATAACTTCAGTCTAAGGCAGGTCAAACAACATGTCTCCATGTTTGACTGTCACTAATTTTGCAAAGATCTGGATTGCACTTTAAATATAAAACTTACAGGAACTTTAAGAATATTTATTCACAGAGTTCATCTGTGACTCTCTACAGTCCATATTTAGTCATCCATAAATCTATCAGATTTTTAGCTTTCAAAATCAAATGAAGTCTGGAAGTAAGTAAATACAGAGAAGGCACTGAAATCTGCAATAAACAGAGATTCAAAATAATACATGAGAGAGATTTTTGTTGGGAAGACACTGCTTTTGTGCTTGCATGCACGTCTCTGTTTATGCATATGTATATGTGTGTATACAAAAAATGTCCAGATGGGCAAAATTACAAGCTATTGAATTTAATTATGCTTTATATAAATGATGTAGTAAAGGATTTAAAATTTTTAAAAATTGATCCATATTGAGGTCTCTATATTTCCCACCTAAGACTATACTCAACGTCAGGTATCATTTATCAGGAATGCTTATGGCTGAAAGGTCTAACATTAATGAATGAGATGTTGAAGGAAAAGTTTGAGTGGCCTATTGATACAAGGTTAGTTACACTAAGAACTGAAAGATAAGGAGCTATATAGCCCTAGTTGTAACTGTGTTGGTCTATCTAAATTGTTGTAGCTGGTTTCCTTACAAGGACTGGGAAACATAAGTTATTTCTCTCTCAGAAAGGACCTGAGCTGCTGAAAGGACAAGGTGCTATTCTTCTGACATTTATTTACTAACTCATTACCTGTACTAGAAGGGAACAAGTTAAACAACCAACAAAATGCAGTTGGTTTAGAAGTGGAGCAAGACCACCATGTCCCCACCAGTGGAAAAACTGAGAAATGAGAAGTACTAAAGGATGTATTGTCAAGCGTGGTAAAGGAAGACAGACTACAATTAACTAGATGGAACATATCCAAGACAGAGGCCCAGCAAACTCAAGTGGTCAGAGACACTAAGCACCACTCCATGCTCACAGGAGCCCCACCCAAAGCAAGTCTTTGTCAGGGCCAAATGACAGTCACCATTTCCTGTAGCAGTTGGTGTGTCTCCGTCATCAACTCACCCTGGTTCAGACCCAGCTGCTTCATACACGAGACTCGGTGAGATTGGAAGGTTATTGCTGCAAGCTGTTTTGAAGTGCTTATCAGGAAAATTCAAAATGACTAAATGCCTCTAGCTTGGGGGAAGTGGGGCTATTAATAGAGCCTCTGCCAACTGATAACAGAGATATGAAGAATCTTAAAGTTGACAGAAGAATGGTTCTGAAACAAAGGGAAAACATTTCTAGGAATGAGGGAGGGAATTCACCACAATGACTTTAACTGAATCCTAGGAATATCTGTTTCAACAACCAACTCTAAGTTTTGGAAAGGAACCAGGCCTTCGTGTCAACAACTCAAGGAAGATGAACTGGCCATATGCTTCAAGGTGCTAACGTCTAATGGTCACTAAAATGGGAATAAATGACTAATGGATGCTCTCCATGCATTAATACCTAATTGTCTGCAAAACCATTTTCACACTTGAAGTCAATATGGTGAGGTTACTCCTTCCTATAGCTGGCTATTGATCTTCATAAATATGTTTGTACTGTGCCCTGACCATGGCAGAGTAGCTGCTGAAAGGACACCTAGTGGTAAGTAAATGTGCCCAGAAACCGCTGGCATTGTTGAAGGTGTGCCACTGTAATTGGCATGGGAAATGCTGACCTGTTTTGGGTTGAATATGCAATGTCACATATAAACCTATGTGTAAAGCAGCACTGCTCATTTATTTTTTAAAATGGCAAGCAATATTCTTAAAAGCATGTTTTAAAAACATGACATTTAAGCTTAACTTCCTCAAAACTCAGAGAACAGTTTTTTAAAATGAAACATTCACGGTACTGTCTGTTGCACACTACAAGATTGAATGCACTGAATCTCCACTGCATCCACTTTAGGAATATCAGAGAGCTGAACAGAACTCATTACAGATATGTTTTGCTTGATATTCAAGCCAAATTTCATCTTGGGCTTCATCGTTCCTTGGCTCCTCCGTTGTGCCACTCTAAAATATACTAAGCATTCCTTCCTTTCTAGTCTTTTCCTCCTATGAAGAAAAACAGCCAAAGAATCTAAGTTGTACTCATTTGAGCTAACTTTAGCTTTTTGGAGGTTGTTTGTTTATTGATTTGTTTTTGCCCATGCAACTTTATAGCCACTTCTTGCCTGTGTTTGTTCCAAACCCTGTAATATGTACTAATGCTCTTGTGACCAGGGGATGCCCACAACAGAAAGCTCTATTCCAGATGGAGTCATGCTGGTCTCATGCAGAGAGGGATTATAACCCTCCTGTGTAGTGGCATGCTGCCTCTGGGCAAAGAGAAGAAAATCCACACTTAGCTTTCTTGTTTATGTCAACATACCGTGTTACAGGCATGGAACAACTTGCTGACCACAGTCCCTCTTCAATTATTGTTTTTATGTTCTCATTATTGTTTTTAAGTTCTCTTTTCCAGGTTTGTCTTGTCTATTGAACACCAGTTTCTTTGGATTCATTTTCCCTGAGTGAATTAGTACAGATTTACTAAGCCATTTTTCCAGATACATTTTTTTATCCAATTTTCTGCCATCTCTGTATGCCCCTGGTCTGTTCTCTGTCCTCAGAATGTTTATAAGCTCCCAATTTACTGCCATCCTTTGATTTTAAAAGCCACAAACAGTCCATTTCTGCTCTTCTATCCTCTTTCATCACAAGACAGATTGAAACGCTGGGATGAATATGTTTGTTTGCTTTTTTAGGTGACTTGCTACCAAAGTTTTTGCTTAAGAAAACCCCCAAACAAGCAGATTTTGTCTTTTTTTATTGATAATTAGAAGTAAGTACATCGTGATGTTCGTGAGGGATTTGGCAGACTCTGCCAAATCCCAACATTTGCAACCATTCCTCGCACAGCTCAGTTTCCACAGCTCACCTCTCCTCCACTCCATCCTTCTGAAGCTCCAGCCTGCTCTCTTGTCTTAAAATGGCATGTAGTTTCCTTCCTTTACTGTAAACAATGCTTTCTGTAACCTTAGTTTCATGATGTAAACATTTAAAAATAAGAATGAAGGGAACACAAACTATGTGTTCAATTAGGTAATTTGGGGATTAAATTAAAGGAAATCTCTTGAAACATGGAACACAGAACATTTCAACATAATGCAGCCTGGGTTTACTTCTTTTCCTTTTATCTCATCCCTTTAAGAAAAGAAGACAATGGACCTTAGAAACTCTGGCAGAAGAGTAGTAAAGGCAGCTGAAGAGATATTATTGCTTGTGAATACAAGAGAAACAAAAGTCAGGCTTAGAGGAAGGGGCCACAGCACTCAGGTATGTGTTCAAAGGGAAAGAGAGGCACTCTGTAAACTGCAGGATGCTGGAGGCTGGGCAACCACCTGCCACAGCTGACAGGGGAGGCTCCTGCTATCAGTGATATCACCCTTTGTAATCTCATGTCAGCCTTGTAAAATGCCCTGCAGCCTGCCAAAATCTCTTCAAGCTGGCACTTCTTTTATACTAAAATGCATTTTAAAAGCAAGAAGGCAATCAACAGATATTCTTTGGTTACAGAAAAAAAAAAATATATATATATACACACATACATTGTGCATCATAAGAAATAGTAACAGGAAGAAATAATAAAGAGCAATAAAGGAAAAATAATGTCCATAAAAATACTTCTGTTTATCTCTGCAGTCCAACTATAAGTTTTGGTCAACTCTACTTCATACACAGAACTTTTTTCCTTTTTTTGAAAATAATTCTAGAGAAGATTTCCATTATTAAATCACTAATCTGGATTTTGCTTTTGTGAACTCCTCAGCAACAGAGGAAATTCAAAATATCTTCAAATTTGGAAGAATTCTTTTTATGTGCATCCGAAAACGCACATTTGGCTTTCACTTTGTGGTGTGCCAGACAACTGTACAAATGAAATGTAGCCTAGTACAACTTTATTCAGCACTTTAAACTTTGAATCTCTCTTATCATGGAAGACAGTGATCATTTTGGCTTTTCAAGTGAACCCATTTCTCCTGGCATACAGCAAACATAGGTAATACAGTTTTTGGTTGACTTTCCCATTGTACTTAAACAGGCATTTTGAACTTTCATGAGTTTCAAATAGAGAATTCATACTATTAACAGGTATTACATTTACCCCAAGCTTCTTCCCCAGTTTAGATTTCACAGTTATGTTTTCCCATTTTCGAAAGCCTGCTGATGAAAGCTGGACGTTTTCCCACTATTTGGTGAAAAACACACAAACTACCTAAGAGGAAATGAATGAAATTTCCTATGCAACATCCCATGAACAAAATTAGTTCAATAATAGATTTTTTTTTACCCTGCCTTTATCAATATAATACCATTTGTTACTTTTACGCAGGATCAGTACAAAGTGGCTATAAATTAGAGGGATACTTTTAAGAGGATGCTGAGATCTTAAGGAAACCTACCTTGAAAGAAACTTTTGACCCGGAGATAGCTGACACTAAGGCGCAGGACGGAAAGTTTGTCCAGCTTTGATACGATGTCAGGCGGGAAAGGAAGGAGGCTGGCCAGGTGGTCCAGTTCTGCATTCAGGCGGTCTCTGTGTCTCTTCGAAGGATTCGATTTTTCATTCCCAACTGCAGGCCTTCTGTGGTGGAGAACACATTTTAGATTACCTGTTTTACTTCCAGATGCTGAGATGTTGTATGCAATTAATTGATAATAGGAATATTTTGCTTAGCTTCTATTAAAATCTTTAAAGTCTCTGTCCTCTGATAAAAAGAGATTTACTGTTCTGTGCTTTCCATGGTGCAAAGACACAGGCTTTGTCTTCTCTTTTCGTATCAGGCAAAAAGTGAAGAATTGGTATCCCTTAGTCAGGACCTCTCACCTTAGGGAAGTGGGTACTATCTCCATGTTCTAGTCAATATCAGGAAAAACAATTTCTCATCTTTGTTGTACAAATGAGGGGCAGAACAGTAGGGGAAATTACAGTCACTAATGCATGAACCCATTCAATACCCACTGTATTCATTCGAAGCATCTTAGTTCCCTCCATTTAATGACTCAAAGTTAACGTGTGGCTTAGGAGATAATTAAGAGAAGAGCCTGTCTTTAGACATGAGTTTAAAAAGTATGGAAGACAAAGTGAAGAGAAATTCTTTCCTCAAGCTCAAAATTCCTATGTACGTTCTCACTTTTACATTCCTAGATCAGTAATAATGAAGATAACAATTTGGTTTCTTAAGAAGATTGATATTCCTCACAAAACACAGAGATTAAAGTTACTCAGCTTTCTAAGCCAAGCAAGTCCGCCCTCATTTTGTGTTCCTCTTATATAATGGACAGTACTAGAGAACCTAGAATAGCTGTTTTGAAAATTCAGTAAGATGAAATCCATCACAAGTGAGGAACCTCAATTTCAGATGTTCACAGATATTCCCAGAGGAAGTGTAAGATGTTCTCAAGAGGGAGTAAAGGAAAAGCTGGTGCTTTCGCACACAGACATGGGGACCTTATTTCCAGCATGATGGTGAGGGGTGCTCAGTGCTGAAGCACAGGCTTGTCCATTGAGCAAGGAGAACTGAGTGGGAGGTGAGAAGGTGGCTCCTTTCAGTAGCCAGGACCCAGCAGTTCTGTTGCTGGACACAGCAGTAGTCAAGTGCATTATACAGGTATGAGCTATGGGACACTGGAGGCATAAACTACGTGAATACTCAAGAATGGGAAAGGGCAAGTAAGAAAACTATGGTTGTGCTAAAAGTTTCTACTTTCACCTCACTGAATCCCAGGATGATAATCTTAAGTAGCTAGCTGACTTTCCAGTGGACAATGAAAGTAAGAACTAATTATTTGTCACGTTTTACTACTGCATTTTGATGCTACACACATTTATTTCATTTTTCAATCATAAGTTTAATTTTGAGCATTAACATTTCACAGGGTGGTTAAGGTGTTAAATTACAACAGTATTGTCATTGCAGTTGTCATTCTAAAAAAAGTTGTGTTTTTAGGACAACTTATTTAGGATTACTAATTTAGGAATTAGTAAAAAAACAAAAGATCAGGTTTTTGAAGAGCAGTTTTGTATGTGTGACTGCTGCTAACTGAAAACTTCTTAAAGCAAATCAGGTATAAAATATTCATTGCTACTTTTAAGAACCTCACTTCAAGGGAACAGCATCAGTGGACAGAATGGATGGAAAAAATATAAGGTAGGTTCCACTGAAAATACGTAATTTCTGCTTTTTCATTAAAAATTGCTGATACTAATATGTGGTTCTTCAATGACTCAATGAATTGCTTTCAAAGACATGGAGAAGATTTTCCTGATTGGGATAAATGAACGAACAAGTTTCCTATACTAGACAGAGGAAATACGAGAATAAAAAATGCCATCAACAAAGAAGGAATAGTGCACTTTAATTTTTCTGAGCTAGCTACTTTTTGTAGGCTGAGCCATCTAATAACACCAAAAGGATGTCTGATCTATGAAGGGCAGTAATTTTGAGGGTACATAGCCTATAACTAAGCAGAAGCTAAAGAACATAAGCTTTTGCTAATCAGTCTTCACATCTGACAAACCAGCTGAAGCAAGGAAGCAAAGTAGGACAGAAGAAATTAATTCCAATAAGGAAAATTAAACTGATGAGTTCAAGAAGTAAAAATTGTCAAGAGTAACATGAAATAGAAGTTGTTCAAGCCTATTTACCACATAAAATAGTGGCTGCTCCATGCCAGAGAGGAATGGTTTGAGGCAATTAGGTGGTCTGCCTTTGTACTGAGTGCAAGGAATAGTTTTCTGGAGATGGCAGGGAATGGTGTAAAAAGACTAGGGGAGAAAGTTCAGGACAGAGTCTTCCTGAAAACTCAAGGAAATGATTCAGTAAGGGAGTGAATCCAAACAAACAGGGGTTTGATGTAAATGGTAGTAAGGTGCCAAGTGGATGTGATTTTAAACAATGTGAGTTCCATGGAAAGGCTCAGTTAGCTAGCCATAAACAGAAAGGCACGGGCAGGGAACATCTTCAGTGGGCTGCTTTGAGGCAAACAGCAATTCTAGCCTTTATTTTGAGCTGAAAGTACATGGTGCTTGTTGTGTTCATGTTAAACTCAGGATTGTCAAACTATAAACAGAGACATAGGAGTCACTCAATGATCCTTCATCACTCTGCTTTCCATACAACTCTGCTATAGTAAAGGAGCACATGTAATTAAAGCAATAAATCTGGCTTTCCTTTGTTCACGTTGTTAAAGTGCCCAGTAGCAACAAGTACTTGTACCTGTGCAGGATCCACATTAGCAGTCCATGTGTGGTGGGAGTTGTGTGGGAGCTGGTGTGGAGAGCATTTTCTGTTCTGGTGGTACACGAGGCATTGAGCCATTTTCCCATGAGTGATTCAGTGTGCCCGTGACACACAGACCGCCACTAGTGTAAACCAGTTTGGTGAGCTGGCAGAGGAATTTCCTGCAAATACAGCTGTCTGCTGTTCCCTACCCTCTGCAGAGCCCTACCCTGTTAATGGAAACTTTGCTCTGAATAAGTTTTATAAGTATGCCAAAGAAGACCTGAGCTGAGAAAGGTCTAATCATTTACCATGACAGCAAGCTTTCAGTAAGAAGGGAAAGGGAAGAGAGAGACCATGAGAGGCAAAAGATAGGCTGAGAGCAAAGTACCAGCAGATGATTATCATGAGTGCACTGACCAGCACCCTCAGTCACTGAGCTGTGCTTGGACATTTTATAGGAATCCTGGCAGAGCTGAGCTCCAGTGGCAGCCATGTGTGTATGGATCCTCACCATCTCCTCGAACCAAAAGGAGAGAATGAGAGAAAACTGCTTGAAGGGGGCCCTTTGCCACCTTCTATGTCTCTTCTGCCTCTTCATATCAAGGAAAGGTGAAAGCAGAACTAATGGTCAAGAAGACACAACACCAGCAGAGCAGATGAGAGGTGGGATAGTGTGGTACCAAGTAAGAGGAAGGGCTATGCCACAAAGTGTCTTAAAATGAGAACTGGGAAGCAGGAGAGAGCTGCACCTCCCGAGGTCTCTGTTTACCCTGGCACGGTTCTGGTGAAGAAGTCTGAAGCAGTTATAGATACAGTCAGAGCTAGGGCAGGTGTAGGTGCCTTTAAAGAGCTGTAAAACATTACAAGAAATGTTTTGTAGAGGGAGAGGGTTTTACAAGATGCCAGGGTTTGAGGGTTTGAGATAAAGTGGCTGAAGTTCTCAAACGGAGACTGTCCTGAAGCACTGCCTTAGCACTTTTAAGTATTCATTTCAACAGAGTGATTTTAGCTTGAGGTTAAAGACAAGATCTCTTTACTTTCCAGATGCTTGAATTACCAGTAAAATGTTGGATTTCCACAGGAAATAAACACTTGGTAGAAAATGTTTCCTTTAGTCAAAACGCTGGCTGCCTGGCTGAAAAGCATATCTGATGGAAAATTTTCAATCTGTCTGAGCTCCAGGTGTTTGAACTGTGCCCATAAATGCCAAAATTCTTTACTGTAGATCACATTTAATGGGGCTTGTTTGGAAGTTTTTGGACACAAAAGGAAAACAACTATGGTTTTTAAACTTTCTTGCATGTATAAAAGTAGAACCTGAACCTTATATTTTATTTGAAAAATGGCAACCTAATGAAGATAGTCTCTACTAGTTCTGTGTAGAAAGCAAGACTATTTTAATATATTTAAAATATACAAATATGCAAAATACAATACACAAAAAATAGTTTCTTCATTGTTGTGTAAAACCACCTCAGAATAGAATTCCTGTGCCTGAAAAACATTCGTGAACCTAATGAACAAGATCATTCTGTGATATTCTGGATTAAAAACCAGCTGCAGAATCACCACCTGGTTGATAATCTAATGATGAGAGGATTTTGTAGAGTCAGAGAGTTGGCTCCTTGGGATGCACTGAGTATGGGGAGACATAAATGTTGTTCTGCAGAGGGGAAAGCTGCACCTCTGTCCTTTAAATTCTGACCTTTAAAAGCACTAACCCATGAATCCCTATTGAAATCCAAGTATCCTGCTCACACTGAGGCACCTGAGCTCACTTATCCTTTTGTTAAAAGAAAGGTAAATTCTGGGGACTATTTACATTAAAAAGAGAGGACTGGCCAAAGAATACCCATCAACTTTATTTGCTGTGAAAAATCAGGTTTTACAACTGAACAAATACTGCTCCCGGAACAGGTGCCAGTATCTACCTTGATGCATTGGCAGAATGATAGGGGGGAAAGTAAAACAAAGCTGTGGAGGAGAAAGTGCTGTGCTGTCAAACAGGAGGAATAAGCTGTAACAAAGATGGTACGACATGGAATAAAATAATGGTTAAATATGTTGCTCAATTAGTAGGCTTTGTCTACCCTTCTAAATTTAAGATAAATTATTCAAGGCAGCAACCTTGGAGTCCTGAAATGTGAGTAAGACAGACTGGGAAAGCAGCTCTGTCACCCAGTCTGGGGCATTCAGAGCCTCTTTAGAGGAAAGTCCCCAAGTGAGGGAATTAAGCACAGGAAAGGCTTACCAGAGACCAAGCCCACAAACAGATAAGGTTTGAGGAAGAGACCAGTGTTGCTAGGAACTGAGAAATCATCCTCAGCAAGTGGCAAGTAACTAACCAGAGAAAATGGAGTGCTATCTCCAGTGTGGGAGTTCAGCACTCTAACAATCCAAACAGTTCCCTTTGTTTTAACCCATGTTTCTTAATCAAAATTGTCATGTCCTGGCTTGATAAGTTCATGCTCAGGTACCTGCACTGCAACGTCATAGAAAAGCTATTTTCAAGGCAGCATTAACTGCAATGGCTCCCAAGATGAAAACTTGGTTGTGTAAAGCAAGTGAGAATTTGCTTCTGAGAGTGTTAAAGCCAGAACTTCTGTAAAGGCCAATGTGGTTCATTTCCGTGATTTGTTAGCAGGTAGTTTTCTTAGCCATTGCATTTATCTAGAAATCATCTTTGAGAGGAGTTCTAGCTAGCATGTAAACTCCAAACATAAGCTTAATATTTCTCAAAGCAACTGCAAGTCTCCTTCCTTTCTCACAAAAGTAATGATCCATAAACAGTTCTGCATAGAGGTAATTTAATGTACTGGAAATATTCCATCCCTCTTGCAATTGTTATAAAATCAAATATCCACATACATACTGAAACAGTAGTGCAGAATTCAACACTCAGGATTTTTGCAGGAAGAATCATTTGCTTATGCCATTATCTTTGTCTATTGAAATATGATACATTTTAAACTAAAAGAAACACATTTTAAGTGGGAACAAGAGGTTCATGAGCAAATACTGCCCAAAATCCAAATAATATCAACAGATGTCAATAAAACAATCAGAGAAACTCCCCTTTGACTTTAGACCAATATGTACAATTTTAAGCCAAGTGGGTTATTTTTAGAAGTTCTGAACAACTGAAAATAGGGAAATCTATTTTAGTTACCTTCTCATCCTTAAATTGTATGTGAAGGCCACCAGTGCCAGTTCATAATTTCAACACCGAAAAAATGTGTGTTTCGTAATCATATAATCAAGTGTAACATAGAAAATGTGGGATGATTACATTAAAAAGCTTTATTTCACAGATCGGTTTATGGCATCTGGAACTCATTTACATTTGAGTGATAGCAACCTTTTTATTCCCCCTCCCATTTCAAGCATCTTGTAGTAACAAATTTCCATTGCATTTCTTCTTTTCCTGCTTTGCCTTCACATACACAATTACCCTCTCCCATTTTTCTCCTAATGAAAGTGATCCCATAGTAAATAGAAGTCTGAAAATTATGTGTTGTATATGCAAAAAGTGCCTTACCAGTCTGATCTTTCAGCTGGCTGAACTGACCCACTTTCCCAGCTCGTACATGTTGGACTTAGCAGTGCCCCAAGCAAGGCTAAGCCCAGGAAAGGGGAAGGGGGGAGTGCAATGCCAGTGCTCTGGTGCCACTCAACACATGGCATCTCAAAAAGCTCCTTGAACAGGGAGCAGGGAGCATGGAAGCACAAAGGTGGCAACCACCCCTCCAACCCACTGCCCAGCTGGCATTTATTCCACCAGTGTGTTCTGCCTATGGAAGGGCACTATCCCTCTCCACTCTCCATGGCAGCACCGTGGTAGCCACCACAACCATCCCTGGCGTCCCCCTGGGACCCCTAGTGATGGGTAAGGGTGCTGTGACTCAGGCTTGGCATCCTTTCTGGAGACATCTTACCCATGAAGAGCCAACCTCCCAACCAAGGGTTTCTCATTGCAGAGAAGAAGATTAGGTTCTCCTGTGTCAGTGGGCCAGAGGAGGAAGGGAACCCTTCTTCTACACCATTTCTAGGCCCATAAGTTTGGAGGCAGATGCCTCCTGATGAATATGATACTTAACTGTTTTTGAATGGGTTTCCTCCTTTTCCTCCCAGCATACAGGCATTCCCCCGGAGGAATCATGGCTTTGACACTGAAAAACAAAAGGAATAGGTTTCTTAGTTCTGAGGTTTCTGTGTTTCAGATTGCTGTACAAAATGACAGCACTGAGAAAGTTCCATCAAGGAAAATGTTTGTTCCTTGAGTGTGACATTCAGCAACGCTAAAAAAGCATGATGGCATTAGTTAAGATAGAAGCTTACAGCTTATTCCAATTTCCTACCCTAATATTATTAGAATATTGATGTTTATGTTCAATTTTCATTTTTTCCAATTAAGTATATTATGCATGATATAAAATGGGTATAAAATACATCCTGTTTACTGGATATCCAATTTTTTTCCCCTTCCAGGCTCATTTCTAAATTCAGCTAAACAAATAAGAATGAATAATACTACCCATCATCTGCAGGGAGGATTTCACAGCTTTTAAAATACACAAGAATATTATCTCCATTACTGACATTGTGACTAGTAGGTTGCAATTATTCAAATCAGCATTTCTCCAGATCTTCACATCCTCATTTTTAAAGGCTGGGAATATAGCTGTCGGCAGCTCAAAATGTGACACACAAGTTTTGTGGTTAGCACTAAGACCCAATGCAGCGCTGACTGAGGTGACAATTTTCACACAAAACTTGGTCTTATTGATTTATTTGAGTATGTAAGCCTTAGAGACATTGCAGGATGGGAAAAAGTCTTTACATTCAGTCTGTTTAAATCTTCTGCTGATTAGCTGAATATCAAAGTCTCTTGATTTTCTGTTGGAAAGAATATTTTAGTCATGCTAAGTGTTGTTCAACAGTGGGTGCATGCTGCCAGAGAGGTTAGTATATCTCAAGAGTAATTACTGCTTTGTGTAAGATGTAAAATTAAAAGGAACTTCTATTGCACTGAATTATATCCCGTGCTGGTGAACATGTGTGTCATGTAAGGCAAATCATAGACTTACTGAACTTAATTTAAAAACCATTTAGAAGGCTTTCTTTTTCATTGAAAGACAGCTTTCTGATAACTAGAAACCTTTTGCCTTCCAGCTTAAATTTGTTCATGGTCATTTTATGCCCATTTGTTCTTCTGCCAACATTGTCTTTTAGTTTAAATAGCTCTTCCTCCTCCATTGTGTTTACTCATTGGCATATTTTTAAATATCAGTCATATCTTCAGTCAGCCTTCATTTTTCTATTCTGGGACAACCAGAACTCTTTTATTTCCCTCTCATGTTACAAACTGCTTTTTCTTCCTATCATTTTAGGAGAACAGAATTAAGCCCAGTTCATTAAGCAAAATCAAAAATGTATTTCATACATGCAAGCACAGCATCCTTTGCTAAATTGAGATACCTTAGGTCTACTGTGCTTCCCTCATCTGGAAAATCAGTTATTGTGTCAACAGACACCTATCAGGTTACTTTGTCAAAATCATTTAAATCTACATTCCATTTTTACTCCAACTAACTACAGCTGTTTATTTGTTCTTTCCTTCTGAGAATTCATTCTGAAATGACGCATAATATAGAGATCAGACTAGTTGCCTTCTCTCAAATGCAGGTTACGGTGGAAACACCAGTCATTCTCCAGTTGACGCAGTGACAGGCATTAAGTTCTTCCAGAAACAGAACCATTTTTCTCACTATTACTGGAATGATTTCCTGTGATGTCAGATGGGTGAAATGCCTGTCCAAAGTTGATGAGGGATATGATACAGTGCAATAAATACTGCTGCAGGGTAAGATTATGCCACAGCCTTTACTTAGATAAAGCCTTCTTGCCACCTTCGGAGACCTTGTTAAGTTGGTTTAATCTGCAAGCTCTTATTTTTTACAGTCTGCCAGAAATGGTGAGGAGATACCAAAAGAACTGCAGTTTCTTCTGAGACCTTACATTAAAAGGCATTTTCTTCGTATTTGTGGTGGATTGATACTGTCTGGATACCAGGTGCCCACCGAACCCACTCCCTTCCTCAGCAGGACAAGGGAGAGAAAATGTAACAAAAGGCTCATGGGTTGAGATAAGGGAAGGGAGAGATCAGTCACCACTTACTCTCATGGACAAAACAGAATGAACTCAAGGAAATTAGTTTAATTTATTACCAATCAAATCAGAGCAGGGTGATGAGAAATAAGCCCAAATCTCAAAAATACCTTCCCCACACCCCTCCCTTTTTACAAGGCTCAACTTCACTGCATTTTCTCTGCCTCCTCTGCAGCAGCACGAGGGGATGGGAGTGGAGGCTGTGGTCAGTTCATCCCACACTGTCCCTGCCACTCCTTCCCCCTCAGGGGGAGGACTCCTCACACTCTCCCACGAACAACTCCAACACGAGTCCTTCCCACGGGCTGCAGTTCTTCACAAACTGCTCCAGTGTGAGTCCTTCCCACGGGTGCAGTCATTCAGGGAAAGGCTGCTCCAGCATGGGTGCTCTTTGGCATCACAGGTCTTGCCAACAAACCTGCTCCAGTGTGGGGTCCTCTCTCCATGGGTCCACAGGTCCTGCCAGGACCCTGCTCCAGCACAGGCTTCCCATGGGGCCACAGCCTCCTTCAGGCATCCACCTGTTCTGGAGTGTGGTCCTCCATGGGCTGCAGGGGCACAGCTGCCTCACGGTGGGCTGCACCATGAAGGAGAGTCTCTTTGGTGCCTGGAGTACCTCCTCCCTCTCCTCCTTCACTGATCCTGGTGTCCTGCTGCTCTCACATATTCTCTTTTCTCCTTTCATAAACATAATATCCCAAAGGCACTGCCATCGCTGCCAGTGGGCTCAGCCCTGGCCAGCAGCAGGTCTGTCATGGACCTACTGGACACAGGTGAAGCTTCCAGCAGCTTCTCACAGAAACCACCCCTGTAGACCCCCACTACAAAATCCTTGCCATGCAAATCTAATACAATATTGTAATACTTTCATGTTCTGAGTCCTTCCTGTCCATAATATGAATATATGACTCATAGTTCATATTTCAAAACAGTGTCACATGCTAGACTTCCCTTCTCTTGCCTTCATGAGCAAAGTTAGAAGGACGAGAAAGGCTTGAACAGCATAATTCAACTGAAAACTGAAACTTAAGAGTTCATTCAATTTCCTAAAAGGGCGGCTGTGTTTTACAACCCTTTCTGGATCAGTTGATTAAGATGTGACAGCAAATAGAAATAACTAAAAAGACCTCAGTATTCAAACTAAAAACCAGGAAATAAATAGCAAACAATATGAGCTAGAATTTATGGAGTGCAAAATGCTAGTTAGGAAAGATAAAGGCCCAATGGAAAATTCACAAGTCACAGCGCTAAAGTCAAAAGATAACATGCCATTTAGAAGAATATTATGAAGAAAATAATTCTAAAACCTGTACAGTTCTAATCAAATGGAGATGGCTTTATGTTAGAACTGCATAAAAGGTAAGAGTGCTCAACAGATTTATTTCTAGTCTCTGAAAAGAAGGAGAATCGTGCACTACCATCAAACAAGTATTAGCCATGCACTCTTCAGGCTTTCTACAGGAACTTTCTACAGAATTAGAACAAGGGGTTACCACAGCAACATGGTATGAAGCACTGCCCCAGCAACTGAGCACCAACGTCCTAGATACACATACAACTAAGGGGTGCTTCTGCCACTGCCACTATTGCCTGTGGTGGCATGGTTAAAATGAGTCTGAGAATGCACGGACAGGAATAAAGACAGAGTCAGGAGATTCATGGCTAATGATCCTAAAAATATGTCTGAAAACAGCACTTGAATTTGTTAAGCTGTGCAGATCCATAAACCACGAAAACATCTATTCTAAAAACTGGAGAAGAGTATGTATTCACAGTCCTACCTGGACTGTGTTTTCTTCTGATCACCTGTGAGCTCTTCTCTCCACCCCTAGGACAGAACAGCCCATCTCCACGACTGAAGGAGGCTGGGGGCTCCTTCTCCTGCCAGCCCACCCATCTCATATGGATGAGAAACAGAAAGAGCTTGGGTGGACAGCACTCAGCTCCTCAGAACAGCTGTGCTCTCTGCTTTCTCCCTGTAATGCTTAAGAGCCTTCACATTCTCTCTACATGTTTGAGGTGGAGGATAACGAACCCAAGGAAGCGATCTTCCACCACTCCAGCAGAAGGAAAAGGGACTTACAAGCTTGAGGAGCTTCTGGAGGAGGAGAGCTGGGACTGAAAGAATCAGAATTGCTAGAAAAGGGTAGATGTGAATCATAATAATTTGCTTCTGTCAGATGCTTGGAATCACTACTGACATTAAGTCACAATGAATCTCTGAACACTGGGGAATGCTGAAGGACTGAAAGACAGCTGCTATATGATAATATTCAGAGAAGGGAAACATAATGATCATCTGACATCCATCCCAAGCAAAATACCAGAAAAGCTGATAAGATAGATTAATTACATCACTTAGCAGAATTCTATGGAATATCATACTCTTTGGAGTGAAAATAGCTCACTGAGAAGTTATCACCTCTAGCTGACAGAGGAGTTCACTTGTATTAGTTAGTAACTTAAGTTAGCAGCATAAGATTCTGCTTTTTAAAAGCCTCAACAAAGCATTACAGTGCACAGTTTCCACAAGTAAATAATCTGTCAAGTGACAGAATAAAAAGAAAAGTAGTCATAGAGAAATTACTGCTAAATAGAAAAAGTTTTATAAAGACCTTACAGATATAAAGGTTCAATACAAACTCATTGGTGATAACATTAACAAAGTTATAAAAATGATTGATAAATAATGTTGAAGATAGAGTGAAACAGATCAATCTGGAGTGCCCAGTAGGCTGTTTGTCTTTATTCACAATCTATTTTAATACAGCCAAATGCAAACACTTGCATCTCAGAATAGGGAATGCACGTCATTGGTAGTGAATAGGGATTGCATCCTGAAATATGAGTGATTCTTGAAAGGAATTAGGGATCAAAGTGAAAAATGAATACAATCCACAGTTTGATCTGCCAGGGAAGAGTTGCTGCAAAGGCAGCTAATGCAGATGCTAACCTAAGTGAAGTGGTTTCACATCTGTTTAAAGATAAGACTGATGCTGGAACAGTGTGTACATTTTGCATGTAAGTATTTTTTAAGTAATGTTAGAAACTGGTAAGAGTGAGGAAAGAAACTAAAATAAATACTTGCAGGCTGAAGAAATTTCTTTACATAGAAAAAATATTTAGGTGACTAGAGTAAAGTACTTCCAGAGGAAGTATGAGTACTGAACTATTTTAATCTGAAACACAGCAAGTACATAGAAAGTGAAGCTGAGCCAGATACATCCAAGTAAGAAATAAGGCATTAATCTGTAACATCAAGAGCATTTAAACACTGCAACAAGGTAAAAAGGATTTAATGGATCCTGTTGTCTTGAAACCACCGTTAGATGCCTTTTTGTAATATGCACTTTACCCTAACAGAAATTATACTTAAATTAAATAGAAACAGTTGAGTTGAATGCAGGCATACTCAGAAAAAAAAAAGTCTTTGGTAGCTATAGGAGGTCAGATTACATTATCGAATGATCTCTCCTTTCACTAAATTTTATGAATCATTTCCTGCCCGAATGTAATCACATACCATGCATTCAATGACTGAACTACAAGAAAGGGCTGTGCAGACCACAGCTTCAAAGTGGCACAGTTATCGAAGAGGCAGCCCGGGAGTGAGAAGGCTGTGGGTGTGCTCATCTCTATCACTCCATGGCCACCAGCAAAGCAAGAAGGGGATGGGGCTGGAGAGTGGCTTGGTTTTTCTCAGGATTATGTGTTTACACCTTGGCAGGATCAACTCTGGAAAAAGATTTCCAGTCACGATGTCTCATCAACAGGACAGAAATCTACCTGCCTGTTGTCACTAAATTACTTGTGATTAGCACATTTGTGCCAAGTCTTCTGTTTCTATTGAATGCTCATGTCTTAGGAGAAAATATGATAACAGTTTTGGATATATCCTTGTAAATAGCATGTTTTTAGATGAAGCAGCCCCACTTAAAAAAAAAAAAACGGAGCAAAGAACTAATATGAGTTGTGAAACCGAGCCCCACAGTCAGAGTGCAGGAGCTCGAACTGTTTGGGTTATCATGAAGAACAGCAACAGACAACTTCCGTACAATAAGTAACTACATTATGTAGGAAACAAACATTTCGTGACAAGAAACAAACATTTCTAGCAAGATCCAATTTACTGAACTTGAAGCTAATTAAATCCAAATAACAATTAAATGACTATCAAAATAATTTACCAAAGCATGTAGAGGGTTCTCCATCACTGAGCATTTTTTCATCAAAATCTTTTTAACAAAAATAATGGATCCATGTGGTAAGAATTTGTTGAAGGATATCTGATGGTCCAGTTTCACATGAGACTGGAGCAAGACCACAGGGCTCTTTCTGGCCTTAAATTTCCTTTTCTGCCTCAATTATTTCTCCAGTGAAAGAGCAGAGGGCTAAATCTCAAACATGAGGAGTTTTTAGAAGGCTTAAAAAAAAGTATTTAATGCTTGATTTAGAGAGGGTGTTCTACAAATACCAGGGATCATATGTTGTCTGACAAAAACACATAAAATCTCTCTTTTATTTCCTTTGAAGAAAATGTGTACAAATTTGGCTATGTTTGGAGCTTCTGGAAAAAAACCCGGCTTGCGTGTGCTGGGGAGACTTGTTGTAGTCTGACAGTTATCTGCAGCTTCTGCCTGAGCTGAGCACACGTCATCCCCTTCATTCCTCCTACAGGCATCTGCACTGAGCATATGCATCCCCATGCACTTCACAGGCCTCCTCTCCAAGCAGCAAAGGCAGCGCCAGACCTTCCCTCTTGCTGTCCCTCCCCATCCTGGTGCAACAAAAGACTCCAAATAAAAGGCAAGGGAACAAGGAGTCAGCCATGGCAAGGACTGAAGTGGGCTGGGACAAGGCAGGGAGGGAACAGAAGCAGAAGGAAGATGTGTAGTCCTGACTCTTAGCATCCCTAAGATCTGCAGAGAGATGCTGTGCTCTGAAACACTCCAGAAAAGGAACATTCGGGAGCACTGCTTTTGTATTATCATTTGGAATTCAAAGTAACCATTGAAAATTTGGAGGGTTTGCCAGAAATAAGGTGGCCAGCACCTCCATGCTGCAATTTCCCTTCCAGGTCTCTTGTGGCTCCTTTGCCTTCACTGCCTGCCCTACAAGAAGCAATCTGAGCACTGAGAGCCAGACGCCTGCCCCGCTTGGAGAGCTGAGGGAAGGAATTGGGGCTCGCAGGGACTGTAGGAATTAGGGCTGCAGGATGCCAGGCATGCCAATACAGCCTGGGACACCAGAGGCACCAGCCCTCACTTCCTGGGAGCCTTGGTCTGCTATAAAAGTGATGAGCACTTGGTGCTGCAGCTGGAGGCGGCCAGCACTGAGCTCTGGATTGTGCACCAAAGGCTGCATCTTCTGCAAAATCATCTCCTGAGTGCCTGGCACCGAGTAAATGAGAATAAGTATTTCAGATTCATCACTTCTATTAAGTCCATATGTCTCAGCAGTATAATAAAGATTCAGTGGTGGATTTGATGTACTTAAATACTAAAGTCACAATTATCAGTAGTCTGTGACAAAATTAATAGCACTTTTTTTGCACAGGATTTGAACAGTGCATAGTACAGAGCTGGGACTATGAGGTGAATGAGGATAATAGAAACAAAATACGCAACTTCTATTTTAGTATGAGATTAGTATGAGTTTAGTGCCTGTCCACATAAGTGAGGAATTTAACAGCTGGACTTAATGTTCTTAGAGATCTTTTTCAATCTGAATGTCTTATGAATTTATGTTTACTCCTGGGTTTCCTGATTTACAAGTGCTTGACTTTAAAAAAAGAGAAGCCCTTTGCTACAGGATGGATATGTAGCTCCACTCGTCTTCTTTAGCAGAACAATAATTTCAATTATTATTCTTCCTTCACAAACAAGTTCATCAGGGGACTGAATTATCTCATCAGCCTTTCTTTCTTTATATGTTTATATAAGAAAGCCTGAAATTAAGTTCAAGGACACTTCTTTTGAGCTTTGAGGATGTAAATAAATAACTTCTTAAAAAAGCTTAGATGCAGCTGTTTTTGGAACTTCTAACATGCACTCTGTCATTTGAGGAAGGACGCACATGGTAGCACATACCAAAAAAATTAATATTGGGCATATGTCTGCTACAAGACGTTTTGTTAGTAGAGTGGTATCTCTTTCTACCAGACTTGACTTTTGTCCTCCACTGTCTATACCACAGACTACCTTCTGAGGAAAATATAAGGTTGCCACAGCAGCTGGACTTTTCATAGAAAGGCATGAGCAGCAAGGAAAAGTTTTTCTGTAGCTGGGGTATTTAGGATATTGTCTGAACCTCAAGGATTATTTGATGACTAACAAGACAGCCAATCTTGCATGGCAATCTTTCTCTTGGTTGGGACATTAGCGTAGCATGTTTCACTTTTAAACTCCCAGAAACATAGTATCTGTGAGATCTCTGTCCCTCTGTTGTGTTTGCTGGAACCTGACTAACAGGTCACAAGAAAAGCAGATGTTGTGAAGGCGTTAGCATCATTTCCATAGCAAATCTGACTAAAGCCAGTAAGATAGGTCAATTAAATATTTCTACCATGAATGACTAGTGTAGCAAGACCTCAGCTCAGCTGTCTTCTGCCTATAGCTAGGTTCAAGTTTTGGCAGCAGTTTTATGCTGGCAACGCAAAGCTCAGTACAGAGAGCAACTAGAGCATGCTTGTTAACTGTATATATAATTTCTCAGACAGGTTCTGCCCAGATTTAACTCTGTGCTGGCAGGATAAGGCTTCTAGAGCTAATTAGTTTCTCAAGATGATGCAGTTCATTAGCTTGTCTTCAATTTTAAGTGAAGGATAAATATCCTCAGATAAAAGAGGATAACAATATCCCTTTGAATTAATTGTGTCACGTTTTTTCACAAAACACGTGTGGCTGTGCACTGACTGCCTATTGGGTTGTTTTATCCTCATGCCCTGTTGCACCATAAGGTGGTTTATACTCACACCACTGTGATGGAGTAAATTAGACATGCTACTTGGAGTCACGGAACATGCCACAGATTGCAAATATAATTAAACACTGGTCCTCCAAACCCTCTTGTAAGTTCACTGACCTTCCTGGTATTATTCTCCCAACCACCTATGTTTTAATACTCTGCTTGTCATTTCACACTTCACAGTGTCTAAGGTTTGGGGTTCTCTTTGAAATACTAGAACAAGGATCTTTGATAAGACTATCTATCATCCTGCATCCATCCACAAGGCTAGACTAGGAGTTTAGTTGTACTGAGTTTGTGTGGCCAGGTTTTGGTAACAGAGGGGCTACATGAGTGGCTTTTATGAGAAGATGCTGGAAGTTTCCCCCATGTCCAACAAAGCCAATACCAGGCTGCTCCAAGTTGGACCCAGCGCAGGCCAAGGCAAAGCCAATCAGAGATGGCAGTAGTGTCTCTGTGATAATATATTTAAGAAGGGGGGAATAAAAGGTATTGTGCAGAATAAATTGCACTCAGAGAAGAGAGGAGTAAGAATATATGAGAAGAGCAATCCTTCAGACGCCAAGGTCAGTGAACAAGTGGGAGGAGGTGTTTCAGGTGCCAGAGCTGAGGTTCTCCTGCAGCCTGTGATACAGCTCGTGGTGAGGCTGTTGTGCTCCTGCAGCCCATGGAGATCCACAGGATGCTGAGATCCACCTGCAGCCCGTGGAGAAGACACACACCAGAGCAAGTGTATGCCTGACAGGAGGCTGTGACCCTGTGGGAAGCCTGCGTTGGAGCTGGCTCCTGGCAGGGACCTGCAAACCCATGGAGAGAGTGTGTCCAGTGAGTGTCCCCCATGGTTTGTGGGGGATCCATGCTGGAGTAACCTGTTCCTGAAGGACTGCACTCTGTAGAAAGGGACCCACGCTGGAGCAGTTTGTGAAGCACTATAGCCTGTGGGAAAGATTCAGGCTGAAGAAGTTAGTGAAGAGCTATCTCCTGTGGGAAGAGCCCCACCTTGGAGCAAAGGAAGGACTCCTCTCTCTGAGCAGTAGGAGAAAGACATGATGAACTGACCATAACCCCATTCCCCTGCACCACTGGGAGGCAGGAGGTACAGCTGGAAAGAAGAGAGGGGTGAGGGGAAGGTATTTTAAGATTTGTTTTACTTCTCAATATCCTCCTCTGATTTTGATTGGTAATGAATTCATTTGCCCAAGGTGAGTGTGTTTTGCCTGTGATGATAATCAATGAGCAACCTCTTGCTGCCCTCAGCTCATGAGCCTTTCGTTATGCTTTCTCTCCCCTGTCCGATTTGAGGAAGGGAGTGATAGAGTGCTTTTGTGGGTGCCTGGCATCCACCCAGGGTCAACCCACCACATGGGTGTAATTTTGGAGTAAATGCAAACAGCGTGATGGGAAACCCTGAGTTACACAAAGTGGTGCTATGGAAAGGTTAGAGGATAGAATAGATGAGATAGGACAGAATCACTAGCAATAATTTCTAGGAGTCTTCTACTGTAAAGCCAAAATGGAACTTAAATGGAAGTTTCGTCAGGAAAGAATTGCTTGTCAAATTCAGGGAGACTCTCCACAGTAGCCAGTAAGATGGCAATGCTCTTTTGAAAATGGGCCAAGATCCAACTCCAAGTCTTGCGAAAAAGTCTGTCCTACACAATAACTGTACTCTCGTTGCTCTGATTTCTCTCTTTTTTTTTCCACAAAAGGCTTCTTAAAAGATTTTAGTTGTGGTCCAGTGCAGAGCAGGAGTAAAATATGTGACAGCTCATATATTTTGAGTATCTATTTTTCCATACATATATATATAGATCATATATAATTCATTGGTATCATACAGTTGCATCTTTTTCTGCAACACTAGAGACAGTGTAGAAAGAGACAAAAGTGGCTGCCTTTGGGTCAGAGAAACAGCCTGTCCTCAGAGGAGCCTGTGTGACACCAGGATAACACAGCATAGCATTCTCCCTAAGAAAAGAAGCAAAAGAGACCTGGATCTAAGGCCAACAAAATGGAGACTGCTCTAAAAGTTATGGAATGTATGTAGGACTAGGAAGGCAGGCAGGAAAACCAGTAATACATCTAGAGGTAAAATCAGCTTATTGGGAAGATGCAATCCTGTTGTTCTCCAGGCTTTACTCTTCTGTGTTGTTCCTACTCAGTTATTCAGTGGAAGAAAAAGAGTAAATGAGGATGAACTTACAAGAGCCCCATAACAGGGGTTCAGCAGAGCTTAGATATCTGAAGATCCAGAGGTAAAAAAACCCACCAAAAACTTTCAGGGAGGAAAAAAAATTATTTTTCTTTTTCAAAGCTTGAGATGGAAAACTGGAAAGCACAGGAAAAATTGAAATGAAACATGAAGTATTTTCTCCTGGAACTCTGAAAGTTATCTTAGCTTGATGCTTAAATTGACATTGTTATTATTATTACCAGTTCAGTGTTTCAAAATGTTTGTTCCAGCATTGTAAAAACCACTTAATTTGAAAGAAGCAGGTCACAGATTGGAAACACACACCAAGAGCCAGGCTGGTGTGTGAGTTGTCAAGCTTTTGCTCAATTCTTGCAAGGCTTCTGTTTAATGAATTATGTGAAAATCAGAATGGAAACTCAAAAGTTCCTGTTCTTTCGGATACTGAATCTGAAAACAAAAGTAAGAATAAAGCCTGATGTAGCTAATACTTTTAATATAAATACAGCTAAACAAGTTATACTGGTTGAAAGGCTGTCTAGTTTTGTCTGCTGTGCTGACAAGGCACTACTCCATCACCTTGGTTTGGATAACTACAAAAGTACAGGTCCTTAATTACCAATGTATAAGGCCCATGCAAACTTCATAGAGCTCAACAAGGCCAAGTGCAAGGTCCTGCATATGGCTCGGGCAGCCCCAGGCACAGGCTGGGCAGAGAATGGATTGAGGGCAGCCCTGGGGAGGAGCACTTGGCTCCAGGGAGACCTTACACACAGCAGCCTTCCAGTACCTAGAGAAGGCTACAAGAAACCTGGAGAGGGAATTTTCACAAGGGCATGTGATGAAAAGACAAGGGGTAATGATTTCAAAGTGAAGGCAGGTTTAGATGAATTGTTAAGAAGAATTTTTTTACAGTGAGAGCACTGAGACTCTGGCACAGGTCGCCTGGAGAAGTTGTAGATGCCCCATTCCTGGAGGTGTTCAGGTCCAGGTTGAATGGGGCCCTGAGCAACCTGACCTAGCTGAAGGTGTCTCTGCCCATGGCAGTGGGGTAAGAATTAGGATCTTTAATGTCCCTTCCAATTCAAACCTCTCTGTGATCTATAATTCTGTGTTTTCCTCTCCAGAAGCACAAATTTCTCCTTTGTAAGCAAAATATTCCCATTAGGGGTTTGAGATCTGTAGATATGTCTACCTTTTAAATTTTTTATATGACAACTTCTGGAACTTTTTGTTGTAAATATTTTTACTGTTTTAGACACATGTGTCCAGAGACAAAAAAGAAAAGTTTAAATATATTTTGAAGTTACCTGCAATACTACTCTCTTCTAATATTATTTATATCTGTTACTACCCTAAAGTAGCTAATATATAAAAATTAATTCTCATTAATAATCCTAGTGGTGTTGTTTTCTATACGCTCATCTAAGTCTTGCTTGGGTATTTTTAGATTTTAAAATACTAATTTTCATAAACAAGTCATGACTACAAGTAGTCAACTTCATAAAATTAGGGCAATAAATGGGGGGGAAATTTGATCTCTTGCCTTCAAAACTCCCAGGATTCTAAGATAAAAAAGCAAACATTTTATCACATCACATCCTATCACAATATCACTTGTCATAAAGCATTTGCTACTATCCAAAACCACCTGACACTTATAGAGAAGCTAGTATAAGATTTACTGATTCTCATCCACTCCTGAAAAGTAATAAACAGGCATTTTTCATGGAGTGAAAATCACAGGGAATCTCCCCAATTACAGGGTAGGAGAGAGCTCTTTCATCTGCTTTTATAGCCTGCCTTCCCTCCCCAGTCCCTTAACACCCATCTATCCCAAGACAGAAAGATTTTGTTAATCATTGCAAATGGGACTGAAAAGACCCTCAAGAGACTGTACAGAACATCATTCCCTGCTTCATACAGAAGCAGCTGTACCAAAACCATTCAGAGGTTGCATATCTGAGAAATGGCTTGTGAGCATGAAAGACTTGTCTGTTTTTTCTAGCTAAATCAATTGATTTAATAAAAAAGTGCCACATCTTTCTTGTCTTTTACATGCTTAGGCCATCATAGCTGTAACAACACAGCTGTTAAACCACTCCCCAACGATGCTTATACTGAAGAAGTACAGTCTCTATGAGTACCCCAGAGATTTTACTCTGGCAATTAACTATCGCTAAAATCTCAAATTTTTTTCCTAAGCATGTTAAACTACATTTTCCTTACTACAGCACACGGTATTTCTATCATAATTTATTGCCCTTACTGACATTAACTTAAATTACAGTTTAACTTCAACTAACTTTGCAGCTAATCCCGTATTTCTGATGATTTTAAACTTCTTTCTCTTTATTTATTTTATTTTTCTTGCCTCTAGACTAAATAATTTTTCTAAACTTCACTTGTAAGAAATGTTTTTCTACACCTGATAATCCTCTGGACTCTTAATTCTATCTGCAATTTTTTTCTCAAGTACCCTGGTCCCAAATGAGTGCAATACTCTAGCTGAAGACCTACTTTAGCTGAGCAGGACAAAAAGATTGACGTACCTCAGAAAAACCATTTCTCTTCTAATACACTATTTTTACAACAGTGCAATGCTACTGACTCATGTTTAGCTTGTGAACCACCACTTTTCCACATCCTTTTCTCCTTAGCCGTTCCCTATACTATATTTGAGTACATTATTTACTACTGATTTAAGATAAACCTTTGCACTAAACCTCATAGACTCATATCCTGGTTGGTTTTCTGGAGTTTGTGGCTGTCAAAAATCACTCTGAATTTAACTTTTATCTTCCAGGGTGCCTGAAACCTGTTTGGTGACCTCTGCAGGCTGAATGCCCACATGCTCTGGCCCCTCATTTGAGATGTTCATGAAACAGAGAGCAGTCTGACAGACCCTGTGGAGTACCAACCTGAACAGTAGTCCTCTCCGTATACCCCTCCAAAATCTCTAATGCCCACAAAACAGCCTCATCAAATTTTGCTTCTCTATAAATGGCCTGAAACAAGAAGGAAGCACAATGTTTGTGGAATGATTCCTCATTTTAGGACAAGGAGAGAGACTCAATCTGACAAGTGCACTAGGAGTTCTCAGATATCAGAAAAACACATTTTGGAGAGGCAAATCCCTGTGAGAGACAACGAAGAAGAAGAAGAAGAAGAAGAGCTGCTTTCCAAACCATGCTGCCCTGAGTGTAAGGTGAGAACATAATATTTGAAGTTTCAGTGAAGAAAAAAGTTCAAGAGATTACTTAGCATCATGACTCCCAGGGATCTGCACACTCCCAAATGCAGCAAAGAGCAACCAGGAAAGAGACAGTGACCCCAAAACTGCCATGCATTCAACTTCACTCTGTTTCAGCTGAAATGTTACAGAAGAGGGATAAGCCCTCTAATAGTGGGTTTCCACAGTCTTAAGAAACGACAAAACTTGATTTTATGTGAGCACGCTTTCAGCAAGCTAAATATACTGAAATGACCATTCAGCATCAATACTAATACAGTTAAAGAATGAGGAATAAATATCTAACGAATTTAGTGCATGCACAGATATTGCTGTTGAATACAGAGCAATAGCTCTGGTGCACCAGGCAGCACTGCAGACACAGAACAAACATGATTGCAAACACTATGTTTTGCAGCCCCAGCTTCATATGGATTGCATCATGCAAATTATTTGTGTTGCCTGCAGATGCAGCCTTAATTCAAAAGCATAAGACAGTACGGACCAGCCCTCATGCGACAAGTTCCTGGGTACAGACTAAATGCTTTGTTCAGAAATGCTCATACTGAAGACTTTCCACTCACAGACAGCTAAGCACTGCCACCTTGCACAATTTTACACAGCCATCCTGCACACCAGAAGGAACCTCTCAGAGGCAAAGGGTAAGATTCAGAATAAGGTTTCAAAGAGGTAAAAGTGATACACTGCGTCTCTTGTGATTGTAGCTGCACACGTGTGAACCTGAGGGTTGCACTTGAGTGAACAGCTTCGACCTGGTCTGTGCTGAAATGGTTGTATATCACACACTGGCACAGGGAACCTTAGGGGTATGTAATTCTTTAGGGTGCATTTAGTTGATGTTATGCTGGCATAATTGTTTCCACCTCACCTGTGCAACCCTTTAAGTCTGTCAACTCGAGTTTTGTAGTTACGTATGACATATTTGATATGCTGACAGCAATACCACGCAGACAGGACTTGCTACCAAAATCTCAAAGTTCAAGACTCTGAAGGTAAGTTGAATTAAATCCAACATGACTGTGAACATCTCTGTGGGAGCTCTGGACAGACAGAGACATAATCCTAAAGCATTTCTATCTCAGGATGTTCATCTGGTTCCTGACTCTCAGTCAAATTCCCTGCAAAGCACCTTGAAATTTTCATTCTTCATGCAGACCCTGAAGGGTCACTTTCCTCTTGAAAAAAAAGGCTGAATTGGTACACACTAGGCTGCATATTTGCCGTCGTGTCCACTGTCTTTGCTTTGACCTCAAAGTGATTGTAGAAATTGTGACCTGCGGTTTCCTAGCGGCAATTTCCATAGAGGCCCGACAATGAAACTGCTTCTCCCGAAAGAAGTAGCTCCCGCTTCTGCCAGCCAAGTGTGGCTATATACATATGTATATATGCGTATATGTATATTAACATGTACCTCTGATACATAAGTGACCTTTTGCACCAGCTGGTAGCTGACAGGAAATTAATTTCTGGGGCAAAGACATTTGTTTGCTTCCCACGCCTTGTTGCAGCAGTGCTCTGTTCTGAGCACCAGAAAGCGCTGGACTGCTGCAGAGTCCTCCTGTTCCGCTTTGCCATGGCCGTGTGGTGACAGTGCCCACCACCAGTGACCTGTCACAAACATGGCAGTTAGGCAGCAATTGTGTGGGAACGTTCAATATCCCGTTGCCTCCCTCATGGCCAAATTGTGCTGTGCTCTCCCTGTACCAGGGAAGCAGGCTGGAGCTTCCTGCTCTCCAGGTAACCCCTTCAAGTGGGAGCAGAAAGGGCTGAGCAAAATCCCACTTGTGCCACTCAGGCAGGTTGGGTTAACAGTTGATGAACTGTGGTTATCTGAGCTATAGCTTATTCCTCATGGGTAAGCCAACTCAAATTGAAAACATCAACACTTTTCAGCAACGACTTTGTGTGTGTGGACATGACTCAAATTAGAATCAATGTCTGAGTTAGGACTACAGTTATTCCATAGTGAAGACAAGTCCACTATCCAATATCCCCTTCCCGAGCTTCAACTTTAATGGTTATTTGAACATTATTGTAAAAAAAAAGCCCTGGCTGACACTTCCTACCCAAACTTGGCAATTCCTTGAATTTTCCTCCAAAATCTGCTTTGTCCTAGCTGTCTCTGGGCACAAAGAGACACTCCCACATCCTTTACATTCCAGTTGGGGCTAATTGAACTCACATGTCAGCATGAGTCAGCAGTAATTACCAGGAATATTAAGGAAAGATTTGGCACCGGACTTTGATAATTCAATAGCAGAGCCCCCATGTTCAGTGGTGTCTGAGATGGGATCAAACCCCTTAAAGACGCAACAGCAAAAGCTGTATTGAGTTCTCTAGTCTCGTTTAACTACACATGGGCAGCTCCTGATACTGAAAGCATCTTTGCTATATTTCTTGATATACCTAGAGAAAGGAAAATGTAATGGAAAAATCATTTCTGAGTACTAAATTCTCCTCGCTTGAGTTTAAATCTGTTTATGCCCTGAAACCGATGAATCAATATTAGATTGGCTGGCTGGTTTTCGTAAACACTCACATTGCAAACAGGGCCTAGAAATGCATTTCCTCCTTACAATTCCTGAGAAGAAATCTGAATCGATGGGAGGCTGAGGTAATAACATACCTCTCCTCTCCCACGGCTCAGTTGAAATGAAAATCCTGAAGCCACGACAACCCGACTTTTCCACGTACAAGTGTTTGCTCCCCACCACTCTTCCCAAAACAGTCCCCCTCCGTACACCTTCACCCTACAGACTGTGTAGCCTTGTGCTTCCAGAGCTGGGGGCTGGAGGTGTTTGCACACCAGCCCAACACAAGCCCTAAAATCCCGATCTTCTCCTCGTCACTGACGAACACCCGAACACACTTTTATGGTCAACTATGGCGAAAAAAACGTTCGTCACAAACGTATGCGGACACAGAGACACGGTGGATGCGGCAGTGAAAAGTGAAGACTGCCTCAGCCTGTGCTCTGGCAGAGGATGCCGGCAGGAGCAACAGTGTGAAAGTCACAATCAAAGCCTTAACTGGAAACTCTTTCTGGATCTTAATATCTACAGTATAAGGTACTTTGTTTTTCACTGAAATAAATTCTCGCTCTTGGTTGCAAATTAACCAAGTGTCTTGCCGGTGAATTTGATCTTGTCAGTTATTAAGTCTCTCACTTAAATGAAATTTTTTAGTCTTAGCCCTCAGTCGTAACACTCTCTGCGTGTTCATAAAGGAGAACTGTTTTATTTTATCTAGTACAAACATATGTGCATCAACATTCTTTTCCACAGACTACTTCTGAACCCAACCAGATCATTCAGTTTTATTTAAATCCAGTCCTGGTTATCTTTTTGAAACCTCCAACTACCAAACGTTAAGCATATTCTTGTTGTTTGGGTTTTTTTTTTTCTGGAGGGCTTTTTTCTTTTTCTTTTCTGGTTAAATAGTCCATCTCTTGGAAACTGACAAAATGACGCACAAACATTGTTTTTGTCTGTCTTCAGGAAAAAAAGTTTTTTTACATGATATAACTTGGTTCTATGCAATTTAAATTATTCTTTTAAAAAGACGTAAAACTACAGCTTCACCCAAAGACGTACAAAATTCTTGTTTACTAAACAAAGTAACACGAAGTCAGAAAAAGCACCAGAGCCTTTCCCTCACTGTTTTTTCTCCCTTTGGTATGTCAAACTGAAACACAACAAGAATCCGTAGCGCAGAAGTTATAAAACGCTCAGAATTATTTCCAAGTCAAGTACTGGCTGACCCCAAGGCAAACCCACTCTGTCCCTTTCCGAGCAAGTACACCTGGGGCTCGAAAGAGGCAATGTGAAACTTTAGTTCACTTGTTTTCCCCTCGAAAGGTCTCTCGAAGCGGCAGCGCAAAGGATGTGGCCAAGGTGCCGCGGGGGGGATCTCCGCCGCCCCGCTTTCAGCCCTCGGGACAGAGAAGCACCGCTTGGGCATCACCCATCCGAAGGTCGGCCCGCACCGGCACCCCCGGGGCTCTCGCCTGGGAGCTACGGACCGGCACCGGCGCCCGGCTGGAAGAAGCGCGGCTGCGGTCCCAGCGCCTCCGACAAGGGCGGAGGGACCACCGACACCCCGGGGGCAGCGAGGGGCGAGGCGGCCGGAGCCGACAGTCCCCCGTTTCCCCCTCGCAACCTAGGCTGAAGCCTCTCCTGCCCGCCGCGAGCTCTCGGGATGCAGCGACTTACCCCACGGTCCCCGCCACGACCCGGGGGTGCAAAGTTTCTCCGGGCGAGCGGCAGCCCCCGGCCGCGGAGCAGGGCGGAGGTGCGGGAGCGAGCGGCGGGAGCGGGCCGGAGGGCGCCGGGGGTGGGGAGGATGCTCGGGCGCCGCGTCCCTCGTGATCCAGGTGGCGGGCGGGCGGCCGAGGGACGGGGCGAGCCGGCGCTGCCCGCTCGCACGCGATCCGCGCCCGCCGCGCCCCGGCGGCGCCAGAGGGCGCTGCTGCGGCGGCTCCGCGCCCGGCGGGAGCGGAGCGGGGCCGGGATCCGCCGGGATCTGCCGGGCGGGACCGCGGCGTTCGGCGCCCGGCCCAACGCGGCTGCGGCCCCTCCGCCGCGGGATCCACGGGGGAGCCGCGAGGAACCGGGAGCCCGGTGCCCGCCGTGCGGTGCACCTGCCCGCGCCGCCCCGCGGCCCGGCTGTCCCGAAAAGTTTAAAGGGGAAAGTGCCGCGCGGGTCCTTCCCCGCCTCGCCGACGTCTGGAACAGCCTCAGCCTCCCCTGTACCGGTGCCTCTGCCCCCAGGCTGCCGCTCCTCCTGGCCCCGGGGTCGCTGCGCTTGTCGCCTTGCGCGGTTCCCGCGGCATCAGCGCAGCTCCCCCGGCATCACCGGTGCCTTCAGTACAGCACCGCATTCACCGGCTTCCCCTGGAAGCCAAGCAGCAGCTGGGATAATGTCTTCAACTAGTTGTGTTTGTTTTGTTGTATTTCCCCAGAACGTTTTGCCGACGGATTTCTGGTGGGTAGTGGAAGTGGCAGGGGATCCCGGTCAAGCGGCGACGCCTTCTGTGAGTGGTGTTGTTAGACGCTGGAGCTCGGTAAGCACCTAAAGTGGCGCTTGCACGGGAGTCTTGAGGAGAGACGAAACCAGACCAGGCTGATACAGAAAATTCAAGGTAACAAAGTGAAAAACTCTCCTTGGGGTGCCTGTCCTTAGCGAGAAGATCCAAAGTTTGAACCCCCAGAAGACTTCTGGGACTCCTTGCTGTGGGGACAAATTCTCTGCTGTTCCTCAGACCTGGTCTGCCGAGGTGTCCCCTCAGATGGAGATGCAGTGACAGGTACAGATCAGACAGCAATGCCCTGCACCCACTGCCTTCATCCTGGACACAGTGCCTCAGCTGTCTGTGATCTATACCCTCTGGGAAAGGTCAATTATCAAGTACAGGTGGCAGGAATATAGGAGGCAAATATATATTTTCTTTACTATATGTGTAATATAGGAATATAAAAAAGAATTATATGTATATATATGTATATATATATATGTATTATATGTATATAAAGAATTCTGCTTTTGCTAATCATAGAATATTTTGGGCTGGAAGGGGTCTTTAAAGATCATCTAGTCCAAACCACCTGCAAGTGGCAGGAGCATCTTCAGCTGGATCAGGGTGCTCATCCAAACAGACCTTGAACATTTCCATGGATAGGGCATCTACCACTTCTCTGAACAACACTTTCCAGGGTTTCACAACCCTCGTTGTAAAACACTCTCTTCCTTTCATCCCATCTGAATGACCTAATAGATGTTTCATCCATATGAAGCTCTACTCTCAGGTTGCTTGTGGTACAGACTGAATAAAAACACAGTGGCTAAGCACTAATTTACTGGGGAAGAAGAGGAGAGGAGAAGGAATACCAGAGGGTACTCGAGCTTTTCCTCTCTCAGTCTGGACAGTGGATGAGGAGGGTGGCCCCAGCTCAATGGTCAGTCTCCACAGTTGCACTCTTATAGCTTCCTAGTTTTCCCAGCTCTTCAGAGCTGTGTCTCTGGAGCACCCTACCACCTGACCTCATGATCACTGTCAAATCTTTGGCTTGACTACTCATGTCTTGGTTTTAGCAGGGAAACTGCATTTTGACAAATGGACCCACATAATAAATTTCCATCTCTCTGTTGCCCGCGTTGTTCAATTTGCGGGGAAGCCCAGACCCCAGCCCTCCTGTCCTGTGCATAAAGATGGAAGAGCCCAGCTCACAGGAACACTATTGTTCCAGCAAAATAGAACCAGTCAGTGTTGTTGATTGCCCTGTTATATCTTCCCAGACAGAGCCTTGGCTATAAAAATAGTTGTAATAATCCACATGGACAGTTGCAATTGTAAATGGCATTCAGAAAGCAAAAACGGAATTCATAGTTTGACACAGACATATCCCCAATCCGTCAGGATGTGACACACTGGCGGCATGTCTATGCCAAACTATGAATGTCATTATTTACTTTTCCTCCGAATGCTATTTATGATTGCAACCTTCACTGTAAATTAGTGCATATATTTTATATCGGACTTTTCTGAGAGGCTTTGGTATTGTCTGCACTTATTATTTTCACAGGATTGAATGTAAGCTTGACTACTTGGGCCGCAATAAATCTTCAGGGACTACAGACTGTGCTTATGTTTGGAGGATTTGCCAGCGTAACCATACCAGCAAAATCCTATCTGGCAGAGTCAAGGCCTATGTTTGGAAAGAGAAATCAAAGGCCATCAACACTGAATAGCTCTCCACTAGATGGAACAATGGTGCTTCTGCTGCCAGGCCATTGACAGGGAGTGATTTACCCAGAAGACAATTGGGGGGTGGGGGTGGAACCCAGAAATTGCTGGATAATGGTGAGACAGTCATGGGACTGCTATTGTTCATCGCTCCTCCTGGTGAACTCAATGCCAGAGAGGAGAAGCCAGGGAGCTAGGAGGTGTCTTGGTGTGTGAAGACACATCAGGGATCATTGACCAGACATGAACCAGATTTGAATTAGAAATGGTGTCACCACATGGTATTCAGGTCACTCTAACAAATCTCTTCCTGAGCTTGTTTTTCTGGGGCCCCAAGCTAGCATATGTCCAGCTTGGAATTTGGACTGTTTTGCACCTGTCTGCATTGATATGACTAAATATGATGGTTCAGATGCTTTATGGGAGGTCATTCCACATACAGTTGATTGACTAAGCCTACAGAGAGAATATTTGTGCTGTGTTCTCTTCACTCTCTGGATTTTACATTTTGTTAAAAGTAATTACACTTGCCAGGGAAGAATTGTTTTTCATAATCTCATGCTGCTGACTGTTTATACTTATACCAGCTATGTGCAGATCATTTTTATACAAGTTAGGCTTACTGAACGACCGCCAGATACTTCTGTTTTCCTTCTTGAATTTTAATTGCTTACTTGCCCAGCATCTATTTTTAAAATGGAACTGTAAATGGAACAGTAAGTTCCATCACTCACCATAGATGCCGCGGGTGAGTGCTCTCCTTACTCCTCCTTTGCTCCTTCCTGCAAGGAAAGTGAAGGAGTTATTAAAGGAAACTCCCCAGTCTGACCATTCATGAGATTCACTGGTAGTCTATAACACCAGAGACTTTAGTTGCTTCACCCATTTACTAAAATTTTCCTGAATGCAATTTCAAAGCAGGCGTCTTTGAAATTTCAGTCTTCTTTCTCCCAAACTCAGAGAATACTTCCCATACTTGAAAATACGTGTTTTTTCAAAAGGCTGATTTGAACACTGAACTTCAACTCATCCACACTTTCATTTTCAAGACCACATGCCATCAATTTTTCCTATAACCCCATTTCTGGAAAATTACTATTGACTTCAGTCTTCATCCGTCTTCTTATAGCCAGAATTATTTCAAGCACCTACATATTTAGAACATCCATTTTATCTCTAGTGTTGCAGCTTTTTGACTCTAACCAGTTTCTCATCTATGTCCTTTTGCTTATTTTTTAATATTCTCCATTATTTTTAGACTATTGGGAAGGAAGGTGATCATGTACAGGAAACTAACAGAGAGCTGGAAGCCAATGTAATTTTATTTCTGATCCTTTAACACACGGTATTTGAAAAAAGAAACAGACATTCTTAATATTCTCATAAACACAAGTATTTCCTCATGAAGCAACACTGGTTGCTTCTTATTCCTTCCATACTGCTTTTATAAACTCTCAAAGTACAAAGTGATTGAAATACACTCAGTTTCCAGATTGCCAGAGCTAGCAATTTCAAACTATTTCAAATTAACTTATTTTCTCTGAATAGTGTTTCAGAACTATGCTATTTCAAGGCAGGAAAAGAGGCATATGAGATGTTTGGATAACATTCTTGTTAAACTGCAAGCTGTCCTCACTGTGGATTTAGCCTCCAATTTAATAAACTGATCATAATAAATGCAGAAGAAGTGAAATCGCAGCTTAAAAAGCATCTTCATGACCAGATATTTTGTATAGGTTTTGTTTGGATTTGGGGTTTTTTTTTGTTTGTTTGGGATTTTTTGTCGTTGTTTTGTTTTGGGTTTTTTGGGTTTTTTTTTTTTAAATTTTCCCTGTTGTGCTTAGCCAGTATTAGGTACCTCTTTAAAATGACATACTTCCAAGGATTGTCTTTATTAACCTAAGCCAAGTGTGTTACATAGCAACAAAAATTTCATTATCTGAGCTACTTTTGCTTATATTTACCACTCTGTAGAAGGCTGCAGGTTGGTAAGGCTGATGTTTTCTTGAAGACTTCCAAATGCTGCAGAGAGAAAAAGAGAACTTTGGTTGCTGTGCTGCTGCTGCCTTCATGTAGGGACAGCTGCTTGCTTGCTTGCTAAGGGAGCCTTGGGGGACAAAAAGGCTGACACTGCTGCTCACTGGTGTCTGGAGCAGCAGGAGAGCTGAGGTCTCAGACAGCATCACTCTAGAAGTGACAGTGGCCTTGGAATTGAACCTCAGCCACTTTTGTCTTCACTTCCCCACCAAGGTGACTTTAGAGGGGATAAGACCTGGTGTCTAGCACAGAAAGTGTAAGTGGGTGTTGTCTGGTGCACAGAAGCACCTTTACAAGCCACCAGAGAAAAAGAGATGAAAGAGAAAAACAAAGTGTCTTAAATGCAGAGAGCTCAAAAGAAGAATGAGTGTTTATAACAAGATACCTGCATCCTTCTCTGGTTTTTGTGTGCTCCAGTTCTGTTTCTACCAATTCCCCTGACCTCTCTAACATAGAAGTCCAGATGAAGCTGTGAATTGCAGTAAAATGCAAGGAGAAACATTTAACTCAGTCATGTGGAGACTGGAGAAAAAGAAAAAAATGTTTAGAAATCTAAACTCTGTTTTCCTAATGGAAGTGAGCAGAAGGAAAATTATAAGAATATATTTTTAACAACAAATTATGAGTATGCTTTGTCATAATTTTCATTTATTGTAAGAAATCATACAGTCAGCTAAACAAATTTGATTTCTTTAAATATTAAAAGAGAGTGCTAAAACAACAGGCAGAGCAGAGCCCTTACAAGTCATTATTGCTTATAAAAAAATCAATTAATAACTGCATCGTGTTAGTGAATTTTTAAGTCAGTTCTTTCCATATGGTCCATCTTTCCTCAGACAAGTTAGTTGCTAAAAACAAGCAATAAGTCATCCTCGTTCTTTTATTTTAATACTGTAAAGAGTATTTGTTTTTATAACCAAATTGATTTAAGACTCAGTGTAGCCACAAAACATTCTAAACAGATGTCTAACTTGAAAGATACTAATCTGCTTTCTTTCCACATTGTTACAGAAATCTGGGGTGCATGCAACCTGAAACCTAGACTTTTAATCCCAAAGGAAAACACATTTAGAAAGTATATATATAATTATAAGTAAGTATTTTTAATAACTCACTCCAGTGAATAGAAAACATGCTTGCTACACAGGTCTGTAACTGAATTAAAAGCCATGCTGTCAGAAAAGTTGTTATGAAACATTGGATTAAGGTACAGAGGAAGTATCACTGTACAGTGGATTTTGTTTATAGCTGTAGAGGGCTCCGAGCTGAGAAAATTTTTATTGACACACACATGAAGAATGTGATGTGTTGCACAGCCCATGAGCTTTCATGACTGTGTGTAGCACTTCCTCTGGTAAGCATCCAAAATGTTTCATCCTGAGAGATGCAACAAGAGGGGAGCACCAAATGCTTCTTCCTTTGACCTTGGGCTCTGAATTATGACAGTATGGTAACCATATTCTCTTCAGAAAATTGCCTGCTGCCTTCCTCTGTCTGGTGCATTGACTGATAAAGTGGGAATTGCACATTCATCAGACTCTTCTGGAGTTTTTCCAGTAGAGGATTAGGACTGCTAAAGAGGCTAAGCTCAAATCAAAGGGACAAAACCAAACACATTGAAGAGGGGAATCATCCTGATCTTTTTCTGAGTCCTGTATTAGATAGAGGGTATTTCTTCTATGAGGTAAAACTCATGGATCTGGTGTGAAGCTACACCAGTGCATTTCACCCCTGCACACAACTCGCTTGGACAGTGCAGGCATAAGGAGCAAGTGTGGCTGGCAAGGACTGATCCCACAGTGCACTGATTCTGTGCCTCTCCTAACCTGCTCCTTCTCTACAGCCCTCAACAAGAGACTAGTGAGAAGGGAAAATGAGGCTGTTTCCTAAAGGAGCCTCTGTCATATGAAGCAGAGTGATACAGGAATCAGTGCCAGGCTGTGATGTGGATAAGCAATAAGGTGATGCTGGTCAGGAATGTCCTGAGCAGCTCTCAGTTCTTCTGTGGAGAACTTCCTGGAGCAGCCTTGAACTGCCCTTCCCAAAGGGCAGCTGCCCATAAATTGAAGATAGGACACAGCTGACTTATGCTGTGGAAAACAGAGACGTAGAGAAATCATTTGCTCATGCTCTGGATGTCCTTATTAATTTCAGACTGTCAGAACAGCACTTACAAATTGTGTATGCTCGTATACATGCATATAGTGATGAAGGGGAAGGTAGACATCCAGACATTTCAGTATTTTCACTGAATTTGAAGTCTTGACTACTGTAAACTATAATTTGATGCCAAATTTGGTCACCTGGACCTACCAGGTTCCTCATGGAGGATTTTGAGAAATAGAGGGATTGTACAACTGAATGAGAACCCTACACAATCAACAGCTTCTTGCCTATCCTACCATAAAATATAAATCTTGGTGAGGAGTACCATACACTCTCATTTTCCCCTAGAAAACAGTTTGGCTGTAGATATTTCATGGGCATGACTTTGTTCCTAAAACATAAGTGTTACCAAGAGTGCAGATATTATGCACTGTGCTAACAGTAAAAGTTAAAATTAAGGAAAGGGGAGAATTTGAGATAATATTATGAACCAAATGAAGTTACTGGAGTAAACTGCATTGATCGAGGTTGTTGTAAGAGGGCAGCAACCAAATTTTTAGATATAAAAGCATTTTGCTCCCACAAGAAGGGGAGAATTGAGACACGCGCTTGTCAATTCTTGTAATTCTTATCTCTCTTGGGGTTTGTTTTCTCTCTCTTTCTCTCTCTCATTATTTATATTATTAATATAATCATCATTAATATTATTATTTTGTCTGGGTTTTTGTTTCAATTATCAAACTGTTCTTAACTCACAAGTTTTATGTTTTTTCCTCAATCTCTTCCTCATCTTCCTGGAGGCAGGGAGTGAGAAGCTGTGTGGGACTTAGCTGCCAGCCGGGGTTAAACCACAACAACCTAGTAGTGGTTTAAACACTTATATGCTGACAGAAATTGGGTTTGGGGATACTGTAGCTTAGAAGATAGGAGGCAGATAGGAAAGCCAATGGGTATTTAAGGCTGAACATGAGGCAATCAGATATCTTGACTCTGCCTCCTCTTGGAATTTCTATCTGAACGCTGGTGGAATCCAGGAGCTGGTAGCTGCAAGTGTGCTTTTTTTTACCTTTTTTGTCTTTCTTACTCTTCTAATTCCCTCTTCTTGGAACTTTTGTGTGACTTATAATTAGTAACTTATAACTGAGTAACTTATAATTGAACTTAGATTCTTTAATTTGAATGGGCCAAGTTAACTCTTTGAGAGGTGTTGTATGTAAACTGAATGTTGCACTAAAACTTTTGCCGAGGTTTCTCTGACTTTCTAAAGTTGCCAGCAAACTTTTTTGCTTGTTTTGATCTCTTGAGGATATCTTGCTAGAGACATCTTGAGGATATCTCCTGTGTGTCTAACTCAGAGCACGTGAAAAACTGTGAGCCCTGTCAAAGATCCTGCCAAGCAAATAGTTTGGGGCCTTACACCCGTTCTGGTGGGGTTTGGCTGCTCATCTTTGCACTATGCCATGTTACCTCTGCATCAACTGGCATTTTTAACAGCCATAATACCAGTCAGCCATCTCGAGTCCCTCTTCTGCCAGGTCATCTGGCAAGTTTAATATTTTCACCTTCCTCTGCTGTCATCCTTAGCCTTTCATTCTCTGTCTCCTCCTTTACCTTTTCCTTACTTCAGAGACACCTTTGAAAAATCCTGCAGTTTGTGCCAAAGGCCTCCCTTTCCTCATTCAAATCAGAAGTTTGGTCTTTTCTCGGCAGGTCATTACATTCCAGAACAGGCACAAAGCATGTGTTTGGCGGTACAAGGTTCCATGGAAAAAATACAGCCGAAGTGTTGTTTCACTGTTCCTTTGCCATCTTCTTCACTGTGATTTATGGGACACTTGAGACAGTGATTGATAACTGTACTATCAAAAAAATGCTCTGAAATGATACATACTGGAAACTCAGAAATTTCATGAGGTGATTTCCTTTGTGATCCAAAATGTATTTTGTAGAAAACAAATCCTTAGCCTGTGCAGTGCTCTGCTCCTGAGTGTTTCTGTGATGGGGTTCACGGTGTGTTGGGATGGTCCATGAAAGCCAGGTACGTAGCCCTGCAGGAGAAGCAATGGCCAAGGTTAGAAAATGCTGAGGAGATGCAGTCCTACAAGGACTGATTTGGTTGACTCCAGGGAGTGAAGGGGGAATAAGGTAGTTTTTCCCTTTAGATATTAAATACTTCTAGATTTTATGGTTAATTACAAAACACACTTAATACAACTAATTATGGAATTGCCTTAACTCCTTGGTGGACACTTTAGATATTGGGGACAAATTTTGTCATCCTTTTTAATTACAGGATGCATAGTACTAGCAGATCTCATGTTGAGTATCCTGAAATTATCTCAAAGGCAATGAAGTGTTAGAGTTTTGGTCTGGCAGGTCAGCTGAACTGGATGTTGCTAGACCTTTACATTTATTTCTCCATCTCTAACTTTGTCTCTTGCTTTACCAGATACCACCCAGATAGAGCTGGGGGGCGATTGTTATCTTTTTCCTAAGCTTGCAAGAGGCAGGACTTTTACTCTCCAGAAATAAAGGAGACAAAGCAAAATAAAACCAGACTGAGATGGCATACATAGAAGAATGTGCAAGTGTTCACATTCAGTTGTTTTCACTAGGGTGTTAATTCTGATATTCCAGTAATAAAACAAAGTGAAATAAGAAACATATAGTCGTTTCCTTAGGGAATCCTAAGGAAATTCTTCTGGCGCATTTGAGCTTTGAAATCAGCATACCAACCTCAGGCAGAGAGCAGTTTTTACTATCTTCTCTGAAATGTTGCCAACAGGACAAGTGCTCCCAGGGGAAGGAAGATGACTGATGTTGGAGCAGGAGGATAGTGTGCCATCTCCCATTTCTGCAAAGTCTTGTCAGGCATCAGCTATCTGGTGCACACTTTCAGGAGAAATCATCAATCTTGTTTCTTGGCACTTCTTGTCTGTCATCAACATCTTTTCTTCTGGCCATGCCTAAAAGTGTGGATCTGAATGAGTGTACCACGCCAACAATTCAGTCCAATTTCAGAGCTGGGAGACATGACAGGAGTCTTGCCAAGAGTGCTGTTTGCCTCAAGTGGTGTTGTTGGCCACTTTCAAATCCTTGATCATCATTCTATGCTGTAATGTCGCATCTGCAGCCTTAAACAAGCATTACCGTGTCAATACCACCAAGGGTACCAGTTTATGTGTCCATACAGGATTGTCTACATCATCACTTTACCCCAGGGGCAGGCATCTGATATGTGTGATGACCAGGATCAGCTGATAAACCCCAGAAGGATTTGCCAGTGTGTGCCTGTTGACTCTTAGATTGTGCAATTGGCCATAGTGCAACACTATGGTGGAGCAGTGCCTTTGGTTGGCTTTGACCCCAAAAGTGGAAACACGCTTCACATTTCTCCCTCCACCCCTCCCATTCTTCCCATGAGGCAACACGTGATGCCATGCCTTGAAGCAAGAGGCAGCTGCAGAGCAGCAGGCTTTTACAAATGGCCAGCCAGTCTTGGCTACAATCCTGTGATTGTCCCTATAGATGGGGCAGGTTTGTATATCCCTCTGAGGCAAGAGATCACTTTGGGGAGCAGCTGGATTTAGTTCTGGATTCTTAGACAGGGGCATAATGGGACAAGAGGTTGTATCTGGCTCCCTCTGTCTTTCATACTTTCGCAGGAGTTGGAAGCCTACGTCAGAACTATTGCCAGAGTCACTTGTGTGGGAAGCTCATCTACCATTCACCAGGATTCTGACAGTCTTCTTGCACTGTCCTTCCTCAAGAACTCTCTCTAAATCTCCTCTATATGCCACTTATTTGCAAATGGAAAGCCTTTGCTTGCTTTTGAGTGTCCAGATGTGCAGATTAATTTTCCTTGTTTGGGAGTAAGCGCTTCAAGACGTCTTAAGCATTTTGATATGTATGTCTGGAAATTGAATCCATTTCCTTTTACAGTTAATCGTTCCTTGGCAAAAAGACATATATATAAAAACTGGTTGGTGATGGAGAACACAATATTGTGGTTGCAGATTTATACAAATAGTAAGAAGTACATAATAATGCTCTTTTTGCAAACTTGTTGATAGCTTTGAACTTTCAGAACTTTTGCTTATGTTCTTCACCTCTACTCTTGAGAGGCTCATCCTGTACATTTAAGGACAGAAAGTCACATGCAAACTCTTGTTTTGTTTTAGGTTCTTAGTGAAAGAAGCTAAAACTAAAAAAAGGTCATGGTAAGTTACAATATCATCACAGCCACCTGTGCTTTTCATGTGTTCTATGCAATTGACCTAAGAGCAGTAGACTTCTGACTAATAGGTAAAATGACAGGGTGTATCCCATTTCCATCTTCCTCTCTTGCTCTGGCATGATCTGCTAATGTTATTCACATTGTAACTTTTAAGGACAGATATAGTTAGTGAGGGACAGTGGCTCAATGTTGGCTTAAATCTTTGTTCTAGTTGTAATTCTATTCTTTGGAACCTTTGGGGGAAATATGCTCCTAGAAATTTCAGCACAGTAATTTGTGCAATTCTATTTGAGATTTCTATTTTTTTACTAGTAATTATTTATAATTAATTTACATTGTGTTGTATTGCCAGTTATTTGAACAGGAAATCAGCATGCAAAACAAAACTTAGTAAACTTCATCTTAGTTTACCTGGTCTACTTCAAATGTCTTATTTGACGTGGACTTACCTTGTATTGGAGGAAAAAGTAGGTGTTGATTACAGCCATTGAACTTACCTTGTTTTAGAGAAATATGACTTTATGTTCCATTAAGAAGAGTCATCATGTTAATCAAAGTTCCATGGACATCACATAGAGTCAGAAGAGGGAAATGAGTAGAGAAGAAGGCAAATAGGCCTCTATTCAGCCCAGTCATTCAGTTTGAGTCATTTAAAATTAATTGGATGACAAGGATGGTTATGTTGTGTTACTGAACTTACATTTTTTTATTTGGGGAAATAATTTCAGGTAGGAGTTTATCTAATGGTTGGGTTTGTAATGGAAAGTAATGGAACTCCATTGGAGAGAACTCCAGTCTCCTAAGCAACTTTTTACCCACTACTGAAAATAGAATCTGGTCCACCTTCTACACATCTACCAGTTGTTCCTATACAGGTACTCCGGCTAGGAAAAGGAGGTAAACCTTATCTCCTTTTCTTCCAGTATTAACTGACCATGGAAAGGAAGCTAGCCATGTCCTCTTCCCTGTGCATTCCTTTTTCTGGGAAATCATAATCTGTGGTGGGGAGACAGATGCCGTTGTCACATAACTACCAAAGCCTCAAACACAGAAGTAGGAATACTCTGCAGATCTGAAAAGAGCAATCTGTGATTGTGTCGTTTCATGTGTCATGCTTGTTTTGCTCAGCTGCAAACGTCGGCGAGGAGCCAGCTTCGTTTCACACTCGAACCTCCTCTGCTGCAGATGGAAGTGCGCAGCCGCCTCCTAACGTCCTGCTCCACGGCGTGCATTACTTCTGCCTGCAGAGAGTACCCACTGTTCTTACAACTCATCATCCATCTTCTTCTCTGGGTGGGCAGGGAAGAGAAGGATTAAAGCAGTGAAAGCTTGGAGAAGAGTAAGGGAGAATCGGTTGGGGAGAAAGTGATAAAAGTGGTTTAGGGGACAAGCAAGTGGAGCAGTTTCCTTTAAGGCCAACCTTAATCACTACCTCTACTGTGGAAGGACCCATCCAGTCTATACAGGTGAGGTGCATGGTTTGAATGAGATTATCCTCTCTAGGCCAAATCTCTGTGCTGAGACACTGCCAGTTGTATGCAGACCATGGGCAGATGACAGACTGACAGCAAGGTTCCAGAAATTCCTTTTTCGTCCTGTTTAAGTGCTTCAATAACCTATTAAAAGCTTTCCCATTATTATTTTCTGCAAAGCAAGTCCATTTATTCTGGTCCTTTTCTCAGTAAAGACAAGTAATAAGTAGTCACCATTCCATTCTAAGTCCTAATGCAGGACTTAAGTTTCTTCTAGAAAAGAGAGAAAACCAGGACAAAAAACCACTCTCCTGTCTTTTTCCACACATCATTATTACTACAGCTCTCATCATTCTTGCTGCCCTACTCTGGTTCACTTTTGGGGGGGTTTGTGTTTGAAACTAGGCATTGCTCCAGTTCACTAGCAGCCTCTTAGCTGAAACCAGCACTCCCACAGGGCCAGAACCAGATAGGCTGATGCTTGTCCAGCATGGCTCATTTCTTCAGTGGAAAGGTAAGTAAAATGTGAGCAACAAAGTGGTTTACTTATGTTTTCCTGGTGAAAATGTGGGCTGGGGAGCATGAAGATTCCAGAAACAGAATCAATATAGAAATTAAGTGCTCATATCTATTTTTAATGAAGCCTTATAAAGTTACCCAGTGGATGCTTTGCAGACTTCTAAAAAATCTTCTTTGCTACATTAAAATTTTTGAAGAGAAGGCAAACTACGTGTTTGTCCTGAACCAGAATTCAACTCTGTATGTCATTTCGCTTTCTTCAAAGGTTTTACAAAGCTTTTTAGAATAACCTATGATTTTTTTCCATAAAAAGCCTCTTCAAGGTAAGATACAACAATTTCTTTAGAATTAGACAGCCCCAAGCTGCTCGTTGCTTTTTGTTAATTCCTGTTTATTCCTTATATTAGGGGCTAATACACCAAAGAGTGACAAGATTAATTAAAACAGCCTGGCAAAACTATTTAGGGTAGGGGACCCACAGTAGAATACCCTTAGCCATATTTGAATGAAGAGTTTTGCAGATTGTGTCACTGATGGCTGTCATGGTCGGGAAATTTTCTTGCCTTAGCAGGGCCAGCCTTGTGTAATAGCATTCCCCATAGCTTTAAGAATGACAAGTCTCAGCAGGAAGGAAAAATGAAGCAATGATGATTTCTGGTGGTCTTCTGCAGCAATTTGGAAGCTTTCCACCTTCAAGGCTCCATTTCCCAGTATGGAGAAAGACTGTGGCTGGAACTAGTACTTCTCAAGATGCCACTGGTAATCTTACCTTCACTAATGATGATGTTGGGAGGGGGAAGTAGGAGTGGGAAATATTCACTGTGCATTGCAAAAGGCAGACCTGTCAGACTTCAGCTACATTCTTACCACCTGTTTTCAAAATGTAGCTACAGAATGAGGTCTGTCCCTGAGCAGATTGCACTGACACATTAACCAGTTATTAAAACCTGCAGACTGCTGCCAGCGTCTCTAAGTGTGTCTTGCTCCTCAACTGACCTCTATGTTCTATTTTTTCTCTATGGCATGTGTCATCTTAACTAAACTCTTCCCAAAAGCCTGCGCCATGCAGAAACTAAAATCATCAGTAGAAAAGAGCTCTTTCCCCTCCCAGTAGCTAACTTATTTCTTGTCGGCTACTTCCTCATCTGTGGAGGAAGGAGAGATAGCTCGGATCTTTGCCTAGGAAAAGGAGTGGACTGGACTGTTCCTCTGCTAGTCCCAAGGAGGACTCCTCCCACTGCAGGGAGACAAAGAAAAGAAGAAGCATCCCGAGCAGTCCCTCTCGCATGCCAACTGGAATGCTGTCCTTTCTGAGTCACTCACCGCTAGGGCTAGGGCTTTGAGTGTTCTCTTCACATCCCTCTTATCTTCTAGTCCAGCCCCTACAGACAGTGTGGAAAGAATGTAAGTGGTGTCGTTCCAGAAGTCATCCCCCGCTGTCCTCATAGCCAGCGGAGAGGGTTTGAGGCACGGACTGTGTTGCTTTTCATCTCTACTGGGCCTCCTTCATCCCGGGCTTCAGGCTTGTCTCAGGGGGAACAGAGTTTTCCTGCTATGCAGGAAGAACAGGGCATCTGCTGCAAGCCACTTGCCAGCAGAACTTCCTATGCACTGAAGATTCGTTTTCTGAATCTGTTCTTTGCTCTTTTCCAGTCTACCATTTGAGTTATTTTTAAAACACAAATGGGTCATCATCACATCATTTTGATCATAGTTAATGTCCATTCATACACACTCTGTGGACTTAGTCCTGAAGTTAGCTTTGCCAGCTTTTCAATTTGGTTTGTTTAGTTATATTTAGGTAATAAAGAGTATATTACACAACAAACGAATGAAGAAATATATGAAACAGGAAGAATCTTATCAATGTGTATAATTACCTGAAGGAGGGCTGCAAAGAATAAACAGGCTCTCTTCATTGATATCCAGTGGCAGAATCAGAGGCAATGGGCACCACCTGAAACACAAGAGGTTCCCTCTAAACATCAAGAAACACTTTTTAACTGTAAAGGTGACTGAACACTGTCACAAATTGCTCAGAAAAGTTGTGTCATGTACCTCCTTAGAGATATTCAGGAGCCATCTGAAAGTAGTCCTAGGTAATGGTGTCGAGGTGACCCTTCTAGAGTAGGGGGCTTGGCTCAGACAACCTCCAGAGGTAATTTTCCCTCCTCAGCCTTTCTGTGATCTGCTGTGATTCTGTGAAAAGGACCCAATAAAACTTGTTTAAAATTTAGAACACTCACTCAAAGTCAATTTTTTCTGTCACTAAAATAAATTATTGGCAGAATCATAGTTTTAAAGTGTCTTTTTGTTTCAGTTAAGTATAGCTTGTATATTCTCTAAGGAATGTTTTGCTAAGGAGGAATTAGATAGTAATCAACATCATGTCAGAATACAGAATTTCCACGATTTTCTACCCATTTTGTCTGCATCTTCTTCAGTCACACAGAATTCTACTGCACAAGAAAGGACCAACCAATTCTTTGATGACTCACGCTGCTTATTTTTCTGTCCAAGTTCAAAGTCAATGAATCTTGGCTTTCCTACTACTCAGAAGGAATGGAAATACAGAGACAGAGAAATGTAGGGTATTTCTGTGACAAGTGCGTCAGTCTTTCCCTTAGTACATTTCTCCTGTGGTTTTTGTGGTATCCAATATGATACACACCATTCTCACTTTTGAGTGCATTCAGTTCATCTGGTGCCTGATCTCTGTCTCTTGTTTATTAGTTGTACTGTTGACACACTCTGTAAACCTAAAAGCAAGGAATTTATCGTGAAAACATAGGTATTATCAACAGCACAACAGTAATTCTGTGTGCAGTGGTCAAAGAGTCAGATATCCTTGGTGGTTTTGTTTGCAATAGCTTTGCTGATGTATCAGTGTGGAAAAGAAGGTGAAGCCTGGTGCTATTCAGGATATGAGTCCTTCACAATCTTCCCCCGGAAATCACCCCAAGTCCCCAGGATAGAGAAGGAACCCTTTAACTGTGTCTATAGATTTGACACCTCTGTGTATCTGACAGACCTCTCAGGTGCAAAAATTGCTATCAGGCTTGCAGGATGCACAAAAATGGTGTCAAGAAATAAAGTATGGACTCTGTCATTTCAGAACCGTACATTGGAGATGCTAATGGAACAGTGAAGATACAGTGATATCTGGTGGAAAGAAGGAGAACTGGGACAATCCTGTGAGATATATAGTTCATGCAGGTTTTGAAACCTGACCTGACTGCATCCTGACCCCAGTTGTCTTGGTGGCCTGGGAAGTGTCCTCATGCTTCTCACTTAGATGAGTGGTGGAGTCTTTGAGTAAGGGTACTGACACATGCCAAGAGAAGGAAGGAAGAGCAGAGCTGATTTGGACCTTCTCCTAGTGGTCATGGCTATAATGCTTTTAGGAAAGACCTCATCTATTATTAGCATTAGTATTTTAAAAAAGCACAGAGATCAGACTCACAGATACTGCAGGATCTGTTTGCATTGATGACGGTATTTCCGAGAGCTGTGGTTCTCAGGAAGCCTTATCAGCTTGAGCATGATGTCAGAATCAAAAACACCTCTGAGTACTTATGAGGGCCTGCACATTGACAAGTAGGTTTCATGGACAGTGAAGGACTTGAGAGCAGGAAGGAGAACCAAAGGAGTTCTCCCTGTGTCCACATGGGTCATGTGGACTGGCACAGATCCAGAGCTAATGGGCCCCTGCTGGACTGACCCAGCTCTGCCACTGGGCATCTGCATCCCGTATAGTCACCACTGTGTTCCAGTGGTAGAACAATTTCTGAAGCTACTAAACATTGTGAGACAAAAGCTGACACAAGTTCTCTCCCGGTGTCTTACCTTCTTAATCTCCTCTACTGATCACTGTGATGCCCAGAGTTCCTTTATCCTGCTATCACAGTAACCCTGAAGGTTCACATCCAGGAGATGCTGCATGCTGCTGCCTGATTGAGCAGTGAGCTAATAAGCCTTCCTGGATTTAGGTAAGCACTAGGTAGTGACGTAAGATGCTCAGAAAATGTTGGTAACGAGCTCACATGGATGCAAACTAATAGATATTCATCTGACAATGTAGCCCAGAAATAGCTTGGCTCTTCTGCTGACAAGGACAGCATAAAATTTGTGGACAGCAGTAAACTGGCTAGCCAGGAGCACTCCAGATTTACCCAGACAGACAGTGGTCTTTAGTTACTTGTTTACATTCTCTTTCCTCAGTAATACAATAAATATCAAGTTTCCACTCTTCTGGAACTTGAGATAGAGATCTGTCACATTTTTCAGTCTTGGCACAAATACTCTTTATTAAAAACAAAAATTGGGGGAGGAGGGGGAGTTGAAACCAGAAAACTTGTCATAAATAGTTCTGCTGAAATGAAGGTAACTGATAATATCTGTAGATTTGTCTTCATGTAGTTTGTGTAAGTGCCTGAACAGCAGGAGTCCACAGGTTCCTCTTTACTGTCCTTTGCAGTCTTCCGTTTCTCCCTGAAGTGACTGGAAGGAGAGAACAGTTTGTTATTCATTCAATTTACTCTGCTTACATAGCTTAATATTTACTCCTTGAAGTCTCACTTATGTATAGAAAATTCCTCGATTTTTTGGTGTATTACAAGTGTATCGGAACACAAAATTGTTTTTGTTTATGAGCTCTTCAGGTTTGACTGTGCCATTTCTAATGAGATCCCAGTGGCCAGAGACCACGGAGAGAGCTCACTCATGAGGTGTACAAGCCTCTCTCAGGCTTCTTCCCTCCAGCAGAAAAGCTGTGCCAGCTGCTGACTAGAGTGGGGTGCATCACAGTTGATGCCTGTTTGTAGCTTTTGGATTAGAGCTATCCCATTAAAATAAAGGTCTGAGGGAACTAAATTTGTATTCAGTGATAGAGGGCCAAGAGAAGTGTGAAAAGAAGCCTATGAGGCTTTGATGCCTAAGATAAAGGAGCCCTGGGCAAGCAAGATGGAAGAGAGACAGTGGGGAAAAAATGAAAATAAAAGTTAAGTAAAATTTAAAATAAAATAAAATAAAATAAAATAAAATAAAATAAAATAAAATAAAATAAAATAAAATAAAATAAAATAAAATAAAATAAAATAAAATAAAATAAAATAAAATAAAATAGTATGTCTTTCTTGTGGTTATAGGCATTAGATGTAGATCCTGTTTGCCATTCATTTGCCTCCTAAGAAAATAAACCTGTGGCACAAGTCTGTAATATCCCAAACAGCTGAAGAGGCTGGGGAGGCCAAAAGGAGAGTGGGCCTCTGTGTTGATTTGGCATGGCCTGTTTTTTGGTAGCAGAGGTGGGCTGCTTCCACCATGTCCGACAGAGCCAATCTCTGATGGCCCTGAAGACAGACATGCCGCTGGCCCAATTAGAGAGGTTGGTAATGCCTCTGTGATGACATATTTAAGAAGAAAACCAAAACACGGTATATGCAGTATTTGTCCAGGAGTGGCGAGGTGCCACTGCCGGGGCCATCCCAGCACAGCCTGCAGGAATGCTCCGCTGTGGCCACCGCCACCTCAGCGCGGCCTACAGCCAGCCTCGCCTGCCTGGCCACCCCTAGCCAGCCGTGCCGCGGGCAGAAGGGCAGTGGTGGCCATGGCTTCTCCTTCCTGGCACCCCCCATGAGGAGAGGCCTTAAATAGCACCAGCACCGCGGCGGCCGCCACTGCCCACACGGTGAGGGCAGGGCCGCCAGGCCGGCAGCGGGAACATGGCGAGCAAGTCCCCAACGCGGAACCTAGGCAAGATCAACTTCTTGGTGCTGCAGGATCCTGTCAGAATCTTTAAATTGGTGGAACTTGTTGGCAATGGTATCTAGGGGCAGTAGTTTTTCTTCTAGTCAGAGAAGAGGAGGAAGTGAGGACATGCGAGGGAAAACAATGTGGTGGCACCAAGGTCAGTGGAAAAAAGAGGGAGAGGAGGTGATCTGAGTGTTGGAGCCAAGATTCCTCTGCAAGCCGTGGTCAGGACTGTGGTAAAACAAACTGTCTCCTTGTAATGCATGAAGTCCATGAGGGATGCAGAGATCCACTCACAGCCCATGGGAAAAGTGCTCACACAGGAGCGGGTGGATGCCAGAGAAAGCTGTGATCCAGTGGGAGACCCAAACAGAGAGCGAGCCCCTGCTTCCAGAGATAGAGAGAGAGGGCCCTTGCTTCCAAACTAGAGCAACCTATCCTTAGAGGACTGCATCCCGTGGATGAGTGGCCCATGCCACAAGAGTTTTGGGAAGACTGTTTGCCCTTGAGAGGTTCCCCATGGCATAAGCAGAGAAAAGACTCCTCTGTCTGAGAAAACAGAAGAAGATCTCTGGTGACAAACTAACCTAATCCTCCATGTCCTGTCTCCCTGTGCCGTTGGTGAGAAGGAGGGAGGGACTAGCAGGAAAAAAGGTGCTTTAAGGCTTTATTTTACTGCTCATTATCCTCCTCTGACTCTGTTGATAGTAAATTTACTTTATACCTTTAAATTTGAACCTGTTTTGCCTTAGAGTATTTTCTCTCAATCCTCAACTCATGAGCCTTCATTAATTTTTTTTCCTCTCCTTTGCCCAGCTGAGAGCAAGAGTCGTGGGTGCTGGCGTTTGGTCAGTGTCCAACAACAACAGCTGCCAGGACTGCAGTGGCTGGGGTGGGCAGTAGAGCCATGGCTTGCAGGCAGTGGAGCCAGTGGCTGCTCTGGTGGCCAGAGCTGAGCCTGCTGCCTGGAGAAGGAGCACTGATGGTGCCTGAATTTTAATCCCCAGCTCACCAGTACACATCCAGGCCAAAATGATAAGCAGGGAGCAGGGTGCAGCTACTAGCTGGGGCAGTGGCTAATGGCTGTCTTACCAACCATGAAGTGCTGAGAGTTAGATTGGGTCAGGACGATTGTCTGGATGTCTTTTTTTCCTATTAGTCAAGCAGGTTTTCCAAGTTTATATGTTGTTGCAGTTTTTATTTTTCCGGGGCCTCTTTCCTTGGGTCAAAAAATGTGTAGTCTAGAGCCCTTTTGTTTAGCTCTCAGCTTGAGAATGGGAAAAAGTTACTCATGGCTGAGTTCTCCGCATATAATTAAATTTCCTGGGTCTATGAACAGTGGTTGAAACTGGTTCTACTTAGCACATTTGTGGCAAGAGTACCTAGGAGTTGCGTTGGCAGGTACAGGTATGCTTTCTCTGAAAACTCAACCCAAATAGGAATGCTACCAAGAGCCAGGAACTTTGGTTATTTTGTGTGTACTTTAATGTTATCTGTGCTGATCAGCCTCCTCAGTATTTGGTTGTCTTTGTTTTCATTTTCACATGAACACAATGATGGTGCTTTTAAACTGAGGTATTTCAGGCACTGTCTTACGCAATTTGCTCTTGAACAGCTGAGACATGGGAGCCTATCTGTCTATGACAAGGATTAGTTTATTGCTTATTTAAAAGAGATCTTGAAAACTTGTTTATAACTGTTTACATACAATTTTTTCAACAATTCGGATTGCCTAAGGCTACGGCATGTTCCCTGTGCTTATGTGCAGTGTGTAACCCCCATGTGGCCTCAGGCAAATGGAGTGGTTAAAAGATTTATGCACTATGTGGATAAACAAAATCTGGGAGAATTTCCCTGAGGCTTTGCCTGGATTGGCAAAATGGTGTGATTTTAAAACATGATAGTTAGTACCTGGTATTTCTCATATATGCTGGCTTGATGAGGAAAAACCTGTATGAAAGAAGGAGGGTTTTGTAATAAGCCCTACTTAGGAATATGCTCACAGCTTGCCCTAACTAACGTTTTATAGGGCAGCAACTACCATCACTGAAATGAAACTTTTTTTCTTAGAGTAGATGTAACCTGGTGCAAAACAAATACCTTGAAGACTTTCAAGAATTTCCCTGACCGGGCCATGCAAGGAACACACCAGACAGATGGAAATTTAGGGAATTTCTCTTTCTGAGTAGGAAGCAAAGAGTAGGCTGCCAAAATCTCCTGCGGGTTCGGATCCTGCTCCGACCCCTGTGGAGGATTTCCTGGAGCCCAGTATCAATGGGAACACTTACACAGGCTGAAAAATTGGAGGATTTCACTTGCAATGTTTCCCTTGCTCTGGTGTTGTGTTAAACCCACAAAAGCCTAGAATTTAGTGGGAGTAGCCGAAGGATGTGGAAAGCCTTTCTCTCCCTTACTGGGCTCACAAGCAAACTAGAGCTGGCTATATATAGGCAGTGTGCAATACTGATTTCTCTAGGGAAGTCATTGATCTTCTCTCAGTGTAAACCAATCCCTCACTGGCTTAGTCCGAAACGAAATAAAGATGCTGCCTTGGCTTCCAACACCGACGAAGAAATAAGTTTTGGAACAGCCCCGTCCATGGCAGCGGCACCGCCGACCCTTGCGCAGCATCCTTGCCCGGTTTTGCAGCGGCTCTCCGAGGACAGCTGAATGGGCTCCGGCGGTGGCCGGGGGATCCCCGGGGGATCCCCGGGGGATCCCCTACTCCCGGCGTAGCACCTGGGAGCGGAGCCGCCTTCCCGCCGGGAGCTCCCACGGCCCCGGCCCGCGGCTGCCGCCCGCTGGAGGGAGCGGGCAGGGCCGGGGGCCCGGGCTCGGCACGGCCGCCAGCCTCTGGTGTTCTGTTCTCTGCCTCGAGATCGAGTCCGTCACCGAATTACCGCGTCCCCTGGAAAGGCACCTGATCCCAGCGGGACAGCGTCGGGACGAGGAGCAGCCCCAGTTACCTGCGAGACGTTTCCCACGGCATGTTGGCTGCCCATCACTTCTCACTCTCAGGATTGCTCTGCTAGAGCTCCTTTTGTTTTCTAATTAAAAAGCCGTTCAGCAATCTTTCTTATTCCTGAGGGGATTTATTATGCATTCAGCTCATACTAGTTCACCAAATTCCAATTTAGAACCCCAAACAACTGCTCCCATTAAGATGGTTGATATAAGACATCCTCTCCCACCCATCGCTTTGAGAGCTCCCATCAGCACCCTCACCTGTTCAGTTTCAACATCGATGTGTAGGTGTGAGGTCCAACAGTATTTTGTTGTTGCTCTCCCCCGGGCAACGTGGGAAGCTAGCACTTCCATATCTTACCACCGTCCTGCCTTTATGTCTACTTTTAATCCTTTTTGATGGTGCAAGCCCTATGGAGCCCCTGTCAGATGCCTGCCCCAGTGATCCAGAAACACTACTGACATGGAGTGTAGGCTTTTCCCTGTAGCCTCTCACACCAGTTCCAAATTCAGAGTTTTGTCTTTGCTTTGAGATGCTTTTGTAAACTGGCCCATCTCAGAGAACAAACCAGGCTGCATCGTGTACACCCTGCCTGGTCACTATTCTCTTGATAAAACTGGTACCAGCTGTAAATGGCAGAGATGGCTTGCACATTTCCTTCAAGATTATTCCTGCTGCTAATGCCTGTGGAACATCTCTAGAGAAATCTTTGACCTATAACTGGTTTTCAAGTGTTTTTATGCCTGCCAGGTAAGTAGATTTAAGGCCATTTAATTTGGACTGTTTCTTTTTCATAAATCATGCTAGACTGAAGCAAGGAGTTTATCAATGCTCATGTGATTTTTATCAGTGCAGCTACTTTTTTTGGTCATAATTCTGACTTTGCCTAAGAACAAAACCAGATTTATTTGATAAGGTTGTGGGTTTTTTTCTTAGAAGGGACACTAATTATACACAGCTTTCCCTCATGACGGTTTTCTCAATTAGCAACCATCAATGGGTCTCAAGGTTTCAGAATATTCCCAGTCTTCCAAGATGAGTATCAGTTGAGCAGTAATGGTCAGCCATTATCCCTTGGACTTTTGGTACAAGTGTTCTGCACATTTTAATGAAAAAACTCCAAACCTCCAAATTTGGTCTTTCCCTCTAGAAGAAATCCAGTGCTCTCTTTTTGTAGAAAGGTCTACGGGATTCTTAGCCATCCTCATACAACAAATAAGCCATCACCCATAAAACAATATCTCACTGCTTTCTAAATATAAAAGGTACTAATACTTTTAATATTTTCCTTTTTTGTATCCAAAACAATTTACCACTGGCATATACTAATAGGAACATACAGTTTAAAATTTTAAGTGGTTTTGTTCTCTGTCTTGTACATCTCAGAAACTCTCTTCTTGTATTTGGGTCTGCTGATCAAGACTTTTTTTCCCACTATTTATTTATTACTGTTGAACCTTCTTGTCTATATTTATTACTATTGATTTCCATTTCCTTCTCTTGGATAAACAACACCCTTTGCCAACATTAATTTCCACTTTGAAGTGGACTCTGCTTGTGTTGTTCTCTTCACTTTGCCACCAAGAAGATGAAGTGTGAAACCTCTCAACCCAGCTGGTTTAGAAATTAAAGGGGTATGGTGGCAGCATGGTAGCGAGCCATTTCAGGGAACCAGACAGGTTTATAAACATTTGTAATATGAGGTTCCTCAGTTCATGTTTTTACCATTATCATAGAACATTCAAATTATCTGGGAAAAAAAAAATCCTTATTAAGGCATATTGCACTGGATCTTGTAGATTTGATTACATGGAAAAGCTGTTAAGTTTGATGGTTTCGTCAGCCACAAACCTGGTTACTTCTGTTCAGGAATCCAAAGTGTTAATATAAAGGTTGTAGACAGAAACCTTCAAACCTGTGTTTTGCTGTCCTGTGGTCACATTCTGGAAATCTTCAGTAAGATGAAATGATTTGAGGAGCTCTCTGCTGGCCAAAAGTAACCATCTAGCATGAAGATTTTTTTAACTTAGTGGAACTATTCCTTCTCTTACTGAAAATGACTTAGCAAAGAAAAAGGGCAAATAGTTTTAAGTGAAGAGCGTCTGCTTGAAAGCTATCGAAGTGAAGTTCTGTCCTTACTTCTATATATAATTATTCTACTCTTGTTCTTTCACATTTCATGAAAGTATTTGTGGTCTTCTGATCAAACGTACTGGAAGAGAATTGTTGATATTTTTCTGTATCAATTAAAAACCAACCTTGTGTTGCTGTAAGAGAAAAGGACAGAATGAGCTATTATTAGTATTAGCCCTTATCTTATTTGAACCAGATTTAAGATCTATGTGTTCCTAACTCAAGGTTATATATGGAGAGAGAGGGCAGGAAGCAAAATTAGCAGCAATTGTCTTTAGAGCTGATCAAGAAAGGTATTTCTTCACTCTGCTTATATTTAGAACACACTGACAGTTTACATAGGTTCAGAAATATCTTGCACAGATTTCTACAAGAAAAATCCATTAAAGATCATTATATACAAAGATTCCACTGTGGTTTCACAGACACTCTGCCTCATGGAGCAGTGCATGCTATGAAATGTTATACACTTGCACTTATTCTAACTTTTTACAGGGAGATGCTATAAATCCCTTTTGTAGGTAGGACATTGGATTAGATGGGGCTGCAGCCTGACTTGGAACAGCTTTTCATGGTCTTATGTGCATGAATCCAGCTGTCCCTACAGTTGCATCCCAGTTCCTCTGGGATGGACGTTGGAATACTCACTATCAGGTTCTACATGCGGCATAGACAAGACACCATCGGAAAACTGTCCCGTACCAGCATGGCTTTCAGCACTTAGTCTGTGCAGAAAACTTAGAGAAGCAGGGAGAAAGGTCAGGTTATCCTTATCCACTTACTGCTCTCATTCTCTTCTTCCATCTAAGCACTCAGCCTTGTGGGTTTTCAAACCCCACTGTTCATCTTGCTGCTCGTGTATGAGACAGATTTTGGTTTCTTGATGTGTCACATCATGGTTTAGTTTCCTGGATTTCTACAGTCTTCGAATGGAGATTATTAAGGTGCTCTTAGTAGGAACCAATTCTGTTTATTGCCCAGCAGTGCCTGACACAAGCTGTCCAGAAGCAAACTGCTGGTGCTTAACTCAAGTTCAAACCTGGTCTGCCAATAGGTCTACAGCAAGAACATTCGAGTGGAACCTATGACTGTATCAGCACTTAATCAAACAAAATATAAAGTTCTGTGGTGAATATGCACAACAGGCCTCACAAGCAGCACTTTCTCCCACAAAATCTGGCTGTGCAACTAAGGAAGTTGCTCTGTTCCATGCTGTTGAGTGGAGTTTGCTTAAGAGACAGAAATAGCACAGTTGTGTGTAAATTAAATGACATTATTTGAAAACAAGTCTGAAAGAATGGAGACTAAAAATCTCATCTAATTAAAGCGCAACAATAGATGATGATTTATTGGCTTCTCTGTGAATATACAGTTTCTATTGGCAATATTTAGATATGTTTTTCTCAGAAATTCATAATTATTTATGTTTAGTAATTTATGATTAAACATTTTACAAGCAACAAGGCACTAAAATGTACAGTTAGTCATCCTTATTACATATGCTGTGAGTGTCAAGCATACAGTACATTCCCCTGGCTTAAACAATTATTAAATTTCTTCCCCCAGTGGTACTTCTTGTTGAAGCCATGAGAATATATGTATTTTAGGGTCCTACTTTTTTTTATTTTACTCACTGTTTCTGTAGGAAAAACAAAGAATTTGGTCTGAAAATTAGCCACACAATAAAGATAATGGAAACTATATTAATCACATTTCTAAGGACTAAGACATACTATGAGGTCCTTAGATATTCAAACTATAATATGGGTATTTTTTATTAATAAAAAACAACAGTACAAAAAAAATTTGTTTAAACTTGCAATTCCAGGCAGAACCAGCTCTGGTGGTGTCCGAGGCACTAAAATACTAAAATAACATTTACAACAGTTGAGGTGACTGGGCTGACACCATGCTAGGAATATCAGATCAACCTAGGGGCTACCACTTGGCTAAAATGGAGATCTTAATAGTATTCAGTTTTAAACACCATTTAAAAAGCAAACCCCAGGAAAAATTGTTGCTACTAAAAGGCAAAGACCACAAGAGATACCATCTAATACTCCATTAAAATACTTAGTACCAGAAAGAGTCATACATGTTCAAGCCCCTTATGACAAATATCCCAGTACTTAAGTGCTCATTCTGCTTCAGATTCTTACTGACCATAAGCACAAACATCACAAAATGTAATTTTACATATTGTTAAAATACAACAGAATTTAATGCCACATAAAACACCGTGCAAAGAAACAGTGATTTCCTAAGTATTTGACCATTTATACAAAAAGACAATGAGGAGTGCCTAGATTCAGGTTTCTCCTTGAGATTCTCAAGCTCCTGTGATGGCAGTATTTTAGAGGTTCAAATTTTAATGCCTCTGCATTTAGACTGCAGTGATCCTGAGACCCCTGAACACACATGGAAAGATTACCGCTTTCAGAGGTTTTCAGAGAATCCTTGCAGTCTCCTTGATCAAACAATTTCAGGAGTAATTTCAGCACTGGCGGAATATGCAAAATAGGGAAAGATTCTGCTGGATAAGAAAAAGTGATGGTGGAGAAAGAACCACTTGGCATAACCTCAAATAATACCCTCAGTCCCTGCCAAATTAAAGTGAAAGTTTCTTTTTCACCTTGGAGAGATAAAACTTCTCAAAACATGGCCACCATTAATGTACCATCACAAGATGATAGTACTAGCAGAGATGGCCATAGCACATTTGAAAACATCTCTTAAAGCATTTCTACTTCTTGAGTACTGTAGAAATAATGCTGTTAAACTGCATGATTTTTTGAAAGCAAGAAGTTCCTACTGAGCAATACAAGTCAGTCAAATACCCAGCAGGTCAGTATCTCCGAAGAACAAGCCCTGTAACTACATGAGTGCTGCTGGATGGTAGCTGCTGGTAAAACAGCTTGTACATCTTGTGACTGGAAGTTCAGAAATGCAGCTACAAAAAGAAGGGCATTCTTAGGGCTGTGCCTTTAGGTCTGTAGGAAGCAGGACAGACTGGAATATCACTCTATTTGCATTTACTGAATACCAGAACTTCTTTTTCAGCTACTGTATATATGTCATAACTTCTGCATCTTGAGAAGATGATCAGATCTCTCATTATTTAACCTTAAACTTTTGAGGAAAAGAAAAAGGTGGAAAATATAAACAAATGTAAAGGTCCACATGTAGCTGAGAATACAAAATACTACAAAAAATGTTTATTTGGTTAAATTTATGTATATATCTAAGTGGGCATGGATTAACACAGTTGGCTTTTTTTAAATTATTATTTAAGAATCTTGACAGAAAGCTGCACCTGTTAGACTGAAGCTGTGTTAATTTATTCCTCTTGGTAACTGAACTCTGATAAGGCGTAATTTTAACTTGCCCCATGATTCGGAGCACTTTAATGTACAACAATTTTAAAAACCAATTTTTTACCACCCCAAGCTATTTTTATGAATCACTAAAGTTGCCCATGGCTATCACCATGTCCTTACTTGTGTTTGAAGCTGTGGCAGGATGTGGGCTTAATTTTGCTGTGCTGCAAGGCTTGAGCCACTTGTGTCCATGCTGGGTGTAAGAGAAGGGCCTAAGTTTAAGCCAGTCTCATCCCACACCTGATGTTCTCAACCTGGCTCCCTGACAGCACACTTGCACTGGATTTACAGAAGTAGAGTTGGTGGCATTTGGACCAGATTGAGAGCAGAAATCAGCACTCATCTACCGAGGCCATGGCACAGTGTAGAGCAATTTGCTGTCTTCAGTGGGACTGTGGAAATGTAAACCAGCAGTATGCAACTTATTTATCAAAGAACTAGAGGAGTAAAAGCAAGATTACCCCACAAGACAGTGTTTTAACTGGCTGAGACAAAGCACCATTGTGATAATTTATTTATGATAACTCTAAATTTGCTGCCTTATCAATTTTAGAAGGCACCTCATTGATACAGTTAACAATGATGGTTGCTCTTGCTGGCTAAAACCTCTTATTTATTTTTCAAATACATCTACCACAGCTGATTTGGTAACTGGAAAATATGCCAGACAACCTGAGAATGTGAGCACCTTGCCATGGGTCAACTGGCACCACTATGGCCTTAAGTATGTCTCAATAGGAGTATTGCATTTGAGGGAAACAGGATAAAATCAGTAGGGGAAGACTTCTTATGCTCTCAGCCACCAACAGAGTGCAACTTAATTCCCATTCCAGCCTAAGAGCCCTCATGCAGGCCAGCAATTGAAAGCAAATTAAGTGCATTTTGGAAACCAGTGTTGCTTTATTTGGCAAGGACTTCTCATTATACTTCATTTTAGACGGAAATTTGGAGGTAAAGCAATATTTGCATTGGATATTACTGTTCCCAAAGCAGAGGTTGAACCTCTCTATTAGGTCAGCAGTGATAACTCCCAGCCTGCCAAAAATTCTGCCCTGGTTTAAATACCAAATTCATCACATCACCTCCCTGATTTGCACTTTTCAGAGTCTCAGTATTTATAAGACCTTTTCCAAATAAATGGAGTTTATGTTGTGTGTATCAATTCAGACTTCACACAGTCCATGGGATTAGAATTCAAATAGTTATAAAGCCAAGCAATTAATTGGGCTGAAGGAGTGATCAGTGGGACCACATAAGAGTCTAATCGAACAAAACAATTTTTGACAAATCTTTGGTAAGACTAAGAGGTCACATTTCAAAACTCCACCATTTAACAGAAACAGGATTCCTCCCCCTCCCCTCATTATAGTGTGACACAGAATGTGTGGCAGGAGTTTATATGGGCAATTCAGCTGGTCCATTTGTGGCTTAATACATAATTTCAGGGCATAACTCTAAAAGAGAAAAGGGATCTGTACATGACCAAATAATGGGGAGAGCTCGAGCAGCTCATATGGACACTTGAAAGTACCATATAAAAAATAAATTACTACTAAATAGGCATATAATTAGTTTCAGGTTCAAGTCTCTCCAAGAACAGCCTCTTATATCTGAGAAGGAATATCTGAAGATTTGTGGAATACAATTAATCTCAAGTTGTGCTGAATACAAACCCACTTCAACTCTCTTGCCAAACAAATTTGATTCATGAGGTGCTCTAACAGTTGGTTGGAGACTGAAGCACACAACGATTCTGAAGCTGGACTGAACAAAAGGAAAACAATCTTAATCAACATTTTAAAAATTTACCTAAATAAAATTACAATCTACAAATCTATCTTGCCTTATTTCTGTAAAACAAAGACTTGTTTCCCTAAATAGATGTATATCTGGTGTAGCCTTTGTATCTAGCCAGCTCTTCATCAAGAAGGGAACAGATTGCTTCTAGCAGTTTGAGTGCTTCATTTTCCTTTTTTTTTTGATCCTTTTTTTTGTGTGGCTCTTTTGACAGATTAGATTTGGCAAAAACACTTCTTGATTCTTAGAGAGGTTGACTGTCTGGTGAGATTAATCCATACACTCTTCAGAATAGTTATACAACTCACAGCCAGGGAGTGGACAACATTTTCCTTGCTGTATATCCTATGCCATTTGGCAGACTATGTGTTGGACAGATTTCACATGGTTTTCCACAGTGTGTGTGCATGTGTTTCTGGACAATGTAGTCTTGGAAAACCATCCAACTTCAGTTTTACAAAGAGTGAGGTCTAATAACTCTGGTGCGATTCCTACTTGAAGCTACTTTTCTTATTGTCAGGCACTTGTGAATGCTATGATAAAAATGTCCAGAGTCTTAAAGGAAAGAGAAGTGAATGAGGGGAAATTGTTTGACGTGTGTGACAATGTTATCTCTTGGGACAACTAAAAGCTGTCTTCATTTCGAATCATTCTGAAAACCAGCCCTTTTTTTCTTTTTGACTTTGTAAGTTTTTAATTTATTAACATGACTGATAATGTTGTCAGATGCCTGATCCTTTCACCATCAGAAATGTAAAATTTTCAGAGCCACGGATAGTACATCTCTATTTTATAGATCTAGTTCTAGGTACAGCAATTTGTCCATATTTCTATGTGCACCTTATTTAGATATCAGAGAATCAAGCTGATCATCAGCACAGAAGTCCGTCTGTGATACCAGAAACAGACCACTGCTTGCATTCACTGGAAAACATCCTGTTCTTACAGATTGCAACAAATGGTCATCTTCCTTTTTATCAAAATTCAGGAAGAGTGACGATGTGTGAGTATACAGTCACCTTTCTAGGGAAGAAACAGAAAAATAATGTGGAAAGACTGGTAATTATCTTATGAAAGCAACTAAGGGGCATCAGACTATCCAAAATAGCAATCTAGCTCAAAATATGAAATCACAGGACCACTAGTGTGGGACTTGTCCAGAAAAAAAATAAATTAGATGTTATTTTAAGATTTACATGTAATTCCTCTACCCACAGAGTAGCAAAATACAAATGTGTAGCAGTTTATTATTTCAATGACATAATGAGAAAAATACCTGAAAACATGAATACTGCATGAATGTGTGGTTTTACAGACTGTAACCACAGATATTCAGAACAAAACTGGAATGTAACAATGCAAGTGGGGAAGAAGGAAAAGGACACATAAAAGCCACTGTAACTTCAACCAGAAATAAAACTACAAAAGATCATTGAAAAACACCTACACAATCATACAAATCCTTGGGAGACTGCTAAAATTTGGTATTGGAAACACAGAGAGATGAATGCTCCTTAATTTTTAAATGTTTCCCTGTTTAATTTTTAAACAAAATTCAGTGTAACATCCTCACATGCACTATATGCTCAGAAAAAGGCAGCCCTGAGCCATCCCTCTTTCTCTGCTCACAGGGCTGCAATGGGAATATTGTGACCCTGAGCAGCAATAGTTCAAAGTCTGAGTGCTGAGCACAAAATCTGAGTGTTGAGCTCAGCCACACGAGGTGCACCTGCTCTGTAAGGATCTCTTCTCTGAGCAGTGGCTGGGGAGGGTTGTGTTTTCAGCCCTGCCTGAACACTTCTCTGCAGGGTAGGAAGGAGCTTCAGAGAGAGGATTTGTGGCAAGCCACAAGCTCCCTTGCTCTGGTGATAAAGCAGCCTGGGCATTGAAAGAAGTAGAATAGAAGCCAGTTGTTTCTCAACGTAATAACTCCCATTTGAGGAAGCTGTGAAAGGATTCCACTGAGACTCCTCAACTACCAAGAAAGAAGGAAGTATTTTACCAGGAAACCTCAAACCTAACTTCTGCAGAACCCCAAGGATTTAGGAAGAATCAAAATCACTTACACAGCTTCAGCACCCTGCATTAGCTCTGGTCCCAATGAGTGACTTCGTGGACACAGACTCTCCTCCCAAGTTACATGGAGGTGGAATGGAGGAAGTGCTCTTCTTCATGCAGGCCTTTCTCAATACTAACCTCTCTTCAAAGTCCTCTAATATGTTTCCTAGCCTGCCTGCAGAATCCAGAATGTACTGGCAGCTTGTGGAAAAGGTAACTAACCATGCTTTCTGTGCAAAGGGAAGGTGACAGTAGAGGAGCACCCATTTCATGTTCAAATGATATGGGCAGTCAGGGCAAGATGAAGGAAAGAGCAAAACACAATCTCTGAATGAAACTCCCTGCTCATATTGCTGGTTTAAAAACTAAGGGTGAACAGAGACATAAGAAAAAAATGCAGTAGGAAAAGAAAATCAAGACATGAAAAAAAAATATACTAGGCAACAAATTAGATTACCTCCAAGGAAAGACAGCACCTGGAGCTAGGCATATGTTAATTTGGGCATCATAAAAGAATTCACCACACCTTGTCTAGAAGGCCATTGTTTCTCTTTATAGGAATACAGAGGCTAAGAACAATGGCCTCTACATATCTGGTACACATGTTATTGTATGGAGTTTAAAAGGGATCATTTTGCCCTGTGTATCTTTTAAGGTCATTCTTGACAAAAAGTTTTATAGCAAATCCAGAAAAGAACAGGCATGTTCTTCTTAAAATACTGCTGTATTCTATCTGTGGAAAAACCTGGAGAATATGCGTATTGGCCAAAAGGTTAACAGGAAAACACAATTATGTGAAAGTATTTGAATGACATAAGCTAGAAAAAAGGGGATAGAAACAAATGGACATATTGTCTGAGATGGCTATATCACATATAAGAAAAGTCAAATATAAGAAATGATAAACCCTACTACCAGAGGGAGTAATTGCAACAACAACAACGAAGGCAAAAGCAATTTCTCAAGTAATTTCAATTTCATCACATTGATCACTTTATGAAGCCAAAGCCTGGCAAGGAGATACATTACTTACTCTTGTTGATCTTTTACATTTTTCCGTGTTTATTACTCAATTTTATAGCAACCAACAGTCAACTACAAATGGGAAAGCAAGAGCCTGTGTCACCTGTGAACCATCTATTGCCTGTACCACAAAACCATCTTGTATAATTTATGTTAGGTGTAACATTCCCATTCTTTCCCTATGCATGTAATGATAATTTTTTCTTTCATACCTTCATCTTGGCTCTGTCTAATCTTTCTCTCACAATCTTCTTTCTTTTAACTAGAACCTGAAGTGTCTATTGTTCAGCCTAAGAACTGTAACTTTTGGTCTCAGAATAAGAAAATATACCAAGAAGCAAGGCATTGTACGCTTAGTACAGTTTGAAAACATGCTTATTTTAAAGGATTTTTAAATATAAAAATAAAATAATCTTTCATGAGCAATCGTATAACTTCCAGGAGTTCAAGGTACCCTTATCTCACATTTTATGAGATCCTCTCTGACTATTTCATGATTTTCATAGGGCTATCTAGACCTGGATTGTCTCTCTATTCTTGCCCTCTTTACAGTGCTGAAATTGTCTCCATTCATTACCTTCTAACACCTGGTTTCCATTTACTTTCCCTTGGAACAAGTGCAGAAGGTTATGACAAATATCTTAATTGGCTAAGACAAATATCTTCCCTAACCTTTTTTCCTGGATGGTGCCTGAACAATTGTCACAACCAATCAAATAACTGACTCATCTTCCAGACCACAGGATGCAATCTCAGAACAACAAGGTCCTCACTTCTGTTCACTTTTCTTTTGCCTCTACTGTTATTATACCACCGAAAGTGTTTTTCATTCAGCAGAAAAAGTGCCCATAACAACATCCTTCTTTGGAATTCCTGCACTTTCTTTTACACAGACGATTTCTAAGAATATTGAGTTTGTGGTCAAAAAGATCTGTCTTCAGATTTCACCCAGGCCCTAAGTTTTTATCTTGTAGCAACCCAGCATATTTTTTTTCTGTGTCATATAAAATGAGTTGTAATAAATAGCTCCCATTGTGATTGCTGGTTTTAGCACATTTAAGGAAGTAGCGCAGGTACCACACTGTTAACCACAGCAAGTCCTGCGGTTGATAATGGCAGTGCTTGCAAAGATGAATCACCAGCAGTGAAAGCAGGTCAAAACACACACACACACACGCACAAAAAGCCCTACTCAATCCAAACCAAAACCAAAAGGAACTCACTCCACAAGAAGGGACATCCAGGGAAAGAGATGGAAGTGTAATTGGGAATGTATGCCTTGTAACATACTCTGCTTTGAATACATTTCTCACTGTATGGAGTCGCCCTCAGGAGTCATGATCTGAAAATACTTTATTGAATAATGTGATACTCAGATTTTTCAATGAAAATTTATGGTTTTGTTAATTTTTCTCACTGCTTCAAATGATGGTTGTACACCTTCCTGTAAAACAGGTTTTCACACACCAGAAGTTCCTATGAATCCTTGTGTGGTTCTGCATTTCATATCTTCTTAACTGTTGCCCCACTAGAATTAATGATTGCCAGGGTAAAGATTATCTTTATTTGTGCTTTCCTACTATCTACTATTCTGGACGTCCAAAATCTGTGGGGACCTTCATGTGAATGCCTTCATACAAATCATGTCCATCACCCCTCACTGACAGCAAAGGCAAGAAACACACCACCATAACGCACAGGACAGAACATAACAAATCAGAACAGTGCTTCAAGACAGGAATGATTCCCTTAAACTGCTTCCCACCCTATGAGAAGGAAAAGAGGGTGAGTCTTAGTTTTTTCTTCTAGTTATGGAGAAATAATCAGGCTAGCTGCTACACCATCAAGTATTGCATAGGAAGATAGAGGGAGACTTTGCCAATGGACTTGCTGGCTCACTGCATTTTGAGAGCTTTATGAATTCTTAAAAAGCTCTTCCCCTTAGAGTGACTTCAGGTGAACAGCACACAGTGCTGGCAGCAGCATTTGACCCTCCTGTTTGGGTATTCTACTTCAATACAAGATGGGCCTGGAAATGAAAGAACAAGCACAGTGACTTTTGAGGAAGAAGTTGCCTTCTTTTTAACATCTCAAGTGTCAAGGCTAAAACAACTGGATGGCCATTCCACAATGGCTCTCTCAGTCAGCCAGACAGCTGGGAAATATTACTGTTCTTCAGAAGGAGAGGGCTGTTACTACAGTGGCCCTCTTCATTTTCACATCTTCTATAAAGAATAAGTTATGGACTGTATTAACTAGTTGGTTTTCCCTAAGCCTCAGCAATGATCCAGCTAATAGCTGTCAATCATCTTTTGTCTCAATAGCAGAGAGCAATTCCTAGCCTTGCCTTCATTTAGGAAATGGCAGATAGGAAGAGATAGAAATCAAAACAAATGCTACAGCCCGATGTTTAAAGCTGTTAAGTTTTCTTAAGAACACCCAATGAAAGAATATCCGGAGTACCTTAAATTTCACAGGAATCAAGGGTGTTCTGAGAGGGGAAAATACGTTCACATTTTAGAGCACTGTGCATGTCTGTGAGTTAAACAAATCAGAACTACCTACAAATGAACACTAGAGCTTTCCTCTTGGTGAACTATACCACTGTTTCTCTAAACATTACGAGTCATAGTGTGTTCACTATCAGCCAGGCACCTATCCTGTCACTGTACATTCACAGTAGAAAACCCTCTTTCCAGTGCGTGTTACTCATAAATGTGCTAAATCAGACTGACTCTCTGCCCTTCTGTGTTCTAAGGTGAATTAGGAAAGGGTCTGTTATAGGATGATACAGGCCATTCTTTTGTAATGGTCTGCAATTTTCTCTCCCAATACATTTTCTTTTTATTTAGCACTTCCATTTTTATCCTGTGTTCCTCTTCAGCCATCTCACACTCTCTTTCTATTTGCTGTATCTTTGCCACATGAACTTCATTCATTTGGATTAACTGGAGTTGCAAAATCGACATTTGCTGATGATGTTCTTCCTCATGCATCTTTTTCAGAGCACTTTCCTGAGATGCTTTACTTCTGTAGTTCTTATCTGCTGCTATTCTGACATCAGAACACGAAGGCTCAGGCTGGGAGGTACCTTCGCATACTGGAAAATGTACCAGCTCTTTGTCTTCATCACAAAGTTCTCTGTTTGACACAACAAATGACTCTGCAAACAAAAGAAGAAAAAGTATTATAGCATTCTCTTCCCTTCCTTCAAGAAACAGGAATGTAGTAATATAAGTTACTGACACGTGCATCTAAACCTTGTGCTCCACTAACAAAGCACAGGAGCCACTACCCAATGCAGTTCTGCTGCAGGATACTAAGGGCATAATGGGCTGAACAGAACCACTTGGGGCTCTGTTGAAAGACCTCCAAGGCTATAGTGGGAGTTCAGAAGACTAAAGTGAATGTAGACACTTATAAGAGGACACCTAAATTTAGGTGGCTCTGCCTGGAGCAAAACCTTAATGCAGCCATTTAAGTTAAATCCATATGTGACTTGCAATATATTTTGAAAGATCTGAGTGTCAGGTGTAGCAGTATCAACATGAATATCAAAAGACTGAGGGAATACCAGGAAGAACACTTCTTATTCTTTCCATATTTCTGCTGCAGATATTGTAAACACAGTAGTGCATACTTTTAGGAAAAAAATCACATTATTCTAACTTTGAGAAGGCTCTACCAATTCTTCTGAAATAAAGAGACTATGCAGGGAACAGAATAGTTACTACTGCAAATGAGAGTCTCAAAATACATTCCTATCCAAATCCCAATGATTAATTATGGTAAATGCAATTATGAAAGAGATATTCTAAGAATGTTATCTAACAATGTAGCTGCTGTTGTCTTTTGAGCAAGGACAGTCTTCTGTGTGAGATCCTGACATAATAAAATTTGCAAGAAACTATTGTAGCCACCCTCCCTTCTGGTATTGAATAATTCCTTCTGGGTATGCCTGCCAAACAAAGAAGAATGTAGTGTTGAACTTTTTCAGAAAGGCCATTCTCCAGTGTGGACTACAGTGTGAAATACAAGTAGCTCTACATACTCATTTTAGTCCTTGAAAACAGAGGAAAGGCCTACAGGGAACTCTTGTAGCAGGCAATTGTGTATCAGTTTGCTGCTGGTGGCTTTGTTTTTTGTTTTTTTTTAACCAGCAAAATGGTACTTTAAAAACCATAAAGATATCCTTGGGACTAAAAGCCAGTGTGATAGCAACTGTGATGCTTGCCACAAAGCAGCGGATATGTCAAAAACAGAAGAAAAAAAATTGTGAAAAATCTCACACTCTTTTAAATTCCTGAGGCCTAGGGAAATACATAGAGCCTTGTAATATCATAGCTCTGAAATTACTTTTCTTTATCTAGCAGTCACAGCTAAGTGGAGAGATTTGAACTGTTGAAAAAGAATCACTGGCAAAATCACATACAAAGCAATACTACTCACATCATTACAGCAACATTTATACCTTGACTAGAAGCATCAGGCTGATATTCAGAATCTTCTTCTGGTGGGCTCTGCAAAAAGTACATTTGCTCAGGCATTATGCTGGCAATCTTCTCTTTCCCTACGATGTGAGTATTTATAAGTGGACTAATACTTCTTTTTACCTTCTCCCGCCTTTCATGTGCCATTATCTTTTTTGTCCGTGCCTTGATATTTTCCCAGCATTTCTTTAACTGTTTGAAGTCTCGTAGTGATACACTGGGCTGTGAATTATATTCATGAGCTAGTGCTTGCCAGGTGCGTTGCTTCAGAGCAATAGTTCTTGCATCACTTTTTTTACATTCAAGCACGTATTTGTATTTTTCAACTAATGCAAGCAGCACACTCTTCTCCACTTCTGAGAAGTATTTAGCAGGCTTTATTATTTCGTTTTGCATTTTCTACTGTTTCTCCAAGAAGCCAAAATTCCTAAGAAAACAACGATAAAAAAAAAAAAAGAAAAAACCAAACAAACACAAATTAGAACTGGTTGCAGTGTCAGGAAACTGTGTTTCGGAAAAATAAACCCTCCTAAACATAGCTTCTGATTAATTTTATTTTCTAGAATAGCTTGTGAGTAGTTCTAGAGTACATAATGGAATGATCACGTAAGATATAATACTGGTGCTGGTTTGTGTTGCCACTTTAGTGGATACACAGCGCCAGAAGCAGACTATAATGAATAGCTGTCTTTGTTGCAATTTGTCTTGATACAAAATACTCAGTATTTACTTAGTATCTTGCTCTTAATACCTCGTTTTCCTGTTCATTGCGCTTTTTCACTCACAGAAAGTTTTCCAAGCCCTGAAGTTAGGAACAAATTCCAAAATCCAACCCTCGCTAGCTTCAGGTTTATGTTTAAAGCCACCTGCAGCATGTTTGGGTTTCCTTTGGTATACAAAATACCCTCTTGTGTCCTTGCTGATTGCGCATAACTAATTTATCCCTTCTCTCTACAATATTTGAAAGCTGTATGAGCAATGATAGCACGAAGCTGTCTTTCTAAAGACCTGTCAGCTTGGTTCTTCCCCATGCTCAGTCCCCCCTCTAGGCTGATATCGAGTAGGCAGAAGGATCTTGAGCTGTATTACAATACTGAGAAGCAGCAAGAGTTGCAAGGAGACAAGAAACCAGCCACGTGGAAGGTACAGGTCCTTTGCCCTTGACTGCTGGCCCACGACGTGTGGCACTTCCTTGCACTTGTGCTGCTGGTCAGTCAGGAGCCAACAACCAGGCTAAAAAGAGTTTTGGCCTTACTCAACACAGCCACTGCTATACACTTACACCATGTCAGCAACCACCTCTCTTCTCAAGCCCAGCACTGATGAAGTCAATAGGAAAAAGGTAGCTGATAACAGGGAATTCTTGGCCATTATAAAAAAAAAAAATTAAAAAAGAAATAAAGCAGTGTTGCATTGAGTTAACAACATATGACTGCAAAAACCCCATATTTTTGCTTATCTTTTCTCTATCTTTTTTGCTTAACTTTTCTCCCCCTTCCCTGCTGTAACTGTAGCCCAAATTACTTTTAGATTTTGGGCAGAAATGCTGCCCTAGCTCTCTTTTCTTTTGTTTTTAATCATTAAACCCAGCAATACAACATACATAAAATAACTAGTTCATAGTCCTAACTGCGCAAGACTCTCCCAGAATGAATTTTGTAGTTTTTAGCTCATTGTTTCTACTAGTTCTTTCATAACGCTCCTTGACAATGCACTAGATATCACCATCAGGTTTCCTCTTTTCAATATATTTTTCCTATACTACACTGCACTAGGACTTTGTTTGCTTCATCTTTGTAGTTGCTTTCCTCCAAACATCTTAGTACTTACAGTTATTCCCATCTCTTCCAGTAAAGGTAACTACTTAAAAGCTAAACAGACAAGCTAATAACAAAATGAGAACCCAAGTCTGACATAAAAACAGCATCTTTCTTGAGTAGCCCATAAAATACGACAAAGCTCAGCTGTCCTGGTTTCAGCAGGGACAGAGTTTATTTTCTTCCTGGAGGCTGGTGCAGTGATGTGTTTTGGATTTAGAGAGAACAATGCTGATAATAAATTCATGTGTTAGTTGTTGCTCAGCGGTGCTTATTCCAAGTCAAGGATTTTCAGTTCCCCATGCTCTGCCAGAGAGCAGGTGCATAAGAAGCTGTGAAGGAGCACAGCCAAGACAGGTGACCTGAACTGGTTAAAGGGACATTCCATACCATAAAATGCCATGTTCAGTGTACAGATGGGGAGGAGGTTGGCTGGGACCTGCAGGTGGTGAGCAATTGTATTGTGCATAATTTGTTTCTCTTGAGTTTTCTTTTTCTCTCTCTCCCTCTCTCCTTTTCACTACAAGTATTATTATTGTTATTATTATATTTTATGTTGTTTCAATTATTAAACTGTTCTTATCTCAACCCACAAATTTTACTTTTTTTTCTGATTCTCCTCCCCACCCCACTGAGGGCAAGGGGTGAGCAAGCAGCTGCACAGTACTTGGGTGCTGGCTGGGGTTAAGCCATGATGCCAGCAAAACAAAGAAGTCAAAGAACAGGGAACACAGTGGAACAAAGCCTGGAATAGCAAAACTGAAGCAAAGTGAATAAAAGTAAGTAATAGTCAAGTCAATAGGTCAAATCTACTGAAAAAGGCAGCAAACACTTGGTTTGCACCTTCTCTCAGCACTTGACTGGGTTATCTCTGGGCACCTATGTGGGTCCTGGATAGTCACAGTTCTGCTCTCTCTTACTGAATCCTGGTGTCCAAGGACATGGAGAGCTGAAGCTTTTGCAGCAGACAGGATCTAGGGGATAAGGGAGAGACCCACAGGAAAACAGAATGTAATAGTGCTACTGCTCATAGAAAAGCTGGTTTATTTTACATGAAAGGAAAAGGAGGAAGAAGAAAGAGAGCTGAATGGCTGAGCATAAAGAAGACAGTTTCTTGATCCAATATTTCCTCTGTGACACTGTATCAAGTTATATCATATGGCCTGTGAAAACTTAAATCACCCCTCATGTTGATGGCAGGAATTCTCAAACAGCTATAAACTCACAGAACAAAATAGGTGTAAGTAAAGAAACTTCTTTCATTGCATACCAGTCATTACAATGTCTAGGTCTAATAGAAGTGTACAGCTGCTTCAGGAATTCCTTAAATAAAACACAAATTAGGAGGAGAAAAAGTATTTAGGAAATTGACATCCTAGCTAAGATACTGGCAAGTTTGCTCGATGAAACCACCCTGAAAACACATAAATAAAAGAGAACTGTAATGGAATAGAATGTATCTACTAATCTATTTTACTTACATACTTATTGCACCATTCCAAAGCATTAAGTTGCTTTGGGCAGATGCTGAAATGAAATTCTTGGGACTAAATACTGGTTCTTTATCTTAACCCCAATTCCACCAAGGAATGGGATGAAATGCAGTCCCACCAGCAAGTTGCAAGGCCCAATAGCTTATGACCCTGAAAAACCAGGATCACTCCATGTGATCAGAAAGGACTGATTCTACCATCTATTGATGCATGTAAATCTTGCTTGTTCTGAAAAGGTGAGTGAATCTCAGACAAAAAAAAAAATTACATGTTTATGTTTAGAAAATCCCTTTATTAAGAAAAACTGGATTTTCAGAACTTTGGAGACTACATTTAAAAAGTTAAACAACATAACAAGGACTTCTGGATTCCAGGTGCTAAATATCTAGCTCCACAGATTGGCTGAGATCAGCTGATGTCAGTAAATACCTAAAACATTTATAAATATGACTTCTGATATATTAGCAAATTATGTACTAGAATAAAAGCTCATCTTTCGTGGATGGAGCAAATTTAAGTATCACTTTCCCACCACATTATCATTTACTTATATTATTTTTACTGTGGTAGCATCTGAGATCCCCAGTCATAAGTTCAAATACTAAACATTAAAGAATGGAAACGTAAGTCCTACACTGAGAAGAATATATTAGCCTTTCCTTCCACTAATCACATTCCTAGTATTTGTTTCCTAAACATACACACTTGTACTTGTGTTCTTTCTGTGAAGAAGCCAGGATTATGATCTAAGATGCAGAAAGAAACTCAAGAACTGGTGTGGACAGTTTAATACAGAGAAGAAAAGAGTTTTGGAAGACTCTTCTCAAGTTCTTACATGCTTAGCCTACTTTCTTCAATGTATTAAAGCCCATTTGCAATTAGGTGAACAAGAAAGCATTCTGAAATGTCAGGAGAAGTTAAAATACTGAGAATGTATTCCACCATGTATTTATATTCACCTCTTTTTTCTTTACATATTATTCACCTCCTTGCAGCCCACTGGATCCTCTGCAGAATACGAGAAAGGACTCTCACAAGCCCACAGAATTTCCATTTTGAGGCTAATCAGTCCTCCCAGGACATATGCCTGGGATATAATTTAGCAGGTAGGAATCTGTGCTGAAATCAAAGTAGTTTACTGTGTATAGCTCATCCCATAAACCTGATTGATTTGTGTGGGCATATGAGGACAGTTGCAGAGTAAATTCTAAGAAACAAAGAATGGAAAGCTTCTCCCACTCTTACAGGTGCCTAGGCTCCAAGACACATGCAGTAAGAAAACACTTTATCCTCTTTATCTTCTCCTGGCATGACTCAATTCACAACTTGCCTTAAAAAAAAGCAGTGTCCTAAGTATTTGTCCTCTCACACAAACCTCTACAGCTTTAAGATAACAGAAATATCTCTCAGCTCCTCATCTTTACTGTGAAATGTTGTGCAGCATTCTTCTGTTAAAGACTATAAGGCATGAGATGTTATCTGCTGGAAGAATAGCTTGAAAAAATTACACAAGTTAGGAAATGCACACATGTTCATAAATATGTCACACACGTGCATTATTTTGCTTGCACACATCTAAACAGACACCCAAGCTCCAATCAGTTGCAAAGAAACCCAGTAAAAGGAAAAAAAAAATCAGTTTAAGTTGGCATGTGTGAGTATTTTTAGTCAATGAAATGTTTTTTTAGGCATAGGAAATTGCAGAGAAAGTTATGGAGGAAGACTTATCCCAAATGTTAAAAAGGTTACACTAACCTAGCCCAAAGAAAATAGTTAGCAAACTGTGGTCACTTAAGGGGTGAAAATTAAGTTCACTGACCAGTGCCAACAGAATTACTACCAGAAATAGTCAAGGATAGATAAAAATAAAATTTATGTCTCTAAGTTAAATTTCAGGTGAAGCTCTAAACATAGCTAGTAATTAACAACATTGGAAATCAAATATAATTCTGTCCTTTTCATCCAGTGTTTGAGGATGAAAGAAAGGCATAGAAATGCAATGACCCAAACTAGTCACGACAGGTTTATATTTCATTTGAATGACAGAACCAGCAGTAAACAGTGTTCTTCTTCCTCAAATGTTAGGTTTTCCTCACCGAGCTTCCATGAGTGTTCCAGGCCTGACCCTGCCTACCTTGAGACTTGAAATCGCTAGGTAATTAAGAGCACATTGCAAATATGAATAAGATCTATACAGAAAATGTGTTTTAATCAGATTTTTTAAAAATCCCACCTCCTTGGTGCTTTCCCCCCACACTTTAATACAAATTAATAGTTATTATGGATCGTCCAGAAAACAAACAAGATAATCTATTAGTAAAATCCACAGTACTTTACCCAAATTTCTCCTGTCAGATTTTATACAGCTATACACGGAAATGTATTAAAATATACACGTATCTGTATCATATTACACTACAGATACACACAGATAGATTTTTAAGCGGGTCATCCCGCTACCTATGGAGGACATCCAAAGCACTTCCCGCACGCAAGGTAATGGATGCGGGTTGTTATTCCGAACGACTGCCTGAAATCCATAAAAAAATAGGCATAATACAGGAATCCTACCAGACTCTCCAGCACCCGAACTTCTCAAACATTAACTCGAGCTTGGTGGTTCTTTTTGTTAATCTCCTCGCTAGCTCCTCTTCTGCTCGAAGGAGAAAGGAGAGCAGGTCCCGGCTCCACAAAGGCGGCCGCTCCCCGCCGGGCGGGCGCGGGGGCTGCGGCGCGGTGCGGGCGCATCAGCCGCGGCGGCGGCGGCGGGGGGGGCTCGGCGGGCGGGCCGCTGTCACCCAGCGCCCGCGGGGACCGGCGCCGGGGACAACCCCACCCTGCGGCCCCGCTGGCTCCTCGTAACAAAGCGCCTCTCGGCTCCCTCCTTCCCTCCCTCACTGGTTCCCCGCCTCCCTCACCTCCCCGCCCGCAGGCCGCCGGCACCGCTCCCTCCAGCTCCCCGCAAACCCCGCGCTGGATTCCCGCCCGCCGCAGCACGGGCGGCGCGGTGCCGGCCTCTCCTGCGGGAAACCCGCAGGGCCGTGCCGGGCCGTGCCGCGGGGACACCCGGCCCGGGCGATCCCGAGCCTGAAGGTGCGGCGGTGCTGCGGGGATGCGGCCGTGGGGAGATGCGCGCGCGTGTCTGTGTGTGTTGCGGGGAGCGGCGTGCGAACACGCAGCGGCCGCCAGGAAGGGGGTGGGCAGCCCCGCCGGCACCGGGCGCGGGCGGAGTTGCAGGGACGCACGTCCCTAGCGCGGCGTGCCCATCCGTATCCCAATGCCGGGGCCCCGGAGAGGAGCGGGATGGGGAATCCCCGCCCCGGTGCGGCGGTCGCGGACCCAGCTCGGGCTTTACCTCCGACAGCGCCCGGCGGCCCGACGCGCCTGCGCGCCAGCGCCCCCAGCGGCGGCCGCGGGAAGGGAAGGGAAGGCGGCGGGTGCCGCGGCCGCCCCGGCCCCCTCCCCGCCTCCGTCCCCGCCCGCTGCTGGCCCGCGGTACCGCGGGGCCGTGCCCCGGTCAGGCCGGGCTCCCGAAACCGTGCCGTGTCTCTTGTGCGCCCGGAGTGGCGCACAAGCGGGTCGGTGGCAGGTGCCGGTGCAGCAGCGGGGAGGGCCCTCGGCTCCTCCGGGCTCTGGACGCTGCCGTACTCCGCCCGCCGCGGTGAGTCGTGTCCAGCGGCCCGGCGGTCTCCCGGCTCCGGCGGGAGCGGTGTCTGTGTCCATCCCGGCGGGATGGAAGTGCCGGGAAGGGCGCTCTTGGCGTGGGGCTCGGAGCTTCGGGGCCTCCCTTCTTCCCTTCCTTCGCTCCTTTGCCTCCTTCCTTCCCTCCTCCTTTCGCCGCCGCGGTGCGGGTGGGAGCGCGTCCCTCTTCCCAAACCCCGCCATGTGGCTCCCGTTCCCCGCGCACGCCCCGGGCACTGCGTGCTGGCTGTTCCCGATGTGTGTCGTGTATCCCGGCCCATGCGCGCTGTCCTATCCCAGGAAAGAAGGGGGAAGCTTGAAATGGTCCGGATTCGTTTTTGTTTCATTAGTTTCTGTTCTGCGTAATCTTCTGGTGACGTTAATGTTTCCCGAGGGAAACTCGCGGAGAACAATTGTTTCTTCCCATGCTGTAGTTTTGCTCTGGAGTTGAAAATAGGATCAATAGCCTGGAAATTTAATGCTTGAATATAACTCAGGGCAGGGCACAAATTAAAGCTGGAATGTGCCCGACCCTCGTATAAGGCGGAAGAAAAATGTAAATTTTGTGAAGCTAAAACAACACTTTGCAAACTTTCTGCAATTTTCCTAGAGTTTTTTATCATCTAAAGACTGAATATGGACCGTGAAAACGAAATAAAGAAGCAAGTAAACCCCTTTTACTGCAATGTAAGTATTAATTACTGAAAATTGTAACTAATACAAAGTGATTTTGGTGGACCAAAGTTGTACTAAAGCAAGTGTGAACGTTCTTTTTTTCCTCTTGAGCAAGCTTGGTAAATAGCACTGGTGCTGAACTCATTTTGGTGAACTTTGTCACGTTTGACTTGGATGTGTGTTAAGAATTGCATATTAAAATGAATAATATTATATTTCTAAAGAAAGACATTCTTTTTAAACGTGGATGATTAAGTGTAGCTCCTGTTCAGAACAAAAAATCCTGATTTCTCTGGTTGTCAGATTTATTGCTGTTTTTTTAAAGCATACTGGGATTTTTAGAGGGAAAGAAAATAGTTGGGCTGATGCTGTTCATTCATGTGAATTTAAACCCAGTCTGCTCCCGTTCTGAGCTGGCCCAGGCATAAAATAGCTGTGATGGGGAAGTTTTCCAAAGTGAGCGAGGCAGGCCCTGAACTGATCAGAGTAAGTGTGTTAGTGTGGATGCAGCACTGAGGGGAACTGGCTCACCTCAGGCAGATGTCCTGGCTTGTCACAATTATGTCGTGCCTGTGGCTCACCCATCCTCTAGAGTGTGCGAGGAAGGTCTTGGATCTGTCATCACCTATCCACACAGAAAGTGTTATGAGGTAGCTGCAGAGTTCTGGAGCATCTGAAATCCTTACATGATGTGGAGGCTCTGGTTCATTCCACCTATGTTTTGGTGGTTCTTGGAGCCTTATAAAATTCAGTTTAGGAGGCTCCTCTAGTTTGTCTCTGATGTAGTAGTATTTTTGTAGAATTTAACCTATACCAACAGTTTGATAGTCTATCCGTTTTGATATCAGTGGTATTTTATTTCTCTTGTTCTGTGTGAATGCTAGAAATACTTCTCTTTAATCTAGATTTGCAAAATCTGGTGTTCTTCTGCATTAAACTTGCAGACTCACTTCCTTGGAACAAAACACAAGACGGTAAGATCAGTTTTTGAACGCACCTTTTGTCAGATTTTAGCAAGTTATTTAGCAATAGATTATGGGATTTGAAATCTAGTTTTTAATGTATGTTGAAACTTACAATTTCAGATATTTAACTAATTTTGCTAATTTACTGCTTTTCCTACCATGATAAAGTAGAACTTGGTTTTCTACATTAGTCCTGTCAGAAAACGTTACAACTTTATGCACATGAGAATACATGTCTGTTAATAAAGGGAGCATGGAATTACTTAAATCACAGACATTCTCCAGAAGACAAAGGGATGTTCTTCTTTTTAAATTTTCCCGTGATTGTTCACCGAGACAGTCTATGCTGTTGGTATTAGTCTAACTTGTTTTACATATAATGAATGCTTTGCATTGTTGTTTTTTGACTCCTAACTGTCTTTCTTCTTTGTTGGTTGATAACTTGGTAATTTAGATTGAAGAAGCATTGAAAGCTCATGGCATGGGTAAGTGCGAGATTTTTTGCTTCCTGCTGTGTTCTCTACCTGCGTCTTTGTCCCCACCTCAATGTAGCTGTTTATGAAACAAATGAGAAAGACACTTTCTCAAGACTTGTGCTTTAAGACCTGGCTTGTGTTTTTTAGTGATACAACTACCTAATCAATCAGTAATGTAACCAAGAGATATGCAATGTTGATTAACAAGTGCTAGCTAGAATACTAAAAATCACCTACATTAAATTTTTGAGAAACCCTAAAGAATTCAAGACATTAGAGACCTTCAAAATTTAAAATATAATTTAAAAACCTATGCTACTTAAAGCATGTAGAAATACTGTATATATTTCATATTTGTTTTTGAAAAGGGGTTAATTTGCTTCTGCTGATTAAGATTTTTAATACTTTTAATAGGTTTAATAAATCATTAAACGTTCCCTGGGTCTTGATGACCTGGTCTAATTCCAGAAGGAGTGAAGGTCTAACTATATTCACAATTAATTCACAATCTCTTAATTTGGTTTCATGATGCACAAAATGTATTTTCAGGTTTCTACAGTTCACTGCTCCTAGAATTCTGTTTCAGAGTTGTTGTTCAAGTCAGACATAGCCATTGGACTTACCTGATCTGAGAATTTTTTTTTGGTCTGTAAAGGAGATTTAAGTGATGAAATATTTAGCAGCTGTATGCTGCTGAAATAAATGTCCTGAAAATCCTGGATGCCCTGAAATGTTTAAGGACATTTAATTTGATTGATCTTCCCCTTTGCCTGCTACATTGAATTGCCTGACATAAATAACTTCTTTGTTGTTTGGTGTGAATGTTTTTTGTCTATCTTTTGGGGTATGGTGCTAATGACACCAGGGTCATGGGTTCAGTCCTCGGACTGAATGATGGACTCGATCATTGTGGGTCCCTTCCAACTAAGAACAGTCTGTGAATCTGTGAAAAAAATCTCTTACACATTCAAAACTTAACTTAAACATAGCTTACTTGTCTCATGTCAACAGAAGCTCAAAGAGTTTTTTTAAAGTAGTTAGTCAGTTATTTTACCTAATTGTTTTTTAAACTAATAATTTTATTTTGACTTCTGTCAGACTTTTTTGGTTTTTTTTATTTTCTTCTTTTTTTCTTTTTTTTTAGTTAAAACAGACAGTTGCTTAGGGAAGAAATTGAACACACTTGTGAAACTTCCTGATTTTGGTAAGAACATTTAATGCCTCCCTCACCCCCCCACCCCCAAAAAAGTGGAAGAAATAAAAAAATTTGAGTACAATATTACAAGTGATGTCCAGATCTTAGCAGGTCATTGGGAATTCGTTTCTGTTCATTGTACTTTCAGTCTGCAGTAATGTTTTGTAATAATACTTAATTTTTGAATTTTTTTTTTTCGAAAAATGCTTAAAAAGAGTGGAAATAAGATTGGGGGGGATAATATTTATAATAACTGACTTAATTTGTGATGTGGGACCATGTATGAGCAGGCACTTGTACAGGACTCGATGATCCTTGTCAGACCCTTCCAACTCAAAATGGTCTGTGGAAAAAAAACTTTTAGCACATTCAAAACTAAGCATAGCTTAGTTTTCTCATATCAACAAAAGTTCAAACAGTTTTTTCTAAAGTACTCAGTTATTTTACCAAATTGTTCTTTCAATTGTACTAACAATTTTATTTCCACTTCTTTCGGATTCTTTATTTTGTTTTCTTCTTTGTTTTTGTTTTGGTTTTTTTTAGTTAAAACAGAAGGTTGCTTAAGGAAGAAAGTGAGAACACTTGCAAAACTTCCTGATTTTGGTAAGAATGCTTAATGCCTTCCCCCATACCTCCCCCCCAAAAAAGCATAAGAAATAAAAAATTTTGAGGTACAATATTACAAGTGATGTCTAGATCTTAGCAGGTCATTGGGAATTAATTTCTGATCTTTGTACTTTCAATCTGCAGTAATATTTGGTAATAATATGTAATTTTCCACTTCAAAGGCTTTAAAAAGAGTGGAAAGAAGATTGGGGGGGGGAAATGTTTTATAAGAACTGACTTAATTTGTGATATGGGACCATATATGAGCAGGGATTCACTTGTATGTGAATTTCTTACAGTGCCACTTGAGCCAGAGAAGTTTCATGGACAGACATTGGAAGACCAGCTTAATACATGTAAAGATTCAGAACCTGCACTTGGTGAGGGCCTTAAATACCATAATTGTTTGGTTTGGTGATGTTTACCTTTAAAGAGTATGGATCAGTTTTCTAAAATGTAAAATCAGGTAATGTGTAACAAAATCTTCTTACTGAGTACCCAAAAGTATGGTATTGAAGTGACAGATCGTAGTGACAAAATAATTGGATTTGGCCTGGAACATACTTGATGGGATATCTCATGTTGACAATATTCTCTAGAAATAATCTAAAGTGACATGACAGAAATGAACTTTAAGTTAAAAGATCAGTGTGGCTCTTTGCAATTTAACTACCCATCCAGTGGAGGGGAGATAGGAGTTGACAGAAAAAACAACTAGGGACATATATTAAAATACATTCTCTTCTAAATAGTTAAAAAATAATTGTTGCTATTATTTTTTAGATTTTTTTTTTTTAATTCGCGAGTCCTATGTGGTAAATATAAGACATCCTAAAAACATCAGTTTTATACCTTTGGTGTTCAAAAGGTCTAGACACCCAAAAGATAAAAGTCTTCATTGATGTATTTGACATGCAGAGGTAATCTTTTCCCTATATGTCAGCACTTTAAGATCAGTTCTTTTGCAACCAGTACTGATGATTATGTTCCAGCAAACATCAAATTTCCTAAGTTGTTTGTTTTTTGTTTGATACAGGACTCAATTACATAATAGAATACCGAACAAATGACAATGTTCCTTTTCTCTATGAATGTCAACTGTGCTACTTTAAAACAGGACTGAGTAACATGTTCATGCATGTTTGTGGTTCCAAGCACAGACTGGCATACTTGGTAAGTCCTTTTGTTTGTTTGTTTGTTTGTTTTAATGTAATGATTTAAGGAGAGAATTTGTTAGTCATAGTTTGATTCTCAGAAAATCAAAATTAAGATTTTACATAAGCTTTTGTGAAAATCTTTGTATTGCAGTTGTCCAACTGTGATGAATAGACTTAAAATTATTTTCATCAGTAATGTGTAAGTCTGTCCATTGCTTGACACTGAGTTTCATTTATTCTGTTTTGGTCAACCAGTAATGAAATCTGTAGCTAAAATGGACTAGAAATAGATTGACTGATTTTTGTATTATGTAAAACAACAGGATCAATGAAGGAACTATTCCATCTTTCAGATGCTTTAGAAGGAACATATTTTTAAATGAACATGATAGCTGTTAGATAATGTGATACATTTGTTTTATGACAAAGCTCTTGAGGTTCATGTCAACTCACAAACATTCAAACACATTGTCATTTTCAATATGTTTAGAGAAATGGGGCTCTCCAGTGTTTGAATGTTGACTTGAGTATATTGGCTTAGGATGAGCTCTAATAAAAGTGAGAAAGCAATATTCTGAAAAGTATTTTGATACTTCCCATGAAAGTCTCTCAAAATTTGTATTATATTCAACATATCTTAAAGTCATAGACAGCTGAGTTCACACAGTATTTTGGGGCAGCTTTAGGCCTAATGTTGGATATGTTGCTATGAATCTGCAGTGATATCTTTCATAAATGCCATGCTGTTTCTGGTCATTAATTCAGACATACATGCTGAGTTTGGATGTTCTCAGCTATTGCATTTCTTACTTACTTGGAACTATTTCCTGCAATTCTGAATCTTACACTTGTTAACTGCATCTCTGCTAAATTCTAAAATACTATACAAATATAATAATTCATGAAGGATAACTTTTAAATCATGCACCTGAGCTGGATTAACCCTAGGTAGCGGAAAAGGCAGGAGACTAAATAACTGGAATTTTCTCTGCTGAAAAGGGAGCCTGAGGGTCCTGGTGGATAACAAGCTCAAGATAAGTAGTGTACCTTGGTGTCAGTGAAGGCTAGCAGCCAGCTGAGCTCTACTAACAAGGGTACAGCCCGTAGAATGGAGGAAGTGAAGCTGCCAAGATAGTCAGGGGGCTGAAGCACACTTGTACTATGAAGAGAAGTTAAGGTAATTGGGTTTCTTCTGGCTGGAGAAGAAAAAGTGTCAGAGGGATCTAACAGTAACCCTCCAGTACCTCAGAGGAGATTATTAAGAAGGCAGAACCAGACCCCTTTTGGAGCTTTTTGGCAGGAACATAAATTCAAGCGGGGGATTTTCCTACTTGACATAAAGTTTTTGCTGTAAGGGAGTCAAGCATTGGAGCAGATTGTCCAGAGAAAGGGAGAAATCTCTCCAGAGTTTTTAGATCCAAGCAGGCAAAGCCTGGTGCAACCAGTTTAGCATTATATGCCAACTCTGTTTTGAGCTGAAGATTTGGCTTCAATTCCCTGAGTTACTCTGTGCATAAGCATTCTAGTAAGTTCTGCTATGTATATGTAGAAGTTGATTTACCTCCTATGATTATTAACTATGCTAGATCTGGAAGGAGTTGTGTGACTTAAGGACTTGCATTTATTTTCTAGAGACAACATTATCCAGAGATAGCACAATCTGATGAAGTTAAGTGTAAAGGCTCTGAACTGAACAAAAAAGTTAGGCAAATTGGATTAACAATTGAGAAGAAAGAAGGAAGAAAACAAATACAGGTACATTTCTCTTAAGAATTCCAGAAGCTTTGTATTTAATAAACAAAGAATGTAATTTCTGTTACAGTGGACAGATTTGCTTTGGAAGGTAGGAAAATGTTGCTTTTAAAATTTTTATTACAGGTGGTTTTTTGTCATTGTAGTAATTCTTCCAGAATTATTCTGGACAAAATTTCCCTAAGTGCACAAATAATGCAAAATATATATACTAATATTTAATCAATTCTCAGCTCTGTGTGGGTGTAAAACAAGTTGTTTCTTTGTTGCTAGGAAACTGCCTTTATAACTTTTTTGAATAGATTTTGCAGCTCGTGGCAATTCTCAGGGGAGCCAGGTGAAATTTCTGATAGTACAGATGGAAGTGCAGGAATTTTCAGGTTGACATGAGATTATCAGCAGTGAAATAGGATCACAGAAGTGCCATAAGTTTAAAATCTTAGGGAGCTGCACCCTTAGAAACATATTCTTGTGGAGACATCTTCATACTGCTCTCTGTTGATACTTACAGTGCAGTATTATTTATAATAACTTTATGTGAGGTTAACCTCCAGGTGCTCTCAGGCACCCAACTTGTCAGGTTGTTTTCTTCAATGAGCCAAGCAGGTAATAGTTGCTATAAAGTTGTTTTATTGCAAAAGCACATCAGTCTCAAAGGCAAAAGCAAAGCAAAGCAATGGCAAAAAGCAAATGGCATAAAAGCACATGGCATTAGAAGCAAGTGGCAAAAAGCACCAGCTCTCCCTAATGCATATTCTTATATAGAAACTTTCCAACTAGCTAAGACACAAACTCGGACCACTACTCCTTAACCTATTAGAATTCTGGTTTCTTAGCACGCCAGGCTACGTATAAACTACATACATGGTCTATCTTGTTCTATCTGAAAAATGTAAGCAATATTCTTACTATAACTTTATTATGTCTAAAACTGTGTTCTTGGAGCCTCCACAGAACCCCTAGTATCTAATACTATGTTTTTCAACCTTCGCTAGAACTCGAACTTCTACACTGGTAGCTAAGACCTTTTACTTACTAAAAGCACTTAAAACCCATTCTACTTACTTGCTTGCTTATACTGAAACTTAAACTTATACCTCTGCTTTATGTGTGAGTGGCTTAACATACTTCAATCCATCCAAAGACTTTAATTCAATCCCTGCACTGTGATTTCTCTCTGAAGAATTCAGAGAGACTCCTGACTTGCTGACTCCAACACCTTTATGTGGACAGAGTATTGGTAGAGTTTCTTCTTGAGGTGCACCTTACCACCAGCTGGTTCATGACAAGCTTATTGAGGTGCCCACTGTTCTTCGTGGTACTTGTTAATTTTTGTTTTCTCCATCAACTTCAATTTCTGTCAGCATCCTGCTTGTTAAGCAGTGTTTCTCGATAAGATCCCTTGCTAATGCTACATAATGTGCATAGATGTCTCCTTCCAAAGTGGAGTTCCCATGTTAAAGCTGGCGGTGTCCTGCCCATCTGAAAAAAGATCTGTATTTCTTTCTGTGTGATACTGTCACACTTAGGCTCAAGGATTAGAGCCTGCTCTGATCCTACTCTTTTCCGGTAGAAAACAAGTGGGAATATTGTAAGATCAAGTCAAGAATGAATGCTGTAGCAGGAAGAAATTTCAGATGATCAAATCCGTTCTGTCTGGTATAGTCTTCATTTTTAACCTCTGCTTAAAAAGAAAAGCAGCATACTGTTGGCAGCAACTTTTTCATTTGACCTACTTAAATTTCTTCTTGACTGTTTATTTTACTTGAGATTTATGTTCATGGATATGGAAATATTTACTTCCATCTATATTTTGTAGACTTCTTTTTTCTAGGTGGTTTATTGCATCCATAACAATCCATTATTGATTTAAGGAACTTTTAAACAAAGTGTGTGTAACCTGGTTTAATTTTACTGCTATATCTTCTGAAACCAGCTGTTTAATTTTCTTTTCTTTTTCTAAGCTCTAGAAGAAATTTATTTGTCGTAAATAAATGTCCTGCTAACTAACTTAACAGACTTTTTGAATATCCATTGAGGGCTGTATTTTACACTGCTGGTCCTAAAAAAAAAATTAAAATTAATGCTGATGAAATATCTATGAAATAATTTTATCCACAAAACAACTAACATAAGTGGGTTTTATTTTTAGGTTGTTACAGGTGTTCAAACAATGAGAAGGAAATGGCAAGAATGTAAGTCTGCTCAGTGGGGTGCAAATTGTCCAGGGTAGTCTCTGCAGTGCCAGATACTCACCAGCATTTTGGTGAACTGGACAAAAGGAGCAGGTTGGGGCTCTATGCTACTAGTTAATTTGCAGTACAGAAAGCCACACAGAATTCTTAGAGCACAGCTACGGCTCTTACCTCTGGAAGAAAATTTTCTGTTTTACTAGCTGTTGATACTCACAAAAATGTAGGAATGTGGTATCTGAGATTTCCCCACTCAGTTTAATGTTTTAAAACTCATTGTAGTATGATGTTGTCCAGGTGGACGGACAGTATGACTGAATGCCACTTGAAGAAATGGCGAAACTGCTATGATTTGCATTGCCTGAAAATAAATATTTAATGAAAACTAATGTACTTAACGTATATTAGCGAGTAAATGGTACCTTAAAATAGCTCAGTAGAAGTAATGAGATCATCTAAATTAGCAGTGTTGTACTCCAAAGAGGAAAAATAGCCATTTTGCATCTAGGAAAGTGGTCTGAAATAAGTCGTGTCCTATTCAAATTAGATTTCTTGACTGTAACCTGTTGGTTAATGTGTCTTATTTTGCATGTGACTTTGTGGCATTCTACTATATTTAGAATATTTACATATTTTAGGAAATGCAGGCATGTAATTATAACCAGGGTATAAAATACTTTAAACTTTGTTGCTGATTTGTAGATCGTATTTAATATGCTGTCACATAATAATGCTTCTAAAATTATTCTTGGTGTTTGTAAGTACTATTGCACAGAATCAGAGCTAGGTGGAATTGAAGTGCAGTAGTAGAACCACTCTCTATCAAGACAATGTCTATTATGCTACATTTCAAGCATGTTTGTTTAGCTCTTGCAGAGGACAGCCCTTCAAAAGCTAAAGTTCAGCATGTGGATGTGCCCCCTAGTAATGCAGAAAAAACAGATGATAAAGATGGGAAACTGACAGACCCTACTCAAAGTAAGAGGAAAAAATATTTAATTAATGTTTTGAGTTTTCTTAACTTTCACCAGAGCATGAATTATTTACTACTGTATGTGTCTGTTCATGGCTTCCACAGCTGAGTTATAAAGGTGAACTTGCACAGTTGTATGGATGGCCTTGGGATCTGTGGCAAAGGAAGGAGTAATCCCAGTCTTTGTGAAGAAAATATTCTACTGATGTTTTAGGTTCAATTTTTATTTTACTTCTTCATAAGATACCTTACTTCCACCTTTAGGTTTTATTGATGTTGTCTTTAGAAGTATTCTTTGTTTAAAATTAAATTCGTTAAAATTAAAACACTGGAAAAACATTACTTAATATACTTTTTATTGTTTTAGTTGAAAATAATGTTCAGGAGGAGAATGAAGAAAGGGAGGAAGAACAGGCAAAACCAGATGAACAGGTTGAACCTAATAATGCTATTGAAAGCAGCAAAGACAGTAACTCAGAAAGGTAAAGGAAAAAAAATCACCACCTTCAAATCCATTTAACTTAAAAGAAAATGTTGTACATGACAACTGTCAGTATTGGATTTGCATAGTAAAATCCATGTCTTCTGAAATTGTGCTCAGCTGTAAACTTCTGTCATCAACAGAAAATCTGGTCTATGTAAAGTGACCTCGGACTTTGCTCTGGATGCTGCTGGGTTTTGTATTTAACTATTATCCTTAATGCATAGTTGCTCGAAATATTCAAAAAGAATGTTTCCTCATGGTTTAGAACTGCCTCTGTTACAGGTTCATGTCAGATATTTAGGGTGGTATCTGAATGGATTTTGGAAGGGAAAGACAATCAGTAATAGTTGAAACAGTTAGGGTTTCTTCTTTGCAAATCATTTCATGGAGGAACAATCAGTGTTTCAAAGGAGTAGCTGTGTTCTAAAATGGTGAAATTGTGCTTGTTGCTTGTGAGCATCTTATTAGTAACAGAGTTGTGAGTTGAGTAACTGTCAGCCTTTGTGTGAGGAGGACATCTCCAGCATTGGTCATCCTTGTGCAGCACCAGGAGCCACAGGAATGTTGGGTAAGGGATATACAGGCATCAACCCAAACACAGGACTTTTGTTCCAGTGATTTAGTTAGTTACTTGTTCTCTTCTTAATCATGTTCCTTTGGAATGTGTTCCAACTTTTAACCAGTAAAATATCTCCCAGACTTAGAGGCTAACACCTTTTGCTTGTTTATTGTTAAAGGAGAAATTTTCATGTTCCTGAAGTACAGTTTTTCAGACTTGCCTCTCTGTGGAGCTACCATTATGGAAAACAATCAGTTGGAACCAGACTCAAGTCCAGGTTTATCAATCTTTGTGTTTACTTACTGGGTTTCAAATAACTAACAGTTCTGAATCAGAACTAGTTCATGAAAACAACAACAGGAAACAAATAAAAGCTCAGCTATCCACATCTGGAGATGCTGAGGTCTATTTCTGCCTGGTAGTGATCTTCATTGTGCAGTCTTACACTTTTAAATTTTAAGAACAGCTTCCTTTGGAATATCACTTAATGTTTTTCTTTTAATCTGGTTCAGGTGGATTCTGAGTGGCTATTAGCAGCCAAGTGTTTCAGTGAGAGACTGACTTGGAAATTAATTATTAAATTAGGACTTCAACTTGTTCCTTTACTATTTATTTATTTTTGTGAGACTACTGAGAAGATACAAACTTGATATATAGTGTCTTAAAAGATCAAATCCTCGTTGACAGCTTGTTTCCACTTAAAGATTCTGCCTGAGAATCTCTATGACTCCTTATTTCTTTGTAGTTAGGTTTCTGAACAGTCATCTGAAGATGTAAATTATTTTATCATCATCTGCTTTTACCAAACTTTTGATTCCAAAGAAACATTTCAAGGCAAAAGAGGGCTTAGGCTTGGCAGTCATAGGGTTTTGATGAATTCAAGAAACACACAGCCACTCTCAGCATTAGTTCCTGGTCTTGCAAAGGCATGGAATGTACCTGTAGTAGCTGTAATGGCAGAACAGCACAAATATGTCACAGGAATGTTTATCCATATGAATATTTTTATGCCCATTATTTGTGTGACTGCATTGTAAAACAGTAATTTTTAATAGCTGAATTTTTTAAAGGCAAGTTTGTGGAATTCTGATAAAAATCCAGTTGTAACTAGGAGCTTTATCTCACTGGAATGTGTACAAAGATCTTACAGCTATTACCACCAATGTCAAGCTTTTTTATTAAGTCTAGGTTTTAGAGCTTAAGTGCTAGATAATCACACTAAAAAAACCCAAACCACATAAATAATTTTTATGCTGATCTGGGACAACTGGGATTTCTCTGAGGAAATAATATGTGACCTTTCTTTCAGAGTGTGTCAGAATTACTGTAGTAGTAGTGTGTCAGGAATTTAAAGTCCGTTATTACCAGTTATTATCAGATTATCAGTTATTAGCTGGCTGTATTTTTTCTGGATCAACCAACTGTATGTTTTATTTATTCTATTTTAAGGTGTGAGACCAATATACAATCAGAGGAAGAAAACAAGGAAGCTCAGGTGAATATTTTTATGTTAATGGGGTACTCCAGTTTCCAAATAGTTGGGAAAATAATTAATATATGATTGGCAATGGTGTTTCCTTACTCAGATTAGTATTATTCACAATAAATTAGCTACAAAGTTACTAAAGCAAAACTATTAATAGGAAGGTTTTTTCCTTCTTTGTTATGAAAATCTATGTACACATTTCATAACAGCACAATTTTAATTTTAGAGTAACCATAATTATTATTGTTTATTTGTATTTACTGCATATAATAGATCTCAGGACCTCTTTCTTTTTATGTTAAACAGCAAGAATTTACAGCAAATCCTGAAGAATTCACTAGTCAAGAAGAACTGTTGGGTTATTTGGTGAGTGATAAATCTTACCTTGCAAGATAATTTTTGGAAAAAAAAAATTAAAACCAAGAAAAAGAAATCATTGGTTTGCTAAGTCTAAAATGTAGCAAGTAATGAAAGGCAGAATGTAGACAGTCTGGTAGTCTAACAGATTACCATTTTGCCAGAAGGCAGGATTCAGAATAAAATTAATTCCACTGAATTTATAATGTGTCTATTAATTTTCAAGTTTTTAGACATTGTTTTTGCCAAAGTATTGCTTTATTGTTAGAGGAATTACTTGCATTGAAAATTCATTTTTTCAACTATACCTTTGCTTCATTCCTTAGCTACATGTTTAGGTAATATGACCTTTTTAAACTTTTTTTCTCCTTTGTTTCTATAACTGGTCTATAATTTTTCAAACGAGGGAGTGGGAATGATGTAATTCAGTAATGAAAAGAAACAGAATGAAGACAAATATCACAGAGATGTAGAAAGGAAAGAAGGTATTTTTAAAAAATAAAATGCAAGTTTTGTATTTAAAATGGGGCTCCCCCTGCCCTGGCCCAGAGTGCCATAACTGCAATATCTGCCTCTCTAAAGTAAGTGTCAGAACACCTGAATTCTGTTCATTTGTTGAAAATGTGTTTTATGTATACATGCACAGCAGTGATATAATCAGTAAGAGTGGAAAACTCTCAGTTTCCAGTTTTATCAACAGCAGTCGTGGTCTTGCACACAGAAACGGTGATTTTCATAAAAGCACTGACAAACTCTATGGAAATCTTTACTGGTAGTTGCTTGACTGATCTACTGCATGGTAATTTAGGCACTATTGACTATCATAATTTTTTTTTCCTCTTTTTTTATAGGGAATTATTAGGTATAGAGTTACTAAAACTTGAATTTGTTTTGAGACATCTTCTTTCTTAGTATGATTGTCCTCTAAGAAGAAAAGAGGACTGTTGGGAATGTGATTGGAGCAATGTTCTGTTTTGGAGAGTGTGCAAATCATTTATTTTTGCATCTACAGTAATTTTTTCAAAAGCTGCATTTGTGTTTCTATTGTTGTTGGATTCAAAGGTTTCTTATGTGGTGAAAAGTAATTTTATAGGTGTCTTTTTTGCACTTGATGTTCGTATTCTGTAAAGCTGCCCAATAATTATCCATATTAGATTTCTTTTATTACCGCACAGCAAAGATATCCTTGCCACAATTTAGTCTTCTTTTTCCAGCTAGCTTTTGACAAGATCTTCATTAAATAAAACTTGTGCAAAACTGGAGACAGAAATACAATGATTTTTAAAAATGTAATGCAGTCCCTGTTACGCCGTCTCATATGAACTTAATGCTAAATTTTTATTACTTGTATTCCACTGTGTGGTATGTTTAAAGGTGTTTGTTTCTAATCCAGAAGACTTTGAGCTGTTAGGACACGCCTAGACTTGTGTTACTTTGTTTCCAAGAAAGTGTTTTCAGCAGAACTTCCCTGGAGTAGACAAGAGGGTGACACATGCAGCCCTCTCTGTGATTACTGTTAGTGCTAGAACTTGCTTCCCTAAGTAGAGCTTCACAGCTTCAAGACTGCTTTTTCCTCTGATTTTTAGGGAAAAAGAAGGTTAATGTAAGGCAAGGCAACGTGTAATTTTAAATTCAGTAGCATCCTGGCTTTTTGATACATTCTAGAGAAATAGATTATAACTATATTGCCTCAGGGAAGGTGTACAAATTCATTTGTATGCAAGCGTCTTGGCAAGAGGTCAAAATACTTAAGGAAAGGCATTATCTTCTATATATTTCCAGGCATATTTTTGTGTTATTCCTTTTCAAATGATTGTGTTGGGTAGCTGCATCTTCCTTCTCTTAGGATTCTCTTCCATTCTACCTTCCTCCCCCCTATTTATGAGATTAAAAATAAAAACTATTTGCTTTGTAATTCCATCCAAATTCCATCTGACAGAAGGGTAGAGACACAGAGAAAATGAGGTTCCTGCAGGTTTGTTTATAAATTTTGATGCTTCAGTTTTTCTGAGGAAAAATGTTTTATGGTGAGTTGTTTTGTTTCTCTTTTTTTTTTCCCCTAGCAAAGTTTTGAGATACTGAATGAAGATGATGCTTCATTTATCCTGAAAGTTACACAGACTCTCACAAATGCACTGGTGGAATATCGTCAGCAGGCTGCATCAAAGAAAGTAATGCAAATTTTGTTTTGGTTTTGTTCTACAAACCTGTAGATTCCTATGATTGTGCACTTTTATTATTATAGATAAATATAAATATATTTATAGAAATAATATTTGATACATATAATAAAAAATGCTGTGGAGACTGTATTTTAAGTTTTTCTCATTAAATACATAAATTTTGGTAGTGATGATAGGGTAAAATTTTAGTTTTTCTGTTGTTGTTGATAGAAACTAAAAAACTTGTTACTTATTTCCCGTGCTTTTCCTTACATCTAAGTTATCCTGTTAGTTTTGTTTTAATTTCTAACTTAAGCTTTTCTCATCTCTACTGACTTGCCTAACACTCCTATTCTGTATCCCGTTTCTGTTCCCAGGCTTCATTCACCATGCAGTCACACATCAGTGACATGAAATTTTTTTCTTACACAACTTCTGATCCTACTCTGTGGACTGTTCTTTCTGAGATCTCATTCTTCTTCCATTATTAGAAACACAGTTTTTCCACTCTCTGCTATTACTTGTGACTGACTTATCTTTACATAGGCAGTACATATGGAGGTGTTTTGAGTACTTCTCTGAGGCTGCTGACATGTTGTAAAACAATGAAATTCTAACTGAAATAACTTCTAACCTACAAGTTGTGGAAGACCAAAATGTTTTCCCACATTCCCTTGTTAGTATTCTAAACTGTGATCTTTCAACTGATAATTTTTTAACTACATCTTCTATTTTGAGTGTAAAATGCTTCCTTTTCAGATCTGACAAGTTGAGAATTAGACTCAATGAGTATCACTTCATTGCCTAGTACAGAGCTTTTTCAGACAGAGAAAACTATGATGGAAAGTATACATGGAAGATATTAGTGCTGTGATTTGCAAAGAAATATCTGATTTTTCCGATTTGGTAGCAGAAATACTGGTCTTCTATTTGGTTTGTGATCATTAAAAATGTAGTAGTTCATTGTTCCAAGAGGTTGTCCTGATGAGATTTTAAACTTTGTTTTTAAAAAACTCATAGGGCCACTTAGATGCTGGATATACTGGAGAAGCAGCACTAGAATATTCCACAGAACAGCCTGACCAGACTTCAGCAGATATTACTGAGTCTGACATTGGTAATGTTGGTTTTGCAGTCTTTAATGTGGTTTAATCTTAACACTGAACCTTGCATAAATGATAATAAGCCTTTCTTCCTGCTTTTTTAAAAGCAGTGCTTAAGAGCAGAATAAAGCCAGAGTCAAGTAGCATAAATGAATAGTTTTGGGGGTTTTTTCCTCATCCTCTACTAATATTAGAAAGAGAAGACTGTTAAAACACGCAGATCCTACTTAAGTGTAGGATTTGGGGAGAGATTAAGTTAGTACCAACTCTGACTTTTCTGTGTTCAAAGGCAAGTGTTTAAGGAAACTTTCAAAGTCTCTTTGGCTTATTTTTCCTCCCCAATATTTTTTTCCCTTCTTGATGGAGGAGATATTTTCTGCAGATTTAATCAAGTCAAGATGTTAATAGAAAATTATTTGGTAGTGGATGGATAATTCTCCTTAATACCTAAATACTCCAGCTTCTTGGCCTCTACTTCTGTTTAATTTTTTCAAATAATCCTGGATTTCTTGGAGGTAATTTTCTTCTGATAGAAACAAATGGATGTTTTTCTTAAACCTAGGAAGTACAATCCTATGCTTGGAAAGGCAAGATACCCAGAATACTAGTGAAGCTATTTTGTGTGATCTTTTTTTTTTTATATGATGTCAATTTTCTAGTTTTTCTAGAAAGTTTAGCTTTTGAAAACCTCAGTTTTTACAATGGTAATAGCAAAAATTGCAGGGACTTTGAATATATCAGATTTGAAACTTTTATTCCATTTTCGTTAGTGTAATGGAAATAGCTTTCACTTACCTCCCCACCCTTGTTTCTCCAGGATTTTCTGTAACTGGAAAACACTCCTGACTCTGGGTGGTTTGAAAATGTAGCAAAGTGAGATGTGAGCCATACCAGCAATGCTGCTGTGCCAGACTGGAAATGCTTCTTTAAAAAGCCCTATTTAGAGAAATAAGTAATGAAGGCTCTTCAGAATCCTCTTTTACTGAAAAACAGTATTTCCCTTCTTTAGACTACTCAAGCAGCCAATCAGCTAAGCAGTTCTTACCAGTCAGTGAAGATGAACCCCAAAATTTTTCAACTGGCTCTTTGGAAACAGCATATGAGAACAACATCACGACTGAGTTTTTGAACAGTGTAAGAAATATGAATGCTGAAGAAGTTACTGCCACCCTACACAAAATAGCAGCATCAAATCCAGCTTTCAGAGGTACATACACAAGTATACATATACAGATATGTAACATATGCATAACATCATTTATTAGCTCTGTGAAATATTAAGGACTTATATGGGTTGAAGAACTTCGAGGTATTAAGGACGGTTGAAAGGAATTCTTTTTTCCCAACCTCTAACTTTTGCAGGAGTTTAGGAATGGTAATTCAGAATAGCTGCCTTCCCATAAAGGCAGTAATAACTACTGGGGTTTTTTTTAAATTATTCTCTCATTTTTGCATAGTAACATTTACATGGGTGAGAGACAGAAAACTAAAACCAAGCATATTGTTATTAGAAAATTAGAATCTTCTCTGTGCTATAAGTGGAGAAATGCTAGTTTTGTGAATACCAAGAGTGAAGAATTTTTTACTAGTTGCTAAAAGAAGCGTACCTGCACAGTAACACCGAAATAATAATGAATCGCAGACAAGTAGTGTCTCTTCTGCATACAACTTTCTAACGATTGTCAGCTATTAAACCTTCCCACATCTTCAGTCAACTACTGCTCTCTCTTCAGAAGTTTCCTGTGTATGTTTCTAAGCTTCTCAGGGTGTGTTTAGAATCATAAATGTTAAAAAAAGAACACTGAAGATGAGTACATTGTAGGAAAGCTTAGTTTCCAGGCACATACTGATTGTTCTCAGTTAAGATGTTTTTCTTTTAATAAGGAAAGATCCAAAACTTATCTCAGCATCTGAATCGTTCAGTATAACTTCTGTTTTTAAGTGAATTTTATCACAAAATTGCTTATTTTCTGGTTTTGTTTGTTTGTTTGTCTTTAACTAAGGGATTGATATACCAAATGTTATAAGGATCCTGACTGAAAGTGGAACTCTGAGGGGACCAAGCAATGGCAGCACACAGTGACATGGTACTTAATAGAGATAATATAGCAATGTTTACTTTCTGCAAGTTACTTCCTACTTCTGTAAGTTTGCTGTTTTACTTCATTTGACCTCAATGGAGTAATTTGTTACATTTAAGTTTTGTACAGTGTTTTAAATTAAATTAATAACTTGGTTTTGATATTCTTGTTATTTATTTCTCCATTTAGCTGAAAGTTCTGTATTGTGGAAAGACTGTAAAGCTCATGTTCATTCTTTCTGTGTTAAAACAGCTTTTAAAAACAGCTAACTTGTTTTCTTCAGTATTATTAAATACTGTACATTGACAGTCTGATATTTTCTTCTTCTTGGTTCTTTTACAAAGAATTATCAGCAGAATGAACTACTGCACTCAGCACTACAAACTCATCCTACAACAAATACTTGGCAGTTATTCCCTGTGGCTGCTGGAACTGACTAAAAATCCTTTGTAATCAAAAACCCTTTCCCATATAAGGGTTATGAACAGGTCTCCACATTTTTTTCTTAATAAGATTAAAAATAATAATGAAAGTCAGCGCTGTCAGTCTCATGCTGAAGTGGGAAGTGCCTGGATTACAGCCAATTTAGGGAGCATAGAAGCTTCAGCAAAGTTAGTAGAAGTTAGGTATGTTTTGCTAATTTAGAGATATATCCCAACAGGTGTAACCAGGCTAAGAGGCACTGATGTGGTGGCAAAAGTATCTTTTGTCTTTTATCCTGGCATATGAGCATGAAATGAAAGCTGGGTTATACTGTCCTTCATGCTCTTTTAAAATTAACTTTTTCCCAACTAAAGTAGTACTAATTCTGACTGAATGTACTTGTCTTATTAAATCATTAATGACTTCTACTTTTGTAGGAGGGTGGAAAAACGTTTTGAATGGTTATAAATTAATTTTCTTGAGAAAAAATATTTTTTAAAAGTGAAGCTGTGTGATTAAAATTCACATCCTGCTTGTGATGCTGGGGTAGCATTCAGTGGTTCTAATTAAAGCTCTTCAGCTTTGCAGCCAAATATTGGTATAATTTAGACATGCTGGGGCCAGATGGTAAATGAACTTTTTAGCATTAACATTTTTTTTTTGAGATCTGGATGGAATTTGAGAATCTTCATCCTGATGGTTTCACATCTTCATACCATGGAATGCAAGATGTAGTAAAACTAAGGTAACAAAGAAGGTAGTAACAAAATTATTTTAGTTTTATTATATGAACAAACCCAGGAAGAAAAACAGTTCATGGACAAATTAAAACATTGTTTTAAAGAAACTCTGAGGAATTTCTGGAATGCATCTAAATCTGTTCTTATCAGAGGCAGAGATGGAACCAGAGTTCTTACAGTCCATTTACTCTGTATATGAACAGTGTTAATGCCTGCTTAATGAAGGTGTACTTAATCAGTAAAAATTCTGAATTCTGAAAATAAAAACATTTTTTCCTGTTTGTTTTCAAGGTGCAGAACAATCTTTGTATTAAAATAATAAAATCAGAATATTCAGCTGTTTTAAATGGCCATCTCTTGAGACAGCTTCTTTTTCCTCTTACTTTGCAATCATTCCAAATAAACTTACAATAAAGTTGAAATAACTTGAATTTGAGGTGGATTTTTTTGCTTGGGTGCAGGACAAGCATGCTGAAAAAGAAAAGACTCCTAAATCTGTACTGCACTGTCATAAAATGGTTGAATGGTGTGCTGCAGAGTGCTGCTGTACCTCTCAAAGACAGCTGAGAAACCTGAACTGGGTAAGAGTCACCAAGTGTATGCTTCTGGAAATATTTTCAAAGAACACAGTCCAGCATAATCCATTCAGCTGTACAATTATTTTTATTTTTTTCTTTCTTACCTGGTGCAAACAGGAAATTTACAATACTATACAAAAAGCATTGTTATTATTTTGTTCTTGAATCTGCCTCTGTTTTGTGATGGCTTGGTGTATTCTTATACTAATGGAAAACTGCATATTTGTTCCAAAATATGTTTTAATGTTTTACTTGTGCCAGTACTGCAAAGTAAGGGGAAAAAAAGGCATTATCTTTACTGATAATATTTAAATAATGCTGTTGGCTGTATTTAATATTATATATTTTTGGTTTCTCACAATAATAGCAACACAGACTTCTGAGATAACTAGATAATTAATAAAATTAAAAGTTAAACAATAACAAGAAAAATTAAACCAAGAGAAAATTAATTTTCCTTAAAGCTTCATCTAGGTTTTACATATTTTACTGAGACCAGAGAGCTTCGAAGACATTATTTTTAACAAAAAGCTGCAGAACTCCTACTCCTCACAGAAGGCGGGAAGAGGAAGGGTGTTCACAGGTTAATTGACAAGAAATAAAAAGTTTAGAGTGTGCAGCTGCACAGTTACTGTGTGGTGTGAATTGAGACTTTCTCTGTTGTAGACTGGTATGGAAACATACTCCTCGTTTGTTGCTTCCTGGGTCTCCCAGGGTTTTGATATGGGAGCTCATTACCCCTTTAGAGCAGCAAGTTTTATCTGGGTATGCATGTACAAAAGTGTGTAGCGTGCCTCGTGGTTTATATGTGAAATAATAACCTCCTGTATGTGAAATAATAACAGTAACCTCAGATGCCAATGCTGACTCTGCACTGCCTTCACTGGAAGAATCACAAATTGAGTAGGTTGGAAAAGGCCTCAGACCAAGCCTAAACCACGACCCAAAACCGTCATGTCTGCTAAACTATGGCACTCCTGTCTTTCCTTAAACACCTGCAGGGATAGTGACTCCATCACCTTCCTGGGCAGGTGGACATTCAGTGGACAAATTCCTCCTGATGTCCAACCTAAACTACCCCTGGCACATCTTAAGACCACATCCTCTCATCCTGTCACTTGCTACCTGGAAGAAGAGGCCGACCCACACCTGGCTACTCCCTCCTTTCAGGTGGTTGTAGAGGGTGATAAGGCCCCCCTGAGCCTCCTTTTCTCCAGGCTAGATAATCCCAGCTCCCTCAGCTGTGTCTCACGGGACTTGTGCTTATCTGGGTGCTGGTTCTTATAAATGCGTTCTTGTTGTCTGCTGTGGTGCTAGAGCAGCTGTGATTCAGGGGAAGGAAGTAGATCTTCAGAGAACCACAGAATAAACCGAGGTGGAAGGGATCCACAGAAATCGTCGAGTTCAGCTCCTGGCCAGGGTTATATCTTGTACAGGCCACGCCATGAGTTACACCATGTGCTTGAGAGCCTTGTACAAACACTCCTTCAACTCTGTCAGGCCGGTGCTGTGACCACTTCCCTGGGGAGCCTGTTCCAGTGCCCAAGCACCCTCTGGGTGAAGAACCTTTTTCGTATATCCAGCCTAAACCTCCCCTGGCACAACTTCAGGCCGTTCCCTCGGGTCTTGTCCACTGGTCGCTGAAGAGATCAGTGTCTACCCGTCCTCCTCCCCTCTCGAGGAAGATGTACAAAGAAAAGCCCTATCCCAATCGAAGCCGAAGTCTTGGCGCTGTGTTCCCGCCGGGCAGAGGACCCCGGCGGGATCTGCCCGGGGCCGCCCCGCCTGCAGGGGGCGCCAGCGCGCGCGCGGCCGCGGCGGAAGCCCGCGTCCCCCGGCGCGCGGGGCGGGCGCTGGCGGCGCCGCTCACGTGGCGGCCGCTTCCGGGCAGGCGCTCGGCGGGGGCGGAAGCGGGGCTGGCTCTGCCGCGCGCGTGGTTGGTGAGTGAGCGAGCGGCCGCGCGCGGGAGGAGCAGGAGGAGGCGAACGAGGAGGAGGATCGGGATCCCGACCCCGAGCCCGGTGCGGTCGCTATCGGTTCGTCCCTGCTCGCCGGGGCCGTGGCGTTCGCCCGGCCCCTGCGCCAAGGGCCGCCCGCCTTTTGTGCGACCCGCCCTCCCCTCACGTTCCTGCGCCAGGGAGGCGGCGGGAAAAGCGGGAGCCGCCGCGCCGCGGGCCGGGTGCCGCTCCCGGCGAAACCGGCGGCATCGGCTCCGCTGCGCGCCGCCGCCCCTGCCCCACCTCCTCCAGCGGGTTCTCCCGCTCCCGCCTCACCCGCTGCTGCGGGGACTCCCGGGGGCCGAACTCGCGGCCTCCCCGGCGCCGGGCCGGCGCTGACGCGCCTTTATTTGAACGCCTCGTAGAGCGACTGGAGCGGGTCGGAGGGAAGCGGCGCTTGGGGAACGAGCCGAAGGATGTCCCGGGACGGCGAGGAAGGCAGCGTGACGGCCTAGAACCGCGGGAGGAGCGGCCGCTCCGGCGCTCGGGTACGGCGTGCGCGGGGTCGGGCGGTGCGGTGCGGTCCGGTCCAGGTGGTGGCGGCGGGGGATGCGCTGTCAGCGCGGGAGCCGCACGGAGGTGATCGCCTGTAAGTATCGCTGTCCTGTGCCGGGAGAGAGCTCGCCCGGGGGGAAATCCGTATCAGGTCGGAGGAGTTAGTTAGGGCGTTTGCCTTGCCTTCGGGTTTCTCAGGATTTTCCTGACTGAGCAAGGTAATGAGGTTCCCTAAGGATGCCGCTTGAGAGCTGCGAGGGAGTGAAACCAGAATCATTTGGTTGGAAAAGAGCTCCAAGATCATCGGGTCCAGCTTGTAACCGAGTATTTTCTCTGAGTCTGAGGTGAGGGTGCCTGAGTGACAACTGATGTGGTGTCTGAAAAGTGCTGCATGCTGCTTTATGTTTAAGGAAGCCCGCATGGATTGGAGGTTGTTTTAATGTTTTTGGTTGTAAAATCGTGTTATTGCTTAGCTATTAGGTGCACTTAGGTCAGTCCTGTTGGAGAAAGGCTAGGTGAAAATACCCAGAATCATAGCTTAAGGTTGGAAGGGATCTCTGGAGATCATTTAGTCCATTTGCCCTGCCAAGACAGCATAACCTAGAGCAGGTGACATAGGAATGCATCCAAGTGGATTGGGTTTTCTCCAGAGACCTTCCTGAGCAGCCTGTTCCAGTGCTTTTATACCCTCAAAGTAAAGCATTTCTTCTTCATGTTAAGATGGAACTTCTTGTGGTTTAGTGTATGGCCATTGCTCCTCGTCTTGTCACTGGGCACCACTGAAAACAGTTTGGCACTATCCTCTTGGCACCCATCTTGGAGAAATTTAAATGCCTTGATGAAATTCCCTCTCAGTCTTCTCCAGTCTAAACAGGCCCAGCTCCCACAGTCTCTGGTTTTAAGATGCAGTTTGTGTCAAAGGCAGTTGTTTCAGCAAGAAGTTTCATTGAAATGGTTACATACATTCATCTGCTGTATATAGTTTTGCCTGATGTCTTATTACATAGCCACTGCGGTGTTTACGTGACTTAGGTTTTGTAAGGATTTTCTTTTGATATGGGACATATGAATTGGAAATGGATAGGCTTAGATTACCAAGTGTTTCCAGAGTATTTATTGTGAGGTAAGCTGTGCTGCTTTTAGTAGGAGAAAGACTATTTTACAAGCCTCCTCCTTTAGATGAACTTAATTGACTCCATTCAGGTGTGTGTGCACCTGTAGTGTGAAGTTCTTATGCTGATTGGGAGCCAAACATCTACTCTTGTAAAAGGAAGCCTTGTAAGTGGAAATAACTTCTACATCAAAAGCTGCTAGCTATTTCTATATATTAAGTAGTGAAATTCTTGTAATTCTTTCCTAAGAGATTCATATGGTAAAAATCAAGCATTTATAGAGCCATGGTTGTTATAGTTGGACACTAAAGGATCTTTTATTTTGGCATCAGGCTCCAAGTTTTTTAAAAGCCTTTTGAGTTGATGGGTTACTTATGCCGAATTTGTACTTCAGTTAAAGTAGTCTTGCATAAAATTTTTTTAACCTGGTGTGTGAAAAGTAGAAATTAAGTTGTAGTCAGATGTTGGTGTAATCAGTTGTTTAAATTGTTTTAAAATAATAGAAAATTACAGTTCATTTTAAAACATTCTTTAGTAATTATCCCTTTGATGTGTATATGAAATACTCTAGTACAGCACAAATTTCAGCTGAAAGTCCACTGGGAAAATCGTCTAGGAATGATGATCACATCCACCAGAAGATAGTCATTGTTTGGATATGTTATTTAGAGATTTCTGGGTTTAGTCAATTGTGTTGTTGGGGATTTGGGCTTGGGTTTTTCTTGATTCGGGTTTTTTTTGTTGGGGGAAGTGGGTGGTAGTTTAGGGAGTTTTTTTGAGAAGCTTAAATAAAGGAGTTTGTGGTGAAGTGTTTGTTGGGACCTTTTCAGTGTGTTTTTTTTTTTTTAACTTAGTAGAAGTAAGAGTACTTCAGTATCAAAGCAGAACAAAAGCAAAAAGCCATTTAGAAACTTATGAGGGCTTTAATTTGCTTTGGTTATTGTACCTCTATTTCAGTATGTATGTACAGCTTACAAGTATGGTGGCTCAGATAACTCATTTCTTATGCCTTATTAGAAGTGTCTTAGTTTTCCATTTTTTTTACTCTGTAATTGCCCATTTGACCTCTTCTCTCCCCCTTACTTCTAGTTACTTTTAAATGCACAGACTGGATTTTTCAATGTGTAGCGGAAGTTTTCTTAGTTTTTTTGTGTCCTTTTATTGGTGAAGGCTTGTTTAAACCTATGATTGTACATGTGCAGGCTGTGTGCTGTTAGGGATGGACTTGGTAAGCAGTGTACAGTTGAAAGGGAACAGTTTGCTGGGCTCCTTGGCTTGACAAGAATCAAGTATGTAAAAAGTTGCTTTGTTGGCAGGAGCTTTTTAAAACAAAAACAAATCAGCAAGTTAACTCTTGATAAAGCAGTGATATCTGCATCTGGATGCTTTGTAATGAAATAGTTATCAGAGCCAAAGGAGCAGCAGAATGTTTTCTGGACACTGGAAGAACAGCTGCATGGAATCAGTCTGCATGTCTGTTTAGTCTAGCATCTTGTCTCAGGAGTGGACACTCACTTATGCATAGACAAAAGAATAAAAAGAGTAACCATTCTTAGGAGGTTGCTGCTCTTTGGTGGAAGAACTACTTTTGTTGTGTATTTAAACAAATTAAATTATCTTTTTGCAGAGAATCAGAATGACTAAAAAAAGGAAACGTCAGGAGGATTTCCAGAAAGTGAAATTAAAAGTTGGGAAAAAAAAGCCTAAACTAGAGAATGCAACTGATACTACCTTCAAAACAAAGGCCATACAAATTCCTGAGCAGCTTAAAGAAGATGGAGTGCTTCCTACGCAAAATAGAAAACTTAACATAAAGGTATACTGTGATATTACATTCTGAAATGACAGAAAATTGCTTGCCTTTTATCTAGGTTTACTATGTTTACTGCAATTTGGGAAAAAAACATTTATTTTAAAAAATAAATGCAGCAGGCTATCTTAATGCAGCCCCATTTTTAAAGAATCTTTTATTTCTCTGAGGGGTGGATTTGTTTTCCTTCCTTTATGTCATCTTCTGTCTCTTGCAGCTCTCTGCTTAAATTGAAGAAAGCTATTCATGCTGAGGTTTCGTAGTTCTGCTTTTGAGAACAAGAGTGAGAGGACTTGCCTTTGGTCATCCCTCTGTTGAGTCAGTAGGGTAGTGCATTAACTCAAGAACAAGACCTAAGGACAAGTCATTATATCTTGTTTTTCATATCACTGAATTCTGAATATTTCTTAATTGTTGTGCTATAAATTTTTGTTCTAAATACATTTTGCTATTATGAACAGCAGTACTTCGTAAGAATATTCTGTATTTTAAAGTGTTTAGGAAGAATGTGCAGAAAATACGTTTGAACAGCTTTAAGTAATAATGATGGCAATTGTATATGTTTGTTTCCTTATAGGATCTGCTCTCACAGATGCATCACTATAGCCCTGGGGTTAAGCATAATGCACTTCTTGGACTCAAAGAACTCCTGTCTCAGTATCCCTTTGTAATTGATGCACACCTTTCCAGTATAATAAGCGAGGTGGCAGCTGTGTTTACAGACAAAGATTCCAGTGTCAGAGGAGCAGCTGTTCACCTGCTGCAGTTCTTGGCTTCGAGAATAAGAGCGGAACAGATTGCTCCATTTTTTCCTTTGGTAAGTGCCCATCTCTCTAGTGCCATGACTCATATCAGTGAGGGAATTCAGGAAGATTCACTGAAAGTCTTGGACGTTTTATTGGAAGCATACCCAGCTCTTCTTACAGACCGCAGCATTATATTGTTGAAGAATTTTGTAGAGCTTATTTCTCACCAGCAACTCTCAAAAAGAGTGAAAAGCAGGGACAAACTTTCGTGGATGCTCTCTGTTAACCCAAATCGCAGAGTAACTTCTCAGCAGTGGAGGTTAAATGTGCTTACCAGGCTCAAGAAGTTTCTCCAAGCAGTGGTAGATGGATCCAGTGATACAGAGGATGAAGGGCTTCAAGAGCAGAAGGACAGCTCTCATTCTGTGAGGAACCCGATATGTATTAGTTGGAAGCTCCATGCAAATAATCAGCAACATATACAGCTGTTTGAAAGTGGTGGCTTACGACCAAAGATCAACTCATCATTTAGACTGAGGTGAGAAAATGTTAACCAGTTTGGGAATTAATGTCAACTGTGTGATTGCAATTTAATTTTTTTGCTGGGATTGTCCCGTAGCCATACTTTAGAACACTTAGTGTAATGCGTAGTCTTACTGCAGAGGCTTGAAAATACAGAAATTCTCGGCAGATAACTGTGTTATTGTATATAATGAACTTTTCCATTATAAAGTCTTTATTTTATGCTGTTAATAATAATTTTGGATTACCAGCTCTATTGGGATATTTTTGGAATGCAAACTGACATTGACTTATTGCAGGATATCGAACAGACCTAGGGGCAAGTAGGCAAATTTCTTTGTGTGAAATGTAAGCTTGTTTGTCATACTGAATCTTACTGAAATTTTGTGCTTTTACCTTCAAGAGTCTATCATAAACTTAGGAGTCTATTATCTATGACTGTAGCTCCTTTTAGAAAGGACAGCAGGATGAGATGTGTCTGGTGGTATGAGGTTCTGCTGAGTTTTCAGTTCTAGATATTTTAATCACTTCACCAGTTTATATATTCACTGTGGATGAAAGATGTTTCTGCTGAGGCATGCTCATGAATATGAAAGAAAGTGTAGTGTGCTTAGTCACCGAAAGGTTTGTGTGGGTTTCAGTAGTACTCTAAACAGATGTGAGCTGAAGTTAAGGGAGAAATAAACAACTGTTTTGATTTTCTTCCTCCTATCTGATTCACCCACTAGAGGGGAACCTCCTACCTCACTTTATGGTACTTTATGAACATTGGCTTCCTCATGTGCATTGCTGTGAATGTTATGTATCTTCTGGCAGGAGATCTGGAATGGTGACTTTAAAAATGGAAGCAGTTTAGCTGTTACACAGCTCTATTCCCTGTAGACACCCAGGTGGTTTGAAGAGAAACCACAATCCTTGTTTTACTGCTGGAGAAGACAAAATAAGAGGTATAAAGCAATTATACCAAATTCATCTAGGAAGTCAGTGGCAAAAAAGGGTATAATACCCACTGCCTACTCCATTACTATGTCCATCTTATATCTTTGGAGGAATGAAAGGTGGAAGAAGAGGTGTTCTTTTTGAATACCGCAGGTGTTGACCTGTGGTAGCAGGTGTTTTCCATCTCTGTCAGGGAGAGACATCCATTCCTGCTCTCCTAGGCTTCCTCTTTAGAGGTAGTGTATTACTTATGGTAGGTATAAGCTAAAAATTAACCTGAGTAAGAAGTGCAGCTTATTCTCCTAAAAGTGTTGTTGTCAGCATAAATATTCAGTCATGACCAACAGTATCTGATGCAGGTAGAATTTTAGCTGGCAGCAAGGCTGGTGAAGCCCCCTTGAGGCAGGGGAAGGGTTCAGTGCTGAGCTCAGAACTGTCCTATTGAGTTCATCTTTGCAGTCAGAAGCACACAGTTGTGGACCACTGTGTATCAGAGGATGCTTATATTGTGCCCTGGGTGATATGCAGTGTATGACGTACCAGGCCATGTAATAGCTGAAGATGCATTGTATCCAAGGTCTAGGAAAATAAACTTTACGTCTGGTGTCACCTGAGTTGGATTCTGCTTTTCTGAGGAGCTAGATTTTGGTGAAACATCGTGATACACTTCTGGTTATAAATACTTACAAAAAGATGTTTGCAAGCATGAAGACGAGCCAGAAGAATAGAAGGAAACATGGCTAGAATCCAAGGCGAGATTGGCAAAGCAAGTTGATGGCAGCAGAACAGAAGAATAGAAAGGGAAGAAGCATCTGCTGAAGGTACTAAAATGTTCTCGTTTTATTGCCTTTGTGCATATTTTTGGTGTATTAGTTTTTCACAAAGGGCCAGTACAGCTTGTTTGAGTGACTATGTGTGAAGTTCTAATAGTGAAGAGTTGTGGTGGTTCTTGTATTTGCCACGGAAATAATTTTTGATAATCTAAAGGTGTTTAATTCTGTCACTTCCAATCCCAGCTATTCCCTTTTATGGGCATTCCCAGGCCTCCTCTATGGCCACTACTGCAAAGACAGAAATTAGTTGTACTAAGAGATATAATACTCAGTGTGTGTGTGTGTTTAAAGTAATAATCGAGCTAGGACTAGCTAAGGATAATATGTTGACCCAACCATAAGTAACTATTTGCAGTGTGTATTGATGGTCTTGTCAGTAATACTGCAAGTAAGTTTCAACTTTGTTCTTTAACAAGTAGGCTTCCAAACGGCATAATTGTATGCTAAATTTTCAAAGTCCCGATATCTATTTAATCTTGCAAGCTCATTGGACAGGCCTGACATGTCATGCAGTATTAGTGTTTAATAAAAATAATAGCTTCGGAGCTTGGAATGCTGGGTGATAGACTTCATTATCTTCTGTTGTGTGCTAGATCTTCCTAGTGTGTTAGGAAATTGTTAGAATGTGTTCTCTGCATCATGTGCTGACTGTGCTGCTTTTGCATCAAACTCATTTCAGGTGTGGAAAAACAAAAAGCCTTCACAACTCAAATGTGGTGGTACCAAGGCGTGTGATTTTTTTTTTTTTTCCTTCTTATTTTTTGACTGGAAGAGAAACAGTTGAGCTTCAGATTCTGCTGAGAGAGAGGACAATATGAAGCTGCAGAGAAAAACTTGCAGAAAAAAAATTGCTTGAGAGACTGAAATGGAAGATGAAGCATAGCCAATAAATACGTACATGTGCATCAAAGAGAAATGGAAAATGCAGTTCACTCAATGTGCTGTGTGTTTGCTGCATTTGGCAGTGCACACAGAAATGGAGGACAAGATACCTGGCTAAAACTGCAAGCTATAAAATCTTCCAAAGACTTCCTGTTTTAAAGAACAGCAAGTTATTTCCTTATTTTCTGTTTCTTTTATGCTTCCTTGACTTCCCTTTGCTCAATTTCTGTTGTCTTCTTACTATCCAATGGCAGATACTTACACAATTTTTGTTTGTTTAGTCCTGCTATGTAAAAATACTGGCATTTTAAAGAAAAATGACAGCTTAAGGGGTACATAAACATCCCTTCAATAGTATTTCATTCTGATGTAAAGGTAATATGCTTTGCAGTGTTTCCAAAATCGCCCTACCACTCAAGAGAAGTGATAACAGGTGTGTGACAGAGTAATGGACATCAAACCTGTCAGGTTGAGTGAACCTGTATTACTAAGGATAATGTACTAATCAAATAAATGCTGGACAGATTACTATAATATTTTGTCATCATCTGTTACTGGCACTTAAATTTTATTTTGCACTTTTATTGTTAACCTTGATTATGTGGAGGAATCTTACCTTGGGAGATTGGGGCTTCTTCTGCAGGGGTACATGAAGGCTATGCTAAGTATTCCTACCCGAATGCTTTCAGCAGCTGGGAGGAGTATCCCTTTTGGCATGAATTCTTCCTTTTTCCATTCCTCGTTTCAGAAAAGTACTGAAATAGTTGTGTGTGTGTTACACTTCTGTAGGAAGCTTCCAGTGTGAATTACCAACTTCTCCAGTTTCATGCACTGTTCACTTTTTAATTGGGAGGTTTTTGTGTTCTTTAAATAGACTGCTGGAATTCCAGAGTTCTGCTGTAATATCAGGTATTTTTTTAAAAAGAAATTATTAAAGACTAGTACTTCAGAACTATTCCAGCCAATTACTGAAATTTCAGACTTCATCTGAGAGTGTAATCTTGTCCCAGCATAGCATTTACAGGACAACCTCAATTTTTCAGTGAGATTATAGTCTTGGTATCAACAGGCTTTAGAATTCATTGTGGTTGTAGCTCAGAGATGGGATTTGTCTACTGTATTTGAGATGACTGAGAGCTAAAAAGCCGAAGATAGAACCATTCACCTTAAACTCTTTCTAGTCTGAAAAAACCTAGTGTCTACTGCAGTGCCTGCACCACAGAAAGGAAATAAGGCAACAAAATGGACAAATAAACCAATTTATATTTAATGGATATGTTGGTTGCTGCAGTTAAAGCTAAACTTTATAAGATTTTAATTTGTTTGATAATCGTAGTAAGTACTAAAGTAAAGCAATTTTTTTTTCTTATGATCAGTTATATTTCCATTTATCCCTTTTATTTTGTGCTGGAGATCTAAATTCTCTCCCCCCTCTTGCCTTCATTGAAAAATAGCTTGTATTTGTCTCATACTTTGTTTTTATTACTTCTCCCTGGCTCTTTTACACGTCATTAATACCTGTTTGTTTTGGTTTAATTATTTTCTTGATACACTTGATACCAACTTGAGAGAAATGGCAGAATAAAATTTTCTCTTACTCTTTGTATTATAGATGGTGGCAACAGCATGTAGCTTCACAGAAGGAGATATAACTAATTGGATAATTTAGAAATTACTAGGGAAAACTGCTTTACATCTTCAATGTGAAATTAAAATATTTGTAAACATAACTTTTGCAGGTCTGTGAAAAGTTTTTCACTTCCTATTTTGAGTGTATATGTAAAGAAAAATGACTTGGCAATCATTACTGAAATAGAAGGGAGTTTAGTTTAACAGGAGATTCAGTGTGCTGCTTTATGTTAGGAAATTAGAATTACGATAGGAATTCCCTGCTAGGAATTAGGAAACAAAATCGTAATTGAAAACAAATTTCACAAATGATCGATTGAAACTGTTGTTGCCTTTTTTTAAGGAATCTGTACTCATTAAAATTAACAAGAGTTATTCAGGGTTTTAGTTCTTTAAAGAATCTTCTTTTTGAATTGGGTGCAAATTGTTTATCTAGTAGCAAGATTGGGTCATATCTGCTGATTATGCCTTCAGAGACACAAAGTGTTTTTTGAGTAGGGGAGAAAAAGAGTTGGTTTTCTTGATTTCTGGCAGATATTATTTTAATTTAAACTATATCTTAGTTTAATTTTTTTTTAACTTCATTATTAGATAATTTTCTGTTTAGTTGCTTTTCAGAGCATAATAGCTAAAAATCACCTGGGAGCTAAAGGTATATTTTTACAGGAACTTTTGTTCCACATTTAATATGAAAAACATTGTGTTTATTATCGTTGGAGATAGCTATTAACTGTAATAAACCTCATGCATTTGACAATACCTTGTAGTCAGCTTCGTTATTTTGCTTTAATGAGCTTAAAAGGGGGTTTTTATTATTATTTTGTTGTGCTGAGTATAATTAATTCCTTCCTGTTGGTTGAAGGTGATAGGATAATGCATATCATATTTCTCAATTTCAGACTTTTCATATAACAATGGGGAAAGAAGTACTGAAATCTTAAAAGTTGTTAAAGAAGCACACGAACTTGCAGGGAGATTTGGGGGCAGGTTTGTTGTAGATGGTTTGAACTCCCTTTTTTACATACTGAAATATCTAGCAAGAAAGCCAGCAAAGATTTAATGTGTTAAATAAGTAACTTTTTCACATCATTGAGAAAACAGGAAAGTGGTATTACTGTAATCTTGTTTTGAAAGGTGTGATCTTTTATCTTTTTATGCTTTTTTGCTTTTGTTGTTTAGGTCTCTGACAAGTGTAATGGACAGTGCAGAAAAAGGCCTGTCCTCGGCTGAAAACTTAAAAGGTTTTATTGAGATAATAATTCCATTACTGATAGAGTGCTGGATTGAAGCATCTCCTGCACAATCAGCTCCCATTCTTGGAAACCTTTTGGAATCAGAATCTCAGCAGCTTATGCAGCAAGTTCTTAGCATTATACATTTATTGTGGAAACTCACAAAGCGACATGATGAAACATACAAAATGGTAAGGGAGAAATGATCCATGGAATAATGATAACAATTCATTTTTTAATAAGAAACTAGTGGTTTGGTGATTTGAAGTACTGAAGATACTTTGTTAAGAAAAAGCCTAGGTGTTGAGTAGATTTTGAATCTGCGTTTTGTTGCCTCTTACTGTAGAAAAGAATCAGTTGAAGTGAGCCATGAGTTCAGTAAATAATCTCCAGGAATCTTCCTTGACTGCAGCATAAAAGGTTTGAAACTGGAAGTGGTATTGGAAAAGGAGGAACATTTTGTCTTCCGGATAACCTCTAGAATATAAATTGGAGCAAAGTGTAGAATGGGGTTGTTTCTTCCTTGTTTTTGTGTGTTGAATAGTTTAATGGGGTGGGTGGGAATGAACAAACCCTAAATGTTTGAGAAGATAGAAGATAATGGTTGTCTGAGGTGCTGTAATTGCTTGGTGCAGTCCGTGTTGCTGTGTCATGATTGGTAGGATCATAAGACGTTGGATCAAAAAGGATTTTAGGAAGTATCCTCTGAGGTTTGTTTTTTGTTTTGGTTTGGTTTTTTTTCGCCCAATTTATTTTCTCCATCTTTTACTTAGATAACTGATTTGCTTTTTTCGTAACTTGTACTGCTTTTCCAGAAATTTTGCAAATTGGAAAAAGAACCTTCGGCTATTGAGTAGTTGGAAGGAATATCTTGACAGGAAGAATGTCTTCGGTTTAAGCTGTATATAGGACTGTAGGCCCCTTTGCTAAATTAAAAGCTTCACAGAGTAATTATTGGAAAACATTTGAGGGATCATTACATTAGACCAAAGTTACCAAACGTACACAACCTTGAGGAGTGAATTCAGTGTGTCTGAGCAAAACACACTGTTACTCTTTTTCCTTCATCTTTTCTAGAGGCCCTCTTGGAAGTGGGCAAAAAGCAAGCACTTGTCCTGGTAAATTCCTGTGGCAGCCTCCTGTCCCTAGCCTTTTTCTGAAGGATCCTGCAGAGCTGCTGCCCTTAGCCATAGGGTGCCTGTATTTTGGCCATATGAATGGCATGCTCTTCTGTCAAGATATGTACTGGTTTGGGTACACACAGTTGGATTATGGCCTTAAATTGTTTGTGGGGAGAAAAAAAATCTGAGATTCATACAACTTGGGTTTTTTGTGGAGCAAATTTCATTTTAGATAAATGGTTTGTTTTCTCTTTATAGTTACCTTTAAATACAAAATGCATTCAAATGGTTCAGTTTGAAAGTGAAAGCTTTGCTTATTTAATAGCCCTTACAGGCCAAAGTGGTTATTACAGTCACTGTGGAAAACCACTCTGAATATGCTTGGTGGAAAGCTATTGATCTTTGAAATAATTTAATGGCCATTCTCTGTTCTTAATAGTTGAATATCAAAAGGATTATTCTGCCTGATCAATTTGATAGCAATGCAGGCTTTTTTAGTGCTGAGTTCTCCTGGACACTTTGTGCAATGGTGACTGTGTGCTAACCTGCACAGCAAAATTATTTTAAAATACTGAATCATTTTTCTGTAAGGGTGGTCTTTCTACTGGAAAATGTTTTGTCAGTGGACTTTCAGCCACAAGTACATTAATGATAGGGAAAGATGAAAGAAGTATTGGAATATGTTGTAATGGAAAACTGAGTACAGTCATGGCAAGCTAAACAGAGTCCACTCTGATTTTTAGAACCCTAATAAATTGATATAAAAGTACTTTCATTCAGATGTGTAATTCAGTTTAGTATTGCATATATCCACGTAGATATGTGCCAAGAAATAGAGTGGTTCAGTTAGGATTACATGTTATTTGCTCACCCATAACTTACAGCATCTTGTTACTCCCTTATTTTGTGGACCTTCATGCACAGCACTTGAAAGTAAAGATATATAAACAACTTGCAAACAGAAACTAAAGTTCCTAGTTTTCTTGATTCCAGTAATGAATTTTGGAACATAATTGTCTGGATTTATTTAATTTACTACCATATTTTCTGTTTATCATTTCTTTTCCTTAACAGGAGCTATGGCTTCGAATGAATTACCTTGTTGATTTCAAGCACCACTTCATGCGTCATTTTCCTTATTCTTTACAAGATGCAGTAAAACACAAAAAGAAAGATCCATGCAAAAGGTAATAATAAAATCAATGCTATGTAGCAGCTTTTGATTTCATAAGAGAAGTGGGACAATGTGACTCGTGCTTTATCAAATACTAAGTTTTTAATGATGGAAAACTTTTTATTGCTTATTGCTTGAAGATCTGTGGAGGTGCTGTTATAGGAAGGTTGCAGTGCTTCAAATTGAGAAGTTTTAGTTGTTCTTTGTAAAAGTATTGTATAGGAAGTTGTCTGAATAGCATCCAGTAGAAAATTAAGTGCTGCCTTAGGGATATGAAAGTATTTTATTCAACTCTTTATCTGGAATTTGCATATTGCTAAATGGTGATTGTTTTAGGCCGACTGGTTTCATACTTCTGCATGTTTTCTTCAGCTGACTGTTGAATTACATTAAATATAGTTCAAACATTCTTTTCACCTACATATAGTCTTCTCTAGTGTTACAGGGCTGGGTGAGCACAGCTATGAGAGGAGATAGGGCACACTGTGGCTGTCTTGTAGGGCAAAGCAGTACTGGAGCAGAAGCCAAACACACATTTCTTCACTATTGAGCTGTCAGAGCATATGCACAAATCCTCTTTTGGTACAGGCCAGTAGTAAATTGTCTCCTCTTTCAGCTCCCAGATGTGAGACTAAATATTAAAGTTTTTCTGAAATCATTCTGCACCTTTGCAGTCTTTGTAGAACACTGGTATATGTACAAGGGGTATCAGCTGGTGTTCATTTTTGTTTCAAAAATAATTTTTTGAAATCTTTCTGTTCTTCCCCCCTCCTCCCCTTAGCAACAGGAACTGTATGAAATCCTCAAACAACATAGACCATCTTTTACTGAATTTAACCTTGTGTGACATAATGGTTTCATTAGCAAGCACTTCAACACTTCAGACGGACTCTGGTTGGCTGGACATGATAAGGAAATTTGTGACAGATACTCTTCAGGATGGCAGCAAGTTGAATAGCAAGCAAGTGAACAGATTGCTTGGGGTGACTTGGAGACTAATGCAAATACAGCAAAACAAGGGTAAGATGAGTAGTTCATGGAAAGCAAAATTATGCACTGACAAAGCTTGAGTTGTTTTACCATTTTAAGGTCTACACCTTACGTTGTCAGTTATTACATCATAATGTATTTTGTCATAGAGGTAAAACGAATTTCAAAGTAATATCCCTGCATGTAGCATTGCAGACTTTATTTTTGGAATGCTGTTAGATTCATACTGTTGATATGCAAAGTATTAATACGTTTGTACCTATTTTCTGGTTTTGCTTGTTAAGATACTCTTATAAATCTAAGATTAGATTCTATATTGAAAAAGTAACTACTAGACTGTAGAGGTGCATGATGTTTTAAAATCCTAATCCTTATTTAAAGTCATTAACATAGCTGATAGATTCTCTCAAGTACTGTAAGATGACCATTTTAGTTCTGTGATTATGTGAAATGCCAAGATACTTTTGATGGAAGCTGCTGTTGAGTATTTTCCAAGGTGTTTAATTTGAATCCTTTTCCAAGAGAAAACATTTCCAGTTATGACTTGCAGGATCAGTCCAATATTTTAGCTTACTTTTTTCTTTCATTTCAAGTACTACTTGGTTGTATTCCAAATGAGACCTTGGATATAGAACTACAAGAAAGGACTTTATCAGTAAACAGAAAAGTGACAGCAGTCTTTTATGTTTTACCAGTGTGATAGGAATGAATTCCACATCCAAGTAGTTCATAGAAAAGTCCTTAGCAACAGATACAATTGTTAGAGTTGTGAAATGAAAAGATGTCAAATGTCCCTCAAATACATTTTGGCAGTTTGTTATATTTCCTGCCAAATCCATTTTAATTGGGAATCTTGTCTATTCCCATGTCTCTGGTGACAAAGGTAATAACTACTCATTCCTATCTGCACTTCAGATTTAGCTTTGTGTTGAAGGCAAATAATAATAATCCAAAATCAGAGCGTGTCGCACCACCTGAGGTAAAGCAGAGGAATTGCTACTCAGGAAAGTAGCTTCCAAGCAGTTGTTAGACTGTTAGATCAGATACTTCAGGCCTTTCTTTGTAATGAAATGCTGATTTTTTTTTTTTCTTCTTTTTTTACTTTGTCAAACTTTTACCAAACAGTGGATAATGGCTTGTGTTTTTCTACCCAAAGTGGCCATTTTAGTGTGATAATTTTCCTCAGGAATCCAGAAAACAAATGAGCTTTAAAAAAGTTACAAAGAAATTGTGTAAGATTATTATATATGGATCTTTTCCACTGGTCCTGTAAAAGTTCAATGTGAAATTAGTTACCTCACAAAGCTGTGTCTGTTTGTGTGGATGGTTTATCTCACCCCTTCAAGATAATCCTTGTGCATTACTAAAAACCTGACTAGATGTCAGATTTTAATTAATCTACCAGCTGTAGAGGAGATACAGCCTTGACATACTGGAGAAACAAGAGGAAGGTTCAACAAGGAGAAGTGCGAAGCCCTGCACCTGTACATGCTGGGGGACAACCAAGTGGAAGCAGCATGGCAGTAAAGGACCAGGAGTCCAGGTGGAGCTGGCAATGGGCCCCTGTGGCAAAGAAGCCCAGTGAGGTGGTGGGCTGCGTTAGGAGTGTTGGCAGCAGGTTGAGGGAGGTGATCCTGCCACTCCTGGAGTAGTGTGTCCAGTTTGGGGCTCCCCAGTACAAGAGTGGCATGGACATACTGGTGAGAGTCCAGCAAAGGCTGTGAAGATGGTGAAGACACTGGAGCATCTCACCTGTGAGGAAAGGCTGAGTGAACTGGAGATGAGAAGATTCAGGAAGCGTCTCATCTATATACGTAAATACTCAAAGGAGGAGTGCAAAGAAGAGGGAGCCAGGCTCTTTTCAGTGGTGTCCAGTGACAGGACAGGAAGTGGGCACAAACTGAAACACAGGAAATGCCATCTGAACATTAGGAACACCCTTTTCACTGTAAGGATGACCAAGCAGTGGCACAGGTTGCCCATAGTGATAGTGGAGTCTCTGTCCTTGGAGATACTGAGAAGCCATCTGGACATAGTTGTGAGCAGCCAGATCTGGCTGATCCTGTTTCAAATGAGCTCAGTCGTTCATTCCCACTTCAGTCATTATGTGATTCTACAGAAGAAAAACTTTCTGTCCTTGATTGGTTTTTCTGATAATGCTTAGAAATTTTGAACTCTGTTGTGTCAGATGGGACTGCAAAAGATGGTACATACAAAAAAAATTAACTCTTGATTTGTTGAAAATCTATTTGACATAGAAATTAAAGCCTGGAAGGGTATGTGTTTTTTAGAAGACAATGCAAAGTGAAAAATGAGCCATTTCAGTTAAAAAAAATGTTTAGAGCACAATGGAAATCAAAAGAGGGCAAATTTACACAGACAAACCAAAAGAGCTGATGAAAAAGAGAATAAATAAAACCGTAGTGAACCTCCTGTGCATTATGCTGCACAAGCATGGTTCCTTTTTTCTGGATTGCCTGTTTTGAGTAGGAATTTGTGCTGGGGTGAAATGCACATATCCTTCCTTTTCTGAGAATGTGTAGAAGAGCTTGTAGCTGTGTTGCCTGAAGATTTATCTCCATTGCTTAAGATCGAACTTGGGACCCCTCTGTAATTAGGAGGTCTGCTCCTTTCTTGTAATTCTCAGGTATGACTTCAACAGCAGCTTGCCTGCTACTTGTATTTTTGATAAATTTTCTTCATGCAATGGAAGAGAGTACACTCAGTCACTTCAGAAGGAGGCTTGACATGTGCCAGTTAAAACTGAAGTATTTTAAAACCCCCTGAGTTTATCAGCTGTGTTTTGGGCATCTGTATAATGTGGACCTTTTAAAGCATCACTTTTTAAGAGTGCCTTTTTTAATTGCTTCCAGTTTTGAACTTGTCGTGTTCACATGAAACATTTCAAATAGTAGGACCTGTTTTACTTAACTTGCCACAGAGTTATTGGGAAATAAGAATTCTACTCAGAATATTTATTTATTTTTGTATTTTTTTCAGTTAACTGCTCATCAATTAGCTATAAACTACATAAAGATGTAATTGTTATTAATTTAAGAATAAGCCAGTGTTCTGTTTAAGAAAATGCTGTCCCAGGTGAATCTTCACCTGAAGAATACGTTAATTAAGTAAGCTGATACTCCTGATGCATTGAAAATAATTTGATAGTATATATCTTAGTTACATGAAATATTAGAATGGATTTTATTTTTCTGTTGGAAAATGTTAGATTTCAACTTCTAAATGGCTCCTGCTTCATGCTGGCATGTCACCATACCATTTCAGGTGATTTTTGTAGTGTGCTTTATAGTGAGAATCCTTACATGATAACTTGAAGTTGAGTAAAAGTTTTACAGACCAAGATTGGCCCATGTCTGGATCCAGAATAATTTTTAGAAAGGAACATTCTTGTCTGTCTCTGTGGGCAGAAGTTGCTCTGTTCAGTGTGGAACACAATATTTTATCTGGTTTTGCACACATAACTTACTAAGACTGATCTGTGTGCCTGGATGAAAGCTTTGGTTTATGAAGATAATGAAGTGATTGCTGCTACTTAAGTATGCCTTAATTGGATTGAATTCCTTGGGACCACAAACTCGCCTGTGACAAAATGAGCCAGGTCTCATACCTTTCATGTGTTGCTTAAGTTTTCGGATGCTTTCCTATTCTTTCCAGGCTTGTATTCTCTGAATTCAGGTATTTTTCCGTCTGGTGGCTTAGTCTGGTTTCCAAAGAAAATATTTGGTCTGTTTCTCAGTCTATTACAGTAAGTGCTGTGTTTGCTGGCTAATTTTAGCCAATTTGGTCACAGCGGTAGCGCTTTCAAAGGTTGTTTTAAGTCTGGTGATAAAACATGATTGATGAGAGCTTCAGAGAAGGAGAGGTTGCAGGGGAGTTAGTAGTTCTTACAGTGTCTTGTCAGCAACCTCGAGGTATTTATTCTCTGGTTAATTAGCAAAGTGTAACTTGGATCCAACTGGTTCAGAGACAGGGGAGAGCTGGTGAGGTGTGCTGGGGAGAAAGGGGTAGTACAGAGAGAACTGAAGGCTCTGTGACGGTGAGGTTTTGGGCAGCAGAAGTAAAGGAGTAGAGAACATTGGTCTGAGGTTACTTCATTAGGGGAGAAGGATTGGAAGATAGGTGTAAAAAGCAGAAATTTATTGGTTCTCAGTTGCCTTGCCACGTGTCTTCAGGAAGCTGTGAAGTTTTCACTTGCAAGTTGTCTGTATTCTTTTGTCTGTTTTTTTCACAAACTGCACAAGAAAGTGTTGTTTTAATGTTTTAGAAGTCAGTCCAGAAGTTACTTCAAAACATTTTGGTACTTCCCTTTGGAGTTCAGTGTAAACAGTTGTAGATAAAGATCACAGCTAGCTCTGTGTGTGCATGTATAAAACCAAAAGATTAAGAAGTATTACTTCCAATTTTTTTTAATCTTTTCCAGTAGCAACAGAACCCTTGATAAAAGCTGTATATACACTATACCAGCAAAGGAATCTGCTCTTCCCAGTTCGTACGTTGCTTTTGAAATTTTTTAGCAGAGTTTACCAAAAAGAAGATTTGAGGACACAAAGAATCAGGTAAAAAAAAATTAATAAATATTCTTTTTAATTTCAAAATAGTGTATTGATTTCAGGAGTGAGAATAGCGAATTTATGTGTCGATGTAATAAAACTTCATTCTGAATCTGTTTTGACACTGTGTCACTGGAATTTGGAAGTTTGTGTGCTCTTTGAGGTGGAGATGTATCAGCTTAGTTGTCTATCTTAGCATAAGTACTAGATAGATCTTAATTACATAAATTTTTAGCTTGAAGTACCGTGCTACAAGCTTATTGTTACTGACTATGGCAGTCAGTGGATGTGTCAAGATCGTGCAGCTGTAGCCATGGAGCATTTCCATCACTTTAGCCTGAGGTCATGAGCTTGTCGCTTAATGCCTTTGTTGGTGTTCTGATAGTGGCTGTGTAGCCTTTCTAACTTACTTTCTTCAAGAAAAATACTCTTTTGGGGGCATGGTTGTAAAGAGACTAGGTTTAAGAAAGTGTTCTTGTCCTTCTGGGCTCCTGGTTCATCATGGGCAGCTTTTAGATATCTGACTTGCTTCAGAAGTAATCAGAGATTATTCTCTCTATGTAATGCTGTTGCAACAGTTTTTCCTTAATCTGATGTGCCCAGATTGTCTCCAAATCTTATTTCTAGAATGTATTTTTCAGCCATGTCATCTAGTTCCAGGACATAAAAACCTTAACCACAAATCATGTGTTGATGTGTATGCATCAACTCTAGCTCGTTTGGGAGCTGCAAGTCCCCTCCAGGCACTGTAAAGCAGCTCCAAGTCTTTGGGGAGACCTTCTGTTCTCCAGGCAGAGCAACAGCAGCTCTCTCAGCCTGTCTTCATAGGAGAGGTGCTCCAGACCTCTGGTGATCTTCATGGCCTCCTTGGACTCACTCCAGTAGCTCCATGTCCTTCTTATTTCTGGGGACCCAGAGCTGGATGCAGTACTCTAGGTGGGATCTCACAGGAGCAGAGGAGCAGAATCCCCTCCCTCTACCTTCTGCCCACGCTGCTTTTCATGCAGCCCAGGATACAGTTGACTTTCTGAGGGATGTGATCTTTTTCTGCCACTAAAAAAATCAAACCTCAGGTCTCTCAGAAGTCCTGGCATCTGCTAACACAGTCAAGTTTGGGGAAAATTGTTGCCTTCTACAACTTCTTTGCTTTGTTAATCTTCTGTTGTGGTAGTGCCTGAGTACATCTAATTAGATCTACAGCCAGAAATAATCTTAAGCTATGCTCTGAACATTTTAAAAAGTGTAGGGGATATAAGAGACAGGAAAAAACACTTGGGAATATCTCATTTTCCTCTTTTCACTCAGAGTGAAAAAGAAATCTTTTTCATACTGACTAATTTCTCTCGGGTTACATAACCACTGTTCTCTGTACTTACCTGAAAATCTTGAGCGTCTCATTCAGTGTCATGTGATCATATGACTATCTGGAAAGCTTTAACTTTCTATCTTTAGACATCACAATAGCAGTAGTTTTGTTGCTCTTCTTAGTCTTTTACATGGATCTGTGACATTTTTAGTAACAGAAGAATGAAATCTCAAAAGCTCTTTGCAAAAATGTATGACTCCATTTACGTCTGAGACATTTGAAGACAACATAATATTGGTGTACTGCACTATTCCATTTCTTTCCTTTAGAAACAAGTGCTTTTTTTCAATTTCTTCAAAGTGTGGACTTTTCAATAGCTCCTGGACGACATTAATATTGTTCCATTCAATTTGATATTGTAGCTCCTTCAGCCCTCCTCTGACTGTTCTCATTCTTTTATTATTTTTTTCTTAGAAGATCATCAAGAACAGCCTAAGAAGAACAGAATTTACATTGGAGCATTTCTCCAGATTTTTTTGTGAATGTGTTTACTTTTTAGGTGTATCTGATTCAGAGGATAAAGTAAGAGCTTTGGGCCTGTTGCTGCCTTGCGGAAAAACAACCAAACCTGGCTGGTTTATTACATGGTTCAGAATTAAACTAAAACAACAAGACAAAACTTATCTTCACCCTTAATCACTGCACACATACTATGCACTGTGTGTATATATGCATGTACTGTGTGTATCTGTGTGTGTGCACATTTGCATTTATATACTGGTAAGAGTCTGAAAAGGCTATTCAGCCTCACAATCTGCTTTCAGCACTGACTTATGTGAGATGCTATAGGAAGAAGACAAGAATTACTTTTACCTAATACTCTAAGCTTCCAACCATTTGAAGCTTGTGCTTCCTCACTCTGCAGAGCTTCTTGTGTTCATCACTCAGTGGGTGTCTGTATCTGAGCTTTTCTCATCATTGCTTGGACCAGTCTAAATCAAGAGCAGCTGCAGCACCTCTGGCAGGGAGCTACAAAGCTCAGCTGTGTCAAGACCCAACTTACTTTTGCTTGTTTAATCCTGCCTCTTCCTAGCTTCATTTGATAGTAGCATCTGCTTCTTTCTGTGGAAGCTGAATCAAATGTTTTGTTCCCATCCACTGTTCCCATAAATTATTCAATTGATTTTGAGACTTCTGAGCCCACCTCCAACTCACCCACTTCAGTGATCTGTTTTCCAGGCTTTTCCTGCTGTTGAGCAGTTCATCTCTATGCAAGGCCTTTTCCTCTTGTGTCGTAGGTACTTAATCTCCATGTAAAGTTTTTGGCTGACAGGTCTTTGAGAGTGAAATAATCTGTATCATCATCATGCTTCTCTGTTGACATCTTGAAGACTTACTTTGAACTTCCTGGCTTGGACTTGGCAGCTTTTTTTCTTGTGATCATCACTTTAGTAATAAGCTGATGAAATGCTTTTGATTTCTAAATGATACTTGACTTGATAAGCCAGGGTGACATAGAAATTTTCTCCTATGAAAGATAGGATTAGTCCCTACAGTTTCAGTTTGAACCAGAAAGGAGAAATAAAAGCAGCTTAGTGAAGAATGGGAAGAGAAGTTTGTGTGGGTTTCTGTTGTTTTGTCTTTTTTTTTTTTCTCCCTCTTTCTTTAGAAGTCGAAGTAAAGTTTTATCTCGTTGGTTGGCTGGCTTACCTCAGCAACTGGCTCTGCTTGGCTTGAGGAACCCGGAACTTTCCAATCAGCTCATTGATATCATTCATTCCGCTGCTTCTCGTTCAAACAAGGAATTGTTGCAAAGTTTACAAGCCACTGCTACTCGAATATACGGTAAGACTTTGACACTCTAGCACAAGGGATTTTGTCCCTCACCTGGCAGGCAGGTTGCAAGAGGTGGAAAATCATATTGTTTCCTAGGTAAAGCTAAAGACTGAATAGGGCAAGGTTGCAGATTGGTTCAGTCCCCTAAAGGTTAAAATGAACTATGCGTGTCATTTACTAGAGAGTAAAAAGATTGAGATCTTTAGTTCAAATTAGTAGGACTTAAATCTGATAGACTGGAGACTAGTTTTTGTGTGTCCAAGAATCATAGAATCATTTAGGTTGAAAAATACCTCTAAGGTCCAAGTGGTAACCCAGCACTGCCAAGTCCACCACTAAACCATGTCCCAAGATGCCACATGTTTTTTGATCACTTCAGGGGATGACAATACCACCACTTTGCTGCACAGCTTGATCCAATGCCTGACTACCCTTTCAGTGAATAAATTTTTCCTGATAGCCAATCCAAACCTCCCCTACTACAACTTTAAAGCCGTTTCCTCTCATTCTGTCACTTTTAATCTGGAAGAAGAGGCTGACTTACCCTCACCTGGAAGCAGCCTCTATTACGGTAACTGTAGAGAGTGATCCAAGCCTCCTATTTTCTGGGCTAGTATTGCCTCTCTTTTTTTTCTCCTTTTTTTTCCCCCCTCTTACATGTTGGCTATAACATCCTCATGTCAGTGGGTAGCAGAGGTATTGGTCAGTGCAGCCGGGGAGTGTCTGACCGTACGTTGTGTGCCGCAGATCCGCTCGAGGGCACGCTGGTGCTGCTGCCGGCCGAGGCTCAGCGACGCCTGGTGCAGCTCGTGTACTTCCTGCCCTGCCTGCCCGCCAGCCTGCTCGCCTGCCTCAGCCGCTGCTGCATCATGGGCAGGATGTCCTCCGACCTCGCCGCCACCCTCATCGGCATCCTGCACATGAGGTACCGCGCTCTGCACTCGGCTCTAGCCAAAAACAGCCCCGGCTGGCAATATTTAGTCGTGAAGCATGAACTTGATGATCAGTTTGCACACAGAGAATCAATATAACATGCAGGAGCTGATGGTGTGGTTGGCCTGTTGCTTAGATTGTGTCTACAACGCCCAATTTTCTACAATACGTGTTGAGAAAATCATACAACTGTTTAGGTTGGAAAAGATCTTTAAAACTGTGTCCAACCATTAATCCAGCACTGCCAAGTCCACCACTAAACCATGTTCTTAAGTGCCATATTCATTTATCCATGTTATTTTACTGTCTTTGTATATATTAATGAAGTCTACCAAGAATTTTCATCTTGAAATACAAACGTTAGTGCTTTTAATACCTGGGTCCTTTCAGAAAAGACGCAAAGCAGCATTAGCCTATCTCTTACAAAATCTGTAAGGCTGCATGGTACTGAGCACCTTCTACCCAGAACATCATCCCAGTGGTCTTTGTTTTGCCATTAATTGCAGCTTTTCCTTGTGAATGCTTCAACCTGACACAGCTGATAGTGAAAAACAACCAACCAGTTTTTCTCATGTTCTGCTTTCTTTCAGCTCACTTTTTCTCCAATTACTACACCTAAATAGCCAAATTACGGTTGCTAGGCAAGTGCCTTGTTTGAAATTATTTATGCTCTTGTTTTTTTCTGTCCTGGCTTGAAAGAGGGTGGGTTTGCTTGTGAAGTCAGGGAGCAAAGCTGCTGTTCCATTGAAGTAAGTGGAGGGCTTGCTGAGATTTCACAAAGGTGTTTTGTTTTGCTGCTTCTGGGAAAAATACATCTTTCTCCATTGCTCAATATTGTGGAACCTTGGATGAACAAGCAGGAATTAATCTTATAAGAATTATGCTTAAAGCAATTCTTGATGCCTTTTGGATCTGAAACATTTTTAATTAAAATAGGACACAACACAATGTACTGTCAAATGCAGACCTGTTTGTATTAGCTGTGTAACATATGGATAAGGTGACTAACATAGGAAGCAATAGTGGTGACATTTATATTCTATATATATATAATGCATTACTGCATTATAAAAGTGGAGTTCTGCCTAGTTTTGGGAAGATGGAGATCAGATTTTATTTTTTAAAATGAAAAATTGTCTGCCATATACTGGAATCTCAGTGGCAAAGTGTAACCAATTCAAAGACAATCATTATAACAACTAAAGTCGATAATAAGCACTCAGGTGCTTATTTTGATTTTAGGTCTTTAGTGGATCTTCATTGTGGGAGATTAGATTTTTGTAGTAATGGAATGCCTGTTTTCTAAAAATTACTGTAAAGCTGCAGGTGGGTTGTGGGCATTTGATGCTTTTGACAGAAGATGCAAGTGGCAGGCGGAAGGCAGTGTTCTTACCAAAAGTAGGTTACATTCTGAGAACAGAGGAAGAGTAAATTCTTTGTTTTCAGAGATGCAAAGGAAGTAAATTGGTTTTAATTTATGGCATTTGGAACACATTTTAAACTTACTTTGGATTCAAAAACTGTAGATAATCAACCCAAGAAGTCTATCTGAAATCACTAAATGAAAGAAATGTACTGATGTACTTAGAGTAGTGCAGTTTTTTTGTATTGATAATCCCTGACAGCTCTTCTTTCTGGAAGCCTGCAAGTTTTGATGAAACTTGAAAAAGAGAGATTGCTCTTGACTGAGCATTGTTTTTATTTGATAAGGTTCTTCTCACTTCATTGAGAGGAATCAGTATTAAGAACTGGAAGTTGATTAGTGTTTTTTAGAAGCACATCTGAAAATAATACAAGTCCTTGGAAAGATTAAAATGACTCTTTCATAGACAAAGTGAATGCAAGGGATGATGAAAATACATTTTTACTTCTATATGCAAGTTAAAAACTTGTACAGGTTACAAAGTGCATATAGATGACACCTTTTTTAGCTTTGGCTTAGGTGAACTGTATTTTGTGGAAGATTCCTTTTTTGTTTTTTGTCAGTCATCATGACACTAAACATTTTATCCTAAAAGATTAATCTAGGGTGCCTTAAAGGCTTAGGGAACCAAGTTGATAGAAATGTTTTTGGCTGAGGGGAACATCCAAAAAAAGTTGCTTTGTCTACTTAAATATGCAAAGATAAGGAGATAAGTAATAGTATATATTAACTTTTCAAGAACAGAAGAATCTGCTACTTCTTTTTCATTGGAAAATAAGTTGTACAGTCTAGGCAACAATAGTAGGTTTTCTAGATAGGAACCTTAGCTGGGCTTTATGAGCTTCATAACCTGTTATTGCACAAAGGATAAATGAACCAATTTTCTGTCTTTTATTAGAAAGGCCAAGCTGAACTATTATATCCAGTTTTGTGGCTCGTTTTTAGATAATGACATGGACAGACTGGAGTGAGTGTCAAGAAGAGCAAAGAATGATAGTCTGTCAGTTATGATAATGGGGAATGACTGACAAATTGGCATTTTAGGCAGATAAGGCTGGGAAGAAGTTGGAGTCAGTTGTGTAAAAAGCTGTTGAAAAGGAATGGAAGAGTGCAGTTTCAGCAGGATTAAAAATACAGACCTTAAATATCAAGAGAATGTTTGGTTTGAGTGCTAGAAAAATTTTATGAAAGCAGAGATACATACTGGAATGGCTTATGTAGCAATGGGATACAAATATACTTCACTGGAAATACTTAATACCAGGGAATTGGGTGGGACATGGATGGCAGAGGGTAAAGCCTTTAATGAAGTAGAGAGACTGGGTAACTCCTGGTCATCATTTACAGCTCTTGTAATACTCAGAGTTAAACTTTCAAGTTTGTCAGATGAATGGTACTATAAAAAACTTCTGTAAGTCTACATTTCTGTTCCGCTGCTTGGTTCATGGGACATTTTCTGTACAGAGAAACTCCCAAATCCATGGGGAGCAGTCATTTACGAGTACCCCGCCGCTGTCAGTAGATGGCGCTGTTTCTCTTCCGGTACATTCCTGTTCTCTGTGCTGAGGGGCGACTCTCCCTGAATTTCTCCTATGGAATCTGCTTATTCGTCAGGCTTTAAATAGATTGCATTCAGGAGCATCAGAGGGTTTAGTATTTGTTCTTAATTTCTTCATCAGCCTTTATTCCCACACTGTTCCGACTGGCAGAGGATGGCTGTTTACAAGAGTATTCATATGGAGCTGTGTGTATTTGTCAGGGACCAGCTATGTTAAGGTGGATTCACTGAGAGTACCTGTGGATCATAATAAAACTTGCAGTTATTCCACGAATAATCATTAGAAACTCAAGGAACTCGCACTAGTGTAGACTATAAAACTAATAGTAAGTGTATCCAGATGGTTCAAAGCACAGCCCTGTGATGATATCAGGTGGTAATGTTAAGTTGTAGTTACTGTGTGTTACCGTATTACCTTTCAGCTTTCAGACCTTCCTTTTTTTTTTTTTTTTTGTTTTATTAGAAGTGAGTTTTGAAAATATTCAGTAGTTTCACTTTTTATTTTTGCAATGGTAAAGTGAATACTCAAGTGGTGTGTAGGAGCCCATTAAGTGAGCTCTGTGTGCTGAGAATGAAAATGGTGTTGGCAGTATTTCCATATAGAATGGGAAGGTATTGAGCCCCTGGGAGATTGGTTAACTATATTGTTAAGTTATTAGAATGGTTTCTGTAGCACTTTTGGTCTACATTCGCTGAAGCTGGCACAGACCAAAGACAGTTCTGAAATGCAGCCACCCCATTTTAGATGCTGGTATGAACATGGCCAGGTTTGCACTAATGGCTCATGATCTCTGTGGCATTGAACAGACATTGCTGGTATTGGAGTCTCTGGGATGGCTACAGCTGGTGAGTTTCAGGTGAAACTGAGAATCAGAAGGTGTTGTAGTGGCTTAATTTCTCTGCTTTTCCCTTCAAATGCCTGCCTTGTGCCTACTGTATGGGATCTGAGATGTAAGTAGCTTCAATAAATCCAGTCAGGTAGAGTTCTGAGGGATGGAAGTGTGCCAGACTTTTGGGGTATAAGTCATACAGAAGCAGGTGAGGAAGGGTGTGGAGCGACATGAGTGAACAGCCTGTCACTTCTCTCTGAGAAATGAGAGAGAGCAGCTTCTTGACAGGAGATGAGTTCTCTCAGTTGGCCTCTGATTTAAGCCTCTGATGAGCTTACATTTTTGGAGAAAAATGGAAGCATCTGGGTTTTAGAAAGTGTTTTGTATCAAATCTACTGGATGGATTTTTTTTTTGTGATCTTTGTGATCTAGTACTGTTTTGATATATTGAGATAGGCAGTTCATCTTGATGCAGTGTGCCACATTTCTAGAAGAGTTAACTTCAGTATTTATTTTTCATTTATGATTTATTGAAACTGTTGAATAAGCAAATAGTAGTTCACTGCTAGTTAAAAGTGAATGGTTTAAGTGTTGGTTTGGAATATACAATATGTGGCATGAGTTGATCTTTGGCTTGAAATTCCAATCTTAGCTTCACCTTGATAGTGGAGTTCTGGTAATTCCTTGAGGCTGTGGATATGGACAGGTAGACAGTTCTCTCCAGGAAGTGAAGAAATATATAAATCACTGATGGTCTGATAGGGACTAAGGTAATAAACTTTAGCAGTATCAGAAGTAGAGCTGGAAAAAATCTTGGTGTAATCTCCCTGTGCCCGCTTTCTGCATTAATAGGGCAGAAGGGATACTTCAAAATGGTTTTAAGGAACTAGTGAGGTATGTGCTTATTTTTTGAGCATTTTTTGGAAGACTGACTTTGAGGCAAGTATTTTTTCAGATGTGGAAATGTATTAAATGTTGTAAATATATTTTTTATTAGGTAGATTACTTTGTTTGCCTGAAACAGTGGTCTGCTGTTTACATACCAAACTCTGTGCTGTTACAGTTGCAGTGAAACCCATTTGTCAGGCTCATTGTTTTTGGTTTCCACTCAGTGATTTTGTGGTGATTGAGGGGCAGATACTCTTCAAAACAGAATTCTCTTTTTTCCTTCTCTTTTGTCTATGGTGCTATGTTTAAGATGATTAATATGTAATCTATGTACTTACTGTTGTGTGTTCTATTCTGTAAATTGTGGATTAAGAAATGCAGATGGTGGGATTGTAATCAAATATATAAATCAGGAAGTTAGATTGCTGACTTTATGGGAGAATTTTGTTGTCTCCTCTCATTCCTTAAAGAACAAATAAGGAAACTCAAATGCGATTTATGTGCCTTATTTATGCATAATAGTTATGGTTGTTTTACAACTTTTTATCCATTGGAACAGTGTGTCTGGAAATTATTTCACTGTAATAGAGAGTTGGACAGATAATATTTCACTGTCTAGATAAAAAACAATGGGAGTTAATTTATGGCATTTCTCCCTTGAAGTAGGGTGTCCATAAATGAGATCTCCAATGGCTTCAAACAGCCATCTCTTATTCTTGTGGGACTCTTTCCCTGCTGGGGTCTCGCCAAGTTGTTTCTGTTGCTGTAGAAAAGGAGCAGGGTGAGGACCATATAAATGAAAGCTGAGTGCTCTCTGGCATAAAGTGTGTGAGAGTTCTAAGTTTTCACAGGTTTGAGATAACCCTGGAGGTAACTTTTATTCTGCTTGATGTAAGTGTAAATGGACTCTTCACTTAAGAGGTAGTGCCTTTAAAATATTCTGCTGCTTTCCAGACAAGAATGAGGGAACTCAGCTGGCGTTTCATCAAGCATCCAGGCATGCCTGTTGGTTCCTGCTATCCTCTGGAATCTAGTGCTTAGAAAGAACTGACATGGACATTTTAACATCTGTTTGCTGTAAGGTGTGAAATTCTGTGTCTAAAGATGCATTACTCAGAGATGTATTAGGGTTATAATAGAGTTCTTTATGGATATTTCCTTTGTAATTAAATGCTACTTTTTGTTTATTTAGTCATCCTAGTTATTTTATCTGCAACCTTTGCCAGCATAGCATGAGGAGGCACAATGATAATGCAAAATGTAGCTAACAAAGACCCTCTATACTACTCAATTAAAGAATTATTGAATGCATAATTATAGTCAAGAAAAATAGCACATTCCCCCAAAGTGTTTACAACCAGGAGAAAACTTGGTGTTGTAACCCATTATTGTGGTTAGCAACACTGAAGGAACAACTGAATTCAGTAATTCTCATGCAAGTAAAGTGTAGAAAATATTCCAGACCAGTGTATTTATTTTAAAAAGACATCAGTAAAATGAAAGTTTTTGCCAAAATAAGCTAACTTAAATAAATAACACAAAGCAAAGAAGGGGAAGCTCTCAATTCACTACAAATGGTATATAATGGAAAGTCAATTCAGTACATCTTGGAGAATAAGTCAGAAACCATACATGTATAGAGAGGTATAGTAGTTATAAATGGGTTGCTAGGAAAAATGCAGCAATAGTAAGGTCTGTGTTCACTGAAGTGCCTTTTCTGGCTGTATTTTTACACCCCTCGATTTAGAAACAAAAGTAAAGGAGGAAAGTATTAAAATGGTTACATTAGTGCATAAGGCACTATTGAATAAACTAAACATTAGAGTGTGCTTTAAAAAGGCTGACTTTTCCCTGTTGGGGTACCACTGAGGATGAAGGGTAAAAAAATGATCCGTTTTCCTTGCTGCAAGATGAGAGAGGATCTGTAGTTCTTGAGAATCAGACCCCGGGGTTACAGTGCATTCCTTCATCCACATCTGGTCAGGAAATTTCCTTTTACTTGCTCACTGTTTTGTAAATGTCTAGGACTTGAAAGAGGGAGAAGTCCAAGCTTATATTTAAGGACACAGCCCCTGCATTTTTCCCCAGATTGGTTGTAGTGTGAGGTTCCTAATCAAAGGGAAAAGAATTATGTTGCTGCACTACAATTGCCGCCGTCAGTAAATGCCCTTTGCTCATTAGTGAATGTTTCTTCTGATTTGTGCTCTCATTTATAATGTGAAAGCAGTGCTTTGCTTCAGACAACCTCTGCAGCTCTGGAGCAAATGAGCAGCTGACAGGCTTACTTTTAACAATGCATAGCTTAAATTGTTGTTTTCTTAAAGTAGGCTTCATACTTTTCCTCAAATCCCTGGTAATTCCTTTCAAATGTTTGTTGTATTTTGCTGCATTTTCCAATGGAAAGACTTGATCCTTCAAAAGAGATAATGAAAGTTAAAACAAAAAAACTCACACTAACAAACCAGTGGCTACACGTGGTAACTTGTTGGAGGAAAAGGAAGATAAAAACCCCTCACTTGCTCTTATAGCTTTACATTCAGGTCCTGTACTACCTGGAGATAAGTTGGTCTGAATGATGAGATGGGTATGTTGGAGAAGTATTCAAAGATTCAGTTTTTTGATTTTTTTTCTATTTTTTTTATAGCAATTTCAACATCATTTTATGACAGTCATGGTTTCCTGTCTTTTTCAGAACTGATATGAAAACTGAGAGTGCTGATCCTCATTAGCAGTAGAACTCAAAACTGATTTGATTAAGTTGATGCAGGGACATGAGTTTTTACTTTATTGCAGTTGCATTTCAATCTGACAGAAATTATTTTTCATTAAAGCTGAACAGGAATAAACTGTGCCAAAGCTGAGATAAATATTGGCACAGGGCTTTTTAATGTTTTAAAAGAACATGTTTTACAGAAGTGTAAGTACATGCCTACAGTGGGAGAAAATGTATATTTTTCTTCCATAAAGGTGCAACAGTCCTGGTGTGGTACTTGCATGTGATTTTGCTCCTTTCAGTGTGTTTTCTTGTTTATACACACAGTTCCTGACAATGATAATATGGAGGTGTTTGGGATGTATTGTAACATACTTTCCATGCTCATAGGTAATTCCATAAGTGATCCATTACCTCGTATTTGGCAGGTGTTTTTACATGTAAGCACTATTTTAAATGGCAGTCAGACAATGCAGCTGTCATTACACAGCTGGCTGGCTGTAAGACATGGAGAGTTTATAACAGTCCTGTGAGAAGGCTGGCTAGAAGACACACCTGTACAGTGTAGTCCCAGTGTGGTTTTGTCAGCAGAGCAGTGTTTCTGGGCTCAGACTGTGACCCCTGGGCACTGTTCTGAAGGATTTGAATGGCTCCTTTAGAGCTAAGGGAAGGATGCTACAGGATCTGTGTGGAAGTCTCTCACTTCTGATGTATACTGGATCAGTAGCTGAACACTTCTGTGTTGATAGATAAACTCTGGGCTGATGTTAACTTGCTGTGTTGAGAGGTCATAGGTAGCACAGGTCATAAAAACAGGAAGCCAGAAGAAACAAGGAAGCCTTTTCTCTACACTTCTGTGTATCAATAAAGATTTTTTTCTTAATGCAATTTCTGGTTGATCACAATAGAAGATTTTCAAGTGGTAAAGGAGTGCTGTTCTATGTATCTATGGCCCTGGGTTGTGAAGGAAAAATAAGCCCTGTTTCATGCAGTGGAAACAATTCTTTATGATCCTTGGTTGCAGTGTGATTATTTTGGCTGTTGGGGAAGAACTTGACTACTCATATTTCCAAGGCCTTAACTGAACTCCTGGATATGCCAAAAGAGCTACTCTGCTGTATCGTGATGAGCTGCAGAGCAACAGAACATGGGAGGTGCTGGTGTGTCATTTCCACTGTTAGGTAGATAAAATGACTGAATTGCTTTGTCAAGCGACAAAAAAAGACAGGGTAGCCTTGATTAACTTACACTTCTAAGTACTTCTATATACTAAATAATGTGAGTGCTTGTGGACTTTTGTCATCTCTCTTTCTGGGTTGTTCCTTAGTAGTCACCAGTGATGTCTGTCTTCTGCTGTATGAGCTGATCAGTTCTACCCACCATCTCCTGCCTTTAAACCAATTACCTCTTGATATAAGGACCTTTGTTCCTACCCTGAGGCTGCTTAGATTTCTGGAATTTTTTTTCCTCAGTGTTATAGGGTCTTTCATATTCATGTGCAGCTACCATTAACAAGATTTCTAAGAGATGCATCATGCAAAAATTTTTCTTCCAGAAGCCATTCTGTCTGTTCTCAGGCATGACACAGGTGTTCATGTGTCAGCTCATTTCATCCATTGTTATGGTGTTAATTTGTCTGGTGTGGGGCACTGATGTTATAGACCTTAGTTATTTTTAAAAATAAAGTATACCAACCAGCTCAAAAAAAAAAAACAAAAAAAACAAAAAAAAAAAAAAAAAAACAAACAAAAAAAAAAAAAAAAAAAAAACAAAAAAACAAAAAAAAAACCCACACCAAAAACCAACTAAAAACACCCCAAACCATGACAGCATTTTCACTCCATACTCTTGCAGGTGTCAGGGAAGTTCTCAGGTATCAGATTGTTCCTGGCTGCTAGTTCAGTGCCTTCTCTTGGAGGTCTTTTGCAAGATGAATGCTATCTCATCCTGGTAATTCCCTTTTGGTTTGTTAGATTCTGTAATATTTTGTGAAGCTGCTTGAAGTCACAACAGGTTATCTTGAGGAGTTGTTCTGGTATGGGAACCAGAACAGTTTCTTTGGTGATCAGAGATGAGCAGAATCCCTGTGGCCTTTCCCTGCTTGATTGCCATCCTCATGCAGTGGTTGTCTGCTGGGTGTACAGAATCTCGGGGAGTTTTCTGTTCCTGATGTGATTGAAGGACAATTTAATAATAAATTAATAATAGTATGTTGGTGGTTAAAGCACTTGCTGAGGTTGTGGAAAGTCTGTGTTCACTGTCTTCATCTGAAGGGGAGATGGATTTCCTATTTCCTAACACAGTGACTTAGTCATTAAACTATTTTGAGGATGTGTACTTAATCATTTTATTAAATTTTATTAAATTTTCAAAGAATTGAGGCTTAGAATGCAGTTAGGTTTTTTCAGGAAATGAGTGAATCAGCTACTGACTGTGACTGTTTAAATGTTCTGTGTGGAACAGATGTATCAGTGAAAGAGAGGAAACTCCTTTTACAATTATTTTATAACCTAGAATTTAAAAAAAACAGTTGTGGGAGGGCTTGGTTTAAATCTTTGATCAGTAGTTGATAAAATCAATTTAAAAGAGGATCACCTATTATAGTACAAGTTATGTGTCTCAGGCTGTTATCTTGCCAATGCTCAAATAATTCTGTAAAACTTCGGGAATGCTTTGCACTAGATATTCCCAATTATGGTGCTGGGAGCATTTTCCTGGAAAGTGAGGGAATTGGATTTTATTTTCCTTGAACAGAAAACACAAACCCTTGACCTTACACTTCTCAAGTGTTATAACCCTCACATTTATGAACAAAGGGTGATAGTATTAATGCCTCAGAAGAACTGTGAATTTGGCATTTGCTTTTTTATGTTTTACTTTAAAAATACTTGGAGACTGAACTCGGGTTGAAATTAGTCACACTTTTTTTTTCAATTTTATTGCTAAAAAAAAAATTTCAAAAACCCAACCCCAATCCAAATTCTAAGGAAAGCTTGCTTAGCAAGTGCTAGACAGGTGCATTGCTGTCTGTGCTGGAGTTTGAGCAGTGTGTTTTATAGGAGGACAAGTGGAAGGAATTTCTAAAATGAGTGCAGCAAGGTTCGTAAGAATTCTTCTACTAGAGACCTCTAAATTACCCAAAGATTCCTTGTGACTGTATAAGCCAAAATCAACACCTAAAACCTGAACCATAGGTAGTTGGTAGCTGGTTGAGGTCAGGAGGCACACAGATAGTAGTCTGCAGTTGAGGAGTAACTATTTGTGCACAACCTGCAGTTATTTTATTTTGCAGCTGTGTGATATAGCCAACCTGAAAATAACAGCAGCATGAACTAAAGTAGTGAAGTCCATCTGGAGTTAAAAGAAAAGTTTGCAGCAAGTGATAAAAGGAACATACTGCACACTTGCTTTGACTGAGAAATATTTGGTCTGCTAATGACAAGAAGAACAGTAATTTTTAAGTTAATTAGATTCAGCTTTTCTTTTAATACCATTTGGTGTACAGAGCAGGTTACCTCAAGGTGCAATTCTAAACCTCAAAAGAGAGGTTCCCACAGAGAGCAGGTGACCTTATGGAAATTACAACATGTAATTCATCATAGTTAATGTGGGTTTGGACTACGTGACTGGAGAGGTCTCACTTATACGCAGTTTGATAACAGGTTCCCATTGTCAGTAATAATTTATACAAAAAAAAGAGAACTTAAAATATGTTTTTTACTTTTCTTCCACATATAAAGCAGATATTTTTTTTAGTCAGATGTCTGGCATGTCATTTACAGGCATCTTGAAAACGCATTTTAGAAGTGCATAATAGTCCCCAATTATTCATGGTAGTTTTAATATATTAAACTAAGATTTTAAAAATAATTTCTAGTGTATTTGTACATCAACATCTCTTCTAGAATGAAATCTCTCTTGTTCTGTGTTCTTAATCTTATTTTTCATTTCCTTCACTTCAAAACTGAGCAGCTTTAACAACTGTCTACATTATAGGCACTTGAGTTCTAAGGTAATTGAGGTGATGACAGCTGGTTAGACTTGTATTTAAACAAACTTCGGTGCTGTAATGCTGCTCTGTTTGTATTATTAGAAAGACATTGGTTTTGGTCTTCATTTATTGTGAGGTTCCCATGTGGTGTTTCAGTTACATGATTTCATGGGTTCTTTTCCATCCTGCTTTCTGTGTGTACACCATGAGCACTGAAGGAGCATTCGTGTTACAGTTTGGCCCTGTTTCAATGGGAGGATCCATGTTTTCTCTGTTGTATTATGTCCCACTTGGAAAACAAAGGGATTTCCTCCCCCTGCCACTTACAGAAGTTTTTTGTTGTGCTCAAGTAATTTTCATGGCTGCAGGAGATGGAAAGGTGATGTTTCTCCCAGTTCAAAGATGGGGAACTGAGGCAAGAAAAAGGTGTAGACAGATGTACATAGAAATACCTGATAATTTTAGGAATTCAGTATGAAACATTTGGGGTCTGATTTTTTAGAATACATAGCATCTTCTGTCTTGAAAACAAAAAAAATACCTCAAATTCACTGTAAGTTCAAGTGGAGAAGTAGAGATCAGATGGGTGCTGCTCTTAGAAATGCTTGAAGCTGTATCTCTTGTCAGCTGTTAGTGGCGTTTTCATCTTTTAATCACTGTTGAACTGTTGCAGGACTAGGGATAACTAGCTGAAAAAAAAGGGATGGGAAGCTTCCAGTATGAATAATGTGAGCTTATTCTGTCCTGAAAGAAAATAATGCTACTTGAAGAAATGTGTTATCACTGAATTCTGTCCTCCAGTTTTAAAAAGTATTTATCTCGCATCTTGTATAACCTACCTGAATTTGTTATACTTTCTTCTGCCTTTTTAATTTATGCCTCACACACTGTGCACATTATAGATGATGCAACAAATAAGGCAGGGACAGGTCAGATTACGTTATCCTTCATGGTGTAATCCTGATTGATCCATTCATCCATGATTTGAATGAGACATAGATTTCTTTGGTTTTTTTTAGAGAAAATATGACACATAATATTATCGTACTCTAAGTTGTATAGAGAGGCCAAGGTGAAGATCAGAGGCAGCCTTCTGTGTCACTGTCTAAATTCAAGGCTAGATTATTTTTAACCTTAATGCTCTTTTAACATTGAGGCTTCTTCTGTGCATGTCATAGCTTTCACTTTCTAAAAAAGTAAACTGCAGCTGAATTTGGGGATCTTGATTTTGTGTGTGTGTGACTCAGTGTAACTCTGCTAGTAGAGATGAATCTTAAATTAAACCATTTAATAACTCTGTCAAGGGTTTGTTCCTTATGCTGCCTCCATGTTCCCAGGGCAGAACTGCAGGTATTTTCTCTGCTTCCTCTTCTGTCTGTATCAGTGGCTCTTAGCCTTAGCATCTCTTAGGATGCTTAACATGCTTATCCTGTTCATGAGTTTGTACATGCGTGGGAAAACAAAACTGATGAAGTGTTTGATTTCCAGATGTTTAGCAATTAGCTTTGGAATTATTTTTCCAAATGAAAACGATGTCCAGACATCTCCTAAACCTATTGCAGTTTCTACTTGCTAACCTGCAGCGAATCTTGAGTTTTTGTTCAGTCTCTTCTGGAGGTTATGTAAAATTGTTGCATGCACTGGTCCTATTGTAAGGAATTCAAAGCATCTGCTAACTGTTGCATATGGAAATGGAATTTTTCAATATGAAAAAATATTTTTATTTTATTATATTGAACCAGATTCTAACAGGATTTGTCATGCAAGTCCCTACTTTCTGAATTGGGACTTATCACATGTTCTTTCATTCTCTTTTCCTACCCAGGATTTATTTATTTTCACATTTGCCTGATTACCTTTGCAGCTTCTTCTCTGTCATTATCTCTCCCAACCGCTTGCATTCCCACCATTTTGCTCAGTGGTTGCATCACAGTTTGAATTTCTGTGACTAGTCTAGCAAGTCCTAAACTCTCTTAAATCTCTCTTTATGCTCCTCAATACTTATTTTGGTAAAACAAGTGACCTCAAGTCACACTCATGGTCTCTGTGCATCAGATTTAGGGAGATTCTTCTGCTGTGCTGAACAGGACATGGGTTTCACTCTCTCTCCTGGTGTATAAATCTGAGTCCTGTTTGAATATCCTCCTTAGTGAGTGAAGTAGTGGTGGGAGCTCTGGCTGATTTAGTTGAGTATATGTGAAATCTCTTTCATGCTGTAATGAGTGGGACTGTGGCCTCCTTGGAAGGATGGAAAAACTTTGCCATTCTCATGGGAAACCATTCGCTATGGCCATGGGATTTGTCCAGGAAGAACTTGGCAGCCAAGTAGCAGCCATAGGGCTGGGGAGAGATTGAGAGACTATGGGTTAAGAGAAGGAAGTGGTGAGCCAGGCCTCAGGGCAGGACCAAAGGCCTCCTAGAAACCCTCCTAGAAGGGAGCATGCAGAGCTGCCTGCACTGCAAAGTCACCACGTCACCTGAAATATGGCAAATCCCTACTGTCAGGCATTAAGAATTCAATACAAAGTGGGAGCTTTATTTAATAAAGCCTTACTTTGTGCTCTCACATAACTATGATTTTTCCCTCCCTAGAACTAACTATCCTACATGGTAGTTTGATGGAATCCTGAATCTTTTCTTTAATTTAAAGAAATTCTGAAATTATGGGGTTTTTCTTCTTTCTTTTTGAGTAGCTCCAGACACGTGCATATTCTAGCTGTCATTTTTGTGGATGCTGAAATATTATGGATGGATTTTTGTGGGTGGCAAAATGTATATGCCTGGCACAAAAGTATTCCAAATTTTATATTTTTGCTCCCAAAGCACAGAGCTGTAAAAAATTCCTGCATAACAAGCTTTCCAGAATTTTGTTACCCATGAGCTAAGCCATTTTGGCTGTTGGCACAGATAAATTAGGAAAAAAAATGATTTGAGGCAGATAGTTGGCTTGGAAAATTGCATTCAGAAGCTCTGAAATTTCACAAGATTGTAAGAGTGGAAAGCAGCAATCTCTTACAGCAAAGATCCATAGTCTGCAGTGCCAGTGCCAAAAGCAGCATACAAGGCAATTTGAATAATATGCATTTTTGCATAATGTGATATGGGTCTGAGCTGCAGCCTTGTGAGGAAAGCATGTGTGAGATGTCCTTGTTCCCAGCTCCTGGCTTCCTCCTGGTTCAGCACCGACACATGGGCCAGACTCTGCCATTAGGTGGTCACAGGTGTCTGCTCTGAGTTTCCATAAGCACTGGCTTCTGATTTGAGACACCAAAGTAGGCTGGTGCTCCACTTGTTCCAGATTGCCCTCAAGATGGAAAGTGTCAGATAGCTTTGATAACGGGTTTGCTCCTGTCTTTGCATATTGCTCCTTTTCGTGTTTTAAATCTCCAACCAACTTTTTATCTTAGCTGTGTTTTATAACTCGAGATTGCTTTCAAATGGGGTTTGTTGTTCATGTATTAAAACTAATGGATATGATGAAAAATATAGCTCAGCATTTGTAATATAAAGACTTTTATCAATTAAGGGAAATAAAATTAGCTTAATTTTCGGTGTCATCACTGTAGTGAAGATTATACCAGTATTAATGAAAAGTTGCTATCTCAGTTGATATAATTGTCTAAGGCCACGCAGGGGTACAAAGTTCAATGTGTCTTGTCTTTAAAAGAGCCAGTTCTGGTTTTGAGGTTATTTAAAATGCTATTCTAACAACAACTATTAGAAACAGGAATGCTAAAGCTGTAACAATTTAGGCATGCTAATTGATTGTATTGTGCAAGTAGGTTGTGAATTCTTAATTACATGATTTTTAATAAACTGTCTGTTATTGGTTTTGTGTAGATCATCGTTTGCAGGCTGGAAGTGCCAAGTGCAGGATAATTCAGTGAATGATGTGGACTATTTCAGCTTCTTGTTTTCAACCCTTATAGGTAATCCATATGAATGTAATAATTCAGAATTAACAAAATGAAATTTGTTTCAATAGTCAATTACTGAATTTAATTTAGAGTAAATGGTTTTGTAAGTACTTTCTGAAAGTAATTCTAATCTTGCTATATATTTTTGATACGAGATTTTATTTTCTTGATCCAATTTTTGACACTCTATTTTTACAGTTTTCCATTTGGGCTGAATATTTGCATATTTTTTTCTTCATTCTAGCAACTTTCTTAGGAAAGTATGAGGAAAATCTAAATTTAGCATATGACATAAACAAGATTTTTTTTTTCCTAGCTTGAAGTAAATGCCTTTTATTGGCTCATAACAATATAAATTAGTGCCTCTGGGATTTCCTGTGAACATGCTTACGCTATTAAAAACATTCCATCAGAATAAAGTAATCAAAGTACGTTAAAGTGAGCTGGCCAAGGTCAGTGTGTGAGGAGAGAGACTTCTGCTACTCTGCTCTTACTCAGCTATAAAAATAGTTGTATTCTGTGGTGATGCAATTTTGGTACTTACAGTGGTTAAAATTGCTTAATATTGCTAAGAAGTAGCTCTCACTAACTTGTGCTGTGTTAAAAAACAGTGTGTTTTTTTTCATCACCATGATTATTTATAATGTTCAGCTACTTTGTTTTCAAAGATTACCTTTTTGTTCCTAAAATGCTAAAAAGAGTGCTGAACTGATAGCAGAGAAAATGAAATCAAAGCCCAAACAACTCTTGTGGAGTAATCGTCCTGTTTTACTAAAACATCTACTACCTGTCTAGAAATAATAAGCCAAATTATTTTTAACCCTGAGGTTATATTATTTATTACTGAGGTTACTGAGTGAACACATGAAGTATTTTGCATTATACCCTTTTTGTTATATTTTTAAAGATACATATATTGAAAATACATAACACTGGCTTCTTAAAGTTATTTTTTTATGTCACATTATAGTACTATCAGGTTTTTAAAATATTTTTGTTTTCTGTCAAAAATCAGCATTTATACTTTGATATCCTTAGTTTATTAAACCAAACAAGAGCTTTTAAGAAAAAATTGTTATGTTGACATAGTGTAAAAGGCAGTGTTTGTCAATGATGCTGTTGAAGTAGAGCACTGTTCGGCTTGTTTGTGATACTGTTGTACTGCTTCTTCTTCCCCAGGGTTTTCAAGAGAGGAGCTGACTAGTCTCCAGGGCATTAGAGGAAAACCACACATTAGCCAGACACAGCTTTCACCTATCCGTCTTTACCTAACTGATCTGGACCAGTTTTTACACCACTGGGCTGTGACAGAGGTAATACATCAACACTAATTCTAAATGACAGCATACAAACTCTGAGTGCTCTCCATCCCTTTTCCACAGATGCCTAAATCCTGTCGTGATTTGAGTTGAAAAAAGAATGAAAAATATAAAAGCTGTCAAATAGCCAACATTTTTCTACAGCCATCAGATAATATTTTGAAGGAAGCTGCTTTAAAAGTTGAATGTTTAGACACACAGTATGCAAAACAATACTCAAGGAAAAATTGGTAGAAGCCTTGGTGGAAATTCTTAAGCACTAATATTAGGACCAGCAATATGTTTTGGCTTTCAAAAACAAATTAATTGTAAAAATACTAATTATAAAGAGTTTTCTTGGAGAATAAGTGCCACTTATTAATTAAAAAGCACTTGCATTAAATAAAATTTGAACTTGGAAGCAATATTAAGCTGGCATTAGTCATTATTTTGAATAATTCCTGATTAGTTAACGAGTATATGCTGGGATTAGAAACTTCACTCTGAATTCAGTACCTAGCATCATAAGAGCTAAAAACTTAATTTGATTGTTGGTTCTAAAGGGATTTGAGCCACCAAATTTTATTCAAAACAGGTGCATTAACTGTCTTTCTGCATCAACTCTTTTTATTATTTAGCTCACCAGAAACCACTTTAAGGTGTGGAATCATGTTTTAATGATGTACCAATTTGACAATATTTATGAAATCACAGTCCTGAATTCAGAAAGAAGAGCAAAACAGAAGGTTTTAGTTGTATGTTTTTTTCATTCAAGAAAGCAATATAGTAGATGTTTTCTACTTGATAGTGTTTAAGTGATAATGTTCTGAAATTGATAGTCTGAGATACACACTCAGTGTGTGCTGCTATGTATTAGAGCGTATTTTAAGCAGGGCTGTTGTTTAGCACCATCACTGACACACATTTTTAGATGTCCTGCCTTCAGTTATTTGGCCTGTGGAGCAGTTGAACTTTCTAATTTGTTTTGCTTTGTCTCTTCTGGACAGTAATGAAGTGTTTTCTCACCAAAATACCTTTCTCCAGTATGGAGGGATCAGAATGCTCTCTTTCCATGTCCTGTTGCTCTGTGAATACACAGAGAGATTATTTGTTTCTCAGAGTTAGCATAATCCCATACAACATCTGAAGGATTTATGTACACCTTACCTGTTTCTGAAAATGTCACCTTTAGTGTTTTCTCCTTCCTCTTTTAGCTTCTATTTCATAAATCTTACAAAATTGACAGTGAAATAGGACTGTTTGCACACAGGAAACAGTGAAGTAGTTTGATTTCTTTTTTATGCCTTTGCTTCCTGATTGCAAGTTTGAGTCTCTTCTACCACAGTCTTCAGTGTTTTGGTGCTGTCAAGGAGAGTCAGTATTTTCAGAAACTTGGGACTGATATTTGTTAAAGTACCTTTTCTCAGGAAAGATACAAGGTGCTCTCCCAGGTTGTTAGAAGGGGATGGTGGTCACTAAGCAAAGAGTTGGATATCCTTGGTTAGTAATGAAGGCTGATTTGGACATCCTGTGAAGCACTGCACGACTGCACTTGTGCCAGCCTGAAGTCTCTTCTGGATATGAAAGAGAATAGGAGCAAAAACGCCACACTTCAAAAATCTGTGTGAAGAAGAATGACACTTTCTAGACCCACCTGATTTTGTAGGCTTTTAACCAAAGAGTTGTGAACTGTTGCATTTTCCCAGTGAGGGTGGTCAAATACTGGAATAAGTAGCCTAGAGACATTCTGGTTTCCATCTATGGATGTACTCAAAACCAGGCTGGACACAGTGCAAGGTGACCTGCCTTAGGTGACTCCACTTGAGCAGGAGCCTTGGATTAGAGGAACTCAAGGGTATTCCTTCCAACTCGAGGGATTCTGTGATGATTTGAAAACTCCTTCTGAAGTAAACCAGGTCTTTTTGTTTCACTATCAACAATTCTCGTCATTACTTTTGCTTTTTAGACATAATGAAATGCACATTATGAGTAAAGATTTGTTGTTTTCTTTTAATTGGTAGGTTTGTTACACTTATATTTGATCTAAAAGTCAAACTTCTCCCATTTAAGTCCTGCCGGGTACTGCAATGCTGTTTGAGGTGTTCCCAAACAGCAAGCCCAGGTTTGCTAGGGTTTTTTTTCCCCATGGAATTTTCTGAACAAAAAAGTAGGGGCACCTTTTCAGTAGCTTGCTTTCATGGTGGAGAAAAATGAAGATATTCTCGCCTCTGATCTGGTAATAATGCTGACATATCAGGTTGTGTTACAATGAGAAGCGATCATTGGTATTGAGGTAACCACTTCCTTTTACGAGTTGCAGAATTCCATTCATTTTTTTCACTTGTCTGGTTTTGATTTCAGATGCAGTCATAGATATGGTAAATGACACATTAACAAACCCATGCTGAAGCTCTTCAGCTTTTAGATGACTTTTTTCTCTGTGTTTAAATATCTAATACATTGTGTTAAGTTTTGAGGAGTTTTATCTTTTCCTTGTACCATTCTCCAACGTCAGACGTGTTGACCAATATGCTATATAATGCTCAGTTTCTGAAGAAATTATTCTGGGGACTGTAGTCCATTAGAACCTTGGGATGTGGAGTCTGGGCAATTTTTTAAAACCAAGAAGGCAAAGAAGAAAGAAAAAAGAGAAAAAAGCAGGCTTGGTAAAAACCTTTCCACTCAAGATTTGCCACAAGCTGCACAGGAGTACTTTCTGTAGATCAAGTAGTTTTCACTAGGTACTGAACAAGGTGATCTGCTTCAGAAGGAAAAAACAAAAAAAACCAACTAACTAAACAGCAACAGCAACAAAAAGACCCCAACCAAAAAAGCAAACCCCAGAGTTGCAGGCTCTGGGGAGAAGAAAACTGCCAGCAAATCATGAGGCTCTCCTAGGGTGTCTGGAAAGACAGTGTGATATGAGGGTTCTGTTTGTATTGAGGGAGGTAGGCTTGGAGACTGCTTTCTTCCAAGTGGACAACGTGTGATAGAATTTTGGAGTTAAAATATTTTTGGCTGTGGCAGAAAATTGCTTTATTTAGATAGAGAAGTGCTACAGGAAATAATAAACCCCAGCTTGAATTAGTCATGCTTTTGGTGCAATTTGGTATAGTGCAGAGCTTCTGAATGCTAACCTTTCATCTGTTCCCTTGCTGGATAAGGAAGTTTATGGTGATGCTGTAATGTTAAGCAAAATGTTTGTAGTAATTTTAAATACCTGCTAAATGAGAACAGTGCTTGTTGGCTGCAGACCAGGCCTCTACTTTGTGTTGAGAATTTTTTAAGTGTTCTTATTATATAGTTGTAATTCAGGATTTCCTCTCAATGGAAAAGTATTTTAATGTGAGTGAAAATAAATAAGGAACTCTGATGGAATTAGGATTCGATGGCCCGGTTTCTTATTAGTAAATGATCAGATTCCTATTAGTCCTTCCACCATCTTCTTTCATCTCTTCCACCTCTAGTTTTGTCTGAATCACTGTTAGTTTTTAGCTCTCTGCTGAAAAGAATAAAGTTGCAAATACTAATTCCCCGTAAGTTCTATGCATGCTAGAGATGCAAGAGAAAAAGCAGAGTGTGCCTCTGGAGAAAGGACAAGTTCTGGAAAGGAAAAGAATAACTTGAGGCATTTTCAAACAGCAGTTTGGATTTCTGGAGTGTTATTATAGCCAGGGCACCTGGTAGCATGTGGATGATAGTAACAAATGCACTTCTGATAGGAAGTAATGCTTTTAGGTAGTTTTTAACAAAACCTGGTTTGAGATGGATATTGTTTGTAAATTTCTTTTGTCTGGAGAGTGGTAATTGTAATCACAGCAATATGAATTTTTTTTCTTTGGAAGCTTTTAAATAGTGATTTTCAGTTAAGGAGCAATGCTTCAGAAAAGTGTCTCTTTAAATGCTGTTTTGCATAGCTCTAAAGGTTAGTCTTCATTATTTGTCTGAAAGAGATGTTAAATGTGGGAACTTTGGTTCCTTTTCTGGAGGAACTTCTGCTTAAAATTACTTCTGTCTTGTTAAAGCCAATTATTTAAAATCACCCCCCTGTAGCTGAAATAAATGGGACTCCAGAATAAATGGTTGCAGCCCGAGGGAAGAGCTTCAGCCTTGGCTCATTTTAACTGTGCCCATAGTGTTTGTCAGTGATATTGTTCACTCCCCTGTAATTGAATTGCTCTGCCAGGATCGAATGAAAAAGTGCCCACAGAAATGAAGAGTTTAACAAGGTAACCGTGTATACATGGTAATTTCTGTTGTAATATTTGATGTTTGTGATGGTTGAACATTTCAGAGGGGGGAAGCAAATGATAATTTGAGGGTTTGCTTGAAGTCGAGATTCCAGAGCTTTATTGAGCACACAGCTGACTTGAAGAAATAAAATAGTCAACCAATTGTTTAAAATGTTTAAGAATAAACACTAGGGAAGGTCAGCTGCTTTTAAAAGCAGACTTGAATTCAAAAACCTTGAGATGCATGTAGTGTAATACACTAATCCATGTCAGAACTCGTTCAGTCTTATAAGTGAAATACAGTTGGGAAGACTGGATCTGCATAGATGTGGTATGAAAAATTACAGCAAATCAATAAAGATAGCAAGTCAGTGCATATTAATTAAAAGCCCTGCAAGGATGTTTGTTTTGAGACGTAAACGGTGGTATTGTAGTGCTGTAGCTTAACTTGAAGCAGAGATTAATGCTTTAAAAAAAACCTCAAAAAATGTAGATTTTGAATTGAAGTTCCTGAAAGACTTCAACTTGTCTTTATTGAGATTTACAAGTTAAAGTTACACTGGGGAGAAAAGGCAGCTAGGGGTAAATAAACTTCCTTCTAAATAAAATTCCTTCTAAGCTAGGAATATGGTACAGTTTTAATCATCTTAAAGGAAGACAGAAAAATTCTGTATAAGCCCATTGGTATTTAGTAAAGCTACATCCTATCCCAGCTTTAATATTTAGAGGTGAAAATAATTACTTTCTTGGATAGTAATCCAAAGTCCAGAGAAACAGAAGAGAAATAATTTAAGTAAAAGGAATACCTCCTAAAATTAATAAAGCTCTTTTTCAAAGGTCTCTTTCATAAGATGTAAAACTTAAACCAAACAAAAAAAGCACCAAAACTAGCCCCTACCAGGAAAATACAAACAGTAAAACACAAACTTCAGAAAACCTAAGCTGATCTTCAGGTCAGTGCTCCACTGTATCTGCATCATATACTTCCAGTGTATATTTTAACACCTTGGAGCAGGGAGCTCACTGCAGGGTTACTGCACATAACGAGCATGAATTTACACCTCCACAGGTACTGTGTATTGTGCTTTATATTCAAATCCTGATACCTAACCTAAATTTGCTCAGAAAGAGGGGCTTTGTGGGACAAGAGCTAAGTGTAGGGGTTTCTGTGTTTTCAAGCCCTTTTGTTTGGCAGAAGAGGCAGGCAGGTTAATTTGGAGACTTCAGCATCAGATGTTCCTATGACAGTCCTGCACCTAGTCTGACGAGGAGGCATTCAGAGGAGGAGCACTTGGCTGTGGTGACATTTTATAGCAGTGAGGAAGCTGCAGAGCTGTGAAAGAAGGGCATATTATGGCTGTGAAAGGACACCACAAAACAGCTTTTGTTTCATCCTTTCTTTGAATTTAGTTAGTAAGATGGCTCTGAGACGAGAACACAACCTGTAATGTTCTTCAGGTATGGCTTTGTCTACTCTTGGATAGCACAAGCTTCAGGTTGGCTGTTGACTTTCAATCCTGGTTTGGCTGATAATAGTATTTTCAGAAATGCCCCTCACTTAGAGAGCCAGGGTGATTGTCTCTAGCCCTCTCTGCCTTGTAGCACCAAATCTTGCTGGTATCCAGACTTGAACACATGATCAAGTTGTTGCACAGGTGAGCTGTGGTGCTTGCTATTCAGATATTTGTGTCCAGTGGCAAAGAAAGATAACTTCATTTAGTTTAATTGATTCTCAAATATAGATTTTGTATCAGACCCCATGACAGCCAAGAAGCCTGCAGCCAGGCAAGCATCACAGTTAGGAGATGCAAGATGAGTTTGTGTGCTGCAGTTACCTCTTTGTGACCAAGACATGAACTGTGTGTCATAATTCTTCTAAGTCTTTGGAAATACCAAATCTCTATCAATATGTGAAACACCAGATATGTTCTTAAGCACTTGTAATTCTTAAGTATGTTTCTGTATTCTCATTTTGCTACCCTGAGTGTAAAATCAGCTCAATAGTGTCTTTTTTCCCCTTGTTGCTCACCTGTGTAATGTTCTCCAGCAGACTCTGTTCCTCTTTTTGGCTGTTTCTTTTTTTAACTTACTTTTTGTTTTGTTTTATTGTGAATGTGTAGGGGTTTCATGTGAAGGTTTTCATGGGGTTTTTTTTCAGGTTTTTTTTTCTGGAGTCAGTGAATCAGGAATATCTTTCACATCCGCCCCTGTGAGCTTAGCCAAGGCAGATGAACAAAGATTTCTTGTTGTACGCAGCTTTCTCAACAACTCAGGGCACTGTTAATATTGCCCTGTCAAATCAATTTATTTCAGAGAGAGAAGCAGCACCTGTCAGGGGAGTACAGTGTCTGATAAGTGAGGGTGCTTCGGGGGAGCTGGCCAAGCTTCATTGCCTGCCCCATCACCTGAAAACTTCTCGTTTTCTACGCTCCGCACTAACATGTTACACTGGATACAGTCCTGCTCCAAACAGGCATTTCACGAGGGCTGGGGAATTCACCACAGAACAGCCTGTTACATTTTAGTTATCCATGTCTGAGGTACATGACGATGTGAGTTGAAAAATATATTTTAAAGTTCACCTTAGATTATAGTATCTGGTGAAGCCAACTTTCTTTTTTTAATAAAATCACTTTTCAGGGAGTCTGAACTGCCTTTGGTCTGACTCCACACAGTGGCTCGCTAAAATACTTGATCCATTATCTTTCCTGCTTGCTTGGGTTCCTCTCTGTGCTCATGGTTGTGTGTGTCTTCAAAGGAAGGTGAGTATTTTTCTTTGAAAAAAGAGTGCTTTGCAGCATGATTAAACTTAAAATAATATGAAAGTTTTCTCTGGACAGTTGCTGATAAGTAGTTTCCTTGAGACTTTGAATCAGGATTTTGTCACGTTACAGGAAGCATTGAGGGAGATGGAACAGTTCAATAATGAACAAAACATTAGTGTCGGTTCATCAGGTGTGCTTGTTCTGTTGCCATGAGGGCTCACACTAAGACTGGGCTTCCTTGGGTCATCCCAACTCTGTGAGAGCATCTTAGAGATGAACAGCATTAAACTGATGAATTCCTCTGATTCTGCATTAGAACTGTGAAAAGCCTGTGTGGGATTGCATTGTCAGTCAGGGTGGTTGTCAGTGGCAAAAATGCTTTTAACTCATCCAGTTGAAGTAAAATACTCCATGGTGTCAGAATCTCCAGAAAAAACTGGGTCAGGCTGTGTTTCTGAGCGGCCTTTCCAGCCTTTCTTTTTTTTTTTTTAATTTGTTTGTTTGGGTTTGTTTGTTTTGTTTTGTGGTGGGTTTTTTGTTGTTTTGGTTTTTTTCTTCCCTGTTATGGTTGGCTGCTGTTGGCGTTTGTCTTCAGTGTGGCAGACAAGGAGGCCCCTGTAGCAGTGACTTCCCAAAGCAGGAAAACCTGGAGCTGCAGTTGTGTGGCTTGTGATACTTGGGCTTGTCTGATCAATAGGGTTTTTTTTTTTAAATCTGCCAATGGATTACAGAGCCTGTAGCATTTGCTGCATAATGCCAACAGATAATCCCTCTGTCTAAGTGAATGCTTTTCTTTAAGTTAATTTATTCGAGTGACCATTCAAAATTAAAAAGAAAATGAAAGAAAAAAACACCTCAACAAAATGTCTAAGCCTAAGCCAAACCTGTTATAAAATACTTGCCTCAAAAAGAAAAAAAACCACCCCTCCTTGATCAAAAATGCCTATTCTCAGTCCATTCACTTCAGGATTGTTCTGAAACAAACTACTCTGGCTTTGGTCCAAAATCAATCTATGAATGTGCCAAAAATGTGATAAATGCTAATCAAATGTAATGTAATGAATCAGCTGTGACATTTTATTATGGAAATTAAACATCATGCAAAACCTTGCCTAAGGAAAATAAATTGTCAGGGAAAATACTAATTTTCATGTGATAATTAAGTTTTCTTTTCCTTTCATTTCCATGTCTAAAAACGTTTCAGTTTCACTTTTTATAAAAGGCATTCCGTATGAAAGCCATTTTAAGCAAGATTTAATTTATGGAATTGAAAAGAATTGCCTCTCCTACTTAAGGAGGAAAACAGAACTGATATAGGGAATGGTGATTCTGTTTTGAGGGTCAGAAAGATCTAAAAGATTGAAAAATCGACTTTCACTTTACCACAAGTCTTCTAAGGAATTATTCTGCTGTCCAGTGGTATGATGTCTCTTTTCCTTGCCAGTTTGGGAAGAATATTGAGTGTGGATGTATCATACCTGTAATAAAATGCTCCTACAACGTGTCCTCTCAGGGAGAGCCTAAGTGGATGGTGAGCTTGCTCTAGGGATATAGTCCTAAGGGTGAAATGTTAATAATGAAACTGTATTTTTGCTGGGTGGGCCTGGTGGATTTGCCTGCAGGGTCTTTAGCTTGTGGGTCTGTACTGAAACAAAAGGGATCTCTGCAAGACTGAGTCTGGTGTGATGTGCTCACAAGCATATGGCAAACGCCTTTGTAAACTGCCTAAGCTCTGTCCTATGAGCAACAAAAGTCTCCTGCATTTTCCCCTTTCATAATCACGCTTCCCAGTTTCCATCTGATCTGCATTCCCAGCCAGCCATGATCATTGTTAAGTTTAGTTGTTGTTTGGTTACATTTGTTTTGGTGCAGCGCTTTTCGCTACTTTGTAAGTGACAATAAGAACCCTTCTTGGGTGTCATTCTGTCAGCCCAGGCAGGTTAAGTTCTTTGCACTGGCACTGGTAAGACAGTATCTCTCTTTGTGCAATTTTTCTGTGTCTGGTTTGAATTTGCCTTTCCTGAAAATGAATGGCTCCTACTTTGCACGGTATGTTAGAAATGGTCTAATTCTAGGTAAGATCTTACAGAGTAATATTGGAGAGATGATCCTTTATTCTGTCTGAGCGCTTCTATTGGGATTATCTTTATTTTTACATCCTGAAGTAACATTTGCCCATTTCGTGGTTGTATCACAAACACTTGTCATCAGCTGTTACAGAATTTCCTCCTCATTTTCAACTAGTAAAGCTCATAGCTGCATGCAGAAGTTTTTGTCAGTCTCCAAGCACATGGCCCACCACTTTCTTTCATTACTTTTTTTCTGTAGCTGTTACTCATCAAACCTGTGCGATCTTTTCCATAGGTTAGTCCAGTCCTCCTGCCTTGGCAGGGTTTCTCAGCTTGGAGCTGTCATCCAACAGTCATTTCATCAGTGCAGCTTTACCTTTTGTGTAAGTGCTGCTCATTAAAATACCAGGTCAGATTGGTGTCACAGTTTGTCCTTGACATGACAGTCCCCAGTAATAACCTCTGTTGCAGCTTGACTTTATTCCTTGACACTACTAATAACACAGATGTTTTGAGTTGATTTCTTGGGATTATTCCAGAGTCCTTAATATTTTATCACTTTCAGTGACAAAAGCCCTACTATATTTAGGATGGTGTATTCAGTTTTAATAATATTGTTTCATTATAAAGTAAATGTATAGTAAAGGTATTCAGTGCAAGAGTATCTATGACATTGTCTTTCAAATAGTCCTTCTAGTCAGATGAAACACTTGCACTGCACCTGTGATACTGATTAACATGAGCTGTGTCCTGACAGCCCAACAATGTGATGTTCCACTAGGCAGATGTGTTAAGGATCCCCTAAATTTGACTTGCATAAGCAGGGCTAAAAACAGGCATGGCATGTAATTTTGGAAAAAGCTGAGTGCACCTCTGTATCGCCACAAATGGTGCTGCTTGGCCATTTCTGATTAAACTACCATTGGAATCCACGTTAGTTAAGGCTGAGTTTTCATACCACAGGACCTTGAGCTAATGGTTCTTTCCCTAACCTTTCCCATCCTCCAGCTGCAAATATCGTGGACTATTTCTTTTGACACAACATGTTGCTATGTTCCATTTTGTTACTCTCTCATTTTGGTGTCTTGACTGCCTGATGCAACTAAAGTTTCAAAACCAAAATGCTACCACAGAATTTAATCTCTCAAGTCAGATCCTTTTGTGCAAGTTCTCTTTAGATTTTGAGTCATGAGGCATCTTAGAGAAATGCGTATTCCTTTGTTGAGATATTTGTAAAACTCATGGACTTGAATTCTTTCATCCTTCAAACATCTGATCTTGGTATTCTCTGATTCCCTAAGCACAAAGAGAAGATTCCATTCCTCATGTATTGGTTCGTCCATCTTCCTTGTCCTTAGCAGGACATCACAATTGCTCATGGTCTGATAATGCACTTGTGCTGTGCATGTTAACTTCTCCAGAGACTTTACTTGTCACCCTGGTGAGATAAGCAGTGAATGTGAACAGAGGGCATCCAAGCTCTCCAAGTAGTTTGTGAATTACTGGAATAGAGGAGAAGGAAAAGAAGAGAAAGCCATCTACTGAGGATTGCAGTACAGCTTACCAGCAACTCTACTGGAGCTCTGGTTTCTATATCCAGGAGACATACAACATTTTATGGTAGTTTGCTAGTGCCTGATTATATAATCACCAGAAAGTTTTATGTAGTTTATAAAACAAGATTTTCCATTGTAATATTTCATTTTGTATCATTTTCGGACATAACATTTTTGGTACTGAAGAGGAAAATATGTTGAAAATGGATCTTTGCTACATTCTTCTTTGTTGTATTACTTTTCTGTTTCACTGTGACTCCTCTGTTTCATGCTTGATACAGTTATTTGGGAAGTTTTTTTCTGAAATTCTTCAGCTCCAAGGAAAGGCATCTGGAGGCTTGGTGTGGCAGTCTAGCTTGATAGAGTATTTTTGGCCTTCTGTCACACAGATAGAATGCAGAGCACCTTTTCCAAAAAAACCTAATGGTGTAGACCATCATATCATTTCTTTAAGCACAATTTATGTTGACAGTGCTACTCTTCTAGACTGTAAAGAATCACTACTTTGAGACAAAGCTGCTGCATGTCCCTGTAGGTTCTTTGGATTTAGATCTGTCAGCAAAGTATGACTTCACAGTGAATGACTGCTGGTTGCTTTTGGAGTCCTTAAATATAACTTTGTTTTATTGAAACAGGTGATCTGTCACAGCTTGTCCACCATACCTTCACAAAGTCAGTGTTTTGACATTCTCCAGACTGGCATCTGTAAATATCTGGTAAGTACCATTTTGTCTTCTATGTTAAAACTTCCTTGTGAATTTGCTAACAGTCTCATCAATCTTCAATTCCACTTATCCTGTATTTCATATCTAATTTCAGCATTTGCAAAAACTTTAAACAAGATGTGGAGGAGTTTAAAAAATACATAATAACTGTTGGTATCTAAACTTATATAAGTAATTTTGCTCAGATTTGTGAATACTTCAGCCTGTCTTCAAGGCAGTTTGTCCATAAATGAAATACTTCTTGGTTTGGTTTGTTTTTCAAAAGAGTGACCAGCAGCTTTGGATGAGGTTTTTTTACCTCATCTATGTATGTAAGTGTCTAAAGTGCCACGAAGATAGAGCCAGGTTCTTCGTGGTGCTGAGCAATAGAAAAGAGGCAACAGGCAGAAATTTATGCTCAGGAAGCTCCACTTGAATTTACTGTGTGGGTGGCTGTGCCCTGGAGCAGATTGCCCACAGATGATGTGGAGTCTCCCTCAGTGGAGATACTCAAGAACTATCTGGACACAATCCTGTGCCATGTGCTTTGGGATGACTCCGCTTGAGCAGGGAGGTTGGACCAGATGACCCCCTGTGGTCCCTTAAACCTGACCCATTCTGTGGGTTTTGCAGCCTGCCTTCTAATTCTGAATGTGCCTGAGCTGAGGATGGGGATGGCAAAGCCAGAGCCGGGTAACAGAATGGTCAGGGACAGAATCTGCAGTTCCCTGTGACACTGCCTGATGAGAGGGAGGACCACAGGGTCTGCCCCTGCCCTCCTGTCAGGGTGGATCTGTGATCTAACCAGTGTCTGCCATTCCCTGTATGGAGACATACTGAGAAGTTACTAGACTTAAAGCATCCATAGGGACGCTTACCTATAACCATAGTCTGAATTTTTAGGAGTGGATGTTGACTTATAAGCCTTTTTAAAAGTTGATTTATGTTCTACTCCCCTGTCCCTTTGAGAACAAACCATTAAGTGGGTTTTTATGGTTGGCAAGGCTGCTGCCCAAGGTTTCCAGCTGGCTGATGACACCTCTCAGGGAGCAAAGGCACCGTGGAGGCAACATGCTATATGGGAACTTACCTGAGCAGCCTCATCTACTGGATTTGTATAAATTGAAATGTCTCTGCTCCTGTCATCTTTCTGACTGGCTGACCAGCATATTCCATTAGTAGTATTGGCTCAGTTGGTCTTCAGGATGGTTGTTTATATCCATCTAGATCGCTGCCATTATTTCTTATTTATGTTTGATCAGGAAGAATGATAATCATTTTAATTGTTTGGTGCCTCAGTGTCCTGTAGTATTCAGCAGGGTCATGGTGACAACTGCAGTCCCACCTTCTGTCAGGCAGGACCATCATCATCCTCCTGCCTCTGCACCTGACTGGCACAGGGTCAACCTGGGACAGCAACCTGTGCTCGTGGCCTTGAAATACACCCAGTGTCTTTGGCTGGAAGGATTTAAAAGTTTCAACTCATAGTTGTTCTGTATCTCTTAGCTCTCACAAGTAATGGTATGAATGAAATACATTTCACATTTGTATTTATTGATCTTTTTTCTAAACATTTCTAAAAGAAACAGCTGACTTTTGTTAAGTGAACTAACTCCCTCTGTTCAGCTTAAAACAATGTACTTGCAGGTGAGCAAATTAGACTACTGTCGACTTCCTTAAATAGTTTTTTAAAAGTAAATGGTGCCACACTGCAGTGCATTTTTTTTTTATGGCTTTACAAGAAAAATCTAGGGTACTTAACTCCATAGTACGTCAAAATTTAAACTGCTTTCTAATTCACTTCCTCTACAAAAAGCAAAAATTTTTTCTAAATTATTTATCATGCCTATAAAATCCTTACTCAAGATGATGTTCTCTCTTTAACAATAGCAAAGCACCACCCCACTTTGGGCTCACCATATATTTCATTAGCTTTGTTTTACTTCGGTTCATAAAGCTCCTGTTGGGCTTCAAATGAGACTTACCCTGGTGACAATTCTGTAGAAGCCTTCCTTTCTGTAGCACAAATCAGAGTTTGTTTCTACCTCAGTGACTGCTCACTGCCATTTCAAGACTTGAAAGGCCTTCCCAGTCCCATGATATATGCTTAAAAGGAAAGACCTGTTCTGCCCAGAAGATTGTTTGTGCTTGCACTGTCATTCAGAGCAAGGCTCAAAGCAGTGTTGTGTTTTTCTAATATGTTTGAGATGAGTGTTTAGAAGGGATGGAATGAAGATGTCAATTTAACCTTCTGTTGGTTTGGGTGGCAATTTATTGGGAAAGCGGGGATTTGAAAAAATGCAGTGGTCTGTAGAGTTTGAACAGAAACAAAGTTACACATGTCACCATAGGAAAGCTCTAGGTTTGCTTATATCCCAGCAAAACATCTTTTGTATGAACTTGGGTTGTTGTTTTTTTGGTCTCGTTTTAATACAGGTTGGATTGGTTGTAATACCCGATAGCACAGCTGGATCTGTTCTGTGTGCCATAAATAAGCTCTTGGATCAAGCCTGCATCATAAGTGAAAACCTGCACAGGTTCTTGGCCTCTTGTTGTTACAGTCTTCTGTATTTTCTGCTAACTATAGACAGAGAGGATGCAGAACATTTACAGAAAAGGTAAAGCTGCTCTTCTTACCATCTTGTCTTTGCAGCCACAAGTATTTAGAGATGTGAAACGAAAGGATACACCCCTTCCTCCCTGAGTTTCTCTTTCTTGTCTCTCTTTTGCTTACTTTAAATCAGTACTTAGATTTAAGAAAAACTCACAAAGTTACAAGGAATTACTTAAAACAGTAATTGAAGAAGGTTTAATCTCAAACTGTTCTACTTGGATGTCAAAACAATCCTGATTTTGTCAAGTTGGATATTTATACCTTAATCTTTAACCTCAGCTTCTTTCATTAGATACACTGAAAAGCACCATGCAAAGGATTTGGCTTTATGAGTACATACTCTTAACTGATCTGATGTTTCAGTTTTAAAACTTCTCAGGCATTGTTACACAGACTGCAAAGCCATTTGATTTAAAAAACCCAAAAGCTACACATAACGAATTGAAATATATTCACTTGAAATGCAGAAATGTCTTTAAACAGGTCAGACTTTCATGGAAAAGTTGTTAAAACTTCCTGAAAATTCAAAGCCCATGTCCTCCTTCTCCTACTGTATTTAATGTCTTGCATATCACAAATAGCTGAGTCCATTATTTAATTTCTTATGAATATTAAACAAAGATTCAGGTGTATTTGAAAAGTGACTGAGACAAAAACCTCTTTGCAGCTGCATGAAGTAGGAATTGCATTGCGTGAGAGATTAAGCAACATTTGTACCTTACCAGTACTGTACAAAATTTTGGAATATTTTCAAGTTTGGCATTTTCTGGTACAGATTTTCTGCCTTGCCACTAATTAAGGTGAATGCAGTTGGTATGATTAAATCCACAGATGCAGGTTTCCTTGTACTGCCATGCACCCAGTTCACAGAAGCATCCTTGAAATGTGTGTCCTCAGTCACGTCAACTTTGATTATCCTTTCCCCTTAGGGATATGCTGTGGAGATCATGCATTTCTGCATTAGCACTCCTGCCACGGCTACTGAGGCTGATGCTGCAAAGCCTGCAAGTGAGCAGGATCTGTCGGGAAGAGCTGCCCGTTGTTGCTCAGTTGCTTCGCTTACTAATGCAGCATGGGCAGCTCAGGAGCCATATGATCACAAATGAGTTTCTGGTGCAACAGATCATCAAGGACATCATGGTATGAAACTTCTTCTTGTTCCCTGGGGACCATATGTATGTCATGTTTATTTTAAAAAATCATTGCAAATGTTCTAGAAGGGCTATTTTCAAACAGAGGCGGTGAAAGCAGATGTAAGACATGGCGAGGTTCTCTAACCTCCAGGTTAGGAGGGGGTTGTTTCCCTTTAGTGTTGAAAATGCCACAACCAGTTCTTGTGGTGTTCTGCCATGTTGTTGTTGGGTTTTTTAAGCAACCTACATAATCGTGAGAAGAGGGAATGCCTGGGCCTGAGCTGGGGTGGTCTGTTGGTAGCAGTTATAAATTGCAGAATTGCAAAGTGAGCCACTAATTAAGAGTAAGGAAAGCACATCTGGTGTTAACTCTCACACTTAATGTAATGACTTAGTGAACCCAGTTGTAACACTTTATTATTTGGGCTTTAACAGACACACCATGTTGAAATGTGTAAAAGAGAGGAATAATGTCACTGTGCAGCAGAACAGAGCTGTCTTGTACATTTAACAGTGCACCTGATTACCTGTGAAAACAAAGCCTTTTGCAAGTGCTGTTGGGGAAATTGAGTTGTACCTGTTTTCTCCTTTCTAGACACTGAAGAGTGGTGAAGTTCAGGAGCAGTGGCTCACAGACCTCCATTACTGTTTCAACATCTACCTTGCCTCTCATCCCCAGACACCTGGTCCTATAAACACAGTATATTGAAGAGGTCAAACTGCATTTATTGTAAAGCATTTACTTCTATTTAGTTTTGAATGGAAGATGTTGGAACAAAGCTTGTCAATTTTTTTGTAAGTGAAACAATAAAAATTTTACAGAGAACTGCAATACCTCTATTGCCTTTTTTTTCAAGCAAGGAGATGTTACTGGAAGGTATTTTAGTAAAATATGGTGACCATGGTGAGAGGTGTTAAAGAAAGTCCTACTCCTTGATGCTGAAGAGCTTGCAGAGAAACAGACTTAAATTGACTCTGCTCATCTATTATTTTGAAGCATCACATTATTTTAAAAAACCCAAAATTGAGTAGTCTCAAGTAGATAAAAAATAATTAGAAAACAATATGCTTTAGAGTAACATTTTTTATTTTTGCTGAGTTCATATTTTTAAATATTTTGTGCAAGGTAAATACTGTACACTGCAGCAGCTCCAAAGCTATGAAAAGAACTATTTGTTTTTCTAGAGTAGGGCCCATCTTTTCTTGCTTCTGTATTTAATGCACATAGAAAAAGAGTTATTAAAAAATCGGTGATAATTTCAAAGTGTAGAAAACACAGCCCTAATAGTTTCCAAAGGTTGTGAAAGCAATTTCTTTAGTGTTTTTTGTCAACATGTCTACATTTCCTTCCAAATCCATAGTTAGCTAAGGACCCAGTTTCTTTAGTAGAGAAGTGGAGCATGAAGGCTATTCTTCCATTCCTGCTTGGATTTTAAAATTAATTTAATGAACTTGAGGTAAAATTGAACATTGGTCTCTCAGAACTGCAGTATCTTTAGTACAGATTCCTTCTTCTTTGAAACTCTGTTTGAATGTGTTCATCAAAATTCCTACTTTTTGCAATGGAAAGCTTTGATTACCCTTACAATGTTATTGCAATACTGGGTTTAGTGCTTCATTTTCTGTCTTCAAATGCAATTCAGATTTCATCCTGTGTTGGTAAAGAAATTAACAGTTGCATTTAAAAACCAGTTTGTACACAAAATGAGTCCAGCTCCTTAGAAGTCTGCTTGGCATGTAATGCTGTGATAATACAAAACTGAAAATGTTCAAGTTTAATACATCATAGATGGCTTATACATTATGAAAGATAACAGCTGTACTGGAATGGATTTTAAATTCCAAACATTGTTTTGCTTAATGCTTGAGTCTTGTATTTTTTGGTTTTGCAGCAGTGATTGGTCTCATGTTGTAGGAAAATTGCCTTGATTTTTCCATGTTCTCCAGCAAATTAACACACTGTAGGTTGCTCACTGTAAAAGAACAAAATAGTTTTGATGAGGAACTCTAATGGGTGAAAAGCAGCTTCATCTACATTGTGTTCTAGATTTCATAAGCAGTGAATCTCCTGGGAGCAGAGCATGCCTTTTTCCTGGTAGCTCACTGCTGATTGTCTCTCAGGAGAGTTTGGTTTCTGCAGCACTGGGTACAGCTTGTGTGGAACATTGATGATGCTGCTGCTGCATCTGGGACTCCAGCAGCCTCCCATGGGTGTAGCAGGGTTCACCCCCATAAATGAATGTAGGGCTCCAGACTAACACTATACTCTTGGCTGAATTTGCTGAAGAGCAGAAAGAGATTGCTCAACACAATCTTTAGCAACATGAGGTAGGCACTGGGCTCTTTCTAGAAAGTCAGGGCTAGTAGTCCAGGGCCTAAAGCGAGTGTTCTGAATTGCTCATGCAATGTTTTTATATTTCCTGTAATGTGCTACAAATAATGTGTGTTTTCCTTTCCCAGGTTTGTTAAGATTTACTGCAAACATTTCAATGCTTTATCCCATTCTAGCCAGGGTCATCCCAAGTGCAAATCCAAATGTTTCATTGAAGGTGTCAACTCAGCATATCTTAAAGACATCTTTCTAATGCCAAGAGTTGCAAAACCTGCTCCTTTGCTGAACACACTTTAATGTCCACAGTGAAACAAAGAACCAGGCTGTCTGGTTCTGCTGCAGAGCACCTCTCTTATAGTGCCACTTGCTGAATTGACAAAAAGAATCTACTTAATTTAAAAAAGCCTATTAGAACTAATTTCAAGCTCTGAAATGTTTTAATGGTAGCAATCTTAAAGGGCCTATTTGCCAGAATATTCCAAAGCACTTACTCCATGCCTGTATATCCCATCCCTTTTCTACCTGTCATCTGCCTTACTGAACGTTTCCTTTGAACACCCTCTGTGTATCCCCCGTTCCAAAGTGTTTGACTGAGTTGGGTGTCAATCCCCGTTACAGATTTGTCACTGCACGCTTCTTCCACGAGCTCTATGAACATTAAAACTTGGGCTGCCAGTCAGCCTTCACCTTCCCAGATGTACCTTCAGCAAGGGAAGAATGAAACTGAACAGTCCATTCTGACCTACTCCAGGCACCTACGTCAGAAACGGAGTATCTGGCATTAGCCACTGACAGCTCTGAACTTTTCCAACAAACGTAATGTTGTCATGCACAAAGGCAGGCAGATGAAAAACATGTTATTGTCTTTTAAGTAAGGGCTAAAGTTCCCTGAGCTCCTATTAGGTGAATAAAAGTAAGTAGTGTTCTAAAGGAACTGGGCAGAGTTCCTATCACTAACCTATTCGTCACCAAGTTATGAAAGCAAAGGCCACTCCAGCCTCAAGAGAAAGGCTTTTTATTTCAGAAGACAGGGAGATCTGTTGTCCTGAAAAGTTAAACGAAAAGAGCTAAAAGCTCTTTTAAAATTTAGATTCGTATCTGCATGAAGAGGTGGCAATCAAACACCTGTCTGGTCATGCCTCTTAATTAAAACAGTTCTCAGACAGTGAAAGAAAAAGGCCTCTTGTCTCTATGTGAGGCAGAAATTCACCTACAGTTCTAACAAATGCAAGGATAGGTCCACTGTCAGATTTCCTTCTGACTTCAGAGTTGTGTTAAACTACTTGGAAAATGTATTTTACTTCCCTTTGCAAATTACCTGCACTCCTGACTCCTTGAAGCAGTTGCTGTGTTCCCATCTAGCTGTGGCCTGTCTGACTGAGGTGTAGCACAGCCAGGAACACCAAACGCCAGTGGGGCACTAAACCTTCACGTGGTGAAGCACCAACATTCCCACAGCTCCCTACCCCAAGTAAGTCCGTAATACACTTTAAAAAGTCTGACAAATGGCATTTAGTAAAGAAGTTTTTAATCTAAATTACTCAAGGATAGAAGTGCAGTGCTCAGTTAAGCCCAAAAGTGGTGAAAGGAGTGTGCAATCACAACAGTTTAGCAGTAATTACATATTTTGATAAGAGAGCCCGGTCCTTAAGCAGATTGTTTTCTTATCTAAAAAGAAACCAATCTCAGGTATATAAATATCAAAGTATGCTTAAAATGGATGTGTCCTACCTGAGACCAGCTGCACATCAGAAAGTTTCAGCTTAGAAGGAGGTCTTGTTGACTGACACACTTTGCCTTCCTGAGAACGTCCTTTAACAAACAATGTGAACAGCTCTGTGTTTATCACATAAACATGTGGTTGTGTATAGCTACAAACTGTTTCAGTACGTTACAGCATTATTTTATCCTAAAAATTACTTTCATTTTTTTATGAGGAAACTCATGAGACATTCCATATGACACAAAATCGTGACAACCACAACTGAAATTTAACTAATACTAAAATACTTCTTACAGTTGTTATTAAAAAAAATAAGGAAAATAAATTTATTAGTTTTATTTATTTTATCCTTTTTGGTTCTCAAAGCTACAGAGCCATGACAGAAGTGACTTACCTCCTGCTAAAGTATACATAGTTAGCACATCCTTACTCAGTGATTCACACTGTAAAGGAACTCTAGGTCTAGAAGCAGCACTTTACCTATTCTTGAAGCTGCATTCCTTTGCACCTGCACATTCAGACACAGTGCAAAGCAATGCAGAATTATAAAAGACAATTTTGCTCTTGCCATAAATAGACCACTTATCTTCATACAGAAAGTTATGAACATTGAACATGTTCTTCAAATGAAAATATTTTTTAAAGAGTAACAAGCAAAACAAAAAGTTTAAACCAATGCTTTAAAAAACCAAACCATGATCCAGGTAGCCATTCTGCATGGATACAGCCAGCTATCCCCAGCCTAACTGCTCTGTTCTCTTTCCACATTGATATATGTGAGCAGATCTGGCAACTGAATTATTTGATTGCTCAAGATCTGTGCTGAAACAATGCTGTGTGGGGATTCAAACAGCTTTAGCAGCAGCCATTTTAAATCACTGAGTTGTTCGGTTTTTTTAATCTGCAAGAGAAGTACAACTGCCTAGAACACCTGAGGTTCAGACTAATTTTTATAAATAGTTGAAATTCTTAACAATTAGGTAAGAAGTGCATAGATGAATACGCTCTGTTATAAAAATAAATTATAGTGAAAAGAAAATTACCATATATCTGCTTTAGGATGGACTGCTTGCTGGTTTTTATGGCTGAGCTGGTTTTGTTTACGGATTTCAGAGTTTTACATGAAGGAACTGATTTCAGAGGGCTATGGTTCAGCTGCTTCTTCCAAGCAACCTGAATGAAGAAGGCAGCTGCCTCTTGTCTCCATTTGTCTTCATCTTCCTTGCACTGCCGCTTAGCACTAAGGAGCTGAAACAACTCCTGTCTTAGCTGGTAACTAGAGAGCAGAAAAGAGAAGAGCACTTGTTTTAGGTGACCTGTTTTAACTTCCATGCTTTCCACGCATCAGTTCACATGGTGGATTACATGAGTAACTGGGAAAACAGAACTCCCACTGATGTGCTAAGTCACTTGGATGAGAAATGTTTGTTCAGAAGAAAAAGTAGGAGTTGGGTTCAATTTTGGATGCATCCATTATTTCACACAGTTAGTAAAGATCTGGCATTACAGGTATCAAAAGTTACAGTGCTTCAACATCAGTTTATCAGCTGCTTTATACATAGAAAATCATCAGAACACAAAACTATAAATATTTATGGTAACAGTATAATCAGTACTGCTTCCTCATTTTCACTATAGTCACAGCTTAGTAACACCAAACTTTCTCATCTGCCTTAGCACTTCATGTCCTCAGTCAATCAGTGCAAGAGACAAACCAAATCTGCCTCCTGTGGGTTCAACTGCACGTTTCCTCCGCAGAAAAGTGAGCTGCTCTCCACTCGTCCTCTGAAGATGCTCCCCTCTCCCCTCACCTTGTTTTCAGCAATCCGTGTTTTTTTCCTTCCATTCAAAGGCTCCCTGTCTTCTGACCCAACCTTGCCTCAGCTGCTTTGATCTTACACACAGTCACAGCCCCCTGCGAGTGGCAGCAGCAGATTATCTGTCCCTCGCACTCTGGTGGCAAATGGCACCGGCAGCAAGGAGTTGTTTGGGGTTTTTTTTTTCCGCTTGAATCGGATGTAAGTATTCAATTGGATATTGGCTTTTCACACTCACAAGTCAATTAACTGGCTTAGCAATTAACTCTGAATCCTCCCAGTACAAACCTGTCACAAATGAGCATTGAGTAACACTTGTAAAATATTAATTATAAGTGTTTGGTAACAGGCCAAAACACATTGATCATCATCCCCTCTGGCATTCAGAAAGGCTCCTACTGCATGCCCTGGTAATGTGAAGGAGGAAGAAGAGAGGAAGAGATGTTTTTTTCTGTTGCTCCCTCTGCAACAAGTTCTAAATTAAAACAAAAGACAACAAGCCAGATACAAATTGTTTAAATATATGTTCTGAGTCAATGAACTACATAATTCAAACAAAGCAGCAGCGATATACAAAAAATGAGTACATAAAAGCACAATAGAATGCCAAAGGGGGATGATATGCTTCGTTACAGCCCAAATAATTTTAAACTTCCAATAAGCTTAGCAAATTACCTCTGTGAAATTTGCTGGGTGAGACAAATGTATTTAATCTTAATTTAGTGAAGCTTCAGAATTCAGGCATGTACTGTTATGCAGCTCATTAAAGTACATAACAAATGCAGGCAGCAACTGCATCTTGTCAGGGCCTGCAAGTTGTGAAGCATGGTATGAATTCAGAACAGGAGTATTACTGAGACAGAGGGAAAAAATGATCCAGTTTTCTTAAATAACATGCCACTTTTAACTTTTTAACGGGGTAGAAGAGGAAAAGAAAGTGAAGAGGGAGCACAGTTACAGTGACTTGCTAACATAACTTGAGGTAAGGATGGGTTAAGTGAATACTTAACTGCAGAAAAAACAATTGGGGAACTGTTTTATACTGGAGCAGAAAAGAATACTAAGCTACTCTCTTGGAATTCAGTAATTACTGCCAGATGCCTTTGCTGATACAGTGAAATGACCCATTCATAGTCACTCCACCTTTGCACCAAGCTGTGATTTCATGTTTGCAGAGAACTTCTGGTAGTTTTTAGCAACAAGAAAACAACTGTGAGGTTCTGACACTGAGAAGATGTAGGCAGTTATCTGTAGAGCAAGTGCACATTGTTTCAATTCAGCTCTCAACAGATCATTCTGATCCTAGTGAGAAAAAAGGAGAATGGGACCAAGTTTGATACATTATCAATCTGACATGCTGCCTTAAAATATACCCGATGCTTAGCCAACAAAACTACTGCACATAAAAGTGGAATATCCACGTGCAGAACAACAAAGCTGGCAAGTGGTATTGTCAGTGATTGTTACAAAAACTCTAATGTTAAAAACCACTGCTGGCCAAAGTATGCACGCAGCAATTATATATTAAAAATATACAGCTTGATTCCAGGGGGAGAACAACAGTGACAGCAACCAACTTATTCGAGCTTCTGTCAGCTCCCTGTGGGCCCTGGAGCACGGTACAGGTCCCTGCGCCCCCCAGGAGAGAGAACACAGACACAGAATCTGTAAGCCTCAATGAGCAGGATAAGCAATTAACCTTTGGCAAGCCACACACCTTAGAATACACTTTTGAGGAGTACATTTATAAAGTTTGCAGATTTGGGAATTGAAACATTCTCTTGAGAATGGCAAGTTTAATACTCTTAAGTAGACCAGTACCACTCTGCTGTTGTGTTTGCCCTCAATAAGTACATCAGGACTATAAAATTTGCAGAGTGAGACAAATGCATTTAGCTCTAATTTAGAGAAATTCCAGAACTCATGCATGTACTTCTACATGTTTCTAATGTAGAATTACACAATAACATTGTACAGTTTTACTTCTGTCTACAAGTACATGATATTTACCATGTGCAAATTTAGAACAAAAGCAAACACAGGACCGTGGAAGAACTGCCAATCTAACATCTCCTGCAGCCTTGCAGAATTTATGATCTTTGTTAGTGTTCTATGAGTTCTTGCAAACAAAACAAATACATTTATTTTTCTCTCTTTAGTATTTAAATAACAAATGTAACTTAAACAATCTTTAATTCCCACAGTTTCCTAAATGCAAACTGTTAGTAAGTGCATGCACTTGGAGAGAACGCACACCATCCCTGTGTCAGCAGGTGGACAATTTACAAAGGCCTATCCAAAATCTGTAGTGTAAATGGAAAGCAGATTTCTGTGCAGTTAAGTCAGCTTAATGCATGGCTTTGGATCCCAGTTCTTTTGGGGAAATTTGCACAAGGACTCGCTTTCTGCTTTGTCTTAAAGCCATGGCACATGCCTGTCCCTCTGTAAGGATTTTAAACTGGTGTTGAGTGAAAGCAGCGGAGCCAGCAGCAGCATCACTTGCAGATCCACTCTCCTAACCTACCCCTGGCTTCCTTTAACTTTTGGTATCCATGCGATTTGAATACATAAGACAAGAACTTGGGATCTACATGAGAAAAGAAGGCAGCAGGGAGAGCAGAAGTGGTGGAACCCTAGGAGAAAAAGTGGCTGCTTTTGCTTCAGTTCAGAGGAATATGGCATGGAATCACAGAACCACAGAGTGGTTTGTGTTGGAAGGGATTTTTAAAGACCTGCCATGGCCAGGGACATGTTCAACTCAGAGTCCCCCAGAGAAACTGTTAAACTAGTGAGAGACCTGGAAAGAACATTAGTAAGCATAAGCAATTTATAGTTTTCTGCATCCAGTAAAATCAAAGAAAGTTTAAATATAAACAATAAATAAGAATAATTTGCATATTATATACTTCCCTTACATACTGTTCCTGCTCATTTTGATAAAAAATTAAATATTAAGGTCCTTTTAGAATGACTGCATTTCTGAGACTGAAACTCACACATTTAGGAAAGCAGGATAATGCTGTGGAAAGCATTCTGTACATTCTTCTGTACAGAAGTTGTTCCTGCTTAATCAAGGTATTCCAGCTATCTTCAAGTTTTGGCAATGAACACTCAAAGCTCCCAAATATTCCGTGGTTTATCTGGTTAAATGTTAGGTCAGAGCACAATTCCAAGTATGTCACTGAACTCCAGTTTTAGGCAAATCCTGATTTGCACTCTCTAAAGAAAGACCAGAGCTTGAAATAGAAGTTTAATGATTTCTCTGATTATTAAAAGTCATCACTTACCTTGCACTTTTTATGGACTTACTAATGCAATTCTACGCAACTGGAACCCACTTCCCCTTGTGTGGAGAAGAGATTATTAACTGCCTCATTTAGCACTGGCAACACTGTAAGCAAAATAAAGCAGGCTGCCAAAAAGCCTGGTTTCATTTACATCTACTTGTATCTCACTGTTCTCTATCCACTGACACAGTAATCTTACCTTCTCCACGTCCTCTGTATGACTGTGGCAGCGTAGTTCTTCTTCCGAAAAAGCTCTTTTCTTTTTCTTTCTTTTTCTATGATCTGCATTCGAATCTCTAAAGGGATTAGTTCAATATTTGTACTTTGCCCTGGAACAGAACATAATTGATCATCTGCATTCCTGGATCCAATTATGCCTGTTTTTTCCAAGTTCAAACTGTCATCAGAAGCAGAACATGTTATTGGGTTTCTTGGCACAGTCCTGGTAGGTTCTGCCTCAGCAGACAATAATGAAGAGGCCTTTTTTGCTATTTCATTGTTTCCCACTTTGACAGTTTGTTCTACAGCATGCAGGCTGTCATTTCTGGTGCTTACAAACACTGTTTTGGCGCTTCCTGGTCTACTAGAACCAGCTGGTGAACATCTCTTATTTACCTCTTTATTTCTGGGTTTCTGCTGGTGCCTTTTGCCTTTGGAAGCGGCTTCACCCAGCTTTGAGTTTCGCGCCGTTCCAGCGGCGCAGCCAACATCGCAGAAGAACACAGCCCTTCCTTCCCCGTGGTCCCTCTTGCCAGGGGGAGGCTGGCTTGGATCCCTCAGCTTCTCCCCAGCACTGGCAGTCCTACAGGTGGAAGCAGAAAGCCTCCTGCTCCTCCGAGCACAGGCACCCGTTGTGTCGACAGCGTGTTCCTTGTGCTTTTCTCCCTCCCTTTCTGCAGCAGCTGCAACCTGAGGTTTCACTTCAGTTTTTGTTCCCTCGTTTGCTTTGCCACAATGGAAATGGACACAACTTGACTTGCTTTTGATGTGTTTCCTCAGTGAATCTTTAGAGAGAGGAATTGAAAATAAAATCAGTCTCTAACCCAGCAAAACATAGTTTATGTCTGATTTTTTTGCTCAGTTACCTTTGGGGCACAGTAGGACTCACTTAAATGAACAAAAAAATGCAAGCAGGAAGAATCAGAAGAGGACACGATTGCCTGTCACAGTAGAGACCCAAACGCCTTCATTTGCTTAATGTTTTACAAATGGCTTTCTTTCTAACATTACATTTGAGTTAGATGCCTGAAAAACTCCTGCTCTATCCATGGTTTATCCTGGCACAGGATAACCCACTGACCGAGGAAACCCAAAGCACTTGGCTTCTCAGTACTTCCCTTGACATCCTGAATGAAATTATTAAGTCTTTCCTATTTGTCCCTTGCTGCTGTGTGATCACTGCTTCTAAACACTCTGGTGAGGGTGACTCAAAAGCCAGACTGGAGTGCAAAACTGAGAAGTCCCCATCTTCCATCCACCTTTCATTCTGCTTGGAAATTAACAGAATGAAAAAATAGACCAGAGAGGATGAAATGTAACAGACAGGATGTTAAAGGGTAGGTAGGAGGGAAAAAAGAAAAGAAAGACATCTTTGATATACTGTCATTACAGAAAAATCATCTGGATCATCCAAAACCTGGTGAAACCATGCTATATTCATAATGCCTTTATAGCATACCCTTTTGACTGGATAAACAGATCAGAAAACACTCAACAACTGAATCACAGTTTTCACAGCCCAAAGGGTCTAAATTTATATTAATTCCAATAAAATGACCAATGAAGTCCATTAAAGTTTGGGTCACAAGAGGGTTGATTAAAACACCTAATGAGAACTGACCACACAACTTCATGATTTGATCCTTGTGGTATCAACTTTCCTGGCACCACTTCAGAAACAAAAAGAGAATGCATACCTAAAAAAGGCATAGCATTCTTTCAAACACTGACTGTTTGGATTGAGAGAGAGGATAAATCTCATTTAAAAACCAGAGCTACCATTTGTCCATTTACATTCTTTATGTGCACCATATATATGTCAAATATCTTTAATTTTATTTTCTCTGAAGAGTGCAACTAACAGAACAATTGCCCACAGCCTGTTTTCAAATATTCTAGATATTTTTATAGACACTGTAGGACACTATACTGGTGTTTTCCACTACTTCACCCAGAGTAAAAGAATCTGTATCTAACTCTACCCTGCTGCATACATTGCCCAAAAGATGAAAGAATATGAAATCACAGGAAGACAAAATTGGTATAAAATACTGCCAAGAAGTGGACAAAGCAGATAAACAGCAAAAATAAACAAGATCACAAACCTTGCCTGATCTTATGGCCTTGGCTCTGAGGCTCTGCTGACAGGCAGCTCTCCTTTGGGGTCCCTTTGTCATGACCAGCTTTAGGTGAACCTCTGCTGTTTCTCCCTGGCTGGATCTGTGAAGCATTGAGGGACAGGAGCCTCTTGCTCTGTGTGTCAGCTGCTTTGCTGAGTAACTGGGGGACACTGGTGGCCTTGTCCCGATTTGCAGGATTCTGTTGTACCCGAAACTTGCTTTGTTCCACATTCTGCATCCCTTTCTGCAGCTTGGCTTCTTTCCTCTTACTTTCCTCTTCACGTTTCCTGCAATTACAGTCCATACCATAAGAATTTTGAAGATTAAATCTTGGAAGCATATATCTAACTTGAACACACTCCTCTCCAAAAATGTGACACTGCCACAACAAATCCTTGACTTGACATCTTTTTCGTGAGAAAAGGACACATATTGCACTGAAATGTCTTAGCTTGATCCAAAACAACAACTGACTTGCAGCTACAGCTTGATGAAGGTTAAGTCCTTGTCAGCCAGCTGCCCATTCAGTTTGCAGTTGTTTTGACTGATCTTAAAACACTCACTTATTGAAAACAACTAAATTTAGGAGGTTTTATAAATATACAAAGATTAAAAGCAGGATTTTAAAAAATAATCATGACACTAATAACTGTGTTTGTAATTAGTCATGAGCAATATTTTCATGTGAGTAGTAATGCAATGTATTTGAAAAGCAAAAGACTAACAAAAGACAATATTTTTGAAAATTATTTTTTCGTACTTAAATGTGTCATAGTACAGACAATTATAAACCAACTTTGAACTAGCTACTGGTACTAGCTTGCTGCTATGTATTTGTCATTGGTAGATAATTAATTTTACATAAACATTATATGTCATATAAATGACAAATACTGATAATATGAGATGTGAGTTAAAAACTTGTGTGCATACAGTATGCCATTACAAGGGTGTCATTTGGATTTCCAAAATGAAATAAGCCATGCACCTCTTAATAGTGTAGCCAAGAAAGAGAATTTTGGACCAACTTAGGAAAGGTGCATCCATTGAATAAAATTTTGCAGCCTAATTTGAAATACAGTGAGCTATCATCGCGCTTTATATTTTAAATTTTTTAATTCCTACCAAGCAGAATAAACCCAATAGCACAAGGCAGATGTTACATACCTACCTCCCACCGAATTTGTTTTTATAAATTAAGCCCTGGCTGTTGGATGAAGTGACACTTTTCCTGTCGGAACGGACAGGCGGTAAATGCCGTATCATGTAGCTGCCTGGTATTTTAACTTGCTTCCAGTGCTCCAACACAGCGTGCAGACTGTTGCCACATCACCTCCCAGCACGGCGTGTGACAGGTGAGTTATGCAGCACGCCAGCCCCAGTTCCTGTGAGTGGTGTCACTGCCAGCGCGTGTCACTGCAGCGCGAGCTGCCAGCCAGAAGCCCTAACTTTATCTGTCAGTGCTATCTTATCAACTACGCTCTGCAGAAGAAGCTGATTGAACTTTGCACCTGAAAAGCTGCTAATTGATCTAAAAAAATACACTCCTAGCAGCCTGGGATTCAGCATTCCCTCTGGCATGAAAAAAAAAGTGGCTACTTTCAATTAATATTGGCATTCCACAACCGGACTATGCAGGGATGTTGGGACTGTGTACAGTATGGATCTCACTGCCATTACTGTGCCATTTGAGCTGATAAATCAGATCTTGCTATTCACACAATAGTAATTTTCTGTTTTTCTCAAGAACAGGCAGCCAATGTCCTCTATTCATGTATTAGAAAAGGAAGTGTGAGATGGGCTGTGTGATGCACAACCAAGCCGGAGTGACCTGCACTCCTCTGACGAGCAGATCAACTCAAAGCAATAACTTCAGCAATGTACCAATTGTAAAGTTATTGAAATTACACAGGACCAGAAATCAAGAAGTAAAAAGGGTTGTTTTTTTCTTTATAGGTCTTATATGTGTGCTAATTTTTCAGATTAAACTGAAGAAAGAATAAAGGGAAGGGATTTCAAAGCTCCCTATCCATAAAGCATCATCACAATTGTCACAGTCAACAAGCATAGTTGAACAATAGACTCCTGAATACATAAGAACCCCTCCTTGTGTTTTGCTTTATTTAACCAGAAATTCAGTTTGCATTACAGTGAAGGATCTCTTTGAAATTAAAATTTCCAAGTTTTTCTGTCCAATTGGAAAGGCTAAGTTTCAAGAACAAGTGAAGGAAGTAGATTCTAACTTCACGGCTCTCAGTCATTTTTAGGAGGTTCTGGTGACCCAACAGGATCCAAATTTGGGTTCTCAAGTTAGATAGCTACAGCTCAACAGTGGGAACAGAGCTGGTGGGCCAACATTTTCCATTGTAAATGCAACACAATTTTGTCCTGAATGGTCATAAGCTCGCATTTTGTTGCGAAAGTGAAAGAATGAAAACTGAGCCTTTAGCAGATGGAAAGGAGTAGTTTCAGCCTTACATGCACATTTGTGAAGACACAGAGATGTTTTGAATTTTTGATTCTGCTAAAATGAATTCAACCTTTTCTATTCCGTTAAGAATAGAAACTTAACTTTTTTATCTAGACATTGAAGGATATTTTAAAGGAGAGTGTTTTTAAAGTTATCCTTGTAAAAAAAACCCAAAAACTTATTTTAAAAATCTCAACTGAAAATAGATTTCCAGGTATGATCTTACTACAGGTACAGCTTTCCCTGGACTAAAAGGAGTATTATTTCATGTTGTATAAACAGTATCTCCTGCTACATAATCTAGCATGATGATTATTTTCAAAAGAATTATACCACTGACTCATGATGTGTTCAGCTTCTAATCTATAATAATCTTTTAAACTGATTGTCCTTAACAAAAATGTTAAGACAACAGTTAATTTCTGTCCAGTATTCCTATGTTGACAGATCTTCCCAAATGTGTAGAGCAGTCCATTGGTTCTTACCTAAGTACCTATTTTTCCCTCAGTCATTTCTTGTATGTATTTTACCACCATTCTGATTTCTAATTTAGTCTTCAATGTGCTTACAATCTTCTGCATCTTGGTGCTATTCTCAAATTCAAATTTACTTTTTAAATGAAAATAAAAATTCATGATGGATTTATGTGAGATTCTCCTCAATATACACTTCCAGTTTAAAGGTGAGAAATGAGAAATTTCCCATGAGGAAGTATAAAGACTTCAGGAAAGTCTGAATGACAGCTACTGTTTCTCCATGGCCACAAAACTTGTTATTCAGACACAAAAGAAAGTTGAGTTGGTTTGATATAATTTCTTCTGAAGTAAAAAAAAAAAACAAACCCAGAGAACAGTTCAGTCTACTTAGCATCTCTCATGGACCAACTGTTTCTTTACTCTTCCTTTTCCAATTAATATGTTTACAATGGTTTATTGTGATACCTACTTCACATCCTTTGCCAGTTCTTATTTAGCACCTCAGCTTGTTTAGCTTTATCATTGTATGTTCTTATTACTATCAATTTTAGTAATTACATCAAATTTCCAAAATGTACTTTCCCTTTTCACGTTGCTGAAGAGCTCATTATTTTCTCTGCTGCCACACTCCCCTTTTTATCTTTTCTCAGCATGCAGGGCTAACCACCAGTCTTTTGAAAAACCTCATAATCTACTTGTACTCTCTTGGCATGAGAACATTTTTCTAAATCTTCTGAAGACTGTTTAATTGAACTGCTTATTTTCTTGCTGTTCTTCTCTTCCTAAAGATCATGAGCTACTTACTCACTTTCATCCATTTCCCTTTCACATCTGAATTCTCATTTTCCTTCAACTGGCCAGAATGAAAACCAGAAGTATGGATTCAGTAACTCATCCTGAGAAATTGAAAGGGGAGGTGAACAAATGAGGAATGAGTTCTGCAGCCCTTTCAAAATCCAATACACTGAAAATTAATTTTCTCTGATTATGTTTTAAACACTTAAATATTATTTTCTTAAATACATGGTTTTGCAATAACCAAAATCCTCTTTTTAAAGTCTGTAAGGGATCTCAGCAAGTCAGCAAGGCTAACAGGATGCTCAAAACAGGGTTCAGATTGGGTGGCTCAGTTTTTTATTCAATTATGTCTTGAAAACCTTTATGGACAGAGGCCATACAACCTCTTTGGGCTGTTCTACTGGTCAATTGTCCCAAGGGTGAAAGAATTTCTCTTTATTTCCAGATAAAATCTCTTGTCCCAACTCTTGCCTGTTAAATTTCCCAGAGACCAGAAACACCAACCAGACTACAGTTCCCCAGGTTATTCTTTTGGCCCTTTTTGAACCTGGGTGCAACATTTTCTTTCCTCCCATCATGGGAGACCTTCCCTGTTCTCTGTGACCTTTCAAAGACATTGGAAAGTGACCTTTTAAGGGCATCAGTTGGTTCCTTCTGTACCCTTGGATGCAGCTAACCTGGTCCCATGGACTTGTCTGGGCTGAGTTCTCTAAAGCACGACTTAATCCTCATTCACAGATGGCAGTTCTGCTCCTCCTTGAACCAATTCTCTTAGCAAAGAGGCTTGGGAGAGTTTCTTGTGGGAGACTGAGGAACAGAAGGCACTGAGTACTTCTGCCACACCTGTGTCTGTTGTCACTAAATGCACCATTCAGCAACAGGCCCATTCCTTGCTCAGCCTTTCACTAATGTATTGCTACTTTTATTAATGTAGAAGCACAAACTCACTTTGTAACCTCTAACATTCCTTTAAAGTCTCAACTCCATTTGAGTTTTGGTGTTTCTGACACCATCTAAATGCCCAATCAATGCTTTTATACTCTGCCTTTGCAGTCTGTCCCAGCTTCTGCCTCCTATAAGCTGCATTTTTACATTTGAGCTCTGCCAAGGATTCCCAGCTTACCCAAACTGGTCTCCTGGTGTGTCTCTGCTCAGTGACATAAGAGTGTGCATGTTGTTTTGGCCTTCATCAAACTTCCTTTTATAAATTACAACTTCTTTGATACAGGAGAGAACATGGGAGAAGTTTGTATAGAGATATTTCATAGGCTTTAAATACAGTGAAGGTAATTTTACTAGAAAGTAATAGCATGAGATCCTGGCTGATTTTTTGTTAAAAGGAAAAAGGCAAAAAAAAAAAAAAAAAAAAAAAAAAAAAAACAAACAGAAAAAGGACAGTCTGTCTAAACCCAAGTAGATTTAGGAGTGATTTAACTTAGAGAAGCTCTCTAAAGTAACATATTACAAAGCAAGTTTTAAATATCTACACAGAAATAGTTGGGGAGAAGGTGTGTGTGTTCAATCTAGGACTTCACCATCATTCTGGATCCCCACATCATGTCTCCTTTTATCTGGAGACCAGATTTTTAAACACCAGTAGGGATAACAGTTTTTTGTATGCAGGAACACCCTGGCCAATTTTAGCTGTGGAATGCACAGATGGGTACAGAATGATGACAACATAATATCCCCTTCAGTTTATTACAGATCATAAAATTGCAATTAAATAAAATTTGTTATGTGACAACCTGATTTGCTTGTACACTCCAATTGTACTGTAATTCTCTTTTTATGGTATTTGGTACACAGAGTTTGTTTCTATTGTTTTCAAACAAATCAACAACAGCTAAGTAAGTTTCAGAAACTACATTAGAAACTTACAAAGGAAAACTATTATAAAAATACCCCCAAATTTCCATGAGGAAATTATTTTCTGTTTAATCTTCTACATGGTGGATCAGAGATTCTTCTAAAAATGCTTGTCATCAAAAAGGATAAAACTATCTCATTTGGTAAAGTCAGTTGTGACCACACAGCAATAAGCAGATCTCTCCAGATTAAAAAGAAGTATTTTTCCAAGGCAACTTCTCCATGCATCGTGTTGACTTACACTGATTGCAGCAGAAAAGGCAAACAGTAGGAGAGCTACAGGTTACAACTTCAGGATGTAAAGGTGTGAGTAAGAGATGAGTTACCTGGTATTTCTAGCTTTGGTTCTTCCTGGGGAATAATAATTGTTTTATAGAAGCAGCAATGAAACCCAATGAAGGTCTGACTGGCCAATTATGCAGAACATCAAACTACCAAATTTGATACAGAGTGGAGTGCAGCTGAATTTGTCTCTGATACACAGATGCAGCAACGAGGTGCAATAATTATGTTGTGTGTTTTTTCCATGTGATCTCTCTTTATCGAAATAATCCTCTCAAATCATGCAGAAATCTTTTCAGACTGTTATGTTTTTTCATTTCAGAATCATATTTCTTCAAGAGAAACAGGTGCTAATTTCATACTAAGAATCTTAAGGATAAACTCCAAGCAAGCAACGTATTGTGATAATCATTTACGTACCTTCTGATTTCACAATTTCACCACCATGCTACCATTACCACATTTAAATTGGGCTGAAACTCAGCCAGAACCTACATATCTTGCTGACACCAATTTGAATTTCATGTTAGTTATCTGCAATCCAATATAACCAATTCATAGGAACTTTTTAATTCAAGATCAGAAAATGAAAGTACAGAGAATGCTAAGGCCCAAAATGAAGTTGCAAATAGAAACCAGGAGTTCAGGTTGCCAGAGAAACACTGAGTTAAGCCTTACTAAACCAGGCTTTCCCTGGTTTGTTTTCAAGCTTTTTTCCCCAGCTACTGATTAATTTCTGTTCAAAACTGGTATCAGGACTTGATAGGCAAATAATTATTTCCAGTGACTTAAAGTGATAAATGTTTTCCAAGCCTTTTTATCATCATACAGAATATCAAGCAAAGATTCATAGACACTAACATGCTATTTCCTCAGCTTTTGGTATTTTGCCTTGCTATGGTATATTATATAAACTTTCTTGTTTTAACTGGGATTATATGGAAAATAACTTCCATCTGTCTATAGTTACATGGAAGTTATATGCTTCCTTCAGTTTCATGCATTTCACCAAGAGGAACAAAAACTGATGAACAACAGATAAAGTCATACACTGATAAACACAAACTTACAACAAATGTCTATGTGCTGGAGTAGATTTCAAGTCTCATACTTACTTGGCAGCAGCATCTTTTCTCAGCTGTTCATGTTTCATTAAAAGATTCTTCCTCTCTTGAAAAGCCTTTCTAACTTTGTATCCTTTGTAGACAGCCTGAATTTTGAAAGCAGCAATATCCTGAATGGCAGCTATAGACAGAGCCCCGTGTTCTAACATGAACTGAATCACTTCGTGGTGTTCACCAAGCAAGGCATAATCGAGTGGAGTATATCTAAAAAAAAAACACCCAAACCACAACAATTACAATTGATCTGGAATTCCAGCTATAATATGCATCTCTTCACCCTCATTTCATAATAAAGCAAATTCTAGTATGCAGACAGATTAAACACTGTTTCAGTAGGCTGTTTTTCTTATCTTTTTAGGCATTATTTTGCTACCTTATTCATTCTACACACTGTGGTTATGTTTAAAACTTATTTTAGCCTCCTAATATGGAAGGGGAGAGAGGGGGACTTGAAGTGTTTGGACAAAATTTCCCAAAACCCCATCCACAGCATTATGTGCCTTAGGAAAGCAGTCTTTAAAATGTGTTATTGAAGTTTTCATATGGAAATCTAAAGAAAAAGTAAGTTAAAATATATTTTGTGTTATTTCCATATACGTTTAAATTCTAGAAATCTACAATCAAATCTGGCTTAGCTTCTGTAACATCGACTGAAGACACTGTGACTGTCAGAGCAGCAGGATTAGACCCCTATCAAAGGATAATATATTTTTTAAGGTACTAGTCTGTTTTCAAATGGACACAGGTGTTCAAAGTATTAAATTGCTTTGGGTTTTAATGGTGTCAAAGACGCCTAAGCCTTTTTCAAAATAATTCCCAAATTTCCCACTGTCAACATAGGAGCAAAATTTACACATCTCCCTCACCAACACTGAAACTTTAGGGAAAGACATTTAGTGACTGAAAAATATCAGTCACAAACCATGATCAGGACCATATAACATTAAGACTATCTAAGAGCAAGTGTCAATGCATGTGATTGTGAAAATTAGGGCTCTTTTTGATGGTAACTTGCTGGGACGCAGTGCTGGTAAGCAAAGAAAAACAGACAGAAAGCACAATTGGACCTGCCACACAGAAATGGCTTGATGGAAGGATAAACAGTATCTGAACTGAAGTGTCTGCAGGAATAAAGACAATGACATAACATGAAAATTTGGATGTCAAGGTGTGCTGCTGATAGCATTTAAAGAGATGCAGATTTTTGATAACCCAGAAATGGGAACTTCAGAAGGAACATTATTTCAGAAAAACACATTTGTAAAGTATTCCTAATTTTGAATAAAGACACAAAAGATACTAAAGTAAACTTTACGCTATACTGTGTATCTACCAAGACAATGTATTCTACTGCAGATCCCAGTCATGAAGATCCATATTTTTAAATGTGGGTTTTCTAGCTCCATCCGAGCTACCTTTGAAAGTAAAAAAAAAATTAAAAAAACACTTAAATCAAATTTGAAGAGGCGTTTTTTATGACTGGACACTTACATACACTCCTCTGTTGTGTCAGTTCAAAGCTTGATGTAAATTTCCTTTTCCCTGGGTTCTCTCTCAAGCAGATAGCTTTTAAATCAAGCTGGCTTCACAGGGAAACACATGAAGACATCAGCCATCAGCTATTATAGGCAATTTAACGTGAAGGTGGTCAAGCAGCACCTTGATGCACCCAGGACATTAAGTTGGATTGCAAAATAAATTTGCAAAGAACAACAAACCCAATACCCTCCAGATTAGCATATTTGGCAAGCAAGTAGGCACTTTAAAATTCCAGATGCAATCTCATCTCAACCTTTTCTCTAATCTTTTAGTTATAACCAGTATGTTTGAATTTTTAACTGTTATTTCATGCTACACTCTAAGAAAGTAAAGAAGGGAAGATTTTTTTTCCTATAGGAAAATTTGGGGAAAAAAAAAAGTCATTATGTAGTGAAATGGTTATGGATTAAAAATTGATTTCATCAAATTACAGGCGAACCATATCCATGAGGTCATTTTTCCTCTCTCTTACAACACTCAACTTGATTTTCCACTTTCCAAACTTCCGATATGTTAACAATAAAACAAGGTTTATAGATATTTATTAGGTTGTAATTGTGCAATTTTTATATATATTTTAGGAGAATTATATTTAAAGATTGACCCATGTAGAAATACTCTCTTTTGCTCTGAACATGCAGTTGTGCTTATCAGCAGATATTCGGAATACTGCTAGTCATATTTTGAGTAATCTAGATTTATACATTATATATATTTATATATCTAAATTCCAGAAGGGAAACAAAAATATATACTATCTGAATGACTGTGATAAACCACAGCTAAGGTCTTTTCTTGACATTTGAGCATCATTAGTACATTTCTACAAAGTAAGGATAACAGCAGTCTCCAATCTGGCAAAATTGTGGCTTTTAATCTTACTTATTAAAAGTAATTTAATTAAAACTGTTTATTCAATTTTCTATCAAAAATTACTACAGAGAGTCTTGACACTACTTAATTAGAAACTAGTTATACTTTCATTTGTGTTTCTCAAGAAAAAATAAGAACAGAAAAAGAAGAGAGATCTGAGTGGTTTAGAGTGGAGAACGAAAGAAAAATGATGGAGGAAGACAGCAATTAAAACCTGGGGTTAAGTACAGAAGTCTCAAATTTAGCACTGAAATATGGGGTTGCAAACGCCTTAAGTTATTTAAAATGCTGAAATATTCAAATTTATATGGTATGCTGTTCATAATCTTATAATTATGAGGAGGTCATCTCCTCTAAAAAAAGGCATTAGAAATTTCTGCTAATAGTAATTATCGTCATGGTCAGGTGACTAATTCGAACTCCACAACCCAAATCACGTTTAAAAAACTATTATTTATATGTCAATGAAAGACAAAGAAAAGAGATGCAAATGTGCTATCTCTTTATGATTATAGGAGACTTTTTTTTAAAACCAGGCCTTTAGAATACAGGTAACCACCAGGTACTTTGTAATCACCATTTTGAAACATAACATTACATTTCTCCCATTTTCTTTCTTCTTGCTGTAATTGTATCAAATATAAAAGAGAAATTCCAGTCTATTCCAACAGCAGCAGAACTGCCTTTTCATCCTTTGTCCATACATATCTGCCACCAACTCCACATAAATGAGAAAGATCTTTGATACTTCCAACAAGGCTAGAGTGAGTAAATACCCCCAGAAGGTCATGGCACAGAAGTATAAAAGTTCAAGTTGTCATGCCTTAGTTAAAGAAGGGAACTTTCACATTAGAAAAGCTGCTTATGCTGAAACCCAAGGTTACAGCACTCCTTTGAGACACAAGGATTCTCTCGCAGCATCTGAACATCGAACATTTGACTGGAAGGCAGCGCTCTGGCACAACGACACAGTAACACCTTCAGACAAGCAATACCTCTCCTCGCTGTTCTCCATGTGATTGGGGAAAGCATCAAAGCCGAGCAGTAACTTTATAGCATCAAGGTAGCCATTGTTACAGAGCCAGTGCAGGGCAGTTCTGCCCTGTAAAACAATAGAGCACAACAAAAATAAACATTACCCCCAAACTCTACCAGGCCACAATAAAAGTCATAAATCATAGTGCGATTCAACGCTTTTCTGGACATGAAGAACAAACGGTTCTTTTAAATAAATTTCCTTCTTAAAATAAGAACACAGCACTTAAATGTGTGTGATGAAAAATGATTTTTTTTGAACAATATTTCAACACTACTGCTTTTTCACCTAAAACAGCTGAAAAGCAGCATTAGAAGACTAGCCTTAGAGTTGCTTTCTTTGCAAAAGATGTACAGCTTGCTCTGTAGAACTCATAATGAAAACCCCATTTCCATTACCTGGAATTATCTATGCCCTACAACAAACAGCTACAGAAAATTTCAATAAATCGGGTGAAGCTCTCTTGACTGATGAGGTTCTACTGACTTCTGAGAAATTACGTCATATAACAAAGAAATCTGTTACAGGTTGCACAATTGTTCTAGCTCCTAATTTCAATTACTACCTGAATAATGGCACAAAAGAACACATAAACAAATCAGTTTTCAGTGTTCTTTTTTTTTTTTTAACCTGGAAGAGTGATACATATGTGGGTACTTAATATGAACAAGTAGTTGAAGCAATTATTGTGCAATCTCACTTGCAGTACCTTACTTTCTAACTTGCTCTCTCTCTCTCTCTCTCTCTATGCTGGAGAACAGACTAAAATCACATTCCCATGTCAGCTGTTAATAAGGAATGATAAGAGAAATCAGATCATTAATATGACTCCTCATATGATCACACTTCAATTAGGAAAAACCAAAAGTGATCTGAAAAATACAAATCTTCAATTCATGCTACATATTAAAATACTACTTTTCTTTCTAGATTTCAGAAGTGAAGGCATAGGGAAAATAACATCAGGATGCATTTCCTTTTGTGACAAACAGCAGCACAGATGTTTCTGTGCCCTGGAAAAGAGAACGACCTTGAAAAAAAAGAAAATGTTTTGATTTATGCTTATTCTAAAGTTAATGATATACCTCACTGAAGAACAACAATGTACCTCTTTATCCTGAATATTTGGATCTGCATTGTTTTCCAGCAACACTACCATGCAGTTAATGTAACCTCCATAAGCGGCACACTGCAGAGGTGTTCTTCCTGCATAATCCTGCACATTAGGGTTGATTTTATTTTCTATCAGGATTTGACACACATCAGCATTTCCTCCCAAGGCTGCCCAATGAAGGGGTGAATGGCCATCTTGGTCAACCAAATCTACTCTTGCTCCTCCTGTAAAAACAAATACATCTTTGAGCACAAAAAGAAAATACTGTTGAATGCTAAGAAAAGAGTGAGTTTATGTTCAACTAGAACTTATTTCATAAACTGACAATTCAGAGAAGTATTTTGGAAAGCAGCTACAATTTTGTTACTCAAATCTAAAAACTTAAATAAAAATTAATTTGGAATGAAATAGTTTCAAAGAGGGCCAGGCATCTAACTTTTTTACAATCTTCTGACTACCCTCTAATATGCTTTAGAATATCCAGACTTATCAAATGCCTATGAAAAACCTATTTTTTTTGTTTCAGATCTATGAATTTTCAGTAGAACTTTTCTGTCTTAACAAAATAACTTCTAAAATTAGATTTCAGATTAAATGTCTTTAAATCTCTAAAGCAGACAAGATAAAATATTCACAATGTAATAATAATTTTTAAAATAAACTTATTTTTTTTAATTCAAGCATGCTAAGACTCTTCTATGCAGATAATCAATTTCTCTATATGTTTTTGCAAGATGTAAAAATTCTGTACAAAAGTAAAGTTCCACAAATGCAAGAACTTGAACCAACCAGCAACAGTGACTCTCTATATCATAAAATATTTAATTAAACATATTGGATTCTGATAGCCGAGCTTCTTGCATCTACAAAAGCTAAATGGCACAGGGAGTGGGGGGAAGAGCTTAATAGGAGGTTAAAATATGCCCAGCAGATCATGGAAGGAAGAACACTTTTCAGTAAGAAAGGCTAGTTGATGGAAAACTTCTAAAATTTAGCCTGGGAACTTCATCTATCCACAAGTGGGATAATATCTGAAGTAGGAAGGAGATGTTTCTGAGCAGCTAAAATGACAGAATTTTACATCTAAGATGATACTGTTCTTTCACTGTACTTCTTACCCTTCAGCAGGTATTTTACAATTATCTGAAACTGTGTACTTTGTTAAATCCTATTTCTGTCTACAAACAAAATACTAGTTTTAAAAACCAACCAGAAGAAAACATTAATGATGTAGGACTTTTGATATCTATCTACATTTAAAAATATCGACTCACTTTAAAAGTCTTCAAAAAACCCTAATAATGTTTTTTCAGAAAAAGGAAGAAAACTTAATTTGGTATTATTTACTGGGAGGGAGGGAAAAAAACCAAAGAAAAGAAAGAAAGGACTTGTTGGGGGAAGAGCTGGTTTGAGAGACTAGAATGTACTTGCAAAGGCTTGAGCAGAAATAAGCTGTGAAAAGAAAATATCCCGATTTTGAAAGTTTTGTATTTAACACTTCTAGCCATTTCCCACAACACTGATAATCTTTTAGATTCACTAGGGCCATTTCCCAAGGGGAACTTACAAACAAAACCTGCTTTCGGGAAGCAATTTCCTACCCCACCTCTTGCTCAGCTGTTTATTTCCCATTCCCACAGGAAGCAGCAGCAGAACTCTGAGCAGGTTTGCAAAGTCCTGAGAGCTGACCTTGAATGAGGGTTTGAATCACTTCCTTGTGACCCATCTCACAGGCTCGGAAAAGCGGGGTGTGTTTCATCACATCCAGAGCATCTACCTGCGCTTTGTGCTCCAGCAGCAGCTTCACTGTGCTGACGTGGCCAGAAAGGGCAGCAGCGTGTAATGCTGGAAGAAAAAAGCAGCAGGGAAAAAGAAACCACAATACCATGAGCTTTAGAGGTGCACAATTAGAACAGTCGAAATAAAAATTAATCACAGCTATTTTGGTGAATAAAGTACTTTTTAACCTCAAGAAACTGAAGAATCATAACAAGTGATGATGTAACAATAACACTTTCTTGCCATACAAGTAACAAGCAGAAAAACTGTTAGCCCTGAAACATGCTTCTAATTTGCACAAATTGAAATTTTACATTTAACATCACCAGGATTGGCTTACAGTGAGGATTTGTGGAAGAATAACAGCTTCTGATTAAAAGAACATAACGTGATCTACTTCTGCCTCTGTTTTGTGGCATTTCTGAGATTGCTCATCACTAGTGAAAGAAAGCTTTCATTATTTCTTCAATGCTTTCCTGAAAATTACTATTTTCTTTCAAGTAAGCAAAGTTGTTTCAATTAAAACTAACTTCAGAAAACTACCCAGCTGTTCCTACTCCTCTCTGTCCCCCTTTTTTGTTTCAGAACTACTTGGAGAAAATTTTATATGAAATTATGTAGCAAGACTATCCTGTCTTGTGCAATATCTCTGGCTCCCTGTTCTCTTCAAGAAAAAGAAAAAAGATTACAGAAAGACCAGATGCTGCTACTTCAGATACTTCAAAACTGAGGTAAAGATGTGGTGTCCTGTAACTGGAGTTGCTATTGCCTAACACAGCATCCTGCAGACACTGTCAGCCAGAGTTGAGGATGACCAGTTCATGGATCTTTTTGAAGGAAAGAACTGCACACAGCGATGAGATTTCAAAGCAATCGAGAACACATGTATTGGTGTTTTCACTTACAGTTTGACTTCAAAATGCTTTGGGTTACTTCCTATAGTCAGCAGTCAAATCAGACAATCTACATTCTCACGCTGACTTAAATGTAGAATATTTTACAGACAATAAAATCAAAACAATATAAAAAAACTCCACAAAACAATGCTGTTTATAAGTGTGCATTTAATAAAGTGAATTCATATTTCCTCATGAAATTTCAGAAATATTCATGCTTAGTGAGAACTGAATCTGCTCATGCAAGCAAAATGTGGGACTGTAAACACTACCTACACGTCTGTATTTGTTTAATGTTAAAACAGACAGGGTCAGGATCCAGCAGAGGCGTTATACAGAAATGCACACCAAAAAGACCAGCATTAGAAGGAGCAGCTTCTTGAACCACAGCCAGAATACAACAACATCGGTTTTTTATTTGCCAGCTACTGTTTAGAACCAGTACCAGCTTACAAGACAGTGGCCCAGCACAACCTGTTACACGGGCCCGACTAAAATGCTCAGGCTGTTCGTGTTGCCATTGACCCGAATCCAGCTGCTGTGCACTGCCTTAGAACAGTCACAAAATAAGTGATAGTGACATTGTGACACAGGCTAAGCGCTGGGGTCAGAGCCAGAGACACTCTGAGAAGTGAGAATGGAAACCATGCCTTTGAGAGGACGCTGATTTAAGTTTAAGTGCAGCAGCCTAAAAGCGCAGCAGAGCTCGTGAGAAGGGAGTGCCTGTGCAGCAGCTACTGCGAGTGGGTGGCTATCCGTAGGAATTGGGCAAGGATGAGATCCCTGCCGCGTCGTACATTTGGATGGGCCTGCTTTTCATGGTCTGACCTCACAATAAACTCTAGGTTCTGGTTTTTGTCCTGAATCCCTTATGAAACCAAAGGCAGTAAACCACTCCATCAGATGACACATGGGGTGTGTGTAACAATACAATAGAAAAAGAGCTGCTGTGTCAGCTTGGCCAGTTCTTCCCCCCTATCACTCATTCTGACGCAGGCATCTTGTTTCGCACTTTGTGCTCAATATTTTCTTGTAAGCCAAATTTTCTGTGATGGAGTCACGGTGACTGAAGAGATTCTTCAGCCAGCTGGTCACAATGGGCCCTTTGTTCAGCCGACAGACAGAGCCCTCTCCATTGTGCGCAGTGACGGCAGAGCCATAAAGCTGCCCCTGTAATGCTCCTGCAGCGCTGATCTCTGAGAGGAGGGAAATTCCTTTCCCTTGGTGTCATTCTCCTACACAATGCCGAGAGCCTCGATGTTCTAGCAGAGCTCAATGCAGAGCTTGCTCTTTTTGAGCAGATGCAAAAGGCTGCGTTAACGCAACATTACAACCGAGCTGGACTGAGTCTGCACACAAAAGTCAGAAAAACGCAGCCTTGAACTCTGCTCAGCAACTGTATCCCAGGCACGGAGGCATGTGCGCTATTTTCTATTAGCGCACAGCTCCCCGTCCGAACGCAACACTGCTTTTCCCTCACGAAAACTTGGGAGTGATTAAAGCCCTTGGGAAAAAAAAAATACAAAAAAATAATCAGCGAGTGATTTACTGGTGGGCTTCCTTTTATGTTTGGAGCTCGCTATAATAAAGCCCACGCTATGCGCTCGCTGGCACAATGGTGCAGCTCGAGCTGCTCGGCAGCACAGCTCCCCACTTCCAGACTATTCCTGTCTTCTACACAACGGCACCCTCAAGCAAATGGAAAATCCATTCATTTCCTTGGATTAAAAGCCCTACAACGAAAGCGAGATTAAAAGGTGATTACATATCACCGCTAGGAGAAAGGTTTAAGACTGAAAGATAATAAACCCAACCACCTGAATTATTCAAGCATGAAATCCACACCTGAGTAATTTCAGAAACACAGTGTGTGATTACCGATTACTGCCTGCAAAGAAAAATACCCTTTGTAAGGAGGTTTGCACAGTAACAACAACATTGCTGCACCTTAAGGTCTGACACAAATACCGAGAGGCATTTGAAAGTGATCTGTCACGAAGTAGCAGGTGGAGGTGAGACTGATGAAAGATGAAATAAGACTAAAATTGCAGAATATTTAATTTGTAACGTCATCAAACATGAAGACTGAGATTTCATTTGTTGCACTATTCCTTACACTCAAAATTTCGAACTATCACAACTTGGAAAGACTGATTTATTTCGCGTGCGTTACATTGTAAGAAAAACAAAAATTTAGATATTTAAAAAGAATTTTATGTTAACTGCAAATTGCTTTGTGTCAAGATCTAGCATATCATCAAAGGATGCTTTAAAAATTCAATTTATAAAATGAAAGTAATACTGATGCATACTAGGTTTCAAATCCTGAACCACACAACTGTGACATATATATTTTGTGCTTCTAACTCTGTGACTGTATCTGGCATTGGGTAGTTCCTAATCTCCCTACATACAGCTTACATTGAAGCCCTGCTATCAAACCCCTCCAAATTTATACCAAACATATCCATATTCTCCTGTTTTTTTCATTCAGATGCCATCAGCATACTATACAACTCAACTACTTTTTCTAAATTTCCAATGCTGTTGAAACATAAACACTTTAACAGCTGTCTTTCTCACCTGTCAGAACTGTTATTCTGTTTTTGTTGAAAGCACTACACAGGTAAATATTTCTACCAAAAAGTTCTTTTTTTTTTTTTCCCTCAAAGGAGACAAATTCATAGTTACTTCAGGAAATTCTATGTTTCATTACTAGCATCCTTGAATCCTGAAACACTGTGTTGCCTACTTTTCTTTTGTTTCAGGCAGATAACAGGATGATAATTTGAGGGGTATCAAGTTCAATCTCTTGTTTGGACAACAGAAGTGCAATAGCTGTAATCTTTATTTCACTATCTTTATAAATAACTATGGAATGACTTTCATGCTGATAATTTAGCTACTTAGTTTGCTCCATGTTGTTTCAAAGTATTTGTGCACTGTCAAATACATTTTTGAACAGGCATTTTCAGGAAGAGCTTTTTATGCAACTATGTTTCACTTTATTCTTCAAGTTACAGAACAGCTCTTCCTTTCACAGAATTACAGAACTAACTAAATAGCATTGCACTACATTTCTTTTTGCTACATTTCAAATGAACTGTTCCAATCTGTGCAGAAAAGGTTTGTTTTTTCCCACAGTAAGGCAAAGAATTGACTCACACATATAATTACACTAATGCAGAAATGTTTATAGGATTGAGGTACACATTCAGAAAAACATTAATATAGATCCTAACAATATTTCCACTTGGTGGAAATCACACAGATTGGAAACATGCAGTGGCTCTTTACTGTAAAGCATCTTACCTGTGCCAGCGTATTTGTCTGTCATATTGATATCAATATCCAATTTTAAAGTCAGCATAGTCCTAATGACATCATCACTGCCTTTGCCAGCTGCCCACATAAAGGACGTTCTTCCCTCAAGATCTGAGTCATCTTTTACAGAAGGATGTTTCAAAAATACTTCAACTGTTTCCTGAAAAGACATACTGTTGAAATTAACATTAAAAGGAATCTGCAACAACAAGAAACTATTGTCTCATGTAGCTGTTTATGCAGCAAATCAAAGCTTCATTTTTCCTTTTATGTTTATAAAGAGTAATATCTCAACAGGAGTACTGTATCTTCTGCTATGCCTTTTCCCTCACCAGTGATCACATTGCATCCTTAACTATGAGTTTAACACTGTCATTTAACACTTTTTTTCAGTGTCAAATACGATGTGTTATCACAAGGAAGCAAAAGACACTGTAGTCTCTGTGAAGAAAGCAATGGGAAAGAGAGTGTGGGTTTATCCAAACATGACTGTAATACTGTGATGAGAAAATTACAGAATCCTTTAGGTTGGAAAAGACCTCTGAGATCATTGAGTCCAACCTATGACCCAACACCACGATGTCAGCCACAAGACCATGGCTCTGAGTGCCATGTCCCATCTTTCCTTAAATACCTACAGGGATTGTTACTCCACCACCACCCTTCTTGGGCAGCCCATTCCAACATTCCATCAGCCTTTCTGTGAAGAAATTCCTTCTGATGTCCAACCTGAGACTACCCTGAAGACAATGTTCTTTCAAAATATTTTCCCAATATAATTTTTTCTCTCCAATCATAAATATAACAGCACATGCAAATATTTTACTTTGCCCATCTCTAGTACTTTGACTGTTAAAAAGAAAAAGGTCAACATAGGCATTTTGCCTAATGTTTAATAACATAATCAGGTTACTAATTACTGAAATACTATAAATCAGAACATATTAAGGAAATCTTTACACCTTAGTCCAGTCTTTCCACTGTAATTGTTAAACTAAAATCTCAAATCAAGGCAAAAAAGAATTATTCCTTTAAATGCTTGTTTGTGTTAAGCTGTCAGCAAATGGGTCCACTTGTTCAACCTACTGCTAGGTTCTTAATGAGTCACCCTGGAAAGGAAGGGAGAGAAAATCATGACTATTAGAAAAGGAATAAAAGGAAGGTTTTCCCTTTTCTATCTAATGCCTTAAAAAATCTCTGTATGTAACAGCTGGGAAACATCTGATGTGAGTCACCGGTAGGCTAGCCAATAAAAACCTGAAAAATACCCAGGTTTCATTATCTTACTTTATATTTATATTTTATTATTAACACTGTCTTAGCCTTTCCTCTATATGACCCCACAATAGCTCTATCACTACTCTGAGTAGGACAGGAATTTCCTGGCTATAATGAACTAAATTTTTTTAATCATGAACGTGCTTGAATGCCTAAATGCCATTGATCAATTTGGATTTGTTTTTTCACTACTACTTACTATTTCACCCCTCTAAAGAAATAGGAAATTTCTCATTTATCTTATGCTACTGATCTAAAATCCTTACAGCTTTGTGAATTTAGTTCTGATCTACCAGTCTATTGTGGAAAGGTCCAGCCAGAAGCAAGGAGAGATGGAAGCATAAAGCTTTCCACACAAACCCAGCATGAGTTTACAGCTCTGTGTACTCACACTGACCACCACTACACCTCAGACACAAACAGCCTCTCATTAGGCCAGAAACTCAGCACCCTCCCAGGGCTCTGCACTGCTGGAAATCCTGCAGAGTGAAAAGCACTGCAAAGGTTGCTCTTCTTCAATACTGAGGCACACATTCTAAAAAATACAAATATTTTATTTTTCCTTTAGGTTTTGGCAAAGTGACGCTTCTTTCAATGACTTTTTCTTTTCTACAGCTTTTAATTGGAAAAATTGGAAGAAAATCCCACACTGCTATAAGAATTATTTTCTAAAATTAAGTTACCAAAACTTGAAACAAAACAAAATTAAATTAACCAGGATGATTAACAAATCAGGAAATAGAAGTATCAATCAGTTTAATTCTACATGTATTTTGTTACAAAAGATCACATGTATTCTAACACTACTAAAAAAAGTGGAAGAAACAACATAAAAAACAACAAAGCTGAAAAATAACAGTAAAGGAGAGAGCTAAATGTGAAACGTTTAATCCAGTGCTAGCAGGAGACTGAAAAATACTACACATTATTTTTGACTATTTAGAAATAAGACAGGAGTATCCATATTTCATTTACTAGATCAATGTATATAAAAACATGAAAGGGAAGTACATTGTTTTGAACGTCTCTGGAAAAATTAAGAAAAAAAATTTAGTCCTGCATACTAAAATCACTATGAAGAGAGCATCTTAACTCAGTTGGTTAGAGCATGGTGTTAATAACACCTGGGTTCAATCCCTGTTTGGACCACTCACTTAAGAGCTGGACCTGATGATCCTTGTGGGTCCTTTCCCACTCAAAATATTCTGTGATCTGGAAATAAAGATTCTCTGATCTTCTTCCACACATGAAGTTCAAAAATTAAAATAGCAATGTTTCTTGGGACCTCCTGTGGGATGCTTAAATTTAAATTTAAATTTAAGTGGTTATATTAGGTAAGGTCTCTTCTTCTAGAACTTTTCCTGTCAATAGTAAGTGAGGATAAGTTAGTCTTAGGAAACAAATTCTTCACATAAATTAAGCGCTGGCTAAATCTCTTTAGTCTTTAAAAAGACTGAAGACATCTTATAGTCATAAAGTGATATTATAGTAAGTAATCCACAAAGAAAGAGGGCAAAGAACAAGATATCAAAGCAAATAAAACTGAAAGCCCTGCAAATATTTACCATAAACACAAAAGAAGAAACTTTCTTCTTGTTAGGACTAAAAACCATCACATTTTAACTGAGAAAAACCACACCTAACCAAAGCTGGGCAAACTGAACAGAACAACAATGTGGCTTTCAAACCATGAGTATAGAGATGGCATTGCCAAAACAAACATGGATGTGTCTCCACTCAGTTGTTTGATCATGTATATGGAGTGCAGTGGTGGGAATTACTCAATGATATGCACGTAAAGGAGAAAAAAAGCAAATAGTGATACTTAGAAACAACTGGACAGGTAAAAACAGAGTCCAGACAAAATTTAGGCAGGGGCTATTGAGTACATCACCAGCTAAATCAGGCTTACAGATCTGAATGAAAACCTCCTGTGTGATTTTTCATGTAAGATGGGAAACAGTACATTCATTGTAAATACACAAGATTATAAAAGAATGTCTGATTCCATCATGTACTTTATTTCCCCTTAAATCATAGATGATATCACAGTTTGGCTGGCTGATGGGATCAAAAGGCAGCAACATAATGAAGATGTTTCATTCAACTGAATCAATCCCAGGGAAAGAAAGCCAGTATGAAAAATCTTTTTAGGAATACATCAATATAGAAAAGAAAAAAAAAAAGATAAAAGAATGTGGAGATAATCACCAGATGGTAAACAAAAATCTTTTTTTCTATGAGTCTAACTCAAACATGAAAGAAAGGCTTTTACAACAAAAATATTTTAGATGTGTGAATTAGGCCCAAATTTTACACTGCGCTAAATGGACAAAAATCATCATCAACAAAAATTCTCTAAAGTGAAGATTACACAGAGATATGCTTCAATAAAAGTCTGAATTAAAAAAAAAAAGTGGATGGTCTTAGTAAGACCACTTCCAAAAAAAACCCACCAAAACCCCAAAGCTCACTCTCACAAAGGAGCAAAGATATTGGTCTGTTCCCTCTTTCAGTACTACTTCTAGATTTGTTAACTTGGATTGTTCTCAAGGCATTTAAATTTTTATTTTTCATTTTCCTTGTTAACATGTACGTATGCAAAAAAGACCCAAATTATTATCCCTGCCAAGAAAATGTTGCCATGTGGACTACATAACTATTACATTAATTAGGCACAAAATAACCCTTTCTGTAAAGGGAGGGTATGAAAACTATGAGAGGTAAAGGAGCTTAAGAAAAGCTTTTTTAATTTCCAGTGCTTGAGAACTACTTCTGCAACATCTGTGACTGGCAATCATTGAAGTGCTGAGTTTTAAACTTGCTCTACTGTATCTGATCTTGCTCTGAAAAAAAATTACCTATTATACCAAAGTATGAGAATTAAGCTGTCTGAGAAACCAACATTCTTTGTTGTCTGAGTTTAAAAAAAAATTTAAAATTTAAAAAATGTAGTGTTCCTGAAGAATTATGACAAAAGGCACTCAACTCTTCAGCCATGCTTCACGAGAAAACAGTTCATTCATAATGCCAAATATTCATAAATTAATCACCTCCTTGAATGTAAAGACTGGTCTGACTAGTCCTGCAGCAGCTGTGCAAATACTCCTACAGGTCATCTTACTCTAGATACCTTATAACTGCTTAGGCTTCATTATAATGAGCCCTAAAACCTGAAAGCACTGTGAAATAGTAGGTGTCATTCTGCTTTCTGTTGAAGTAACTGAACGACTATTGTGTATTCTGATGCAAACATGGCTCAAAGGGCCTCTTTTTTTGTACAGAAAGTCAGTTTTTGTAAGACTACCTTTTAATAGTTTGAAACTAACCAGATTTATATCACATAACATAAGAGAACTCTGAATTAACTCATGCCAAGAACATGTTTATATGATTTCAAAAACAATTCAAACACACTGCTGAACTATAAAGATTTTAGCAAAATACGTTTACTTCACATTTAGGATATGTTCTACTTACAGCAAAGTTGCTCTGTGCTGCATAATGTAGGGGTGTTGCACCCTGACTATCAGATGGGATAGTTCCAAACTTATTTCTTTCTAGTAAGAGATGGACAATCTGTGAATGACCTGAGAAAAATAATATAATAAAACCAAATTTTTATGAAATCCTGAAGACAATAAAATGCTTATATATATATTAAAAAAAAAAGGTAAGAAAACCCCTCTGGCAAACAAAAAACCTAAACCCAAACAAAACAGAAGAAAACAAACAGACCTTAATAAATAGTCATATATTTGTGTTGTAGCCATTATAGTTTAAATGGAAGAGACAAACATAAGACTTGATATTTGAACTATTAAGTCTGTCATATACTTTCTTCCCAATAGTGCTCCAGTGCCATACTCTGTATTGTCATTTTTGGGGGGCATCTATAAATCAGAATTACTATAAATACAAAATTTCTTTTAACAGAAATCACTAGAGCTTTACTCTAAATAAAGAAACCAGCAGTAACTGGCCAGCCAGAAAGCTATGATATTAACTTTGCAATGAATTGGTTGAATATTTCCAGAAAAAGCTTATAATAACTCAATTGAGATGCTGCATTTGAGTGACAGGTGAGTCAGAAACAGTAAAGTGAGCATAGGCTGATGATGATGAGCATTTGCCCATCTGCATTAAAAGACAAGCTAAACCACTGTTGACAATTTCATCACACATCATCTTGTTTTACAGAAATCAAGTGTAAATTCTTCACTTAGGTTTTATTTAACCAAAATTTCGTCTGAGAATGTATAGCAGAATCAGAGGCTAGTCTGCTACCAGCTGCTATAAACAAGCTCACACACAACTCCTTCCATAAAAACAGATAAAAATATGTTGAGATTAAAATCACAACACGTTTGGAGGATGGGTAAACTTTATATTCACTTCACAGACAGGAAAACAAAGACAAATACAGTATATTGCCACTAAAGTCACCCAGTCCATTCATATACTTGTTTCTGTCAGCATATGCAGCTCACAAAGTATCTTAATGATTTAGTATTTTAAGCAATACTATAAAACCACTCTGATTTTACAGGTGAAAACTCCAAGTACCTCATATGTCAGAAAAGCAATCAATTTTGCAGCTTGTTACTTTTGCACAGGTGTCTTGAATCACTTAAGGATAAATGAAAAGGTAGGTAAACCTTCCTGCTAGCAGTAGACCGTTTTTAATGAAAACACCAACAATTACAGAATGAAGCTGTGTTACAGTTGTGGTCTGTAGCTCTTACAAGCCTAAGACATGGAGGACTAGGCAAGCCCTCTTTTGTGAAATGGAACTTTGAGACTTCATACGTACAGAAATATCAGAAATGAGAGAAAATGGTAACTTGGGTCAAAAAGGATGAAGAGTTACATAAGAATTTTTTTCTTTCTAGAGGCCTTAGGCTGTACAGGAAGGCTCCTCTTTCCTGTTAGCCATTAAGAGAACCTGGGATGCAGAACATCACATTATTCTCTCCTACTACAAAAAACCCCCAAAACACAGCAAAACAAAAAGAAGAGATAAAATCTTGCTATGCTATTCCCACCTCAAGAGTATAAGAAGTAAATTGAGGTTCACTGGAAGCAGAAAAACCATAGGAGTACTGAGTCTGAAAAAAAATTCCTGAGCTCTCAGCACAGACAACTAGAAAAAGGGAACCCAACTCCCTAATCAGGACAGGAGGTCTAGCTAAATTATTATGAGAATAAGGCTTGAGGCAGTTGAAAAAAAAACTGTATTGGGTGCAACAATAAAGAAATTGGTGCAAAGGTGGATCTTGCTTCGCCATTAAGGTAAACATTAAAAGTCATTTCCTGAGGTCAAGAACTGTTGTTTCTGTTGTACTTTTATTTAGCAGAGATGTAACTTGGCTGAGACTTTTATCTACACAAAAGAAAAGGTAAGAGGAGCAACAATGCTCTTAAGATGCAGTCACATGCAATCCATCACATCTAAGAAAACTTGTGGCAGCATCCCTGCACTGCTTTAAATTTCCTACTGTTAACCTATATGGTAACATCTTACTCTCTTTAAGACTTACATAGAACATTAACTCCAGCTTAAAACCATAACCCTGAAAATTAATAATGATTTACTAACCAGAAATTCTCAAAGAGCATATGCCACCTACAGACCTCATCAAATTCACAAAGTAGTCTGGAGGTCTTGGCACATCTTCCCCTTTTATTCTACATTGATTAGATAATCCATTTTTCCAACAGACAAAACTTGTCTCTTAAATACAATAAATTGCAAAACACAATAAATTTTTCTTCTTGGATGGAACCAAGTGATAATGACTATTTCTTTGGAAAGCTGATCCTATGACAGCTGATCCTTAAAATGCTACACAATTTCTCTGTTAAAATTCAATATCCCTACATATATGCAAATTTGAGAACACCCTTCTCTCTTTTTTGTTTTAATAAACATAATCATAGTACAGGTATATTGCCACTGGAGTTGCAGCAACTCGCTCCAGTGAACATCTGATTCTTGTATTGGCTCTTCATCTGCAGTGTCCCAAAGGACCACTGGGATGAAGCCTGTTAAAAGGGGAGGGAGACTGTTTGAAGATTCTTTTATCCAGTGGGTTTTTTTTTCCTCCTGAATGGAAATGAGAGGTAATTTTTCTAAATCATATTATTTTTGTGTCTGTCATTTTACAGGTTGTGTGCCCCTGTATTTAGACTATTTAATCAGGTTTTAACTTGTTTTGCAAGGATCCAGTTTTTGTAAATCCAAACCAAAATTCACTTATGCAAGGTTACAATTTACAGAGCATCCGAGTCTCAGGGTAACAATCTAAACAGAGAAAAACTCTACACAAATAAAATTCATTGTCAGATCTGATTAGATTGCTATAGCAGGTCTGATGAAGAGCTTATACTAGAAGTGTCAATTCTGCCATTTTTTGTTGTTTACTTGTGCTGATGTTATCAGAGTATCTGCATTTTCTTTGTAGGAATCTTCTAAAGCCCCTTATTTAGTTTATGAGAGGTAGTTTAATAAAAACTAGATAATATAATCACAAATCCACTTAACCAGGCAGACATGAGCTGCAGTACATCACAATAGGCTGAAATTGAGAGTGTGACTCATGATGCCACCATCAACCACTCTGCATTGTGGAGCAGCTCAGCTCCCTCAGGCACCTTGCAAACCCCATGTGACCATCTTACATATGGACCAAACAAGGGTACTAGCTTAAATATGTGTATGAAATGTTAGTCAAGTTATCTTTTCAGATAAAAAACAAACAGAAGCTCTGATATTTTCTTCGTGCACTCCCACAGATTGTGTTGCTTTCATGCTGGACTGCAAACACCCCACCTCAGACACCACTGCTCCAGAGTATCTGTTTTTTTTAGCCTATGATCAAAGCTGCAAATGCAAGAACAACCTCAATATACTCTAACTGTTCTAAATCATCAGTATATATAACCTGCTGAAGTAATGCAATGTACAATGCTTTGGAGAATCTGAAGCTAAAATAAGCAGTCTACACACCAACTGCTAATCCTAGTCGAGCAGAAACTCTTATTGCTCTAAGAGATTAGTTATCATACTGCTAGGCTGGAATTAAATAAAAATCAGAGACAAAGATCAAACAGTACAGTTAATTAATGACTAAGTGACTTCTGCACTGTCCAGTTTACCAAGTAAGGCTGCCCAGTGGAGGGGAGTTCGAAACAAGTTGTCATAAGATGTCACATTGCAGCCTTCGTAGGAGGTCAGGACATCCACAACTGCCACATTCCCATCTGCAACAGCAAAATGAAGAGGAGTTCGTCCTTCATAGTCTTGCCAGTTAAGCAGAGATTCTGTAGGTGCAGCTTCCTTAAAAAAAAAAAAAGAAGAAAAACAGAACAACAAAATTTTAAGAATATTAAATCGAAGAGAAAACCTATACAATCTTCACAGATGGTTTTTTTCAGAGATATGCTGTCCTTGTTCAGTAGAATGTAGCTCTACAACCAAATACTTTTGTTACAGTATAGGCTACTTTCAAGTATTTCTCATAGAATACTTTTTTATACTTAATTATTGTACAAGACCTGATTTCTGGTACATACCCCGAAGTTTTACCAGTCTGATGTGCAAGTGGTTCCTTAAACAGACCTTTAGAAGTTTAACTCTGGCTCTTATGAAAATAACTAGAAATTCCTATGTAATTTACAAGTTGAAAATTACATATATCTTCAGATTTTCTCCAACAACACTTCCCTTTTTGCACAAGTTAATTTTATGACTTTCATTATAATATTCTTCTAGCATTTTATACCCCTAAAGTATTTCCAAAGGAGATGTCTACATCTCTAGCTGACAAGATAGAAGTGAGAAAGTACTTCCAATAATGCATCTATTTCTAACAGGCTTAATTTTGAATTTAAAAAGACTTTCAAAGTTTCATGATAAGTCACTTGAGCATGTAACATAGACATTAATAGAAATAACTTGACTTTTCATCACCTTTTCTTTAAAAATACGCTAAATTACTTCCACATAAGGTCTCTAGCTATACAGTTTTGTATTATGATAATTTCATCTCTCAAATGATTTTCTATACAGATTTATCTTTGTGACTTTCTTTTTCAGGTAAAAGAGTAGAACAGTACAACTGAACAAATCTTAGCATTTGAGAGATCTTCAAATGGCAAATATCATAAAGGCCCTGAAACACAAACTTTAAACTGCACTTTTCTGAAAAGAGAGGTATTATTAAAAAAAGTGGTAAACAATAATGCAGTAGAAACTCAAGTTGCAGGACACTAAACATCTAGAGGGAAAGCAGATGGTCAAAACAAGAGTTTAAGTAAACCAGAGCGAGTGAGTCTGCTTTTCTATCTCCAACAATTTAGAACAATTCACTGAAGTCATGGGAACCCCGTGCAGAACTAAAAGAGAATGTAGTCCTGAGATTTTTAACTTCGAACACTAGAGGGGATTTTAACCCATGATAAGTGAGCAACGCAATCCTCCTGAAAATACAGAGCCACACTACATCACAATACATCTATGAAAGAGGAGTAAGGGACTGTGTTAAGTGCAGCTTGTTAACTATTAAAGCTAACAAGTTCCTGACCCCTTTCTCACTAAACTAACTGCAATCTTTCCTTTTAACTCCACTAATTACATAAATTGGCTGTAGAATCACTTGCATTTGCATTATTTCATGTGTAGTAACTATTACACAGAAAACAAATATCTAACCTTGAGAACAATAGATCAAGAAGAAAGGAAATTCCAGAACTATGGTTTCTATGCAAATATTAATTGACCAAAGTTGTACATTACATATTTTCTATGTAATTGGCTAAAAAAACCCTCAAAACTTCCCAAACATTTAGTTATATTTTCCTGTACTTTCTAAGTGCAATCTGGCTGAGTTAATACAGCAGTAGTAACTTCAACTCTGCAATGCCCTGATCCTTTGTTTTTTACTGTTTACTTTCTTACAGTGCCAAGTTAAAACTCCTAATATTTGGTTAATGTAAGTTATCTAGATCTAAGGAGCTATATACTTTGCACACTGCATGTAAATCATAGAATGGTTGGTGTTGGAAAGGATCTCTGGAGATCATCTAGTGCAACCCCCTTTTAAAGCAGGCTCAACCACAGCAGATTGCACAAAATTAAGTCCAGGTGGGTTTCAAGTATCTCCTGAGAAGAAGACTTCACAACCTCTCTGGGCAGTTTGTTCCAAGGCTCAGTCATCTTTTATCTCAATAAAGATGTCTTCCTTCATATTCAAATGGGGATTCCATATTTCATTTTGTACTCATTGCCCCTTATCCTGTTGCTGAGCATCACTGAAAAGTGTCTGGCTCTATCCTCCTGACATCCACACTTAAGGTATTTCTCACTGATAAGATCCCCTCTCAGGCTTCTCCAGGCTGATGGTCCCAGCTCTCCCAGCCTTTCCTCATAAAAGAGATGCTGCAGACCCCTCCTCATCTTCACAGCACTCAGCTGGACCTTCCCCACTAACTCCTGGTCTCTCTTGAACTGGGGAGCCCAGAGCTGGACACAGCATTTCAGATGTGGCCTCACTAGGATTGACCCTCTAGGGAAGATCACCTCCCTCAACCTGCTGGGAATATTCTTCCCAATGCATCCTAGGGTACCAATAGCCTTCTTGGCCTCCAGGGCACACTGCTGGCTCATGGGCAGCCTGTTGTGCCCCAGGAGCCCCAGCTCCTTCTACTGGTGCACAGAGTGATTCCTCCCCAGGTGCAGGACTCTCTATTTGCCTTTTTTGAGCTGAGATGAGACCACTCTCTGCCCAACTCTCTGGCCAGTCCAGGTCCCACGGACTGGCAGCACACCATGATGGTGTATCAGCCACTCCTCCCAGTCTTATAGCATCAGCAAACCTGCTGAGAGTACAGTCTTTCCCTTCATCCAGGTTTTTAATGAATAAATAGAAAAAGACTGGGCCCAGTACTGACCTCTGGGGAACACTCCTAGATACAGGCCTGTAACCAGACTCTGCCACGGATCACAACCCTGTGAGCTCTGACATTCAGCCAGCCCTCACCCCTCCCACTGCCCACCCAGAGAACTCGCCCTCCTTGAGCTCACCTGTGACACTGCTATGGGACACAGGGCCAAAAGCCTCGCTCAAGTCAAGGTAGACAACACCATACTGTTCTTCCCTCATCCCAACACTGAACAGAACACTGATCTTCCCTCATCTACCCTGCCAGTCCTGCCATCACAGAAGGCTCTCTTATTGGTCAAGCATGATTTCCCCTTGGTGAATCCGTGTTGGCTACTAATAACATTCTTTTCCTTCACATGCTTAGAGATGACATCCAAGAGGAGCTGTTTCATCACCCTTCCAGGGATGGAGGCTGTAGTTTCCTGGGTTGTCCTTCTGGCCCTTTCTCAAGACACTGGAGATACACTGGCTTTCCTCCAGTCCTCAGGCACCTTTTCTGTTCTCCATAACTTTTTAAAGATGACGGGCAGTATCTTAGCAGTAACATCTGCCAATACTAATTAAATGCTAATTAAGTTACCCATCTCAGACAAAAATCCTAATCAGTTTTAGATTAGGTATCATTACCTGTTTTGTTAGAGTCAAAAATTAACATACTTGAAACATACTGGAGTTCACTAATATATGTAGTCATCAGTACAACAACAAATAATCTATTAAAAAAATTGATATATATGACTCTCAACTAAACATGCATTCAAATTTAACATTGTTACACATACAAACCACAATAATCAAAGCATGTGTAACACTTTTTTGGATAAACATTCAAAAGCAATTACCTGAACCACTACAGTGAAAACTTGTATGTTCTTCCCAAACTCTAATATTTCTCAAGAGAAAGCTAACTGGTAGTATGCTTGCTTTTTGTCTATTCATAGAGCTCAGCAGGGGGAGCATAGAGCCTACTGCAAGAATTCATTCTATGAGAATCACTTTTAAGAATGGCTAACCATGAATTATGATAGGCTCAGAGTTACTACTGTGACTCTAAGTCCACCAGAGGAAAACATGTTTGAACAAAATGGACAAACAAGAAAACAAATGATTCTTTACTTCTAATTTGCTGATGTAACTCTGACAGCTAATTTTCAAGCCTTCCAAAAGCACAACAACATCCTAAATAAATGAATCCTAAAACTCCTGGCTTAAAGTCATTGACGTTGCCAAGAAATATCCCCATACTCAGAAATGTTATTTTTGCAAAATGGTGCAGAATCTCCAGTGACAAAGCCACTATTTATATTCTAGTATTCATGTGTTTTGAATTTTTTGGCCACTTAAATTTTCTAGGCCTGCTTCTGCCTACATCCACAAGTATAATTTCTTTAGATTTTAAGTGGGTTTGGTCAGCTATAATTAAACTGTCATGCTGTATTAATATTTTAAGCACAATACAGAGAAGAAACAGAAGCTAAGCATTTTTCTGTGGCAATTAGAACAATGGAATTGTAGGCAATAATGGAAAGTGTGGTATAAACAAATGTCATGTCTCCTACCATGAAGAATAAATAAAGAGATACAAAATAGAGAGTACTAAGCAGTTGCTTCCATGATAATAATGGAATCTTATTCAGTTATTTTCTCCTTTAATCTTCCTGTTTTTCACATAAAGCACAATCTGTAAAGGTGGAAAATGAAGTTGACCATGCGAGGATCTCCAGATTAGGGTTTCTCCCTACTTCACATGTTTACTTCCTACATATGTTGAGTTCCATTTTGGCTGTATTTCATGGATTTCAATTTCAGATATAACTAATTTGTGCATGTCATCCCTGCACACTCAAGCTACTTTCTCAGCATTCAGCTGAGCTCTTTTCATAACTGTTTATTTTGACAATACCAATGGACTGTGTAATAGACAAATATCAAACAGAAAGATGACCCTTAATTTTAAGAATTTATAAACAGGAGACAATATCTGGCCACACCCAAAGGGCAGAGTACAGAAAAACAAGACAGTATTTTTCAGTACCATAGACTGTGGCCTCGATAAAACCAGCAGCTAAACTTTTGTCAAGTTTTTGTAAAGCAGCACTGGAGAATTCCAAGTAGGATACTAGAGAAAAAATAATTTTCTGAGGAATTCTTCCACAGTGTTAAAGATAACAAGAGAGAAACAATAGCAGTATTATTTTTCATAACTTGGCCAGCAGCCACCAAAGGTTGTCTGGAAGCAGACATTGATACCTCACTGCTGTTTGGGTAATGGCACAGTGCTTAGAGAATGCAAAGACAAATTGTTTGGTTCAATGTGATTACAAATGGGGAAGCAACAGTGACACAGACACTTGTCTTTTATAGTGCTATCACCACAAAGACAGTATTTTCACAAACTTAAAAATGCAATTATATGTTAAGACACAATATGACAGAAATTTTCACTCTATGTGTACATCCATTAGAAACACAATGCAGAATGTGGAAAACTATAAGTTAGAAGACCTAGAAAGGAATGAGAATCAAACATGATGCTTAGACAATAGACTTTGAACTGGGAAATAGCAAAAAGCAGCTAAGGAGGGGAAGACTGTGAGCTCTGCTGTGTCTGTGCTGTGAAGCTCTGCCACTTCAAGACAACTAAGAAAAACGCTTCAATTTGGAGAGATCTTACTACAGAGTTAAACTCAGGGCACCGTCACCACCACAAAAAGGTATTTACATGCAACAAAAAATTCAGTCAACAGATTGATTATCTAATAACAACATTTCTGTATCATCAACTTTACAGCATAGCTAAATTACTTTTTCATTTAAACTTGTTATTAACTTACTCTGTTAGTAAGCACATATAGATGTAACTAATTGCAATAAAAACAATTAAGCTGATGCATGAAAAAGCCTAGATGAAATCAAGAATACACTCTTTTGAGCCCAGCCAAAGTGCCTCTATACCACTGCACCCATCATGAGCAACAAACAGGAGGAGTTGGAAGCCTCCAGAAGAGAGCTATGACCCATTACCACTACTGAAACTTGGCGGGATGAATCCATGACTGGTGTGCAGCCACAGGCTGCTCAGAAGGGACAGGACAGGAATGAGGGTCAAAGGGGTTGCTCTCTACAATAGGTGGATGGAGTGCAACGTGCTGTCCCTGAAAAACAGCCATGAGCAGGTAGAAAGCTATAGGCAGGAATCAGAGACGTGGTCAGTGTCTACTACAGGCTGCCTGACCAGGGTGAGCCTCCTGACAAAGCCGTTTGCTTGGCATTGTGCTGGAGGCTCTTGTCCTGCTGGGGAACTTCAACCACCTTGACATTTCTCAGAGAAGCAGTATGGTGAGGCATAGGGAATTCAGGAGACTTCTGGGAAGAATGGAGGATAATTTCTCAAGACAGGTGACACAAGCTCTAACAGAGGCAATGTGACACTGGACCTGATAGTCACCAAGCCCTACCTGACCAACTCAGTGGCCTTCTATGATGGAGTGACTGCATTCATGGAATAGCTACGGATGCTATTTTTCCGGACTGCTGCAAAGCCTTTGATGCAGTCCCCCACAATGTCCTTGTCCACAAATTTGAGAGATTTGATGGGTGGACTGTCTGGTGAATAAGGAATTGGCTGGACAGTTGCATCCAGAGCAGTAGTCGCTGTCTCAATGTCCCAATGGGTAATGATGACGTCCCCCAGGAGGCTGTGCTGGGACCAGTGAGATTTAATACATATATTGAGACAGGTGAAGGGATTGAGTGCACCCTCAGCAAGTCTGCAGATGACACCAAGCTGAGTGGTGCAGCAGACAGGCCTGAGGGTTGGGATGCCATGCAGAGGGACCTGGCCAAGCTCAAGAAGTAGTTTCCCATGGGAAACTCATGAAGTTCAATGAAGCCGAGTGCAAGGTGCTGCACCTGGGTTAGGGCAACCCCAGTACTAACACAGGCTGAGGGATGAACAGATTGAGAGCAGCCCTGCCAGGAAGGGCTTGGGGGTGCTGGGTAAAGGATGAGAAGCTGGACATGAGCCTGCAATGTGTGCTTGTGACCCAGGAAGCCAAACGTGTCCTGGGCTGCATCAAAAGCAGTGTGGTCAGCAGGCTGAGGGTGGGGATTCTGCTCCTCTGTCCTATTCTCCTGAGACTCCACTTGGAGTACTTCATCCAGTTCTGGGGTCCCCAGCACAGGGAGTGAGTCCAGAGGAGGCCGCCAAGGCCATTAGAGGGATGGAGCACCTCTCCTATGCAGAAAGGCTGAGAGAGTTCTCTCATGCAGAAGAGAAGGCTCCAGGAAGACCTTACAACAGCCTTCCAGTACATAAAGGGAGACTACAAGAAAGATGGAGAAGGACTATTTACAAGGACATGTAGTGACTGGACAAGGAGGAATGATTTTAAACTGAGAGCAAGTTTAGATTGGATATTATGAAGAAATTCTACTGTGAGGATGGTGAGGCACTGTAACAGGTTGCCCAGAGAAGCTGTGGATTCCCCATTCCTGGAAGAGCTCAAAGGGCTGGAGAGGGCCCTGAGCAACCTGATGTAGTTGAAGATGTCTCTCCCCATGGCAGAGCAGTTGGACTAGATGACCTTCAAAAGTTTCCTTCCAACTCAAACCATTCTGTGATTCTTTTAATCATTGTTAAAAACAAACAAGCAAACACAAGCCAAAAAAGTCCTCCAAGAAAACTGGACATGATCATGATTCTGGATTACCTGAAGAGAATCTTTGAGAACATTTTCAATAAGGAGACAAGTATTTTTAATCTTTTGAGTACACCTGTCTGAGATGGAGTTAATTTTCCTTGCAGCAGCTGTGCTTTGTATTTGTGATCAAAACTGTTGATAACACACTCATGTTTTGGCTATTGTGGAATAGCATGGATTCTTCTTTTCCATGTCCTGCTCCCCTGCTTACCCCAGTGAATGGGCTGAGAGTGGGCAAGAGACTGGGATAGGACACAGCTGGGATATTTGATAGAAACTAACCCAAGCAATACTTCATACCATAGAATATCATGCCCACCAAAAAAATCTCAGGGACAGGGGGAGGGCAGGAAGGATGCTCATGGCTACACCATTTGTTTCCCCAAGTATGATTAAGCATGCTGTAGTTTTTTTCCATTTTCCTGGAAGTGGCTGGCATCTGCCTGCTGATGGGAAGACTGAATAAATTTCATTTTCTGCATGCAGCTTTTGCTTTCTATACTGGGCTGGCATTATCTTCATCCACAAGTCTTCTTGCCTTTCTTCTATTTTCTCTGCCTTGAAAGAGGGCAGGTGAGTGAGTGGCTGTGTAGGTGTGAGGCTCTTGTCTGAGCCCAACACACCACAACTTTAAAAAATATTTGCCTTTTGACTACCTAATGTTTGAAAAAGTCCGTAGTTAAATACAGAGATCCTTGTGTACTTTGCAGGAAGTTTACTTCTCCAGCAGCAGAAAACTAGATACAAACTCAAAGTTTGTGACAAAATTTTGTTTGCAACAAATTATTTCACAGCTGGATACAAATTACAAATATATTGAAAAGACAGCAGTAATACAGAAATACAATATTTTTGATGCTGATAACTTCTCTGAAACTATTTTTATAGCAAAAAAAGTATCATCAACTGTAAGATTGCCAGTGTGATTTGAGAAAAAGCAAAGAAAGTTTTCACTTTCATATTTAATTCTCAGCTTGCAAGCTAATCAGGCAGACAGACATACAAGTCCTTGTAGTTAAAGTAGAATCACTATATGTCTAGTTTGGAAAGACCTTCGAAAGACAAAGATGCAGAAAGATTGTTCAAATGTGACAGAAAATTTAAATTAAGGCCTCTGTATCATTTTGGTGAACCTCTGAGATTTTCACAAATAAAAACCAAGGTAAAAATCAAGCTGAGCATATGACTTCATTGCACCCATTATAACTGTCATTGCAGAAGATAAACTGAAATATTGCAGAAAGAGAAAATATGCTGTCTATGAAACACTTTTAAATTCATACACAAAATTACATAGAAAGTCTCTTAGCAAACTGATTGTGGGCTGACTGACAACTGATCAAATATTTCCCAGAATTCTAACTTGAAAAACCAACTTAAACTGAAATTTTTAGTATAGGTAACTAGATATAAACTTTCAAATAGTGAAGGAAAGACACATAACAAAGAAATCAGTGTGCAAAATGCAACTGAAATGAGCAATATCACTGACCATTTTATCCAGGAAAACATTTAAGTCTTTCCTTCCCTCCCTCCTTACAAGACTTAGAGCAAAGACATTCAACCACAGAACCCAAAACAAACTCCTCTCGAGAGAGCAAAAATATTTAGGATATTTCTTACAAAATTCTGGATATTAGGAAAAGCAAATGATTTCATTCTCAAAGAGTTGGTGGACAAAAATGAGAACTCTCATGACAATAAAAATATTTCTATCAGAAGAAAGTAGTAAGGACAGAAAGTGTTATATACATATATAGCAGACTTTCTTACCAGAATACATTTCACTGTGTGGATTGCACTAGGGTCCTTGTTGTTAGCTGCCCAGTGAAGCGGGATTTTTCCTTCAATATCAGGAATTCCAATATTTGAATCATGTTTTATGAGAAGTTTCACATGCTCTGGGTTATTGTAGTAGGCACTCCAATGCAATGCAGTTTGCTGCAACACAATATTCACAAGCTTTTTCAAAACGTTGAAAAATTGTTGAAACATGAAAATTAAAGTTGCCTAAAACCAGCTTTAAACAACAGGTAAATAAGCAAGCTTTTGTCATGCTTCAGTAAAGAGGACTGACAGAAAACTGAGGAAATATACTTCGGGTGGCTGACAACAGAAAATTTGTAAAAATAGGCTTTAAACAAAGCTGAACAAGAGGCCCATCTACCTTAGTAAGGGCAGATAATCACATACCTTTGCTACTGAGATCTGAATTAGGTCTAAGCTGCACCACCTTATACAAGATCTAGACTGAGAAGCCCTTAGGCTTAGAACACAAGTACCTCTGGTAGGAGACTAACTGCTTTTTATGAAGACTTGTTTGGCTATGGCAAGAGAAAAATGTGTATGCCACTTAGCATTGCCCTGATGGCTATCTGGTGCAGCAGTTCAGACCCACAGAAAAAATATCTGTGCTGGTATTATGCAATGACATCTAAGCTAGAATGATCATCTGAACTAGGCCTCAGCACCAGAGCTGCACTACAGAACAATTGCAGTGATTTGTGTGGTCCCTCTTAAATTTCCAACTCAGTTGGGATAATACAAATTGACGGAGACTACTCTCCATTAGGGGAGGTGACACTGAATGCTGATACTGGACTTGGATCCATCTTGAACAAAGGTTTTGACTTTACTGTCTTTGATAACTCAGAATTCTGAGGTTGAATACTAGTGAATCTAATGCCCAATGACCCATGGCAGTCCAATAAAACATCAAAAAGCAATCCATGCTCCTATTGCCAATTCCTGACTGCCAACAGTTTTTTTACAGTACTTATCTATGTTCATAACTACATAAGCAAAACCAATGTGTGGGGGTTTCTTAACCAGCAAAACACTGGCATATTTACAAGTATTTCGTTTACCAGACACACCTCTCCCAACTGCCAAGTAACAGAGAGTTTAAGATAAAGAATAATTTTTTTCCCCAGCTCTCTTATCTCTTACCACTAGTAAACATTACACGGCACTTTGATTGGAAGCAGAGAAATAACTCCTGCAGGACATTTGTATATAGACGTACAATAACCTGGATTAGCATCCTTAAACAGTGACAAGCAATGTGTAAGTTCACTACCTCATCCTTAACTTCTTTGTAAAGAAAGAAGGCAAAAAAGAGCCTATTTGTGTTCGCTGCTGCCATGGCACCAACAATAAGATAGCACAGCCTTTTTTTCTACTTGTCACTCACTGAAGAAGGGCTCCACAAAGTGCCACCAATATCCTTGTACCAATAAAAATTTGTAATAAATTAATGAGTGTTATTTATTAAATGTGGCTGACCAGTACTCCTGGAAACTGACAGCTGCAATGAAAGCAGAAACCTTTGGTTATCAGAAGGCCAATGCAGCCTTGGTTCACTGACTCCTCTCACCTACAACCAGTTTCAGTCAGCTACCCACATGGAAGCAGATGAAAAAGACACCTGTTCAGGAGTAATATTTGACACTTTTGATGTGCACAGTTGCAGCAAGGAAACTGAAAACGCTATGTGCCCAACAGGGTCAAACAGGTTGGACTCTGTGCCTGAGATCAGCTTTCACCAACCTGAATTCCATTTTTGCTACTACTCATGACATGAACCAGGAGAAAAGTGGTCCGTGTTTTGTGGGCAATCTGGCAGTGCTTTAAATACTGGCTTGGAAATCTGTGGAACAGGCAAGGTTGCTAAACGGTTTTGGCTGGTTTATACATACCTTTGTTAATTAATTAGCATGGTCATGAAGTCAGCATGACCTCTCCAGAATGACTGCTGTAAGTATAGGCAGTTTTCTAGTGACTCTTATCATTAAAAGATTCTAGATGTGAGGTTTTTCAAAGGAAGGAAAGCAGCATAAGTACACACTATCCAGACTCTAACCAGGATCACAACGTTACAGAAAGACTTGGATGGCTTTTGAATCCTCTGTTGTTGTAACTACTCTCAAGAAGAATGTCAGAGGAGCCAGTGTAATGAACTTTGACATCATTAACACCAGGAAAATATTAATATTTCTACTTTGAAGACCTAGAAAAAGTTTATGAGGAATAATTTTTTTGCACACAACTGCTTGATGTAAAACCAATTTCTAAAGTTGCTACAAATCTTAAAATAAGCAGTTGTCTTAAAATAAGCAGTACTTTTACCTTGTTTCTGTCCTGGGTATCCACTTCTCCAGGTGCCATATGTTTTAACAACAAAGCTAAACATTTTGGACTTTTGTGACGTGTAGTTAAATGCAATGGTGTCATATCCTCCAAGTCCTTCTGCATCCAGTTTCCTCTACGAGCCAGTAAAAGTTTCATGAAGCGGTAATTTCCCTGGGTTAAGAAAAATATCAGAAATTTAAGTCAGTTTATCACACCAAATTATGACACTTAGATATATTTATATATATTTATTGTATTACAGTGCCTAAAAAAGCTTGCAGCAAAACACAGCTCAGAGCTTTGGAAACATCTAATGAAGATTTTTTTGTTAACATGAACTCTAGATATTTATATTCCATTTGCAGACTAAAACAGGGTTCATTAATACCAAAAATTCTGCAATATTATCAGAGTTTCTTAACTGTTTAATCTCAGTAAAAATCATGTGAAAACTGAAATAAGGTCATTGCATGCTGGTTTCAGCAAGGTAAGCAGTTATCAGATGACAAATAAAACTAAACATGAAGAAAGAATATAATTTTCAAAATGAAAGTAAAAAAATAACCAGGAATGATTCAGAAAGATAAAATGTACTCATCTGAATACATAGCAAATATATGCAAAAGTGATTGTTTCTTACATTTTAAAACTGAGAACTGTATGTGTTTTGGTGTGCAATATATATTATAAATGGATGGGACAGATAGCTTTACAACACATTGAAAATACTTCACATTAAGGCTTTCATTAGGTTTTCACTATGTTTTCAAAAGAAATAACACAGAAATGCTTCTTGGATATAAATTTAATGATATAATTAATGAGGGTGGATCCCAAAAAACCCAATCTGGTTTTATTTCTCAAATCACTGAAGAAGCCAGTGAAAAAATTAAAGATATGAACATGCAATCATGAAGAAGCTGTACTGATTTAGTAGTACAGCCAGCCTTGACTTGCTACTACCCCTTGCTTGAAATTTATTTTCCATATAGCATTTTGATGCTTCCACTTTCCAAAGTCAATGGTTTATCAAATCACCTTCAGCAGTTAAGTTGCAATCAAGGACTAACTGCTGGAACAGTAACTCATTAAAGCAAAACATCTGCACCTATCTTCAGTCATCATGGTTTAAACACCCTCACCTACCTTCAGTCATCATGGTTTAAACACCCCTGCTCTTTTTACTCTCTAACTTTTAGCCTTTCCTAAAGTGAAAGGAGTGCATTGACTCCTAATTTTGCTCACTGCCTTCCAACGTTTCCCCAAGATTCCAGGTTTTGTCAATTTCCCGTATAGATCATTACCTATAACTATAAAGAAAATAGAAAGCTCAGAAGAGAAGATAAATTGTACTAATTCTCCTCCACTCAGGGAAAAGCTGGAGCATTTGATGAAGCTTTATTAGACAATGTACACAGGAAAGGTGACACTTAAATCAATAGAAGTCATGTCTTTGGATTCTTCTGCTTATGAAACTACCTGCAAATTAACATACTTGAGTCTGCTACAATTCTTTTATAAATTCTGCATGTTAGTTTAGTCCCCTTAGGCTGTCTTTGGAAAAACAATGAAGAAAGGCAACCAAGTAGACAAGGGCAAGCAGTGCTAATGAACGGGGGCACTTTGGTATCTCATAAGGCTCAGAATTGCAAATCACTTTTGTCAGCAGAATGGTAGGATGGAGACAGGCCAAAGGATTCCAGAGGCCTCCACAGTATCCAGTGCCAGGACATAAAAGAAGATTCAAATTTCATTTTTCAAAGCAGCCATAAACATTGGAAGGGCACACTTGACAAAAATGACTGTTCTGTTTTTTGTCTAACAGCAATGGAAGACTTGAGCTTTACTGATGCAGAACGGATTTCACCAGGTACGGCCAAAATAAATGAATGTGATTTTTTTCCCTGCTACATTATTTTATTTTAAAATACAAATCAAGGAAAGCAAACCATGAATGAGCTCAGACAAAATTACCTTGTCCTGCTTCTACCATTTATTGTTACTAGTCGTTGCTCATCAGTGACAGCTTACAAGAAAAGCCTGCTACAGAACCTGCCACAAACCTGCCTGAACATGCAAACTTCTCTTGCCAGAGACAGCATTCCCAGCAAGAAGTGACCAAATACATCTTTTTCTTCTGCTGGGTGTCAGGGAAAGTATAACCTCAGGATTTTGTCTCTTTAGTACACAGACACATATCAAGGCATACTCCGAGGTACAGCAGCAGAACAGCAGGATGATATCTGCAGAGCTCCTAAGCCACAGGGAACACACTCAGAATTAATTCATGATAAATCTGAGGTGGAGCTAGGGATGAGAATGCTCCTCATTACTACCATTACATTGTACAGGCAAATATGAGAAAAATTTATAAAACTCATAAAAAAAGACAAATTAGCAAAAAAAAAATCTCAGCGTATCATGATGTGGTTGGCAATTAGACTGGAGGAAGACAATATTAACTAACTTGAGAGAATATTAATCTTGGAAAAAATAGCTGCTTTTCTGCATCACAGAGGATAATTCATTTGGGTGGTTTTCAATATTTTCTGCACACAGTGCATGCATACCCATGAGAGAAAAAAATATTGGTTTTGTCTTGTTGATGGGTACTTGGAAGATTTATACGTATATTCTGCTTTTTGAATGAATTCCATTGTAAAGAAGACAGAAAGTTAAAATAATGCATAAAACTAAGGAAACATGGCCTTTTATTATTAGAATTTCTCTCCCTACATGGTATTTTATATTTACTATTACACATTTTTCCATCAGTTACTACTACATTATTCTCTTGCATGCTTAGCCAACAAATCCCTCTCCTTAGAAAATGAATTTGTAACAAATCCCTTCATTCTGAAACACAAAAGATTCTGTTTCTTCCAAGTGATTTAAGATTTTTTTCACACTACCACAGAAAATACCTGTATTTACATTACTTATTTGAATTATCTTATTCATGTTTTTTCTTCTGACTGCTGTTATTTTCTTTAGTAATACCATTCATTTTGCTGTCTTCCTTTCACTTGTTAGAAAGCAATATTGTGCTTTTTAATGACAATGGAAAGTTTCCCCACCTTCAACTGTTTACTGCTTAAGTTTGTAAGTATAGAATGTATCAACATGCCTTGAAGGGAAATGCAATTTAGGTCTTATTAGGTGGAGGGAGGGAATGCTTAATTTGAAAAGCCAGTTTCTCCATTTTTATAATTTTTTTGAGTATAAAAAGTCTTCAAGCTGGATAGGATTTTACTTATAAATAATGAACTTCAGTGGCCTAAACATTCCTGGGCAGCATGAAGCTGTCTGAGTCAGTCGGTCAGTCAGCAGTCTCTTACTATTGATAGTGACTCAAAATTTATTCTATTACAAACAGAAAACATTATGAGCAAACATTATTAAATACTTGTACAGAAAACTTGGTTCCTGGCAGCCAAAATTTACCATTTAAATGCCAATTCTTAGAATTCCTTTAGATTCCATTAAAATTATTTGAAAATCAAAATACTTGACTCTGCAAACTACAGCAGAACTTCAGAGCACAGCTGACTTTAACATAAGCAGAAGAAATACCTCTGCTATTTCAAAAATTCAGCCACAGGTACTAACTACAATGATGTAGAACACATTTTTTTGTAGACAGTTCAATAAGCAACCATGGTTCTGCCATCAAGTAATGACTTCAAAGAAAGTTCTGGATCCCAAGCTAAACTACTAAGCAGTCAGAAAAACTCTCCTTCCCTGAACATTTCAATGGAGAAGAGTTTTATGGAAGAAACACCTTAGTCAGAATCAATGAATTTGCCAGAATTTAGATGGTCTCTGCAATTGAAAAAATTATCCCCAAAACTGCACGTTCAGTCACTAAAAAAAGCTGTCTAGTCTATTCAATATGATTCTACTGCCAGGGAAAGGTTTCAGTGGAAAATCACTGGTAAGCTTTTCTACCTAGTTTTCTGGGTCTACAGGAAAACATGTTTTTTTCATTATTAATCTCGAGCAGCTTTTTCAACCTATTTTCTCTCCCTGGCTTGTTGAGGAAATGTATTGAGAGAGCAGCTGGGTGGGCATCTGTCAAACAGCCACAGTCAGGCTGTCCCATATGGTCACCTAAGTGAAAGGCTAAAGAAAAAATGAGCTCTGTTCAGTGGTGCTATAATTCTAATCATAGGTTGATGCTGAAACTACTGGTTGTATTACCAGTGCACTAAAAACATCAGCCTCACATTTCACATCTTTCAACTCTGTACAGCCCACAGAGTCCTGCTCTGAGACACTGAGTGCCACGTGCCTCTGTTTCAAACACTTCCTCAGAAGTTAAGTACTTTTCACAGCAAATTTTAACTATTTCACAAGCATACAAACTTGCTTTAAAGAGTACACCTGGATTATAGAAACCTTCTTCTGACGTGCAACAGAGCTCTGTGAAAATTTATCTCCATTCTCATCCCACTAGGTCTTGGTGAGTTAACTTGGTCATTAAATAAAACTGTGTGCTGCTTCTACACTGACTAACCACTTCTCTTAGCCTGTAGTGTGGCTATATCTCAACACTAAACTTTTTGTATCCAGATTTTATAACCACACTGCATAGACAAATACAACATCTTTTATGAGAGGAGAAACTGAGCTGTACAAGGTAAGGCTGAGAGTCTTAGCATCTTAGAATATGTGCATCTCTCCAAGCACATCAAAAGCACACCCACAGTTAGGGCTACCATCATCACCAGTGGGTTAAAAGGGGACAATGCATGTAGAAAAATTGCTTATTTCCCTATTAATTGCTGAGACCACATTTTCAAAAACCGTAACAATTCTACTCCACATAAAGTACTCAACATGACTTGAAAGACTGATGTGTAATAATTTACAACGTAGAGCACATGAGCTGACAACTGTTACAGTGCAGCTAGGCTTGATTTTCGGAGTACCTACAATGGGCCTGTGAGGATGTAGTGCACAGTAAGGGTTGCTAGAGGAACTGGGGAAAAAGCAGCCCAGCATCTCTATACAACTTCCTGGTAAAAACAGCAGGGGTCATTGAAAAGAATGCCAAGCTGTTAAACCGTGAAGATGCTACTTTGGCTCCACTCCGAAATTACATACCTGCTTTCCCAGGACTGGGAACAGACAGGCCAAAAGAACACAAACCCTTACAAAGGAGCTGGTTTTCAAGGGCTTTTCGTTGCTGACAGGCATAAGCACTGAAGATGCAGTCAGGGCATATACTTGCAGCACAACAGAGAGCCTTAGAAATATTTACAGATAAACCACAAATTAGAACTTAAGGGTAAAATTGACCCTCTGGATTAACAAATCCATCCTCTAGCACCACAGGGAGGAAGAATATCTAATCCTTTTCAAAAAATTCCTAGTGATTTCTTTTAAGTGAAATTACAGTGTTCAGGATCTTTTTCCTCCCAGTTCTCTATTTCAGGCTTGGGCTTTTAGGTTTTATTTCTTGTTTGGGTTGTTTGTTTTTTTTTAAACCAACATACTCACAAGGACACATTTCATTCTTCTACCCATGAAAATACAGTATGGCTTTTAAAATCTAAACAAGCATTGGTGTTTTTATCTCAGTAACAAAGGATAAACCCTACATTGCCCTCAAGAAATCATCAGCTCTCTGCACTCGTTCTAGTTGGAACTCTTCTGTTTTGAACACTAGTAAGCAGAGGGCTACAGGGCTACCAAAGGGGGTCCCACAAAGTACCCTACTGAATCCCAATGACACTTGTCTACTGCTAGTGCATAAATCCAGTCAGATATACTTAAAACTGCATTTCTTCCATAAATTAAGCACATTCTCCAGTTAGTTAGCACATTACATCCTTCTCAGTCATGTTTCAAATAATAAATTCATATTACACAGAATAAATCGTTACGTGTGTCATCCACTCCCCACACCATCATCCCCCTGGGACTTGTATTTTGGACTATAATATTTCTAATAATTTAAATTACTTTCAGTATTCCTATTCTTCTGATATCTTAGCCACTGCCATCCTTGCTTTGACTGTTAATCATTCCTAACACCGTGCCACTCTTAAGTATCCTTTAAAAAATACTATTCATGATTCTAAGTTTGCTCATGAAAAATATTGACTGATATTAGATTCAAGTTGCAACTCTTAAGGAATGCTAATACATGCCTTCTGATCTTACAGCTCATATTTCAACTGTATCTGTTTTCAGTTATCAAATAATTATTTACTATCCTCTTACATTTTGTGTCCTAATTTCTAATTAAGCTTGCAATTTTCCATCTAGCACTACAGTTAATATTTTTGTACAGGCCTAAAAAGGCAGCCTATTGAATTTATTTCTATGAAATGAGCTAACTAAATATCCAGTTACTCTTACAGAACCTACTGCTGACAGAAGGTGCTCATTTTACCGAATTTTCTATTTCTGCTTGCATATTTATCCCCATAATTCAAATTCTTATATGCTTCTGAGGTCAAATAGGCTGTCTGTCTCAACTACTTCCTTCTTAAAACATTACATACCACTTTTTAAAAATGTTATTGAATACCCTAAATTCTGTTATGTCACAATTCCTAAAGAATGATTCATTGATTAAAATTCCTTTGCACCTTACCCCTCGCTATTTCTGCACTTGTGAGATGAAATTTATCAAAAATCAGGCATTAACCACTGACCACAGCCCCAGACAGAGAGCCCTGCAGTAACTAAGCCTGGTCAGCAAATGTGCAGCAGAGTGCAGGCAAGTGATAAAACAGAAGCCTCCACAAAATCAGAAACACAAAGGTCAACCTATTGAAAGGGGTGTGTTTGAAGACAGCAGTGCAGCAAGTCCACCAACTATGACAGAAAGGATTTCAGAGATCTGATAATTATACATCTCTACCATAGATTAATAATTTATTAGCTTATTAAATTTTGATTGTTGAAATATATTTATTATTAATTAAACAGCACTTATGTAAGACATTTTAGCAAAAATTTTCTTAACAATCTTTTGTGAAAAGATAGACTAGCTAACAATCAATAAATCCTCTTCAGAGGAATATAATATATAATTCAGTTACTTTTACTCTTTCACAAATAGAACAGCACAAAATTATTACAGCTAAATTAATTGCAAAGATAAAACATCTCCTGTTCTAATACTACACCAATCATAACATGGGCAGTGATTATACAACTATTTAATAATTATTATTGTATTTAATGTTTACATTTTTCTTTTAAACTCTTAAATAGTACCTAAGAAAGTAGGGCTGGATATATAACAGCATTCTGAGAACAGAAAAACTAACAATATCATGGATTATTGCATACGTATCCACTCATGTACATGTTCATTTGCTTCAGACCCAGATTTAGAACTGGTAATGTGCACTGAAATTTAGCACACCAGGCCACTGATCTCCTTTTCCAGAGAAGCACATTCTGTCCCAAATATACTAAATAAATAAATAAATAAAGTAAAAAACCCAAAACAGGTTGCTAGGATCTTTTAAGAGTCAGATTAAATTAGTTAAGCCTTTTAAACCCAGAACTCCTTAGAAGTTGGAGTCAAGACTTAATTGTTGCTTATGCCTGAAACACAAAAATGTCTATGCTTTTTAATAGTGACAAAGCAGTTTCTAAAGCCAGTAGAAATCTATAGGTTGACAAATACTAAATCATATTGTACACTCAAACACTCATTGGAGGTAAAATATGTACAACGTGAAAGTATTTTAGATTTTGCCTAAAAAATGCAAGCAGAACATATCAGCCACTTGGCACTGCATTAACACGTTTTGCCAACAGATTAGCACAGATGCTAAAGCCAAAGTTGAGAACAGTTCTTTGCTGTCAGATGCTTTCAAGAAGCAGTGAAAGTCAAAAAACTCGAACTCCTTAATCGCTAGCTAAGCCTTTGAAAGCTAAATACATCCATGAAGTTTCTCTTTAAAACAAAAATGGCAACTGAATTTAACCTGCTTATCTTCACAGAGTAGAAACCTCTCTTTGATCTACTCGATCTTACCGAGGATAATCTTACTATATACGCAAACGTGCTCATTCTCTTTCCAGCGAGGAGGTGCTGAAGAGAAGATGCTTCACCCTACAAATAAATTTTGTACAAAATAAACACATTTTCAAACCTCAAATATTTTAATAACTTTGGAAAGTAAAGGGGTTGCACACGTGGTTTCTTCAGGGGTTGTTTCATCTTTTAGTGTCTCTTTGAGAAGAGGCACATTCTAACAATGTCAGAAACCACTTGGAATGATGTGGACTTCTGTCACCAACACCTACCAGTTTCAGTAGCTTTTCAGGAAACAAACTAAGCGCTTAGAAAAACAGAATCTGTTCTATCATACTTCTAATCTGATGTCTATAGAACAGACTACTGTTCCAAAAGTAACTGAAATCCATACATCAAAAGGATTATTTTGATATGCTTATACTATCATCTACTTGCCAGAAATCTCACAAGAATTCTTCAGAAGAAAAACTACTAAGAGAGGCAAGTAGATATATGAATTTAATTTACAAATAAGAATTACTTGGATTTGTAAATTAGTACTTCTGTTTTGAAATCTTACCAACAAGCAATACTAGAACTTCTTGTTTTCTAATACACTGAAACTGAATTCATACTGCCTGGTTACAACAGCTATGAGCCCTGCAAAATCTACCCTTCATTGTATATGATTCACTCCTTGAATATGAGTAAATTTGTTTAAACAGCTCCTGAAAAAAACAAAGTCAATATAGTTACTTAGAACCCCAGTTTCCAGTTAAAATTAGTAAAGTCACCATCAAAATATCAGGCTGTCTTTCTGGTTATCACTACCTAAGGGTTAACCCCTTGATTAACAATGCAACTGAAAAATAAGAGAAAATCTTTAGGAATATTGTTTTAGACATAACCCTTAGCAGACATGCATAGGTTTGAAAAAAAAAATCTGTAAGTTCTTTATTACCTCTATGTGGATAAAGATGATGCCATGCCTTCTATCTAACAAACCACTGGTGGATTTAAATATGCAACGCCCTGCTAACCCTTACAAGTTGACCATGACAAAAATATCACTGATTTTTGACATTGGGTTTAATCTTGCGAAGTACCCTTTTAGCAACTTCGTTAGCAGCATTCTGGACTCCAAAGTAAAACACTCAACTGGAGAAAATCTCTCAGACAGCTGAACAGAAACCTTATTTACCAGTTTTCAAGCTGAACGTGTTCATTTGTCTGGCAAAGCATCTTAGGCAATACATCAGCAGAGAACATCAGCATGACTTGAGGCCAGTTCTGACTATCAGACATTTTGACTGAAAGCAAGGCAGTGTCTCAACTAAGAGCAATTCTCCCTAAAGCCCCTTGCAAGATTGGCTTTACTCTCTTGGTTTCCATAGGAATAGACAGAACTATCAACTGGCACACAGTTAAAGAACACAATAGAGAAGACAACGGACCAGCACTGTAAAAGCCAAGGTAAAACTGTTTCCCAGCATAGGCTGAAAGAAAATAGGTGTTTGTATCTTACAGCCTTTGACCTCATTTATCCATGACCTGTACATGTTGCTCCTATGTAGTGTTCTTAGCTCTTCAGCAATAAATGTTATGGTCTACCTATAAAAATTAGAGGCTTTTGCATAAAAAAACACTTCAAGGATGAAAATGCAATTAGCATTCTCATTTCCAGTTGATCTCTTCCACTGTTCCTGAACTTGTTTTCCTGTAGTGTTCTTTTGAAGTCACTCAGGCAGAAGTACCCACAAGACACAACCTCTGGGGATTTACGACAAAGCCTGAGACACATCCATCATCCATATTTACAGGATCACTGCCCACCTCTCCATAAAGAATCAAACACTAAGCTTTCAAAAAATATTGCATTTCAAAAATTAGTGATTTGAACGATTTGTCAGAAAGTACTGACTCCCTCCTTCCCAAAAATACAAGTACTAGAAAATAGTTACTATGTTCATTTTCTTCATCTTAATGGGTTTGAGTTGAATTGTCTAGAACTAAGAGTACCATAACAAAACTAACAAAATGTAACCCTGAACCAGATGGATGCCTTTTAAAAATCTAATAAAAATGTTACAAATCGCAGTATAATCCGTTGCAGAATTCTACCTGAAAACAAGTCTAAATAACAGCCATTAGTCCAGTTCAAATCTTTTTATCCTACCTTTGTGCAGTACTATGTCATTCTGGAAGCAAACTAATTGCCATTACTACTAAGCATCACTCTGACTAGTACTGTGTCACTACTGCCTTGTACTTCTTAATTGCACCCCTCTACGTGCATGTCATGTCCTTATAGACTGCTGGAAGCAACAACGCCTGCAAAGTGAAAGTACAGTTGCATAAATGCTCATTTTTGAGCACAACTTCACAAAATTTTTTTGTTATTATTTTAGCTGCTGTTTTATCTGCAAATAAATGCCCGACTTTTATATGATTTAAATATGTTTCAAACATATTAAGTCCTATTACAAACCACTACATGAAATAATTGCAAATCTACCTATCAAATTCTATGGGACGAGAAAAGGTCTCCAGCCACAGCAAAGTCTCCAGAACTATTGCAGAAACAGACAGACAATCCATATTGAAAACAACCAGCAATAAAGGTAGGTTTACTCTTAATTTAAATAATTATTCAGACACTTCAGGCTACTTTTACATATGGCATAATTTTATAGTTTCTATAGACACTGCAGTGATGTTTGATATTTAAAATGAAGCCATAATCTACTTACAGTACTGGTAAATAAATCAAAACCTTCATAATCTACTCAAACTGCATCCTAGCAGTAATAAAAGTACTGGATTTATTTCTCTTTGCTCAGACTAGAGGCAAATAAAATAACAATTCAATGTTGGTGTTACAAAGCCTTCCCAAATCCACACCATATTAACAATGTCAAAAAAACACATCCTTTGTGTATATCTCTATCTATGTTTAAATGTTCCTATCATAAGGTTGAATACACACAGATGAGAATCATGACATAAATCAGTTAATATTTCAGCAAAAATTATACCTCATTAGTAAAAACTGGTAGCATTCTTCCCTAATCCTTCATTAACAAAAAAATGTGTAACAAAAGAGGGCTCCCAACTGCTTTACAAAGAGACAAGAAAATTTAGAATCTTAAGAGGCATGTTAAATTAATTTTGCATTTTATGAAATACTGACATTAGCTGCTGCTTTTCAGGCAGCAACATTATTTGCTTATGCAGTTCATACATAGCCATTTTGACTTAAGTGTGATTCACTTAATTCTCTTTAATCAACAATTTAACCAACTGTTTACAGACAAAGAGAGAGACAAATGAAAGATTAGTGCCCCTGGAGTTTGTGGCTGGCCATAAGATCTAAATTTATTTTTCAAATACCTCCTATAGCAGTAGCCTTGCATGCTGAAGACATCCTATCTAGTAACCTATTGATTCAAATGACAAGCCTGAGCATCAGATTAAGGATGTGTCAGACACCTGATAGAAGATTCCTGGAGATTTCAGCAGAAAGGTGTCCTGTTTCAAAATGATCTATTGCTGGTACTTCATGTATTGAAGCCTATGTGGATACATTTAACACAAAATTAATTCACCTAAAATTAGAATAACATTTATAATCAGTGAAAACAAATATTTTCCCTTTTTACTGCAGAATAGCTGGAAAAAGATACCTTATTCCAACAGAAATCACCCTACAGTTCACAAAACGGGACTAAACCAAACTGATGAGCTAATAATAGTGGAAATCATGCTTTAATTTGTCAGTGCCAAATCTGGACACAAGCAAGTAAGTGGTTTCTCTTTCAAACAACAATATTTCTTTTCATAACCATTAAAGATCAGTCGTGGGGTCAGCTGCAGAGGGGCAATTAATGCAAGAACGATGTTTTAGAAAGGACACTCAAACAGGGAAATGTCTTTGTGTGCAAAGGTACTTTTAAAGGTACACACTTGGCAGCAGACATCAATGTCCAGGGAGAAGAGCTGGACAAGTCTCTTGTGCACCGAGGGATGCCACAATGCTAAACATGCTCAAAGAACAACAGTAAGTGAAACAAAATGAATTATATTCAGATCTGAAGTGTAACTCTCCAAGTACAGTAAGCACCATGTTTAAAAAGTAAATACCATTTTAAATATGCAATTATCTTCAAGATCAAATTATAGAGAAATTTTCACCTGTCCTTTGAACAAAGCAAAATGAGAGAGAAGAGGCAGCTGTTTGTACGTTGGAGACAGCCAGCAGTTGAAACCCACGATAATTAAGTCAACTTAAAAGAGCCAAACATCAAGCAATTTGGAATAAAGTTCTTATAGAAAAAGCACTGCTCATGCCTGAACAAATTACTTGTCTTTGTTGGGCATATTTATATCCTATTCAGTTCTAGTTGGTCTTTGCAACAACATCTCTGAGTTGAAGTTATGCACCAATACTTTTTCAGACTTAAGTACTCAGTTAAGACCTTTTTAAAGACAAGATGGCTTTACCTACTCATTCTCGGTAGCTGAGAATCTTCAAAAATTAATGCAAATGATTTTATTTATTGATAGTAGCCTGAAAAATTATTGTAATGGAAGAGGACTTAGCAAAGATAAAAAAAAAATAACAATAGGTGAGTCATCAGTCCAGAAGCACTTCCAAATTTTACTCACAAAAGTATGCACTGAACTCAATAGATGAAAAAGTAATTCTACCCAGCTGGCTGTACAGATATTTAAGATATCATTCCATATGCTATGCAGAATTAGTTCCTTTTCACTGAGAAACACAACACAAGCAGAACTTCTCAATGTTCTGCCACCATAGTTTGCACTTAAACCATATTTGCAAAATCTTTTATAAAATCACTGCAGTTGGAGACATTCATTCTCTCATTATTTTAATGAAATTTTACATTCAAATTTCAAGTGCTTGAGAGCAAGACTGCTCAACAGAGGCACGAGGATGATAATGCAATATATATTCTGGGCCTGACAATATCCCCCTTGGATTATTTCAAGCACAGAAAGCATGGCAGCAAAAGATATAAAGCCAAGTGGAGGAAAGAAGGAGTTACCAGAGCAAGAAGTGGAACAGAGATGCAGAGAATTAAAATTACATCAAGTTTGAAAGTGGGAGGGAGTGGTTTGTATAATGAAAATAAATCAATTAGGTTAATGAAAATAGCTGTGATATTGCTGGAGCAGGAGTAAAAGAAAACATCACAATAGTGATGTTTGAGCTGGAGAAAAAAATGGGGAAAAACTGGGAAAACCAAGCCGTCTGGGAAAAAATACTGGGTAACGATTATCATACCAAGTGTTAGGTAAAACTCTAGAAATTAAGATACTGAATTATGACACTCTTTTTATTACAATGAATAAAACAAAAGATGGAACATTGCAAAAAAAATTTCAGGGGAATGGATAGATTATCGATAAGCTAAATATATAATTTAAAAAAACCCAAAAAGCCCGGGCTCATTTTATTAACCAGATTGCAGACAACCACACAGAGCAGAAATGCTGGGTCAGCTTCATGGATATTATGGACACTGAAGCCAATCAGGCCACAGCAGCACAATACTTCTCCTGTAGCTCAGCAACCTTCAGCACACTTCAAGCTGTGAGAGTAGGCTATGATGTCACTTCTTCATCTGTCCATCCTGCAGCTCACACCAGGTTAAATGTGCTTAAATCAGATTACTCAGACTAAAAAATAAATATCAAGATCATAAAGTCCGAGTTAGGGAAGCAATGAAACAAAGCAGAGAAAGATAAGTCAGGAGAACTGGATTATCAGAAAATAAATGACAGAGGTGCAGTACCTGTCAGATAAGTAATTGCGAATCCAAAAATTATTCAACACCCATGAATTCAGGCTCTCACACAAAGATGGGTCTTTGAGAGCACGGCAGTTAGTCTCAAAGGGATAGAAACCCCATGATTTCTGACACATAATGCCACTGAAATGTGACAACAGACAATCCATTCAAGATTTCTGCCTCTGGAATACTTACACTATTGTACTAATTTACGAAGATAAACCTGAGATTAAGGATGAGTTTGCCAGTATTTACAGCAGACCACCAGTAAAAACAACGTTGCAAGTCCAGATGACCATCAAGTGCTGCAGAAGAGAGCAGCAGTGGAATCAATCCAAATTGAAACACCGATAGTAAAACCACTATTTCAGAATAAATGACCAAACACATCAGAAAAATTTCTGTGAGTTTTGAAATACAAGACCATTGAAAAAAATTAAAAGAAGAAAAATATAAAACTGTCTTTTGTTAAATTAGTGGGTGTGAAATAAAGAGCTTTATTGCACCATTTAAAAACCTTGCTATTTCCAGATCTGTTATACAGATAACAGTGGCCAAGTACTACAGATCTTAAGGCAAATGTGTTACTTAGAGAAGGGGAATGCTGGCATGGTTACAGTTAAGACTTGCTTTGAAGAAAGTGGCAAAATAAGATGACAAATAAAGAAACCACTATTTCAGTAATTTTATAAGCAAATCCTTCATTACAATGCAGTCCTATTATTTATTCTGGTAAGGTAAATATTAGCACATCTGAGACATTCAATTATTTGTTCTACCAGCACACGGGGTCCTTCATTGGATTTATGGTATTTAGAACAACAGAAATATTTCTCCAAGAAACAGGCAGAAAGCAAAGATCAAAAGCAACAGTAAGAAAATGCAGACAAAATTCAACTGATGATTTTAAAGACCAGTGCAGGACTGGATCATAATGATTACTCTACTTACAGCAACTTTGAAACAACTGTTTATATCTCAAAAAATATACTGGTATTATCAGACTGACATATCATTACAACAAAATATTAAAATAAAATATTTGATTTCCTTACAGCTTCTATTAAGTGATTCCTTCAATTGATGGATATTTTCTTCCCCCATGTCATAATCTTTTGCATTTCTATTCCCTATCTGAGTAGTTAACTGGCTTTTTCTCAAGACATAAAACCAGTCTGATCTGGTACAACACTGCCAAATCTGTTTCACACAATTTCTGCCTGTCTCAGAGAGAGAGCGAGAGAGTGCACACCACGCATCCTCATTAACTAGAAAGATATGTAATTAAACAAGAAAGGGTTAAAGCGAATGTTAGCCTATTCTACTTTTCTATCTATTACTTTTTAAAAAGCTTTCATATGTCTTCTTCCTTGTTTCTGAAAGCTAACCATTCCTTCTTCCTTTCAGGAAAGCTGACATTTGACAGCTTAACATAGCTGACAGGGTTACCCAACAGCTCACCCTCCCTATTCTCAATCCAATTAGACCTCTAATCCTCCAGATGAAAGGCCCAACTACTCACGTTCCTCATGACAACGACAGCTATTGATTATTTGTCACTACAGCTAACACCTTCTCTGTCGAGGCCACTCTGACAGAAGCAAACCTACCAAATTAGACAGCACTTTATCTGCCCTGGAGGCCAAATGGCACAACAAGTAAAGGCTAATAAATGGTATAAAAATGAACAAATCATAACATTATGACAGGTTGATCGTTGCCAGCAGCTTCACAGCTCAAGCTTGATGCTCTGTTAGACCTGTTCCTTCTCTTTTCTCTTCCACTCCTGCACCAACTTTGACTGAATTAAAGGCCAGAACAATTAAGGCATTTGACCAGCAAAGATAAGCTAGGATAGAAGTATCATCAAGGGACACGAATGTCAATAGCAGACTACCGTTTGTCAATAAAAACATTCCAGAGATGCAAATGCTCATGACTCTGCTCTCCACTAGGCTGTACTGACTCCCTTTGTACAGGGCTCTTGGAAAGCCCAGGCAGACACTCCGGGAAAATTAACCCCAGAAAAACAAGCTTGAGCTGGGAAACATTGAGGCAAGGATCTGCATCACTGAAAAAGGAATTGCAGTACTGTGCTAGACGACAGAGAGATGTTACAGTTGTTATTCCATTTAATATCTACACTATTTTTTTCTTTGTAGCAGGACTACTACACAATTTGAATTTATCACTATAAATCTCTGTTGTTTTTTCTAGGACAATATGCAGTATCTAGTGGCACAGGACCTCACAAGTACATCACTCTGAGGCAAATTGAAAACATTTATTATTCTCAGGGCGGTACTATCCTAAACCAGTGAGATCAGAGGCACAGTTCCTAAACTGAGGCTGTTTGCGACAGCAAACAATAGAAGAGAACATTAAAAAAAAACAACAAAAAAACCCCAAAAAACAAAATAAAACACCACAACCACAAGAATATTGTTAAAAATCAGGCAACCAAAAAGATAACGTGAGTAAAAATACACAAGTTATTTAAACAGTTAAAAAGCAATTAATACTGGCCTGCCAAAATTAATTAACTGATTCCTCAGCTAAGCTAAAAGGAGTATGTTTTCCAGCAAGGGATTCCTATGCTTCTGAAAGTACTTAATAAAAAATATTATTAAATCAAATTACATGAAAGCTTAATTTAAATGTAAAGTTTCAGTTAAGGACATAAAACATGAATATCTGCTATTCTACGTTAACTGAGGAAAATGTTCTTGCTCAAAATGCAGGTTGCACAGATAAAGGAAACTACTATGCAAGTGCAACACAATATTAATTTAAGAACTCTAAACACTGTGAAAAGATCTATTTAGTAAAAAAACAAAACAAAACAAAAATATGGTATTTTATTGTTTTAACTTCTTAGGCTTACAAACGATTCCTGGGGATGAATATGTATTTATTAATCATTTCAACCAGACACAGATGATTTAACAATTTAATTATGGGCAGTACAGCACAAAACATATTATATTTAAATATTTATATATTTAAATAAGTAGTTTGGCAAACGGATCCCTTATGACTATTACTGCCTGAAGCACACTTGAACCTACAGCACATTTGGGTAAGTTGGCTCTCACAAAACTCCAGTAAACCTACAAATAAAATCTGAAACAGTATATAACATTTCTATAAATAAGTTTTAGTTATTACTATTCCACTCTAAAATGTACTCCAAATATAAATAATATAAATAAATGACTGCAAAGAGGAGACAAATACTGTCATTTTCAAATACTATAAAGTAACATTTAGTAGATACATTTTTATTTACATTTTACAGATTTTTAATAGCCTTCTGTCCTTTCCATACGGACACCAGTTCAGAATTCCTAATGCTGAGCCCCACAGAAGCACCTGTGTGAACAGACATGCAACTGGCCTGGCTCAACCCTCCACAGCAGGGAAGACTAAGCAAACCCTTTCCAAACTCTCACTCATATAAAGGTATTTATGCCTATGCTGGTGATAGTGACTCCACAGTGTTCTCAGAAGCTGTTCAGGTTTTCCAGGATCAAAAACCTCTTTACTGTTTATGTTACAAATCTCCTGCTCATCCTAGGTGAAGTCACTGCTTTGGTTTGCTATTATTTAGCAGACTTTCATTCTTTTTAACATATACCTCGATTAAAGAGAAATGGAACACATATCATTCTCCCAATTTTCTTTTATTGAAAAAAAACCCCAAAACCACAACAATGCTAAGCTAGAGGACTAGTTAGTGCCAAATAGTGAAGAAAAATTACTATTCTTAACACCTAATCTTATCAGCAAAATCTGTAAATGTCTTTAAGATTTAGACTCACTAGGCCAACGAGTTTTCTACCTGTTATTACTTGTGACTTTTCTGCTGCAAGCCTTATTTATAACATTTGCTTTATGATCACTATTCTTGATAAGGGAGAATCTTTCCCACTATTACAAATCAGAATCAGAAATGGTACAGCACTGTATTTTTCAAGTTGTGTTCCAGATGTGCCTCCTTGAGAGTCATACTGAACATCCCCTAACACAGAGCATGAACTAGTCCACACATCTTCCCAAAAACCTTAGATGCATTTATTCTTCCTTCTGTGTTTAGACTACATTTGCAACCTCAAAATTAAAACAAAATCCTTCAAAATGTGGATGCTACAATGATGTCTGCCAGTCAACAACTGCCCCAGGCAACTGGAGACCAACACTTCAAATGCATGTCAAAGGGAACTCGCTACACTCAGTCCATCCCTTTCCATGCAGATATGCTCTACTATTGGGTAGATTACTGGGGTAAATACTCCACACATGCTCCTACTGCAAACCCTCTCATTAAACGTCGTCCATCCTCCTTCAGCTTTTAGTTCTACTATTCTAAATGGGGAGAAATACTACGTTGCTATTCCAACTGGAAGTAGATAGAACCATTCTGTCCACAGCAGGCTATAGAGAAAATCTGTCAGATATTTACAGAATAATTCATTTTAGCATCTCAGCCAGCTTTATTTGTTTTCTTTCACCATCCAATGCTAAACACAGACAGTAACAGATGCTATGTTTTTTGGTTAGCCGTGTAACTCCTTTGATGTGTAAAACATCTGCTGGAAAGTAGCTACAGTCAGGGAGGGAGCCACAAATTGCAAGCAATACTTTCAGACATGTTTTACCAGAGTTAGTTTAGTAACCAACTGTTCCTAAAATAATTTAAAAATCAACTCTACAAGTGTCATTGACTATAGACATTCATACCATATTTATAAGTGAAGTCTGCATAGAGACCAAGTTTGATCTTGCAGCTAGTTTTAAATTCTGATCTTGAACTTCAAGTCAAAATAATACTTTGGCATATAAATTTTTGCATAACCTTGGCTTAAAATACGGTTTCATGCTAACAAAAAAACAGTGAGAAATCAGATTCAGATGCCCTAGTATCTGCTATGCAACTGAAACCTAACATGTAGAACAGTATTTCCACAGTTTTATCTTCTGCAGAGAAAAGAATTGGCTGGATTTTAACCCACATTTTGGCAGTAGAGACAGACAATTGCTGGATGCCATATGATTATAGCAGCTTAACACTTAATGAGGAAACAATAATGTGCATGTTCTTGCCTTTTTACAAGACATGACAAAGTGTGCAAGCTGAAAATGCCCCTCCTGAATATACAAGAATCGCGTATCAGTCTTGCAAAGTAGCGCCCAAATTTCACTCTGAATCAAGACACAGCAGAGGCAAATGGAATTATTAATGAAATCTAAAGAACAGGCAAAAGCAGAATTAGAAGAGACAAATTCTGAAGGAGAGTCACAGCTGCAATTTATTACACACAGAAAACTACCAATTTCAAAAGGGTTCCCGCCCTTCCTGAACTCAAATAGGACACTAAAATTCTTACCTATGGTTTTTAGAATATTTTTCATTATGTCAGAGTCCATTTAGGAAATTCCAGTCTTTCAAAGTCTCCGTTGTATTGTTCATTCTCAGCACAACTTTTTATTGTTCAGTGACAGCACAACTTTCTTGAGGAGTGTACTGAGAATCAGATCTCTGTAACAATATTAGTTTTCTCTTCTTAAATTTTTCCTGTAGCTATTTTTAACCATTTCAATAGGGCTTGCAGTGCAGATCAATGGTAGTATCAAAACAACCAATAGCAAAAAGCATTTGGGAACATGGGGCCTTGTGTTAAATAGGCAGAAAGTTAATTGTTCTTTTGTAGAGTTCATTTTCTGTCAACTCACTGCCCAGTGAGCAGCTCTACAGCTGTGAAAAGGGGTCAGGGGAAGGCCGTGGATGTTACCAGCTCCTTGGCAGCTAGGACAGTTTGTCTGTAGCATAACACACACAAATCACACAAAAGGAACTACTCTGCCTTCCACCCTTGAGCAACTTCAGGCTGCATTCACTAGAGAGAACTCATTGTTCAGGACAGTAAAGAAAACATTTGTATCATGGTTATTGTCTGTGGATTAATTAATCACAGAAGAAATTACAGTCCCACATGATAAAAAAAAATCACCTCTTCTGGCAGGTCAGCAAATCCTCCTGTTTCACATCCTGGTGTGTTCAGATTTCTCACATTTAATCAAATTGTATGTTCACATGAAAATATCACAGAATGAATGTAAAGATCATTCACATTTCATAAACCTACTTACATAGAATTAATATTACTCATTATGAGCTCTCACTTAAGGGGGAACATCATAAAAGGTTATTGGCCTGAGGAAAAAAAAAAGAACATGAACTGGCCACCATTGTTCCTGACATGATCATTTATTTTCATTATATAGATTGGGGAAAAAAAGTTAGAAGCACATGTGCTCTTTTATGCAGATCAAGTAAAACCTTATGAAAAATCTGAGAGACTACAGCTCCAGGAAATACATATTGGAAAAGGTAATGAAGGAAAAATGTATAAACTTGCTCCCAGGCAAGTTAATTCAAGAGCTTTTAATACTAACACTTTTTATTTGCTCAAGAAAGGGGAAAAAAACATTCTGTTTTTGCAGCTCTTGGACTAACCTGACTGTATTCATTAGATAAGACTTGGAAAAAAACTTTCATAAAACAAGTCAACTAAAGACTACCTCATGTTTCTAATTTCCTACCATGTCTAATGCTTGCCACAGGCTGTCTTTTTTTACTTTACTGTTGCTACTGAGTATACAGGAACAACCATTTTTTCTAGTTTAAGAAAAATCAAAGACGATTAAAATATAACCGCCTACTTAACACAGAATTCCTAACTGCATCCTGGATGTACTGTTAGTTATCAACAACCACGTCAGCAAATAAATAATATAAGCTACACAATATTTAATGCTTCAAAACTCATGTTTTCCCAATGGAGTTTTATTAATCTTCCTGAAGCCAAATTAATATCCTCCTGACATTTAAGCATCCTGATCGATTATTTTAGGTGCATATTATTAGAAACCAACAAAAAAAAAAGAATTTTTTTCTTCTATCCCTATGAACACAAAAGGCTGTGCCTAAAGTATTCAGAAAGATTCAGATAGATTACTCCCCAAAGTAAACAGATTGTTAATAAGTGTGCACCCTTTGTGAGAAATTTTGAGAGAGGCAGGCCTGCTTTTTTTCCCCCTTAAATTACGTAATAGTAATCCTAGTACTCAAATCTCCACAGCATGTTTATTTCACAATAATCTAAGTTCTACAAGCTTAAACAATGTGTACCCATATAGTACTACAACTCCTGAGTGCAAAATCCCTGACAAATTATGCTAATGATTCTACTTCTGTTGCAATCAGTCACAGTTTCAGTTCCCAGTAAATTATATCTGTGTTCAGGAAGTTACAACCACCCTCTGAAACTCCCATGGCAATCTTCACAGGTGCACGCCTGCAATAATATGTATAATTTTCTGTCAGGTTTCGATTTTTGAGGGTTTTTTTGTTTGACTGCTTTTAATTTAAATTTTATTAAGTTAATAACTTGACCTCACCCTTTTTCTGATTTTTTAAGAGGTGTGCACCCTTTCAAAATTGCTTGTGAGACCTGTCCATTTGAAAAGAGAGACCAAAGAAGTGGAACGGAAGAAAATCCAAAAGGAAAAACATCAAGTAACTTAATTTATATGGTCTTCTGCCTACAAAGACTGAATCATCTCCATCATAAGGCTGATGAAAAAAAGACAGATACTATGAAATATCATGTCAAGGACAATCGCAAAATGAGTTGCTAAAAAAACCTATGCCTTGGGTGAGATTAATTTGGCACAATTACAACACTGATAACATGAAAACCTGCATCAGACAGATGCCTAAAAGAAAGAATCAGCTAGTCGGTGTGCCTTAGAGTACTCATGTCACTTTAGGGTGAATGACTGCACCCTCAAGTACATTACTTTTAAGCTATCTACATGACTAGCTTATGTCTGCAATGTAAATTTTTAGTTACATTAGATTATTTTCAGCCCATCATCTCACACTGCGTTGCACCGTATTATCTTCCATTGAAACAAAGATATACTTGTTACATGTAAGCACACAGAAAGTGAAACTATCTCTTTATTCAAGCTAAAAATATTTTTCAGACCAACAGATGTATAAAACTTAAAAGCTGTAATACAAAGGATGCCCATCACTAAACAGAAGATTAACCATTAAGAACATCATTATTAGCATGAAGCACCCAGTCATCCAAGGTTGTCACATCAATATATAACCACAGGCGTTTTTCAAAAAGCATTAGTGTTTCTACTAGCACAGCCAAAAATTCTGACCTTGCCATATTAATTTCAGAAACTTTCTACAAAGAAAGTTGTGAGAATGCTTAGCCTTAGAAAGGTGACAAGGGTAGTAAGGGAACATCCTAGGCCTTGCTTCTTGCAAATAGTCCAGAATGTCACTAATGAGGTCTGAGACAGAGAGATTATAGGAATCTTTTGTTGAGATGAGAAGAGATGAGAACCTGGCAGCTTTTCACCTAACTATTGCTTTGTAGACATGATCCAGTGACAAAAACCATTTGATTGAAGCATGGCAAGACCAGGATAATATATCACCTCTGAGTTCCAAGACATGAGTTTGCTCATTAACTGGTAAATATGGCCTGGTTATTAAAACAGTGCTAGACAAGAGGTACTGGAATCATCAGATCACCTTCACTTCTTACCTGTGTGCAACCCTTGGAACACAAAGAACACGTAACGGCACTGGCCAGCCTGCCTAGGTATCCTATCAGAAATAGTTTTGGTAGAGACTATGAACTGCTTTTATATCGAGTGCAAAAATTTTGGCAGTGCTTATTGATACCCAAATCAAAGTAGAGCTATTTTGACAAACCATGGCTCTGAAAGATGTCTTCCAGGACATTTGTCAAACAAACCAAAGGCACTTGGATTGCACCAGAATATCGGAAGGAGATAAACTATACAACTGCAAGTAAGAAAGTAACTACTTCAAAAGGACTTAGAGGTGCCATTAGGAAGAGAAAAAGGATTAAGGAACTATTGTGAAACTATCACAACAGTTAATGTTTCATATGACGATATGGTTAGCGCTGAAATCTTTACCTATAATTTCGGAAGACTCTGTACTAACAACAAATAACAATCTGCATTTTGAACGCTGGATGTGACTGTTGGCATTTTGAAGGACAGGAAGAAATGCTTTTACAGAATGAACTCTTTATAGAACAGTAATGACAAACATGATAGAAACATAGGCTGTCTCCTATTCTGCAGACAACAGCTGGAAGCATAAAACTTGCAGAGAGGTGGGTGTTAAGAATAAAATACAATGTAGAGCTGATATGTACATGTGTATGCATACATACAATCACCCAGTACAGCCAGATTTGTAACTCACACAGGTTGAGTCAGAAGCTAGTTTGCAAGTGTTAATGGCATGATGTCTTACAGCTGTCCATTAAAGTCCTATCCAACCAGAAATCCATCCTAGAAAAGAAAAGCAACTGAAGTCCTAATTCATTCCACTGAATACTGATGATTTATGACTGAACTCAGGTCAATGCCACACTTCTGAATGTTTGTTCTATTACAGAGGTTAAAAAACCCACAAGCAATTTTACTAGGACTGAAAGACATGAACTGGCAGTTCTCTTACAGTGAAATCTCCAGACAGAAAAATGGGAACAGTTTCATCTCACCCTGCAGAGAACAAAACCAATTGTTTTTTTATGATAAGCAGGATTAGTAATGGGAGAGACACCATCTTGAATCCAAACACATGAATGAAGACATTCAGCTCTCTTCAGTCCGAGACAGCTGAATCATTGCTTCTTTTTGGCATTAGAAGAGCATTTTCTCACAAACTCTTTGCCTCTGAGACAGTTCTGTGGTTCCCAAAGGAAGGCAGCCGAGACCATTTTTTGTCAAATCAGCTGCAAGACTGTTTCAGAGGAACAAGTGCAAAGGGACACATAAAGGCAGCCTGTAGAAGAATGATGACTTAAGAAGTCTCAAATATTCTGGCAACAAACTCTAGCCCTCAGAATGTCTGCCTGCTGTGGTCTGATGAGCAAGGTGTCCCAAAAGCCCTTCAAAGAGACAGCAAAGAACAGCAAAAGTAATCTTGGTACTCAGAGAGGAAAGTTCTAGCTCAGGAAACCTTATTTCATTTTAGCTCCATCTGCTTTAGTTGGCATCAGTGTAGAAAGAAGCACCTTTTCTTTCCTACCTCTTCAATGGTTGCATGCAAAGGTCTCTAAATCTTAGCTTCTCTCTCCAAAGAAAAGGAAAGCTAGAATGCAACACAAGTACAATTTAGGAATCTGAATCTCCAAGCACTGCCCTTCTAAACGGCTTGTACTTGTGACTATAAATTAATGGGAATTTTAAAAGTCATGTGAATCTGTTTTTGATGAAGCACAGGACAGCTACTGACTCACAAGCTTGAACACAATAAAAACCATACAGTGGCCCTGGTAAATATGTATATTCATGATTAGCCAACATGGACTGAACAACTTTGGAAATGGGTGATCTCACAGCATGTTTCTTTTTCTATCTGAAAGCCAACTATACTGAGAAATTTTATTTTTGGAAAAAAAAAATATAAACCAAAAGTATCAGCAAAAAATAAGCAGAATGCAAAACATTATTTAAACATACAAAACTGCATGAAACATTAGGTTGTTTTGAATTTTTATTTTACGTATTTTTCAGAAGACACTCATGTCAGAAATGTAGATCTTAAAATGTTAATGTGGAAAGACTACAGACAAAATTTTATGCGCATAAAATGTTAATTTCATAAGCTGACACCAATAGCAAGTCCAGAAGACACAAAAGGGAATTTTAGAGGATAGCTAAGTGAGGCAAATAAAAAGCAGTTGCAGGGGCTGTTCCTGACCACTTTTTGCTATGGAGTGAATCATATCTATGTAGTACATTACACAGTAAGTGTGTGCCTACATAAAATCTACTGCTACAATCTTTATCTCATGCTGTTGTACCTTCCTTTTCATCTGCATTGTCAACTGAAAACACATCTAAGATTGTCCAAGTATCCCATGTTACAATTTGCACTTTCAGGATTGAAGCAAGGTGTAAAGGAAATGGAGAGCACATGCAGTTAGAGGATATTACACCAAGGCAAAATCTCTCTTGCCTTGAATTGCTATGATGCAAATATCCACATCAACATTCAGACCAGGATTTAACAAGAATTTATATTGTTTGAATATGCTAAAATGTATTTTAAATATCTGGGGAAAACATAATTTTTAAAATTAAGTTTAAAATATGGTTAAAACGTTCACGTGTCTATCACATATGAATACGTATGTGTCTATCTGTATGAATACCACGCAAGTAAAGTATGTTACAGCAATTTTTTAAGTCTCTGACATTGCTGCGCTTATGAAATACCTATCTTTGAAACAACAACATCCACAGTAACCTGGTCCATCCCCCCGAAATACAAAATTAATCCTGGAAACAAAGTTATGATGATGACTGAATTCTTTTCATCAGAGTGTAATGGTACATAACCAAGCAGGTGAAGTAGCCTACTTCCAGTTAACTACAACACTTTATTTGCCTGTAAGGGATGCAGTAACACAGACCACACAGTCCCTATGGACTCCCATGCAAATGTACCTGGACAATATCACCTTATTATAGTCTTCCCAAGATGGTTTCCTATTTAACTGCTCCTTACTGAATACCATGACCATACTATAGCTGCCTTTATGTAACCCTAATTAAAATAAAATAATAAAAAATCGCAGATTATATTAGAACATCTGAAAAATGTGAACAATTATGAACAGGTGACAAGATATACACGGATATGGTTTGCTATGAAAATCATGGCAGGTGCTCTAACTGGTACCAAAAGACAGCTAACATAGACAAAAAAGTGTTAATTCTGAGCAGTTACAGTTTTAAACATACTACAATAGTAAATAAAAGGCTGTTGCTTTCAGTTTGGATTTCTAATCTTCTCTGTGGAGTCTTTTTCACAGTTTATGAACTCAAGTATCTTGGTTAGCAGCCAAAGCCGCTCCCCTTTCCCCCCCCCACCATCAGCAGCCTGCTTAGTCTGCTGTGGAAAGACTCTGGATACTTCCCCCTGGCCTAACCACACTCAAAATTTCTTGCAGCTCTGAAGTTATACTTTCAATTACCTTTTATTTTATTGTTGAACACTTCCTTTAGCACTTCTTCAGTGGGACAATATAACTGGACAGTAAAACAGACTGAGATTGTAGAAGAAAAAAGAGACCATAATGAACTGATGGCATCCCCCTGCACCACTGGCTGGTAGAGAATTCAGTAGTTAAGTTAAGCCCAGGAAGAAGAGTGTGGGGAAGATGATTTTAAGGTTTGGGTTTATTTCTTTCTCATTATGCTACTCTGATTTGACTGGTAGTAAACTAAATTCCCCAAGTCGAGTCTATTTTGCTTGTGACAAGAGCTGGTGAGGGATCTCTCCCTGCCCTTATCTCAGCCCATGAGCCTTCTGTTACATTTTCTCTCCCTTGTCCAGCCGAGGAGGGGAGTGATAGAGCAGCTTTGGTGGGTGCATGGTGTCCAGCCAGGGTCAGCCCACCTCACAGCTGTGGTGAAAGCCCTAACTTTAGAAGCACCTATAAAGTAATTACCTTTTGTGCAGCAAGATGGAGAGCAGTTCTTCGGCTGCGATCAGCTCTGTTGACATCAGCTCCAGCCTTCAGCAATGCCTCTGCACAGTCCAGCCTGTCAGCCAGCACACAGTACATAAGTGGAGTTCTTCCAAACTGGTCCTCTTTGTCTTTCAGCTCAGAGTTTCCTAAAAAAACCAAAACAAAGTGCTCACTTGAACCAGGAAAGTATATTAGTATCTAGCTAAAAGCAGTACTTTTTTATTAAAAAGTCATTATAATATGAACAGCAGGTATCTCATTATAACATGACCGGGGTGAACAAAAAGTAGAGTATGTGATAAACTCAGAGTTATTACATTTTATCCTACTTTTACTGACAGTTACAGAATATTTCAAAATATATTTACAGAAAAAAGTATATTCAGAAAACATTCATTCGATGAATACACCTATCACCAGTAACATTCTGCAGTGGCATAACTAAATAATTTTCAAGTAGTTACACAGATTTCAGCTGCACAGATTAGTTTAAAAAATATCAACAGCACAGAAACCAAATATACCTCCTGAAACCTGTAAACACTGTAACTACAACAAACTTTGAAGCCTACTCACAGTAATGTTTACTTTAAAAGCCTAAATGTCAATATTACATCAATACCATTATTTACTTCAGGGTGCCTTACAATATGGAAACTACTAAAATATTTCTCAAGCTTTATTGAATTGATAAGGTTGTAAGGCAGTAATCTGAGATCCTATTCAAAAAAAGTCAAAATACTATTCTTATTCACAGTCCAAAAAACCCTCCAAACAAAGCAGTTTCGCCATGAAGTTTCGTATTTCCATGATGTCGCCACATAAAGGCAAGCACCTTTAATTTCATGGGTATCAGCTACCCCATGCATCCAGATCGTCCAGATCTCCAACAGAGCAACATTGTCCACAATTACCCAAGGAATATTGAATTTTACAGGCAAGTTAGTTTTGCTTTTTAATTATTCCTTTGTCTGCATGACTGTTGATGCTTCAGAAGCACTCCAGCAGAGGCATGCTTTGCTCTCCCCCAGCATTTTATACTTATCTACATATCCAGTAATCTTATTCTTAATTATAATTTCTATTTATTCACCCAGAAGAAGAATCAAGAGATTAAATATGAATCAAGGGGAATATCAAGAATTAAAATTAATTCCCTACCAATCAAGCCACTTACAAAAAACACTGTAAGTAGAATACTGCCAGTCAGAGAAATCATTTACTCACTCAGTACATTTTTTGATTCCTTTAAAACTATAGAGTGAGTACCATGTCAATCATATGATTCACTCTCTACCACTTTTTTTTTTGCCTGGAAAGTGTGATTTGCATTGAGAAAAGTCTTTTTGTTCTGCAAAATAGTTTAAGAAGATTTCCAAACTCCTCTGTGATGCAGATATAGAAGAAGTCACCGTTGGCCTTCTCTTCTCTGACTGCCACTTCACCTTGATAACCCAATGGTTTTACAACGAATTTTTATCCCACTATCAATTCACTGAAAATCAAAACAACAAACAACCAACCCCCAAAGAACCCCGCAAGAAGTCTTCTACTGGCCTATATCTAGTTCTTTTGGGAACAGCATGATTTAACATGTCACTGTTCCAAACCAACAAGCCAGATTCTCTAATTAATTAAGTACAGTCAGGTGCTTCTCCAATATTAGTTCAACACAGTCACTTAGACATTACTAAACCACATTTCACTGCTAAACTTTAACATAATCCCAACAGTGTCTTAAATTGCTTGAAGCTGATGGGACTTGAACACTCAAATATATTGAGAAATACATAAACATTCATTTCTCCCAATAAAACACAAGAACCTGGGCTTATGCTCAGATAACATTGGTCCCTAAATCAGTAGCATCCAAAACCAGGACCTTTCTCTCAAATTCCAGTTCCTTTTCCGTTACAGAATGTTGGAGGATATATATATAAGATTTAGAAACTAAGGACAAGCAAAAATGACCTAAAAGCTCAAGTGTAACATAACTAAGTAGAGCAACAGATATCTAACGTTCATTTTCAGTTCCCAAAAAATGATGTAGCTGATGACAAGGAGTTTCCATGACTGCATACAGTCTAAGGGAGAAATGAGCAAGAGTTTCAAAACTGGATGACAGTAATTTTCCTGAAGCTCCTGTTTTTTAAGGTAAAGAAACTATCTTCAGCTAGTAGTAGGTTTTCTCCTGTTGTTTAGCAGGGCTCTGTAAGGCCCTTAGAATGGTTAATATCCTGTGACCAATTCACTAAAAGAGTGTTTTTGCAGTCAGGCAAAACAGGACAGGACAAGGGCTAGGAGCTACTATATCACCATCAGGTGCTAAGGGGAGATTAAGCTGATGACAGTCACTAGCCCCAACACCTTATGAACTTCACAGCTGCAGCAAATTACTACTTTCTGCAATGAAAAAAGCACAGGTAGCCTTCAAAACATTCACATATTAGCATACCTAAAATGTGCTTTGGCAAAAATAAATTCTCTTCACATACCTCCTTAATAAAGAAATTTTTTTAGATCCCTCCCCTTTTAGAATCAAAGTCCTCAGCTCACCAGAATATGCATTCCATAAGCTTACTGCCAACAGAGGTCATGAACACTACAGAATCCAGGGCCTAAGTCCAAAATTTAACTCTCATAGCTGTACTTCATCACTTCCTCACACTCTATGCCAGCAGTCATATCAGGCTCTTACCATTTCTATGAATTTTTCAAATCAGAAAAGGAGAAAGGGCAGCAGGAGGGTGTGAATTTTCCCTAGTTATTAAAAGACCATTTCTTGTCACTTCCAAGAATCTTGCCTGCTGCAATACCTGAGATTGATTCTACCTCACACAATGTAGAACAGGCAAGAGAGAAGTAGAGAGGAGGATCAAACAATAGAGCACAACTCCATATTTGTAACCCATAGTTTAGTTAAAATTTACCATGAAACATCACATCAGAGATTTAGAAGCATTTGGATGCAAGCAATGCATGATAACAGTTTTACAATGAGGAGTTGGACTGAACAGACACTTCAGTATAATGACTATTGTAATCATCATTATGTTCTTTTAAACAATTAAAACAATTAGATGCCTCTTCCCAAAGCATAAAATGGAAAATGATCCTCCAAACACAAAATTAACTTTTGCTCCCTTTTTCCCTAGGATTAAAATCATACAGATGGATTTTAACACTGAAGAACTGTTAATTAAAGATATTTCAGTGTTGTGAAAAACACAGAAAATACTGTGAGCATTTCTCAAAGCCCAAGTACATACAATTCTAAAACGTGATATAGTACAGGACAACTCGTGCAGTGCAAACAATTAGCACACTTCTGTTAGAACACTGGTTATACAATTAACACTTGGCATGTATTTTATGGTATTTAACCCACAGGCTTTTTAGAAAGTCCTGTGATTAAGCATTAGCAGCAGTTAACATACAGAGATACCTTGTTCCAAGCCCCTCTTTCTCTAAATAAATTTTCTACTTACCTTTAATTCTGTCTGTGCCTCTTTCTGGCACAGAGTGTCAAAAGGAATACATTATCCAGAACACACTGTATTATTTCAAATACCTGTTCCTTCAAAACTCATCCATATTCTAATTATATGCAAATAAAGCCTCTATGTTTGTATACAGCCACACATGCTCCACCAAGCTACAGATGGCAGAAGGAAAAATCACCGAAAAGATTTGAGGGCTGCTCTAAGAGACCATTTGGCCAGCCTCTATGCCCCTCCTGTGTTAATACCTGAACAGGGAAAGCACGAAGAGGAATGTAATAATGAATTTAGAGGCTAAAAGGCCCTCTCTGAAAGGAGGAGAAAGTCAAGACATTCCCTTGCCACATCCACAGCTGGCTACATATCCAAAGCAAAGCCTGGCTGTATTAGAAAGGTGTTGTTAAGGAATCCAGGACACACAGCACACATAATGCTGGAGTGCTGTCCTAAATTAGCTGCTGCTGCTGAGTGCAGTCATGAAATTCAGTGAACAGCACCAATTGCTCAATTCACTTCTGGCATCAAGTTATACTTTCAACAGTGACTGGTAAACAGCTAAAAATAATACTCTAATGCATTCTTCTTCTGCTAGGCAATACGTGAAGTTTTGGGTTGTTTGTTGGGTTTTTTTTCTGTTTGGTTCAGTTCTGGCAAAAGTAAGGTCTGTGTCATATCCTGTCAAAACACGGCAAAGCAGAAAAGCCAGATTTTGCTAGCAAAGCAAATGCTACAAGGATTGTGCAGTTTTCTCTCCCATGCAATAGTAAAACAGCATTTTTATCTTGTTGCTGCATGATCATCGTTGAAAGAAGATCAATTTTCTTATCCGGTTATAATGGCTGTTTTGTGGCATATTTGAAAAGATGTACCAGCAACAAGACCTAATTTTTCCTTTGTGTTTCCAAAACCATGTCTTTTGGCTCTGAGATTAACAAAACCACAATGAAGTTAGTAAAAACTCCTGGTTGCTTCCTCAGGATTTGAAAGCTCAGACTTTTTTTTCCACCTCCACATGCAGGCAGAAGGGTTTTATTAGAAACCCGGATATTTAAAGCTACTTTGTAGTTGAATCTCACAGATTTCTAGAAGTATCTCCATATCATCTGCTGTTTATAAAATGTTTTTTAAAAGAGCAAACAGACAGCATTAAGTGCAAACAGTATATGTTTGAACCACCATATGACAAAATAAAATAGAAGGCCCAACAAGAAATAATTGTTTCAACAAGTGCAGCTTCTATAAAGTCAGTTCCCTCAAACATGTTCCTTTGGATTCAAATCAATTCTTGTTATGTTTTGAGAAAATTAGATACACCTTGTAAAGAAGAGCCCCTTACTGCTTTCTGTAAAGCTTGGAAAACAGATCCACACAGTTCTTTACAAGATACATAAAGAAACCTGACTGCTGGTTTCATGCTATTACCATTAAATCCTTCATACATATTAAAACTGACGGTAAGTGGCATAAATACAGACTGTGCTTCTTACTATTTCACAGTCCTTCAACCCTTGCTAAGCTCTGGGAATATGATTTTCCAAAAAATGCTGAGCAAATAGAACTTCTTCAATATCACCTGGAATTGCATTTAATCAGAAGCTCTGAAAAATCCAAGTCTTCACCTATGACATGGCAGACTTCCAAATATATGCAAGACTGTTTTTGGAACATAGAATATATACTGCTTTTGAAAACTATTAACCTGGAATGCCATATCATTCCTGGAGAGCAAGGGAAGGCAAAATCCTGAGCTTTTTAATGGATGGGATTTTTTTTTAACTTCACGTTCAACAGGACTAGACTCTCTCATTATCTTTCTCTTGAGAAACATTGCCAGTCTATTAGAATCAAAGTAACAAGTAAGGCTGGCTCATTTTGTTCACAAATACTACACAGTGACAAGACTTCAGAAACTGTAAGAACTTATCTGTAAAAACACATTTATCAAATTTCCCAAAAAGAAATGCAAAAAATAAGCATTTGCAGCCAAAGTATTTCGGCATGAAGCACTTCTCCAGAACTTCAAATTCCCTGAATGGGGTTCTATCACCAATTTTCTATTTTGCTTCACAAAGAAGTACCAATCAAAGGCAATAGGTAAGAAAAAGTAAGAAAAATCAGTCATATTTTCAGGGCAACATTTATTCTAGAAGCACATATAATCAAAATATCAAAAATCAAAAATATCTTAAAGTTCAGAGCTGTAAGTCAAAACCAAAAAGCTCCAGTTCTGAAGTAATCCAAATGCATTTACAATGAAAACATTTACCTGCTATTAGCTTTTGGAGGGTACTCTTATCTCCATTAACAGCAGCAGCATGCACTTCAGATGCTAACGAGGAACCACTGAAGAGGCAGTTTGCTGAAATATTCATACTCTTTCAAGGTACTATTATAGGTCAGATCTGTACCACCAACATTTTTTGTAGCAATTCAGTTCTAGAAAAAAAACCAAAACCACATTAATAAAACAGAATTATTTTCATACTGAGTCATTAACATTATTCAAACAGTGCTAAAGAGAATAAACGTCTGTTAAAAACACAAAAGAAAAAATACGGGGTTTATCGGTGAAATAAATCTACCTCTAGCCAAAATTCATCAGAAAAAAGCCTGCATTAAGAAACATATACCTATATATTGTAGTTTCATGGCCTTAAACACAAAATTCAGTCCATAAGCTTTGCAAAAGTCTGCATAGCGTTTCTCTACAAATCAAACAGACTGTTATTCAGAGTGTTGCCATGCATGCTTTAATTCAGTAACCAATAAAGTTATCAATTATCAACTTATTATAGTCCTGCAGTACAGAATCTCAGAATTTCCTGAACTGGAATGGACACCCTGGGACCACTGAAGTCCAGCTCCTGGCCCGGCATTGAACACTGCCAAGAGTCACCCCATGTGCCTGAGAGCACTCTCCAAATGCTTCTTGAGCTCTCTCAGGCTGGTGCTGTGACCACTTCCCTGGGGAGCCTGTTCCAGTGCCCAGACACCGTAGGAGTGAAGAATCTTTTCCTAATATCCAGCCTAAACCTCTCCTGACACAACTTCAAGCCATTCCCTTGGGTCCTGTCACTGGTCACCACAGAGAAGAGATAAGTGTCTGCCCTTCCTCCTCCTCTCATGAGGAAGCTGTGACTGCGATGGGGTCTGTCCTCAATCCCCTCTTCAGGCTGAACAGACCAAGTGACCTCAGCTGCTCCTCATACGGCTTCCCCTCAAGGCCCTTCACCGTCTTCATAACCCTCTTCTGGATGCTCTCTAATAGATTTATATCCCTCATATACTGTGTCACCCAGACCTGCCCCCAGCACTGGAGGTGGGGCTGCCCCAGCTCAGAGCAGAGCAGGACAATCCCCTCCCTTGCCTGGCTGTGATGCTGTGCCTGATGCCCCCCAGGACAGGATTGGCCCTCCTGGCTGCCAGGACACTGCTCAGATTCAACCTGCCATCAACCAGGTCCCTTTCCACGGCACTGCTTCCCAGCATCTCATTCCTCAGTCTATCCATACACCCAGGTGCAGAATCCAGCACTTGGCTTTGTTAAACTTCACAGCTGGTGCTTGCCCAGTCCCCTGACTTGCCGAGGTCTCTCTACAGGGCCTCTTTGCCCTGGAGGGAGATACCAGCTCCTCCCAGTTTTGTATCATTGGCAAACCTGTTTAGTATCCCTTCCACAGCTGCACATCCAAGTCAATACTGAGGATAATGAAAACCACAGGGCCGAGGATGGAGCTCTGCAGAGCCCCACTAGTGACAGGTCCCCAATCTTTTGTCACCAATTCACTGTAACACTTGTGCCCGACCCATGAGCCAGGTGCTCACCCACCACCACATGATGTGTTTATTCAGTTGTGCATTGGACATTTTGTCCAGGATGATACTCTGAGACACAGTATTGAAAGCTTTATTGAAATCCAAAACGATTCCATCAACTGATGTGTTGCCTGACTTTACTTCCATTGGGCATACACCTTCTTCTTTTCCATTAGCTCCGAAAGAAGATCCCTGGCCAGACAAGCCAGCCTTCTACCTCATGTACTTGACTTCTGACATTTTCGAACTGCCAGCTCCTTAGGAATTGGTGCTTAAGATGCTACCAGCACTGATGGACCCCAGCACCTTCAAGAGCATTTTCTCAGGGGATCTTACTATCTAGTTCCTCTATCTTCTTCACATTTTACCTCTCAACAAATAAACTAAAATATAAGAAATCCAGGGGCAGCAGCATAAAATTCAGCAAATATCAAAGAACTTAGTAGAGCACCAGAAACATCCCAATAACATCAACAATAATATTTCCAAAAAACTGACTTCATATAGAAAAGAATTAATAATGAAAGATGTTAATAGTTTCCAGATGAAAGCAAGTTAATTCTGCATAAAGCATTCATAATCATACAGGTGAGAGAAGCAACCCATTATGTCTATAGGAATTCTTAGTAAAGTGTCTGATTCCATTGAATGGGCTAATTCTGCATCAGAGAAGTTCTGAAATATTAAAAGGAACTAGAAAAGGAAAATTTATAACATTCCTTAGGTATTTTTCTCATATATATAACAAACAGATGAACTGCTGTCTGGAAGACTTGCTTGATAAAGTTCCTCATTACAAAAAAAAAAAGAGGTATTTAGTTAATAAAAATAAATAAATAAGTAAAAGATCTGCTTATAAAATGCTACATATTTGGCATTATCTGTAATACGCATCACTTAAAATGAAGGGACATTCACATGGACACCAAGGCCTCCTCAAGGTTTGTGAAATTTCATACCAAACTACGATATGTCTACTTTGCGTTACACAGACAGCAAGAATTACATCATTTTTCTATTCAGCAAAACATGAGGTTGTTAAAATTTAAACATGACAGCACAATCATGCTATCAAATTTTACTGAGTTTCCAAGTGAAGACTGAGCTTTGAAAAAATATCAAAGATTTTTCAAATGTGAGTTAGTGCACAAGATGTTCATTCTACAGATCAAAGAGCACAAGTTCTTAAGGTAGTCATAGCAGAACTGATAAAAGCCAAGTTTCAATTTCAGACTATAAAAACGACATGACTCGTATGTATGTGTGTGAGAGTGTTTGCAGCTCATGAGACTGACAGGCCACAAGATTTTTGCAGGGTCACACAAAGTCTGAGCCTGTCAGGCTTTCTTTGAAACCAGGCCAGTCTTGACTTGAAAAAGGCTGATGTAAAGGATTTTCTTTTAAATGGTGTTATACCCAGTCTCCCTCCTTACGCTCGTGTGCATACTGGAAATGTGACAAACGCAAAGCACAGCTTTCTGTGATCTTTTTGAGACAGAGCATGTACGTATTCTGCAAGGTCCAAGTTTTACTGGAAGAGGCCGAAGCCCTGAATTTTGGGTGTTCTTCATTTTCAGCATTTACAACCGAGGAAGCGACAGAAAGCGCAAATCTCCTGAGGCGCCAAGGGATAAACATCAAGGATGACGTTCCACCCGAGCGAAAGTTTCCCGACCCTCCCAGCAGCCGCTCTGCCCCGTCACACACACAGGCTTCCAAGCAGAAAGTTTCCTCCCAAACTCCGAGGACACGAACACCACAAAGCGGACAGCGCCTAAACACCCCTTCTCCCATTCCCCACAGCCGAACGCGTGTGCCCAGTCCCGCCGGCTGAAGGTATAAAGCGGGATCCAAAGGAAACGCGGACAAGCTGGGGGCTGGCAGGGAGCGATCCCGAGCGGAAGAGGGTGCGGTGCCACGGGACACCCGCGCCACAAGGCGGGAAGGGTTAACCCTGCCTCGCCCAGACCGCGAGTGCCGCCTCCCTCGCTCCATCCCTCCCGCCCTTCTCCCCTGCCCGGCTCCGCAGCTGCGCCCCGTAACTCACCTCCACCCCGCCCTTCTCCTCATCGCGCCGCCGCCGCCTCCAGGCACCGCCCCACGGGCAGCCCCGGTGCGCTCTGGGATCCACGGCTCCTCCTTCCCTCTCTCTCTCTCACTCTCTCCTTTCCTTCCTTCTCCTCCTCCTTGCCCTCCCCTTCCCGGAACTACGGTTCCCGGCGTGCCCCGGGAGCGCGCGGCGGAGCGCGGGGCCCCGCGGTGGAACTTGCCCGGGTGTTTCCTGGCGACGGGGGAAGTGGAGGAGCCGCCGCCGCGGAGAGTGGGAGCCGCGCTTCTCCCCTCCCCGCTCCCGGGCGCCCGATCTACCATGAGACCCGCCATCTTCCCGCTCCTGCCTGACCCTGGCTGCCTCCTGCTCCTCCTGGTAAAAGCCACCGGCTCCCCTCTGCCCTTCCCTTCCCCGCGCCGGCTCGGGCAGGGCGGCGCTGGGGTGGCCGGCGGGCCCCGCTCGGGGCTCTTCCCTCGCTCCCCTCCCCCGCCCAGCAGGTGCCGGCGGCCGGGAAGGAGGGAGGGCGGCCGGGAAGGAGGGAGCGGCCCCGGCGGCGGGGCCCGGCGGTGTGGCTGAGGCCGATAGGCTGCGCGCACGGGGTGGGGCCGCGCCCGGGCCCGGGCCCGGGGCAGTGGCCGGGCGGGCGGTGCGGCCTCGCCCGGGATCCTCCGGTGCCGGGGTCGGCGGGAACGGCCGTACCGGGGCCCCCCTGTAGCCCCCCGAAAAGAGGCTGTGGCCAGGTGGGGGGCGGCCTCTTCTGCCAGGCAGCCAGCGCCAGGGCGGGAGGGCATGGTCCTGAGCTGCGCCAGGGGAGGTGTAGGTGGGACATGAGGGGGAATCTCTCCACAGCAAGGGTGATTAGACGCTGGAATGGGCTGCCCATGGACTGGTGGAGCCACTGTCCCTGGAGATGTGCAGGAAATGACTGGATGTGGCACTTAGTGCCGTGGTCTAGTTGACACAGTGGTGTTGGGTCATAGGTTGAACTCGATTGTCTCAGAGGCCCTTTACAGCCTCATTGATTCTGTGATCTTTAGTTGTCAGACTACAGTGCTTTTTTTTTTTTTTAGGTTTTTTTTTAGATTGGCATTACATGCATGACCTAAGCCACCTTTTGGCTTTGCCGGTACACAAATGCAATCACTGATGTGTGTGTTTTGTGGAGATAAGTTGCTTGTGCTATAGTTCTCTTTTTTTTTTTTTTTTTTTTTTAAAAAAAAAGGCTCATGTGGTGATTCTTACTTTTCCGGAGATGTTTTGGGCCAGATTCTGGACCTTTTCTAACATAAGTGACTTGCAGAACTAAGGGGAACTTGGGTGAATAAATTTTAATGGGATTTTTATCTTGAGGTGCTAAGGATTTTCATCAATCTCTTTTAAACATTTGGGAAAATAAAATTAATGGCCATAAAATTAAAGAATAATTGGAGGCAATGGTAGATAGAGCTCTAGAAGTCCAAAGAGGAGTACAGAGTAATGAATGGATCAACTGGTTAGGATGTGAGGACACGTCTGTAATGAACAGTACGAGTACTCATTATCCCTTTGAAATGTGTACTTCTACTTGGGTAAGCTCTGGTTAAAATATTGTGAACTTGCTGTCATTTCGGGGTTAGACAACACATGTGACTGGTAGGGTTTGAAAACCACATTTGAAATGTTTATATATAGATGGCAATAGCGTGCTAAAATACTATATGAGAGACTGAAGCGAGGAGCCTCATACTTTTTAGTCACATCTGTGTATGAAAACAATATTGCTTATATGCTAGATTGGTTTTCACTATTATTTAAAATACCAATGAGCAAAACCAAGGAACATGTACTGTTTAAAGACACCATGGAATGTGTCCATTAAATAGACAACTACAAATTTGAAAAAGTGGGCACAAGATAGTGAGTTTTTCTTTCTTCATGACACAGTTGATCAATGCAAATTAAATATGCATCAATAAGAATTGTGTTTGCCAACAAAAAAGAAAACCAGCAGGAAATAGCTATGATCTGCAACTTGTCTGTATTTTGTCTGCTGTTTCTTTGTGTATGGGTCATTTAAACCCATTTCTCATGTGGTTTAAAAGAACTGTATACATAAAACTTTAGGAAGAATACGGTTCAGAGTTGTTTTTTAAAAAAATACAATTAAGTTTAATATTATCTGTGTAATTATTCAGTGCCATTATATCGGCCATGGCCCTGTGTTGTAAGATGCCCAGTTACATGAATCAAGCAAATGAATCATTGCTTTTAGTAGATTTGTTAACAGTTTTGGAAGAGTTGTTCTGAGTAGTCTGGGAGAGTGAGAGGACCCTCTTTCTCTAGACAGGCTGAAAAAACTTTGTAAAAGTGTGTTGTTTGTTTTCTTATAATATTCAGTGTCCCTGATAAGATGTATCAGATTAGCTTTAAAGTTCTGGTAACTTTGTTTTTCTTCTCACCAGCTGCCGTGAATACTTAAGATCAGCAATGCTACTTGGCCTTCTGCTCCTGATCTAAAGGATGTGCCACCTAGCAGGGGCTCTTGGAGCATGGCATATTTGTGGATAAGTGAATTTGTTAGTGTTACGTCAGTGATTCTTAGGACAGAATGCACAATGATATGTTGCTGTGAAAACAGCTTACTAAGCTGGTCTTACTTAGCAGTAGCAATGAAGTTATCAGGAATTCTTTTCCAGACTTTTGGATAAGCATATTTCTTTTTCAGATGGGAATTTAATATGCTGCAAAAAAGAAGAAAAGATGGAATGCCAAATCAAAAGAATATTGTATTCAGTATTGTACTGGGCTGCTGAGAGTTGAAAATAAACTGGAGAGAGAACGGGAGGTACAGGTTGGTGTGACCGCTGCCTCCCGAACAGAGTGAAGGGCTGAGCAGTGCACAGATTGTACAGGATCTCGTACAGCTCTTTGCAAGACTGGAATAAGAGATGCACAGTAATGTCATGAGGCCCTTGGAGAGTGAGATATTTCCACCTTGTTGGTATATTGCTTAATACTGGGCAGGACAGATCTTTAAGGTGAATCCAAGACAGTGGAATAAATGCTGATGGGAGAGTGGCTCATCGCGTTCTCCCCTAAGGCAAGGTGTGGCTCTTTGGCTTTGCTCTATCCAATCATTCTATATGTTTGTCTGTACTCACAGTCAAGTATACTTTGCCTTTAAAGAAAATTCTAGAACAAGACACTGTTGCACATGTTTCTTCTGCATGTGTTTGAGAGGCACTTGTATTGCTCAGTGCTTCCCTGGGAGGCTCATGCCCAGTACCCCTTAGCAAAAGCTGTGACTGGAGGAAACCACCAACGGATAGTGAGGGAAATGAAGAGGGAAGTTCCTAACTGGAAATAATACTGCAGGGTAATATTCTTGGTTTTTGTTTTACTGCCACTGCCTTTCATGTGTTGATAATATGATACCAAGTACCCAAATTATGAAAGTAGAATGAAATAAAAATTCTTTTAACAGTGTTGAAGGTGTAGTAGGTTGCCCAAAGAGAAGTTGAACTCTGTAAATTTTATGTCTAGGGCATATGTCTGTGCATTTGTCTCTCTCTGCATCTCAATTTTGTAATTGAGACTGCTGCTCAAAATACTATATTCTGAATATGAGCATGAGTCAGAAGTTGTAATTATAGGCAAAATTTAGACCACTGAGCCTTATACAATGAAATGGATTCCCTTCAAGAATAGCACAGGACTTCTGAGTTGTCCATCATCTGCCATGATTTCTAAACAATGAAATAGTAGGCAACTGAGGAACATTCCCCTTTGGAGAAGGGAAGCAGGGGAGTCTTAAATTCTTGTGAAGATAACTTATATTCTTTGTGCTATGCCATATGATGGGCAAGTTTCCTGGAGGACTTGGGGAGCTTGTTGCTAGTGGCTGTGATGACACACTCCTTAGTTTTTCCTTTGATATCCTTAGTGTTCACCTCCATAATCTGTTTTGATTTTTGTTTGGTTGGGGTTTTTTTGTAGTGTTGGTTTTTTGTAGGTTTGGTTTTTTTTTTTTTTGTAGGACAGCTTTCTTAAGCAAGAGACTGGTCTTTATATTGCTTTCTCAATAAAGCAGAATTACCATATTGTATATGTTTTGATCAAACCTATTTAATTTGAAAGACTTAAGGTTATATGCTGCTATTCAGGAGAACCAATTTTTCACCTTGCAGACTCTTGTAAGCCTCACTTATGTATATCTTCCAGACATTTTGTTTGCTTTAGGGGAGGGAATTATCTCATGCATAAGGCAAGTGTACAAATATGCTGTAAATTTTATACCAGACCTTCTCCAAAACCTCTTCAGCAGAGTCTAGAGATACATTCAAAAGCAAGTGCTTTAATAACACTTTAAGTGGGTTTGGATGCATTAGCAGTAACTTGTTCATTATTCCCTCCACCCTATTTGAGAGTGAGTTCTCTGGTGGTCTAGAGGAGGAAACACAGGAACCCTTGGAAACATAAGCAGAAGGGTGTAGAGATCAGAGCCTAAGGGTTGTTTTCTTCTAAAACTTCAAACTGGAGAAAGCTCCTGGAGAAGCAGAGAAAGAGGGTTGTGTTATAGAGAATTAGGAAAGGAAGTGAGATCAAATTTCCTTTTGGGAGTTCTGGCTTTACCCTTCTTTTCTCCCTGACATGTCTTCCTTCATCAGGAGCATCCTAACCACTGGTAGAAACACATGCAGTTTTTTTTCCAAAACTGTTAGTAATGCCAAGTGCTCATATAATCTATTTTTTAAAAGTTCATAAATAAGATTTTAGAAGTTTGAATAGCTTTAATTTATTTTCAAATTCACTGTCTCTCAGATATTTATTTTTACGTTGTTAAGAGTTGTTCTACAAAGTTATTCCTATACTATAACCCTAACTCAGAATGATTTTTTTCACTGCTGGTTGAGGATGCTGTTTTTCCAAACCAGCTGTAGCACTATTTCCACATTTAATCATGCTTTGGTAAAAGTGGCTTACAAAAAGCATCAAGGCTTATTGGAAAAGAATTCTGTAATTTTTCCTATTTTTATATATGCTACTACTGAGAAACTGACTACCCTGATAATGCAACCTTTATAGCTAAGAGCCATTCATGCCTTTAAAACATGTGCAAAATTCCAGTAGTGTGTCTTCCAGATAAGCACCTGTGATTTGGAGCTGCTTCTAGGAGTGAACCAAACCTGGAAGTTCCTTCACATGCATGAGCATAGACCTTTAATGGTAGTGATCTACAAGATTTGCTCTTTGGATGGCTGATAGGACATAAATGTTGTCCTCTACTGTGGCACTAAGCAAAATGCAAAGTGCAGTGCTCTGTGCCTTAGACCATATAGTGGTTGGAATGGTGAAAACATTGAGAACAGAACCTGGTACATGGTGACCTAAAAGCAGGTGCTCTGGGCATACTTTCAGCAAATAACTGGTAATCATATATGCAGCACAGGGTTTCTGCTGAACACAGTAAATCTCATTTTCATCTGTTCTTATTATGGTAAATGTTCTAGGTTTCTTCCCTCCCTTGTTTCTTGACCTAAGTCTGGCTATAGCAGGAAAGCTTTGATGGAGGAGAGTATTGAGAACTTCACTGTGTTTACCTGATAAGATCAAGTTGTAGAGTTCTGGTTTTTTTGATTGCCATTGGAAGTTTGAGCATTTAAATTTTAAAGGACTTCTTATAGTCATCTGGTATTACTCCCTGCTCAGTGCAAGACTAACTTGGATGGAATTTTTTTCTAGTTGTCGTATATAATTCCAAGGATGGAGGTTCTGCAACTTCTCTGGTCACCTGTTTTGGTGTTGAATCAAAACTTCGTTGTTTTCTGTCTGGAGGTGTGGATTGTGTAAATTGTCTCTTGTCCTATCACTGCATCTTTGGGAAGAATCTGGCTCTGCCTTCTCTATTGTAACCTCTGATTAGGTCGCCGGTAGCAGCAGTAATAACTTTTCCTTAAGGGTGAACAAATGCAGCTGTCTCAGCCTCTCCTTGTATACCCTGACTTCAGTCACTACTCACTTTCATAGCCATCTGCCAGGCTTCACTTCCATATGTTAATGTCTTGTACAGGCGGTCCCAAAGCTGGGAAGAATCCTTCAGATGTGTTCACACAAGTGCCAGATGAAAGGAAAGAATCACTTCCTGTGGTCTGCTGGCTACACTTTTGCTAACACAGCCCAGTGTCTCTGCTGCAAGGTCGTGCTGCTGACTCCTGTTCTACTTGCTCCCCAAGACCTTTCCTGCAAAGCTGTTTTCCATCTGGTTGGCTCCCAGCCTGTATGGGGTTATTCCAACAGAGATACAGGACTTGGCCTCTGTGGAACTTTGCAAGGTTTCTGTCAGGCCACTTACAGCCATTTGAGGTATCTCTGAATAGCAGATATTCCCTCTAGCTTATAAAGCACTTCACCCAGTTCCTGTATCCTCGGGGAGTTGCTGAGGAGGCCAATTTCTGGTCATTACTACAGACAAAGCTTGCACCCACTATTGGTCTGGAGAAACTTCCTTAGAGGCCACTTGGACATGGTATCTTTGTTTACAGCCCTTTGAGCTCAGCAGTTCAGCTGCTGTGTCACTCACTTTATAGTTCACTTATTCAGTTCGTGCATCAACAGTTTAGGTCTAAGGATCCTATAAGGTGCTGTGTTAGAAGGCAAACAATGTCCAGTACTCTTTCCTTCTTTACAGAGCTAAATGTCTTGCAACAGAAAACAGACTGATTTACTTATTCCAAATATATGCTGGATGGATGTGGCTTCTAGAAAGAAAATTTGTTTCCATAATTCTCCTGGTGACCCGAGGAAAAAGCATTTGATCTGATTCTGTGGCTCTGTGGACGTTCCAGTTGCTGAAGAGCTTTCTAACTTGGTCTTCTACTCTCCTTCACTTCTTTTCCCTGGGACTCTGCCATGGGCTCAGACCTCATCAGTATAAAATCAGCCAAAGATAACACTGAGTGTCTAAGCCTTTTCTGTGTACTTTGTCTCTATGTCCCCTGCTAGCTGAGCAGCAGGCCTACAATTTTCTTATTCTTCCTTTTGTTGCCAGTGTACCTTAACATCCCTCTCTCAACTCCAGCTGAGCTTGGACTGCTGCCAGCTCAAGCAATGTTTCTCTCATCCTACAAAGTATTTTTCTTACCTCTACCTTCTGTCTGCTTCCTCTTTTTTTTTCTTTTTTTTCAACTCATCCAGAAATTCTGTGTTAATCTGTGCAAGTCTTCTGCCATACCAACTTTCTGTCCAGTCGAGTGGTTTTGAGCTCTGAAGAGGTTCTCATTGAAGGTCAGCAGGCTCTTGTGGGCTCTTTTGGCTTTCAGAGCCGTGTTTTATGAACTCAGTTAAGACAGTGCCTTCAGGTCTTGTCACTTTATTCAATGGTCCTGTGAGGTACATATTTTTAGATAAAAAATAAATATCATAGTAGATTATAGATGAGATTTAGTGTGAGCCTCAGTCATATATGTAAAAGTTGCATTAGCAGTGGCAATGAAATGAAACACAGGAGGTCCAAAGTCTTATTTCCTGGAAGATGTAAGTTTCCACATTTTATGTGTTGGAGCGTCCCAGCTGCTTCATGTTGCGACCAAAAAGAAGGGTGTGTAAATTCACTAAGAATTCGGGTGTGTGGTTTGCTACATTGTTTCAAAGCAAAAAACGTCTTTGTGGCTTAGATTTCTTTAATGACTGAAACTTTGTATCCTAAATGATGTTCACGAAACACGAACACCAGCTGAACATAGAATTCTAGAAGTGGAGTATATATAGTAAATGACCTGGTTCCTTGGTGTGTTTTTTTGCAGCCAGCCTGTCTTCTGTCTTGTTTGGCATCCGTGGTTCTTGCCTGTTTCTCGTGTGTTTCGTTGAGGTGCATCCAAAAAAATGTGTATGTCTGCAAGGGTTTTTTGGGTTTTATTTTCACAGAGATGTGAAAAGGAGAGAAGAGCAGTCTAATCTCTGTTGTAAAATAACTGGCAGTAAAGCTTATATTTTATCTCCAACTGGATTCGTGTGGCAATTGGGCATAAACACAGAGAGAACTTGTTCATTAGGAACTCTGCAAGGAAGTATTTTGAAAGGCAACGAATAGGTGCCTGTTCCAATGGTCTGGAAAAAGCAAACAACAGCTGTGATAGTGTTTTGCTGTTTCCCATAGCTGTCGTGATTATGAAGTGATGATATAATTAACTTTCTCAAAAGCTGCACAAAGGGAAAGCTTTTCAGTGATATATCCATATTTGTAATCTCAAGAAAAGCTTTTTGTTCCTTTAGTCAGTCTATCACTTCTGACTCTCATAATTTACTGAAATCCCCTTTCTTAAATCTTGCTAGAAATACTTAGCTCCTAGATTCTTTGCCAGTCATAAAAATTATGAATTTTCATAAACGTGTGTATGAAAAAACCTTTTTCCTTTTTTTTTCCCCTTCTCCCTGTTGAGTCAATTCACTTGGGATTTTGGACAAAATAACTGAAAGACAAATTGGTTGCTTCACAAAGGTAATTACGACAGTATGTGGTGCAGGGGGTGAACGGTTAGGGGTTCTTTCCTACTAATGATCCGTTAATTAGTGAAGGGAGCTCAGCAGTGTTCGGCCTCTCAGGAATTACCTTTGCATGGCATTTAAATCTGCTTTGGTTAAAAAGGTATAATTGGAGTGAGAGAGGCCTTTTTAGAATTTTTTTCTGTCAGCATAGACCAGCAGAATTTGGTAAACCAATACAAATGTCGACATATAAATGGTGCTATAAAGATAATAAATATTTTAAAATAAGCTAATAAATAGCTGCAATGCTTCTCTGAGGATTTTGGTAGCAGCAGCCTTCCATGTTGAGAGCAGTAAGATTGTTACATGAAGCTGGTTGATTGCAGAGCCAGGGTGTCCAAAAGTTGCTCTGAGTTCAAGCACTGCACCGTGTTAGTGTGTTCATGCTATTTTTAGGACCAGTCTGGAATACTTGCTTGGATGTTTTTGTTAGAGTCAGCTTGAAGCTGGCAGGTTTAATATTCCTTGAAGAGAGGTAGACCACTCCCTGTATGATTTTCTTTTGTGCATTTCAAAATATCTGTGGCATGTATCCTGTCCTCTGCATTATTTACTCTTCTGCTGTCCAGAGTTATCCAGGATAAATTGACTGCATACGTGCAGGACCTTTGCAGCTGTTTAGGGCAGAAGGAAAATAGGTCTTTTACAGTCTGAAATTAGCCTCTCATTCTTCAAGGTACATGCAGCTGTGCTCCCAAAGGTGAATTTTTCTCTTCAGGTTCAGGTAGCGTTGCTTTAATCAGAGCTCTTCTCTAGAAGATAGCCAATGGATTAATTTGTAAAAAGTTTTCTTTTTTAATTTTTTTTTAATTTTTTACCTCCTCATATGAATTGGGAGATTTTTCCAACGCCAACTTCTCAATTAGAATGCAGCTGTGGAGTAGTATTTCTATTACACGGAATAGCCACTTATTTGGAAAGATCTTATCCATTATCCACTCATATGTCATTTTAAGATAGCAAATAATAAATGCTGGGCTAAAAGTTGTTTGCTAGAGACAAGCTAATGGATGTCCCAAGAGCTTTAATACACTATGATTGACAGTTTGCATGTGTAGTGTGGAAGTTTGTGAAGTGTGCATCACAATTATGCCTGGAATGAAGAAAATAAATAACCAAAATAATGTAAGTGTAAATGATATTTTAAGTGGATTTATTCTAAAGTTTAGAGTTCTGATGTTAAGGGAATGATAAACAGAGAGCATTAAAATGCCATTGTATTTTAGAAAGCTTGTAATTTTGAAATTCTGGAGTGTTCCTCATTTTGATTTCTCAGAAAAAGAGGGAGGAGCAACAACACCAGACTGAGTGGTGTTCATGTCTGGGCAAACACTTCATACGCTACAAATGGCTGCATCACGAATTACTGTAACTGTCTTTTGATAGTTGTACAAACAAAACCTTAACCTCCTGCTGCAGTATTAGGAGGTAATTTGAGGAAAAGTAGCATCTCAATCACGCTGAAAGAAAAACAAAATCTGTAGCACAAGGAGAGTCTTCGTGATACTGGAAAATATTAGTGCTGAAAGCTCTAGTACGAGGCAGTTACATGTGGGTTCGTTGTGGTGGAGATTGCAGAGCATAACATGACTATGTAATAGTAAAAGTGGCAGAGGGTCCGAGTTTAACTTGAACTGCTAATTGCCACAGAATCGTCTCTATGTTTGCTGCTCTGCTCCGTTATTTAGTTGTAACCATCATCCCTTGAGTATCAAATAAGGATGCTGAATTACAATGGCTGTGATTCTGTGCTTTCAAAAGGATTTTGTTATTCAGAAGTACAAGCAGGCAGCTGCATTAAGGTAAATGCTACAATTTAAACAGTGTTATTGGAGACTGGCTTGTCCACTTGTCTTATCTTATGTTCTCTTTAGAGTGCAAGTTAAACCAATATATTTTGCATCCCTTTGGATGGACTAGGTGAGGAGAATGACCCAGCTGTATTTTTTGTTTCATTATTTTGTTTGTCTATTTGTTGCTTTTACTCATTTTTTCTCCTCTTAACCCAATGCCTCAGCTGCCTGGTTTAGAGCAGTGTTAGTCCAGTGTGGGTATTTTTCTCATGGAGGGGTAGTTGCTGTGTGTTTATGGTAGTCCTTGTATTGGCATTTGAGCAGTTGGTTTTAGTAATTCATACCCACTCTTAAAACAAGTTCCAGCTGAAGGGTAAAACTGAACAAGTTTGTCTTTGCTTAAAGTTCCTACCTTTCTTGATATGGCAAAGATCCAGAGAAGAAGGGTAAAAATTTATTCAGTATTGCAACTAATTAATGAGAAGTTAAGCAGCTACAAGTGAGTAGGGGTCGAAGTTGATAATTTCACTTAAAAAAAGTTGGTTTTGTCTTATTGAAGAATAAGCTCAATATGTAGCAAAATTTGTCCAAACTAGAAATTTATTTTAAAAATATTTAAAAGTGGTTTTAAATTGTTAAAAGTTTAAAAAAATTTAAAGTGTTTATTTTTAAAGCAGTAGAATGTGTGTAGGCAGCAAGGATAGAAAATTCAGTCATCTACTAATATGTTCAATCCTTCAGATTATTCCAAGGTAGCAAACATTTGTGTGACATAAGAAATACAGTTTCTTATGGAAACACTACATCTACTTTTGATTTCTTCCTCTAGATTATGCTTTAGAGAGATTCTGAATTCTGTGGCTACTCCTCCCACAGAAAGATATAAAAGCTTTTGTTTCATTTTAATATGCATTTTCATCATCAGTCCAAAAATGAACAAAACGTAAATACATTTGTATTATTAAAAAAAAAAAGCTAATTTCTTGTTCTGCAATGGCCCTGTGTAAAAACTACAATAAAAGGCACAAAACCCCCTGTAGATTATAATGAGTAACAGGGTATATGTTGCTTTCTGTAATGAGGAATGGAGTTAAAGTGTAGTCTCCAAGGTTTAAACTGTCTATGACAAATTTTTTGGTAGTGGGTTTTACATTTAATAGCTGTGGCCAAAATAGAGAGCAGGACCTTTTTCCTTGACTTAGTGAAAAGGGGCAGCAAACTATTCTGCTCTGCCAGCCTTACCGAAGTCCTGACAGGACTGAACTGCCCTTTATTTCATATTGCTGGATCATGCTTTAACAAGTTGAGGACCTTGAGGGTGCTGGCTTTCATACAGAGCAACAGCTGCTTAATTTGCTAATCATTTTGGAGATTGCATTTGTATTTCATGTGTGTTACTCCTTCTTGAAAGTGTATCCTTATGTTGTTGCCAAATAATCAGAGCAGTTGGCAAAATGGAAAAGAAAGAACATGAAGTGTTGTTTCCTAAAAAGCTGCACAAATGTGATCTTTCTTTTTCAGGGGAATTCTAGCTGCTTGTTTAAGAGAAGCAGCTTGGTAAATAAAACATCTAAAGATTCAGAGTTTTCATTAGTTTCCTGGGGAGCTGAATTCATAGCTTTAAATCTGTGAAATCAGGCTTTAAGGTAGATTTCTAGTTGGGAAGATGTGGAGAACTCTGAACATTATTCACAAATTAATACTGATGTTCAGACATCTGTTTACATCTTTTGAAGGTCTATGGACTGTGTTCTGTCTATGTGAATGTATAAGGCAAGGAAACCAGTGGATCATAACCCTGATTGGAGATTATTCTTTTCCCTAAAGGCCAAGAGAAATAACTGAAAGTTACAAATAATTCAACTGGAAATAAATTACAGGTCTTATTTCTGTGACATTTTTTTAGACACGCCTCATGTCATGTTTTTTAGCCCTTACTTAAACATTTCTATAAAAGACTGTGATCCATAGGTTTGTGCCCAGAGACATGACTCTGCTACTAATAGCTTTGTGGAAAAAAATGCAGTGCATTGGGCTGCATGTTGTGATAATGATGTTTAATTCTCATCTCTGGAATGGACTTTTTGAATGAACATCTTGTGTCTTCTAATGATAGCTCACAAATTGTTGAGAGGTTAACTTATCCATTTTTCTGGAAATCCTTGGTGCTGTGGTATCAGGCTATTGAGAGATCTCTGCAGCTGTGAACTATTCCCAGTCAAATGGGGCAATCCTTCAACTCCTTTGCTTGTGTGTTAAGTTCAGTTTTAGGAACCATTAGCTGCGAGTTCTTTTTCCTGATTTGGCATGTCAAATCAATATCATTTGGATTTTCAAAGATAGCATTACAAATTGAGAATTTTTCTCTTTCCAGTGTTTTCATTTGAAAATAAGTTTTTCAGTATTAATAAGATATGCACCTACACCAGATATTCCTTCCACACTCTTAAAATGGGACTGACAACAAGGTATGTGGAGGATGAAAAATTGTGTGACTTCTTTTTACTATGGTGGTCTCTCTTAGCTCTGTGCAGTTACAGCACTGTTTGGCTAAAACAGCATAAAAATGAACTGTCTATCAAGGCTGAAGAAGAAAGTTTACTTTTCTAATTAAATATTATCCATATTTCTGTTTAGTTAGTTTTTTCTTTGTTCTCCTGAACATTAGTAACTGCAATCTTTAAATCTGTTTTAAGTAGCTTCTTTTGAGCATATTAAATTTTCCTGACTAAATTTAAGATATGACTCTTAAGTGAAAAATTATAAGAAAATTATTTTTGTTACCCATTGCTCTGAAAGCTTGAATATAATTGAGAAGGGATCATTAGTTAATGTTTTGAACTAATAGATAGTCTCACAGTCTTATAATGAAAGCAGCTTGCATTACCAATAAAAACCCTGCATATTCATCAGTGATGGCTGCTGTCAGTCTAAGTTATGAAAATGTTTGGGCACAGTCTGGAATCAAGTGATGACAACTAAGAGTTGAACTCCTCTCACTGAGAGGGTGAATAATGTTCTTTTTTTATTTTCCCTTAGCATTCTCTATTTACTGTTACCTCTCTCTGCTCTGAACTTTGTGGTTCATTATGGGCCTTCTGGGAATGCCGCCAGCAAGATGTTCCTGATTGATGCTTCTGAAGCCAAAATTCAGGGGCTCTTACAATGTCTTGCCAGCTTTGGCATTGCTGTCTTCTGGGATTGCTTTCAATTTGTGTCATCCTACATCAGGCTGTAAACCCGTCTGCTTCCTGTTGTCCAGGAGTTTAATGCAGACCTCAGATCAGCAGCATGCATAAAAAAAGAGGTACTCAGGGGCTGACAGTCAGCAGCAGGGTCCTGGGGGTTTGGACTTCAGGTAGTAACTTCAGCATGTCAGTCTGGATTAGGTGTGGGCTAGACCTGGCTGCCAAATGTAAAATGATTTTGTGTTAGAGGAGAAAGATAGTTTAGTTGTGTGCCTTTAGGAATTCCCAGCAGGAGAAAAAGGTAAATGAAAAGTTTAGCAAGTGAAAATGAAAGCTGTTCTTGTTGATTGCCTTGCAGGGGTAGTATTAATTAGAAATCATAATGCTCCATGAATACATTTTCTATATTCCACAGGTAGTTTACTTTGGAAATAAGGACCTCTATTTCATTATGTGCATTAAAAAATAACGGCACAAAGAACTAGAATGCATCAGACCTGGATTCTTTTTTTCTTTTCTTGCAATTTTAAGGTTATGTCCATTTAAACTTTTAAATCTTCTGCAAGAAAGTGGCATGTAAAGTATAATAAACTTGAAAAAGAAATACCATTAAACCTACGAGTCTGTCTCTCCTTTCCAGTTAGCAATTAAAGAACTAAGAACACTAACTGGTGCTGGTAAAATGTTGATAAAAGGTTGACATAAATCTCTTGAATAACCGGCAGGCTTTATTAATTGGATGTGTGGAATGGCAATTGAGCAGCAATACTATCAGCAGAAGGTGAGTGGAAACTGGATGTGCTTTTATTTCCTCTTTGGGAAAGTGATGTGAAACCTGGCAGAGGTTCAGCATTGGGTATGAGTTGAATAGGTTCTGTCCAGGTATTTTGTTTTGTGTGAGGATACTTGTGTGGCATTGCATGGCATGTTTGGGAGGATGATATTGGCTTTCCAGCAGTGCTTTGAAGTCTTTTCATTGGAAACAATCAGAGTAAATCTCAGCTAATTCATAGTTGTTCCTCAGAAGTGACTGGTACTGGCTCCCTAAGCCATTGACTAACTTCAGCTAAGGACCAAATCTTAATCAAAAACACTTAAGATTTCTGTACTAATTAAAGTTCCCAGTAAATGCATGACCACTGTTATCTTCAGAAACTCCCAGGAACCTGAGCCATGATGTTCCTACTTTATTTGACAATATTTCTGAGGACCAGAAGAGTAAAAGTATGTGTCATCTCCTCTTCTTCTCTCCCCCAATATGAGCTAAATTTTATCTTTGTGAATGCATTGTTCAGTTCCTGATTTTTTTCTCCCAACAACATATTCTATAAGTGCATAAAGCTTTCTGCATTCCCTTGTTTCAGTCTACATTTGTTTTGTCATTTTTCTGTAGTGTTAAATATTGCCAGTAGATTATAAACATCCTAATCTAACTTGAGCAGCTTCACTCAAGTATTTTATATATCATATTCTGCTCTATTTTTTAAAATGTTTTTATTTCATAACTACTTAGTTTTACCTTCAGATTTTCAGTCTGAACATTTAAAAACTAGAAATATAAGAATTACTTAATTTTATCCAATGTAAGTACAGAAATGTGAATTGTTTTCAGGTGTGCTTAAGTAACCAATTTTCCTTTTGAATTATTTTTTCAAGATGCTTTCTTCAATGAGTTTGTAGCTATCTTGTGATGTCAGTTTGAAATTTATTTTTTTTACTTTCAGTTACAAATATGAACATCATCCATACGTCCTGCTGTGAGCCAGTAGAATGTAAAGTGAAAAATTCTGAATACTTCTCTTGGCCACTATGTTTTTCAGAACTTATGTTCAATACCTGCTATAAAGTGTGTAGCTGATTTTCAGAAATTATTTCCTCAAAAATATCTTGTTTTCTGGTCATGGGTATCAAGCACAGGCTGCTAAAAAGGTCAGAAAATATTCTCAAAGCAGTGTAGCTTCTTAGAAATTTAAATACAAATTTGTATTCCTTCATGATAAATATTAATAGTAGTAATATCATAAACCCTCTTGTATCCCATGGGATAGCAAGATTACTGGGTCAAAAGGAGGTGTTTTCTTCCTTACAGGCATTATACCTTAATGAAAGCTTCAGCTGGAGTGAATCTTGCATATTTATTGACATTTCTTCAAGGAATGCTTTTTTTCTCTGGATCTATCTACTTATTATTAAAAGTTTGGCACCCAGAATTATTTAGCCAGTATAAAATGTTTGAGAACGTGATTATGAATATATTTGACAAAACAGAAATTTTCATACTTCTAGTGGGAAAAGTATTTCAGTTATCTCAGATTTTGTACAACTTTTGGGGAAAGGTGTCTCAGTCTCAATGTTTTTCCACTACTATAATATAAAGGGACAATGGGGTACTTGGTTAGTTTGTTTTTCACCTTCAATACAAGATGATGTTTGGCATATTTGTTTTGATGTTAATGTCTTAGTACATGCAGCTTGCACCACATTTCCACAGTAAGAGTGAAGAAAGCAACCACAAAATTTATTTGTGGTATAAAGAAGTATTAGTTTTAATTCCTTTTTTCTACATATAGCACAGTCTAGAAAAGGATTGCATTGGTTAGTTAAGTCCTGTGCTTTCATGGTGCAGTTAAATATTTGCATTGCAAGTTAAATGTATTTTAAGTGTATTGTGGCAATCTACAAATATGACTGCAGTTCCTGATCCATTGAATTTGTATCTGCTAAGTAACAGAGCCTATTTCTCAACTGCAAATAATATGCTTATCTATGTTATGTTTAATTTATGTGTAACTTATCCTACTAGATAAGATTTGTCTTGCTACTGGAAAGTTATACTAGGAGAAGCCAGGAAGGTTTAAGAAATTGTTATCTTACCCATTCAGTTTGTTTAGACAATATGAACTGCTGCTGCTGAGCTCTTGTGAAAATAGTTACACCAAGACCTACTGCGGAAATTCTTTTCAAAGTGTGAATGGTGATGCAGAGCTTGTGTGCAGCAGCTGAAAAGTTCCTGCTTTCTAGAGGCTTGTGTGGATTTTCTCTGTTAACAAACCTTGTCCAGCAGGATACAAGCAGGATAAGTAACTCTGTGGTCTTCAGGTTGATCAGAGGTTCTTGAGGCCTTTCAGGGCAGATGAAGCCTTAGAACATTGAATTTGGAAAGTCACCTGCAGTAGGATCAGATGATGGCCAAGAAAATTGTTGTTGAAATACCCTATCCATTATTGTCTAGAGCAATATTCCAACTTATTGTTAGTTGTAGCTATTGCTTCAGTTGTACACAAGTTAGGTCAAACCTAACATTTGCAACAAAGCAGCACGTGCAACAAAATCTGTGCCAGCACACACTGACCTGATCCATTACTCACTACAAACATAACTTCTACTGCCAGAACCTCCCCCCAGCAACGCCATGGAAGCTGTCACCAGCACCCATGGACCCATGCACCACCGAAGGGGTGATGGGGAGGTGTCTGCACTAATGGTTGCCATCACCTGTTACTTCTCTGGGGATAATTTGGCCAGTGTGGATCCAGGTCCACACAGGTAGCTTCTCACTACCCTCTTGCTGCCAGCATCTTGAGAGGAGCTCCTTGAACACTAGCCTACTGGAACTTGTGCATTGCATAGCTTGCTTAATCATAATTTTTTGGCAGATTTTGTTGTTACACTGCCTGTTTAATCTCTGGACCTCACATCTCAACCATTAGGTTTGTTTCTCTGCGGTCCTCCTAGAACCACAGTTCAGACACTTGTCTCAGGCAGTTGAAGTGCCACAGGAAGACTGTGCAAACTCCACCTCAAATCTTAGATTTGCATTTAAGAATGGTACAAGAGAGAAGCACTGGTACGTATTCTGTATTCCAACAGCTGGTGTGTTTCCAGCCTGTCGTGTAAGATAGACTTATATGCTACCCAAGGGCCTCCATATGTGAAATGTGAAAGAATTAGTATCTTCACTGGGAAATGATTAGTGATCTACGTTAGTAATTTTTCTGGTTAGTGATCCACAAATGGGAAAGAATTGAAAATGGTTGATTGCTGCAGATCTCACCTGTGTGTGATTTACAGTGATGGTTTTAGAGCTCTTGATAGTGTCTCACTGGAGAAGTTTCTAGCTGATCTTAAGGAAAACAGGGATCCAGTTTGGTAATTTTTTTTCAATCAAATATTTCATATACACTTGTAATACATATTAGGAAATTTGGTGTGTGGCATTAAATTAGTTTTTTGATAAATTGTAAGCAGTGTCAAAGGCAGGTATATCCTGGAAGCTTGTTCTTTGTAGTCGTGGTCCTACTATAGGTTCAAGATAGGTCTCAGGCTCTTCCATAAATGCAATGTCAATGTTCTATCACTGGTTCCTGCTATGCAGCTACTCTACGTGGTTTTATTTGGATGGTCTTTATGATTTTAGCTGTGTTTTTCCTTGGTGCCTCTTCAGCCATAGGCAGATTTCCTTTGCACCTCAAGGAGTAAATAAGTCTCTGGGAACACTGATAGCATGTATGTTGTGTGCTGTGGCATCTCAGTGCAGGTTGTCTCTGTGAATCTCTTGTCTCTGGCCAACTCCTTGACCTGTGCATTCTTGTCAGTTCTCTTCTGAAAACCTTCCTTTTCCTTTCCTATTACCTCTGTCAGTTGAGGAACCATACGTCAATTGAAAATTGATGTGAAGGCATTACTGCAGAGCATCTGGTCCAAGCCCTGACTGTGCTTAGAGAAGTGATGACTTTCTGACTGGCTTTCTCAGGATGAAAACATTCATATCCCAGACAAGAATCTATATTATCCTACTCAAAAATTAGCGTGCTTGTCTCTCTCAAAGCAAAAGTAAATTGTAATTCACTGATGCCTCTCTTACCTGGGATAGAACTCTACCTCCTATTTCTTCCACTGCATTTTAGGAAAAAAGATCTGGGCTAGTTGCACTGAAATGAGTGTCCATCCATAAAACCGTGTATTGCTATGAGAGTTACATGAGGAGTAATATAAATGTTGCTTTGTAATTGAACGATTTGGCTGATGTGGTGTCCTGGTTTTTATAGTCTGATAATCCTATTGCATGCTGGGACTGAAGCAGTGTCAAGTGGAAATACAGAAGGAGATAAAAGACTGTAACTAGTTGACTTAGATGTATTGAAATTGTTTTCTAAAACAGCAATAAAAATGCAGGCAATTGAGGCTTTACTTAATGAGAAACTTTTTAGCCAGACAAGTCCTATAAATGACAGAAGGAATTACTTGTCTTGGGTGAAACCTCTGTGCCCACATGCTTCTGGGCTGTGTGAGGTTGCTGAAAAGGGGTTTCATTTCTTTCTTGAGAGTGAAGACAGGAATATAAGTTACTCTTAAAGGTGCAAAATTTACCTGAAACATCTCTGGCTACGTAATGGAAAATTGTATTGAAATAACTAATTCTGCTTTAAATGTGAAAGTATATCTGTAGTTTATTTGTATATTTGTAGTACTGCCGTTATCTGAAATACATTGACTGAATTACAGTTCTTTTACTGTTCTTCTCCAGCTTTTGAACTACAGCACTTAAAAATCATACATGTTTCAGCAGTAAAGAAGTAACTTACCTTACTGGTTTGCTTTCTCTTTTTAGGTGTCTTGGCTTTTTAATCCAGCAAGAAGTGAAATAACAAGTCTAGATAGTGGAAATATAGATGACATTTTAAGTGAGTATTTCGAATAATTTTTTTCTTTGTATGTCTGCAGTTACTTATCTGTGTGAATATTGTAGTGATGTTAAATGAATATTCATACCCTAGCTTTGAATATATGAATTGCAATCAGCTTAGAAGTATGAAATGCCTGTGGTCGAAATTAGCTGTCTGAACTAATGTATTGCAATGAGAATTTGAAGTGTCTTAAGAAAATAACTGTTATCTTGTTTGCAGAAGGGAATGCTTGATTACATAACCAAAACCAATCTAGAGGGCATTTTAAAAGTTCCCCCCAAAAATAGCAGCAGGTGAAACCCATGGTAATGGGCCTTAAGTATCTTGCTTGTTCAGCTCTGCCTTTCCTCAGGTTAAGCACTGTCCGGATTCTGGTGGCTCATAGATGGAAATCTTTAAACAGATATATACTTCTTGTCTGAAGCCTTTCCCTCTGAGAAGTATGCACCTTGCCTGTATCTGATTGTTTTTGCAGGAAAAAGTTATTACATTGTTTCAAATATAGCCATGAGGAAAAAAATCTTTATTAAGGTCTGGACTAGAATCTGCCCTATATTATGGGATTGCTTTGTGATATGAGAGCTGTTTGTAAATACCTTTTCTACAATGGAAAATATAAAATTATTTTATACAATGTAATTCACAAGAGGGAATATATGCTAAGTGTAAGTGCTTTTAAAATTCATCCCATTACTTTCAAGCAATACTTTATGCATTGGAGGTAACCCTAAACTTTTCAGTGCTTGTTATTTACCTATTCACCACTTACATCTCTTGATGATGACAATCTTAACACTGTAATTATAATCAAAATTGGTGTTCTCCAGCCTACTCAAGTGTTGTCTTTATCAGCATGTTGTCTTTTCCAGGCTTTCAGCATCCTTATCTTCACATGTAACTGCTCTGTACTTTGTCAATTTTCTGCTTTGTCAGCATTTCTGCTTTACAAAGCTGTGGTTGATATTCTGTAGTTTGAGTAGGTATTTAATGTTTTTTTCAGTGTCTAGGCCAGTACTACTACCAAAAATCAGTTTAAAGCATGGCTAATTATTATATTCTGTAAAGATCATACTTTATTTTTGGGGAGGAGATTTATGCTTTTATGACTTTTTTTTAATAATGCACAAGAACATTATTTCATTACCTCATTGTATGTATCCCTGTAGTACTGCATTTTTTTAGTGTTCCTTAGCATTTTTCTATTTTTGAGGACTGAAAATTTCTTTGCTATCTTTTGCCAGAGTATCCAGGTTAAATAAGACAAGTAAGGACAAACCAGAGCAAGTTGCACATAAAGGCTGCTTGTTCATCAGTCTTCTACCCCACATAGTTAGGATTTCAGCTTTTAACTGATTTTAACACTTACGATTAATACAGCTAGAGCTTAAGAGCTACTAGAGTTCAATTTCTGGATGTGGCCTTACTTTTAAATCCAGAAATAATTTTTACCTCATGTGTCACTTAATTACTTGTGTTTTAATGCCTTAAGTATCTACTTTCTTTTTGGTCTTAGATATCAATAAAGTCAATAGAACACTTGACTGAAGGTCTCTTTCATCTCTTTCCCATTTGTTATAGATTATATTTCAGATAATATTTACCCCAGCAGTTTTCTAGGAATCAGACTAAGCTCTATGATGAATTATCTGGAAATACTTGCTTTTGTAGTTTTTTTGCACTACTTTTATAATCTCAGATAAAAGAACTGAGAAGTTTGACTCACAATGTGACATTGGGCTTTTTCTTTTTCTTCTCAGACAATGCAGATGTTGCTTTAGTTAATTTTTATGCTGATTGGTAAGTTATTCAAGTTGTTTTCCTTTTTTTATATTTAAGCTTCTGTCTTTTGAAAACTGTCATGTTTGGCTATAATTTTCTAATTGAAAATACAGTAGTCTGTTGCTTTCAAACCAGTTCTTTCCTGGGTTTATGTCCCAATTGCTTCTCCTGTCTTTGCTTGCTAGGTTCATACTATAATAGGTTATAGTTTTAAAACATTACAACCTTAATTATGATCATTACTTTTAGGCATTCAGCAATTGTCCCTCTACATAGCACACTGTCAGTATGTGATGTAAATTGACTTTTGAGTGAGAACAGATCAGTTTTGGTCATGGAAGTTCTCTGTTTTAAGGGTGGAGAAGAATGAGGGATAGGAAGCCATTGTAGCATATACATGTTTACATATACATGCTACACAAATGTGTAGCATTGAGCTGGGCTGGCCAGAGTCAGGTTTTTTCAGAAGGTGGACTTCAGCTCTCTTGGCATTTTGAGAGCAAGACTTGCTCTTCACTTACATGTTTGCTGTTGCAGACATAACTACATCCCCAGTCTGTCACTGTTAAGTTTAAGGTGGGTTTCAGTGCAGGCTGGTTTATTGCAAGTCTACTCCTTCAAGTCTCATTCTCACGATTTCTACAGTGCCATTATGCATCTTCAATTTAAAAATCTGCCGTATGTTTGGAAGGACAGAATATAAAATAATTTTATTGACATATTAGTAATGGTCTTGTGCACTACTGTTACCCTAAACTCCCTAAAGCCACTGAAGCATCTTTACAATCCTACCACCTTTTCTGTGGGCAGAAAGAGAGAATGTGTTTCAAAATCTGACATTACTGGAAGAAGGGACCCTTAGGGTTCTCTTTGTTCTTACTGCTGTAAAAGCAGTCTGCTCAAATTCTGCCAAATCTGAGCAATAATATAATACATAATACTTACAACTTGAAAATTACCTGTGATATTTCTTGAAGGTGTTGGTGAATATTTCAATGTCAACAATCTAAGGAACTTATTTTACCACATTTTTAAAATCACTTTCCATGGAGTAATTCAGGTAGAAAAAAATGAATAACATGCTTTCTGAATAGAGTATATTTCCTAAAGGCTTATAATTGATTAATGGTGTTTCCTAGGGAGATAAAGCAGGGGAGTATATCTTGAACTATGTTCAAGATTCTTTCAGAATTACTTTTTTTCCACACCTGATTTATTCAAGTTACTTTTGAACTGATTTTTATCTGGTCAGTTACTGGGATAATTACGGGTAGATGTGAATTTTCCAATGGCTTTTCTTTCTTTTCTATTTTTTTCTTTTTCCTTCAAAGATTGAAATATTTCAAAGTGATATTTTGAAGTCATGATTTTGTGTTCTATTTACAGGTGCCGCTTCAGCCAAATGCTGCATCCTATTTTTGAGGAAGCTTCTAATGTAATCAAAGAAGAATATCCAGATAAGAATCAAGTGGTATTTGCTAGAGTAGACTGTGACCAGCATTGTAAGTAAATCCTGATTTAGGTTTTTCTGTGCTGTCCTACTACCAAGTTAGTAATTGTATTAAAAAATATGCTAAATAGCTGTGCAAAGTGTAGCTGTAGTTGGCCCATTATTTAGCCCAGGGTTGCTTTTATTACATCAGCAAACCTCTTCTTCCATATTTGTCAGGGCAATTTCTAATATTTCTTTCTCGTTGCATCCGTTAACATCCTTTTTTTTTAATCGGTTCAGCCTATCTCATTTAATAAGGATAAAAGGGCTGTGATTATAAATTGAATTGGCTCATTGAGGTGTCAGAGAAGCACTATGGCAACAAATGATGCACGTCTTCACAACCAAGAAGAGGAAGGGGTAACCTACCACTGTTAGCATGAAGAATATGTTCTGATCAGATCTTCCTTCCACCTTGGAGTCATGGTGGGGGCTGTAAATTTCCTTTCATACAGCCAGGCAGGGATCAGAGCTTTGCTCTGCTGTTGTTACACATGCCAGAAAACAGTTGCCTATTTGGGTTGGGTTTTCCCCATCCCCAGCCATACGTGAAAATGATATGCAAAATCTTACTTTATGCTGTTACTAATCCCTAAAGTTCCTTTTAAATCCTTTAATAAGTAAAATGTGAGGAATATCTGCTGCACATTGAAAGGCAAATGGATAGTACCAGGATTTTTATTACACTATTGGATCAGCTGTATTGTTTTATGCTTCTTGGAGAACAGCCTTTCTAAGAATAATTTCTTTACAGTGGCTTGTGATACCCAAAGAATATTAACAGCAGAAATTCAGTTTAATCAGTACTGATTATACTATTTGGGCTTTACAAAACTGTTAATTTTTAAGAACAAGCATCACTGGAAATTGGCTCATCTTTTCATGTCAAGATAACAACAACTTTATAGAAAGTTCTCACTAAAGACCATAGTAAAATCAGCCTGTGTTGTTGCATTTTATTCTTAAGGTTTAAATTAACTGCTGAAGTCCTTACTTTGGTTGCTATAGCTTCAGTTGCTTGAATAACTCAGAGAGTCTGGGCTGCTGGATGCCCGGTGTTTAGCTATGAGACATTCTCGTCTTAGCAGTTATAGTTAAGAAAGTAATTTTTTTGCCTCTCACCAAGTGCTGGAAACACTTTAAAAGTGTATTACTTAATCCTCTCATATGCTCTTTGAATTAAAGTAGTTTGTGATTGTTACAGAGAGCTAAGAGGAGGAGATGATACAGAAGAGATTGTCATCCCTCTCCTGAGAGTACTTGTAATGGGCTAAGTAGTAGGAGGTAGACAGGAGTTTTAATTTTTCTTTTTATTTCTGGAATACCGTTAGTTCTCTGGATTTACTATTTTTGTCCTTAATTTAAGTAAGTGAGCATGGCTGCTTTTGCAGAAGATACAAAATGTGAGAATTAAAAATAAAATCCTTTAATGACAGGCAATTTACATTGCCTTTTTGAATTGAAGTAGCAAAGTTGTGCATGGCATTCCTTTTTTCTAGTATTTATTTGCTGGGTTTTAAACAATGGTACATTTCATGGCACACAGTTATTGGGCATGGCTGAAAGTTTTAGGTATTTTAACTTGGATTTTAACGTGTACAATAGCAGCTTTTTAGTAAGAAATCGGATATTAATGTATTATCAAGGTTGGGCCTGCTGTAGTATTTTGCTGAATGCTGGTGTCAAGATTGCTAGCAGCTTGGGATTTTTTACTCAAGCTTTATATTTTTGTATGTGTTTACATATTTTAGCAACACTAGAGGTTTTATGTCAATATTTTGGTGATTTGTTATGCCACCAAATGTAGATTTCATACCACTAGTAATTCACTATTAGAATGGTGTTCTAGAGATGGTGGATTATTTGCATTACAAATGATCTGGTTCTTTTTGAGGCCAAGACTCTGTAGGGAATCTAAATAGCTGATTTCTGGCCACTCAAAAACAGCTTTCAGGATGGTCACTCAGGCATAGATACTTTCTATTTAATGCACTATTATTGAAGCACACTGCAGGGCCCAACAGCTCCCACCAGCTTCTGAGGGTAAAGCAAATTAAAGAGAATTATTGATGTACTGCCAAATGTTTGATGCCTAATGACAAAACCATCATTCTGTCTGCTCTTATAGCCAAGATAAAGATGTTTTTCTGGAAAGTGATAGAGTACCTTACACATATTATAACTATATTAACTATATAGTTAATGATATAGTTATTAACTTTGTAAGTATACATATTAACTCTATATTAAGCCTCTGTATGGTGCTATATTTTACACTAGTTTATAATATTGTGGAAGATAATTATACCTGAAATGTGTTGGTAAAATCACCAGGCTGTGTTTAAGCTGGTGTATAACACACCAAAGGTGAATCTGAAGCAGATACTCTTTTTATTTCCAAGACCACATCCTTTTATAACTTAAAAATATCCGAGTTCTGCTACACTCTATCTTGTTAAAAATCTTTGGTTTTGATACGTTCAATTTAGTGATTCAGTAATTCAATTTAGTAATTAAATATTAGACTCCTCTCATCTAAGTATAATGCCTAGTAAAAGTGATCTTCCTTATAAAATTACAGAAGATCCTACTGCATAGGCATTATTAGGAAGGTTTTGTTTCATAGTTTGGGTTTTTTGTTTATTTGGGTTTTTTGGGGGTTTTTTTCCCTTGCTTTTTTAATCATTTGTGTTAAGCAGGGGTGTTGGAAACTCGGTGCAATAGATTTCCTATTGCGAGTGAATATTGCAATCTAGAACTCATGTTTCTCTGGGTGAGAGTTTATGTTTTGGACAGTTTCTCTAAATTCAACATTGGGAGCTGTGGTATAGAATATTGGGGGTTTGATTTTACTGCACCATGATTTCCTTTGGTTTCTGAGTTAAATAAAAAATAGTAGCTAGTTTGAATAGATCTTTGTGCCTCCAAACATAAATCAATTTCTCACTGGGGGTATGTAAGGAGATGCTTTGCTGGGCAGACTGTTTAGGGAACTGTTGTTCTTCCATTCAAAATGTGTCTGGGAATGGTATTTTCCCTCAGTTTTGTGAGCTGCTGCTCTCTCTGTGTTCCTGCAATGTGTGCTCATGTTGCTAATGTTAGTCTGCAGAGATGAGATTATGTTGCTACTGTGCCTTTGGTAAGCGAAAGAACTCAATGATAACAAATTTGGAAGTTCATAAGGGAACCCTAAATGAAACTCTAAACAGGTATGAGGATTTCATTGCATTCTTGTTACTTTGCTTGGAAAAAAAAATCAGTCTGAGAGAGTTATTTTTGGATAAAATAAAAAGTGTAAGTGATTTGGAGAGGTTGTTGATGGCACTCCTCAGGAGAGCCATTTTATTAGTCTGTCAGAGAAGGTTATGGGATGCCTACTGATGAGGCCCTGCTTAGAGCAGGCATGGCTGTTGTGAATGCTCCTTTGCAGCAGAAGGTGGTTTAAATTTGCTGTTAGAGTTTGATACAGAATATTGATTGTTTTCCTTCTACCTGTTTTGGTCCATCATACAAGTCACCAGTGTCACAATCACTAGAGCAGTATGCCTAGTTTAGATGGTTTCCCAAGTTTCTTTCTAATTCTGCTTCTTCTGAGTATTCCACCAGGGCTTATGATTTCTTGCAAGTGTCACAAGAGCAGTAGTTTAACTGGGGAGAATTTATGGTATATTATGAAAGTAAAAAGTACCTATCAAAGACAGATTTCATTTGTCATCTGTAGCATGCCCTGGTGGGTAGCCTGAGGGACTTCAAAAGATGTTGACTGATTTCAAGTGAGCAAACAGAATACTCATTTAGTCATTCCAGCTTCAAACATACAGCTGAAAGAATTTATTATTTTTGAGGTGGAAGATATTGCAGAAAGGTAAGGAAGAGTTAAGATGATTTGACACACAAAATAAAGCTTAGTGTTGGATCCAGAAAATTCAAGCTCTCTCTATATGTAGTTGTGCAACTCCTACAACCATCATGCAACACCACAGTTAGGAAATGCAGTACCTTGTGTTTGTGTTAGCTCTTCCTCAGACTACATGAAAACACCACCCTCTTCTTCTCTAGAAAAAGGGACATTTGAGTATTTTCAGAAGTTATTTTTACAGGGTTCAAGTTTTGAAACTGATTTTCTTTCAGATAACTTTTCAGGCTCTTATAGTCCCCTGTTCAGCATGTGAATTCTTCAGGTGGTGCCTTATATGATGAGGTAGGCATTTAGGATAATTATCAGTATTGTTCGAATCCTACGAGACACGTTTTTTGAGAACCAGTCCTGTAGACTTAAAATCTAAATATTTGTTTAGTCATAGTGTGAATTATGGCCATGAAAAACTAGAACAGTGTACTGAGTTAATAGTGACCCTTGTAAATATTGCTGGTCCTTCACTGGGAAGGACCTTCCTAGCTACATTGTGGGTGGGAGCCTCCTTCAATATAGTTTTTCAGCACATTATTCATTGTACATTTAATTTCAGCTTGGTGGCTATGGAATTGAGATTCTTGGTGACACGATCTGATACCTTGCTAGCTGAACTTTGGGTAGTGTGTTGTGGTGTTAATCTAGAATGGTGGAGTCTGAAGCATTCTGAGAAACAAGTCACTGGCTGTGTGCTTGCTTGAAGCTGTAGCTTGGGTAGTGTGTGTACACACCATGAGAAAAACCTGAGACACCCCAAAAAGTCGGCTTTGGCATTCCTTTGAATAGGGGAACACACAATGCTCTGACAACGGCAAAATGGGTGACAATACAAGAGATATTATAAAGATACAGGTCACAAATGATAGCTCACAAAGCCTGCTTTCTTAGAGGATCTTGCTCAGAAGGTGGCGTGGGAGAAAAATACCAGTGTAGATGTCAGGTTTCACATAAAAGTTTGTTTCAAAACAAGAGCTGCTGTCCCTTCCCTGTTGTAAGACAGAGCTTTGCTCAGGAGAAGTATCAATCAGTACAGTGCATCTCTGAAGAGAACTACATGACTGTAAGATATTCCATTTGGAGTTGGCAGAATGAATAATGGAAAAAAGTCTAGGTAGCTTGGAAATGGTTGCATGTCAACAGGTAAATGTGCAAAATGGGGAGGAATCATCTGAATTCAACAGTCATTGCTGTTGCTCAAAGCTTCTGATTTGTAGAAGAAAAGATGATGGAGTGTGTCGGTAGCTTCCTATCATAACTAATGTGAAACTATTCTGGTAGCACAAAAACTGGATTTGTGATTTAATTATTAATTCAGCAAAATACAAACACAAGGTTTATTCCTTTTAGGTACCTTCATATCTGAAGAAAAAAAAAGTTGTAGTTGGGAGGTTTTTTTTAGGTGGGTTGCCCTTGTCTGTTTCAAATACCTCTTTTCATCAGAAAATGGGCAGTGGGAATGTCAGGAAATATTTTAAAATTTAATTTAGGATTTACTATAACTAATGCAATCTGTGAATGAGCTCAAGCAATATTCCATGTATTTGCATTGTGTATTTCCAATTTTAAAAGGAATATAATTTTGTAGTTGCACTGCTTGTGCTAACTCTACCTGTATCAAATGCCAGGGCTTAATGAAGCATTTAAGGTTTACTCTATTTGACTTTTGAATTAATTCAAACAATTTTTCATGTACTTGCATTTTATTTTTTGTAAAAAGATGGTTTTCAAATACTTACTTGTGTAGGAGTGTCATTTCTCTGTGTTAGTTCAAATACCAGCATTCATGGAATCTCAATGTAATTTGTAAAGATCATGCAAGTACTGACTTATGAAATAATGTTTGAATTCAGCTTTGACAATGGGCATGTATTACCATTAATTTTTTTACACAACTTCAGCCCTTGATGAAGATCCACTTCCTTAGGTACTGCAATCTCCATCTTGGAGAGCCTGCATGACCCCCTGAATGCCCATTCTTCAACCCTTGCATCCTTCTACAGCTGTGGAAATAATGTGAGAGAAAAGTCCATGTTGTGAGACAAAAAATTGTGTGGTGTGGTGTGGTGCTGTCTTGCAGTGCAGCTCTATAACAGGAGGAGTGGTTAATCTCATTGTGTTTCTGTGGAGCCTTGACAGCTGTGCTCCTCGTCCCTTATCAGACCTGGTCAAGGTTGGATTGGCTCATGTACTGTCAGACCAAAGGTCCTTCTGTCAGCAGGGGAGAAGGGCAGCAAATGCCTGGCTTGCAGATGTTGTTTGTCTTCTACCAAGCAAATATAAAGTGATTCCTCCTCTGCTGTACTTGCCACCTCCTTGCTGGCAGCTCTTATGTACTTTAACTAAAACGTGGTAGAGTTTAAGGGAAGAAAACATTATTAATCTGGTGTTCATTAATGTTGAATATATTGGCATCCTCCCTGGAGAAATTTGTATGAATTTGAAATAAAAGTACTCTTCACTTAGGACATAAAATGTTTTACCTTAATTTTAACTGTAATTAGAGCATTAAGAAATGCACTTCTGGGATATTTAGGAAACAAGTCAAGGCCTCTTAGTCAAAATTGATAGATTGAATTCTGTGGTATTTTATAGTGATGCAAAACTTTTTAGGAACTGGGCTAAGTTTTGAAGTTTACTTGGGAGATGTTAAAGAACATTTTTGTGGAGTAGACCTGGTTCTTATTCCTTTGCTATGCACATTTTGTTTTCACTTCTCAGACTCATCTAAGCTGTGCAACTGGTACAGAGACTGTTTTCAGTAACTAAAGCTGCAAGTAGGATTAGTATTGTTGTAGCAGCAATTGAAATTACTGATGGTTTCACTGAGAGCTCTCCAGGCAGCATGGAATTCAGACTTCTCCATTCTCTTAAAAAAAGAGTAAGTGTAAGATAGAAAGCAAATCTGCTTTGTGGTAAATATATGACTGAGAAAGGACATTTTTGTCAGAGTGGATTTGTTCTCACATCATTCAGTATTGTGCCACGTGCTCATGGACCCCATTTGGTTGCCTTCCTGGTGTGAGCTAATCCAGGTCAGCTGAAGAGTATCCTGTGGCTTGTAAGGAGTCCATGAAAAGAAGTGAGGACATGTGTGCAGGCCACCCTTGCAATGCCTTCCTCTCTCTGTCGAAATGTCTCTGTCTCCAAAGGATCAATCAGTTTGCTGAATTCACCACCTCTGTCTTTCCTTGACAGAGAAAAGAAGGGGAGGTTTGGTGGGTGTGGTTGACTAAGGAACGAATCTCCTCAAATGGTTGAGTAGCTTGGGGAAGGTGTTCATATTTGGGGGGTATTTGGTTGAAATTAGGTCCAGAGATATAGGTAAACTGCATTCCATTCTGTAAAAGAAGATAAACAGTTTTCACATGGTCTGTGAGATTTTCTTTTTTTCTAGATTTATTTCCAGGGGACGAGTGAACAGGAGGGAATCATTAAGCAAAGCAAAAGCCATAGGAAAGTGAGAATCTGTCTGACATTACATACTTTGTCTCTACTGTTTGTTTTTATTCTTTCTTTCCTAAGAACCCAAAGTATATATGGTTACCTCATTTCTTCAGTTCCTCCTCATAAAATTGTGAAGTTCTTTCCTGGACTTCAGCCACATCTGAAAGGGGGAAGAGCATTCAAAGCTATTAAATACTTAAAAATTTTGATTAAAGCAGTTGCTGAGTATTGGAGATGCACAAACCCAATTTCTACACCATAGCAAAGGCTGCTGTAAAAACACAAGGCAGCTGGATCTTGCTCAGTGTGCCATGAATCACTTGCTGGTTATGTGTAAGCTTGCCCATCAATGTGTGGCTGGGAGCTAGCTGCAACTTCTGTTGCAGTTTGCTGTGTCCCAGTGATTTAGCAAAGTGGAAGAGGGACAAAGGGGCCTGCTAAGGACTCTGGTGGGGTGCAGTGAAGAACAACATTAGTGCCTTAGTAGTGGTTGAAGTTAAGGGGCACAGGATGCACATGTGTGGGAAACTGGACTGTATTGCTTCTGCTTAGCTTTCTTCTTTGCTGCTCTTCTAATTCTCCTGTAAAACCTCTTTCTGTTTTTATTCTTTTACATTTGTAAGTCTTGTGAACAAATAAATAACTGACCTGTTCCATAAATATGAAAAGAGCTAGTGCTCTTGTCCTAGATTAATGTCAATACATGTTACTTTGTTGTGTGAATCTCTGTGTGGTCCAAGCCTAGAAGAAGACTGGACTACATCTATAAATGTGAATGAAGACCTGTCTTGAAGGGAATGATGATACTAGTTGACTAGAGAGGTGTTTGCCTTAATTTAGAAACCTGGAATTTTGTGTTTGTTCAAAACCTGAACATCTTGGAACTTTAACAGCAGTCTTCTGGCCTTCACAGCCTTCAAAAAATACTTTGCCCAAGGTTTACATATTCAAACATTTTAGACTTGACAGTTATATTTCCAGCATTGCAACTGAGATGAAAATCATAAGTTTAAAGAAAAATAGATTATTTATTTTATTAACATTTTCTCAAGTGGCTTAATTAACTGAGATTGGCAAGCTTTGAAAATTCTCATGTTCTTGCTATGCCCTTAAATTTGCCTTCCTAATTGTTTGTAGTAAGTGTACTAAATTAGTATATACAACAAAGTTGAGTCTTTGCTTAGAGCAGATTTTGGTAATTTTTTTTCTTTATGAAGATCAGTACATGGGAGGAATATAGGTGTGAAAGGTTTTGGTGTTTTTTGGTTTTGGGGGGTTTGTTTTTGGTGGGGGTTTTCTTGTTTGTTTTTTTGGGATTTTTTTGTCTTCTTGTTGCTTAAAGATGTAGAACTGCTGGTTCATAGATTCCACATACAGGTAGTCATATACATGCATAAGAAACCATGTTCAGTGTATTTTTGTATTTATAGGGCTTTGTTTTCATTCTCTTATTTTTTTTTTAGCTGATATAGCTCAGAGGTACAGGATAAGCAAATACCCAACTCTGAAACTCTTCCGGAATGGCATGATGATGAAGAGGGAATACAGGGGCCAGAGATCTGTGACAGCAATAGCAGATTACATCAGGCAGCAGAAAAGTAACCCTATTCGGGAGGTCCAGGATTTGGAAGAAATTAGTTCTCTTGATGTAAGTGTTTCAATTTTATTCCTTCTTGGGACTTTTTTTTTCAATGTTAAACTGCGGAATGTTCAGTACCTTGTGGTTTTTATAAATTGAGTGGAAAACTGGATCATTTGCAGTATTACAAATTAGTCCAGTGTAGTCACTTTGAGCTGCATTCACTCCACTACTAAGTTATTTATCTTGCTTTTAAAAATTTGAAAAGAATCATATGTTGTATTTGACAAGATACTTTTAATATTCCTCACCAAAAAATACTCAGAAGGATTCCTCTGAATATTGAAAAAGCGAAAAAGAAATAATTTCTGCATCTGACTGTTGAATGAATGGCATCTCTGTATTTGATATCTGTAAGGAGTAATGACAGTTTTTGATAATTTGATGCAAGTTATAATTCAACCTTTGTTTTTACAGCGCAGCAGAAGAAATATTATTGGGTACTTTGAGCAAAAGGACTCTGATAATTACAGAACCTTTGAAAGAGTAGCGAATATTTTGCATGATGATTGTGTGTTCCTCTCTGCCTTTGGGTAAGTTTGAAAATTCTTGATTTTGTGACTTTATTATTGAAATTCTGTTAATGAGGTCTATATAATTTAATTAAATAGACTTCTTTATTATTTTCAGTGTGGCATAACTGAAGAGACTAAACCTTAATAGAAAAATACACTGAGGGGATAGAAGTACAAAATTCTTCCTAGCCTTAATGTTTGCTGTGAAATTCATCTTGTATTTTTTACTTTCTTTTTCTTTTTTTACCATTCTTTGTCAGTATAGTTTAAATGTACCTGAGGAGCTTTGGGTGGGAGGAATGGTAGACATTTGTGTCCCCCCTCCAAAAACCTGCATTATTAGAGGGAGAGGGTTTTTTTCATTATTTCCTTTTTTTTTTTTTTCCCTGTGTAAGGAATGTAGTTGCTTACTCATTTCCTCTTGGTGTTAGGGGAGCAGACTTTGTTCCAAAATACCTAATTTCTATTCCTAGGCCTTTGTCATGCAAGTTTTATGTCACTGCACAGTGTAAGACTTAGAAAGAAAATTGCATTGGTGAGCTACACAGTTTAAGTCTAGAAGAAAAACCTACAGGAATTCAGATTTCTCCTTGTACAGATTTACAGTGATATTTCAAAATATTCAGCAGAAGAATAGACTGAGAGTGATTCCCTTTTTAAGTAGCATAATAAAATAAAAATCTAGATTCATTCTGCAGTGTTTAATGTGCCAGCACTGCCCAATTTGAAGTGATTGGGCATTAATGTGATTGTAGTGGCTTCCAGTCTACCCACAGTTGCAAAATCTGGAATTTGTGTGGGTTATGCTAGATTTTATGCTGCACAGAGTTGCCTCAGGAGTTCTTTTAATTGGATGTAGTGGAGAATAGCAGAGAAACTGAGAGGATGTATCAAGGTAGAAAATGTTTCATCTGTTCAAACAAAACCTGTTGTCAGTCACTGATGCCTCTTCCAATATGTCTCTAAAAATAGTTTGGGGGTGGGAGAGAGTGTTTGCAATGTGCAGGAGTGGTTTTCTCTTCCTTCAGTCCTCAGTTAGATAAGGCTGTGACTGTGTAAGCAGCCCTGGCCATGACTTGTAAATCTGTGGTCTGTCGGTCTTATCCCCAGTGAGTGCCGTTATCTCAAGTGTTTGCTGATGGGTGCATCCGTCCTTGTTCTTAGCACAGCCAGTCTGAGCTTCTATTAGAATTTTTAATTAATTTTTGCCCCTCATTCAACTTCCCAGTCTTTCAGAAATAACTTAAAAAATATTAGTAAGATAGCACTACTTTTGGCATCCACTCTCCTGCATTTTGAGTCTGTTCATCTTTGGTTTGCTGTTTGTCAATTGCATATAATGAGAAGTAGTTTCCCACCACTCTGTTAGCGCTTGGTTTTTGGGCACTGTTCTTGAAGTAGGTACTATAGGGGGTTTATTTTTACTTTTTGTTCAGATATTAGCAATAAGCAGACATAGTGGAATGGATCAGAGTTTGATTATTCATAACCTGCCCCTGTAAATACAGATTGCACACAGGTTTATCATTATTCTTATCTCCAGACACCCATTCCCTTTCTAGCCTGGAGCTGTTAGTGTTTTAAAGTGCAGTCTTCCCAACAGCAACCTTGGGAACTAAATGTTTTCATCTCAGTAGCTGGGGCTCTTCAGCTTCCTAAAAAATTGTATGTGAAAAGACTTCCAAGGGAGATGCTGGCTACAGATCAGTGTTTTTTATTCAGATTATACATAGCAAAATTCTCCATGGGGAGCTGGCATTGAACTCTTCTGACGGAGCATCCTAGCAGCCTCTGGAAAGGACTTTTGCTATGGACAGAGTTCATGGTCCAAACAGCTACATGGTTTGGGGAGGTTACCTGAGTGGTCACGTTCAACTTTCCTTTAAGCTAAAATAAAATAATCAATTTGACAGGAGAAAAATAGTTACTTGACTAACTTCTGTCAAGGCAGAACTCTCCCACTATGCCAAAATTATTCTGGCTTTAGGTAGTTGTAATACCTTACTTAAAAACTCTGTTAATAGTACTCAGTTGCAGATGATTTTCATGCTTAAAACTATTCTTAAATCAACTGGTCCTTACAGTTCTATTAAGATCTGAAGTGACCACAGAACAAGATTATTGAAAGAAGACTTGTAAGCAAGAGGAGATAGGTGAAGAATCTGATGAAGAGATTGCTAGAAGTAGATTTTAGAAGTAGAGAGGAATGAATCTGTAATGTTTGTGAACATGGAAGAGAATGTTGAATAGGGGGAAAAAAAGCCAAAAATACTTTTATCTAAAAAGGCTATGATGAACTGTAAGTAGAATGTAAGTAACATGCAAGAAAGTGATAAATCTAGGAACTGTTTTAATTTTACATTAGCAAGTAAATATGTCAGGGGAGGGTGGGGGGCTTGTGCGCTTTTCAGAGATTCACCTTGTACATTACTGCTTCAAAAAAAGACAAAACCCCAACTGGAACGTTTCCATTTTAGTAGTTGTTTTAAAAAGGTGTATCTTCAGGCATTTGGGATTTTCACATCATGTCCCTGCTTTATTTGAGTTATCTGAAAAAAAAAAAAAAAATCAGTCATAGCTGCAGCTACTGGAGTGGAAGAACACAGAAGAGGATATTTTGGGTTCTACCACAGGGTTACCCTAGAGCATATATTTCATTATAGATTATCATCAGCTTAGTAAGCAGTGGTTGGGCAGGTGGCCTCTATGGCTTCACTTCCTTATTTTATGAAGGCTTATTTGGGATGCAAGTGATTTACCTCAGTGATGATTATCACTAGGAAGCCTCATTTCACATTATGGGGAGAGTCATGTTGGGAATACAAAAATGCATTTTAAAATACACATCTCTAAACTGATGCAAATATTGGTGTTGTAACAACTCTGCAAGGCACCTTTTGTATGTGAAAAGAAAAGGATAATTGGATCAAAAGAAAACATAGGTACTTTGAGCTAAGCCTTATGATGTCTGTATTTTTCTTGGCACTCAAAATTGTTCAGACTCCTGGAATATTAGCTCATTTTGCAGTGTGATAAATTCAGATAATTTGACTTCTCTTTCTTTGCTGTCTCCTCCATTGGATGCACAGCTGTTCCAACTTGCATGAATAAGAGATGATAATTTTGGGGTACAAACTAGCAGCTTTCAGGGCACTTTGCTGTGATTGGGGGTAAAATATTCTAAAGGCAAGAGAGGAACTTACCAAGGTGAGGTAGTAAGGTGAATACCAAGTAGGAACTGTATGTCTTAGAGGTACACACCTATCATCAGTGGCTAGAAACTGCATGCTGTGTCTTCTCTCCAGATGTGTTCTGAGGGTAAAATGGACAGTGGGGGGTCACTTGCCATCTGTTTTCTCATTGCTTGTGCCTATAAAGCCTTTCTCTGTAAGGGTAGAGGCGATGTAAATTCTTAGTGTAAACTGTGGAACAGGGAGAGTAAATGAATCCACCTTTCTCTTTATTTCTTCAATGTTTTTTTTTTTAATTCTCTTATGGTCTTTACCTAAAATTGTCCTGGCATTTATCACTTGTCACTTTGATGCCTTCAGTTCAGACTTCTGATCTTAAGGGTGCATCTTGCTGTTTCTTAATGCCCTCTTATCCAGGCAGACAAAGTTTATATGGAGTCACTCTACAGTTTACTTTAAAGGGGAAGGATTTTAATTCTCAAATTGTGAAGGGAGAAAAAAAAGAAGCAAGGAAAGGATAGAAAATTAAAATATGATTTTTGGTATCTCAGTTATTTTATTTGTCTGTACCAAGACATGCTTACTGATTGGTTTGTTGTAGGGCTATTTCAAAAGCAGAGAGATTTAGCGGAGACAATGTAATCTACAAGCCACCAGGGGTAAGTGTAACTATGTATTTTATTTTGATTGTTGTGATTATATGTAAATAAATGGAGACTGTATTCAGATCATTTAGTATGTTACTGCGTCTCAGATCATTTAGTATGTTACTGCGTCTCAGATCTTAGTTTTATTTCATCGCTAAATAGTGTGAAGAATAGGATCATAGAAATTAGTGTTTCTGAGTTAGGGAAAAAGTTCAGTCTCACATTTTAACAGTTAATTCACAGAACCTAAACCTATTATTTGAAATATTAATGTCCTAAAAATTAATCTTTTTTTTTTTCCTGAGAAACACAGTCAACATATCATGTGTATAGATCTGTGTGTTCTGCAGAACTCTTTAAAATCTGTGAAGCTGGTACGCTTCATGTTTTTCAAAGCAAGTGGCAATTACTGTGTATTTTTCTGACTATTAACTGTCTTGTATGCCTTAGTCCACAAAGGTTGAGTTCTTCTGTTAATTAAAAGAAAAAAAAAATTAATAAAATTACCTACAGGTTAACAAACTCTCATAAACATAGTTTTACTGGAAAAAAATATTCAGTATGGAAGAAAATCTGCAAGAATTGCTATGTAGAGACATACAATCTAAAAATCTGCTCCTTTCTGAAATGTACTGTATGAAAAGAGCTGCTTACAAAAGAGGAAATAGATGCAGATAGACTTGAGGGGGAAGGGAGTTTCAAAGCATTTTTATTTTTTTCCAACAACAGAACGTATTAAGTTACCTAATTTATATGGCATTTCTGAATTAAGGTGTGGTTAATCGTGGTCACAGCTTGCGAAGTCACGCTTCATTTCATATTAACCAAAATTGTAATTAAATTAAAGACTGCTAGCACTGAATTACAAGTTAAAACTACTAGCAAATAAAGAAAAATTATTATTTATTCATATCTCTTTGGCAAAGCAAATGTAAAATACCAGTTTCAAGTCCTGTAGGACATTGAGGAGGTTTTGATGAGTCTTTGTAACTATCAGCATGAAGCAGCTCACTGTCTGCATTTAGTTTAGGTCTGGAGATATTATTTCTCAGCCTAGCAGAAAGCAGAAATCTAGCTAGCCCTTACTTAAGGATCCCTAATTTGGAAACCAAGTATCTCCCATTGTTTATAAATTCTTATAAAATGGAGTTGACTGCATAAATTATCATATATAATACTTATTTTCCATTTGTACTTTTATCATATAGTTAATAGAAATCTTGCATGCACAAGGTTGAATACTGGTATAAGATTTGTTTTCAATATTTATATGAATATTATTATCTTATGTTGAGTAGGTAATCTTTGTAGGCAGCAATGTCATTTTTCCTGTTTCTCATCCTATTGTATTTTTCTTTTCAACAGGAAAATGCTCCAGATATGGTGTATTTGGGCTCACTAACCAATTTTGATTTGATTTATGCATGGACACAAGATAAATGTGTACCACTAGTTCGAGAAATCACATTTGAAAATGGGGAGGTAAGACGTTTTCTACTATTCTACATCTGGGGTTTCTTTCTTAAAACCAAAATGTCTCTTTCAAGATCCCTAATCCACATCAAAGAACTTTGTGTGTTTTGTTTTAGGCAGAAAATGGCTTTTCATTCTTTAGGAGCTTTTTGGTTACTCTTGAAATTCACTGGAGGCAGATGTGTTTCATACACTACCAAAGTAAGAAGTTACAATTACAGAACTGTGAAGGTTGAGAAAGACCTCTAAGAACATAGAGTCCAGCAGTTAACCCAGCACCACTGTGCTCAACACTAAACCTTGTCCTCAGGTCCCACATCCACATGTTTTTTGAGCACTTGCAGGGCTGGTGATTCTACCACTTCCCTGAGCAGCCTGTTCCCATGCTTCACAATCCTTTCAGTGAATAAGTTCTTCCTAATATCCAATCTAAGCCTGTCCTGGTGAAACTTGAGGTCACTTGCTCTTCTCCTGTGTCTTGTTACCTGGAAGAAGAGGCTGACCCCCACCTGGCTGCACTCTCAGGCAGTTGTAGAGAGCAGTAAGGTCCCCCTTGAGCCTCCTTTTCTCCAGACTAAACACCCCCAGCTCCCTCCTACTGATATTAATGTGAATGGTAGAAAAATATTACTGTATTAACCACTTCCAAAGCATTATCTAATAAATAAACATATTAAGTGGTGGCTGACCATGGAATCTTCTGGGAATGGTAATGAAAACTCTGTGGAATTTTCATTTTCAATTTCTGTTAAAGCACTGGTACCTTAATCTTTTTAGTTTCATGTATTGTTTCCCATTTCCCTTTTCTTTTGGCTGCAATTTGTCGGGTGGAATTTGGGAGTTTGTTTTTAAACATCTCTTTTCTTCTCATTATTTCTTTCAAGGCTTTTTTGTTTCCTTTTGTAACTTAGTTTTCTTTCGTCCATTTCCAACTCCATAATTTATTTTGTTCTTTGTAAAATAAATAACAGGAAAAAAGTCCTTAGAAAACTATCAAGTTTGTAGCATCTCAAAAGGAGATTTGTACATAGGTACAGAATCTGTTAGAAAATCTGCCAAGGTTTGTCACAAATAACAGTACATTGTCCATACTGGATGAGAAACCAGAGACTGTCGTGATTCATTCACAGTTTGCACACTAAAATCTTTTTATCCTGAATCTGCTGTTCTGGGCACATGCAGCACTTAAAGTTTCATGGCAGAGGGAGGGACAGGGTGGTTTTACTTAAGCCATTTTTATTGATTGTTTTTTTTTTTTTTGTCAATCCTGACAGCTTTTATTAGAAAGTTCTGATAGTTAACAAATCTTAACTCTTCATGTGCACCTCAGTATATAAAAGATGCCACATGTTAACATCTTTAGAAGTGTATGGTAGATTTTTCAGTGTACTTTTCCCATGGTGAAACAGGATTCTGAGCCTTGGAAGCCAAGGTTCATCACTGTTAGTTTGTACCTCATTCTGTTGTGGTTTCTCTGGTTGTTCCCTTAACCCTTAATTCCTATTTGCTTAGGCAGACAGTTAAAAATGCAATGTGACATTTTGCCTGGCAAAGTTTGTTTAAAAATTTCAGTGCTGCTGGTACCCAAACAAATTTAAACATGCCAAAATCGAGATATTTCTGTATGCTGAGATTGTACAGTTATTTAAATGGGCTCTTATTGTGCATACTGCACAATATTGCAGGATAAAAATATGAAGTGCTGTGACTGCTAGGCTGTATTGCTGGCACTAGAATACACTTGAACTACACAGTAATTGAGCTCTGAAGCAGGGTCTGATGCTTGATGAGACTGCCCGTGCGAGACAGTTCCTGTGCTTGACCGGCAAAGGCTGTTGGGATCAGGATACCATTCAGAAGAAACCCCTGTTTAACCAGTAATCAGGCTCGAGTTGTGTGTCAAATGAATGCAGTGAACCTGTGTGGTCTAACGGTGGTGCTGAACTGTGAGGTTTTGAACCAGTAAGAAGTTTCTCAAAGGTGCACAAAAAGGATAGGGGAAGCTGAGATATAATGGAAAGGCTTTTGATTTTCTTAGTGCCAAACAACACAGTAGCTTTTGAGGGAGCTTCCACTTGTCCTGCCTGACCAGTGAGACATGATATGAAAGCTGGAATAGCACAGGAAACAATGAAGAATTTTAGCCCTTGTAGAAGGGCTAAAATTAGCAATGTTCACATCAGCTGTTCTTACAGCCTGTTTGGAGATGAATTGATCTTGTGAATGTAACTTGCTGAGGGTTGTCATTTTAGCTGCTTGCAAGCAAGAGAAGACCTTAGAGCCAGAATACCAAGCTCTATTTAGGAGTTCTCCCTCTGGAAATGTACCTACTGAAGTGAGTGGGGAAAAGGAGCCATAATTGTAGTGGGACAGATTTTTTTCCTATCCTGTAGTAGGAGAAGAGGCTGACACCCAGCTGAATTTGTGTGCAAAAATAAGAATGAGAAAATTGTTTTAGGGATGGATTGGGAAGCTTGGATTTCAAGAGCAGTGAAGTTATGAGGATCTCTGCAGTCTTCTGTTTGAAAGACCATGCTTCAGCTTACCTGATGTACTTGGTTGAAGGGAGAACAAGAGCCATTTCATGCACCCTGTGTAACTGGCTGCCTACTGATAGGGAAAGTCTTTCCTTCAACTTACTGAAAATTGAAGATATCTGAAGAAATGCTTCTATTTGATAACAGAACAAGCCACTACTATCTTTACCAAAAAGCACAGTTTTTATGCTGATGTAGGCTAGAATCTCAAAGCAATAGTAGCACTTGCTTGTTATACCAGTTGTGCAAATGAAAGATAGACAACTGTAGGTATTTTTTTTTCAATCAGGCTGTAATGAGTTGAGCTGACAAAAACCACTTTTGGAGCAAGCAAGTGCATGTTGTTTGTGTTTGAGTAAAAGAAAAATCCTGAATAAATTATTCAAGGCAATCCTGTATTTATCTGTCTGTGGGCAGAGATCTTTAAAAGGCATTGGGCTGCAAGAAAGCATTCATATGAGGAACTAAAGTTTGCCTGTCCAACAAAGAATGACCAGTCAGGACACAGTTACTGTCAGGAAAGCAGTACTTGATCATAACTGCTCTGGCTGTGTCATTAGCTTCTGCTTTTCTCTTTTTTGCTGAGGAGGGGATAGAGTTATTCAAAGACACTTGTCTTATGCTAAGAAAGCACCCATTTACTATGTGGATAAGCTAGAACTGAATTCTAGAATACACCCTCAGCCTTTTGTAGCATTTAATACCATGGTGCTCAGACCTTATTGTAGTTTCTCTGGAGCTGCTGTGTTTCCTCCGAATAGGGTTATTTCTTTTGCACAAGTATTCCAGTAAAAGTGTATCCCTTCTCAGAATGCTGGTAATGACTTGTTCTCATCCTTTATCTGCTGTATAGGATAAGAGGAAGGAAACATGGTTAACTATAGCACTCGGGTATCTTAGAAGAAGGGTCAGCAGTTAACATCTTTAGTCTTGCGTAGAGATCTCACTGAATTTGAAAATTGTTGGAATCACTTAATTTAGTGCCCTTAAGAAACAGAAGAAATGAGTTTGTCCTTTGTTTTCTGTGCAGGAACTGACAGAAGAAGGCCTTCCTTTTCTGATACTTTTCCACATGAAAGATGACTTGGAGAGTTTAGAGAAATTCCAGCAGGAGGTTGCACGGCAGTTAATAGGAGAAAAAGGTTTGTAATAATTCCCACTACTTCTTGGTTTTACTGGTATAATTTTTTCCAGGCAACTCAGTGGAGTGGAAGTAAAGGCCAAACAGAATTGTAGTTTTCAAGCTCTTGAGACTGAAGGGCTTCATGCATTTTTGACAGTGAGGACCATTATCTCTGGAAATTATTAAAATAGATGCACAATTTATTAGTAAGTAACTTTCAGAAATCCTTCTTGTCTAAATGATTTAATGTATTTTGAGAGGTGTCTTGGTTTAATTTGAATTTCCTGGCCAATGCACCAATAATGTTATAGTTTTGATTTGCCAATTTAAATATACTCATTTTCTGTTGTGAGACAGAACCAGGAGCAAAAACAAGGCAGGCCTAAAACTTAAAAGGGTATAAAAAACTTTATTTAACTACACAAAGAAAAAGAAAATAGTAAATTCAGAATAAGATCTTCAGACCACTCCCTCCTCCCATTCCTTCGTAACAACAACATACAAAGACACTTCAGTCAGTTTCCCACTTAAATAATCTTAATCAGTTCACTTCAGGGAGAGGAGCTTCTGCTTTTAGGCTATAGGGATCTCTATATCAAGAGGGGAAAGAAACAGTTTTCTTTTGACTTCACTTTCACGAGTGGCAGCCACCCAGGAACCTGCAATCGTGGCACTCCTCCCAACTTCACAGCCTTCCCAGCGCTGTGCTTGTGGGCCATGTGGAACTCACGGGGTATTACTTTTTAGAATGAACTGTTCCAAATCAGAAGTTCTCTTCATCTCTCTCTCTGTTCATGCCGCATCCTCAGAAAACCAAGATCCCCTTCTTTCCTCGGGGCAAAAGATTCTCAGCACAGGTGCTTTTGGTCAAATGATCTATCAAATGGAACATCCAACCCCCCATATATTTCTCCACAGTCTATAGGAATTTTCAGTTCAATACAGTCCACTCTACAGCTCACAAAAGGATTTTCAGCCATCTTCATAGCATCTCCTCATTCTCCTTCCAACTAAAAAAAAACTTAGCTCTTGCTTCACTGACTTTGTATCTCTTCTGTTTTTTCCCTCTCATTCAAAGGAAGATCGGAGGTCTGCAAGTCTTATCCGAGCACTAAAAGAGTTAAAGTTTCACACAGAAGTTGCAGAGGCTGGGCCAGGCCCAGGCCGTGCTGGCTGAGGGGCGGCTGCGATCTCATTGAGCCTTTCTGGGGCTCAGCTTTAGCCCCACCCTGCCCATGGCCACCCCTGCTCCCAGACAGGCCCGGCTGCCTCCCCCAGGCCGTGCTGGGGCTGGGTGGGCTCGGCCCCTCCAAAGCTGCTCCGAGGCAGCAGCAGGAGCGGGGCCATCCCCCCAGAGCCGCGGGCCCACGGGCAAGGAAGCCGGGCTAAAATTTTATCAATGAGCCTTTCATCCCCCCGGCCATCGGGTCCCCTGGTTTGCAAACGGGGCCCAGCGGCCTCTGAGCCCCTCCCCACGGGAGGGAGCCCGGGCCCGTGTTACCTGCTCAGCCACCGGAAGCAAAAGAGAGCTTTTGTACTGCGTCACCTCCTTCAAAATGTGTTTTCACGGTGTGAACTAACTTCTCTAATTGGTGTCTCAGGCTGTCAATAACTCAGCCAACCTCCAAGTGGTCCCATCAGCTCACAGAGGAAGTGCTCATAGAGAAAAACCTCTCTGACTCTGCCCTCCTCCAGGTGCAACCAGCACAAACGGGCATTAAACAAAGCTTCAGTTTGTAATATGGGGAAAAAAAAACACTTTTAAGAAAATCTGTTATTTTGGTGGAGGTGTTTATTTAGACCTATTTTCAGGTTTTGCATATTGCCGATCTGTCTAGTATCTCCACCTTTGTAATACCTAGGGTTTCAAGACGATAATAATAAAAAAATCCTAACATGAGTTTTTTGTCTGCTTATAATGTTAAGGTACAATAAACTTCCTCCATGCTGACTGTGACAAATTCAGGCATCCACTCCTCCACATTCAGAAGACTCCAGCAGATTGTCCTGTCATTGCCATTGATAGCTTCAGGCACATGTATGTCTTTCCAGACTTCAGTGACTTGTCGTAAGTATTTTTCTTGGTGCATTTTAATTTGAGAAGAATAAATGAAAAGGCTTGTATTTTAATCAGTACTGTGGTAGGAAGATGAGTAAATCTGAGATAGGTAAGGCTGCCTCTGTGTGATTTAGTGTCAGAGCCTTAAAGCAGGATGAGGTGGTGTGAAGTCATTGTTTAAATGGAGTTGTATTACTTTATGCAAGAAAAGAATCTCGTATGAAGTTTTTAGATTGCTGGTCTTATTTTCTTTCTCAGTTTTGCTATTTTCTATCATGGTTAGGCATTTGGAGCCTAGCATGGTGTTTTTAGTAGTGATCTAGATATCTCAACTTGAAAAGATTGAAAATACTACATGGAATATAAAGTACTGTGTTATTCAGAGATTGCTGTAAAAAGCAGCATGTAATAATTTTCAGCCTGCTGGTTTGGTTTTTCCTGCCGTGCAATTCTAACCTTCCTGCATTAGTCTACACCTGGAAAGCTGGCAAAGAAATGGTTGTGTGGGTTTGTGAAATCTTCCATGTGCAACTTGGAAAATGGCCAGTCACTGGCATGTTTGTCTGGGCAAAATATGTGACAGCAAAGTACCAGGGTGCTGAGGTGAAATACTGCTGTGGTAACCCTCATTACCTCAGCCTGACTCTTTATGGTGGCTGCCTTGGAAGCAGATGTTCTGTCTTGCATGGATCAGTGAAGGAATGAAGATGTGTAAATGTTCTCTTCCGGGGCTTTCAGTCTGAGACAAGCGCTCTGTCTTTGTCTTCTGGTTGGGTGTTAAACTTGTTTCTGTCTCAAAGGAGGCAGCTGCACGTACACTGCCTGCTAACTCCTGGTTAGATGTCTAGGCTGGGTATTTAGTTTTTCTTGAAACCAAGGATTCAAAGCTCAGTTTTAGCATGCAATGTGAATGTAATATCATTCTGCTGTTCCAGGAGACATTTTTCTACCTGAGACACTGACAACTGGGAGGAGAGTTCAAACTTAGCTTCTTTCTGTAATTCTCCACAGGCTTATCTATAAAATGCTCTCTCTGTTGATGTGTCTTGGATAGTGCTTTTCAAATATCTGAAGCTATGTATGTTGAAATTCTTGAAAAGTGACTTTTTCTCTCTGTGTTTCTGTTTCTTTGGAAGGTTGTATTCACTGCACACCCTAGCAAAAAAAAATAGCAGGATACTTGCATTTTATAAACCACTCTTTTTATTGTCACTTTTTAAACAGCCCTAAAACAAGTTAACGTCTCCTATAGAGGTAGTAGAGATGTTTAGTTTGGGTTTTGATATGTTTCTTAAATGTTGAGTTTCTGTGAAACGCTGTCAGAATAATGAGAGCTACTTGCTTGATGTGTACCAGTTGTCACTTACAAATGAAGCTGAAAGAGAGATGTCAAGATTGTAGACAGTTGCCTAATGATAAATAATTATTCAACCTTACTCTAGGAGGCTGAGCTGATACATAGAAATAGCAAAACACAGTTTGGGAACAAGAAGAGCTTGGAGCTCCTGGGAATATATGTGCATATATGGTTTGGATGTTTGGTTTGGTCATTCGTGTTGTTTCTTTGGTGGTTTTGTATGGCGGTTTTAATTTTAATAAAAAGCAAAATGTTAATTCTGAGACTTTCATCTACCACTTCAGGTAACCTTCTGGACTCTTATAAACAGCCCCAAGCTGTCTCTTGTAACCCCAGTGCTGCCACCAGCCAACAGGGTTTGGATATGGCACTTTCAGAGCTGGTCCACTAAAAGATTTCCTCTCTCTTTAGGGACTTCATTGTCTTTTTGGAGAATAGGCACTTGCCAGGCAAATGAGACCATCACTATTTTATACTCATCCGTTGGCCACCTGGCCCTATTCATCCTGCTGTTCCAGGCTGGAAATGATAGGCAGGGAGTGTCCCAACACATGGGTTATATCTTCTCAGCAAGAACAGGCTGAGCTACACGAGGCTGCAGGCACCAAGTGCCCTTGCTGCATTATGAGAGGAGAACGTCTCCAGCAATGTGCCTGACCTAGAACAGGGCAGGAGCCTGAGGAAAAGCAGGAAGCAGTAAGTCTGCTGTCTGTATAACCAGACTGGAATGAACCCCTTTTCTCCATTGGTTCAAATTCATTATCTCATCTGAGATGGGAAGAGGTCCTTAAAGTACCAATGTAATAGTGATTGGTTACAGACATTGCTGTAATGATATCCTCTGAATCAATATTTACTGCATTTTACCCATAGAGTTTTCTAATGATCTTAAATATTGCTGATAGTTTGTCTGACCACACTTTCTTCCTCTTTCCTATGTAATAATTAGTTTGATGAAAGACTCCCTGCAAAACCTGTGTCCATTCACACGTTACCTTTAGATTTCATGCACAGTGCTCACACTATAGTTTTTCTCTCATCTTTAATACTTACTAGATTAACTCTTCACTTTGAGATTTTTAGTCAACTTGACATTTCACAAATAGAACTGGGTGCTGTAGTTAAGCACATTTGCTGTGGGTGACAGTAGATGATCTCAGATTAGATTTACATTGATATCCTCTTAGTGTTCATCTGTGGTGTATGTGCAGTTGCTGAGGCAGTAGAGAGCCTTTCAAAGATGTTTTGTCAATAGTGCTCCCCAAGTGTCATTTGTATCTGTAAACTGTGCATTTGGAACCTGCTGTTCCCTCTTACATTACAGTTAGTGGGGAGCTGAAGGGAGTTCACAATGAAGTTATTGGCTGGTACAGCTCTGTGGGAGTTATTGAAAAGATGAAATACTTGCTGTGTTCTCAAGAGACAGTGGAAAGAAAAAGAAGCTGGTGGGATACCTTAGCAAACCATGTGGCTCCCTGTCCTCTATTAATCACCTAAAAGTAGGCATAGTGTGCTAGATAAACAGAAGTTGGCTACTCTAAGCAGTGCACTTTATATCTCCTGTGTTTGGACTTAACTTGTAATAAACATGTGGGTGTTTCTGTTGAATTTGTTCCAGAGTTCCAGGTAAACTGAAGCAATTTGTACTAGACTTGCATTCTGGAAAATTGCATAGAGAGTTTCATCATGGCCCTGATCCAACTGATGTAGCACCTGGTCAGGTAAGGTTACAACAAATGCATTTCATTTGGCCATTTAGTAAAGACCCTTTTATTACTGATTGTCAGAGCTGTATCTTCTAGTGTATTTGTACTTTTAACTTCTGTCTTTTGAAAGAGAAAATCTGTTAACAGAAGCATAACATTACCACTTTTGCTTGGCTCCTCAACCTTCTTTGGGTGAAGGCAGAGGGGGTATTAGTGGCAGCATGATACCTATTGGTCTTGAATAAGGGAAGAATATAAGAATATTTTTCTACACTGAAACAGGAGGTCTTGGGCTGGATGACTGTTCTGATTTCATAGAGCTGCTCTTAGGTTCTCCTGTGATTCCATGCAAAAGCTGATAATCCATCATAGCTGCATTATTTCCCACACAGCACACTACTAGAGGGTGCTTCTAAGGGAAAACAACAATTGATTTAATGTTTTATATATTTACCAATGCAAGCAGGAGGCAAATTATTAGAGCATCAAGAAAGGATGGGTAAGCAGTAATAGGCCTTACTGCTTTTATTAATGCAGTTGACAAACAGCATTAGCAGTGCTCACAGGCTGCACTTGTCAGTTTGATTTCCTCATGGTTCTGCTCAAAGCTTGTCATGTTGTGTAATTACATGCCTGGAAGTCACTTCTGGGATCTCTTCAGGAACACAACTACTAGATCCTTCTCCAGACAAAAGTCAGAAGCGCCTCAGTGTCAGAAAAGAAAGGACATGACCAGCCCAAACTCCCTCTGCTCATCCCAGTCTTGTATCTTCTTGATACTCCACTCAGCTCACATGGTTGGGGTCCACTGAAAAGTGCAAATTTAACTGTCAGAGAACATTTTTGCTAACTTGGGCACCCTCCAAAGAAAGAACCATTTTTAAACACTTCTTTCAAAGTATACATTGTGTTGTCCAGAGCTCAATGGGCTGTTCTGGTCCCAGAGGAGCCCTGGTGCCCTTGTGTTGGCGAGCCTTGGGCCATTCCATGGCTGAGAGACAGAAACTATTTATAGCTACAGGATCCTTTTCTTGCTCATCTGTGGGATGTGGTAAGGATAGTAGTGCTGTAAGTCGATTGAGTGCAGCCTCCAGTTGCCTTGCTCAAAAGATGTAAAAGTGTGAAAGCCCTGGAGGGTTTGCCTTGGCCAGGAGAATGACTGCTTTTGAATGTTGTCATGACTGGCTGTGAAAACACGTGGGCTAAATTATCTCAGCAGTAATTCATTTGACTCTAGTTCCCTGTGTTTCTCAGAAATTCATTGAGCAACCAGAATTCAGGTCATCAGGAGGAGGGGCAGGAATAAGTGCTAGAGACTGAGGCATGGGCCAGGCACTTGCCCTGAGGAGGTGGCTTGGCCAGGGGAAGAGGAAGTCTGTGGAGTCTCTGGATCCTGCTGCCTGCCTGTCTGGGCACAGGCACAGGACCCAGAGCTGCAGGGTTGCTCTTGCCTCGTTTCTGCCTTGAAAAATGAACACAAAACCTGGGATGTTTACATTCCCATCTCTGTATGGCATCCTGCCATCTTGTGGAAGATGTGGATGCAATGGAAATAAATACTGGCCTTAACTAAACTGGAGGTTGTTGTCGTGGGTCACCTCTGCCCCTTGAATTGCATGTATTTTTATATGGGGTGTTTTCTTTTAAGTTTCCATGGAGAAGTAATTCTAAAATTTTGCAGTGATGTCACTTTTGCCCTGGTATATCTCATAAAACACACACAAAAAACTAGAATACCCCCAAAGCAAGCAGTAGATTGATGCAAATACACAGTAGGGTACATTTGAAATACTTCTGTGTGACTTGTACAGAAACTCATGTGATGGCCGTTGCCCGTGTGATGTTACAACAAAAGGAATCTCCTTAACTGGAGTTGCTTTATTAATTTGTGTGTGTCTGTGTTCCACCTACTTAGGACTTGGAACACACCTTCCAAAAAAAAGCCTCAAACTCAATTTGTGAGAATGCAGGACATTTGTGCACTCTCTCATAATGCTAGAAATTCATTTAATGGAGATGAATTATTATTAGTCTAATAAACTATTTTACTGTTGGTTCTGTTTTTCAGCCAATTCAGGATTTAGCAAGCAGTCCACCAGAGAGCTCATTCCAGAAACTGGCACCCAGTGAACATAGGTACACCTTATTGAGGGAAAAAGATGAACTTTAAAAAACTTGAAATAATCTTGCAAGCCTTTCAGACAGCAGCATTGACTTCTGTGTGGTGGAAATAGTAAACCTATATTTTCATAATTCTATGTGTATTTTTATTTTGAATAAACTGAAAAATAATTTTTTTCTCCCCAGGCTTGTAAATACATTTGTTTGGTGGGTCATTCTGTACAGCATCTTTCAAACAGTACATTCTTAATGCTATAGTAAAATATCAGAGACCCATCCAGACTCTTGATCTAACTCTGTAAAACTTTTATAATCCAAATGAAGGTATCCTTGCCAGAGACATGCTGTTAACTTGCACTATCCCATTAAATAGGACTTTTGGGTTGTTTTCTGTGTAACCTTGGTAGTATGTGCTTTTTCTTCTTCTGTGAACAGCTATCCTGGTAATCTATTTCTTTGTCACATTTTTCTCCAACTTAAGAGGGTCTTCTATTCTGGATACTTGGGAGGGGAATAAATTAAAGTTTTACAGAATCTTGTGTGGTGCTTTACTGGCTTTAAATGTCTAAGCAATTAAACAATCCTGAACATTAAAATACCAAGAGAGGAGAGGAAAAGTTCTGATGATAATGGCTGTATTTTGAATGAAGGGGCTGTACTGACCTCCTCCAGTTTCCTGGAACTAAGACTGTTAGGCTGCCCACGTGGTTGTGGTAAAAGGACAGGAATGTTAAAAACCTTTCAAAATCAGAGAGGACTAGGACTAGACTGGCATCTGAGTTTGTCAGTCTTAAATTTATATCTGTATGTATGTTACCATTAGTCTCTGGGTATTTTAGGTCTTTTTCCTTCTGAGTTCCTGCTTTCCTGAAAGAACCATTGCACATTTTCTGTTACTCTCTTTGCCTGGCTTGTGCCTTATTGTGTAGTCTTTGAATTCTGCTCTGAAGAAGGAATGACCACTTTCCTTGTGGGCTTTCTGTTACAGGCTTTTCTCAATGAACCTTCAAGCTGATGGTGAGGTGAACATAGAGAAACTGAGATGGCAGAGTACCTGTTATTTGTGCTGCATTGCTGGAGATGAAACAGTACAGGATCTGTACAGTGCACTTACTGCACAGACTGTAGGTCTGTGACTTGGGCCCCAGGATTCAGTGTTCTTGGAAGCAAGTTTGTTCTCTGGACAGAGGGAACACTGGGTTTGGGTTTAGTTAGGAAAGCGCCCCAACCTGTGCAGTCACTGCTCAGGACTGTTCTGCCTCTCAGCTCGATGCCACTGGCTCAGTTACTGACAGAGGAGTCACATGGTCCCGTGCAGCTGTGGCAAAAGTTGATCCCATGATGGGCTCCTGACTCAAGCCCCTGCAGCACCAGGCACAGCTGATTTCTAGGGAGCATTTCTGAGGACAGAGTTGCTGGTACTACACTAAGCTATAGGTGACTAAGCAGCTGCAGAGCTGGGAGCTAAAACGGTATTGCAAAGCTTTATTTACAGCTATACTTCTTTGTTGCGTTTTGTGAATCTGCATTTTGGAGTGCACATAAAATGCTTGAAAGCCAGGTCTTCTCCTGTCCCATTCTCCATCTCATCACAAATCAAGCATTGTTGACAGTTGAGTCATACTGCCTTCCAGCTGGAATTAAAAGATGTGAGCAGGGTGTGGTTTTAAGGCTGACACTTGTTATCTGCAGGCTGTGTTGCACAACTTTTGGAGGAGTTCTAGCACCTGAAATTTTAGTCAATTCTTACATGATACCTCCAAGTACTTATCTTGCTCCTCTGAGGTTCCTGTTTTTCCTTGGGATTCTTGGAGGAATGGGATTTACAATTGCTGTTGGGTGGAAGATGTCTAAACTTCTCTTTTTAAAAGAGATGATCATCATTCACACAGCAGTTGGGTGGCTGGTGCTTTCAGCCAGAAAGTGAAAAAGATAAACCACTTCTGCTATTCCTTAATCCAGGTTTACTTCTGAGGGTCAGGACTTGCTCTCATAGCTTTGGCATTCTAGCACTAGGCTGGCAGTAGATGTAACAGTTTTATGAGAGTTTCATGCTCAAGTAATTTTGGTGTGTATTCACTGGAGTTGGACCTTACTCTCCTGGGTTCTTGCACCGACCCGGCTGCATCAGTACTCGAGTGCCTCTTCTCTTTGCAGGCAGGACGTTGAACAGCTAAAGCTGAGCTGGGCTTGCCCATTCTGCTATTGAAGGGCACTTGTGCTTTTACCTGGTGATACTGACAATTGGTGTCGAGAGAGCCAAGTGCTTGTCAAAATCCAAGCTGTGTTTCACGTTGAGCCCTTCCACTCTGATCATCTGCATCTGTGGTTTTAACAATTTGGTGCTCAGCTTCCCACTCCCTTTAACACTTCTCACTGCTTTTCCAGGAGAAGTTGTCAAAAATATTAGTGTTATCTTTCCATTGAACTTGAGTCCGTTTCTGAGCTACTGTGTGTGTACGAATTACTGGATGCCTGTGACATTTCAGGAACTTGTATTCATTTCAGTCAATGTAAATATTTTGATAGCTGAAGTATGTGTTTGGGAACTCATTACAGGATTCTTATATCATGGTAGTGCAATTATTTTACTAATATAAAATTTGGGGGGGAATTAATCTTTTAGATGCTAAAAGGAAATAAACCCTGGTGTTCTCAGTAAATGCTCCAACCAGTCTTGTAGGCAAAAACTTTTATTTGGTTTGAAAGAATTATTTATATCTTAAAATTCTTCTGAGTAACATGCCTAGCAATTTAATTGCTAGTTTGGTTACTCACATGCTGATGTTTCTTCACATATGTAAATAACCCACCTATTTTAAAATATCATAGCTTAAATAACAGTCTCCCACATCTAGTGTGTACACAATGATTTCAAATTGCTTCCACAAGGATGCAAGGGGGAAGAATAGTTTTTGTCGTAGACATTTCATAAAATGAGTGCACGCCAAGCTGAATTTGTATAAGCTGGGGCAGGAATTCAGTCTTATGAATTTAGATTGTCCTGGCATTATTCCAGCTTGGGGGGAAGAGGATGGAGTCCACAACATCGCAGATGTGACTGTTGTCATTTAAATGCATGAGGTTTCACAGCATACAGCAGGAAAGCAGAGAGTGCATTTGAAAATCATACAAAGGATCAACCAGTTTCTGATTAAGAACACTTTTTTTCTTAGTGTCTTCCTTTAAATGTAGAAAATAAATATCGAATGGACAGCCTTACTATGAAATTGTTACAATTTCATTAACTATGTTTACCTCCCAAGTAGATGCATTGAAAGGAAAAGACTTGTTGCCTGTCAGGAGCAAATGAGCTGAATTACCCAGGTTATGCTTTGCACTCCAGCTGATTTTACCAGTGCAGGCACCGAGGTTTCAACACATGCATTTTTGACAATGTCTGCAATTACTTGTGAAAACTATTTTTGCACACATTGTTTCCCTGAATCTCAGACCTACTTAAAATAGACATAATGCTCTGGCTGGTAGCAATTTCAGTATTTTAAAAGTATTAAGGAAGCACTGCTTAGAAGAAGTTATTTGTGCTGTAACTAACAGTTGCTTACAATGTCTATAGGCACAAAACCCCATCATCTGTCATTAGCAGACAGTGATTTCCAGTGATGATATCAAAGTACTGGTTATTGAAAGGGAGCTCTTTCTTTAGTACACTTCCCTGAACCGTGTTCCCTTCTAGGGAGCCTTATCTCAATACTGACTTCACTGCACCTAAGAAAACAACTCAAGCAGAGCTCAGGATGAATAGACCAATCTAAAAACTTCAAAAAGCCGCTTCCCAACCTCAATTTCTGTTCCCCCAAACAGTAGCAGCAGTAGTGTGGGAAGTGTCCTGAAAGGGTGGAGGCCTCTGTTCCAGCTCCTCAAGGCATCAGGACCAGTAACAGTAAATTATGTGACAATTGTACAATTATTTGACAATTACCTAAACAATTAATTACTTGACACGTTAACACTTTTGCATTTAACAATGGAAGTTCCAGAAGCAAAAGGCTTCTTAAGGAGGATAAGATAACAGGTGTCCACTATAAAGAGCAAGCAAAAGCACTGCCAGCATCCCATACAGGCTCCAGCATGTCCCAAAATCTTGAAGAGGCTGAGCAGCTACACTGCAGTGTGGGTGGAAGCAGAAGGTTTGGCACGGGAGAGTAATGCAAGAGTGCAGCTGCCCAAGCAAGGGTGGTTTATGCTGTAAGCTCTATCAGGTTGAGATTTCCAAGCCTGTCCCCATCTCTGGGACTGCCAGCATGAAATGGCGCCTCTGCTTCTCTGGCTAACCTGGGGCCTCACACCACCCCTGAGGGACAAGAGCCTGTGGAGGGAGTGGGCCTGACTCCAGCATGGCCTTCCAGGGAAGTTGTTCAGCTCTCCCACTAGGGCGCTCTGGGCTCCAGGAGAAGCAAAGGCAACATCTTGCAGTAAGTGCTGCTTCAGCAATGTGAGGCTTCAAGTTCAGAATGCCAGAGCTTGGCTTTTCATCCTGTACGGTGTTCTCCGGACAAGCCGAGGAGCTGAACATCTATGGAAAATGATTACCATCCAGTAGCAGTGCTGCAGGGTTGCTGCTTAGACTGCTGAATTCAGAACTACACTTTGAGCAAGGTGAGGAGTTTACAAATTAACTGCCTTGCCTGGAAGGGGGAGAGGCTGCTTCCAGTGCTCGTCTGATATGGCTGATAGAGGCAGATGTGATATAGACGTAACTTTTTTCCACTTTGCTCACCCAACATTCTCATCTTTTCTTACAACGGCACATGCTTCCCCGTGCATTATTAAATAGGCACAGTCAGTCATATCCTGGGGAATCACAAGAAGAGTTTGGGAATCCACATAAATTAAATTTAGAATACTATAAGTGTGAAAGAATGATGCCATTTATTTCCTTTTCTTTGGAGCACAACAATAAAAGCTCCAGCTTCTCATGGCATTCATGGGAAAGCACTAGGATTTTCCAAGTATCTCTTTGCATTGTCTGGAAAAAAACTTTGTGCAAATTTGGCATGAAGCACCTGTCACCCATTATTACAGCTGTGAATATAGCTTACCTAAGAATTATGTAATTAAAAGTTTCCATATAATTTTCAAAGGACTGATGTCACCATGTCTGAAAAGAGAAATTCCGACATGACTGTTTCAGCCCTCCCAAGGAACAGAACTGTCATCAAAATTCACACAACACAGCCTTGTATATAAAGCATAAGGCTGCAAGTCTGTCATTAGTTCAGCTGCTACACTGTTGTTCCTGGCCATAATGAATCTATACTTCAGCTGGATTTTTTGGCACTTTGGTGAGAAAGCTCTGGACAGCTGGAAGAGACCTGCTCAATCATTTTTTGCTTTTTTCTTTGTATCAATTTTCCACCTGTGAAGCCCAAAATCCCACCACCAAGTGCAGCTGCAACTCCTGCTACTTTGAAGCCTGCAAGGAGACCAATAGGACCCCCCACTACTCCACCAATGACTGCACCTGCCACAGGCAGAGCTGCCAGCTTGTATTTTGCAGCCTGTAAAGGAAAAAAAAATAGTTAGAATACTTGCCTGTGGCGATGTGCATTTTCCCCTCACTGCTCTTGGCAATGACTTGAATGCTCAGTGATAAATAAACTTTACAAATTAGCATTTTAAAAAAGTATGACAGAGCATGCTAAAACCAATTCAAAATAAGCTGACTTGTGTATGCGGTTGTGAACCAGATCTTTTCACATACTTCTGGCTGCTGTATATACTGGATGCTACCTGGTCAACATCGTTAAATCAGAAACAGAAAACGTTCAGACTTTTCAGTGATGGGCCTGACTCCAGCTTTGGGGTTTATTTAGCAAGTGACATGGAACAGGATGGAAATGACAGGTTATCATCAGCCTCTTGTTTAATGTTTATGTGATTCTTGTGAGCCAGTCACTGACTGCACTTGTCTTTGCAGATAAACCAAAGTAACCATCAGAACAGTGTTTAAAAAGGCCCCCCAAAATTAAATAACTGTATTTTCTAGCAGCCTGGATGCGACAGAAAATTACAAGAGAGATTGATTTTTTTTCCCTGCTACCTGTGGGTCATTTCTTCCTTATTTCCTTAATTGCTGGTTCCCTCAGCATTAAAGACGGCAGATCAATGGGGTTAATACAGAGGGTGGCTGGGAGGCAGAGCACCATTGATTCACCAGCAGGAGCAGATCCCTACCTTCCCCAAGTTTTTGGTTCCCTCTTCAACATTCGCAGCAGCACTGTTGACATGGTCTTCAATCCTGTCAATCTTCTCCTGCTGGGACTAGATGCAAAGGAATTATGAGTGAGGGAACCTGCTGGGAAGCAGCAGTGAGCCAATACACACCATTTTAATGCCTGTAATCAGGGCCCCACAGCAGCTTTCATCTGCACCCGGCAGCCTTAGTGATGCTCCATGATTAGCATCTGATAAACTCTGCTGAAACTACAGACTTACTTTAAAAAAATCTAAACTATTAAGTAATAATATGGAGTGGATATTAGACAATGTCTTGCTGCAGTTAGAGAAAACAACTCAAAACAAATGATTTCTAAATCTTTTCATTCACATTCCAAAAGGAAAAATAATCCAAATTAGCCTGTTTTATTTCCTGCTGAGTCTCACGTTCAAAAAAAAATTCTGTAAAGGGCATTTATAAGATCAGTACTAACTCCAACATACAAAGCTGCATCAAGAAATCTAAGAAGTGTATAATTATGACATTACAGAAAAACGACTTCAGAAGTAGTGACAGCACTGAAAATATACTTGATGTTGCTTAGTATTTTACTGTTTGATTTTACAACAGCATTCCATCCTTTCTCCAAATGCAGTCAGTCAGGTTTCCCTGCAGTCTCTCCCAGGGAACACTGGAGCAGAAGATAAAGGGGTCTGTGGGTTTGTCCTTATTCTAATCTCAGCAGTACGCAGGCTGTTTTATGTCACAAAATAATGAGATGGCTGATGTTCAGCTTAAAATAAAAGGCATTCTGAACTTTTTGCCTCTTTCTAATTCAGAAACTGCTGAGTACACCAGCTCTGGTATTCATCTACAATGCAGTCCACCCACCTACTGCATCTAATGATGGTTAAGTGCAAAATCCAGGAAGTCCTGGAAACAGGACGTCTTCCTTTAACCTTTAGAATACTGAATGAGCATTTTTGCAGTCCCCCTCTAGTCTAATGGTTCTTACTTAGAGTTCTTTTGTATAGATGAAGCAGCACATACTCAGCAGAAAAGATAAAAGCTAGTTTATTTATTCCTACTAATCCAGTAGCAAGGAGTTTAAAGAACCCTCCTAGGAGATGAGTACTGTGCATTTAAATTCCCTGTGGCATGAGAGAACTAAACATTGGGAACCAACATTTTGGCAATGTGGTGAGAGCAGAGAAAGGTCATGATAAAGGTAATAAAGGATTATTCTAGCACTCCTGATTGAGAAAAGGGACCTGACAAACACACACCCTGTGCAGTAAAAGCCGTCACCACTATTACAATTAGAAATTGTAAAAACGATCAGGACCTGGGTAGAAGTCTGCAATCAACACTGCAGAGCTTCTGCTAAGGTTCAGCTCGTGGCCACGTGCTCTGGCTGGAATGTTGTAGCTGCTCCAGTGACAAGAACTTGGGAGCAGCTCCCAGCACTAGTGCTGAAAGAGGAGACTGCTGCCTCCTCAAAGTGTCGCCTTGGCAGAGCCTGAATCACAGGAGAGACACGTCCTCAGCTTTTATTTTTGTCCTCACCTAGGAGTTATCCATTCACCCTATTTTTGTAGGGGATTGTAGGACAGAATGCAGAATTAATACTTACACAGACTAAGAGAGAAAACTCAGTCACCAACTGGCTGAGCTCAATCAAGTCCTGCAAATAAAAAACAAATGTTATTCTATGATAGTTGCTAAAACCAAGAGCGCCAACATGGCAGGGAGGGAGTTCCAACATACCCCTTCTAAACTTTCCCAGGACTCAGCTGCATTTTCTTCCTGAGGTATTTCTGGAAGTTGGGAGTAGATCTGGATCAAACTTTGGGAGCCATCCTTCACTTCCGTGTTATGTAAAGTTTCTGAATGAGAAACATGATGTTTATAAATAAATGCACTGAATCAGGATGCAGGTGTTGTGCAGACTTTCTCACTCTTGAAGTCTCTCAAGGGTAACCCAATACTTAACCTAATTCAAGCCAAGAAACAGCCCCAAAATGATCATACAGGGATAAGCCTTACAGCACTACACAGTTTCTTAAAAGGATGTTCTTGACGAAGAAATAGATTCATTTCTATTATCACATTTTCACAACCAGTCCTGAAATGATACTAAATTATACTCCTGCATTCAAGGTCATTGAATTCTTTTTGTATTGACCAGGCTGAGAAAACTGAGCTTGGGACAAAAACTTTTCATTTACCTACAACACATAAAAATGCTGTGCTCCCAAAACTGAACAGACAGTTATTCATTTTATGATTGATTATCATGCTAGTGGTTTGATTTTCAGCCATTGGGAGCTAAAAGAAACTGGAGGAAAAAGCTTTCAAAGCAAAAGCAGTGAAACCCAAGTCAAGTGGTGCCCAGCATTCCATGCTGTATCAGTTGGGTAAATGGTACTGAGGATGGCAGATATTTGCAGCTTAGTGCCGTACAGGAGATACTCTCAAGTATGTGCCTCCCTAAATCACCTGGACTGAATGCAGAAGACTTTAGGACAATGTATGGTGTTAAAAACAGGGAATGACAGACAGTGAGGTGGCACTGGGGAGAGCAGAAACAACGAACAGGCACACACACCCCTCCTCCAGTGAGAGCCCGCTGTGGATGTCACAGACATGCCAGTAATTGTGGACAACAAATAGAGTGGCAATAAAGAAAATTAACAAACAAGTTTGGCTTGTCAATACAAGGACTGAGGAAGAGCTTGGGAATCTGAAAGGCAGACTGGAGAAGGTGTCTATGTAAGCACAGTGCAAAGATCATCTCAATGCAAACGACTTCAATTTCTGAAGGGAGATGGCTCCTTCAGTAGGACACTGGTATTTTCTTCCTTGGGATGGCAGTCCCAAGAGAAAGCTTATTATGGGGAAGGCTGGTTAGATATGTCTAACAATACTAAAGTGTAAATATTGTATTAAAATCTTTAGATACAATGATTGTGCCAAGGTACGATAATAATATTATATAACTGTTACAACAACAGATATGACCAATGGAAAACAAATGAATATAATCATATTTATAAAAGAATCAGTAATAGTGCATGCTTATTCATGGAATTAATTTAAGATAAAATAAAAATGATACATTTTCATAATACTTGTCCATTTCTCAACATTTTTATCCCAATATCTCATAGCAGATTAAGGACCAGTCTTCCTACTCTCAGCTAAGTAGAAATCTAATATGAGTGAAGTTGATATTTAGACATAATTGCTAAGTAAGCAGAGTAACAAGAATGCACTAAGCAATTTGGGGGCTTAATTTAGGCTTCTTTTTCTTCCTAATTATTTCTACCCCTTTTTCTTTAAGAATCCAGACACGGAAGGCACTTCATGTTCTACAATCATCACCTGTTCTTCCAGAACATATTTTTGATTAATAACCTCGAATTAATTAAGGTTGTATACTCAGTTCTAAAATATTCCTTTCCCCTTTTCAATATAATTAATTACATATCCAAATGCGTGCATTTTTGGAGAAAACTCTTCTGCCACATACTCTGACATTTATCACAGATTTTGAGGATTTTATTTCATTTCAATCCTACACAATCCTATTTAAAAATCAAATTTCTTCTGCCCAGAAAAGTGTACTCTTCCCCAGTCACATGCCACATGCATGTTAAATTGGTTAAAATGAAAGTATTCATAATTCAAAAGCAAAATAAAAAATTAACTAAGCAAAACTGTCTCCTCCCAAGACCTTGCTCTGGTCTGTTCCTACTGTAGAAAAGCATATCCTTGAAAGTGTGTAAATGATACCAAAGTTTTGCATGACACATATTCCAGAGAAATTAAAACTGTAATAGAGCTTACATGTTATCATTTTGTAATAACTAAAAATAAGTGAGAAAAAATTCCTCATGAAAATTCTTTATTCACTTCAGATAAAGAACAAGAAGGGTAAGAGGTGGTCACATTTGGGCTGAAAGTTTGAGGAAGAAATTTATATTCACTACTTCACTTTTTATCAAGTCTAACCAATTTTAATAGAATTGAGAATGAAAGTGACTCCACCAGTTCATTTATACAGCATCTCCACAGAAATACAATAATACAGAACACCTCTGCAGATTTCACAGAGGAGCTTTACACGTCATTACACTCAAGATAAAAATCTAATGCTCTGGAGGATTCAATATGTTGCTTAAAAGATTTTAGTAATTTTAAGAGTAGAGTCTCACCTTTTGTTAATATTTGTTTAATATGCAATTAAATTCCATTTCTATTGGCCCTCAATTGCAGATGTGAATGGGGGAAGGAGCTGTATCATATCACTGACATGCCTTCTAAATGGGAGATTTGAATTTGTAAACTCCTTCCTTCTCTACCAGATGGGAAGCAACATGCTACAAAGAACAGGCACGTATTGAACCTCCTTTGATTAAGATCAACAGCCAAGATTTGCTGTCAGAACTGCAGCCTCTAAGCACAAAAGAACAGGCAATATACTGTGTCTGGGTTAGCAATTCAACAGGGCTGCTTGCACAGGCAGGCAAACTTAAAAAAACCCTGTTTAATTGTATTTAGTTGTCTGCCTGTCTGTTTTACTTTAAATGGGGTGAATTATTTCCACATTCCTGAGCAGACTTGCCTGTCATTCCAGTAATATTTTTTCTGTTCTTCTCATCCCTATCTTTCTAATCAATTTATTTGGCCTTCTGAAGTGCTGTTATTCTCAATGTCCTTTGTACTTCAAAGGTATTCCAGATTTCAGAAGCAGTCCTATTCTTTGAAATTAAACTCTAGTTCCCATTTGCCACCTATGTAATTGTATAAAAAAGAGAAGCAGTAAGCCAGGTCAAAGCCTTTCCAATGAAATATTGGAATGTACTGAGAATAACTGCAGAAAGTCACAAACAGAAGAGGTATCCTAAATTTATTTCTGATCATAACAGAGAAGAGCTCACAAAGAAGACTGAAAGTAATGGCTAATATATATGAAGGGAATCACTGAATATTGAAGACTATGAGCTCTCCACAAAAGAGATGTTCACAAAATTGGGTAAAATGATTAACAGAAATTATGTGAAAGAAGTTCCTAAAAGATAAAGGACTGCAGAATGGCTGGCAGACACTAAAAAACAGGCTGTGCTGAAGATGACATCAAATTGTCCTGATGCAGAAGAAGATGTTCATGCTTCAGCAAGAGCTCTTCAATGCCCTGGATGCCAAGAATTTGACCCACAATATGAGTATAAAGAAAAACATAAGCACAGAAAGTTAATATCAGGAAGACCAGGACATAAATACATTGCAACTACCAAGAGGCATAAATGGTGCAGGGAAGTTTCTGTGAATGTTCTGAAGTTAGAGTAAGACGAAGGACATGGAAATGCATTGTAAGATAAAAAGGTAGCTTTAAGCATGTATTTACTGCAATTAATTTAAGAAAGAAAGAGAGAGATAGGCTGAAACATAAAGAGAACAGGTTAAAAATATTTAGATGAGCTAAACTTATTTAGGGGCTGAAGGTTTGATGAAATTCACTCTAGAGCATTTTTAAGAAACGGCCTCTGAAATTTCAAGCCTATTTTTGAGAACTTGAATAAGGAGGTCCCAGAGGACTACAAGAGAAGAGACTACAAAATTCACAAATATTAGAACAAACTACTGAACCACCAACTACAACATGTTGAAGGTGTTGAAGAGGTAGAGATTTTTATGTCAGAAGCCTTTTAAGAAAGTCTTTTACAATAAGGGTGGTGAGGGTGGCGAGGGTGGCACAGGCTTCCCAGAGAAGCTGTGGATGCCCCCATCACTGGAGGAGTTCAAGGCCAGGTTGGACGGGGCTCTGAGCAGCCTGGTCTGTTGGAAGTATTCCCGTCTGTGGCAGGAAGCTTGGATCTAGATGATTGTCAAAGGGTCCCTTCTAACCCAAACAGCTGTATGACTGTGTTTGATTTATCTTCATGTTCACAAGGTTTTTCTCACCTTACATTCTTGAAAGCAAGCCCAGTTGTCAAACCTCCTTTTCTCCCTGCTCAACCACGAGGCTCACTGGCTTGTTAATCACACTTGAAGGAGTTCTTGTAGTTCTGCATGCAGCAACAAGAAGGGTCGTGATATCCAATCCGACAGCAGGTTCTTCTACAGTGCTACTGACTAAGAATGCTCTTTCGATTTTAAGACACATGAAATCATTTAAAGTAATACTGCTACTGCAGCAATCAAACTAATTACAGATCTGTGGAAGGGTTTAATCCTGATGTAACCAACCTTCTCACAGATCATCAGGACAGATCACTAGCCAGCACAAGGGCATAATAGAGACTTCTCCTGAAGATAGAATGGTAGAACAAAGATTGAAAGACATTTTATACAGAAAGGAAAAAAGAGCAGCAAACGTATCTGATTTCTAGCACGTCACAGTGTGTTTTCCAAATCTTTTATTTAAATAGATTTATACTCTTTTCTTCTTTCTTGTCAGTTACCAGGTTAAAATGCTACAGGAAGAGATTTTCTCCTTTACCTAGAGACTTGCTCCTCTTTTCCATATATTTTAGCAATACTGTATTTCACTGTCATATAAAAGTCTTCTTGGCATTTCTTCATTAATTCAATGAAAATGGCCAAAATTATTATTTGCACATGATCAAGGATTTGCAGGGCAGGGGAAAAGAAGCCAAGCTATCTTGAAACGTGAATGTAAGTATTCTGCTTCTTATGAAGTCCACTATTTCAGGATCCAAGGCTACAGGATCTTTCTCATGGAAGGCCATAGATATTTAATTTTTTAAGATACTTAAGCATTTTCTGCCTATCAAAATTCAGTCACAGAGCAGGACAAAGTGTGGTGTAGGGAAAGAAATCTACTTCATTAACAATACTCTTCAACTGAAATCCTGTTTGTTTATTTCATTTATATGTGGTCAGAGAAACTGCATACTGGATACAACAACAAAGATACAATAAATCCAGAAATTAAATTCTACTACCTTGACCGAGAGTTGCAGATCTGGTTAAAGAGGCATCCTCCTGTTCTTTCAGTTGCCTTTTAAGTTCTTCTGCAGATTCAGAATGCAGCTGCAGGAAGTCTTTAACAGCAGTTGAAGCTTCCTCTTTAATGGGATTTATCATTCTCCACAGAACTGGGATATCTTCCTGCCGGACTCGCAAACAGAGCTTTTCCATCTCTCTCATATTGGCACGGAGTTGCTGCAACAATATTAAGAGTTATTTTGTATCTTAGTGGTGTGTGAGAACACCAGACAGCTTCAGTGCCTGGGAAGCATCTATCATCTTTATGATCAAGGGAGAAACATTTTTGAAGCCATCGCCACCACCGTTTTGATTTTTCTGGCAGTCAATTTTGTACTTTATCCACTTCTCCAAGTCAGTTTATTTTTTTTTTTTTTGGGTTTCAATTAAAGTATTTAATCAATTATTCTGTGTAATAATTAACTATTTCACTGTGTAATTGCTGGAGTTATTTCTGTTTCTCTGGTCAATTTAGGTTTTTGCCAAAATATTTGCACAAGTTGCAATAAAATCCAAGTAAAGTAAGTGACTGCTTCTCAAAATTTGCTTTTTAAAATATAATAAGTGACTGTGGTGATCACAGGATACAGTCATTTATAACCCCAACTCCCCCAAAACTTTCATTTTTGTTTTGTGAAGACAACTTCACGGACAAAGGACAAGGATTACTTTTTTCTTTTAATTTTTCTTTTCAGATGAAGGACAAATATTTGTTTGATTGGGATATCAATTTTAATAAAACATACAAATACTTCTTTACTTACAAGACTTCTGAGAAGATATAAACTGTTCACAACTAACAAGAAAAGTGTATGTGCAGACATTTCCCATGACATAAATTTCTTTCTGCATTAAAAATAAAGGGTTTTTTATTGCCTGGGCTTTAAAAATGCACGCAAATTTTCTCTTCCTATAAATGAAAGGAAGAAATTTACAGTTTAAATTACACCACTTATTGTTTTAGGACAGAGTTTTTATCTAATTTATTTTTTTTAAATCTGTAATAAAAATATATTCTCTGCATTACTTTACAGTGATACTTTAAATTTAATTCTATTCTTCTTTGCCACATTATTTACCAATTGTTTTGAATATTCTTCTCACAACAGAATAAGAGAATGAATTGACACCCATGAGTAGTTAGAAACAGAAAGGCTTTCTTCCAGAATACAAACCAGATAGAGGTAATGCCTTAGAAAGGTAAAACTGACTATCTAGAAAAACAAGATCTAGATGGAACTAATTTTATTTATATACACTAGTGGAATTAATTGCTTTTCATATTTATTAAAAAATAGTAGAAAATATAATTAGAGAAGAAGGAAGGAAATTATTCAACATGTTGAAGTAACATTGCACAAGCTTCCAAAGAAAGAACTATTGATTCGTTAAAATTGTGTCAAATTACTAAAATAAGATTAGATTAGATCGTATGCTTAAATTAAGAGTGTTATTAGCAAAATTAGGGTGAATTATTAAAGACTAACCCCAGGTAAAACCACTGATTGACAATTTTTAAAAAAGGGAGATACAAAAAAAACCCAACTCTGGAAGACACTGAGCTAAATTAGAAACATGGCAGCTAGTAACTTTCCTCATACATTTCTCATCTCAGTCTGCCTCCTGCTTCCTGGTATCTTCCCCCCATGGCCTGCCCCTAAGTACTGAAAATGGAGAATATCACCATTTTCATGCTGCACACATGCCAAAATTCTTGGTTTATAGAATCCTGGAATTTAATTTAAGAAACAAAATGGAACTATCTAAACACAACACTCAATCATCTAATTTCTTAGAACTATATGCAAGGGACAGAGGTTGATCATGCTGTTTTATTTCAGTAAAGAAAATTGTTACTGTCTTTGGCAACAACGGAGACCAAAAAAACCCCAAACAAACAAACAAACAAACCCCCCAAAAAACCAAAACGTGTAACAAAAACTACTGAAACAGTGGCAACAGTGAGTTTGGGGTGAGATAACAACGGTTCCACAACAGCTTTTTTGAAGAAAAAGGAGACTTTTGCAGTTGAAATTGAGTTAAAACATAGTTCTGCTTGGGATCTGTACCATCGTGGCTGCTGCTGGGGCAAATTACAAGTTTGTGCAGTGACCAACACAACACAGCTGGCTGATGGAAGTTTGCACAAATCCTGAACAGAAGCTTCAAGAATGCTCACCCGAAGGAATGGCTAAACCAGATCCACATTTCCACTGCTCATTCTTACCTTGCTAATCAAAGAGAAATATTTCTGAGCAAGAAAATGGAGGAATCAGATGATGATATTTGCCTATTTAGTGAAATTTAATTTTAGTAGCTCTTCCTTTGTGGTTTTGAAGAGGGGATTCATGTTCTACTTACTGTCAATTAAACAGAATGTGAATGGATGCAGCCTAGCAAGAAAGTTCAGCCCTGCTGTGAGGAGTCACATCCCAGAAGCTCACCAGGGTGTAACATCATAAATGTTATGGATATGTAAATGACTGGGACTTCTTCTCATAATAATTTTAATGGCACTGAGTTTAACTTCTAGGTAGAGCATAAAAGTGTATCACTCTCATCCCAACTTCCTTAGCAAGGATTTTCTTGTCATTTGTGGGAACTCCTGAGTTTCGAATTCTGCAAATTCAATCCAAAAGACAAAGAATTTTTCTTTATAATAATTGCAGTTTTGGTCCATTAACTTCCAAAATCAAACAACAATCTTTGTTTCAAGTGGCTTTCTCACGAAAACTGTAGGAAAATAGAACTGGTGAAAACCTTGGGAAGTTATCTCTTCAATGAAGGATCCGCTGTCCTTACATTATTTCTGTCAGTTATTTATCTCATCTGGTCTTAAAAGGACTTCTTCATGAAGAGCTACAACCCCCTTTATACCTCACTGCCAGAATTCAGAATGCTATGCAGAATTCAGAATGCTATAGGATTTCCTTATGTCTACCAAATCTCTGTGGCCTCAGTTTAAACCAGGTATTTCTAATCCTCTTTGTTCAAAACAGGGAAAGACAAGCCCTGTCCTCTTTGCAACCATCCTCTCCACGTTTGCAGACAGACAGCATGATGCTGTTGGGTGCTCTTTGGGCAAATAACTAATTTGTTGATCTTTACAGGAAGTCTTGTTTTCTCAATTTCTGCCTGCATTCACTCGTGTCTCCCTATTCTCTTCATGCCTTCCTTAGAAGTGTGGTGCCCAAACTGGACAGACTATTCTACCTGGAATCTTACTACTGCTGACTGAAGAGATTGTAAGAGAGACCACACTGACTGCTCTCCTGTTAATATATCCCACTAAACTATCTGGCTTTTTTGGACCACTACCCCACAATCAGTTCCCTTCTACTCCATGTCCCTCAAGTCTTACAAAATTCTTGGCCTAAGTCAAAGGAACTCTGAGTTTAAGGATATCTTTACCCTGCAGATGGCCACAGGCTGCAATAAAGAACTGATTTTACACAATCCTTCACTGATATCACGAAGAATCTCCTGCAGAAATAAAGTTTTCTACACTACTCCTCATGCCCTCACAGCATATCTACACAGTGTGCCAGAGAGGTAGCTAATTTGAGGGCCATGTTACAGAAGACCTGAGCCTTACAACAAAGCTTTGAAGATTTATGCAAAAAAGAGCTCATCAGAAACCACCTTTGACTTGTAAATAATTTTCAGCTGAGCTAGAAACCATAGAAGTGAGAAAGAAAAAATAGATTAACATTTTTCAAGCAGCTTTCCAGTTCAGAATAATATAGTGGAGAGGCTATGTCAGCCCAAATATGTTTTGCAGAACAGAGTCTCTTTTTGTGGGCTGAATACAGACTAAAGCCAGATTGTTCATCCACTGCATTCTTCTTTTATTTTTGGTTTAATATCTTATTTCCTCTCTAGTAACTGAAGCATTTCCCTTCCTCTCACCACCAAAATGATCAGGGCAGTCCTTAGATGTTACAACAAAATACTGCCATTTCATTGAAATTAGCTTAAACCTTGCAATAATTAAATAATTGTGTGGTACAGTCAGTATGAATGCACACAAAGCCTAGAAAACTGCAAATTCATTCAGGAATAACATCCATGGACTGTCCCTAAAAATGAAAATATACAAGACCACATTCAGAAAAACTAATACGTGATATACAAGAGCTATTTTCTCAATATTTTTTAAATGGTCCATTTATGCCCTGTGCAAAGATTTATCTGTTTTATTCGCTTTCCTTTATAGAAGTTTCTGATGTGGCACACAGTCACTTGAAAGCAGAGCAACAGATTTACACTCATCTATACTTCTATTCTAATTTTGACCATCATCAAAATTACAACAGAAGTAATTATTCTGGGTAAACTGAAAATTCAGAAAAATGGCTAATTATGTGCACATGGATTAAATGTAGAATGGCTGTGCATATATTTGTCTAAAACCTGTGGCGGATGCCTTGGGTCAATATTGACTTAGGGATTCCTAATGTATTTTTACAACATCTAATTTTGAGAGCAAAGTGTGTGCTGCAGAGAACATTTGGTATCACAATAATTAATCTGATTTCTTTGCAAACAAACAGATCACAAGTCCATCGGTAAACATTTAAACAGCTTACAGCAAACACATTCTACATGTCATATAATGTATTATCAAGTACTCCAGACTCCTAACTATTTAATTAAAACAAAGAGCCAGTCTGCTCTTCTTGCATGGACCCGGATACTTATTCTGCTCTCTGGGTATCAGAATGTGAACCACTTTAATACATCTAGATATGTATCCAGAGCTAGAAGCAATAAGCATTAAATAAAACCCAAGAAAATTTACTTTGACTGAAAGCGAAAACAGCAAGCTTTAGATTCAAGACAAATATAAATGTTTCTAGAGGCAAATAAGCAGTTTTCTTATTAAAGCACTTAAAATATCTAAAAATAACATTTTCAATACAATTATTTTCTCTCTAATTATTGACAGATTTTCGTCTTGCTAAAGAAACGATACTGGTAATTTAAAGTTACAAGAGAAGCCTTTCCCATAACTCAGATGTAAGAACAGATTAGAGAAGAGACATAAGCAAACACATGCTTACAACATCACACCTGTTAAAATGACATTGTTTTAACAGAACTTCCACCTTTGGATGTCTCTTTGAATATGAAGAATAAACTTGTATTAGAATTTCAAAAGTACTTGGTGAAAAATCAAAATACACACTCAAACCTCCAATGAGCAGGAATATCAACTGGATTCCATGTGTCACTGCATATCATCCACACTAAACAAAAAGCTCACTAGCACCTTCTATTCCTCAAAAAAGACACGTAACTCCAGCTCTGCCTACCATCTAGTTCTGTTGTTCAATGAGGATTAAGTTCTTCTTTCTAAGGTGAGTTGTTTCTGTTTGGTTTTTTATTTTTAGCCTGGTCTAATTTCCCACAAGAGTCAGGTAAGACACTGAAACAAACATGGGAACTCACAGCATTAGAATTGTGAGCAATGATTTAGGACTGTGCCACCTGTGCTGGCAAATCCTGCTTGTCTACGTGCAGTGTAGGTCACTTCCAGTAGCAAAGACAGGTCCCTCCTGAACACCACCTATGAAACCAACACAAGATGCCTCTCCTGGCCAACACGTCTGTCCCCAGAATATTGGCAGTGCAGCTGTTACAGCCACCAGATACTGTATCTGCCTCAGCAAACTTTGTGCTGCAGATGTGGTCTTTGTGTTCTTCTGTACTGATAACCTACTTTGTCTGTGTGCTATTTAGCTGATGTTTGTCTGAGTTTCTGCATCATTGTCATCAAGACATAGGTATTTTTAAAAATGGTGTATGATTCCCTGTGTGCTGAGTTATGGATGAAGTCACTGAGATGATGCCTGTGCTGACAAATGCATTGGTATTTCCTGTCTTGATGATATCATGTACCTAACAACAGATGTGCACACCAAACTAGTAGTCCAGATGTTCTCTACGCCTGAAATCATGCTTTAAAATTAGCAGTATCCCTTACTGCAAGAGTTGTCTTCTAATTTAATAAAGTAAGAGGATAGTTTGCAAAAGATCAGTCTCCAAACTTTTGCTTTCTTCAAGAATATGGAAACATTTCTGACTGTATTTGCTTCATAGGATGCAATTAGGAAACCTCTAACTTATAAATGAAGCAAAGGGAAACTGTGTGCTTGCTTGTCAAACCCACCTGTCAAGTGTATGTCTCTCTGAAGGTCCATCCCTGAGGTAACCAGAACTATGTGTGTAATTCAGTCCCATCAGTAGCACAGCCATTTTCATCTCCTTACCTGAACCGTTCGTCCTGCATTGATGTGCTCTTCGTGCAATCTGTCCCAGAGCCTGCATCTCTGATACTAAAACAGAGGAAAAAGATTCCTTAGAATTGCTAGTTTTACCAAGTGGCTATGCAGAAAAAAAACCACCTTTGGTAAATGATCACTTAAATTTTCCAAAACTGAAAGTAAGGAAGTTAAGTCATAAACAATTCCACTGCAAAATTAGAGAGGTAAATAGCAGTATGTTTTGTGAAAAAATTGTACAATGTATTTTAGTGGATTACAGACAACTAGGGTTTCAGCATCAGTTTTTAACACCCAAGTGATATTGCATCCTGACACTGCTGTGGAATAAATCCCTTGGTGGACAGTAGAATAAATGGCAGAAGAAGGAGTAAAGAATGGAATAATGGATAAGCAGTACTGGTCATATAGGACAACGAGGTATCTGATACTATTGACAAAGAAAATAGCATTCATTACACAATGCTGCTGTCTACATTTACACTGAACATTTCTAAATAGTTACAAACACAGCTACAAGAACCATCAGCCAGATTTGGCACCGCCACCAGGCTCCACTAACTTCAGTGGGAAACTATCCACACAGTACAGTACTTCCCACAGGACAGACCAGACGAACTATTACATTAGCAGAGAGCAAGTTTGGCAAAAGAACTGCATATTATCATATATCAACCTTTTCATAATTAAAATAAATCAGTCCCTGCTACAGGGAGTTGACACAATATATAGATTTAACATGAAAAAGAGTAGTAAAATAATAGAAGTAGAAGCTGTGATTCCTGGAATGTGTGCTGAAACTATAAAGAATGTATTTACAATATCACACATTGATTAATTTACAATATTAGAATATTTATTTAATTTTTAGATAAGGCAAAGTATTTACTATGATTTGTAAGGTATTTTTATGTAAAGTTTAAATCATCAATTTCTTAATAAGCTTAGTTATCAATAAAAACCTATCTACAGCCTCTATCTTTACATAATTATTTTCATAATTTTAGATGCCACAAAAATAAGGATCACAAAGTTACTCAGTTTCCTAAAATACAAGGTGAAATCTAAAGTTATTACTTATTTTCAGAGCAAAAAGTTCTTTCATGTTAGGATTTTGTAGTGCTATGGAAGATAAAAGGTTTAGTGTTCAACAAAGTCAGATTAATGTCATTCTTCTAGGAAAATGAATAATAACAACCTCTGAATAAGTTGCTATGCCAGTAAAATTACTGCCAGTGTTCTTTAAAGAAAAATGGACGAAAAGCCCTGCATCAACAGTAGATCTTCCAGTTTAGTCATCCCTGAAAGAGTACTGAAACAGGAATTTCTGAGGTTTTAACAGAAGGGGTTTAGGGGAAAATCACCTATTTGATTTCAGCTGACTGTAATACATTGTCCAAATAACCAATCATAAAAAATCTTGTTAAGAAAAATTCCTCAGGAAACCTTTACTCAGAATATGCTAGTGACAAGCTCAAAGGATCCAATTACTTTGCACACTGACATGCACGTGGTCAGAGAATTCCTCCTTGTTGACTTCTCTTTGTCATGCGACCCAAAGTAGGCCACACTCCTGGACAATGTTCACCCTGGGGGCCTCGAGGATAGTAGTAAAGCTTGAAAAGAGAAGGTATTGACATTATTTATCATGGAAGTTGAAGCTGTTCAGCCTGGAGAAGAGAAGGTTGCATGGAGACCTCATTGCAACCTTGCAGTATCTGAAGGGGGCCTACCAGGTAGCCAGAGAAGGAATCATTATCAGGAGCTGTAGTGATAGGACAAGGAGCAATGGGTACAAATTGCAAGAGGGGAAATTTAGGTTAGAGATTAAGAAGGAAATTTTTACTGTGAGAGTGGTGAGACACTGGAATAGGTTGCCTGGGGTGGTAGTGGATGCCCCAACCAACCCTGGCAGTGTTCAAAGCCAATTTGGGTAAGGCCTTGAGCCTAGTGGAAGGTGTTCCTGTCCATGGCAGGGGGGCTGGGACTAGATGATCTCTAAGGTCCATTCCTACCCCTTAGCGTTCTATGATTTTTTCCTGAACAAATGTGTGTAAAACTAAGGGAGGTCCATGGAGTAAAAACATCTATGGAATCCTAACCTGTTATGTCAGGTCCAGAGGAGGGCCACAAAAATGGTCCAAGGGCTGGAACAGCTCTCCTGTGAAGAATGGCTGAGAAAGTTGGGGCTGTTCAGCTTGGAGAAGAGAAGGCTCTTGAGAGACCCTACTGCAGCCTTTCCATAAATAAAGAGGGATAGGAGAAAGATGAAGACTTTTTACTAAGGCCTTTAGTGACGGCATAAGGGGCAATGCTTTAAACGTTTAGAGGGTAAGTTGAGAATGGACATAAGAATTTTTTTTTATTGGGGTGATGAGGAATCAGAACAGGTTGCCCAGAGAAGCTGTGGATGCCCCAACCCTGGAACCCTAGGCTGGATGGAGCTTTGAGCAACCTGATGTAATGAAATGTATTCCCAGCCCATGGCATGGGGATTGGACTAGATGATCTTTAAAGCGTCTCTTCCAACCCAAATCACTTTGTAGCTCCATATTTCTGTGATATTTTATCATAATTGTGGTATAGCCAAATAATTTGTATTCCACAACAAAAATATAAAACATTAGGTTACTCTCAGACACTCAATCTCTCTTGCTCTGTGTCCATTCTCTTGAGAGCACTCTTTAGGAAGAAACTTTCATGCTTCTGCTTTGGATCCCTTCCATTTCTCCTTGAAAGTATGCAGTGGACATGGAGAGAACTCAAAAGTTGGTCATAATATCTCCTGCTAAAAGCTCTTCAATAGATGTCTTACACAAATGTCCACACTCAGATAAGACTGCACGAAGACTCATTTACCCTCAATTCTCGTTTTGTGTCACCTTGACACATCTTCCCACCACAACAATGGTCCCCACCAAAGGTAAAAAATGTTTCACACAACATCTTCTGGCACAGTCACAAGAAATTAAATTAAAACTGAAAGCAAGAGAGAAAAGGCGTCTTACAGCACTTTTTTTGTTTTAAAGGATTGTTGCACACCACCAACAAAGTTTAGGGCAGTAAGCCAAACAAAATTTCCACCTTCCTGTACTATCAAGTCAATTGGTGTTGTCTAACAAAGACTTATAGACAGCTGTAACTCTTTTGGATAAACATGCATTTTATTCCCTCTTGGAGTGGAAGGCAATCCACTCCATGGAATGTGCTTTAGAAAACAAGAATTTTCATGGGGAAAACATGGAAAGAAAAAGAAAGTACAGAGAACTTATTTCTTAAGGCTATAGCTTTTAAGTCTTCCAAAATTGTCATACAGAAAGTTGGACTCTCATATAGTTGAGAAGCAATGATGATGAATTTATGGTAGCCATTTCCTCTGAAAACGTGTATTCAAGGTCAAATTTCATTATATATTGATTTTATAGTTTCTTCAAACAGTGATTTAGGAGATTAATTGTTTGGACTATCTCTGGATCCTAAGGTTTAAATCAATATTCATGAAATGAGGTTAGAGATATTGGCTTCATCATAAGTAAATAATGTTGCTGCTCTAAGCAATTGGACATTATTACTGATTTTTGCTTAAAAGTAGCCTGTAAAATAAACAGGATCAGATTCGATAAAATTATCCTTTTACCTCTAGGGATTTTGGTTTACATGGCTGAAAGTTAATTTTACAAAAACTATTGAAGAGAAAATCATCATGACAGCTCACGAAAGTACTGTAACACATTTATTATGGCTGAAATGCATGTAAAAGATATAAAATGCGAATTACCATACAAATATTTCAACCAAACTACTGCTAACATTGGTGTTTACCATAAATGTAAAGGCCTTTGTGCACATAATTACATATACAGAACTTTAATCTTTAGCCAAATTTGAATCAAAGCATTTTGTCATCAACTTCTCATTGAAAACTCTACATAATCTTGCAGCACGACAGCTTCTATATGGCAAAAAGAGCTACATTAGTAAAACGTGAACACTAACCTTCTCGATATTTATTTGGTGTTTTCTTAACCTTTCCAAATCTGTTGGAATTGCCACTTTAATGAATTTCTGAATTGCAGGTTCGATTCGGCGGAGTTTAACTTTCTCCTCATCTTCAGACATCCTAAAAGCAGCTTTCAAGTCAACAGCTGTCCAATATAACTTCACCAAGGTAAAAACCCCTAAAAACCCAAAAAATTAAATAAGAAAGATAAACTCGAATCACTTTTTAAAGAAATCAGAATAAGATAAATCAGTCTTTCTAATGATCACATATCCCTCAAAACCACAATTAAGTCGTTTTAATACTTAATATCTGGATGTTTGCATTTAAATCTATTATCTCTACTTATTTGCAGGCTCTGGGAATCATTTTTCATAAAACTTAACACTAACAAGAAAAAAAAACAGCTAAGTAATTAAGGCAGAGACAAACATGCTTTGCAGCATAATGATACATGAAAAGGTTTGAAAAAACCTTCCAATTAGATTTGATTGATCAGACTTCATATTTTGCCAATTCACATTCAGAATCATCTTAAAATTTGTAAAACGTGTCCTGAAAAGACACCAGAATAAAATTAATTTTGGAATTCCGTTTCCTGGAAATGTTAAGAGCTCCTGAATCAAGATTTGCACTCCAAATTGCCTATGTTCCCTACTGACAGTGACTAAGGTATCACCTAGTGTGGGGTATAAACAGGCTGCAGTAGGTACATAAGCAGCCTGAATTCTGCTCCCTGCATAGTGTAAAACATAATTTTTGAGTTTCATTTCTCTAAAAGAGAGATGTGTAATAGCATTTATCTACAGAGCACAGGAGTAACATAAAGGTATTCCATTATGCTGAATGCACACAAAGGGAAATAAGACACATGAGAAAGTTTTGTCACAGGTGTCAGTAAAAAGATGTGCTAACTTGGTTTTATGGAAGTACTTGAAGTACATCAGCTACTGTATCAGAATGTTTTCCCTGATTTTCTTCTTTCAGTAACAAAACTGATTTAAAATAATTAACCCAGCATAATCCTCCTGGTACAGGTGAGGCACAGCAGAACGTAACAGGTTAAAAAACATATTACCAACAGAAATTAGACATCGCTTTTCTCACATCTACCTATGGTGAGAAAATGCAGAGGGAGGGTGTTGATGTTTTTCTGAGACTTGTGATTCCTGCAGGCAGAGAACATGAAGGCAGCCGCCAGCTGATGGCACTGGGTCTTTGACTGAACAGCGTTCAGCCCCAGCCCTCTCGTGCAGGCTGCAGGGAGCACACGTACAAACCTGCTCCAAACTCAAAGGAGCCAACTGGGAAGCATCTCCCAGCAAGAAAGGGAAAGCACTTCTGGTATAGGTAGGAATATGGCTGCAAATAAAACAATGCTGCATTTTTCAGAACAACAGAATGCTAACAGGAGACTCTGCTCCTTTATCTATCCCACTCAACAAAGAAATTGAAAACTGTGGAAAGCTGAATGTTTACTGAGAGTAGACCAAGTTAGGGGAAGTCAATCTTTAAGGTTTCAATGACAAATCTTTTCTTTTTTCAGAATCTCAAAAGGAAATTATTTCAACTGACTTTGCAGTCATTGCTAAATCATGCCCAGTTCAAATTATAAAGACACACTAACAAGCGGTCTTACAAATCCTCTTCTACCCAAGGCATTTAATAATAACAACCTTCTAATAAACACACAGGGGATGTGTGACCTCACACTTCTCAGGTTGCAAAAAGAACTTTATACCTTTTTTATTCACTCTTTTCACCATTCTAAAAACAGCAGTTTAAATGCAGGATGATAAAAAATACATTCTATTATACCTTGGTCACTACAGTCCCTAACTTTTGAAAGAGGTACTCATGTATCACAGTTGAACTCCATTCTGAGTCTAGAACTGATTTTTTTTTAATAATGTTCAAAAGATAAGAAGCATCATACTCCAAACTGCAGTACTTCCTCTTCAAACACACATTTAATTTCCTGGCAGCTTATACACTAATCCATGAGTTTATGAGCTAGAATTAATTAAAAATTCGTTCCCAAAAGATAAACTTAATAGCCATGTCATACTTTTCCTTAATACTGAATCATCTTGAAGAAGTACTGATGCAAACTCTTCAAACATATAACACAACATGAACTCACAGAAACACACAGCCCGTTCTGTCTTAGAAGAAATACAGCAGAGACTAAGCTAAAGTCACCATAACTTTGGCCTTAACCTTTCGTGACATCTGGAGATTGATGAGAGTCAAAACTGATAGTTTAGATGACTTACAATCTGGAGCACTGTGAAAGCAGAGTTAATGTAAACAACAGCCATGTGCCTTGGGTAGATGATCTGAATTCTGAATTTTGAAGATTTGGCTGCAATGCAGAGCTCTGGGTAGTAATTTTCTTCTCATTAGGAATTTCCAGACAGTAACTTTCATGACAGTGTCTACCAATCTCTTAAAGACACTACTGCCTAAAATCCACTGTGCAGCAAGTTTGAAAAAACTAAGAAAGAAATATAAAAACTCCTTGCATTCTCATCAGGTCTCCTGCCTAATTTTCTCTCAAATAGTACAGTAGCTTCTGAAACAAAAATTCTAAGCCATAAATTACCAATGCAATATCTTACTTTTTTCACATTAATATAATATTAACATTAAATAAATAAAATTAACATTATGCATTTCTGCTTGTTGCTGATGCAATTTCAAGGAAACCTTGCATACTTTATTTGACTTGTGTTCTCCTAAACACAACTTTAGCAACTCATTTCTGAAGTAATAATGTCTGTTCTTTCAGCAATCACAGAGTAATAGGACAGTTTAGTTTGGCAGGGATTTTCACATGCCATCCAGTACAAGCTGAATCAGATGTCATTGCACAGGCCCTTGTCCAGTCAAGTTCTAACACCTCCATGGATGGACACTTCACACTCACTAGACCCTTCCTTCCATGTTTGACTATTGTCCAGGCTAAAAATAAACAAACCAAACCAAACCAAACCATGACCACAAAGACCTTCCTTGTAGCTAAACCAGCTTGTGTCCACTGCTCCTCATCCCACTGTCATGCAGCCTGGCTCTACAGCTTTTACCTGCAGCAGCAAGATCTCCCCCTCCCTCACCTTTCTCTTAAGGTTGAACAAAGCCACCTCTGTTTCTCCTAGAATATCACGTGCTCCAGCCCCCTCACCAGCATGTGGTCCTTTTCTGTAAGGCTGCTCTCCATCAAGTCTTCCCAACCTGTTCTAGGTGAATGGCTTTCTTATTGCCTCTGCTGGAATTTTTGAGGTTTCTGTCTGCCCATATCTCCATCCCATCAAGATCCCTCTGAGCAGCATCCCTGTCTGACCTAGGAACCACTCTCCTCAGGCAAGTGAAAACACTGCACTCAACTTCAGCTTCTTAGGAAGATGACTTGCCTCTGTCCTTGGATCTGAGTATCAGTGACTGAAACAACACTAATCCAGAAGTGATCAAGACTGAGATGCAGAATAACCTTCAGTAAACTATGTAAATAAAAAAGACACATCCAAAGCAGGCTATAGCAGCACAAGTCTCATAGCTGCAGTCAACCAGAAGTAAAATTCTTCCCAGGTATGGTAATATACTTGTTATTTCAGAAAATGCTGCTAACACACCTCAAATGTTAACACTCATGAACTTCTGTTAAACTGCCTAGTGTTCTCCACTGAAACCCAGTACAACAATGCACAACAAACCTCAGGAGTTCTGCTTGCCCAGGGAAACAAAACGTAATTCACTGATTTGATTTTAATTCGCTCACAACACTCTAGACAACCACTGCCACTAGAAAAAGTACCTCCAGCATAAATGCCTTGTTGATAAGGGTTGAAAAGCCAAAAAGTTTTCCCCTGTAAATAAAATCAATTAGAATATAAGGACATACAACAGCTTTCTGCTTAGGGTGACCTGAAACACTTCCTAGAGTGGCCCTAAAATTGCAGTGACACTATCGCTCACTTGGCTGAGGCCTGCAGTTAGTGAGGAACACGCTCCTGTGGTAGGCTACAGCCAAACTGCACTTCGGGACTAAATTACATATTTTTCATCTGTAAAACGAATCAAAGTAACTTTGTCAGGCTGAAATAAGGCACAGTCACATCCCCAGTGTGTTCACAAAGTAACATGAAACTGCTTAGTGGGATAAACAGCCACACGTGTGGGATCTCCCACAGAACACCCAGAATCAGCAGCTATACATTTCAGGCTGCGGCTCCCAGCAGATCTGTGCTCTTGTGGATCATCTGACAACAGACTTGATCCAGGCAAGGCAAGGCCACATGACTGCATTCGGAGAAATCAGGACAACAGGCACTTTGTCTTGGATTTATATGTTTAAGCCAGCTGCAGAAGGGCAGAAAATACCTAATGACTAACATGTGAAAACCTTTAGCTGAACCAGTGGAGCAAGTCTGCAGTGGGCTGACGCCTGCCATAAGAGGCCACAACAGTCCAACCTGCAATCAGAACCCTAATACTGAACTCTTGGCATTAACAGAACTACACCTCTGGTCTCACCCCATAACCACACAATCACTTAGGTTGGGAAAGACCTTTGGGATCAACTCCATCAACATCGCCCTGTCAACTAGACCATGGCACTGAGTGACACGGCCAGTCTTTCCTCAAACACTTCCAAGGACAGTGACTCCTCCACCTTACTGGAGAGCCCATTCTCAATGTCTAAGTAACCTTTTTGTGAAGAAATTCTCCTTGATGTCCAACCTAAACCTCCCCTGGTGCAGCTTAAGACCAACAAGTACCGGAGGCCTACCCTGCCTGTACTGTGCCCTAGAAAGGCAAGGCGAGTGTGAAGAAAGCAGAAGCATAAAAAAGAAAGACAAGCTTAAAGTCATATAAAGGCTTTGAACAGACTAAACTAGCTCTTTTTTACTAGTTCTGACTTACAGTTTTAAAAGCTTGGGCAATGCTAAGCTTAACGATTTGTCATGCCGCAAAGAATAAGCAAGTAAGTAAGTAAGCAAATCAGTAAATAAACAAGACCATCCAAGCTGGTGTGACGAATTCTGTCCCAATGAGCGCCCCACAACCCGACCGCGGGGGCCCTCGGGCCCAGCCGCTGCTGGGGGCACCCCCGGCTGGGCACACCCGGCCCCTCCGCCGGGCCGGGAACGGGCCGGGCCGGGGGAGCGGGACGAGCCCCGCCGCTCTGCCACGGGCCCGGGCCCGGCCGGGGGAGCGGCGGCCGCCGCGGGCTCGCCGAGGGCCCAGAACCGGGAGTCGCGGGCGGAACCCGGCGCTCGCTCCGCGCTGCGGCTCCCGCCGGCCCCGTCCGCAGCGGCCCAGCCCAGGGCTCACCGTGCGCCCGCCAGGCCCCGGCCGGCCCTTCCCTTCCCTTCGCCTCGCTGGCGCGGAGAGCGAAAGCGAAAGCGGAGCCGCCCCGGCCCCGCTGCCCGCTGGTCCCCGTTCCCTCCCTCCGCCCCCTCCCTCCCGCTCTCGGTCCCTCGGTCCCTCACCATGGGGCGGCCGTGTGACGGGCGCTCAGCGGCGGCCCCGGGACGCTGGGCGGGAGCCGGCGCTGGGCTCCCCCTCCGCCGCGGGGCGCGGCCCAGCCCCCGCCCCCGCCCGCCACACGCACACCCCCCGGCCATCCTCCACGGGGTGGTTCCCCTTCGGGAACCAGCGGCCGGGGGCTGGAGGGGGGACGGAGAGGAGGAAGAGGAGGAAGAGGAAGAGAAGGAGGTGGAGAAGCTGTCTTGGCCACGGAGCGGGTACCGGGAGTACCGGGGATAAGGGCTTATCTGGAAAAGTTAAATTTATTCTTCTGAAAGAGACCCAAAGATTCTCGACAAAATTTTAAGAGCTTTTCATAGAGTCATAAAGTATTCTTAGCTAGAAGGGACCCACAAGGGTCATCGAGTCCAGCTCCCGGCCATGCACGAAACACTCCAGGAGTCACCCCATGTGCCTGAGAGTGATGTCCAGACACTTCTTGAGCTCTGCCAGGCTGGTGCTGTGACCACTGCCCTGGGGAGCCTGTTCCAGTGCCCAAACACCCTCTAGGTGAGGAACCTTTTCCTGATAGCCAGCCTAAACCTCTCCTATTACAACTTCAAGCCATTCCACTATTATGCTTTGAAAATAAATTTGAAAGTAAGTGTAACCTGTTTGTGCCTGACACACTGATTGTGGGATCCTGCCCCGGCACCACATCCCCTGGCTGGCAGAGCATCTGCCCCCTGTAGAGGTGCCCGCAGCTGTGGGGCAGGGGGAGCAGAACCTCCGAGGGCAGCCTGGTATCACTGCTGATCAATTTATCACATCTGAGTAGAAGTAAGTGTAAAACTGTCTGGCTACCTGGTAATATCTGTAGAGCAACTATGTTACGTCAATATCAGACCATTTTTAAGCTAAACATGAATAAAACAAAGTTAAGAAAGATCTCCAGACTAACAAATATGAATGTACGTTGATTGTGATGTTCTAAACAAGATTTATGTTATCTGTCCGTCTGTTGTTCCGTGACTTTTTGGCCGGTTCCAATCTAATTTGGAGGAAGTCATTATGGTCCTGTAAGTTTTGTGCAAATTGGTATGTCACCAAGGAAATAAACCTATATTTGTTTCCTCAGTGAAGGAATAGCAAGCAAAAAGCCCAGCTCTTACACATTCTTCCAGCAACAAATAGTGAGTCAGTGTGTATGTATTAGCCATCCACTTTGTGTAGACATAGTTCCAGACTGCTTGATAGGATTTTTAGAGGGCTAATGGACAATAAATTTTAGTTATAATTAAGCCTGTTTAAGGGCTGAAGAATCAAAATTAACAAAATCCCATGGCTTCATTAGTTCAATCGTTCACAGTACAGCTTCTGGAATGGCAACGGAATACTGGGGAATGCCAGGGTACTAAAATATAAAGCTTACATTGAACATATATTTTAAAAAGTTTAAGGAGGATGACACAGGCTGGCAGTTTCACAGTTTGACCCAGATTAGGGGCAGAATTGTGGAAGTGCTGGCCTTGGATACAGTCATTAAATGCCAATAATTAAATGCCTGTCAACATATTTTTATGAAAAATATTTTATTAAATGGGTTTGAATTTAACTTTGGTAGATAAAGGTGGTAATGTTGAAGTATTAGCTTCCATCTGATGTGAAGCTGTATGCTATTCTCATAAATACCATGAGGAGTGCAAATGCTGTGTAGTTCACAGAATCATAGAATTACAGAATGGGACAGGTTGGGAGGGACCACAGTGGGTCACTGGGTCAAATCTCCCTGCTCAAGCAAGGTTATCCTACAGCACATGGCACAGGATTACACTCAGATAGTTTTTGAGTGTTTCTATTGAGGGACACTCCACATCATCTCTGGGCAACCTGTTCTAGTGCTTGGTCACCCACACAGAAAATAAGTTTTTCTTTGTGTTCAGGTGGCTCTCCTTATGCATCCATTTCTTCCTGTGGCCTCTTGTCCTGTTGCTTGGCACCACCAAGCAGAGCCAGGCTCCATCCTCTTGACACCCTCCCTTCTGATACTTGTAGAAATTGATGAGGTCCCCTTGCAGTTGTCTCTTTTCAAGGCCGAACAATCCCAGCTCCCTCAGCCTTTTCTCATAGTAAGTGATAATAAGATCATAAGTGACTCAGGTGACAGTTCTTGAGAGGAGTGACTAAGGTTATCTTGGTGTTATTCTTGACCTGGTGCTGTTATAAATCACAGAGACAAAACCACCAAATTACTACTTTGCTTTTATAAATAGACATAAAAGCAATTAGCCTAGATAAACTCCTTTGAATTGCTTTGTAAGCTATTCTGCAAAAATACTCCCCTCAAGCCAGTCAAATTGGAGGTCATGCATTCAAGATAAAGCCTTAAAGGCACACCTGGAATCTGGGAGAATGACTGGCATGAGACAGTGCTAAAGAGGACCTGGACTTAATCAGCTAAACATGAGGTCTCAGAACAAATCTTTTGATAGCTAATACTCTGAAGAAAACCAGAGGAACATCAAATACAACTGGATATTCCCTCTTTTTATAGAACTGATGAAACCATTATCAAAATAATGCATTCAGTTTGAGCATGAACACTTCAAACAAATGTTAAACACTGAAAAGAGTCCACAAGAAAGTTATGAGAGGTGTGGAAGATGTGCATTAACATGAGGTATTTTAAAAATATAATCCAATGCAGGTGAGGGGGTACTTTTGTCATAAGCAGACATAAGTAGTAGTAATTTTTTAAGTAGTACTTAGAGATATTTGAGAAGTGTTGGTTTCCAGAAAATTACAAAACTCTGAAAGCAAAACTAGAATAAAAATGAGACTAGAACCATGATAAATCTTTGTTTGCTATAGGATCAAATTGTCTGTGAAACTTTTTTGAAACAATGCAAAATTGTGAGTAAAAATATGGAGATTTTTTTTCAAAGATACGCTGTAGTTCAAGCATAAACAGCAGAATACATTGGTCCAATATGGAGGTGGCACAACCTCAAGGTTATACTCAGCCAATCCTTTCCTTCCACTGGATGGCTCCAGAAAAAAACAAGAAGTCTACTTGTACAGCAGTAAAGAAGGAACATAATCATGATATTTCCAAAAGGAAAGATTCTTTTCTGTGTGAATTCTAACAGGCAACATCTGAAGAACTCCTGGCACATTCCATTGTGAACATGAAGTTCATGGCTGACTATCCAGTTCTTCTACCAGGGCTAATGCGGCTTTCCAGACAACCCAGCGGTGACTTCAGAGAAGTCCAAATCTCCTCGAGCTAAAAAAGACAATGCAAAATGCTGTCACTCATGTAAAGATCATCAAAGGAACAAGAGTTCCACCTTCAGGTCTGGGAAAATACTACCTCTGATGGCAAAAGATATCTCAGGAAAAAAATAAAAAACATGTAGGCAGAGTTGGACTTCCTGAATTACAGACAGACTCAGACTTTTATTGCAAGTCAATGATCAATTCTGAGTGGTTCTCTTACAGATGTGATGACTATGTGCATCCCTATATAGTTATCAGACTGTTGTGTATTGCCAGTAAATATGTAGGAGAAAATGATGGAGAATCCCAGAAAGGCACAGAACTTTGTTGTACATCTGACTAAGGAAAAGATTACAGTAGTTTCTTTATCTTTTTCCACATGAGATCATTCACAGTTTTCAGATACATGGATTCAGAACGTGCAATTAATTTAACATGCTTAGCTCTATTTCCGGTAATATTTCCTTACACACAGACTCTCAGATAACTCATGCTGGGGATATTTCAGTGAGTGTTGCTCAATAGACACAGAACTTCCAAGATGCTTACATTATGTTCCCAAACATGTATCTTTGTCCAGTACAGTGTTTCAAAGTTCTGTTGCGTTTTGCAATGCATTATTACTACAGATACACTGACTTCACTGTCAAATGGCTTGAGCTGGCAAGAACCATTCATAAAGTTTCCACTGTGTCATGGAAAACAGCCCTTACTCTGTTACAGTGAACATTGCTCTTTCTCACAGTCTTTCAGGAGCAGAAGCTTCTTTGAAATGAGATCCCCTTTTAACATACATCGCTGGAAAAAAATAAAACTCTTTCTGTAATTCTTGATTGAGGGATGTTCTCTGGAATATGTGGTAGTGTTTTATAAAACCATATTCTTGATGTAAGCAAAATACTGGGGGTTAATTTGGGGGTAAACTGTTTCCTCATGCTGGCAAAAGTTATGCTATAGTTTTTGACAGTTGCCAGAATTCTGATCCAAAGTTCCTTCTCTGTACTTTGTGGAAAAACCATCTCAGATTTGGTTGAGGATCATTTGTACAGTATTACAGAAAGTAGGGCTCTCAAATGGGAGTGAAATGGAAGAGGTTTATCATAAATTAACATTTTTGCAGTAGCAGTAATACTGCATAGGGTGTAAAAATAGGAGAGATAGAAATTAGGGCAAAGCAGATTCTGTTTTGGTAGAAGCACTTCCTCACTGGTTGAACTGATTATTTGGGTCTTTTCCAGCATGTTAACAGGTCTCAGAGTATGACCTTAAAGCAGGAATCCTTTATAGTACCACTGATCTACCCCTGTAAGGGTCATAGAGGAAAGCCTGTACAGAGAGGGTGGGTGCAGAGACTTACACCACCTGGTGTGCAGTAGGATTTCCCTTCAGACAAGAGCAGGGTGAAACAAGCATCACTAGCTGATGGGAGCTCGTGTTGCTGGCACTTAGGGAATGTGCACCTGTGGCACTCTGCCTGGGGTGCCTTGGCTATCTGCTGCTGGCAGAACCAATGGAGGCAAAACATTAAAAAATGTGATGCCAGGGTTGTGGCCATACCTGGGCCATACCCATGGCTGGAATTTCATTAAAATCCACGTTTGGTGTTTTCTTCCCAATGTCTTTTTGCTCCCACTGAAGAGGATTTCTCCCACTCAGAGCTACTGATCAACTTTCAGCATGTGCTGTAGCAATGATTTATGAGACATTCCCAATTTTGTTTCTTAGGCATCTGAGCATTTTTGTTTCAGAAGAAGGTTGAGCTCACTCATCTGAAAAGCTTTCAGTGGGAATGTCTTTTGTGCACATTTCTCTTTTGTTGTACTGGGCTGTATTGGCATCACCTTAAGCTAAATCCCGACAAGTCACTCCAATTAAAAAAAAAAGGAGTTTACACACAAGGCAGTTTTACCAATTAAAGGAAGTTGGTCAATTTCCTGGAGGTTTTTATTCAAGGCCTTAGAAATTCTCTATCAAATCTTAGTGCCAATCAAGACAGTGGTAACATTTCCATTAAAATCAGCATGGTGAGGATTTCATTCTTTGTCAAGGTTCCAGTGCTTCCTGAGTCAAAAATAAAAAAAAGACTAACTGTATTCAGGGATAAAAAAATAGAAAATGGTAAATCAACTGAACAAGCATTCATTCATCCATCCAGTTCATCCACGATATTTACCAGAAAATATTCCTTTTCTAAAACCATTCAGCCATGAATGAAGGATTCAGGATGTCTTCTAAATGGAGAACCATATGTGTAATATCATCATCTTACATTTATAATCAATTTATTTTAAAGTCTTTTTCTTGCTTAGTTAGGAGCTTACATCTCATTCTGCTGTTTCCCTAACATGTTCAGATCATGAGCAACTGCCTGTTCAATAAAACCTTCAGGGAATTTGAGAAAAAAATAAAATTTAGAGTACTTATATTCATTTAGGGTCCTTTTCCACCGACCTGATGTTACATATTTATTTCAAGATTTTTAGAGTTGTCTTTGCCTTCTCTCTTCCCCCTTATGCGATAACCAGGAAAACATTGTTCAGCTCTGCCAAAGAGGTTCCTTGTGCTGACAGGTGAATAAACAAAGGGACAGGGACCCTTTCACTACTGCAGGTTGCTTAGAGGTCCATCCAATAAGGTCTTGAACATTTCCAGGGATGGGGCATCAACAGCTTCTCTGGACAACCTGTTTGAGTGCTTCACAACCCTCACAGAAAAGCATTTCTTCCTAATATCTAACCTAAATCAACCCTCCTATAGTTTAAGGCCTTCAAGTTGTCATCACATTGATCAGGAATTTACCTGTCAGTACAATGACCTATTAATCACACTGCTGATGCAAAGGCTTTGTGTGCCATAGAGTCTTGGATTGTCTCCAGCAGTGGCCACAAGTGCACAGTGAGCTCAGAGTAAGAAACCATGTGTGCTAGTTCCTCCTTCTTATTCTCCCAGCCTTCACCTTTTTTGGAGGAGGGGGCTTCCTGAACCAGAATTGGTTTGGATTGTCAGTAATCTCAGTGGCTCTCTCTTCCAAATGCTCAGCCTGTCTCCCCTGGAAAGTAAGGCTGTTTTGGGCAGAAAGGTCTTTTGACAAAGATTTTCACAGGTCTGCTGCTGTCTGTATAAAGAAACTGTTTCTTCTGACAGTTCTTTGCTGTCCAACTTCCTCTTGCTACTCATTGCTCCAATGACCTCATTTCTGCTTTGCATTGCCTTTTGTTAGTCTCAATCGCTCCTTGTGGTCAATGTACTCAATAATTTGATCATACTTGTAGTTTTTCTCTGGGTGTTTTCCATTTCTAATTTTTTTTTTTTTCAATGAGGTGAAGAGACCAGAGCTACACACTTTATTCATTTTGTGGGCAAATACATATTTATGCAAGGTTATAATTGTATTTTCTATTTTGTTGCCTATTACTCTAGTAACATTTCCTAGCATTTGATATATCTTTTTTTTTTTTTTTTTTAACCATGTCTGAGAAGTTTTACTGCAAGTCTTCATTCTAACCTCAAAGACTTACTTGGAGTGGTAATGGCCAACAAAATGGTTGGCTCCTTACCTTAAGAATGGGCCACACAGTTGCACTGGAAATGATTGAAGGCAACATAATGAATAAAGCAGTTGTGCAGAGGAATACTTCTGCTCAAAGGAAAGTCAGGATGAGTCAGAAGTGAAGAGAAGGAATGGCTGAGGTATAGTTCAAAATCTATTGCTAGAAAGTATCTGTCATTTCTAATACATGGCAAGTGGTATACAATTTTAAATGTAACTGAGAAATTATCTTAGCAAGATAAAAAGATGTCATAAAATGTACTTTCTCAAATGAGAAACTTCTTTGCCCAGTGCTACTTTGATTATTTCTGTCTTACACATTTTCCAGAATCATCAAATTCTTTGCAACAAAGGAACCCCTCATGACCTGGATCTTTATAGTGATGCTTGCTGGTATTATCTTGAAAAGTTTAATTTGCTTCTAGCAGAAGTCAGACCCTTTTCTCTGAAAGACACAAAATGATAAGGTAGTCACTTATAATTAACTCCTTCACTGTCTCCTGCTTCTTCGTAGGTCATAGATGTATCTAAGACATGAAGAGGGATGCTGGCATAAGACGAATGGCTTAAGTTCACATTTCAAACTTGTTTCTTTCTTCCCTGATAGACAGTTTTCGTGCAGAGGTGCTCTTATTGAAAAAGAAAAAAAGAAAAGCACTTATTGAAAAAGAAGATCGATGATCTAGCATCAAAGATGCAAAGCTGAAGGGTTTCAACTCAGTTGTGAAGTCAGGCAGATCTTTTCATTACTTCATAGGCAGTGCCGTGTATGTACTAAAACTGTGAAGCTCTCAACTTCTGTAACACTACAGACTGAAGATACTGCATAAACAGATATGCAAAGGGACTTGATTCCATAGTAAGAATCCTTTTTATAAATAATCTTTGAATCTTACTCTATTTTCCTTTAGTATGGCAGTAAGAGTATGAAGTCCTGAAGTACAGTCTTGTACAGACAAACATACTTTAGAAGTTTTGTCTCAGAGAAAGAAAGCCTCTGAAGCCTATTTTGCTTTAAAATGTGGTTGAAATTTGGTTTTCTTGATAAGTACTTTGGAATACATGTTCAGCTAGCTATGTGGAGAATTAGCTGTGCAAGTCCCATTAATGCGAAAGCTACTACTAATTCCCTGCACATCATACTGAATATTTGCATCTTTGTTTAGTATTTAGATGAGCCATGATAATATTGCTTTCTCCCTGCTGCAGCTTTCTGTAATATTAAAAGGGAAAATGTAAACATGTAATAAAGACCATTTTTAGTTAAATATGTTCAATTCTACTTAAAAGATAGTATAACTACAGTTTGAATTAATCCGTAAATTGTGACTAAAATGGCTTCATTTAATATCTTGGAAATAGCAGATTGGATTAAACTTCTGTGGGCACTGTGAATGTAGATTATTTCTTTGTGTGAAAAAGCTCTGAGTTTCAGAGAAGCTTTAGAGGGGCATTAGCTTAATGCTGGGGTGGTACAGAGAGTGAGTTATATTAGCAGTTTTATATCTGGTGGCAAATACTGTCCACAGGATGGATTTCAATCATTTATGAATGGTTGTCTTCTACATCAGCTGCAGACAAGTAAAACACTGGGAAAACAAAAGAATTCTAATTGTTGTGTGACTGCGTTGGCAATATTGCACATTGATTGCACAGTTTTAGGAGCATGATAGGATCTTATTTTCAGTCTATCTGACTGCTTCCTGCTGAGGGCCATGTCTGAGCTGGACAGCATTCCCAAAGTGAACAGGAAGGAGGGGATCTACACAAGATAGCTTTTATGAGCCCTAGGCTTCAAAATAAACCAAGACAACACTTCTATCGAGCCAAGTGCTAGTTATCTTTCTTTGGAGGTAGTTTCTTGTGTTTCTTAGTTGGTCCTTTCAGTTATCATTTTTAATGTGACTCTCAATATCTTAGGATTTCATTGTGTGTTTACTGCTCCACTGCTGTACTTATTACTGACTTTTCCAGTTTCCTGCTATGTCTAGAACAGAACTATGGCTCAACAGAAATAGTTGTCAACATTTTCCCAAGAGATACACCAAAAATTTGGAGAGAGACAGGATTCAGTACCTCAGGAGATCATCACTGTTATTCTTGATTTCTCTTATGAAAAATAATCAGGTTCTCTTCACTAGTCCCCTTCACTCCTCAGCATCAGGCCTTGGAAGCACATGGGGAATCTGCCAACATTTTCACTTCTAGTATTGGAAAATTTAGAGGTAAGACCAGGACAAACTTGATCTGGGCGTCTAAGTATGGGGGCTGCAAGAAGCAGGCCAGAAGTGATGCATTTCCTGGATGAGAGCAGGAACCTGATCTGCATGGCAAAAGGACTGCAGTGAAGGTAGGAATGAGTTCTGATTCAATTTGTTTGTCTGGGAAGTCTAGAAGACACATGGGAGGAAAGTAGTTCAAGACCCAAGCTAGAATGAGCATTAAAATTTTGCACTGGCGTGTTTTTAACCTAATGCTATGTGAGTTAAACTTCTGGTTTAGGGCTGTGACTCAGGGCTTTATCAAATTAGAGTCTGGCTCCCCTAAAGATGATTCTTAGCTCTTTAGTGAATCAGATGAAAGTTTTTTGTGAATATAAAAGTGCCTTGTGATTCTCAGGACTGTTCCAGAGCTGATCACTAAAGAAATTTCCTGGGACTAGTTGAACCTTGGTCTTAGTGTTCAGGTTAATGGCTCAGAGCAGAACTTGATGTTCTGATGCAATAAACAAGATTCCTGTAGGATTCCCTGCTTTAAGCTCCAATTAAATTGTAAGATATATGTTAACACATATATTTATGCCATTTCAGGAGCACCTTCAAAATAAATTTCAGGACAACAATTTCATGAACTCCCCCACTGTAACCCTCTGTTCTGTATGACTTTCTTTCCAGGATTGCAAGCATGGAGCATGAAAAGCTGTCCCACCAATTGATGCTCTTCATGCAACACCCAGCTCTCTACCAGTGGTGGCTCCTAGGAAAAAGGCTGTATGCAGATACAAGTGGAGGAGCAGTGAAGTGACTCGTGTTTCCTGTGGAAGTCTGTCTTCACAGGTAGCTCTGCAAAGAAAGAACATAAGTGGGATGGTAGTTTGGCTCTGCATCCTTTGGATAAGGAAGGAGTTTTCAGAGAGCAGTAGGATGAGCTTGCTGATTGGAATGCTGGGATCTGCCATCTTCCAGCCCACACCCTACATGTGTTTCTTGTTATTAATAGCCTTGTTCTTTACATTGCCACCCTCAGAATACTCTGCCACTAGTCTTTTCTCTCTGTCCTTCTTGTTCCTTCTCCAGCTCTGTTACCCTATGGATGACTCATCCCAAAAGCTTTTCCTTCTTTTCCACTGTCCCAATGTCCTGGGCCTATACTGCACTACAGCAGTGCTAAAAGCATTCATAACAATACATAACGAGGACAGTACTGTAAGGACAGGAAGAGGTCTCAAAGATACACTTTCACCAACACTCTTAGCAGGGTGGAGTCTTCAGTAGTTTTGTTCTATCCTCTTCAGTTGCTGAAGCAGCTTCCAAAGACCAGGCAAGCTGCAAGATATCGTAACATTTCAGAAGAAAATGGTATGAATGTTAAAATTTTATTGTCAAATGTTAGATTGATGTAATTATAGAAACGTATTTATTTTATCCGTTTATTTTATTCTTTTGTGGGTTTGTATGTTATAAAACAAACTGGAAACAACAGAAATTCAAACTATACAAAACTGACTCTTTAATAATATATAATTTCATTAGCATGAGGCATGAAGAATGCAGATGTTATGCTTTAAATCTCGTATTTTTCAATTTAAATTTCTCACATAATGGTAACATTTTATCACAGTAAGTGGGAATCTTGCCATTAATTTCAGTCACCAATATTTGACTCATTAGGAATAAAAAAATATCCTATTTCAGTGTTGAGATATTGGAACTCAAGCAAAATATCTTATCATGATTGTACAGCATAGATGTGTACTTTAGAATTTAGGTTGGGTTGGGGGTGGTTTTGCTTCACACTGCAGGTGGGCTCTGTAGTTTTTGTAGTGTTTCTTCCCTAGATTGATGTCCAGTCTCTCAGCAACCCTTCAATAGACATTTTCTGCTAAGGCAGAGTGTTATTTGTCACTAAGTGCATGTGGATACAAACTGAATCATCAAATCAGGACTTAAAAAAGCAAGAGAAAGAGAGAGAGAAAATAAAGGTGATTGTTCTATACAAGACAATTAACATCGGGACCTTTACAAAATGGGGAAATGGTAATTCCTAGAAGATGAGTTGGATATTCATGGACACAAGCAGATTAGCTGCTGTTACAGATAGTGCCAAACAGAAAGCTTTTGTAGTTTTTCACTGCCTGCTACTTCATTTAATCATTTGCAGCAATGAGGAGTGACAGTAAAGGCACATACAGGAAAATCGATGTGATAATGTGTATATATGTATTGCACGACATCCGTGAATACACCAGAGGTTATCCACCATCTACTGCTACACTTCTGTCTTATAAGAGAAAATGGAAGCAGAGTCTGAATAAAAAGAACAGTGGGAATCAATCAATTTCCTGCCAATGTGCAGACATCTCTATTGACAATCCTTAGCAAAATTACAATATGTTGTCCAAGATCTGTGTTTGGCAGAGATGGCTGATGAACCCTCAGGTAGTGTGCTGATTTTTTACATCTAATTCTAATTTTTTTCTCTGACTTAGGCATTGCTGCTATGGTCTGTGATCCAGCTCCATCTAGCTAGACTAAAGGTTTTGAGAGACTGGGCAGTTGTTGGAAGCATTGACTGAAAGGTGACTAGAAAGAAGGGGAATTTTATCACCTAATACTTAAATTGCCCTGACACTCCTTGTGTGTAGAGTTTTTACTGCAGGCTTCCGGGCTGCAAACCTAAATAGCACAGCTCAGACGTTCAGCACAGAGGGGGAGTTTGATGACAAACTGAGTGTGCAAGGTGAGGGAGAACTGCAAAACCAAAAGATGATCAGTCAGACAAAAGCAAGAGGCTGAGGCCAATGAGAGTACCAAGGGAAAGAAGAAAAGAGTGAAACCAGATTTCTGGATGTAAATCTGTTTGCAGTGTAATTCCCATCATCCCAGGCTATAAAGTAACACACTTGGAGCATTTTTTGGGTCAAAAAGTGCTCCAATTAAAAAAAAAGGATATTTTTAAAAGAGGCAGATGCTTAGAAAAGAGAGGCCAAGTGAGGGGTGCAGCAGGGATGTGGGTGACCCTGGTGCAGCAGGACAGGTGAGAGCAGGTGTCCTGAGGTGCAGGACCTCAGGGCTGTGCCACCTGAATTCCAGCAGCAGAGCAGGGTTTACCTTCAGCCTTTACTTCGATTAAGGCATTGATAAGGCTTTCACTCTTCCCTGTTTGTCCTGAAACTTGGAAAGGATTTTCTTCTTTAAAATCTCCACTTTTCCACTGTTATTTGGTTGAGCCCACCCGGTGGGGTCTGGGGGACAAATCATAGCGTAAGATTTGTTTGCCTAGAAAACGTGACTAGAGAGGACATGAAATAATAGTATAGATGTCCATGGCACAGGTGGCTGAAGTAGAACAATTTGAAGAGAAAAATATGTTCTTGGGCTTAAACAAGATGAATTCCTGCAGCAAAAAAGCATATTTTCGTGTAATTGTGGAGTATATCATAGTGTTTATACAGGAATGGGGAGAAAAAACTTTCTTCAGGCACAGAAGATTCTTCTTTGCTCTTATTTCCTAACTTCTAAATGCTTGACTACAGCTACATAACTTTTTTAACAATTTTTTCTGAGTGTGTGAAATACATGTATAGAGTACAGCAACTGTTCAAGTGTGAATTTATTTTTAAATAGAATTGACTCCTTGTATTAGTATAGGTGCTATGGAAGTAGAAACATTTCTGTATTATCACCATCTATCTTTTGAAAACGAGATATATATTTTTACCTTGGCAATTCTGGTAGCAAGGTGGAGGCAGTTTTACAATAATCTGAATATATTTCAGGTGTGCAGTTCATTTTTGTACCTAATGAATAACTCTGTGCCCAAGTGGGTGGATAGAAAATAAGAAGCTTTTGGATTAGATAGAGAAGGTGAAACATGTTACGTTTATGCACATAACGTAGATATTTCAGTACATTTGATAAAGTCACTGTTAAATACCATTTTTAATGCATGTGATGGCAATCAGTTTCCTTTCAAAACCATGATTCCGGGGGTGGGGGGAGAAATGTCTGTACCTTTCTGAAACGAATACAAGTGTTTCATTTAATTAAAGCAGCAATCACATTATTTTGCAGTCAGATTTCTCCTGTGGCCCCTGTGGTGCTGTAGGAAGCGATGGAACAGAAGCTGGCACAGGCTGAAAGGACTGCCAGCAGAGTGGGTGCTCACTGATGGGGCAGCACTCGGGTTCTCCTGCACCCACTGGAACCTGGCACCTTTGCTCTGAAGCTGCCCCAAAAGACAGGCTACCAAGTACTTTGCTCACACACATTTGGTAATTAACAGTGAAATGATGACTAGGAGCGCTGAGGCAAATTAAGAAGCACGTTATCAAGAGATTGCTGTGGAAATGGTCCAACAGTCTGCACCAGGGAGGCTTAGGCACAGAACAGAAGGAGACCTGCAGAGATGTCTGAGGTTGCATATTGGAGTCTTCTGCCCCATTCCCGTGCAAAATGATGGAGAGTCCAAAGGCACCTGCCAGTCCTGCCATCTGGGAAGTCTCAGCTCGGTACAGACAGCTGCTGTCCCTGTTGCCCAGCTAACCAGCAGCTAACCAGCTGGAGTCTGGGGAGAAAGATGCTCCCTAGTTACTCAAAAGTCATCTTTGGGAGGACTACAGAGCTTTACTTCTTTCAAGCAGCCTCATTCGTGACCTGGTGTGATGAAATTCTCTGTGTTCTTTAGTGCTTCCTTGGTAAAACCAGCAAAAATGGCTCTTTTATCTGAAAGGGACATTATGTTTGATATAGAAAAAGTAAGCATCCCTTGGGAATTACCTGTGGTGGCTGCCGTTCCATTATTTTCTCTAGCCCTTCCTTTGGTAACAAAAAGGGGCCCTTCATTCGTCAGAAACATTTTAGGTTGATATAGATTATCTGGAAGAAAAAGAAACATCACATACAGCAATCAGGGTCACATTGATTAAGTTGTGCTTTTTTTTTTTCTTCACTTGTGTGATTTTGATATAAAATATGAAACATGATTCCAGTAAACCACTTCTGAAATACCCTGTGGCCTCAGAGCTTATATTCTTTCTGTGTGCTGTGCCTTTTAGAGCAATTTCATCCAGCCTTTGTATCAGCTTCTACTGAATGTCTTAGAAATGTTAAAATCATCTAATTCAGCATTATTTGATTGCTGCATATCAATACAGAAAACAGTACATGGCAACATTCTCGTCCTTTGTGCAAAAAAAAAAGCAGCATTATTAATGAGAAAGGAAAAAAGGGAAGTATGACAATAAATTCAAGAGGCTGTTCATTTAAACAGCTTCTAAATGAAACATTTGCACTTTGTGAATAAATCTACATCCTGATGCCTGATATCTGAAGCAAATCTTGACACACCTTGGGTATCTTCATGTTTGGGAGATGGATCCAATTTTTAGGGTAAATCTGTCGCTTTCCACAGGTTTGGCTCTCAGTATTCTCTTCTCAACATGATTGCATCATAAATTCTGCGCTCAGTAGTTCATGTTTCTAGAATGAATGAATCCTGGGAAGGAGACACAGCAGAAGGAAAACAGGTATGCTATTTCTTGGCTTCCAGGTCCCATGTGAGCTATTAATTACAAAGCAATCCTAAGAAAGAATGCCGATATCTGTGTATAGCCCCCTTACCAAAATAAACTTGGTCCAGAATTCACATACACCATTAAAATTCAGAAATAATTCCAACATATCGAAATATTAATTTTAAATGCATTGACTTAGGATAGTAAAACAGAGGGTGAGGCATGGGAAAGGGAGAAGTACCAGGAGTAGCAGTACATGACAGAGATGGATTGCTCTTCTGAAGACTTTCCTGCTTTCCTGGTGGATTGGAAGATGCTCTCTCTCATGGAATCTATGCCTTGGCCACAGCAAGTGGGGGGCTGCTGCCCAGGCTCATCACATCCATAATCTATGCAAAACAGCTAAGTCCTAGCCTCAGGGGTACCAGCAATTTTTAATCAGAGTTAGATTTAGTATTTTCAAGTCTTCAGATTATTTCCCTTTTATCTCAGACAGGGCTGTGGTCAAGCCATTGTGTGGAAAACATTACTTAAGGTTTAGGAGGGACTGGTAAACTGATATTTGTAGAGGAATGATTCTAAATTTTGAGGTGAGCATGTGAGAAGGAGGAAGACACTCTTTAGATCACCCTTGCTTCTCCTGACTGATAACCAACTACCACAATTTTGAAACCTCGTGATTAGTTTATTTATGTTTTCAAGGTTGCCTCTGGAAAAAGAAAATAGACACAGAAATTCGATTTTAAAATGACATATCTTCAAAATTGATGGTATTTAGGATGCCCATCACTGAAAAGGTAGCGCTTGAAATAAATTGCAAGTGTGATGCATATCAGGGTAAGCCTCAGAATTTTCCCAGATATTCTGAAAAGTCTGGAAAAAGAAATGGGTGCCTGGGGCCCTGCTTAGGCATCTGTTTGCCATATGTTTTCACTAAGGAAATGAAATAAAATGTCAGAAAATCTGCAAGAGGTAAAATGTAGGAGGCACCAAACTAAAAATAGCAAGGCTTACATGGAGACTGGACAGCTGGGTCTTCATGGGCTCAAAATGGAGTTCAGCTAATGCAATTTCTACCTAGTGCTTCTGAAGCACAGTGGTGCTGGTCCTCACAGACACCATAGCTGATCCATGGATCTCCCCCAGTCCCAGAACAGGGAGAAAGACTAGATTGATTGCCACAGTTGGATACTGGATAGACTAGAACAGCAAATTAAAAAGTTACGTGTCTGAGGTGCAGGTGACAGACATGAAGAGGAATACTACCAAACAAGGGGTGCAGGCTATCATGACATCACCCCAGGAGAGAGAAATGTCAGTGTGTACTAAATGGTATGGACCACTGGCAGTGAAATAAAGCAAAATGTTGAGGGCATAATTAGATGGGAAACCACTGGAAAGACGAAGGAGCACAGGGCAAAAATGCTGAATTATGGGAACAAAAGAAGAGAAAACTTGGAGCAACAAGTGGGAAACAGCACAGAAATTGGAACATAAATATATACAGAAGGTGCATAACTGTATACAAAAGCTGTACACAAAGTCCATTAAACCTGTTAAAAGCTAATATACTGTATCCTTCAGAAAACAGGCAATTCAAAATATTTTATTGCTGTTGTGGCTATTAGTGTAATTCCTCAACTCTAGATTTGGAGCTGGTGAAACTGGAACAGCTCTGTCAAAGCTAATAGAGACAGCAGCTTGCACCAGCAGGAAAATCGAGTCTTGTCTGTTTGCATGGAATCTTTGTCAAGGTGGTGTGTGATGAGATTGCTCTGCTGTTTCCTAAAAATAGAGTAACTAGCTGTGTCAGTCATGCAGTGTCAGCATGGATGTTACTAGCACTGGATGGACCATTTAGTCTTTTTGTTGTTATTCACAAATCTTTCATTAACTGATCTTCATTCCTCAGGATAGATTCATTTTTCAAGGACCTCACCTGAACATTTAGAAGGAAAATGTTGTCAGTGCTTGTGAGTTGTTAACTGTGACTAGTTGCTGCTTGTGATGTATAATTTGTCACTTCAATTGCATTGCAGTTTTTATGCTCCGTGATGGGACACATAAATTATTATGCAAATTTAATCAGTGGAAACTGTAGCAATGACAAAATAATTCACTAACAGATGGATAGGAACCAATTCCTGAGTTACATCCTTTTAGTTCTATATAATGTGATGTTTAAAATCCATGGATAAATGATTTAAAGTACAGGAATGTGAATATACTGTATGAGGACAGTCATCATTGTCAACCAGAGCAATAGCTGTGAACCAAAATATAGTTGTAGAAGATGAAACAAAGGTTTGTTTTACAAGACCTGCATTCCATGTAATCATATCGATTATTGTTAAATGCACCTGAAGTGTTCAATTCTATGTTGTAGGCTTCTAAATGAAACTTCTCTTTATGTATCCAGGTTCAGCATCTGAATAACACATCTATATTTTCCTGTATTATCTCTTTTAAAATATTTGGAATACACTGGCAATTCAGAGGTCTTTGAGGTTTTTCCTGTTTTCCATGCTGTGTTTCCCTCTAAGCTGCTTGATTTGTACGTCTGTAATTGCAGCTGACTCGGTATCATATTTTTATTCATTCTAGATGCCAAGTTATCTGGACCATATACAGTGTTTTATTGGGGAGATTTATCCTCCTGCTTCCTTCTGAAATCAGAAGAGAAAGAGTAATGAACACATCTGTCTTTTCTGAGCCTCTGTTCAAAATTGTAATACGTGTTTCTAACAATGGACCAATATTTGGTGCAGAAATTTTCTACTCTGTTTCCTTCATGTCCCTTCTAACTATGTTCCCATTGATCTTTTCTGATATAGCTGTTGTTAGCAGGGTACATTTATTTTAAATTCGCAGTTTACTGCTATTATCCTTTTTCTGCATTTGCTATATTTGTATTACTAATGTTTGACTAGAACTTCTGCATTATCTATATTTCACAAATTTTTTCTTCCCCAGCATGAATTCTTTTCTACTTGCAAATTTGCGTTTTGTTTTGTTGGTTTTTTTAATACCCAGTAGAATGTTCTTGAACAATTTCCAGTTCCTATTAATATTTCCCACTTTAAATTGATGTTCCTAGTACATTAAAGCAACAGGATTTCTTAAGCTTGGACAAATTGTCCCTTTATGTTTCTGAGTGGTATCTCATTCAATGTGCATGAAGCAGGTGAAAGAGGGTTGTGATTACAGGTAGCCAAGTAGGCAGGTCTTTACCATCTTAAAGTGTCTGTATTGGCTGCAAAATGCCTGTGAAGATAATGGTCCAGTGGAATGCAGGAAAAACACAGAACTTCACTAATATAGGTATGTAGTTTCTAAATGTAGCTTATACATAAATATGTGTATATTGGGGGTGCATGCTCAAAATTTTTTAGTGATAAGGGCTCACAAAAACAAAAGTCTAAGCTTTTGTTTAGACCAGTGCTTGATGAGTAAGCACACTGTTAGGTTTCAGTGATCCTAAAATTATTATCAGCCTGCACAGCCCATTTCTGGTTTGTCCTGGCCACTGTCAGGATGCTGGGCTAGATGGGCCTTCCCTTGGAACTCCTTATGTAGTCTTAGTTCATAAAATTAAAACCTTCTGCAATTGTGGATCATCTGCAGCTTTCTGACAATATAGGGGTTTTGATTTAAACTTCTTTTCTTCCTCTTCCCTCCCTACTGAATTACTATATTTTAAATGGTCCAATCATAAATCACCCTTCTAATAATCAGTATTGAAAACAAACCCATTATATGATATTTTGTGGGGTTTTTTTAAACCTAGTCTGATTGTAACAAATACACAGGCAGTTACAGTGGCATCCTTTGCTTTTTATGTTATGACCTGAAGGTTTCTGCAACTGGTTTGGACTCTACTGATTTGATGGTGACAGCTCTTCACAATACGGGGGAACTACAATTTGAGATTCAAATCAGTAGTCCATTTCCAAAGAGTTCCTATGGTCTAGAAATTTATAGATTTAAAACCAATATGAAGCCAATAACTAGACTCTTATTTTAGGGCAGACTGTTACAAATGCTGTCCATTGCAGCTTCATGTCTCTCTCTCTAAGTGCAGAAAACAGAGTAATTTTGGGAGGATTTTACTTTTTTAGGCCATCTTAACATGCCTTCTAGCCCTGCAAACCTGATGGGTTTTGCAGTCCTGGCTGAGTCTGATTGAAGCTGACATCTGTGGGCTTCTGTGAGGGATGTGGGAAGAACGTACTAAATATGTCAAGTTAGAGTCTCCCTAAGCAATTTGACGATTGTTAGTCCGAAAGCACCACTTTGGAAAAGTATGCTGACTCATGGCATGAGAGGGGAAGGATTTCTTTTTTAAAGCAATGGGCAAATGTGGTAGGATCTGGATTAACTTCTTAACGTTCCCAAAGTTGCCATGCACAGAACCAATCTCTAAATGTCTTTGTCCATAAAAGTTCTCTCCATACAGCAACTATGATATTTTTTCCCTCTGTCTCTTTTCATTTATTGTAAATGTCTTTGAACCTGGAGGTGTCTATGAATGTCTCCAATTATGTAAGTGAAGAGAACTTGGCACAATGGGCCCCTTATTTCAACTGGGAGTTCTGCAGGCTACTCCTGTGCAAATAATATATGGCAATAAGATTCCAAAAAGTACCCATGGCTATTCTTGCTTCTATTTGATGCTATGGGTATGCAGCGCATGGAAAAATTTGGCCAAAGTATCCTGACAGGAAATGGGTAAATAAGTGTCTATTAATAGCATTTCAGACCTGTAAGGAAAGGACAGGAATCACAGAACCACAGAAAGTCTTGGAGTTGGATGGAACCTTTAAAGATCATCCAGTTCCATATCCCTGTAATGGGCAGGAACACCTTCCACTAGACCAGGTTGCTCAAAGTCACATCCAGCCTGGCCTTGAACACTTCCAGGGATGGGAAGTGGTCTTTTTTCTAAGCCTTCTTTCTACATTGAAAATACGCAATCAGGTCTCTGTGGAGCTTTCTCTTCTCCAGGCTGAACAACTCCAGCTCTCTCAGCCTCTCTTCAGAGGAGAGGTGCTCCATCCCTTTGATCATTTTCATGGCTCTCCTCTAAACCCTCTCCTACAGGTCCATGTCCTTCTTACACCAGGGACCCCATAAACTGGACAGGAGGAGCACAGACAAGACCCCAACCCGGGAAAACCAGATTAGTTTTAAGCCAGATGAGCTTCTTGCTGTTTCTCGTCCCATTCACATGGTCCCTGCCTCGTCCCAAGGAAAGGAAGGTGCTGCAGAGGGAAGAAGTGACTGTGGTGTGTTGGTGTCCCTGCTGCTGACAGTTGTTCTGCAGTGTGCTGGTCACAACTGCAATGCTGCAGCCTAAATGATGCAGTAGCCCAGACAGAACCAGGCCTTTACTCGAGTTGCAAGAGTAATGCAGTATGGAAAAGTGGAAAGTGCCAACACCAAATAGTATTTTACACCATATTTATTAGATTATAGTATTTTCCACCATATTTATTAGATTTCAGGGATTTTTCCTGCCCCTGAGAGTCCAGTAGCATGATTCTGAAGCCTTTTAAGGTTGCATTAACAACTCCATCTCATGGGAAGAGAGGCTGATTTTGAGGCTTGGAGTAAAACAAACTTTTTAAAAAAAGTTTCTTGTTTCGTAAGAGAATTGAAGATTTAATTGAAATTCATTACATATATTTTTATTTATATATTATCTATGTTTATCTTTGTTTTTAGTTTCTCAGGTTCAACCATCCTTGTTAACTTACCTTGAAGAATCTTTCACTGAAAGCTATAACTTAAGTCCAAAGTGGGTGTAATTCTGCAGCGTTCTCTTTCCAAAAGACTGAAATGTGCCAGCCTGCCCAGTGGATGGAAATACTTTCCACTGTGCTTCCCTCAAGAGATCAGTTTAAAACAGAGTGTCGTTGCTTCTGTAAAATTTGAACCCAGAGCCCTCCAGCTTTGGCATTTTATTTTCATGATTTAAATTTGTTCCCCAACTCCTTAATTTCAAAGGGGCAGCAGTCTACCAGAGTTTCCTTTAGCAATCAGACAAAAAGCAGATGTTCATGCTGAATATTGCACAGCTCTGTACAGCAGGCAGGAAACTTCATGTAATAAAATTACTCAGTGTGGAAATTCTTGACTGTGGCCCAGTTCACAAAACTTGCAAAAAGCCCTGTCATGAGTTTGACCATGCCCTTTGAAATTAAGGATGGGGGAACAAAGTTAACATGCAAATAAGGTCCCAAAGGCTGAAGGGCTTTGGGTTCAAATTTCTCAAAGCATTAGGACTAGGTTTTAAAACTGATCTTTGCAGTGAACTTCAGCAGGAGGCATTGTCAAAAACTGGGCAAGCTGGCACAGTCCAGTCTTTCCTCAAAAAACAGGGAGGCGAACATAAACTTCTGAGGCAACAGACTTTTTTCAGTTAAAGGCTTTCTTTAGATGTTAATGTCAACTTTCTCAGTGTCTGTGGGAGTACAGAGCTTCTTCCAATGGTTCACTTTTGACTTGAATGTCCAATCTAAATTTCTTTTTTTAACACATCATACTGTTTATTTCAATAAGATCTTCTCATAAAGTACAGTAATTCTTCCCTGGTTTCAACTATAATCTCCTAAAAAGATTCAGTGATTTACCGTCAAGACCAATTTTCAATTCCTTCATACCTTATGAGACATTTTTCCAGAATTTAAAGGTTTTTTACCTCCCCATCACACAGGGAAAGAAGATGGTGATCAGACTCAAAATTTATTCTTCAAATAGCATTTTCCATTAATAATGTACAAATCCTTTCTGTATTAGAAAAAACGATATTACTTCATCTGTAACAAAGATGATTCTGGTGGTTCCATTATTTTTCTCTTTCTATCTAGTAATTTGTAGTGTCTTGGAGTATAAATATATTCTATCCAATTTGATTTATCATATTCCTTTCCAAATTAGATTTTCTCTCCTTGATTTTGTTTGCTTGTATTTTTTATTGGGAAAGCAGTTTGACAACCAGCTGGGACTTGTCTTCAAGTGAGCTGCAGAAAGGGAATCCTTTACTTAGAATGGTAGACACTTCTCTTTCTTACCCTGAGCATGCACAATGAAATAAAAACCTCCCCTCCTGCTGGTGATACCATCATAAATTTACTTTCTTCCTTAGTTAACAAATGAATACATTTTGCATTTTGAGAGGCTTGAAAGTTCACTACCAACACAGGGCTTGATAAGACTTTCAAGATAAGACTTTGGGACACTAACCCAATTGGATAACCATATTATATAATTAGTCATAGAGCAATAGAATGGTTGGGGTTGGAAGGGACCTTAAAGATCATCCAGTACAAAACTCCCTGCAATAGTCAGAGACACCTTGCTCTAGACCTAATTGCTCAGAGCCCCATCCAACCTGGCCTTGAATAGTTCCAGGGATGGGACATCCACAGCTTCTCTGGGTAACCTGATCTAGTGTCACATAAACTTCAGAATAAGGAATTTCTTCCTAATGTCTAACATAAATGTATCCTCTATCAGTTTAAAACCATTGTCCCTTGTCCTATCACTGAACTCCCTGATAAGGAGTCCCTCCCTATCTTGTCTCTTCCATGTGAGCAACCCCAGTTCTCTCAGCCAGTACTCATGGGGAAGTGTTCCAGCCCCCAGTCATCTTTCTGGGCCTCTTCTGGATGCACTTGAGCCGGGCCATGTCCTTCTTATACTGGGGGCTCTAACCTGAATACAATATTCCAGGTGGGGTCTGGAGGGGAGTAGAAGGATCACCTCTCTTAACCTGCTGGCCATTCTTCTTTTGATGCATCCCAGGGTACAATTGTCTTTCTGGACTGTGAGCACACACTGCAGGCTCATATTCAGCTTTTCATCCGCCAGTCCTGCTAGGTCCTTCTCCACAGGGCTGCTCTGAGTTGGTCACCCAGCCTGTATCCATGTTTGGCATTTACCCAGGCACAAGAGTTTGCACTTGGCCCTGTTAAACTTCATGAGGCTCATGTGGGCGCAGCTCTCTATATTATTGCATAATAAATTCTCTATAAATGCTTTTGATATGCTTGAATTAACATATTTAATATGATTTTTGGATGTTCACAGAACTCAGGCTTCTGTAAACAGAAGGCTTATATTCTGCCTTGAGCAAGATTTAGCACCTACCTTTAAAAGTAGCTTGGAAGCTACAGCTAAGCCTCCATACCTTTCCCTACTACTTTTGGACATGCTGGTGTAGAAGCCAGCTGGTTGTACTGAAACTTGGAATAATTTGAAGTGGAAGAAATGGAGCTTAACACAAATGCAGGTAGGACTGCAGTTGCTTCTTAACTGAGTGTGTGAGAACATACAAGAAAAGTGGCTGCAAATCAGAGGAGGTATTAGCTGAATCCTGAGGAAAATGCAGGAAAAACCTGTACACAGACTGAAGAAGTCAATCGTTAAAGTAAGCTATAATGAGAAATGGATAAAAGAGGGAAAATTATATGGGACCATAGTGAAAACATTCCAAGTTGCCAACCCTAATTAGTGTTTGTGAAATCCCTGGCTGTTGCCATGGCAATAAATGTGATACTACAAATGCAGCATTCTGACTTCTTCACAGGATCAAGCAAAGTTGGAAAGGAGCAAATCCCTATGTAAACATCAATATCGTCAATTAATTAGGAAACATAGCAAGATAAATAATAAAAACCCATAAAAGGTAAATTAATTTCTGTTTTCTGCTTGCTATATTTGAAAGTTTCCCCAGTATCAAGCATTTCTGTAATTCACTTTCATTCTACGGTAATGTTTTATCACAGACCACAGTGGAAGTTATCATGAAAAGAGTTTTTTAATACATTATTTAGTTAAAGCCAAGTTTAACTGTAAAGTTAAAGACTTTGGCTTATTTGAGCTATTTCAGCTGCTTAAAACCATTTCTTTCTTTAAATGTCACTTAGCATGTTTATTTATTTATTTGGTTTTTTGAGATAAAATTCCACCTAAATAAGCCCCAAGTTCCTTTTAGAAAAACTGATAAGCAATCTAAAATGGAGCAGATAATCCTGAGTGCCAGCAAGTGTCACATACAGGACCGCTGGGGGATCAGGTCCAGACAACATGGGCTTATGAAAGGCATGTCCTGCTTTACCAACTGATCTTCTATGACAAGGTGACTCACTTAGTGGTTTAAAGAAAGGCTGTGGATGTTGTCTACCTAAACTTCAGTTAAGCCTTTGACACCATTTCCCACAACATTCTCCTTGAGAAACTGTCTTCCCATGTCTTGGATGCGTGTATTCTTTGCTGGATGAAAAGCTGTCTGTATGGCCAGGCCCAGAGAGTAGTGGTGAATAACATCCAGATGATGGCTGGTGACAAGTGGTGCTCCCCAGGGCTCACTGTTGGGGCCAGTTCTGTTTAATATTTGTATCAATGATCTGGATGAGGAGATCAAGTGCACCCTCAGAAAGTTTGCAGACTCTCACCAACTTGGGTGGGAATATCAATCTACTGGGTGGGAATATTGATTTATGGAAAGGATCTGCAGAGGGATCTGGACAGGCTGGATCAATGGGTTGGGGCCAATTGTGTGAGGTTCAACAAGTCCAGTACTGGGTCCTGCCTTTGGGTCACAACAAACCCAGGCAGTGCTGCAGGCTGGGGGGCAGAGTGGCTGGAAAGCTGCTGGTGGAAAAGGACCTGGGGCTGCTGATTGACAGTGGCTGAACATGAGCCAGTGTGCGCCCAGGTGGCCAAGGAGGCCAGTGGCTTCCTGGCCTGTGTCAGCAATAGTGAGGCCAGCAGGAGCAGAGGAGGGATCATCCCCCCATTGGCACTGGTGAGGCTGCACCTCAAATCCCTTCACTTTTGGGTTCACTTTTGGGTTCCTCAGAACAAGAATGACATTGAGATGCCAGAGTGAGTCCAGAGGAGCACAATGGAGCTGGTGAAGGGTCTGGGTAGGAAGTGCTTCAAGCAGTGACTGAGGGAGCTGGGATTGTTTGGGGAGAAAAGGAGGCTCAGGGGTGACCTTATCACTCTATAAAACTGCCTGAAAGGAGGGTGAAACCAGGTGGGGATTGGTCTCTTCTCCCAGGTAACAAGTGATAGGACAAGAGGAAATGGCCTCAGGTTGTGCCTGGGAAGGTATAGACTGGACATAGGAAAAATTTATTCACTGGAAGGATAGTCAAGCACTCAAATGGGCTGTCCAGAGAAATTATGGAAACCATCTCTAGGGTATTTACAAGGCACATAGATGTGGCACTTGGGAACATGGATTTTTCATGGACTTGGCAGAACCGGGTTAGCTGTTGGACTTGATCTTAGAGGTCTTTTGCAACCTAAATGTTTCAATGATTCTATGAAAATATTGAACAATGTGAAAAAAGTGCCTTTTTTTTCCCCCGATCTTGTCTTTGGCATGACTTCAGAACTGTGTACTACTTGAGTAGTTTCACTATACATACATAAGGATCTTGCCATATAGAGAACATCATTTACATCTGTGCCATGGTTTAACCCCGGCAGGCAACTCAGCCCCACACAGCCACTTGCTCACTCCCCACTGGTGGGCTTGGAGACAGAATCAGAGGAGTAAAAGGGAGAAAACTCTTGGGTTGAGATAAAGACAGGTTAACAGATAAAGCAAAAGCTGTGCATGCAAGCAAAGCAAAACAAGGAATTAATTCATCCCTTCCCATGGCATGCAGGTGTTCAGCCATCCCCAGGAGAGCAGGCCTCTATCACGCTTGGGATTTGGGAAGACAAATGCCACCACTCTGAACGTCCCCACCTGCCTTCTTCTTTCCCCAATTTTTATTGTTGAGCATGATGTGCATGGTATGGAAAATCCCTTGGGTCAGTTGGAGACAACTGTCTTGGCTGTGTCACCTCCCAACTCCTTATGTACCCCCAGCTTTTATTGCTTGCAGGGTGGGGAGCAAAAAGAGCCTTGGCTCTGTGTAAGCACTGCTCAGCAGTACGAAAACATCCCTTTGTTACCAACACTGCTTCCAGCACAAATCCAAAACACAGCCCCATACCAGCTGCTGTGATGAAAATTAACTCCATCCTGACAAAAACCAGCATAAGGTGGAATCTTATGCTTCTTTATAAAGAAAATCCTTGGTTTTGTGGGGTTAGTTCAGAATCTTTATCTCATTTGACTTTCACAGCCATATAACAATTTCAAGTATTCAAACTCCTTCTGTAATCAAATGTAGCCAGAACTTTCCATATTGTGAATATAAACATAAAGGTCACTAATACTGAAAAAGAAAACAGAAAAAAATTTGCTATAAGTGTTTCCATTTGGTAAACAAGTTTCTTTTACTTTTATTTGACAAATCACTGCATTGGTAATACTCACAAAAGCAGGTCTGGAATACAATTCTCAAATATGTCCTCTGCTGCTAAGAATTTGATTAACTGGCACCGCATTTATTCAATTACTACATCAATGGTTTGGCATTTTTAAAAGTTAATCCTTTTTGTCCATTAGTAATTATTGTTTAATCCATATCTTGCAATATTCCCAATGGTTGGCTTCATTAATTTAATAAAGGACAGATATGTATTTCTTTTCTAAATACTATCTGGTTTGGTTGACAAAACGTGATTGACTACGATTTTAAATAGTCTCAAGGATGACTTCATAAGCAGGCTAAGAAAGTCAGTTTGAATACCTGGGTTATTTTGAATTTGTCAATGCTTTTATAATGTTTTTATAATTAAATACAGTGGCAACATAATGCAAAGAAAACGAAAACAAAATAAGAGCATTCAATGGACACTAGCTCAGCAAACAGAAGGTTTTATTCCCAACTCTATGACTGAGATGCTGTATGCCCTTGGGTTGGCATTCTCCTATTTCTTTTGATTTTGTCTGTTTGGACTGGAGCTTCTCCTGGGTGGGTACTGGAGGTGCTAATTAGAGTAGGTAGCAAAATGGGGTCCTGATCTCTGTTGTGGCCTCTAGGTGTTGCTATAATACAAATAATTAATCAAAAGACATGTTTCAGTGTCCACAGAGGGTGTTGCCAATGTTTCCCAGAACCACGCTTAATTTTATACAGTTAAACCCCTCTCTCCCCTCCTCTCTACAGCATAACTGAAATTTTAGCTTTGTATATTGGGCAAATGAACCTGAATGTGAAAAGTAGAAGTCAGAAAGCTGTAGAGATTTGACTCACCTCTAGTCAAAGTTCCTCATTTTTGGGTGCCTTTGTGATAGTCTCTTGTCCAAGGGTGGGTGCTGCTAGAGGAACCTGCTATTATATTCCTGACTCAGCCCAACCTTCCACTGACAAGATTAACCACTGGGCATCACATCCCTTAACAAGGCTTCTGCTGCTGATGTGGTTTAGGAGTATAAGCACACAAGGCACACATAAAGACACAAGTGCAGGTTAGATCAGGAGATAGACCTGTTCTCATGTCTAAGGACACGTGGCCCTAAAATAAGTTTAGTAAGGATACACTTTGTCTTGTAGGGTGAAAGTTCAGACCCTCGTGTGGCTTGATCTCAAGATCTGCGTATTTTGCTCAACAGGGGGATAATATGCAAAACTCTTTGTCATTATCATCAACAATCTTAAGATCCGTAGTTTAAATTTTAAAAATACGGCAGAGCAAAAAAACCCCCAACAAAACAAATAGAAAATCATCTGGAAGAGTTAGCACAACCTTTTGTTCTGTCACATTTCCAAGGAAGGGGCTGTCAGTGCTGCAGCCCAGCCCAGCACATCATTTGCTGTAACCTCCAGCCGAGCAGCTCCTGCAGAACAGCTCTTGCGGAGGTGTGCCGGAGCCATCGGTGCTCGTGGCCATGCCCAGAATAGTGGCAGATGCCTCCCAAAACTGCATTTGTTGGAAATGCATTTGTAGCCAAACAGTTTTGTCTGGCAGGGGATAAACAATCCCTCCTGCAAAGCAGTAGCACAGTTAGAAAAGGAGCTGGATGCACATTTGAAGAAAATGATGCAGGTGCCTGCTGGAGCGATGCCTCAGCAGGATTTGCTGACGCAAAGGGGCTGAATATGGGATGGGAGCTCTGTCCTGGCTCTGGCCAGACATAGGTGCTGTGAGCCCTGCAGCCATCCACTGCCTTCTCTGTGACCGCATCAGCTCTGCATTAACTGCAATCCCTTTTTGTCATGGAGGAGAAATACAGCGAGGGGTGAATAGTCTCTCTGCTCTGGTCTACATGTGGTTCAACCTCTGGGACAAACAACCATGGTCCAGCTCTCAATATCTAATTGAGATTGCATAACCAGATACTGCAGGCATGTATTTATATAAAAGCTATTTTAATCAAAAGACTAGCCATTAAATCGCCAGTGTTCTTAAGCATGCTTCACCAATTTTTCCACTTTTAAGACTCAAGTAGACAATTTTTTAAATGTTTTATAAATGATAAAAAATTCACATCAGATTTTAACAGAATTAAGCATACTTATTCAACACACATGGGGCCTCTGAAAAAAATGTTATTCAATTTAATAATTTTAATTTACATTGTATATGTACATGAGCATTTTTTTCAACCCACAGGTTAACACCACAAAAAAAAAAAAAAAAAAGGAAAAGAAATAAAAAAGAAAAAAGTACTGTGGTTAGCTGAGTGAAGAAACTCTTGAGACACTGTTGTCTGAAATAAAAGCAAGGCACTCTCCCTTAACACCTGATATATTCCTGAATTCTGCCTAGACAAAGGCATGTTCACACTGAGAGAGCTCGAAGAATAGTAGTAGATTTATTCTGCATTAACTCTTTCTTTTACCACTGTGACAGGTCACCGGTTGTACTCTAGGATGAATCAGTGTATTGAAGTTGACATGAAGGACTATTCCACAGATGATGGGATTTGGGAGAGTATCACAGCTAAGACTATCTATGGAAGACTGGAGGACACAGACTACGTGAAATCTCACACGGGGCTCTCAACCTGCTTCCTCACATTCCACTTAATAAATTAACCTTGCTCAACAAAAAAGCGATTTTACTGTACTATGCTGATTTGCTTGAAAATCCTTGATAAAGGCCCGCTTGCAAAATGCTCCTGCAAGCCCTTGTCTGGCTGGTGCTCAGCACCTGGCAGGATTTGTCCCTAGATAAAAGCAATTTCTCAAGGGACCTTGTGTTTTACACAAGGAGACAAAAGCAAATATTCTTTTTTTTTGGATTTTATGTCTGTATGTTTTGTATGCGCACATGTGTGTGAGTGTATATATATATATATGTATATATATATATTTAGTATATACAAAAGCAAATTCAGTCAAAATATATTTGTCTTGCTGGTCAGGCTTGTTACAGCAACCTACAAGAAACATTAGCTTCTCTGATATTTAATTATGCTATTATGTTTGCACATAAGCTTAAAAGTCAATACAAAAAGCAATACTTTTCCAAATATTATCTGCAGGTAAACCAGAAATATTAACTATAGTGATTAGAAGTCTGTTTCCCTATTGACACTACTATAAATCTTGATATAAGAATAATTTTTTCATAAAAGCACATCCAAACATAGTAAGTGATAAAATACCAGATTACTTTTTGAAAACCATACAGTGACTCGATATCTGGGTTATCCTTTGCAGCAATTAGGCAATTCATTTGGCATCTGTTTGATTGTATAATTTAATTTCCATATAAACAGCATAGTTTAAAAAAAGACAAAAGCTAGAATGTTTAAAGCTAACAAAAGATACAGTGACATCAGGTTGACATTCAAAAATTTCTTTAGCAAAATGACCAACAAAATTTTGACTTAATACAGTGCATATAAAGTTTTTTAGAACTGAACTTTTTAAATATTATTTGAATTTAGCAAAACATGAGCAAGATTTTAATATCAAAGTGCTAAACAGTACTGCCTTAGAAGTCACTGCAAATAAACTGTAAAATAACTCTGCTTGTGATTTGACAGATATTTTATATACAAATGGTTAATAAAAAGACACGCGCACACACACACGCACACAAATATAGGTATATACATATATATACATACACATTATATATATGTATATAGTTTTCCAACTGGTGTATCTGAGTCAGTGTGAACACCCCATTTAGTTATCATGTGTAACAGGGTTCCCATGAGCTGGCAGTCATTGCAATAAATACAGGCAAAGCCATTACAATATACCATGCATACAAACATTTATACAAATAAAGACACTATGCAACAAATTATCTCATATTAATATGGCATCAACAGTATAAACATACAAAAAGGAGTACGAACACGGAATGTTTAAACGCAGCCCACTATATCCTTCCTAGCACTTACATTCATACTATTTTACAAGACTTGCTTGTTCTTGAAAACCATCTTCTGTCTGTTTACTAACGAGTCGCTTGTGTTAGAAGTCTAGAACTGAACTATCCCTGATACTGACCCTGTATGCTCCAATCACTACTTACTCGGGTTTCCTTAGCTAAGGAACAACTGAGCCACAATTGCTCCCGTGTCTTCCACATACATTTGTCAATAAGTCACGCTACATGGAATCAAGTTTGGAAAACTCTGTCAGGTAAGTTAGTGCATGTAATTTTCTCCCTTGATTTCTTCTGTTTGTTTTCCTAGTAAAATAAATTAGTTAATAAACGAGACTTAGTAAGACAGCACTTTAAAAAATTGCACTTGAACATGGGAGCTAACAGCCATTGTCATTTTGCTATATTTGATTTGTATGAAATGTTTAATTGAATGTACTTTGCTAAAAAAAGTGAATTTTTGTTTAGATTGTGCTGATGTATGTGCCCTTGATGCAGGAAGTATGCTAAAGGTATCCTCACAAAACACATACTACCCTGGCAAACAACAATTTGCTGTTCTTTCAAACACAGCTTCTACAATTTTACTCCTCATAGACCATGAGGTGTTAAACAACAGATTTAAAACAGTCATGTTAACCTTTTACTGCTGCTGGGATAGCATTGTCCAAAAGTGCCATATTAGCCATTTAAAAAACCCAAATCACACAAAAGAAAACAAAGAACACAACCCCAAACCAGTAAGCCAGTAAGTTTCAGGCCTCAGGTTGTAAGGACAAAGCGCCAGAAAAGACCTCATGTTAGACTCGGAGCGGCTTTTCTGTTAAGTGAGGGCAGAAATGTTAGCTGTAAGTCACGATCCGTTTGCCTGCTCTGGTGGGCGTTTGCCTCTCAGGAGGGTGGTTTGACTCAGAAGGGTAAGGTGTCCAGAAACAGCCTGTCGATGATGGAAGGGGCTGGCACCAAATCTTCCAGTTTCAGGTAAAAGATGCGCTGCAGTCCCAGTGTGCAGAGAGAACGCAAGTCAGCCAGAACACCCAGTACCTTCGGCTCTGCAGACTCGAGCGGTTGTCCTTTGTTTTGGCAACTGAAAGTTAAGTGATCTTTCAAACTGCTTGTGATCTTGTTGCATAGCTCTTCCACTTTCTTTGGTTCTTTTAATCCATGTCGTTCTGCAAAGCCAAAGGAAAAAAAAAAACACATCACCATCCTGATCACAAACGGAGAGAACGCGTTTTCTTAGGTGTAACCCAGGTGCATACTCTGGAACTCAGAACAAAAAGTGCTCTGGAAGTGTAGATTTCTCAGAACGGCCGGGGTTACGTGGTATCAGTTAACCTTTCTGCCACACAAAATAAGAGAGGGCAAGTGCCCTTTTCTCTTTATCTACTAAAACAGGCGACAGAGATGCTCAGTTATCATTGAAATTCTGGTACAAGGAATCTAAGCATCCTGTGTATCTGACATAATTTTCATGATATGAGACAGAATTAATTGGGTGATTTTCCAGCAAAACTATCACAGGAGGTGTTTTGGAGATTTCCGTGCTTCCCCACCAGTTGTGAATGCTCAATAACTATGGCAACCATTACTTATTCAGTGAATTCAAGTCGCGATCAATATCCTTAGCTAGCTCCATCAGCGCCCGGCCTAGAATTCCACCAGGAATTTGCAGACACTCTTAAAAGAAACTAAAGGCACCTTACTACCCTTTGTTATTTTGATCAGCTGCTGCTTTTTAGTTTATTCATCTTTAAAAGCTCTAAGATAAAAGAAGCCTGGAAGTTAACTATTTTGCTTTGAGGGAGCAATGCCTGAACAGCTGTTATGTTATCCATCACAAAAACCTCAGCAATCCTAAAAGGAAGGAGAGCTGGGGTTTGTGCCCCTTCAAATATCTTTTTAAAATACTACAATGATGTTAAATGCATTCACAGTTCTTTAAGCATACGTAGAATGAATCAGATTTGTGATTCATTAAAAGTAGGCTTTTTACAGGGGAAAGAATTCTGTGTTGTTTGCTCTCAAGGCTTAGTGGATAACAGAACAAAAGAAAATTCAACTCAAAAAATCTCAAATTTGTGATGTATTCATTTGCCTCTGACTTTGAAATACACAGGTAAGTAAGAAATGGCTTCACAGCAAAGTCATAATAATTTACATGTGAAATAGCACATTGTGCTATTGTACTGTATCTATACAGTAATCAAAGAAAATGCAGCTTATATTAAATCAATTAGATACATAAAACAATGACAGCAGTGGTTAAGAAGAAATTGTGGCAGTTCTTATGTTTGATGCTTTTGAAGTCATCTCGTTCCCTGAGCCTCTGTCCCATCCCTGGCAGCCAGCAGCCAGATTGTGCCCATTGTCCCCAAGTCTTGCCCCTCCATGCCAGGAGGAGCTAGCAATCGACATGTCCTCTGTCTGTCCCCCCTAACGAACAGTGAAAAGAGTACAGCTCTCTTTACTTCCAGAAGCAGAAGTAATGCCTGCACCAGGCACAGTGGTGCCTTGCCCAGGCCTGTGTATATAAACTCCACCTGTTTTGGCTTAGGTACTCTTTACAAACCAATAAAACAGACGGGATTCAATGAGGGCAGTCAGAAATGCAAAGGTCTGGTTTTCCACTGATATTCACCCATTTTACACTTTTTTTTCCCCCAACTGTATTTACTTAGGCAGTTAGCTCCTGAATAATACTGGTTTGGGATCAGAATCACAGATATGCAGGCATGGACATCTCTGTCCAGAAGCTCCTGTGCTCTATCATTTAAATACCATTAGTCGGCCCTGTTGTTTCAAAGCAACTCTTATCCAACCAGTGACATCTGCTTCAGACAGTTTTCACCTTGCAGGAATTAAAAACCCTAGGTATTCTAAGTGCCTTGTTTACATTAAAACATGAGAAGTCAATGAATATTTAAAGCCTTTCCAGTAAATGGTGTATAGTGTAATTATGTAAGCTTTAACTATACAGGTCACTGAGAGTAAATACTTAGGCAGATTCTGCCATTAAAAATCTTGGCAGATAAATATTTTATACAGGTTGGAAAAGCTGTAGGGCTTTTTTTTTTTTTTTTTACCAGTAGCCTACTGAGAGAATCTGCAGGACATTAAGTTAATCTTGCAATCTTTGAAGAGTTCCCATCTTTTAATCTGTTTTGTTTCCTAGCTGTGTAAATGAAGATATTTTTATAGATGTAGGAGCTGGAATGTAGAATGGATCCAAAACCTGACTACAAATTAGCTGAGCACATTTTCAAACCACTACCTCAGTAGGTGACTACCTTGCTGCAGAATATGGAAAATTATCTCTGGCTCTGGAGCATGCAGCAACTTTGTTAGCATTTCCAGCCAGAACTAAACAGCTTGTCTCCCACTGACAAGTTCAGAAGGTTTCATGAAAAAATCATGTCTTTTGTGAATAGCCATGAAATATACCGAGGCAAAACACCATGTGTGCAAAGATTATCATATTAGTAGCCTTACTTTACATAAAAAAATCGTGGGAATTCAGAATTAAGAGATACTCTGTCCTTAAACTCTGGTGCTACAATATTAAAACAGTCCCAGACAAACCAAATTGTCCTCCCCTGAGCGAAGTGCCATATAGTGGCCTTCTCTACTTGCAAATCCCCATAAGAGTTAATTCCTCATGCCTTGAACTGCTTCTGGGGGTTTCAGTCTTAAATTCCTAAGGCATCCATAGAAAGTCAAAGCCATCTATGTGGAAGCTTTTCTGTTAGGGCAGGACACCACATGCACCAGCACTGCCACTGCAGTCTCTGGTGTAAGAACACAACTACTTTCTGAAGAACACACTCATCTAAGAATAGGCTCCTCTCCTCGGTAGACTTGAGGCATCCAGAGCCTAATTTACTCAAAGGTTTAGATTTAACAGGGTTCAAATAACAAAAAACATATTTTCTTGCCTTTTTCACATGCCCAGTTATGTTTGCACAAAGAAAGACCCACTGTGTTTCTTATACAACCCAGAGGGAGCAGCACGAGGCCCCTGGGGTAAGGGTGTGCAGTGGCACTGAAGCCAAGGGCCTCTAATCATTCACTGTCTTCCACAGGATGTTCTTATCCACATAGGAATAAGGCCAAGGTTTATCCCAAGAAGTATAGCTGGTCAAAATAGACTTTCGCTAACTGATTGACGAGATGTGCAGATATTATCGTAGTCAGACTTTCTTATAATGACAAAGGCATGTGTAAAGTGAATTTAGGATTTCTCAGCCTGTACAACCTAAAACACAAACCAAGATTGTGTTTTAGGATATCACTGATTTTTGTGAGAAAAATGGTGATTTATAGCAAAGATGCTGTCAAAATGACTCATCAGAAGTCTTGCCTCTAAAGCTCTGCAAACTTAGCTCATCCTGGTAAACTGAACACAGCAAGTTTTTTACACCTTTTCCTCTTCCTGGGAAGCTGAATGTAGTTTTCTGCTATCATTACACTCATCAGCAAAAACTCGACAGGAAGAAAGCAAAGAAATCCATCACTAGCTGTGCCAGTCCCTCCTTCCCAAACCTTTGACCTGAGGTAGATCATGCCAGGGTCAGACAGACTGAGCACTACCCTTACAGAAAATGCCCCTCAGAGAGCACCAGTACCTCAAATACCCTGGGCTCTGCACTCTGTGTCACGGGGTATCACTTTCAGTCTCAATTATTTCTGAGGTGTCCAGAAATGCAACGGATGAACACTGCAGACTTAAAATAACCTCTTGATTGTCTTAGTTTCAGTGTAGTTATGTGATTTTCTCTTCCCCCTTCACATTCCTCTTCCCCTTCCATAACTCAAATAAGCACAGGGCTCAGTTGCCTACAGCTTTCTCATGCACAAAATGTTACACAGGAACATTGCAATTTGGCAGATCCAAGAGTCTCGTTTCCTGTTGCAGTCTGGCCCATATTTATCCTGCCTAACTCTCAGACACTTCACAAGGGTCCCCAAGCTTAGTGCACAGACCTCTCAAACTCCTCCTAACATCAGTGTAAGGATGGGCATTTTTAGAAGATTTTTACAATTTTAGATGGATAAATCATCTTGTGGAGGTGCCCTGTATTCTCCATCAGCTGTGCAAGGTACCTAAAGTCAGGTGAGATGAGTGGCCACACAGAACAGCATAGTTTGCTCCCTCTTTTAAGAAAACCACAATATAACACAGACTGTTGGTTGCTGTAGAAGCAAAGAGTTCTTGCCTCAACAAAGAGGTGGGAGTGAAAAAGGAGGAGTGAGTACTTCATTTTGATGCTGACAGTATTTCCCTCAGCTAAGTGGCGGGGGGGAAGACAGACAATGCAATCTGGAGGGGGTTTTTTTATAACTAGCTCTCCTACACTCCTCCAGTCTGCCACCTGCTTGTATGTAGACCCAGCACATGAAGCACCCACTCCAAAGGATATCCTGGCAAGAGGACTGAAGGATAGCTGCTTCCGAAGAGTAGGTAAGTTTCAATTCCATTGGGAGGTTGGACAAACTCATGTGCAGAAGGAACTGCAGCAGTCATACTCTTTTTAGCCAGACTGGTCTCATTACTGTTTCTTGGTATGACTGATGGTGCTAAAAATTGTGTTTGTAAACTGGAACAGAAAGCCCAACAGCAGGAAGACAAACATAAACTCCTAATTAATTGAAACCTCACAACGTTCTTCAGTGGTCTGGTGCCAGTCTAACAAAGCATTAGGAGTGTGAATAAGCCCAATATATACAGTGGTTCTGGGCTGGTCTGTAACACACTTAAAATAAAACATATGCTGAAAGAGCTTGGCTGAATGAGGGCTAGCATGCTCTGTACTCAGCAGCATCCCACTGAGAGTGTCAAGTGGGCAAAATAATAATGGTTTGATGTGGATAGAGAAAGGAAGGGGCAGAGAGGAAAACCTAATCAACGAGAATAAGAGAGAGAGAAAACACTAGCAGTTTTCAGAGCAAGCAGAAATTTGAGGCCAAATTAGAATGTGCCCTTGAGATGATCTGCACTGGACTCAGTCTTTCTGTTTTCACACTGTAAAAAAAAACCTAACAAATGGTCATTTGGGAAGTTTAGGAAGCATTTTCAAGCATAGGCTGAGTTAGTATCTAGTCTACTCTGCAAAGCTTCATCTTTAACACTACCCAGTCCATCATGGAGTGACTGTGCAGGAACACTTGTGATCCATGAACACACTAAAGTCATAGAAATCATCCATGTGGAATTAACAACAGAACTTGACCCAAGATGACCAGCATTTCCTTTCCATGTTGGGGCTCTTCTTCAGCTCATTAGATGCTACATATCAACAGAATAAGTGGTCTAAAGGAGAAGAACACGACGGACCTAACTTTTTTTATTTTCTTAGGCATGTGAGGTGAGCGTCATGCATTATTTCCTACCTACTTTCTTCTGGGTGATGCTTAGAGCAACACTCATACGCTGTGGAGGAAGTTGTGTCCAGCCTTTCTAAACCAACTAAAGGAAGTAAAAAAAGAGAAGAGAGACAGAGAGAGGAAGATCCTAAAGGAGCACCTTACAGTAAAAAATGGTTTTTGGCACAACAGAGTTCAAAGTTAACTGTTTGCAAACCTCCATAGTAAACTAGAAGCCACTTCTTTCAACCTGGGTGCTCTTTTAAGTGGATGTTTTATCTGAGAGGACCTGAAAATTCATCAGCAATCTGACATAATGTTTTTCCTTCTAGGCAACATACCACAGACTTCCAGGACCCATAAAATAGATAGAAAAAGCAAAAATATATTGACTTTCTAATGGAATATATAATGTAAAATATTGTATATACCTTTAGTTTTACTCAAAGCAAGCAATGTAGTGAACTACATTGAAAAGAACAAATGCCCCTACATGCCTATAACTATGCATCCTATGCTATCACCTGCACTGTGGTTGGGATAGGACATGGAGCTTTGCGGCTCCAAACAAGTCAGGAAGTTTAATTGAAGGTCACTGGAACTCCTGGAGCTGTTACTGGGGAGACAATTTGACATCTCAAAGTGAAGGAACAGCCTTCAGTATATCTTAGGACACTGGGACCAGTGGAATGTCTTTTAGATTCCAACACTGAATTTTAGATTTATTCCCTCTTCCTTCACTGGGAGACAGATGTTAGTTCTCCCTGTCACTCTTGAAGAGCACAAAATACAGGAAAGAGAGTAGTGACTCCTCTTATTCTTCTCCCTCAGCAAAACTGCCAAAGATTAGCAGTATACAAGAGGGTTTTGTTTCTAAGGACGTATCTTTGGGCTAAGGACAGCATTCATGAAATCAAGAAGAATGAACAGGTCGTTATTCCCACAAAAAAATTTTTCTTTATCTGGAATGACAATTCTTGAATTCGATGCTAATACTGTACAGCACCTAAGATGCTGTACAGTATTAAAGCAGGCTGTGACTACTACAGATCACAGGACTGTTGTCTTTTCCTTTTTTTTGGTTTAGCCATCAAATCATAAACAATTTGCATGATAATCAAGAAAATTTTGCTCAAGGCAGCATTCTGGTTTTGCAGTGTTGTTACTAAAGGCAAACAAATAGATTCACAAAAGAAAGCTTTCCCACTTCTTATTTGAAGCCTAATGACATGGATATCCACCTAGAACACGGGAGAACCATGGTCAGATTCCCTTCCAGTTGGAATCAGACCAGAGATAGGGCCTTGGGTGTCCCTCTGACCACCATCAGACACAACAGCCATTCTGTGGCCTGTGAAATATATCAAGTTGTCTTAACACAAAAGACAGTGGTACTCAATAGTTGGATATCCTATGCTCTTGGGAAAGGTTGCTCTTCCTTGCTCCGACTCAAAGAAAGGGCTTGAAGAGTTTGCCAACTACCCATTGCTTCCAGCAATCCATTACAGGAGAAAAGGGTGCCTTCCCTGGAGACAAAGAATGGCACCTAAACCACCCATCTAAATCTAAGCCAAGCCTCAAAACAATGTTTAAAAATGTTCAACGATTCAGACTTCTTCGGGTTCCATCTTTCCAAATTTTCTCTTGGCTATTTTTTCTCTTGGTGTGACTAGCTGAAAAGACACATGGCTTGTCATACTCAAACTTCAGAGAGGAGAAAAGAAGCCATTTCTTGTGGGATACCACATCAGAGCCAAATCTCAAGGTTTTCCTGAGTAAAACTTTCAATACACTAGGTATAATCACCTGATTTTCTCTTACATGTTTTATTTTTAATATTGTTCATCATTATACAATGCTATCTGTTTTCAGGTGACCAAGTCTCTGGCTGAGTCCCTGAGTTAGCTAACTGCCCTTGGACATCTGAAACCTGTGAATATAAGTCACTAGAGCTTTGGTCTAAATTAGATCACATGAAAATACATGCTGTCCTTAAACCAAATCAGCAGAGACATACCAGCCTCACAAAATAAAAGAATAAGCAGAAAACAACATTAATTTTAAATATCATCTCACACAGGAAAGAAAATCAAGAGAAGCTTGACAAACATAGAAAATCTTAAAGTTTTTATGTACGGAAATTGTCTCCTTTTAAAGGTAACAATTGCTTCCATTTGTTTAGAAACTTTGGGAAGACCAGCACAATATAGCAAACTCCTGGAAGTGTTGTGATCAAGGAAAGGAAGAAAGGTGTGTCCAATTAAAACCTATTTCTAATTATCCTTAGCCAGCCACTGGATAACTTTGACTCCTTATGTAAGGGCAAGGAAGCAGTGCTTAACTGAACAAATTACCATGTTAAAACAGAACATGGGCTTGTAAGGGGAGTCAGATTTCCTCCTATACATTTGTTTTTACTAAATTCACTTAGCTTGCTGGGAATCCTGTTCATCAACCTTCCCACTCTCGGTCTCCAGGAGGATAATCAAGAACACACTACCTATGGCTACCTAAAAAAGACATATCTCATATATAGTAAATAATCGAAATCATTCATATGTGCTATATATATACGAGCATATATGCCTGTATGCAAATATATATAGAGAGGGGCAGCACCTATCATTGATTTAGAGCTATCTAAATGCATATAATGCTATCTAAATACATTATTTATGTATAGAAGTATGCATATACATACACATATGTGTACACATATATGTAGGTGTTTATAGTACATATATGCAAGTAAGAGTGAACATATGCCAGTGGATGTACATATGCAGGAGAAAAAAAAATTGGGACTGTTCTTTCTGTCTTTAACATATCACTTATTTTGGGAATTTTTTCATACAGAGTAAAGCAGCTCCAGTGAGTTATTCTGGTCTTAAATGTTTTATCAAAGGAACCCAGAATCTAGATCTTAAAGTACCCTTTCCAACTGCAGAGGAAATTAACAGAAATTAATAAAATAACTGAAAATGCTTCAGAAACAAAGAGCTACATATATACACTAACTCTTCACCAGGAAGGCAGCGTACCATGCAAACTCTGAAACCAAAATCTTGGCCCCACAAATGTCAGTGGGAATCGGCCAAATTTATTTTTCACATCTGTCATGGAGTGTTTTATCTCAGGGTTGCCCTGACACCATCTCATCCTGAGATGATGACTAAAATAAAGACTATAGCTGGTGTTGTTGAGGCCACTGCCTATAAAGTAATGGATGCCTGAAAAGCAGAAGGATGTCAAGGGAGCTTATAAGCATCCCTGGGAAGATTCAGTTCAGGGCACACTGAAGACACAATTACACTGTTAAACTACCAGTTTTTCTGATATGAGGGTGAGGTTCTTTGTGGAGATGACTTCTGCTCCAAATTCTGCTCTGTGGCTGTCAGACAGCCTTCCTCCCAACTCTCCTTCTGCTGCCATCAGCCATGACGCTTCTATTGCAAGATGCCCAAAGTATGTAGTGGCTTTATTGCTTCAGGAATGCAAAAATTACACTTTAAAAGGTTATGTTCCCCTATTTTGTACTTACTGGATAGATTTGGCAAATTCTGACATTAGTTTCCTGCTGTTCACCCCAGCAGGCAGAAAGGGTCATACAGTCACATGCACACCCAAAAGCTTTTGTACAACTGAGGAATGTGACTTTTTTCTCATTATTCTCTGATTTTCCTCTTTCAGAAAAGCACTGAATACCTAGGCTAGCCTGGCTACCAAAAGCAGCCTTCCTGCCCTCATGGAGCACACTTTCTGGTCTAGCTACCTTGCAGAGAGATGAGCTATGCTAGCTCTATGGCTTCTAAGTCTCAAGCTGCCTTGATATTACTATTCGTACACAGAAGACCTAGCTCTGGCAATTTCATTAAGATTTCCTGGGACTTCAGCAAGTATCTTGAGTATTTTTGTAGGAGCTACACAATTTGCTTGGAAGCAGTTTGCTTTTTAGAGACTACTCCAAGAAAACAATGAAGCTGCAAAGAAATAGTTAGATTACATTCTAAGAGAGGTGTCTGATAGCCTAATGTTATTCCACAATTTCAATATGGTCATGCTAATGCTTAAAAATCACTTCACCCTGAATATAGCTGAATTAACTGAAATTGCTTGAATCTACAATAAAGCAAAGCACTAGAGTCTAAAGCTTTCTGTCAACAAAGGAGCACTCACCTGTAATCATAGTTAGAGCTGATAGACTTGCTAAGGCTGGGATATCAAGGTTAAGGCTCTTTAAGTTTAAGGAAAAGTCTTTAATAGAGTCGAGCCACTCCCCAAATCCACGAAGGCACTGAAGTCTATGAAGCACGAGTCCATTGCAGAATACAAACTTATCCTCAGCAGTATCAGACCTCAAATAAAAACAATTGAAAAAATTATAAATGCATCTTCTACTTTACAGAGAAGTGCATAACCAGTATTGAAGCGTCTGTCATTTAAAATCCAAGGCATATTATCCTGAGACATATGTGGGCATTCACGTTTGACAATATGTTTCTCCCTTGGGGCCAAAGTACAACAAACAAGCTTCTGTGATTGCTTACTTGGTAGAGTTATAAGCCTGAGGTTAGCTGTAGCATGTGGTGTAGACTGTCTAATTAGTTAAGATTTTGGTCCTGCCCAAAGGCATAAACAGAGAAGACATTTTGCATTAAATACTGTATGTTTGAACCAAAGGAATACTAAGTGAGTGCATTTTGACATACAAAACTAATAAAAACATAGATTCTGCAACTCTCAGCATTTACTTAGTATCATCTGCATTTTTCAGATTGTAAAAATTGGCAAGGAAAAAAACAATGGAGAACACACACAGTAATGCAGGACAATACACATAACTGCATAAACTCTTAAATGAAAACCTGTGTGCAAGAGAGAAATTACAGCCAAGCTCTCCTCTTCTTCCCTCTCCATTACCGATATTTAATAAAAAAAAAACCACATGCAAAGGTCATTTTCAACCTAAATAAACAAGGGCATAACTGAAATCACCAGTCTGCAATTCTGCCTGCTCCTGAAAGTGGATTTGGTAAAGTGTCTAACTAGTGCTAGACTGACAAACAGCATCTCACTCTATTAAATGACTTGGTATTAAGAAGAAAAGCAATCTGAACAAGATTTTAAATCTTCTTCATCCCTTTCAAAAACAGATGACAAAGAGAAAAGAAAAAACTTTCATACTTGAAGTGTGTTACTGTATTTCATACTTATGAGTACAAAGCAGACTTGCTCAAATAGTACCTGAGGATCAATTTTGGTAACTATGTAGGAAGAAGATGGGACAGATCAAATAATAGAAGCACATTAGTGACATCTATGATTTCTTTTTAAATCACCTTCTTGATTTTTCCTGCTGTGTGAAACAAGTTAAACACCATATCCTTAGTATGCAGACATTGCTGGTTTTTGTGCTTTTTTTTTTTGGTACAAATGACAATGTTCAAAGATAGTGCCATATTTATTCCTTAAAAATATTCAGGTGGATGATTTTTCACATCAACTTAAGAGGAAATGAAATAAATAGTTACCTGATGGAGAGTCTTAGTACAAACAGCTCCAAAAAAGCTGATTCTATGAGTAATGTCTGATCTTCTTTTGGGAGGTCAGTAAATCCTGGGATTTTTTCTGCCCAGCCTCTAGTTATGTCAATGGAGGCAGTCAGAAGATTATAGAACTGTTGTACATGTTCTGCATCTGTGCCTGCAGCAGCCTGATCAGTGGAACAGTACTAAAATGAAAGCCACAGAAAGCAAGGTTATATGCATTTATGGGCATTCTGTGAAACATACAGCATTATTTGCCCAACAACATTTCCTTCTGTGGCAAAGCTGGTATTACTTATAAAGACATAAAAAAATAGGTCTACATCTACCTACTTATTTGGTTACCTACAGGCATTTTGCTATTCAGATAGATATTACAAAAATATTTCCATATGTATAGAAGTAATTTCAAATTTATAACTAAAATATAATATCACATTTTACAAGTACCTACATACTATTATTAAACAGAAATAGAAACCTGGTGGCTAGGATAATTTGCATCACACTAGAAGAGGAACATTATGTGGCTTACTACAATGAAACACTTTTCCCATTGATGAATTTGTCTCAGTATGTCGGAAATGCAGATTTCTTCCAAAACCTCACAAAGTGCATTTTATCTGACAGTGATAGAGACACATAAGATAAATCACGTTTTATCTGACACATGCAGCATTGCTTCATTTGAATACAGAATTGGTTCAAAGTAAAGCAGCTGCCCCATATCACCTCTTATCCTTCAAATTGAAGCATTTGAGGTTCAGCAGAACCTATTATCCTGCTTATGTGGCCATAACTCTTCCAGGCAACCATTTGACAGTCTCAGCTTGCTCAGCTTCCCTGTGACCCTCTGACAGCTCCCTCCCCACTATCTCCTACTTCATCACCAGTGGATCCCTGTCACTCCTTTGACACTGCTCTCTCTCTCTCAGCAGAAAATACAACAGGAGCTTTTGTGGCTTAGTCCAATTCTGTGCTTGGAAAGTGCTGCTGGTTTTCTGAGCAGGTACTAAATAATGTGGCATTTATTGTAGTAACATACTCATCATCAGACACCTGCTGGGTTATTTCTGGGAGAGACTTCATAGCCACTCTCTCTTAAGGGTTCAGCCAAAGAAAGGCTGAGGTAGTCTCCACAGCTAAAAGAAGCCTGCATACCCTTTGGAAACAACTGTCCACGTGCACTTAGGCTTGAGTCCATCAGCCTGAATGTCACTCTAGCAACTCTCCAAGCCAGAATGGAAGCAGAAAAAATTCTTTCCCCATCAGCAACAGTGGTCTGGCAGCCTGGGAGGACCATATTACAACCTTGGGCTGCAGATATCACCCAAGTTGCTAACTGCAATCCAGAAATCACTTCTGTGCAGGACAGAGAGAGATGGGGCAGTAAGCAGAACCTCTCAGGTAGCTGTCCTGTACTCTGCCTCTCCTAGCTGGAGCTGGTTGATGTTGGCAGGTAACGAATGAAGGACACAATGTCAGAGCTGCTGACGATGGGAGAACCACAGCAATCCTAGAGACCTCTGTCTGTATCTGGGTCCTGGTACTAGCTCTTGGTGGTTCTGTTCTGCTTACCCAACCTAACTGCACGAGGTTCTCACGCTAAGTTCCAGCTCACATGTTTAATCAGCTGGTAAAACATGTGCAGTCCTTCTTATAAAGTTCATATGGAGACAAATTTTGCCTCAGCTGCTCCAAAGGATCCTGTTACACTGAGGCAGGTAGAAGCCACAATACAGAGAAGGGGAGCAGCAGTAGAAAAATCTGTATGCTTCATCATTTATGTGTTCAGACCTCCATGTGAATGGAGCAGTTGAGGATGCTCAAGCAGCACGAATCAACTAGTCCTGGCACTGGACTGCAGCAAGATACACACAGGTCATTAATGGGTAGAAAAAGACAATTTGCTTTTCAGAGACCATGCATATTCTGGACCCTCTAGAAGTGAAGCTGCAGAACAAGCCACAACAAGTGGGCATTTTGGCTCTGGGAGACGTGCTTTGCTACACAGGGACTGACCTATGACTCTTTCTTACTACACAGGGAAACTAAACAGGCTGATGGAAACTCCTGCCTCACGACAGTTATTGCTAAGCCAAGACATATTCTTGATCCTTTGAGCCATAAAGAAGAAAAAGAAAAGGAAAAGGAAAAAAGAGATACTACCCATTCTGGATGGGTTCATTCTAAATATAACTCATCACAACTCAGAGTAATTACGCCAGGTGTTAATTTGTTCCCAATATTTATAAAACATTCCTTTGGCAAAAGTAAGGTCAAGTTTTAACATTTTCTAATGAAGCTGAATGCTGCATTATGTTGTGTAACTGTGAATGCTACAGTGTGGTTTACCCTACGCTGGGCACTAAATCAAATTAAATGCATCTAAAAAATTATAACCTGTATTTTGTATTATAGTCTATCCCACAGGAGCAATTTTAGAAGAAAGGTAAAAGATTATATGGAATTGTGTAATTTTTAGCTGGTGCAATACATCACTGCTCGCTATAAAGTATTAGCATTTACAAAGAGTTGTTAAAGTAAAATATTATTTACTTGTAACAGACTTAGGAAGACACAAGTAACCATAAACAATATATATGTTTCTGTTTCATGCACCACAATTGTGGGTTTTTTCCATTATTATTTAATGGAGAAGAAGTTATATTTGACCTAACTTGAGACCAAGACAGCTGGCAATCCTGCCCTTGGTCAGGAGGCCACAGGATGGAAGGGCTCCCTCTGATCTGCATTTCTAAACCTGCCCTACGCAAACCAGGAGGCAAACCAGGAGAAAGACAAAAGACAAAGCTCTACCCCCCTCCCTTTCTTGGAGCTCCTTTGGGAATTAAATGAAATGTGACTGTTACTTAAGGAGGGGGTTGCATGTGCAGCAAGCAACATTAACTTGTATCTTATATCTGAAGAGATTTGGAAAGCCTGAGGTTGGGAAGCCCGATAGCACAACTTAGCTCTGCCCTTTGCCTGCTTTCATCAGTCCTTCATCGACGGCTACAGCTGCAAAAGCCTAACAATAACTTCTCTGCACAGACGAGAGCCTACGCTCATTTTTCCAAAAGCCATGATATGTGCTTAATTTTGTGGCCCAGGAAGGGGGGGATTATTGCCTAAATATTGCACTCCTCCTCTGAAAAGGCAACTTTTCAATCTACGTTGGTGCCTGCTCTGCATGAATAAGAATGGCAAGATATGGGGTCTATTTCTCATCTCACTCCCTTAAAAGTGTAAACTCAGGGAATTGTACCAGTAAACAGGTGTGAGACCAGACTACGGCCCTTGGCAATTGCCTTTTGAAACCAAGTACCTAAATATACCACTGCTGTGGACTGGTAAGTTAAAACCAGTGCTGAGATGAAAAGCAGCCATGTTCTGAACAGAACTGTTTCCAATGTTTTGGTGTAAAGTTTGTAGCTTATGTAATTTATTTTTGGTTTTGTTTTTTTCCCTGGGTTGCTTGTGTGTGTGTGTTCACAGGGTTTTCTGGATGGAAGGGATACACACTTCTCTCTGAAACGTCTATCAGTATTTTTAAGACAGTCAAGATATTACAGCTTGTAAACATGAAGACCATGCTAAACATTAAGGTCGTATCTGCAGAAGTGTCAGGGCTAACTCCAAAGCCAGGTTTCCAGATCTGCCCATTTGTGGTGCTCAGCAGGATCACAGCCTAGCTGAACATGACGTTAGTTTTTACAGGTAAAATATTCATAGGGATATTATAGCATTGCAGTGTGTTTATGGCATGTTTCATTAAATTAATTAAATTCAGTTAATCTTGCTCTTTACACAGCATTTGTTTCTGACCTCCTCTAACTTTTCAAAATAAGGGTCTATGAAAAACATAAGAATCTACTAATTTCTTGTAGAATATTTTTGTCATTTCAGTACTGCTGGGCATATCAGACTATTATATATTTTACTGTAAAGAAAAACATAGATATTAATATGTTCTAACAGATAATCATACTTAATCTTTTAGCTACCAAGACTAAATTAATTTACTGTCAATCATATGCTCCCTGTAATGTCCAACAGAATTGTTCAGCAATTAAATTTGTGGGTTGTTTTCGTTAAAAGAGAAATAATATCTGTACGACAAAGAAAAAAGTCACATAAAAAGTACATAATTTTTGTTCAATTTTCTGTAAATATAAAATAACTTTATATCCATAAATAAATACAAACTATGGCCTCTGGACTCCTGTAATTCTGTGGAACCCAGCAGATTTCTATCAAAGAGCACAGCCCATCACACACCTTGGTATTTGCAGAGTGATCCCTGAAACATTCTGGGTAAGTTAAAGTACTTGTAGACATGGCTAATGCATTCTCCCCATAGTAGGTTGTCAGACACTGAACAGCTAGATTCTTGCTAATAGCTTGAAAAATTATATGATTTAATACTTACAGATTAGTTTGGAGGAAATATGTTACAGCATGCTTTAAATTGCTAAATTATATATATAAGTAAAGTCTAAAATAGCATAATGTAATTTTTATATAATTGAGTAAATATGCTTTAGGATTAAATATTACTTAGCAACAAGTGATAAATGGCCAATGGAGTTACTGTTTTGAGTACAGCTGCTATTTTTTACAATCTCAAATTTAATAATATTTCTTTAAGGGAGGAGAATTTGACCTTGTTTTTCCATAGCCGTAGTTTTTTTTTTTTCTTATCTTATATCAACCTGCCTAAAAATTGTATTTAACAAGCCATTTCAATGCTGTATTTTAATAACTATAGAACATTTTTTTCAACTTTCAGAATATTCCATGAACATTTAAATTGTGACTATGATACATTAAAGAACAAGGTTAGAAAAATACATAATCTTTGGTAAAGCTTTGCTGATTTTTCAGAATTTTAATTTCAACAATCTTGTTTTAAAAATGTGAGTTTTACTGAAGGAATATTTATGCTGGGGTATCCAAAGCCAACCCTGTTCTCATTTAAATAATGGCAAAATCCCTATTGATTTCAACAAGAATGGTCTTATCCATCCAGTGTCACACTCTGCAACCCTTCTATCTGAATATTAGGGAAGTGCTATTAAATTTTAGCCTTCAGAAAATGGAAGTTAAGATATTAGACATACAAGTACTGCTCCTGGTTAATTAATGACATCATAATTGATCGTGTTTTGGCACAGCCTTTTTGCAAGAAGAATGCTCTATTTCTCCATGCATTTTTGCATTCACTCAGCCACTGAATATACTGCAGAATATTAGATTATTTTGAGATTGGGATCCTCACAATGAATAGTTACTAACACTAATATCTACTGCACTTCTTTTCCTCTCATTGTCCACCTATCGCAAAAAGACAACGGCTGGCTGGACCGATTTCTACCCTCATCCAAATTTCACACTCAATTTCATTTTGGCAAACCAGCTGGTAAGGAGAAATGCAGCTCGCAAATCATTTCAGTGCGGAAAGCAAAGAGGGAAAGAAAAGTGAGACATACTCTTGAATAGTCCAGCTCCCTGGGCGTGGAGTCGGTTAAAGCTCGAACGAGGGCATTCATCATGCTGATGGGAGGAGAGGGCGGGGAGGGCTGAGAGGGTTCTTGCTGTAAGGGGCTCTTTGGTTTGGAAGGCAGCCGACCTCTTCTCCCTTTCAGGCTGTCGGTACGGACAACTAGGTGAAAAAAATCGCAAGGGAATCAGTTGTGAAGGTACCAGCAAATGATGGATCAGAATGAACACTCTGCTTGCTTTCCTGACAGTGGCCAGACCAGCAAAAATAAGAGCGGTCTCCAGTTTCAGCACATGCTCTTGATGCTTTTGATTGCAAAGGAACACAAATGGCACCAGAACTGTGTCAGATCTATGATTGTAAGCAGCAATGTAGCTGCTTAGTGAGAGCCCAGCTGTGTTCCTTGTGTCCATGCTTTGTTTGCAGCATGTCAGTGTGCCCGTGATACTCCACTGCCGAAAAAAAGCTGAATTCTTTAAAACACAGATTTTAGTGTTTCTGCTACTAGCGTCCCTTTTAAATGGCAGAGGTATTCATTCAAAAGTAATTTTAGCTTTCTTGAAGCATTTGAAAAAATACGGCCGCACTATATAGGTTATATTATCCATGTCAGTATTTGCAATGGGAGTGCTCACACAATATTACTCACATGCTTAAATATTTGCAGAATTGGGACTAATGAGTTGATCCTGTTTCCATTTAAATTAATTGCAAATTTACAATCAGCTTATGGGAATGGAACAAGATCCTATGTCAAAATGCACACAATCCAGTGCAGCCCCCAGTGAGATAACAAGGGGAAGCCAACAGCATTATCGAGCAATGTTCAAAGTTAATAAAGGAGACATTTTGGCCACTGTCAAATTATCCTCTTGTGACCTTGCTGTTCTTGAACTCTGGGGTCTATAGTCTAAATATGATAATAGGAGTGAAAAGCACAAAATCAATATATTATTACATAAATGCACATTTTTTGGAGTAAGTTATGAATCTCATCATTGTCAAATTTATTGTAGAGACATCCATGTTGACACGCACACACATGCAGAGACAGATTCATTAAACATATTATTTTAGTTTTCTGGGATCATAAATAGCCAGAGTCCTTACCTTCTTTAACCATGCCGACACTGAGACACTTCTGGAACCGGCAGTATTGGCATCTGTTACGACGTCTCTTGTCCACTGGGCAGTTTTTATTTGCCAGACAAACATATTTTGCATTTTTCTGAACTGTTCTCTGTGAAAATGCAACACAAAAATAGTAAACTGATCGTTTCTTGAGCAACTTAGAACCTGACAAAATGTGTTTTAATTACAACATGAAAAGTGACAGTGCAATTCATATAATTAGATAAAATTAATTTCCTAACACACTAGCCTGCAGGAAAAACAATTTTATTAGTGCTAGCTGCTGACAATGAAAATCATCTAGGATTGTTCTGAAGCAAGTCTCTGGAGACAGGCAACTTTGAATGATAAAATCATATCTGAAATTACCAGGTCATCACATCTACCTTTGGGGATTAGATTATCTCCGCTTTTAATATCCCTTTGGGAACAATTTTCTACTTGGTTCATTCCCTTGATTATTGCTGACCTTATTAAAATAAAATCAAAATGATCTGCAATGTACTTCTCTTGCTATCACTATTGTTAGTCAAATACCACAATAACTGGTTTGGTTAGCCATTAAAATCATCAGGGAGAAAAATAAAAATACCATAAACCCCTACAAAATATGTTTGGCTAAATACTCTGGGAAAGTTAACCTGACCTGAGGAAAAAAGACAGAATGATGACACAGTTATGTAAATTTAATTAACTCTAAAGTCATGTTGAAAAAAATAAAACAAAATTAAAATTTGTAGAAACCTGGTAAGTTTTGGAAGAATGTAACAAATATTAATGCAAAAAGGTATCATGCTGCCATACTTAAAATCAAAGATACATCAATAAATAACATGCAAAAAGGTATTACTAGAAAAGACACCAGGAACAAATTTATCAACTCAACATTCAATATTAAATATTTACCTGAAATTAAATTAATGGATAATTTTTATTCCATAATTTGTGTTTGTTATCAAATAACAGCCTCAATGTACTAAATATAAGAGATACAGCAAATATTGTTCATTGTGATTTGGAGCTGAAAACAGTTTGATTTTGCAGAACAAGGTACTGCTACAACTCAAGGATATGCTATTGATTTCCACAGGGGTAGGTTTGGGATAACAAGAGCTGCTATTTCCATGCTATTTGTGTTCCCTTTTCTAGTTGTATTTAAATAACAAATTAGTTTTATAGGAGAGGTATATGTTACCATGTGGTCAAAGGATTATTATTAAGTTACACTGACAGCTCCACCCACAATAAAATGTTGTAAGCCCTCCCCCCAAATATTTTGGGACTGTTTTTGTTCCCACTGTATATTTTACCAGAACACTGGCATAACTGCTATCTTAGCAAGAAAAAAATATACAAAATCAACCCCAAACGTTTCAAATCTTAAACTTGCTGCCCAGAACCATCCTACCCAAAGTCAATCACAAGCTCTTCACTTAAACAAGCTATTTCTGAAATTAATACTAGAATCTGGACTCAGTCTGCTGAAATTACAAAGCACCCAAAACTAAGATCAAAAGACATATTCAGCTCTTGAAAATATAAGCACAAAATTTCTACTGAGAAATTGCCGTGTGTAAGTTATTCGTGTTGCTATTCAGCTGCAAAGCTGCCCTCGTGGCAGGGCAGGCAGCAGGACCCTGTGCAGTGCTTAGTCACTGCTCTGCAGGCAGCTTTCCCCTGGTGAGGACTCCCCGGGCTCCCGAGCTGAAGGATAAGGACAAGGCAGCAACCAAAAGCAACTACAAGTACTTGGGTTTGTCCCATGAGTGAAACCAGTTTCTTCCTGGTGCTGATCACCCTGCATTCCTCCTCACGCCAACTACCCCGGACAAAAAACGGCACCGCTGCCACCACCTTAAATATTAAGTGGACTTTACGATTTCAGGGTTTCTGTTCTCATCTAACAATAAAGTATAATTGGAATTGGTGACTGAGTAAAACCCGGGCTGAATGGACTCCAGATGAGTTTCAATACAGAATAAATGCAGTTTACAGCTTAAACTGGGATGACCTGTGTTTCATTGAGGAATGCTGGATGTGGTTCCCCCAGAACACAACCATGGCCTCTTCTCAGCAGAGACTGGCTGTTCCTTTTATCCTACAGAGGGCTTTCCTTGACCTTCTTCAAAACCTTTGGGTGCCCCTTCCACCCTGCTGGGGCTTTAACACACGATGTCCCCGAAGGCCCGGGTCAGGACCAGGAGCGTGTGGGGACAGAGGGGGTGGGAGCAAGCAGGGAGGGGAGCACAGCGCGGAGCTCTCACCTTGAAAAAGCCCTTGCAGCCCTCGCACGTCCGCACGCCGTAGTGCTGGCAGGCGGCATTATCTCCACAGACGGCGCAGGTGCCTTCCCCGGACGAGGAGCTCCTGCTGGGCGGGGACGGGAGGCCGCTGCTGCCGCTCCCGCTGCTCTCCCCCATCAGGCTGGAGGTGGCTGCGTTGAGGCCGAGTGGTGAGAAGGCTAAGGTGGCTGGTCTTTTGGCCAGGTGAAGCCCGTAGGAATGGCCCTCCATGGGAGCCTGGCTGGCGGCGGGCCTGTCGGAGCCCAGGGGCAGGCTGAGGGAGGCAGGGTCGTAGCACATGTGGGCGGCCGCGGACGGCGTGTGCGGAGGCGAGTGCTTGAAGTGGAAGAGAGGGAAGCGCGGAGGCACGGTCTTCATGGGGCTGGCGTCCATCAGGTGGCCGGGAGGCAGGCAAGTCTGCGTGGGCTGCAGCGGGGGCTCGTCCCACAGGCCCTGGTGAGCAGGGAAGCCGGGTGTGGTGGGCGTGGAGGGTGGAGATTGCTTGAAGTACATGGAAGTGCTGGGCATGCCCTCGTCTGTAGATGGGGGCAGTGAGGGCTGGTACGGCGACAGCCGGGTGTCTTCCATCTTTATGAGGGGCCTCTGGCCAGAGGAGGCAGTTTGCATTTGGTAGAGGCAGGAAGGCTTGAGCTCATAGCTGCCAGAGTAACCCTCCATAAAGGTGCTGAAGCTGGGAAGGGAGGTGGTGGCAGTGGCAGTGATTTCGGTACTGCTCAGGTCCATGGTCAGCTTGGCATAGTCAGGGTTCATGATGTCTGAGCTGTACTCGGAGCCATACGCGTAGGTCTGGGATGCATAATTCGAACCGGGCGGTGAAGGACTATACTGCGCTTGCACACAGGGCATATCTGCAAGGGCAAAGGGCACGTGAACAACAAGGCCAGCGCACCAGGCCATGCCCAGGCCATCACAAACTTCTTTCCTAGAAGTTTTCCCAGAGCTCAGATAGGCACCCAGCTCCCTTTCGGACATTTAAATTAGCCTCGAGCCTTTTCCTTTCTACAAGAAATATGTATCAGGGATCGACTAAGCATTCGGTACTATGGAGCCTGCTCTCGTCTAGCCAAGGGAGAAACTCGCATTTATACCAGTGTCAGTAAGAGAAGAATCCATCTCAAGCTGCCCTACATCTGCTGCTTAATATACATAGGTGTCAATGAGAATTAGATAAGCAGAACGAGAACAGTTTATGACTCTAAATCTATCTCTCTATGCATGCAATCATGCTGTAAAATTTTCATGAAGGGTAAACGAGATTATCAAATGCATAATATTAAAAATTATACTTATTTTAAAAGAAGCAGCATCTGCAGTGCATGTCAGAGGAATTACTCAAATCACAAGATTTGCTACTCAGGACTTGCAAACACCAATTTTGCTTACTCAGCTCTGGACCTGACCTTTGAAGAATATTTCTAGTCAGCTAATAATTTACGGTTGCTGTCTCATTATTAGTTTTAAGGCTTATCTCTGGTAGAATGTTCTCCTTTAAAAAGTGGAGGGTACAACATCCCTTTCAATTTGCAAAAATGCAGGATAAAAGGTATGTGGTATTTCTGTTTTCATGTGAAAGCAAGGTTGAGGCCAATAATACAGTAGGTTTTATTCATTAGTCATGAAACTTAATGCAATTCACTGATAGCTGGGATGGTTGAAGCAACACAGTGCCTGGCTAAAAAGATCTGATTGTTATTTTCTTTTACATTTCCTACTAGTCTGCCATGTAATTTGCTGGTCACAGGAAATAATAGACCCAATTCTGCAATTCACTGAGGCTTGCCTGACTAAACACTGTGAGACTCTAGGCCAATATTTGTAACTCGAAGTGTGTGGTGTATTTTGGTTCCACAGCAGAGGAATAAAATGCATCAATTAGTATAAATCTTCTCATAAAGAGAAAAGTAAATATGGATAAAATGTATATCAAAATTAAGTGCAGTTCATCTCTTTTTAATCATGGTAATTTATATTCCAGAAGCACTTGAGAAATAATTCATGTTTAAAAAAAGAAACAAACTTGCCTTGAAAATAATGAGATTTTCCTCATTATTTTAAGAAAGCTCTTTCCACTTACAATTTTAAAATATTCACTCCTGGCATGCAGGAATCCAAATAATTTGTGTTAAATCAACTTTTAATTCTTTCCTGCCCGCTTTGCAGATAAAGATATTTAAACCAAGCACCAAATTTGAATTATCACGCTGTCACAAACCATTCACATCTTTCTTCGTCTCGAGAAAACACTAAAATCTGAGAAAAAAAATCAGTGCTGTTTCCTGAAATTAAGACCTTCCTTGCCTTAAATCCAAAAGCTTGAAGAAGAAGGCAGGGGAACCCTCCCCTAAGCCTTGCCTCCCAATGTTATTTATGTATTATTTTACTGTTCTCTTTTTTTTTCCTGTCAATTTCTGCCCATGCCATTCCACGCACACACATTTCCTGGCAAGTCATATCACTATCATTTGTTAATTTAAGGACTGGCTGTTAAAACATAGTGATCAGTGCTTAATGAAATTAAAAAGGGAAAGACATTCTTTCCACACACCTCCACTGAGAACTGACGGAGGAACACAACAGAATGAGCTCACAGCTAATGTCACAAGTGGACGTGTTGATACACAGCTCTACGAAGGAAAAAGGCTTTTTAGCTAGCTCAGAAAATAAGCAGGAGTTCAAGGGAACAGATCATTATGCCTTTTTTTTTCTGCATTTTTCTGAGCATAACAGAGTTATGCCACTGAATTCTATGCAAAGTGGAGTAGAAAAACAGAAATCTAAAATAACTCTGACCGGAGGACTGAAAAAATATCCCTAACCTAAAGGTCTGGTCTCTCCTGGCTCTGTGGGACTCCTCCTACCTCGCCTTTTGCCAACGCACTTGTCTGTGTCTAACCCCTACTTTTCCACTTAGGGCACCAGTATTAATTCCCCTGCAAAGTAAATAACCTAGGATTTTTTTGTCTTTATCCAACAATATTAAAACAATAAAATAATATGCCCCATAGGAGGTGCATTGAAGAGCAACCTGTCATCAAAACCTAAATGAATGGGTAAAAGCATCATGGCAGGGACATTACCAGGTGCTATTACCAAGGCGTTTTGCTTTCTTTGCGAGAACTTGAGGTAAAAGATGCTCAGCTTAACGCCAGGTAAACTGTGCTCCTCACAGGGACACTAGCACCTCCAACCAGCTTGCCCTTAAATCTGGCACGTCTTGGGCACGGGCTCGCAACCTCGTGTGCCCAGGCACGGCACCACCAAAAGCGCTGCGAAAGGCATGCGCTGCTCTGATCCTTTTGGGATTTAAGCTCCCCGGGACGTCGGGGGCCGATAATGCCAAAGGGATTTGGGAAGGATAGGGGCCGCGCCAGAAGCTCCCGCACCCCTCTCCTCCTCCTTCTCGTCCTGCCCTTCTCCCGGAGCGGCAGCTTACCTGGTGGGTATCTTGCGCGCTGAATGGTGGGGCTGGAGGTGCGGACGGAGGCGGCGGCGGGCGGCGGCGGCGGCGGGGTGGGTGCCGGCTGGGACCTCTCTGCGGAGGCGGGCCCGGGGCCTGGCCTGGGCGGGGGGCGCTCTTCCGACCCGGGCTCTGTCCGCCGGCAGAGAGACAAGGCACAGTCAGGGGCGGCGGTGCCCGGCGGGCAGAGGGGAGTCCCCCGCCTCCCTCCCGCCGCGGCGCCCCGGGGGGACGTGGTGGGGACCGTCCCTGGCGATCGCACGGCAATCCCCCGCCTCGCCCCGCGGGTGGGAAGAGGGAGCCGGCCGGGGAGCGCATTCCTGCCGGTTCCCGCTCCCTCATCACACAAAAGGCAGAGAGCACCGGGCTGGGACAACCGAGCCCCCGGTTTGTTCTCCGAGAGAGGAGCCTGGGGAAGGCAAGAGGAGAACCCCGGGTGGGGTGACTACAGCCAGCGGGACAGCATCCCGAGCGTCCACTTCCCCGTGAGAACTTTCTCTTTTTGGCATGCAGAGACCGGGGAAAAGCAGGCTGGGAGTTTCTATGCAAGGTACCGGCCAGACTTGCGGGGTGTCCTGCCGGCCCGGCTAACCCTGTGCGGTGTCTCCGGGCCCATCATCGCCGGCGCGGGGGAAAGAGCGCAGCCCAGCCGCCTCCCCCCGACCCTCTGGGCGCTGCTAACCGGGCTCCGCGGCAGCGCGGGGGATGCGCGGCCGCGCCGGCCCCTGCCCACGGGAGCCGCTCCCCGGCGACTCTTTCTCCCACTCCTTGTCTTTCTTTTGCCTTCCCCGCGCCCCTCGCCTTTGAACCCCCGCCAGCTCCCGGGGTGTTAAGTGCCTGTCAGCTCATCCCTTTCTCTCCCGAGGGTTTTGTTCCCTCACGAGCTCCTGCGAGGCGGTTTCCCGCTCGGCGCGGAGCGCCCTAGGGCTCCTCTGCCCCCCCGAGCCGCCGGTTACCTAGAGACACTCGCTGCGCTTTTAACCACGCAGCACCCCTCCGGGCTGCCGCCGCCCGAGCCAGGAGCGCAGGGCCGTAAGGGCTGTAAATTAGGAGGAAATAACTACCCTTGTCAAAGCTCTTTTCTTCCTCCGTGCACTTTACATTCAGCCCCGAGTGACACCCCTCCCCACCCTGTAATATGAGGAGGAAACCGTGAAATACTCCATTGTGATTGTGACTTCTTCAGGCGAGTTTCGAAACCTTCATTTACCCGGGAGGGACTGCGGAGGGGGAAGCTCCATTCAATTAAAAAGTTTCGTGCTGGATTTCCACGGCCGGTTAACTGGCGATTTTTTTTGGGGGGGGGAGTGGGAGGGATCGCCCCGAGCCGCACGGTCACTCCAGCAAATATCCACGGGATCGCGTGAGATTCACCTCCGAAGAAATCGTCTGGTCTGGTTTAGTCCATTGTTTTTTACCGGGGCTTGACTCCAGCATACAACGGTCTCCACGGAGGAGAGAAAAATAGGGCGAAGAATGTAATCGAGTGAAGCGGCTTGGATAAAAGTTAGCGATTCATTCCCAAACTTTTTTTTTTCCTGGAGAAAAAAAATCCTATCCCAACACACCAATCTCCCTGCATAAAACACTGTTTTACGCCCTTTCCCTGGGAAATATTCTCGCACGGATTCCATCGTATCCAAAAACTGCAAGTTAAGTAACTGCGTTCTTAACTAGCCGGGCTAAGGTGAGCGGCATCTCTGCCCGGGACAGACTATCGCGATAATGCTGCCCCCATAACTGTCTCTCTGCATAATATCACAACCCAACGCCCGCGCTTTCTCGCCTCTTTCCAAGACTGAAACTTCTTTCGCAGCTATTAAGGCGAGAAGGCAAAGGCGAGAGGCGCCGCGGGGGCAGGGAGCGGGGCAGCGGCGGCGCAACCCAGCGTCCCCGCACGGTACCGCCCGTGCCGGGGCACCGCGGCCCCTCGTTACCACTTCTGACCTCCGAAGGGAAAAGTGCACATTTCCGAAGAGCAGATGCCGGGCAGACGTGCCGTGCAAACATCCCGTCTCATTTCAATACAATATGTCACATTCCAGCAATTACCTCTTGGGCGAGCTCTTTGGGCTGCCGAGGGGAGCTGCTGTCTCCCAAAGTGAGATGAGCTCAACCTGCCTCGCCGTCCCTATTAGACAGCTGAACTTGTGCAAACAGAACCACCTATTTCCCAAGCGCGGCTAAAGGAAGGAGACAAATTGCTGCCATTCATCACCGGCGCTGTAAACTCCCCGCCGCCGCCGGCAGCATCATTTCCATGACAACAACTAGCAGAAATACCTTAGTACCACCGGCTCCGGCTCCCGCTCCGCTCAACCATAGCCCTCCCGTTTGCGAGGGGCAGCAGTGCCCCGCGCACGGCAGGAGTTGCCGAGAAGGCAGCGAGGCTCGGAAGACGAGCGGCAATTGAGCATCCACGGGGAAGATGGGGGAGGAGGGGGGGAAGGTGAGGGAAAAGTTTCAGCGAGAGCCCGGCACGGCAGCGCGTCGGCTGAGCCGCATCGCTCGCCGCCGGCATCTCCCCAGCATCTCTACCCCGGCGGCATAACTTTCACGGAGTGGGGACACGCCGCGCTGTCCCTCTCCCTCAGCCGCTCCCGTTCACTCGCATACGTACTCGGTTGCTGTGGAGGTTCCGTCTTTACATCTAGTTTGTAGGTGCCCGCTTCCTTAAAGGCGTGTGTAGGCGCTGTCCAGCGGCAGGATCCGAGACACAAAATCCCTCAGACTCCGGGTAGCTGCAGGTCCAGAGGGTGCGTTATCCCGAGGCATGGAAAAGGATTGAAAAAGCCTGAGGAGCCAGGAGCCCGTCCCCGGGCGAAGGGAGGGAGTGAGCAGGCGGGCGGGCGAGGGATGCCGAGCGGCCGCCGCCGCCGCGATGTGCCTTTGTGTGTGTGCGGCGGGAGCCGGGCCGGGACCTGTGCCCGCGTCCCGGTGCGAGTGCCCCGGGGTGCGCGTGTGCCTGCGCCGGAGAGAGGGGACGGAGGCGCCTCTCTGCGCTGCTCTCCCGCTCCCTCTCTCTGAACGTCATTTATGTGAGAGGAGCCCTAGCGGCCTCTCCATAGAGCGGCTGGAATGCGAAACGTCAATAGTGACGCCATGGGAGCCTGACGCTACTGACCCCCCCCCCCCCCCGCCCCAGTGTGTGCGCCGCGCTCCCGCTGCACCGCGCCGCGCCGAGCCGAGCCGTGCACAGCCGAGAGGTGTGGAGCGGTGCGGAGCTCCGGCAGAGCCGTGCTGAGCCGCCGGCAGCGGGACGGCACGGCCGGCCGGCCGGCCGCCTCGGGGCCGCCTGCCCGTCGCAGCCTAGCGATTCGTTCCCAAGTCTGATAATAATATTAATAATCATTATTATTATTAAGATAGTGCTAATAACAAAATTATTGTATCTTTACTGAAGTGGCTCAAATGAAAAGAGCTTTGCTTGATTACTTAGTGGAACTTTTAGGACTAATTAGTAAAGGTTTCTTTCACTTTTTTATTTTTCATTTTTAAAAACGTTTTTTCTTTTTGCCTTTTAATTTTTTTCCCTATTATTTTCTCTTCTCCCACTTTTTCTTTTTTTTTCTTCTTTTTTCCTTTTTTTTCCACTCTCTTTTTCTTTTCTTTCGAAACTTTCCAGTGCGCAGGAGCAAGGAGCAGGTTGCGAGAGGTGCCGCTCACAGAGCCGGCACTAATGCGAGCGGCCCTGAGAAGCGTCCGGGCTGCCGCCTGCTTGTGACTGCCTGTGTCCGAGTGTCTTTCGGTGTCCGTGTGTCTGTCCGGGGCACCGGGCTGGCGGCGGACGACTCCCCCGCTGTGTCCGCTGGCAGCAGCCGCCCGCCGCCGTGCCCGGTGCCGTGTTTACATCCACCGCCGGCAGCCTGGATGTTCGCGACCGTCACCGCAGCCGTGACGGCCGGTGCTGCGCTAGTACTTCGCACAGAGGGGCTCCGCCAAAGAGATCTCCCGACGGACGGGAGCCGGGGCGGACGAGGCGCCTGCCGCCCCGAGGAGGAAGGACCGGCGGCAGCGGTGGCACTTTCGCTTTGCCTCTCGCTCCACCATCCCGCCGCCGGCACCACCGCGGAGCGTGCTCTCTCCTCGGGAGGCAAAGTCGGGGCAGGCGCAGGGCTCGGCGGGTGCCGCGGACCGGCGGAGCGGAGGCAACGTCCGACCCCGGGATCCCCTTCCCGAGGCGGTGCGCGCCGTCTTCCCGCGGACGCCGGGGCGTCCCTCCCTCGCTCCCTCCCTCCGGGGCCGCGGCTCTGCCAGACCCCGCTCCCCCCGCGGGGGAACCCGCCGGGCTCCCCGCGCGGCCGCGCTTCCCCTCCGGACGCCGCCGGCCCCCGGCGGGGGCCAGCCCGCGCCCCCACGTCACCGCCCTCGTGCCGCCGCCGCGGCCAATCCACGCACAGGACGCGGCGGGCCCCGTTCCGAGGGGCGGGGCGCGGCGGGGCTGACGCACGGCGGCCGCGTCATTGACGCAAGCGGCGTTGCTAAATTTAGCCCCGCCGGGCCCCGCGCGAGGCGCTCGGGATCGCGCGCGAGGGAGGGGGCGGGGCCGGAGTCCATTGAGCGGCGGCGGCGGCGGGCGGGTGCGCGGGGCTATTTTTGGGACACCCCCTCCCGCCCCCCCCCCCCCGGTTGTGATCCGGCCAAACCAAATATAGATGCGGGCGGGTATTTATAGCGCCGGCGAGTCCCATTGTCGTGGGGCCACGCCCCTGCCCGGCTTCCTCTGCGCAGGGGGTGGAGTGCGGGGCAGCGCACGGGGACCTCGGCGCGCACACCCATCCTCCCGGCAGCCCCCCCACCGCGGGGGGGAATGCCGCAGCCGGACGCCGGCGGAGTTGCCAGACCCGGCTCCCTCCGAAAAAAAAAAATTAAAAAAAAGTCTCTTGGTGGCTGTGACTGGAGTTCCCCTCCGCGTGGCCGCCTCGGTGCGATTCCCTCGGTACAGTGCGCTGCCTTTCCTCCCCATCGCATCGCATGCCATCCCTGCGCGGCCCCCGGCGACACTGCACTGTTGACATTCCCGAGCGACGGCCCAGCGCCCGCTGCGCGAAGGGGGTGGTGGTGCGGAGGCGACGGAGGGGATGGAGGCAGGGTCACCCCCCCGCCCCGCCGGCGAGGGACACGCGTGGCAGCGCGGGGTGTTTCCGCGGCGGGGATGCCCCGCGCGGTCGGCCGCGGCGGGGATACCCCCTGCCTGACGCAACGGAGCGGAGCAGGGGCGGCGGCGGGCACAGCGCATAGCGCCGCGGTGACCTCATGGCAGAAGCGGCGCTGGTTGGGAGTCCTCCCCCCGCCCCCCCTGCAAACCAGCCCTTCCTCCCCTCCCGCCTGTTGAGTAAGCGCCGGGAGAAGCGAAAATGCCATGACAGGCCGGTGCGCTCATCCCCGGTGCTGACACGGCGCGACAAGGGAGATTCCCTTTGATGCCGCTGCCGGCGTGGGCGGCTGAGGGCAAGGGAGGAGAGCCACAGAGAGGGTGGCACTTTCCGCCCACCCCTCACCCGGGGCACTGGCCCCGATAAAAATACTCCGCTTTCCATGCTGTCATTTCTTCTTTGCATCTCGACTTCTCTGCTGGGAAAGGGACTCCGCGGAGCGCCGCCGCCCTCCGGGGCCCCTCGTCCCCCCCACCCCGGGCGGGCTACCCCCGAGAGGGGTACAAAGTTACAGAGTCATCCCGAAACTCGCAGCTCCGAACTGAAAGTGTGTGCAAGAACAAAACGTCGGTGCCAGGTGGACTGTCCTAGAAACCGTATTGCCCCCCCGCCTTTCCTCCCCCGGGTACTCCGTGCAACTTCGCAGCTTCCTCGAGCTGTTCCTGTCTCCCACGACGTGAAAATATCGTCATGCAAGAAGGCTAAAAAAAACCCCCAACCAACAAAACCCACTCCAAACCCAAAACCGGCGGCAAGAGTGTTTTGAAAGCCTTTAAAATAATCTTTGAGGTACTATTTAAAGAACAGGAAATGGGATATTTGGAGAAAATGATTAGGAAGTGGCACTGAGTACACTATATGCCTCGGGCAGATGCGGGTGTTGTGCAGGGAGCTGGGCACTTGCTCACCGACCGATCCAAGGCAGCGATTCCCTCTAGGGAGAGCACGGTCTGCTGTCCTGCAGTTATTTATGACATGAGAGGTCACTCACTATACGCTGCGTGCTTCCCATGAGGCGAAAAGGAAGTTCTTCGTGCAAGGAACTCCCAATCCATTAAGCATTAACACCAGGGCGGGGAGGGGAGAGATAAGGGGACAGGAACAACAGCAGGCAAATTGTCTAACTGGTGTGTACACAGCTTGATTCGCTGGAGGCGGCCGTGCAGGAGTGAGGGCCAGAAGGATGTCATTCCCAGGGCTTACTGGATAACTCGGAATAATAAAACCAGGCACTGCAACAACGGGAGGAAGCCTGCAGCAGTATGAAGCAGGCCTTGGGTGAAATAAAGCTCCAGGAAGTGGGGAAGGTTGTTGAGAGATGTTTGCTGGGTGCTGCCAGAGTTGGGGAGACTGAAGACTGGGAACAGACAGTGTGGAGAGGCTGAGGGGTTCACTTTCAGTGCCCAGCCACGTGTTTGCATTTATGGCCAAATAATTTGATGACAACTCCTTATCAGAATTTGCTTGGCTTCCCCAAGACCAGAGCCAAACTTTAGGCTGCAGATTTCTGGGGCCAAGGCAATGAAATGTCACTGTCTTTAGGGTTAGGATACCCAAATCAAACTTCTAAAATCCTGACTGGCTGCCATCTATCCAGAGGCACCTGAATCGGACAGTGATAAGATAAGGGGGAATGACCTTAAGCTGAAGGAGGGCAGATTTAGGTTAGGTATTAGGAAGAAATTCTTTACTGTGAGGATGCTGAGGCACTGGAATAGGTTGCCCAGAGATGTTATGAATTCCCCATCCCTGGAGGTGTTTAAGACTAGGCTGGATAGGGCTTTGAGCAACCTGGTCTTGTGTAAGGTTCCCTGCCTATGACGGGGGGGTTAGAACTACATGATCTTTAGGATCCATTCCAGCCCAGGCCATTCTATGATACAGTAGTACCATAGAAACGGCATCTAGTCTAGCCTCCTATGCAAAGAGTATTCCGTGGCATTTTTTAAAATAAAATTTCCTACCTTCCTCAAGGATATAGAAAACAACTGTTCATCTGCCTAAATGCCAGACTTTAGGGAAACCCCAAAGAGGAGTTGGCTGGTGCATCTAAAATACACAATAGCTCAGTAGTTTCAGCACATCCACAGAAATCAGGACATTCAGATTCACTTAGTTTGTCTGGGGCAGGGAGGCAAGGGTGGAAATGGGGAAACTCAACCTACATTCCCCACCTCCCAGGAGATTGCTGTAATCCCTGCATCATTCTGGGTGGTATCTCAACCACCTTGTTTGAAGTGGTGAAACCACTTTCAGGTTTGCGTGCAAGCACTGTAGTCTAGTGCTTCAGGCTGTCTGCTAGGATGGAGATCTGCCTATCCTATCCGTTTCTGCTCCAAGGATGGCTTGTATTATTTTAAATTACACACCTATAGTATAAAAATACTGTCATGGCCTTAAGAGAACTTTCTTGACTGATTGAGCATGATTTTTATGTTAAAGTTCCTTTTTCCCTCCATGCCTTCCTAGACAACCAATAACCTGGTGATGAGGCCATTCTTTCAGATAAAGGTCAGTGTGGATTTGAGTCTTCTTAAGATAAGAAAGGAGCTGAATCACGACCTTCTGTTTTCTAGGGTAATGTTTTCCAGTGCTGTAATTGTCAGAGCTACAGAGACAACAGAAATTAGCACCTGTCTCCTTCCAGCTGTGTCTTTGAAAAATCTCATAGGTGAGGTAAGGTTCTACAAGCCTAAGACTTCCTGCTGTCCTGAGCTACATTTCCTTGTTCCAGATGGGTGGGATTTGGGATACGGCCTTTATCATCATGTTGAAGTTGGTCTGTTTCGTACTCTTTCCTCACCCTGCAAGCATGTGAAGGGTTAGATGATTAATTTGGATTTCTGAATTTGTGGGCATGGGGCACTAGAAAAAAACACTGCAGCTTTTAATCTCATCATCTAAAACATAGTCTGAGTCAGAATCCTGCCCTTCAGAGGTATTCTGTTGTTCAGAAAATAAATGTAACACCTCTGGTTCTGATCAAGGTGACTAAAGTCTTGAAAATATCCTGATCCTTGGTCAACAACTTAGCAGAGTTTGATAGCCTAGAACAGCATCTCTGCCTCAGCTGCCTTAAAGTGTTAGGCCAGCACATTTCCAGATGAGATGTAGCATGCTACAAAAGGTTGTCAGGACACCCAGTTTATCACTGTGGTGTTTCCAGTCTGAAAGAGGAACTCATCCTGTCTCCTTTGCTTGAATGGAGCCTTTGTCATAGAGAGGTCATGATGAGGAAGAGGGGAAGGCCTATCTTAGTCTTTGGTGGTGTATTTGGCAGGCCATGCCCTGCTAAAACCGAGTCCTGGTCTTGACTGAATCAAGTCCCAATATAATTCAGCTTGGTGTCATACTTTTACAGTCAAACATTTACCTTTTCTTTTCACAACTAGTTAAAGACATGGTTGCATGGTTTATGCTCAGACTTTCCAAATGACTATAATTGGATCGTGGCCATGCATTGGAAATTTTTGCCCCAAAGGAAGAAGTTTTGAGAAAGATTCAAATGATTCAAACCCAGTCTTTTATGAATGTTAGAAATATGCACAGTATGCTTTGTTCACAATAGCTCTGTTTTCCCAGACAGAAGCTCCACCAACTGGTGGAATTGCCTTGGAATTCTGCAATACCACAGATGGGGAGGCTTGAATATTCCTGGACTGACTCAGCCTGTTCACTTTGCCTGGCTTATAAGACAATAGGCGATTCTTCCTTGGTCGTGGAGATCCAAAATTAAAAGTAAAGGAGGTCACATATTAACAAATGGAACGACTGCCTTTTAGACAAGCCCACAGACTGAACTGTGATCATATTAAGCAGAGGGGCTGTTGAGGGTATAATTCCTACTGCCAGCATAAGAGCTGATTAGGAATGGGAGAAGCCAGGACCAGACAAGGTTCAGACATGCAAGCACAGCAGATTATATTAAATAAGGAGATGAAGGAGCATTCAGAGGGATCTTAAATTAAGTACATTAATTATGTAATAATGAAGGGGCTTTAAACTGGATTTATAATGGATACAAAAGAACTGCATTGGCCTTGATACTTTCAAAAGGACAATCTTACTTGATTGTGCTCACTTAAAGAAAATGAGAGCGTGGGGAAGAAAAGAAAAAGGCTGAAGTTCATCTTATCCTAGTCAAAGATCTCACCAACTGTAATGTTTATTACAGAGAGATGGATTTTAATAAAGGATCAAGGTCATGGGACTGGTTTACAAACCCCAAAATGAACTATTTTTTCTATCTCATAATTAATAAAATTACAGCAATTATAATTATTATTTATTTTTATGGCTTCCTTTTGGGCCCTTCATTTCTACATTCTATTCTTGACTGGATTGTCAATCTTTATTCCTAAGATGGAATCTCTTTACTTACCACATTAAGTACTAAACAAATGCAACCCTGTCATTGTAAAAGAAATAATAGTTAATACCAGATAATCATTTAGGCTTGTTCAGCAGGCACTGCCTTTTTTGCACACTTTCTATTTTTGTTGATAAAGGATAGCTCCTCAAAAGCAACAACTTGTTACTTATTTACTTTTTCTAAGATCTTTTCAATTTCATCTGCTTTTTATTACATTGTCTTTCTGTTTGTTTTGCTCCTAATGATTTCCAAACCCATGGATCTTCCTATTTTATTGAGCATTGCATTTCATTTACTATCTCTCTTATCTCTTCTTGGACTGCATTTTCTACTATTTCCCTGTCTGTTTCTTTGTCTTCTCACTACTGTGCTATCTGAACTGCCCATTCCCAAGACCCAAGGGATAGCAGTTCTTCAGCAGAGGTAGGATGAGGGGTTTGAGGAGAGAAGTGAGAGATCCCAGCTGTCCAGGTTTGCGTTTTGCTTCATGTCTGTCCTGGCTTGGTGCCTTTGCACAATTTCATTTACCTCTCCCTGCTCTGTTTCCCATCTGTAAAATAACAACAGAATGTTTAGGTAATAAAGGCACAGAAATGAAAACTAATTACTATTATTGTTTATTTCTTACTAATGCACAAGGCCTCAAACCCCTCCATGGCAGTAATTCTTTTTTTCTCTCTTATACAAAGAAATGAATCATTTACCTGAAAGGATCCAGACTATTTCTCTCAAGCTTATCATTTCTTAACGATCAGAAGTGGGCACTAGTATCACGTCACAGGTTAAGGGAGTTTAAGCATCAGCTTTCTTCAATCATGTCTAAACCTTCTGGCATCTCTGAATCAGCTGAAATACGCTGCTAGAACAAGCTAATGAAACCATTTCCATTTCCACCCCCCTGCACTATATATGAAAGACCAAATCGTGATGTATGCACCTGAACTTACAGCCCCAGCTCCAGGAGTAGGGTGATAAGCTCAGAGTCCAGTCTTGCGTGTTACGAAAATCATCTTGAAATCCAAACTTGAATGAAACTGGCAAGCTGGGGCTGCTGCAACCCATAGTGGGCTGGGAATGCCATGCCTAGTAGCCGTGTTACGAGTACTCTGTACAGCCCTCTGGAGATAGTGGGAATGAGGAGTGCCAAAACAAACTTAGGAACAAAAGGAGCAAAGTGCACTGAGTGCAGGTGTGCTGCTTAGATGTCCTGGTTTAACCTGGCAGGTAGCTAAGCACCACACAGCCACTCGATGACATGCCCCCTACAGCAAGATGGAGGAGTGAATTGGGGAATAAAAGGTAAAATTAATGGGTTGGCATAAGGACAGTTTCATACAACAGAAATGGAAGGAAAAGTCTCATTCCTCCTATTACTACCACTACTATTTAGAATATGCAGAACAAGCAATGCACAGTGCAACTGCTCACCACCTGCTGACCAATGCCCAGCCTGTTCCCAAGCTTTCCCCAGCTTTATGTGCTCAGCATGATGCTATATGGTATGGAATGTCCCTTGGGTCAGTTGGGATCAGCTGTCCTGGCCATGTCCCCTCATGACTTCTGCATGCCCAGTCCACTCACTGGAGGGTTGATGAGAGAAACTGAAAAGTCCTTAACTTAGTGTAAGCCTTGCCCAGCAACAAGCAAAACATCAGTGTGTGTTACCAAAAACTACACAAAAACTTAGACGTCGAGTGATGTATGAGATGATGGTGTGGTTCAAATAGCAAAAAATTTGAAATATCACAACTATAAGCGAAAGTCAAACCCATCTAAATAGTTTTAGAGAACAATCATCAGTGCTTCTGGGCACACAGAGCAGAGATCTAGTTACAGAAAGCCTATGTGTCTCAATGATGGAGATGAGATGAGGGGGAGAATGGCAGCAAAGAGATTCCTTGCCTTGTCTTCTGCTTGCTTAAGAAATCCTCCTCTGAGTGTTTGAGCTTCACAAAGGCAAACAGGATGCACCAAGTGGAACTGAAAATCAGTGGAGGTGCTCACTGCTGCACAGATGCACCATCCCTGAGCAGTGTTCAAATCTGGGTTGGATGGGGCCCTGATCAATCTGACCTAGTGGAAGGTGTCCCTGATTATGGCAGGGGGTTTGAAACTAGACGATGTTTAAGGTCCCTTCCAACCCAAACCATTCTATGGTTCTATGTGTTTCTCTAGTAAAAAAACCTTTTTGTTTTCCAAAGCAAGAAGACTAGCAAATGTCTTTGCAAAGACTTTGTTCTGCATAGTTTGGGCCAATCTCGAAACTCTGCCTTACAGGAAGAGAGCAGAATGTTGCACAGCAAGAGAATTAATGTTTGAACAGTCTCCTATTTTTTACTAGGATATGTTTTGTATTTTTATAAGAAATTTGTTGTGGATGATGAGGCAAAAGCTTTGTCATGTTGCAGTTAAAATTTGCAATAGAAACTAATTAGAAGTTCTGGGCAATTTAAAAAGCAAATTTCATTTCCATTTTCTCTTCACCAAAGCTTTCATGTGCTGAGTGCGAGAACAACCATGGTGTTTTCACCCTACCAAAATTCCCCACTGATCATTCTGCGCAGTTGTGGTTCCATGCAAGGGGGGAAAAAGCTTCCTGCCATCTGTTCTAAATTAGATATATTTTCCTATTATATTTCTCTATTTTATTGTTTTTGTTGCTGATGAAGTAGTAAGTTAAATTTTCAGTATTTCTACCCTTAAAGAGTTTAGGCAATTTCCTTTTTTTCCATGCTGCTGCTCTTATATTAAGCCATAGTATCATGCTTTCAACAGAGATAACATTACTGAGCTTTACAATTTTATCATTCATTATACCTGTTCCTAGCAGGGTATTTAAATAATGAAAAGAACCCAAAACCCTCAGTTGGGTCCTTTCTAACACTGGAGGCCTTTGGATTTCCTCTTTTCCATCTCCTATAGTATCACCAACCTAGTAAGCAGATCAACAAACTCCTGGACTATTTGCTACTTTTCAACCTAGGCATTAATGGATCTTCCTCTGCCTATATGCATATCTCTCTTGATGCCCAATAAAATCCTTCTCGGTCAAAAGTTGGACTGCAATCCCAGAGGTATTTCTGTGGTTCATAATTAGGCTTTTATTAAATATTGTACCATTTCACGATTCCTTTCTTTCTAGCTGTCCAATTGGCCCTTTAATCGCTTTGCCGTGTTACAAATATTTCTGGGGGTAACATTTCCACGTTACCTGCAGGATTTGTGTCACACCAGCACACTCCACTAAACTCCCTTAATCCCTCATTTCTCCTCACGCGCTGCTTTCGGGTCTGTTTTTAAACCTTCACCGGCGGAGCCGCTGCGGCTTCCCCACCTCCCCGAAGAGTTTGCTGCCATTTGCCGTGCCGCGGGGCGGAACCCGGCCAGGATGAAGTTAAGCGCTTGTTCCCAAGCGGCGGCAGGACGCCAGCTGGGACTGTTTGCTTTAACCCCTCTTTCCCACCGTTCACCGGGGGCCGCCTCGGAGGGAAGGGGACCTTTCCTTTACCCGTTTCCTCGGGGCCCTCCCGGCCGCCCGCCCGGTCCCCAGCGGCGCGTGGGCAGATGACAGCGATTGCACGCGCGCCCGGTCCCGTGACGCGCGCGCCCGGCTGAGCGCCGCGTGACGGCGGCGGCGGCGCCAACAGGTGTCCCCGCGCCACTTCCTGGGACACCCGGGGCGCCCCCGGGCTGGAAGGGACCGCTGGAGATCATCTACTCCAACTTCTCTGCCAAGGCAGGGTCACCTAGAGGAGGTGACACTGGAACGCGTCCAGGTGTGTTTGGAATGCCTCCAAAGGAGACTCCACGATCTCTCCTGGCAGCCTGTTCCAGTGCTCTGCCACCCTCAATGTAAAGAAGTTCGTCTTCATGTTGAAGTGAAACTTCTTGTGATGTATGGCCATTGCTTCTTACCCTGTTGATGGGCACCGCTGAAAACAGTCTGGCCCCACGCTCTTGGCACCCGCCCTGGAGATATTTACATGCATTTACGAGAGCCCCTCTTCAGTTTTCTCCAGACTAAACAGGTTCAGCTCCCGCAGTCTCTCCTCGTAAGAGAGAAACTTCAGATCCCCTTCGGGTCTGTTCTCAGAGCGGGGAAAAACTGCGAGAACCGCTCCGGCTCCGGCGCATCCCCAGCGCGGGATCTGCTCGGGTCCCTTCCCACAGGGGGCTCGCTGACCCCGCGGCGGAGCCCCGCTCCCGCCACGCTGGGACATGGCGGTGGGAGGAAGGCTTTTGGAAGCTGCCGTAGGGCTGCTCGTCCCACGCAGGCGGCTGGAGGAGCGGCTCCACCAGACCCGGGCGGGCGCAGCTCCGCTTCCCGGAAACCCAAGCACCACCACTTTTACACTTTTTATTTTCCATGGGGGGGTTTCCCCGGGGGGGGGGGGGGGGGGGGCAGGAGGAGGGGGAATCCCCCCGCGCGCGCCGCCAGCTCGCGGCCGCCGCCTCCCCGCCCCCGCCACGCACGGCTCCCCCCGCTCCCGGCCCTGTCACCTGACGGCGCCCACGCCCTCCCCCCACCAGCGCCTGCGGACGGCGAACAAACGGCCCTTTCCTTTCTTTTCTTTCCTTCTTTTTTTAATTTTTTTCCCCTTTCCCCTCTCCGCCTTCTCCCGACTATAAATAGCTCCTGCGCGCCGTGCGTGTGTCACGTTCCCATTACGTGCGCCTTACGCTGACGCACGGGGGCGGTGCGCTCCGTGACGTCAGCGCGTATCCGGGCCAAGCTATAAATAACCTTCCGGCGGCCGGTGCCAGTGGCGGGCGCGCTGCCGCTGCTTCTCCTGGTCGCGCTTCCCGCGGGAGCCACGGGCCTCGGCGGCCTTGCTCCCTTGAGGGGCTCTGGGCTGCGTGCGGATAGGCCCTCCCCAGGCAGGCAGATCACTCATCTGTGAGGGCCGTAGTGCACTCGGGCAGCAGGTGCTGCTGTCTCTGCCTCCCCCTTTCGCCCGGCGGCGTAACGGGCCCTGAGCGGTGGCAGTTCACAGCCTGTTCACAGTTCAGCGTCATAAAATATTAAAGGAGTTTGAAGGGACCTTAAAGATCAACCAGTGCCAGCTCCCCCTACCATGGGCAGGCGCATCTCCCACCAGACCAAGCCACTCAGTCCCACATCCAACTGGCCTTGAAGGGGGCATCCGTATCTGCCCATGGCAGCTTGTTTCAGTTTCTCACAACCTCATAGTAAAGATTTTGTTTCATATATCTAACTCAAAGTTCCCCTTTTTTTCAGTTTGAACACATTACTCCTTGTAATAAAAATGTCTTCTCTGGCTTCCATGTAGGTCCACTTTAGGTACTGGAAGGTTGCAATGTCTCCATTTCTCTCCTCTGGGCTGAACAGCCGCAATATTCTTGGCATGTCTTCATAGACACACAAATCATTATATGCCCAAGTGCTAGCTGTGAGTTCATAATTCAGGAATCGCTCTGCAGTCAGCCTGAGCCCATGTGCAGCCGAGATGGGAGTACATAGCAGAAGCAGTAAGTTCAGTGCTGCTGTTCTGTCTCTAGTCTGAGAACCCAGGCAGGATTACAGGGAATCTATGTGCATTTTAACTGGTTATTATAAACGTAGGCAATGTATTCCTATGTTTATAATAATCCTATGCTATACAATGGGTGTCTTAATAAGGCTTAGTTGCAGCCATCTCCCAAAAGGTGGGCAATGGGGTTTTTTTTGATCCCTTTAAGTCCAGGAGAGAAGTGAATGTTCTCATAGCCTAGGCAAGTGCTTTAGCTGGTGGTCTGCTGTATAGAAGTGGCTGTGATGGATGGTGTATGTGTGTCAGCAGGCACTGGGCCCCTTGGGGCTAGGAGTGTAGCAAGATAACTCATTTTGCAAGCAGCTGTGCTGGCTGAAGATGCAACTCTCCCCCAGCGATTTGCTGCCTTTCCTCTGCCAGAGTTACCGCCCCCACAGCTCTTGACTTGATGTTGGATAAGCGAGCAGCTGGATGAACTGTACTAATACTGCCTGAGGCGCCCTGAGGAGGATTCCTGTGATCCCTCTTGCTGACAGAGGCTTGGACTTGGTTGTCTATGGCTGTCTGTGATGGCAGCACTGCATTGCAATAATACCTATTGCAGTGATACTCAAAAGAATATGCCTGCCTGTCACTTCAGGCATTGGGACAACTTTCCCGTGAATACGTGGGATACCTGGGGTTCAGGGTGGGTACACAAATCGTCAGGTCAGTCAGGTTGGTAACATTTCTGGGTCTGTTCACAGCAGGGCTGTATGCCAGGTAACCTCTTTGAGTGAGAGTGTAGACATGGGCTGTGTGTTTGGCTCTCCTGTCTGGCCGTCTCACTTGCATCCTAAATGTGTAGGGCTAGGTTCAAAGACTTGTCTGAAGAACCTAATGGAAAACAGTTCTGTAAAAAGAAATTCAATTCTAATGCTTAGACTGTTGCTAAGTAGTGTTAAAATTGAATCATTAACCTAGTTTTGATTGTAAGCTTTCTGGCTACAGGAGCATCACAGCTCATTCAGGAGTTGTCTCTTATACCCCTTGCTGTTAGCACCAAGGTGTGTGTTTCTTCCAAAGAGTCTTTGCAAAGCAGTAACAAAGAAAATGTGAATAGCAGATTTACTTTATAAAACTCTTTTAGTGCTTGGGGTTTCAGGAAATCCAGCTATTTTAATGGTTTTCTAGTGTGTGGTTTGTTGACCTTCTTTGTGCTTCATTTTGTAGGTTAACATCTATAACTTGATTGGTTTGCTTTAATTACAAGTACTTGATGTCACATTTTTCTTGTCTTGTGCTTTTATATCAGTGGAGTTCAGAAAAGCAGCTTCTGTTGCTCGGGGAATTTGCCAGTTTGGTGATTTAGGGCTTCCACCATGTTCTGTGCAATTGGGGAGTTTTGTATGTGTTTTCTAGCCCTGGTAGAGTAGAACAAACTAATTTCTGTCTGCAGATAAAGTGAAAATTTTACAACTAGTATTGTGTTGAATAGTGATACTTGTAATTTCTAATTGCTAGTCAGCTTTCTAGGGCACATTTACATAGTAATTTCTTGGACAAATGTGAACATTTAAAAATCTCACAGTGTTTTGGATGTATGCCCTCCTCTGAGGTACATCATCTGCAGAGACTACATCAGCCTTCTACCATCGTCTTTGATGCTAGTATCAGCTTCAGTTCTCAAGCAAAATGGTTGCTTCAGTAATTGCATTCATCAAGAGAAACTCAGTGGTTCTGCAGTTACTTTATCTGTAAAGAGGAGAATTTTCAGCCTACACTGAGATGGCTGCACAGGTGAACTGGAACTAGGAACATCTCAGTTATCTGTGACAAGATTTATTTTGGCATATTCCACCGTTTGCAATGGGAGAGATTACCTGTGACATCATCAGTGGGACAAATGATATCATTGCCATTACCTAGTCACCCACCTTATGAGTTCCAAGCCATTGGCAGCTGTCTAGAGGCAAAAGAAGAAGATGAAAGTATCTAGTTATGAACAAGCTCTCAACCAACCTTTCTGAAAATGGTGGAGTTGAGTCACAGCGCTGTCTTTCCAAAAAATGTTGACTTAGGATCTATGTCCTATGAAATTTCAAAGAGAACTTTGGTGAGAGCTGTTGTATAGTGTACCACTGGTGGGCAAAATGTAATCTTTAGATGTATTTGACCAAAAATACTTTTAGCAAGCTTCCATTAAAGTAATCTTGAGCTTTTTTTTTGAGGTTCAAGTGTTTTACTGATTGGCGATTTAAGGGTTTTTGATAGCAAAACCATTTATGTGTGCAGTAAACTCTCTTCTTTCAGAAAGTCTAGAGTTGAGACACTTGAGAGTGGGCCAAGAAAAGCTATCTTTAATACCATGTCACTTCTTGATGGTGGGTCCCAAGGCCTTGAATTAAGTAGGATGAAAAAAGTGGGAAGCCAGAGGTGAACTTGGTGGGGCTCAGCCCAAAGCAAAAAAAATAGCAATTCTCTCATCTCATGTGCATGGACAGGAATTCTACCAGTGTAGTGATTCATTTGAATAGAAGAGAAATTTAGCCAGAACAAAGATAGAGCTTAGGGAAAAGCAAAGAAAGATGAGTATGACACAAAGTGATCCTTTGTAGACTAATAAAGCAAAAAGCTCGTCTCCTTTGTATCTGTCTCCTCTGGCTTGGATGCTTCTTAATGCTCAGTGTTGAGAGTAAACAATCCCCTACGGTGATGCTGTCTGTGATCAGGCTAATCAGAACTGTTTCTGTCATTGCAAATGGTAAACAGTAAAAATAGATTTGCAGCAACAATTAGTCATAAGAAAATCAGATATTAATGTGACGATATTGTACATTCTTTGAGTACTTCAAATGAAAGTCTTGTGGTTTTTTTGTGTTTTGCTTTTTGTCTATTTGTTTGTTTGTTTGCTTGTTTTAATATCTATTATTTCTAAAGGTTTGATCTCTAACTTCAGGTAGACTGGGATGCTTGTCAGTGAAGTCATTCCAGTCTGTTTTACAGAATTCAATGTGTCAGATACATTTTCTAAATACAAAAAAAGAAAGGCATTCTCTTCCTTCTGTGATATATGTTTAGGACCAGATTTGCAAAGTTTTATTTTGAGCAAATTCCTGTTAGTTTTTTTCTAGAAAGATTTCGTTTGTTGAAGAAAGTTAATTTAGAAAAACATGTTTGGATGGAATATAACAGTATACATGATTGTATTAAAATCCAGTTTGGTATCTGAATTGCAAACAAGCGTGGCTTGGTACGTTTCTTGAATATGACTGTAACAATACTGTATGCAAGGGTTCCATGTTCTAAAAAAGATTTAAGTGGCATTGTTTTCTTTCTTCCCTTGTTTTGCATTTAATGAGAAGCAAAAATGGGATAGAGTGGGAAGTCGTAAGCAGACAAGCACAAGATAATGTGGTTTGTTAATGTCAGCCTTCAGCTTGTGTCTGGTCACACGTTAAAATGCCTTTCTCAGTTTCTATGCTTTCTGTTCTTCTTTTCACTCTAATCTCTCTTCTGCCTTGTACCTCTAGAATTTCCAGTCTTTGTTTTGGGTCTCCTTCTTCCACAGTAGCCCAGTTCTGGACTTTCCTGCTTCACATATCCCTAATTGACTGGTTTTTTTTTCATTTATGTAGTAAAATTAAGAAGTGATTTCATGCTAACTTTCTAGGGTTTTAATAACACTTATTTACCTTTTTTTCCAAGCTGGGCTCCTTGTGGGAGAAGTGCTAATGAAATCTGCTAATGTCTAAAGCAAGTGTGGCTTTTTCTTTTCTACATTCAGCATTTTTCTAAGCTTTTTTTTCTACATTTGGCTTTCATTATGCACTCTTCTACTGACTTTGTTGTTCAGAACTGACTTCAGTCATGAATTGAAACTAGTAAGGAGTTCTGCTGTGGGATCTGGCATGTGAGGGAGACAGAGCTACTTATGTATGATGAGATCTGCACATGCCTTTGTGTTATCATGGCCTTTTCTACTAGAGAGTAGATCTTCCCCACTTATTTGGTCTGCAGCTTGCTTACTCTTCCATGGCAAAGCCAAGGCTTTGCTCAGGGAAGAAGACTCAAGCCTGAGATGTGATATTCTTAAGGCTTTTAGAGCCAAAGAGCAGCAGGTAGTCACAGAGGACTGGTGACTGCTTTCCATTTCCTGTTCCCCTGAGCTGATTTGGAGAAGGACTAATCCCCTCTATGTGAGGAGAGGCAGTGTGGTCTTTCTTTGTGTGAAGAGCACTGCTTACTATCATGCTGGCCCTTTTAATTCTGTGTGTCAAAGTGATTTGATATTTTATGCATTCTCAGTAATTTATTTACAGAAATATGCTTGGGTAAGTTTATTGCTTGCTTTGAATTAATTTGATACTTAAAAGTACATCTTGCTCTTAATTAATTGCTTGCATTTAGTTGTGGAAGAAATTCTGCAAAAGTAATGGCAGGTAGAAGTAACCAGTACAGTCATCTGCAGGTTGTTCTAATTTCATTTGAATTACTTCAGTCAGTGGTGAGGGAAAAGCTAGAAAATGGGTGATTGAGGATATGAGTAATTGTTCTTGGCTGTGATCATTTGGGCATTGGGCTCATTATTGGTGGACATGGTTGGGTAGGGGAAGGGTGGATGTACAAGAGAAATTATTTGAAAATTGTTGTTGATAGAATTTGGTAGGAGTGATAAAACAGGAAGAATAGAAGGAAAGAAGTCTTGGTAATATTGGGCAAGATCTCCTAAAGGTTTTAAGGATGGAAGTAAGTGCATTGGGAGAACCAGAACAAAATATGGAAAATGTCATGCTGAAGTTCTACAACTCCAGCTCTTTTGATTGATTTAGATCTTATTTTTTGCAAAATTTTATAATGTAGACAAAACCTGATAGTTAACCACTACTTTGGAATGATGCTTGAAATGCCCTCATAAAATCAGTTTGTGCATCCTGGTATAATAATTGTATAGATGTAAAGATTTGAGCTTCGATGTACACTTTCGCTACACTTTCACATTAACAGTAAATGTTTCCTTTTTGGAAACTCTCCTAATTGTTTTTTAAAACTGAAGAAAGGGGTTAAATGCTAAGCTAAAGTAAGTTCTTAGCTGAACAGTGTGTGGGGTTCAGTAGATTCATGGGTGCATAATTGTACTGATGGGAGGAATGGGTGCGTATGTCTTTACAGATGACTTGAGAACAAGAGTCTGAAAGAATGAGTGTGGGGCTAGCTGGTGTAGGGGAGATATGTAGTAATAGGATTGGGAAGGCTGTACCTTCCTGTACCTTCAGCCAATTGGGAGAGGAGGAGGGCAACAGGCAGTCAGGAGTTGATGAGAAAAGGAGGCTGTGTCCTCCAACAACTCAAGAGACTCCACAGGGGTATGGCCCAGTGGACTCTCCCATTATTTGGATAAAGTTGATTTCTGCAGGGCTCCTCTGTCTCCTTTGTGGACACAAGCCTTTGGCAGTGTGATTTTCCTCTCAGTACAGATTTGTTTATATTTGAGCAGTTTCCTGAATTCAGATTGTGCCTCTCACTTGTATAAGTACTGAACCACTCCTTCCCCCCTTGATCTCACTACAACTTTAGAAGCTACAAATCCTTGTGCTTGGGTTGGCCACTGACTTTTAGTAGCCAGTCATATGGTATAGATTTGCAAAGCTGACGCAAAATGGAGCCATTCATCTCCTTCCTATTACAGGCTGCTGAAAGTATATTGCCCTGAAGTTCTGCTCATTGCACTGTAACCCTGCTGAGCACCAAGGCAAGTTCAAGGTTTTGGTTTTGGTCTTGCACTTTACAATGCTTGATGGCAGCGGCCCAGGCTGCCCGAGGGAGCACCTTCTGCAGTCACGGCCGCTCATGACAGCTGCATTCCTCTGGAACAATGGCATTGTTGGTGAAATGGGGAATGAATGGGAGAGACAAACTGCTTCTGCAACTAGCCCACAACTGAGGGATTGATTCCTGGAACACATCAGAGCAACTATAAACCTCCCTGTCCTCGGAATTAAGCGAAAATTCACTTGCTTCAACCTCGACTTTCTGCAATGACCAGGACAAAAAAAATCCGTAGGGCATAGACAAGGATGATTTCCGTTTCTTTTTAAAAAGCCCAGATAACAATGTATATGAAAGTATAGGGTAAGAATAGGGTAATTTTTTTCCGCCTCCTGTCCAGTTTTTGGTAGTCTACCTCATAACTCCTGACCCCACAACTTTCACTTTGCTGGCCAGCACTAAAAGTGTTACTTAGGCTTGTTTTTTTTTGGGTGAGGAAAAATCCAAATCAAAGAGGAGACAATAGAAAGTCAAGCAAAAAGGCAACTCAGAAAAATGTTTCTAAAAATTTTAGCTTAATTTTTTCTGCTTATCTCTTTCCTCTGCACATCTATTCTTAATATACTTGAAAATTACAGATGTGTTATATATTGTTGAAATGCAAGAGTCCAATTTATTAGCTATTTGCAGGAGTGTTGCAACTGCTCTTGGGACAAGAACCTTACTGATCTGTTGCAGCTTGCATAAATTACAGATCAAATATCAAGGAGAAAATACTTGCTACCATTTTTTCCAGAAAAGCATTGGACAATGTTGATCACCTGACTGTTGTTGTCCTTTTGCTTGATAGTTCAGTTTTGAGCCTGAGCCTAAAGAAACATTGAATCAGTTCACAAATAGCTAACAAATGGTTCAGTCTTCAAAAACACAAGTCCACCAAATCATGGATGTCGTTAGAGGGTGACTAGAGTCCGAGTGTCTGTGGTGCCAAAGGAAGCTGGTGGGTGTCACGTCCAGAACAAGAGGAGGTGGTTCTTTGCACAGTGTGTCGCTGAGCTCTGACATTCCACACCCGATGACATGACAAACACTAGAAGTTTCTCTGGGTCCAAAGAGGCAGCAGTGTGGAAAACCAAGCCAGAACTATAAACACAGGATGCAAACTCAGGAGTAGTTTGGAGTGGTAGGTGTTCCAGAGTTGTGTTCTGATGCTATTGCCTAAGCATCTTTGGTTTTAGTCAATATTGCACAGAATGCTTGGGGGAGCACTGATCTGGCACAATGCATTTGTCTGTATTTTTATGTTTAAAATAAGTCTTTTAAACTTGAGTGGGGGGAATGACAAAGCTTACAGAATGATCAAACCTAAAGCTGGCTGTAAAGCAATGCTGAAAATCTTGCTGTTCTTGCATGACTGAGAGAATGGCAGAGGAAATTCAGAACTGATAAATGTAAAATAGTGCATGTGCAATAATTATATGCACGCAGTGATGTGCTCTGTTTTACCTATAATCACTCAGAAATTATTCTGGACTCACTGTGAATAGTTATGTGAAAATACCAGCTCAACACTCAATAGGGGTCCAAAAGGCAAACAGAACCATGTTAGGAAGAGGCAGAAAGAGCAAAAAGTTTAAAAAAAAGGGGGAAAAAGGAGAAAATTTCATCAAATTGGTATATGAATCCATGGAGATCTTCAACACTGCATGCATTTTGAGCCACCTTATCAAAAGGAAGGTAGAGTAGAATTAAAAAAAAATCCCAACATCAGCAAAGAAACAAGAATAATCGGAATAGTTTTCGTATAAGGACAAAAGAGTTTTCCCCCTTAAATAATAGATTTCAGGGGAGAGGAGTTGATAGCTCTTTAGAGAGTGATAAATATTGGACAGAGGACACATAAAATAATTTATTTCTCTGTAATAAACCACAAATTAAATTTAAGTCTTCAGGATGAAAGCGTAAAAACAAGGAAGAGGAGGTACTTCTAAAAGAAAAAAGTAGCCCCACAAACAAAAGGTGATGATGTTACTTCTGGTTCAGAAATACCTTAAACTGGCTCTGGCTGAAGGGGAATGGTGCTATGCTTTCCACAAAGTAACCAGTGTTGGCCACTGTCAGGGGTGGCAGAGTTGGTGAAACTGCTGCCTGTTGTGGGGAACTCAGCCCTGACATCGGAAGCTGCTGTGATGCTCCCCAGTGTGACCTGTAGTGGAGGAAGCATCTTGTTCACAGGATGTGGTGTGTGCCTGTAACAGTTGAGAAAAGGAATGCTTTCTTTCTGAATGTAAAGAAATGTAAATTACTCAAATTCGATGTAAAATCATACAGGAGACCATGGCCTGGTTTGTTACCTGCCACACCTTGGTTTGATGGGTGATTATAATATGAAAATGTTTATAAGCTTTCTGTAGGCTGTGGAAGATGATTGGTGGGATGGTCCAAAGCAACATAGCCTTAGGTGCATCTTAATGTCAGTGTACTCATTTTCATCCCTAAGCCTTTAAAAGGCAAGACAAGAATTAAAAAGTTGTTCTTACTGATCTTCTGGGTATGTTAACGTCATTGACTCAGGGAGAACCTAGCAACAAAGACAGTCTTGTGAATACATGTCTGTACAGTGTGTCAGATGCATTTGCTGGACCACAGGCTAATAATAAAAAGAGAAAATGAAACTTATAAAGTTATTGTTTATTGTTTGCAAGATTTAATCACTCACACTGGAAGTAACTTTATTCTTACCAATGTGTTCTTTTTCCTTTTTTATTTAAGAACATCGTGTATGAAGCAAGTGAGATAATGCTGAAATACGTGTTTTCTAGCGCCTACCTGCTCAGCACCTGTTAAAAAATATCAAGAAGTTGTCCCCATGGAAAGTGTCTCCTGAGTCAGACTGAAGACAATAAGAGAGAGTCTGTGGTAAAACTTCTGCCTACAACCAAGTTCTGAGAATTGGTATTGTGACTCTCATCTTCAAAAAAAGCACAGTAATTAGATAACGAGGAGAATAGTCCATATACAAGGAACAAAGATGTTCCATGCAAGTATACCACTTTTTCCAATTAGTAGACAATGCTAAGTGGCTTTTAACTCTTAAAATAATAAAATTATTTGGTATATGTATTCTGGTTTGAATAATTCTTTCTTCAAGTTACTGAATTTATTTTTTCTTTAAACCTAACGTCACACTTATCTCCTATATCTAGGTCTTTGCTGAGGCCTTCACATATCCACTTCTGTCAGACAACTAATTTTCAACTTTTTGGTTGGAAGGCCCAGAAAAATGTGCAGTGGTAGAAGGAAGAGCAAATTTAAACCTGTGAGAGTTCTCTTGGTGATTTTGTGGTACTTGAGTTTGCCAATGCTTTGAGGGTCTCTGGAATTTGAAACAACATATTTAGATTCTTAATGCTTATAAAATAAATAAATGAAACTTCCAAACCCCTTCTCTGCATGGACACTAACAGTTTATCCCAAGTACATTGCTGACTTTGCCAGTAGCTTACTTGGCATATTTATTCATGCATTAACTAGAAATTCTCTTTCAAGTTACTTGCTGGCATATATGTGACTGGTGATGAAAGATGGCCATATGTGAGCCATACCTCTTCTCTCTTATGATTGTCTCTGGTGGGCAATATGATTTGTCCTAAGACAAGATACCAGGAGGAACTCTCTGGATGCTCTCCTAAGGAATACATTCACTTTTAGACAGGTGAATAAAACTGCTAAGATACAGTCACATGTGAAGGTAAAATAATAAAGTAGCTCCATAAGTGCTTTGTGATTGTGTCTTCTACAAAGCCAAAGACTGTAAACCTGTAAATTTCTAGCTCAACCTGCTTATATTGTAACCCTTTAGATCTGCTTATATTCTATACTTCATTGTCAATAGTTAGATATTGTATAAGCAGTAAATCTAACCACAATCATCCACATAGTCAGTGGTGTATTTCTAATGCCTGACTGAGATAGTTCTCTTCTAGTACTCTGTTGCAATATATTCAATCACATTTAATTGTTCTGGACCAAGAGAATCTGTTTAAGTTTTCCTTTATGCAATACTAAGAAAGTTATGAGTTGGTAAGAAAGCTGTTGTTCTGTTCAAATATTACTCCATGAATTTTTATAGTTATAACAAATGACCTATTGCTGTATGCTATTTTTCCTTTTCCGTTTCTGTTTCTATTTCCCTTTCCGTTTCCCTTTCCCTTTCTCTTTATAAGAATTTAGTCAATTACTAGAGGCCTTTACTGGTTTGGTCAGTAGATGAGACATACTGGTCTTTGGTTTCTAAGATTCTTCTTCAAGTCATTAAAAATCTTTCATGTTCAGTGTCTGTCATTTCCAGAGATTGAAGTAAAAGTTATGTCACAGACATGATAGTTTATGATTTGGGGAAAAGTACCTTTACATCTTTGGTTTTGTCCTAACCTGTCAAAATACAGGATTCAACTGACTCCAGGTTTTGGCCTAGTGTTCAAACTCCACTGACCTATTCAAACTCCAATGGCTCTATAAAGAGCTTCATTCATCCCTGATAGCAGTGATTTCTGACAATGTAACTGCATTACATTGTAATTAAAATAATGTAAAATCCCCACAACTTAAACCAACCAACAAATCCAAAGGGTAGGGAGGTCATGAGAAAAGACCCAAATTCCTTTTCCCAGAGTTCATTCTGGTAGTCAACCTGTTGAAGAAGGGGAATGCTTACTAACCTCACAGCATTTTGAACTTCTCTGAAAAATGTTTTTTTAGTAAAAGTTGTCTTTGCTCATCCATTTCATGCAACTCTTCCACTATTTTTTTTTCTTCACTTTTTTCTGAATCACAAAGGACTGTGACGTTGCTGTGTCCTTTCTACAGGGGCAGAGGATCAAAGCTGTGATGTGCACTTGGATGTAGGCACTTAGCATCCATGTTTCTAACACTTTCTCTCTCTTTGGTCTGCTTACTCCTTTGCTTCTTCCCTCTGTTCTGAGTGGGAGCCAAGAGAACAGGAAGGTAGAGGAGGAGTGTGTTCAGCAGAATTGTTTTCTCCTGATACTCTCCTGAACAGGATCTCTGGAAAAGGGCCCTTCTGCTTCAGGACTCTCACGCATTATTAGTGTGATGTTCTGACTCTGCATTTGGAGGGTGCCCATCTGGCTTTGTGGTTTCTGCTCAGTGTGGTAGGCTCACCATGTGTGAAACTAAACGGGCCAAATTGAGAAACATTGCCAGCTAGGTGGAGCTCCCCCACTAAGTTTCTTTCTGTCTTGGTTTGTACAACCTTAATCACTATTGCTGAATCTGTGAGTTCATTTGAAAGATGGCCAGTTTACACAGACTAAAATCAAAATGTGAGAAAGACTCTCTCCTCTTTAGCACAGGTGGAGGTGAGCACACAGTAATCCAGGGATGTATGGATCTGCATTGTTGTTGAGCCTCTCTCTCTGGTGTTTTCATTCAGTGCAGTCTTGGAAGTGCTGGTGACACTTTGAGTAGTTTTCTTTGTGGATAATAGAATTTTAAAAATACTTTTCAGTTACTAAAACATAGTCTGTAGTTGCTGTAAGATAAACTTATCACTTAGCTGTAACAAACACCTGCTCATGGCAAAACTTACTCTTCTCCCTACAATCAAAAAGGGATCCTCTAAGCTAGGCATCTTTTGTTTCCGTATTTGCTGGGTCTCTAGAGAGCCAAATCAGGTGATTTCTGTCTATGTGCGATGAGGATGAGACTTCCTACTGCAGCCTGAGATCTGAGGATCAGATTAAATTCACCACACATTTCTACTCTGTGTCCACAGTAAAAAATTGCAGAACATTTTAGGCATTGATGTACATTGAACCAGATAATTTTTCTGTAGGCCTTTAGTCGTGCTGAAGACACTTAGTCTTCAGTAATTTTCAGTAAATACATGAAGTGAAGCTCAGTACATGGTTTTGCTGATAGTTCAGGAAGAAACGCAGAATCTAGACTGCTGTCTTACAGCAAATTTTTATTTTGGAAAAAGATAACTGCATTGTTGGGGATGTGAGAAGAGCATAGTGTATATCCTCACCAGTGTTCAAAATAATGGATCTGGTTTTGTTAAAAGCACGCGTGGGGTCAGTTACTGCTGCTCAGCTGCTGAGCAGTAATTGTTATATTCTAGTAATATGTTTGTTGTTTGCTGTGATATCCATATGGTGGAGTAAAAAGTTATGGTTATGGATTCGAAATATAATAAAATAGAGCTAGTAAGAAGCTAATTTCTTTTTCCACAGAGCTACTTTTCATAGTACTTTTGAAGTTTTAAAGACCATATTGAAGTATAATTAAATAGAGCTTTTTGGGAAAAAAATGAAATAGTGAACAAATAACTCTCTGGACCAATAATCAAAGACATTTGGTTGAAACCAAATTCCTCCAACAGAAATTGATGTACATATGTTTGAATTGTAATACGACAGTAGACTATAGCCTTGTGTGTGATATATATGAAATATATTGTACCACTAGCAGTCATTGTTTCAATTCACCAAATAACCAATTCAAAGAAGAAAAACAGTATCATGTTGTAGAATTAAAACTGGCAAGTCCTTTTTTCTTTTACATTAATGTAATGTTGAAATTACTTTAATTCCACCTGCATTGTGTGGGAAAAGTTTAAAGAGTTTGAAGAATCCCTTTAGTTCAGATGAAGGCAGTCTCTGAGATACCTGCTGACTGATACCTGAAAAAGAGTATTCTGGGGAGCAGCAACCTTCTATTAGTTAATGTCTCATGTTTTAGTCAATAATGGTGGCACATTAACATGTTTTGTCACAAATTGGGTATAACATGGAAGATGAAACATCAGGAGAAGGCGGAAATTTGGAGCAAACTTCAGCAAATCGTTTTCACATGCCTGATTTGGAGTTGTAACTACATTTATGAAGTCATGGAAAGGAGGATATTTCAGTGCAATGCTAATTTAATTTTATAAATACAGAATTGTTGTATCGTGAAACCAAAACCTATTTTTATATTTGTCATTCTGTAACACTGAAAAATTGTTGACTCTAAAGCATATGCAGTTGTTAAAACTTAGCAGCCTGTAGATTTATTTACAATTGCAATTTCAATTACTTATTAACTGAAGATTTCTTAACACAGTGTGTAGAATGATCTCATGTGTTCTGTGCATTATGCATTATATGCCTTCTCATCACCATGTAGACCAAAGCTGTGCAATAATGACTTTTTCTTGTCTCACATTTAAATTTTGGAGGAAGATGAGAATTTGGGGCCTTGATTTCAAGGAACAGATTCAATCTTCTCTGCAACCGAAGTGCAGTCTTTCATCTGATGATTTTGAGCTAAGGACTGACCTGGTGTTCATTGAGTACCATTTACTGTTGGTTCAAGGCAAAAATGCAAAGCATTATCTGCATCAGTGACTAAGGATTTATGTCAGTGCCATAAGTTTTGGTTAGAACAGTTTATTCAACATCAGGATTATTACTAAAATAAAAAAATATTTGACTTCTTAAGCAGAGCTGTGCAAAAAGATCTTCATGCTCTGGACACAATCACCAGAATATGTCAGTGCAAGTGTTCTACTTTTCATGGAATCATGGAATCACAGAACTATAGAACAATATGAGTTGAAAGGGACTTTTAGAGATCATCTAGTACAACCCCCTCTCAGATCAGGTTGCTTAAAGCCCTGTCTCACCTGACTTTGAACACTTCCAGGATGAGGCATCCACAGCTTCTCTGGGCAACCTGTCCCAGTGCCTCACCACCCATCATCAAAATATTCCTTACTTCCAGTAGAAATTTATCTTGTTTTAATCACTTGCTTTGTTACTACAGGATTTGTTAAAAAGTATCTTTTTAAACTGAAAGTATTAGGCCTTGCAGTGTAGTCTTTGACTATACTCAAAAACACTCCCAAAAGCTCTCAGTAAGATTGGCCATCAATAGTAATGAGTGTCATGATATTACGTGCCTAGGGGGAGAGTTGTTAGTTTAAAAACACAATCGCAAAGATGTAAAATCAGTGTATCAGAGCAACTTATTAAAAAAAAGTTTCATTTAATGAACTTCACTTCTGGAGCTGACATCTTCAGTGTTAGTGGTTTTCTATTTCTCTGGATACACAGCAGAGAATTTAAATGACACGATGTAAGGTCCTAACATTTCAAACTAAACAACAGGCGTGTACATTTGACTGGAGAAGTTTGACTAAATATTTTTTGGAAACTTTGAAAATGGTAAAGGCATCACTGATGTAACGGAATGATTTCTTACCTATTAGCATATGACATCACTTTCCTCCTGGGTTGCCATAATCAAATTGCACAATAATGGAATAGTCAGGCTTTCACTTGACCGTTTTAGACCATTACCTGAGGACATGAGGGTATGTTTCAGTCCTTCTAAGAAGATGGAACTACTGTTGGAGTCAGAAGCCAGATTTCCATCAGTGATGGAAAGAATGATTTCTATGTATCTGTATATTTATGGCAGGGGATATTACCTATGCTTGAGAAAGTATGTAGATATGAGGTTATCAGTCACTCTCTTCAGACCTTAAAGGTTCACCATGGAGGGGAAGCCTTGAAGGCTGAACAGGGCTAAATGCTGGATCCTGCCAGGCATTGTTTTCTTCTGAGTGACAGTCACTTTGCAAAGTGTTGGCAGCTGCTGACTTTACGCATAGCTGGATTGGCTGGGGATGTTAAAATACCATCTCTTCATTCATAACCCATCTTGCTGCTGAAGAGTATCATGCTGGTAAATCTTGTAATGGAAATAAGCTTATGTTATCCACTATAGGCCTATCTAGAAGGTTTGTTTAAAACAGCTGTGATAACCTGCAGACTGGATTGATGTGAGTGACATATCCGAAGGTCTCTTTTGATAGCGAGGCTCTGCAAATGGTAACCTGCACCTGATGGGCTATGAGGAGCAACCAGGAGTGGTAGCAACTTCATTCTGCACAGCTAGATCTGAAAGAGGATGCATGCATGCAGAAGAGCTCGTTCTTATCCAGAGTGCTACAGCTTCAATTTATGTCGGTATGGGAGAATGAATACAACTTCCCTTTCTCCAAATACAGTTATTACTCGTACAATATTGTGTTTTAGCTATAAGCTGTGCCAGTGTAATGCCAGATTGGTATCTCTGTACCTCCTAACAGTTTTGCTTAAGACATCACACCCTTTACTGAAATCTTCAGGTGTCTACAAAAACAAAAAAAAAGTTACATAGCTGAGTATTTTTGTTGTTTCTCAGTAATGTTGCTCTGGACAGGTAGATAATTTAAAATGTTAAGTCAGAGGGATTTTTTAGTAGTGGAGACTGCTCATAATAAATGTATTAGGATAAATAGGACAGGTATTTGTTTTTACTTGTTGAGTACAGATATTTAAAAGGTGTCTTAATCCTTGGTTGACTGTGTATTGGTTTTGTTTTGCAATTTGTAAAGAGAGACTCAGAGAAGGAAGTGAGAACTATTTTACAACTTGAATTAGTTGTAACTTCCAACAGACTTGTTGCAACATCTGTGGCAGGAGCCTGTGGGGAACATGAATATTCTAAAAAGGAAAGTTTCATACCTACTTAAAGACAATTGTATATTTACTTATTTAGCATCAGCAAATGGAGTGGCCTTGGCACTTCAAGGCTTTTGACTAGGAGAATGGTGTACTTCAGGATGACTGTAGTTTACAGACTATTTTTCTTACTTCTTCATACTGTTGGATTCAGTAATACTTATATATTTTTCTTTTCAAAATACATTGCAAAACCGTTATGAGATATACATAAATAAATATATATTGCATAACACATGCTGAAAAAATTATACCTCATTGGGGATACAAGGGGATTTAAGAATAATTTTAATACAAGAGACTATTTTGAATCACATCTTGTTTCAAAAGCAAGTGTATTAGTACAATGAAAACTCAATGTCTTTTTGTCTTATATTTAAATTAACTCCAAAGCCATAAATGAAAGGTATTGCTATTAAGGTAGCAAAAAAAACAAAGAAGAAACCGTGCTTTAATATTTATCAGGTAAGGAAAAAGGACAAGTACTATGATGATGAGATTAGTATGGCTCAATGTGGATAGGGTTTATAGTATCATGTGCTGTGCAAGTTGAAGGGGATTCTGAAGCAATGAGCAAGTGTAGTTTTGATTTGTGATGATGGGTCTGAAAGTGAAGAAAAATGCACACATGGCATAGTTTCTCTGATATTGACCATGCTCTGCTTGTTTGCAGCTGGAGATTGTTCTGCACTTTTGGTTGCAACTATCATATCATCAAGATTAAAAAAATTATGTACACATTTCTCCCCGGTTTTTACAACACAGATGTTAACTGCTTCTGCTTCTCTACTCTCTACTCTTGTTTTCACTGATGAACACTTCTAATGCAACTAATATCTCCAAAACAGTAATGATAGGACTCCCTGTGCTGTGCTAGAGAAAGAGGCTGTTTCAAGGGTGTTCAGGACCTCCAATGGAGTAGTTTCCAACAGTGACATTCTTTGAAATTATTGACAATTCACAGAATATAGGGCAAGTACTTCGCATTGTTCTTCTTGATGACAGTTTTCCTGCCTGTGTCTGCAAAGAAATGTCCTGGTGAGTATAGGAAAAGGCAGAAAGGTGAATATAGTAGTGCCAAACATAGGAAAAGGATAGGAAACTCTAACTATTAAGAAAAGCTAAAACTTTTTGATGTTCCAAACCCCATTCAATGGTTTATCTTCTCAATGCATGATCTGCCCCTAGTTTTCCTAGTTTGTTAAGTTTCTAATGTGTCCCTCATAATATTTTAAGAGTATTACGGCAAAATTTCTAATGAGTGAGGAAGTGTAGGAGATAGCAAGTCTAATCTTGGGTATGATGGTAATTCTCAGAGAAGTAGCAAAACAAATTCTAACACTAACTTGAGAAGCAGCTTTGCTTTATTCTGCTTCTAAATGGGACATACTTGGAGGTATGGTCAAGGTCAGATTTAAGTGTTGTATTGACCAAGAAGACATTAAAAGGTGGTATGTTCTCCATCTGTGCATGCAGGAGGGAGTATTAGAAAGTTAGTTCTTTTAGAGATGTTAATGACATGTATCATGGAATTTGTAAAACCATGAGACAGGCATCAAACTTTCATCTAAATTTGATGGTAGCTGTTGCATGAAAAATAGAACCTATAGTATCTCCATCTCAAAAAATACCCAAAATGAACATCAAAGATCCGATATATCCTGTCAGACAACTCACATGGCATTTGTAATTCCATAATCACATTTTTTCTTTTGATGACTGGATCAACTATGTAAAGAGTCCCCATATTGGTTGCAGTACAGAAATGGGTAGAAAATACAGCAGCATATGATAGGAAGAAATATAATTTCATGGGAGTATTTTTTGGGCCTGTTCATAAGTGGAGGCTGGGTTGAGAGCAGAGATCAGAGTAATACCAGCTGTGAGATGTAGTCTCAAGCCTGAGCACCATCTGCTGAATGACACTGCATTTCTGTGACCTACCTGTGTCACAGTTACTGGCTGATCCAAATTTGTAGAAACACTTCTTCTGTCTTAAAACTACAATGAATGTGCTTTGGAAAGGCACTTGGTACTTGGAAGGAATAGCCATGATTAAGACCAGTTTCTTAGGTAATGATTTAGGCATTGCGGAAAACAGTGTGGTTTCAAACACAGAACATCCTGGTCATTCCTTCCATGAGGGAGCAGACTGGTAAGAGAGGGCAGGACAGACATCTGTAGCAACATTTGTTTGTTGTGAGCTCCTCTTGGTTAAGGGACAGTCACATAGTCCAGCATGCTGCATAGTCAGCAGCAGGGAACACCACCACTTTAATTTCAAGTGCCCTCTTGTAAATGACAGGAGACTTGTAGGTGTCAAAAATCCATCATTCTCTTTCTTAACCACAGAAATGTTACGCAAGATGAAATCAGGCAATCTAGTGGCAATAAAACCAAGTAGGGAAAATGTTGGGCAATACCTGTTGACATCACTATCTCTAGGCAGCCTGTATGTGACTGCCTTCAACCAAAATATGTAAACTTCACTGAGTTGTGGTGTGCTGCCAAGGTTAAGGTTACTCATACTGGAACCCTAGGAAAAGATCTCTTGAAGGAAGCCCATTCTGGTGAAATTTGATACTCAAAAGAGCTGAAAAGGTAGACTTTTTCTCTAGGCAGGGATGCCCACATCAGCAGAGTGGCCATCAAGCTGACCATTGGTGTGGCTCTGGAACCTGCTGCTCCTCAGAAGAGCCAAAGCCTTGATGGAGAAGGGGAATCCTGGTAAGGGTGTGCACAAAAAATCTGGAGAGGTGTAGCAGGCAGAAGGGGTCTGAGAAAACTGCCAGGAGTAGGAGGACAGGGGGAAATGTAGTTTAGGTTGGTAGTTGCCAAGGTTTCTGATGGATGGATGCTTGTTAGTCTCATTCTTTCTCTGGTACCACCACTGAGCTGTCTCATCAAACCTTTAAAAGAGACATTGTTGAAAACAGTGTTTTCATAGACTTTTGCCGGCCAGCCTTAGAGCATTTAGCCTGGCCTGCTGCACCATACTTTGGGAATGCCTTCTTAACGGGAATTCTAGTCTACTTATTGTAATAAAGTTCTTAATTCATTGTCAGAAGACTGAAACTCTTTTGGGGATTCTGCACTATTGTCATTTGACATGGTGGCTGTCGGGGACTGTGGATGGTTTAGAGGCTTATGGGGGGTATTGGCCTATCACAGATTCCCTGGAAGCTACTGTGTGCCATGGGGGGCCTTGGAGTCTATTCTGTCTTGCAGAAGGAGCATGCTCTACCACCCCCAAGGAACAATAACTTTCAAACAAAGAACATTTTTTCCAGATCTCTTTTGCAAACATGAAACTGAGTGTAGAACCCTTTCTGATCTGAGAGGTAGCTGAAGAATTTTGTGCATCTGCTCAACCATGAAGCCAGGATGAATATTGAACAGAAGCTTCTTTAGAGGGTGATGTTTTGGGATTGTCTAAGTGCAGATGGTTCTTGTTGCTCTAAAATCAGAAAAAGAGTTTCTGAACCCTCAACAGAAGGTTTTCTATCCTTATTACTGAAAACAGATCCACTGAATTATGGAGTAAATGCCCAAACACCTAAGAAAGCAAAATTGAGTGCTCTGAAGCCATAGGAAGAAGTCTGATTCCTGAGTAAATAAGCTACTTTTGATGGAATTCCAGAATAACTAATGTATCACTGAGATAAATTGTGGATCTCAACCAGGTGTGGAATGTGTGGGACAAAGACACAGATATGTCTGCTCAAGCAGTATCTTTTTAGGTGATGAGACAGAATGAGCAGGCACATCAGATCACCACTACCAAAAAGATGAAATCCTCTACCTTTCTCTCCCTTTATTTTTCCACCATATACTTAGTGCTTTCTCTGGCACTTGTATTTCTCCAGGAGCTTATTTAATTCACTGAAATGGAAGACCCATTTGTGTCATCAATGTTGTGGGCAGTCTTCTGAAATTTCAGCCGTAAAATGTGACAGTGGACTATGGTGGCTTTCAGAAGGGGAGGAGAAAGACAGGAACTGAGGCACAGAATGAGGGGAGGAAAAGAAGAAAAGGGCAGACAGACTTCATACTTTCAGCTGCAAGGACATATTTATTGCCTATATCTACCATTGAACTTATGCTGTGGCTTTATGCCACTTAAAACAGTTTTTCCAATTAAAATTGAAGTTTTCCTTACCAATTTTTGCAAATGCCATTTTTCCTTTTTTTTCACTTGCATGAGGAATTGATAGATTAACTGCATTTTTAGCTCCTCACATGCCTGAATTTTTCTGAACTTGCTGAATTCCATGACCTAGATGTTGGTCTTCTCTTGTTTCATGAGGTATGTTCCATGTCTTCTGTAGATTTTTTTTCTCATGAATCACTTAACTTCTAATAAAATCTCCAGTTAAGGGAAAAATATGTAAGTAGAAGTCAAACAGCAACAAAATATTGAATGTCAAGCATATGGAACTCTGATTTAAAATGTGGAGTAAGCTTCACTGCTTTACCCAGTGCTTTGTTCCTGTGGACATTCAGATTAGAGCAAGAAGAGATGGGCCATAAATACAATGGTCTTTAGAAGCAATGACTAATAGGGAAAGAGAGGTCAAATATCAACCAACAATTTTAGCTTGATACTCATGAGGATTGTACACTAACAGCTAAATATAGGATCATTCTCCTGAATTCAGACAAAATAATTAAGGACAGAGAGAATTTTATGTGGCCCACTAGGAAGAGCAAAGTCACATAATATATTTTTGTAAGTCTGAATTCTTGTTTTCAGTGAACAAACTGACTTGAATGACTGACCAGAACAAACCTGTCCCTTTCACTGATGACTGTAGAATTTTCTTTACCGATGAAGATATTTCTCTCTCTAACAGAAACTTGGGACAAACTAAATTTTACATTTGGGAGTATTAGACTACCTAGATAGTTTGTTCTTTTAAAAATTGTGTTAGTTGAATAAAAATAAAAAGTAGAAACAATTAGACCTCTTTTTAGCAGTATAAGTAGTATCCTTTTTAGTGCCATGGGCATTAGTGATTCAAGGATCCTACATTTAGACTTTAGAATATCTGTCAGGGAGTGGTTCTGTCTATCATGACATAAAGTGAAAAAAGAGATGTTTAAAAAAAAGTGTTCAGAATAACATATTTTGTGCCAGCTCAGACCTTTGGGCATGCACCTTTACCTTGGCCCTAGGTAGTGTTTTGCATACAACTTCGATGCAGGTATTTCAGGGTTCCTTTTCCTCCTACACACCAACTCAAAACTGTGGTTGCTTTTTGATTGGGACTAGACTCTGGAGGTTTTGTCTTTATATAGTTACTAATAATTATCAGTGGACACTGCAGCAGCTGTCAGCAAGAAGGGATGAGGGCCAGGCAGTCCCACTGGGAGGGAAGAAGCTAGAACGCTTGGACTTGGGGACAGTGAATGTGGCCCTGCAGTCAAAGACCCTCATATCAGGAGCAGGGGAACAAAGATGGGGTCACACAGAACACTAACTGAAGATGAAGAATGGGAAAAGCGGGTAAAAGGTGCACATGGAAAATGAGGAGCATGGGAAAAATGGGGAATGGGAATGTGATGTGTTACAGCAGTTCTACTGCTTTAGTCTGTCGGTGTGGTGTGACAGAGAATGAATGGGATCCACGTTTCTGCCGTTCCTTACACTTTCTTGTCATATTGGCTGCTTTGCAGGCATGTATCAGAGAATTCATTTAAATTTTTTATTTATATCTGAAATCTGCTCTAGAGGAATTTGTAGGTCCTTTGCCATGGATCTTTTTATCCTTTGTCTTTGTAAAAGCAAAGATGAACCCACAAACTTTCATATTTCTTTACTTATTTAGTATTGAGATGTTTATTACATCTCTCTTGCCTGAGGAAAATCCCATTTGTCTCGAGCACACTGTAGTTTCTTCTGTTTCCTATGAAAAGCTGTTCTCAGTAGGCTGTGCCTCAAAGATACTCGCTCAAGGCAGGCTCAACAAAAGCCACGCAGTTTTCTTGATCCTATCTGCTTTAAGCAATCACACAGCAAGAGCTTCTCCTAATACAAACAAACAGTGCGTTCTGAAACCTGAGTATCTTTGAAAAGGTGTTGATGGAGAAGTGTAAATGAAATCAAGTTGACAATATTTTTAACCTATTTTTTAAAGCTTACCTTAAACTTAAACTCGGAGTAAGTAGAAGGGTTGGATGGGGGTGGGTGGGAGGAAAAGGATTTATCTTCTTTCTTTCTTTCTTTCTTTCTTTCTTTCTTTCTTTCTTTCTTTCTTTCTTTCTTTCTTTCTTTCTTTCTTAGTCCTTCCTGGAGTCCTTCCTTCCTGTTTGTTTACTCTGTCCATGTGCCACCACAGTGTGGGTATTCCATTTCACTGTTTTCATAAGAGTTTTATACAGACGTACACTGAGTATTTTTAATTTCTATGGTGATGGAATATGTTAGTGGGGCGTGTGGGACCTGTTAAAAAAGTAGAGCTTCCATACTACAAAGCCACAGAAAATATCCCATGAGATTTAAGGACAGATGTGGGATTTGCCCTGTTTCAAACCACCTTGAGATTGGTTAGATTTCACTGTGGTGTAATTGCTTTGAAGAGGTGGTTGCCACAGACTGTATGGACAGAGTCTATGGACTGCTCTGAGGGTGACCCCAAGGCATGGTAAAGTAACTTTGGTTGCTACTAGGAGCAAGTTTACAACTTCTAGCTGCAGCAGCATCCTCCCCATTCTTGTCATGTATGCTGGGTAATATATGACAGAGGGACAGTGTAATGGTTCTCTAGATATCTGATCAATCACAGGAAATAGCTGGCACACAGTTTTGTTAATCTTTAATCTGAGATTGGCTGCATGGGAGAATTTTCTTGCTTCTTCTCTCCATGGTTATAATCTGACCTTGAGTTTTTTACTCTAGATATCTGATAAGAGATTAAGGACGTGATAAGTAGCTGTTTTATATGAAATTTAAGAGGCCATTAAGATTCCACTGAATTGTAAAATTGTCAAGCTAAAAACAGCTCTCCTGGCGTTCTGCACAGATGCAATAGCAAATCACTGAGTCACAGGAAATGATTCAGTCAACATTTCTAAACTTTCAATGTGTGTTTTATGGAAGAAACTTGATGTAAATGTTTAGACAGTTATGGTTTTGGAGATAAATATTGCAGTTTTATGTAGTTTGGGGTTTGACGTACCAGAATTGTGGTGCACAGTTGTCAATTTACTGAACATCTAAAGCTGTTCGATCATTGTATTCGATTCCAGTGTGGGATGTATTTTCTTTGGCTAGTGAAACATGCTGTTGTATTTGGGCAAAACGGATTCCACATCAGAATATCAAAGAAAAATTATCTTTTAATGACCCGGGGTTCCCTCTGCACTGCTGGAAGAGAACTTGCATGGGCCTCCACACTGTTTTCCTTAATTGCTTGTCTTTTCATCCTGTAAATACAGTGCTTCAGTGATATGACCTCTCATGGCAGGTTATCCTCTGCCCTAAATGATCTCACTGGTTTAAACTGCTTTAGAAGGTTAAGTTAAAATATTTAATTACTTCTCATTTTAATTTCATTAATTATAACAGATAGAGTGCTGACAATGCAAAATTCACCTTTTCTTATGTTCGTTGCTTGTAGTTAAGTGTTTCTTGTGTTTTTCCAATAATTTTTCCAGTAAGATTTAAAAAATGTTTTACTTGATAAGTAACTGGACCTGCAGTATGCTGTGCTTCAAGGACATTAAATCAGTGTTATGATTCCTGTGCAAAACTCTTATCCTTAGGTATACTTTTGTGAAGAAGACATGCTACCAGCAGCATGATAGACAAATTCTGCCTTCAACCATATAATTTCCATGTGCCTGACTTGTCTGTACAGGAAAATAATCCCAGGAGGCAGCTTCTGCAGGTAAGCGTGTTCCCACACTCTGCTGGTGTATGGGAATCAGTATTTGAAGCTGAGACAGTGGAAGAACAGGATGTTAAATGTTTCTGGCTGTAACAGGTGAGGACAGATGTGTCAAGACTGGTGATGTCTTTATGATTCTAAATTTCCCCCTTAAGGTGGGCTACACTGGAAAGATGGAAAAAGAGACCGCTTTGAATGACCAGGATGAATCAGCCACCCTATGCACCATAGGGCATCAGAGGGTGACCAAAGAGTTTGGTTCTGTCTAGGCCATGCTGTACTGGGTATGGGTACCCAGGTGCTGTCAGGGTGCTGCAGGGATCTCTGTGATAAGCTGCCAAGGCTGCTCTTTGCTAGCCACAGCCCATTCCAGATGAATCCCATGGCCCCACCACAGCCCTTGGCTGAGACCTTGGCAGCCAAGGAGGAGGTGCTTCAGAAATAATGTGTGTAAGAAAGGGCAAAATGCTGCCTGGCAGGGAAGGATGAGGAAAAATATGAGAGAAACAGCTCTGAGAGCCCTGAGGCAAGAGCAGCATCAGGTGTCCCAGCAGAGACTCCCCTTCAGTCCTTAGAGAAAACCATGGTGCTGGAGGTTGACCCCCTGCAGCCCACAGGCGAGCAGAAATCCACGCTGCAGCTCGTGGAGGACTCCATGCTGCAGCAGTCTTATCCTGAAGGAGTTGCAGCACAGTTGAAGAGCCCAAACTGGAGCAGTCCATGAAGATCTGCAGCCCATGAAGAGGACCCAGGCTGGAGCAGGAAACAGCTGAGGAGGAAGGAACAGCAGAAAGGAGCTGTTATGGACTGACCACAGACCCCATTCCCCATCCATTACACTGCTTGGTGAGGACAGGGAAAAGGAATCAGGGGTAAAGGTAAGCCTGGGAAGAAGGTAAAAGTGAAGAGTAGACGGTTTTACCTTTGTTTCTTGACATCTTATTCTAGCCTGTTTTTCCTGTGGCAGTAATTGATGGCTGACCTTCTTGTCTTTATCCTTTGCAATTTTCTCCCTCTGTCTTGCTGAGGAAGGGGAGTAGGACAGCTGCTGGGTGGGCATCTGGCAGCAGAGCAAGTTCAGCCCACCATAAATGCATTTTGTTGTATGGGGACCATAAATATTCTAATTAAACCAAATACTGCTATATAATTCCTAATGATGAAGTGTTTGATGTTTAATTGTTTTTGAGGGAGATGTAAAGAAAAGGTGAGCAAGGAAGCAGACCTAATATTGAATAGATACTCAAAGAGCAAAACAGACACAGGTAGCTATCACTGAAAATTGTCTTAATTTTCTTGTAAGATTTCTAATGACAATATTTCTTGATTTTATCTTTATTTCCAGTGTGAATTTTCTTATGTTAAAGGCAATAAATAGTAAAAAAAAATTTTTTTTAAAAAATTCACAATGCTAGTGATATGTAGCAAAAAAACCACCCCAACAAAACCCCCAAATCTTTAAAAATTGAAGTGCATCCTTTGCTCAACAGCCTGTATTAGCTAGCTTTGATAATTCAATCCTGAAACTTTTGCTTAGTTTAAACTAAGTATTGATATGGCCACTTAGGATTGCACAGTCTTCTTGAAAGGACAGAGAAAAGCATCCTTATAGGATTTATACCCTGTATTCAGTTTTGTAATTTATAGCATTTCTTTGAAAAGTGCAGTATTCTTTGTGAAAACAGGCAGCAGTTGGCCAGAAAGAAATTATTTTTGCGACAAAACAAAAAATTCCTGTAGCATCACTGATGCATGCAATTAATTGAAATTTAAAGAAACTACTGTTAATTAACTAGTCAAACTTGCATCCCTCACCTATACATCCTTTTCAATGTATCTGTTGCCAACTAATGTTCAATTTTCCCACAGAATACTTACTATATTAATACAAAATTGGCTTAAAGTAAATAATGTAGTGATTATCATAGCTAAAGTTTAATATTGAAATTGTTGAACGTGTATGCCCATAGAAGGTACTGTGACTCATGGCTTATCAGACAAGCTCAAGAAACAAAAAGTTGGGGCTTTTTTTAGTATAATGCTTCTGTAATTCTTCTGTGTCTGTCAAAGTTAAAGTAGTTACAACAGCAAATGTAAAATATACATGTCAAGTGGAACACAGTGAAAAAGAAATTCTGCATGAAAAACAGGAGAGACTTCTTATCTCCCTTTCTGAACAGATTTTACATTTATTCTGACTTATGTGATCCTTCTTTTTAAGCTAAATTGTAGTAAAATGGGTCTGCAGTATTACAGTAAAACAGAAAGGAGGAAAATGTTAAGCTCCTGTTTAAGAATCATACATGGAATTATCTGTCATAATGAAATTAATAGAAATTCATCAAGGAAAAATGCCAAACCCTGTGTCAGGAAAGGAGGGACCCCATGAGGACCACAGGCTGGTGGCAGAGTGAGGAGCTCTGTGGAAGGGGCCTGGAAGGCTCATGGACATTGAGTTGAGCAGGATCCAGAATTCTGTCCTGGCAGCAAGGGAGGCCGGCAGCATCCTGGGCTACAGCAACAGGAGTGTGGTGAGTAGCTGAAGGGAAGTGATTATTCCCGTATGCTCAGCACCTGCTAGACCACATTTGGATGCTGTGTTCAGTCTGGGGCTCTTGCAAACAAGGACAGTGGCAAACTGGTGTGAGTTTAGTGAAGGACCACAATCAGGGGCTGGAGCTCTTGCCCAGGGGAGAGGGTCTGTGAGTGCAGGGTTTGTTTAGCCTAAGACAGGGGAGAATGTGTTGGCGCCCCTAATAGCAGCAAACCCCTATGTGGAACAAGGTCATAAAGACAGAGCCTGGCACATCTCAGTGGCACAGTGTGGGGGAGTGACAGTCAACAAGCTGAAGTTGAAGCAAGAGAGGTTCACAGCATGGGTGAGAAGTCTTTTCACATCAAAGAAACTCAAGATAATGGAACATGTTTTCCAGAGGAGGTTATCTACTCCCCATTCTTGAGGACTTTGAAGTCAGATTGAATGGACCCATGAGGCTTGTCCTGCTTTATGCAAGATATTGGACTTGAGATATCCTCTCACTTGAATTGTCCTGTGATTCTATGTGATGATATTGTTGGAAGAGAGACTTTGACAAGTTAGGAAGCTGGGCAATCACCAACTGTATGAAGTTCAGCAAGGGAAAATGCCAGATTCTGCACCTGGAGTGGGACAACCCTGGATGTACAAACTCAGGAATGAGAAGCTGGAAAGCAGCACAGTGGAAAGGGACCTGGGGGTCCTGGTTGATGGCAAGTTGAACACGAGTCAGCAGTGCCCTGGCAGCCATGAGGGCCAATCCTGTCCTGGGGGGCATCAGGCACAGCATCACAGCCAGGCAAGGGAGGGATTGTCCTGCTCTGCTCTGAGCTGGGGCAGCCTCACCTCCAGTGCTGGGGGCAGTTCTGAGTGACACAATACAAAATATTAAACTATTAGGGAGTGTTCAAAGGAGGACAATGAATATGGTGAAGGGCTTTGAGGGGAAGCCATATGAGGAACAGCTGAGGTCACTTGGTCTGTTCAGCCTGAAGAGAGGATTGAGGACAGACTCCATTGCAGTGTACAGCTTCTTCACGAGGGGAGGAAGAGGGGCAGACACTGATCTCTTCTCTGTGGTGACCAGTGACAGGACCCAAAGGAATGGCTTGAAGTTGTGTCAGGGGAGGTTTAGGTTGGATATTAGGAAAAGGTTCTTCACCCAGAGGGTGTCTGGGCACTGGAACAGGCTCCCAAGGGAAGTGGTCACAGCACCAGCCTGACAGAGCTCAAGAAGCATTTGGAGAGTGCTCTCAGGCACATGGGGTGACTCTTGGAGTGTCCTGTGCAGGGCCAGGACTTGGACTTGATTATCTGAATTGGTTCTTTCCTACTTAACATATTTGATGATGATGATATTTTAAAATTATTTTCTCTGAGAGGTTGAAAGACTGTTGTAGAAAAATGTCCTTTCCATTGTTTACACTCAGTCTCATTTCAAAAGTACTCTTAAACACTTTTCATTTGTGCTGAATGTGATTTGATATCACAGCAAATTGTGTCTGACACAGAAGACTTCAGAGCTTTTAATTCTATAATCTCAAGACATTTAGATAATTACATATTTTTCCTCAAATAAAAATACTTCTCTGCTCATTTTGGCAAATATTTATTCATCTCCTCTGTTTTAATTGGCAATTAAATGTATGGAGCATGACTTCTTTATCAAATAAATACTTACTTTAGAAATTAAGGGTATAATTTGAAAATAAAATGTAATCTTTGAGTTGAACAGATTGCTAATATTCAACAACTATTCATTATCTATTTTCGCTTTATGTCTTGGCTGTTTAAAAGGATTTAGGAATATATTCCTAAACGCAGCATTAGATGCAGGAGCTACATTTTCTGGTTGGAAGTTCTTGAATAGACCTTACAATAGGCTCAAGTGAGCTAAAAATAAACTTCTAGCAGTTCATATTAACTGGGTAATAACAGGCAACAGCAAAAAGCAGTATCCAGCTATGATGAAAACAGGAAGCACATTACACAATCTGCCTTTTCCAGATAGGTATGAATTCTTAAAGGCTTAACTAAAATAATAATCCCTCAAAGTTTTTAATAAAAGCAGAGAGTTTTCTATTGTTCATAGCTGAGTGGAGACGAAAAACATGCGCCCCAGTACATTGTGAAAGATCTGCTGTGTCCTGGGAAACAAAACTATTTCCATTTAGTTCTTGGTAACCCTGATTCAATTTTAAGTAATGGATTTGATCCTGCAAAGGGCTGAGCATCTGAGCCTTATCCAGCAAAGCTGCATGATGCTGTTAAGCCTGGGAGCATTGTGAGATAGAAACCCAGAAGGTGACCCTGATTGACTCGGGTGAAAAGAGAGTTCTTCAGCTCTTGTCATTGATGCTGAAGGTATCTGTGCTCCAGCACCTCTCAGGAAACCATGTTCCCCCTCTGAAGCAGTAGCATACTCTTCAGCTTTTCTTGGCAGGTAGAGGCAACAACAGGGTCCTTTCCTTAGAAGTGCAGAGAGAAGCACTAGCTAGATCTAGACCAGCCCAAGAGAGGTTTTGGTACAGACATACTACTCATTTTATTTCTTTGGTCAGGCTGGTAAAAGAAACAATAACCCTGCTGCCCACGCAAGGTATCTACAAAAGATCTGTGTTTTCTCAGGTCCTTTTTCTTCTTGTGAGGCTGTAAAAAGTAGTGAAAAGTAGTCATGTGCAGAAGCAAATATCTGGTGTATCCAAATTCCTGTCGTCTTAGGTCTGACACCATTCCGAGTGTTTGCAAGACCATCTTGTTCACATTTTTTGGGGTCAACACTTTTTAATGGGACAAATTACAGCATCTTAAGCACGAAGTGTTTCAGAAGTGCCCCTTGCTTGGGTCAGGACTCAGCCAGACTGCAGTAACAGAGGCTGTTAATGCAGAGGGCTGCCCAAGAAGGGCATTCCTCAGCCTACCTATGGCCTTCTTCTGTCCTGGAGTGCTGCTTGGTCCTGCTACACTTTTGCCACTGTTGTCCCTGCACCACTGTGATGCCTCCTCAGGAAAGCTCTTACCCACATTTCAGGGGACCAGCCTTTCACACTGTGGCTCTGCCTCTGTAATAGCCTTGTAATAGAAGTCTCTATGTACGTGGTAAACATGATACAACACAGCTTTCTTCACCCTGTGTGTCCAGGATGCATTTGCATGGCAAAGATATGTCACTGTGTATTTCTCATACCAAACAGAATCATGTTAGACCTTTATGTTTGCTCTGATTTGCGTGTTTTTTATTTAATGCTGCCCATTTGATAAATTGACTTCTGAAATTTGGATGTTAGAAAGTCAGAATTGACTATTTCCACCCAGCGGGATGGAATGCAGCCATTTTATTAAATAATGACAATGTTGATTTACTGTTATCAAATTCTTCATAGAAGTAAATACATTAAACAGTCTGTGCAGATAATACTGGTATAAAACTCAGACCCATGGACAAATGATTGCCATTATGATCTTATTCTTATCATACAACTTTGATACCTTGGTACATTGGAAAAAGCTGGTACTTTGTGTATTCATTAAATGATTGTATGGTCTGCAAATGGTCCTTATCATATTTCAGAAGTACATAGCCAAAATGATTCTTATGATATATAACAGCAGAAAGCTTCTTTGTAAACTACAGATAAGGTTTCCTGTGGAATCTCCTCAGGTTTAAAAATTGGAAGCTGCGTCATTGCCTACATAATTTGTTTATGTTTAGTTCATGGACTACAATAAGTAGTTCCATTTTTAACCACGTCTTGCTCCAATGTATTTCTTTTTGCTGCTTGTTGTGATTTGGCCCTGGCTAGATGCCAACTGCCCAACAAGAAGGGAGAGAGAAATAAAGCCCAAGAGAAACATGAAATGATGCACAGTACAATTGCTCACTAACTCCTGAGTGATGCTCAGTCTGCCCCTGCCAGTGATTGGTGCCTCCCAGCTAACTTCCCTAGTTTATATCCTTTTGGCTAGTTTGGATCAGCAGTCCTGGCTGTGCTCCTCTGCTGCTTCTTGTGCGCCTGCTCACCGGCAGAGCATGGGACACCAAAAAGTCCCTGACTTAGGGTAAGCATAATGGGTTGAGGTAATAACAAATCTGACCAGAACGTGCCAGAACAAGTTGGTTTTGTTAGTTTAATGGTCACTGGTCACAATATTGATTCATTTTCTCTTGAAGTTGGTCTGCTCATTCTTAAAGTTGCATTATGTGTTACCTTACTTGCAGTAGATGTTCCCCACTGTGCTGTTTGTCACCCATGGGAACTGGGCCAAGGTTATCATGTACTTTGTAACTCTGGTGTATGATATGGTAGAATTTCTGGCTCTGAAATGGATCTGGTATTTGTGCTCAGTCTTGCCATCATCTCTATGCTTTGGAAGAATCTATCAGAAACTGTTAATAATTGTACCTTTTACTTTTCCTTCTTGGAGACCCAATCCATGGTGGAGATACCTCCCTTCATCTTCCCCTTCTCCTCCAGGCTAATTACAACAACTCTCGAGAATTTTGACTGTATCTGGGATGTTGAAGCCAGCATGTTTGTATTGCTATGTGTCCTGAGTGGGTTCCAGGTCTTGTTTAAGAATAAACAACTCAAGAATACCACCCAGTGGTCTGCCCTGAAGCCAAATAGTTACCAGTGGCACGGTGTGTGGGATACTAGGGCAAGTGCCAAAGACTGTGGGGACTTCCAGCATTTCGGAACTTCATCTCTGAACAAGTGCAGAATCTGGAAGGGCTAGTAAAATATTTGGAAAAAGTGTGCTGTCACCCTGGCAATTTCAGAGAAACAAAAATCGTTGCTGGGCCATAGCTGAGGCCTTCCAAGCCCTGTTTGACCATATTTGTTATCCTCAAAGGGCGAAGAAGGTCTCTGGATCAGACAAGAAAACGACAGCCTGTTCCTACCCTGTGACAGGCACTGCACCTGAACCAGAGACCCATCCTGTGCCCCTATACACAAGAAGAAACGGAGCCATCACGTTTAGTGAAGGAGAACTAAGCAGAGCCACCACAAGAACATGAGGAAGAGGCAGAAAAGGAGGTAACCACTCAATCTCGATCCCTGAGTGAGCTGCAGGGTATGCAAAATATTTTAGCTGTTAATCAGATGAGCACATCTGGCTGCCTTGGTGATGGGGTGATGAGGCTATTAGTCTGGAATTGGAGAGGAAGAAAGCCAAGCAGCTGGGATCATTTTCTAGGGAAGGGGGCATTGGCAAGGCTCTTGGAAAACGGATGCAAGTTCTCAGGCTCTGGAGGCAACTCCTGTCAAGGGTGAAGGAAAAGTATCCCTTCAAGGAAGATATTTATGTCACTCGCGAAAATGGATTACCATGGAGAGAAGTATCCAGTACCTGAGGGAATTAGCCATGCTAGAGATGATTTATTATGACCTGAACAATGTGCAGCCACCCACAGATCCAGAAGTCCAATTCACATGTCCCCTGTGGCAGAATCTGTGTGTATATAGCAAAACACAAGAAAGGTATGGTGTATTGGAAAGTATGGGACTTGAGCATGACATAAATGGAATAGAATAAGGGGTGGGTACTGTCCTGGTTTCAGCTGAGATAAGAGTAATTTTCTTCCTACTGCTTGGTACAGTGCTGTATTTTGGATTTATTATGACAGTAATGTTGTCAACATGATGATGTTTTAGTTGTTGCTAAGAAGTGCTTACCCTAAGTCAAGGAGTTTTCAGTTTCTCATGCTCTGCCAACAAGGAGGTGCACAAGAAGCCTGGAGGGAATATAGCCTAGTGCTAATAGGCTAATAGCAGTGCTATTTAGCCTAAGAGTATATGGGGATATAGCTGCTGAAAGTTTCTTTGAAGGAGCTTTTTTGAATCCTGAGGAAGCTGGGATGTGACTGGCAAAGGAATTTAACTTTACTAGGTCTCTTTACCTTCATTTTGCCTTCTTGTGAAAGACTCCCTCTTAAAATTGTGGTGGGGTTTTGAAAGCTTGGAGAGTTCTCCACCATCTGCCATCAAAAAACCATAATTAAACTGCAAAGACTTAAGGACTGACACTAAGATGGCACAGTCTCAGTGGTTTTGACAGATGAACATGGAGAAATGCCAAATTATGAGAATTGTGGGTGAGGTCCTGTCTCTGAAGAGCTGTTTTATTGTCTCCTGCTGACAGAATACTGAGGAGGGAGAGAGGCAAAGTGACCTTTCTGACTATAGTTGCTTGTCCTTTGCAGAGTGCCTGTTGGAAGTGCTACTGCAGTGGATCGTGGTCAATAAAATGCCCCTCAGATGCTGCTTGGAGGGAGTGGGCAACAAAGAAAGGTAAGTGACTAAAGAAAGGCATGGAACAAGGAAAGAGCACATCTGGAAGGAGAGATCTAGAAATAAAATTGTAACTGCAAATGACAGTGACAGAATTTTGACATATTAGGGCAGAGGTGAAGAAGTACATATTATTTTCCAAGATAATTTTTGAAAGGATTGAAACAATTATTTATACAGTTTTCTGTATACTCTATATATACACTTCTTGCTGTATATTACACCCCACCCCCCAAAATTCTTAAAATAAGGCAATCTGAAATATCTACAAAGATAAAAGCTTTTAATAAAATGGACAATTACTGAAAAAATTACCAGCTTGGTTTGAATTTTTTTTTCAAAATTGCTGATCAAAAACCCTTGAAAACTTTTACTATATTCACTGGTTTTCCTATTGCAGTGCAGGATCATTCCCAAGTTTTTGTCAATGCTAGTGTTTATCTAATCTACTACTATGCCTATTAATTGAGTTTCAGAGACAAATTAAAGGTATTTTCTACTGCTGAACTTCAATGCTCATAACTTTATTTTTCCTTGATATTTGTGTAATACTCTCTTGTATCTCTCTAAATGATTCTGCTTATGAACTAGTGTGGAGTTCGCACATTTTAAATATTTGTTGTAGATGTAATTGTAACTTGATGGCATTTAATCAACACTATACATATATTCTCTTTTAGTTTAGTCTCCCCTAATTATTTTTGCAGCTTTTCTTTGAACTTAATCCAATTTTTCTATGCTTTTCTAGTAATTAGGTGCTGATAGCAGAAGAGCATTTGGACAAATTCCACCTGTTATGTGAAGAATCATCTCCTTTTATTTCTTCAAACCTCTGTCTTACTAGCTCTCATTAATGCCCCTAATTCTTCTGTGTGGAAAACCAACAACCACTTGATTTCTAGCCACCTTCCCACAGGTAGTGTGATCGTTTTGCACTCTGTAACCCCCTCATGGTTCATTTATTTTGACTTCCCAAATCGCTTGCCTTATTTTTTTTGTGTAGGAAATAAGTTAGGTTTGTTCTGCTTGTGGTTTCCGGAGCAGCATGGTTTTTTTTCCTCATCAATAAAACTGTGTCTGTTTTTCCCTAAACTTCTACTATTTATTTAGTTATAGAGTCATTCCCTAACAACTTTGGTGGTTGTTGATGCTTGACCTTTATCTATGATTATGCAAACAGTTGACCTGTTAAAATAACGTTAGTATGTCAAAGTGAAGATCTTAAAGGAAAAACAGAGTTACAGTTTCTTGGAGTTTCTTGGGCAATACTAATTTTGGACCTCCCTCACTTGAATGATGATTAAACTATTTTTTTTTTAAATAGGATTCTGCCGCATTAAATGCAAGAATAGATAACACCAAGCAACAAAAAAACTTCCACATCTCTTCTTTTGCCTTTGGCTGTATCATCTTTATTTTAAAGATAAGGAAAATATGTCAGAAAGTACTTTTTGTAAGATAACAGACTTTTGCTAACAATTAGGATAATGTCTGTCAGTGTGGAATCTCCCAGCACTGCTCTGGTCTTCATGAGCAGCCTAGGAATGCACACTTAAAGTGCATGGTCATATCACACCCCTGAAAGTCAGCACTTCAAACAAGACACACCAAAACTGAGGACTGAAAAACATTTCTATCTTGCAGGCAGGGAGAGAAATCTGGAAATTTCTGTGAAATCTATAGAAGAGTCAAGCATGGAAGTGAGTTCACTTGTCTGAATTTCTGCTTCCTAAACTTTATATCTGCTGCCACCTGGAAGTCCCTCTGCCAGGCTCCTGTAATGCATGAAGCCATGTAGAAAATGAGGCAGGGACAGAATCAAGACCATTGGTTGCCCTGTATGTACGTACTCTTCTATCTGTGAGCTGTGTCAGACCCAGGGGAGTATCAGAAAAATCAGAATTTGAATTGTAATTTAAACCAAATTGCTCTCCTTGTGAATAGTGGACATTGTTCTTGCTTGGGCAAAAGTCTTAATTCTGGACTCCTGAAAACTTGAGTGCTAGGTCCTAAAAATTATTCTTCATATAAGTAGTTTAAAGAAAAAAGAAACAATCAAAATTCATCATTAGAAGGTGGAAATTTGGCTTCTTCTCAATGCTTTCCTATGAAATGGCACTTATGGAATCCATCCTTCCTTCCTTCCTTCCTTCCTTCCTTCCTTCCTTCCTTCCTTCCTTCCTTCCTTCCTTCCTTCCTTCCTTCCTTCCTTCCTTCCTTCCTTCCTTCCTTCCTTCCTTCCTTCCTTCCTTCCTTCCTTCCTTCCTTCCTTCCTTCCTTCCTTCCTTCCTTCCTTCCTTCCTTCCTTCCTTCCTTCCTTCCTTCCTTCCTTCCTTCCTTCCTTCCTTCCTTCCTTCCTTCCTTCCTTCCTTCCTTCCTTCCTTCCTTCCTTCCTTCCTTCCTTCCTTCCTTCCTTCCTTCCTTCCTTCCTTCCTTCCTTCCTTCCTTCCTTCCTTCCTTCCTTCCTTCCTTCCTTCCTTCCTTCCTTCCTTCCTTCCTCCCTCCCTCCCTCCCTCCCTCCCTCCCTCTCTCTCTTCTTATCTCAATCTGCTTATTACATATATGCCACTTTAAAAAAAAATTAACCTTTCTCTTTCTTATCAAGACAAACATTTATTGTGAGTTGGACAAAGTTAGGATGTGAGATACTTTTTAAAATTTTTTCTCCCACTAGACATTTCATGTCTCATGCTGCCATTCTGTGATGATTATATGCTCAGTCTGTGCATGACTTTGCCTGTGCCTACACGTTTTTACAGCTCCCCCTTGCCTGTAAACCAGTGTCTGCTAAGTGCTGCATCCCTTCTTGCCTGCTTTCCCTGAGTGCCTATAGGGCTGCGTCCAAACTGATGGAAGGAGCTGTGCTGCAAGAGGAACAGGGAAAGGCAAAATGAGTCAGTAGGTATCAGCCAGTGCGACAATCAAGGAGACAGTCTATGTAAATCATGGTTTTGTTCAGTATTTTTTGAAAAAGAAGCAGACACCATAGTAGCAGAATGGATAAATTTGTAGATAAAACCTCTATCAGTTTAGAGTACAGAGTAATGTACAGAGCAATTCCCTGAGATGGTAGGGATTTCCTTCATCTCACAGTGGATTATTGTAGAATAGCCAATTCTGTACAATTGTAAACTGTATAATATTTTATAAATGTCAGACAAGCACCTTAAAGTGCTTAAAGCACTCTCAATGAAAGATTATCAAGGTTCTGGACAAAGGGAGAAAAATTAGCTGGTGATTTGAAAGGATTTAGAAATCAGATGTTGAGGACTGGTCTTTCACAGAGTAGCTGGACAAAGAAATAAAACCTGCAACTGCTATAGACTATCATAAATGTTCTCTGTTATCATTTAAGGTGAGATAATTTAAGGAAGTATCTGAGGAAGATTATTCCTTCCAGATCGTAGGCATAGAAGGATGCCAGGACAACTGAGGAAATTTTGTAATCAATGGTTTGTAAAAACAAAGAAAAAAACAAGACCCTTTCTCTATTTTGTGAACTTTTCATTAACAAGTAATTGTGAACACTGGGTGGGGGAGTTCTTCAGATTTTTTTTAGCAATGTAGATTTTGGCCATCCTTAATTGTTCCACTAACGCATTTATTTATTCATTGCTCATGGTTTTGCTATGATGAAAGAACTAGATCTTTTGGCATCCAGTAAAATTTTTGCTTTGATCCTGTAACCAAATGATGCCAGCCACAAAATTCCTTTAATTTTATAATTATTTCACATGGTATACTTATTATTAATTTTGGTTTTGGCACACACAACATGGAAACTTAACCCAAATAACCAGTAATGTCTTTGCAATAATGTCAAGCAATATTTGGCAATTATTTCACTGTATGTTTTTGGAAGGTGTTTGACACTGACCTGATTTCAAATGGGAACAATTGTGAGTTTATGAAACCAAGCATGGAAATATAAACTAAACAACCACTCATCTCCAGCAGGAAGGCAGCAATTATACTCTTCCAAAAATATTTAGTTTCAACTGAAAATCAATACACAACTAGTAAGGGGTGAATAGGAGGCCAAATAATTCCTTCTAAAGAGGCTAAGAAGGTGGCTAGGCAAGACTTTGTTTTGACCTTTATATTTTGTCTCAATTCTGTTTCATGTTAGAGTGCTTAACTGGATTTTACAGTATCCTTGAAATAATTCAACCTGCTGTAGAATAATTAAAAGAGTGTTGACTGATTTGTGTTGCTGTATTGGAAGCCACTGATACACTGTTTGTACAAAGAGTGTTGCAAGGGAGTTATATACAAACCTTGGGTTTTTATCATGACGAATTTTTAAAATCAACTTTTGATCTCGCTAAATGAAGAAAAGAGAGATTATTCCAAAACATAGGCATCCTATAAGTACCTATAAGGTGAGTCTAATACGTAGGGTAAGAAAACAATACATTGTTTGTGGAAAGAATAGTTGATACTACCTGACTGAGGGCACAGTCTAGGAAAATATTTATGAGGTAGTATAATATCAGTCTTGATAGACTGATGATTATAATAATGATTCATATTATTGACATGTAAGAGTTAGGAAAGTTTGGGACAGAATGAATTAAAGATACTTGGTAAGGAGCAAGATAGTTTGTTCAGGGGTTTTAGTCTGGTTAGATTGGATTTCACATCTCAAATCTTTATTTCATTTTAGGACTAATTTACATGTCTTCATCAGTCAGGTAATGTTATCCATTTTTTATAAGGATTCATAATATCAACATCAACTAGGTGATGGGTTTTGAGTTATGAATGTGGTGGTAGATGATGGTATTATTGTTATTGTTATCATCCTCACCATTATTGCCATCATCCTCAGTATTTCAGATTTTCACAAGATCTCCAGTCAAACTTGTTTAATCTGGATTTAGGTGATAATACTTCCTGCCAGCTCCTAGTGATTAAGCATAGTGAGGATAGGTACATAAACAACATCTCAGCCACATTTTCTCTTGGATTCTTGAAGTTTTATTTTACATAGGATAGTCCCAAATCTGACAAGATATAAGAATTGTTAGGTAGTATTCTAGTTCCTTTTGAATTCTATGATAACCTGAGAAGAAGTTGCCTGGGCTGTATTCTTCTCATATCACTAAAACTCGGAAGTGGAGTGGCAGTTCCACAAATAAATATGCAGCTTCAAAATAAAAGAAACTTTCTGAAAAATTTGAAAAAACATTTGCTAAAGTATTAGATGGTAGAAGTGCTGCTTTGCTTTTGTTGCACAAGTCCAGGTCTGTTTCAGGTGCAAGAAGAGTTAAATTTTAACAGGATAATTCCAACCATGGAACCAAATGCTGTCTATGAATTATTGGTTAGTTTAAGATAACATAGAATAACATGTAAGATAAGATGTTTAAGATAGCATATAATATACAATAAACCTTTATGTTTGTCCAGAGATATTTAAAATTAATTACAAATAGCTACTATTAAAAAGTGTTCTGAAAGAATGGACATCTCTGGCTTGCACTGTAGAGGAAAATGCTATCATATTACCCAATAAAACCCTTACCAACCATAATTACTACTGATTTCCCTAACCTCTCAGTTTTTCTTGGCAAAAAGAAACATGGAATGTTGTTCCTGTTACTCTTTCCCTTGCCCCTGAATCTCCACAAGAATCTCTAGTGAGGTGGCTACATGACATTTTGGTATAAGCAGCACCACACTTTCTCCTGCTAAATCCAGATAGTTCATACATTCAGCTGAAATGTTGCTCTCACTGTTTTTTGGGAAACTGTTCTCAGACTCCTATGTGTCACATAAATTAGGGAAGTGGGCAGAACTTGAATTGTCATTCTCAACAGGCACAGATATTTTTTGGTGAAACCCTCCAACATATTGATTTTCTGGCTTGCAATGTGAAAGACATTACTTTTACTTTGACATTTAACTCAACACTCCAAAATTGTGGCCTCTGCTTTCTAATAGATGAATCCTAAAGAGGAATTATGAACAAGTTAAAATCTATTGTGATTTCTCTCCAAACATGTGTGCAGGAGGGATGGATAAACAATTTTCACTGATAATCTGGGTCACATAATATATTAGTTATAATGTATTATTAAAAAAAATCTACATAGTTTTTATTCATAACTGCCATTCTGTGTCATAAAAAACTACTTTTTACATATACTTAGGGCAAATTCAGTCTTGCCTTTTTGTTAGCTCAAAAACTTGCCTCTGAATGTGGAGAAAATGCAATAAGTGGAAACTTCCTAGAATTGCAAATTATTTCAATTTTTTTTGCCCTGCATTTACAGTGCCTAAAATTCTTTTAGTAATGTCTACTGGTTGTTACTTAAATTGCAGACACAGAATATCACACAGTTGTATGGTGAAGGGACAAGGGAACATATGCATTGCTGGAAGAGAGTAGGCTCTATAAGGAGTTTTCTATTTCAGTATTTACTTAAATATTTAGATTTTTGAATGTTTTAATTTCCATATCACAGAAGCACATTAATTATGTTAAAATACAGTAAGAGGGGTAAAACCAATCCCATTTCCCTAGTTCTGAAGAACAGAACTTAGTGGCTGTCTCGTGGCCTTTTGCTTTCTTCAGAGTCTCCCAGAGAATGCTGCAGTTGTTAAAATATGGGAATTGTTCATAGCAGAACTGATAAAGGAAATGATTTATGAATCAAAGGCTTTGCTGGACAGTGTCAACAAATAGCCTGTCTCTTTTGTAAGACCTATTGTTAATAACTGTTTTTGAGTTCTTGAATGGGACTTTGTCACAAAAAAACTTTTGGGATATTCTTCTGAAAAATGGTGAATATTCTTCTCCATTTCCTCCTTATATTTTATAGGATTGTTTTGTTTTCTCCTTCATGCTTTCGTAAGGCTCAGGGTGGTGAATGCACCATTCAGCTATTCTGACATCCAAACATTTCAAACAGTATGTCTGTGCTCAGAAAGTCTTTTTTTTAAGTGAAGTGCTCTTTTATTGATACCTTGTTTAATATAGTCCTACCATTCAAATTCAAGTTGCTGAGAATTCTGAAAATATTTGCACAGAAACACTTCCATTTTTATCCTGTCCTGGTGAAGAAATCCTTGCATTAAGCAAATCTATTTTCTTTCAACCCTCCTCCAGTCTGCTGGAAGCCAACGGGCTGATGATGTTGCAGCAAGTGCTGTTCTTGCTGCCAGGCTGAGGAAAGGTCTGTCTACAAAAGCCCTCTCCTGTCTACAGTTACGTGCACATGCTGTCATCTCTCTCTTTCTCCCTGAGCCAAGAGAAGCTTCTTCAGGAAAGGGATCCATGTTGGCCACTTGGCAGTCTCTAAAAATGCCCTTTGCTGAGGTGTATTCGAGCTCTGTTCAGATTGATTGCTTGGATGTTGTTATAGCCTTACTTGCAGCAGGAAGCTTTCAAATGTATTTGGTAATCCAGTCAGAGCTCGAAGCTTGGGATGTGGAATTTATTAGTTGCTGTTCTAATTAAAATTGCTGCATAAAAAAACTCCTTGTGAGCAACCACAGTTGTCCGATGAATGCTGAAATGAGGTGCTTCCTTTTTGAAAAGTCTCTCATACAAAACCTGAAATAAAACCCTCTAGTCAAAAAGCACATATTGCAGATATTTGTAATTGGCATCAGTTAAAAAATGTTAAATTGCTACATTTTGAATGTAAAGATTTGGAAAAACCAAGATAAATTCCTAAATGAGGTAGAGTGATTCCCCCAAGGGACTACCTGCATTGCATTAGTTCCACTGGGGTAACTTTTAAGTGTTATTTTTATTTGCTACTCAAAATATTTTATAAAATCTTTTCCCCACCATATTTCAATAGAAAGCTCAGTTGTCTGGAAAGGTACAGATTGGCTTCTTTTTTCAGTACTTTTGATAGGTATTTCTCATAACTCTAGGCTCTGGAACCAGTCCTAAAGAATGGAAAGGAAACATGCCATTGTTAAATGAGAATTGTTAAAAACCAAAGCAAGTAGTTGTGAGCACTAGGCATCCAATTCAGCTTTTCAGCTTTTTTATATGCATACTTCATGTAATCTTCAAGAACAGTTTTTCTTAGATACAAAATTGCTGGTATAATATTTGTCTATGATGTGTAAGCTTGACAGACAGAAGAACTAAAAATGTCCCTTGTGTTGTGTGAAAACACTTGGAGAAAACTTGGAAAGATGTACACTTGCAAAACAATTGCTTCTTTGTTTCTTTCAAACTTCAGTAAACTTGAAATTCCCCAAATGTCAAATAACTAAATTATTTATTACTTAGAATTCATAGTCTCCTTGCCTTCTTAAGATTTTTTTTTTTTTTTTTTTTTTTTTTTTTTTTTTTTTTTTTTTTTTTTTTACGTTTCAAGAATTGTTAAATCATGTGATGAATATTAACTGACAGTTTGGAAATATTTATACAAGAGTACCTGGATTCCACGGTCTAGTAGTGATAATCAGAAAGATGGCTTTTGTGCTCAAAGATAGAGAAATGTTACAGAGAAATGAATTTGTTCTTGCTAAATAACAGGATTTTGCAAGACAAACAAGATGCTGAAGTTTATAGAAAATTCTTGTATCTGCCAAGAAGTTTGAGATTTCATGAGATTTTAATTTTTTTTAATAACTAAAGAAGAAATTCTGGAATCACACCACAGTAAAAATTGTCATTACTTTTATAACATTCATATCTCTGGTAGTAATTCTAGTTGAATGAACTGCTTAAAAGAAATTATTTTTTAAGCTGATTTCAAGGTTTTTGGAAGAGACTTATGCTGTGGTATTGTCTTTCCTTCTGCCATTTTGACACTACTATGTTTCCTTTAAGTCATGAAAAATTAGGGTCTGCATAGAGAAAAGAGACTCAGATTTGTGTGCTGCTGAGGAAAGGCTGGGCAGAAAGCTCCTTACTTTACTAGGCAGCAATGGACAAAGTCTAATTTTGGACTATCCACATTGCATACATTCTCTTGCCTCGTTTATGGGTTGAAGGGGGCCATTTTTTATTAGTTCTACTGCTCACAGAAGAGCTCATTTGAATGGCATTGCTATAGCTACCTTAGCTCCGAAAGACAGGATTTTGAAAACCAATATCATATGCTTTATTAAACTCAAGTCTTAAGTAAGGCTATGTATAATCATTTTAATTTCGGAGGTTTCACAAGTAATCCTGCTTAAATATATAGAGAAGATTTATCATAAGTTGTTAGAGCCATTTTTGTTGATTATCACTTACTGAGGCTTCAAAGTACTCACTTCAAAGTGCTTAAAAGCCAAATACGTTTTTTTTTTCTTGCCACAGCATTCAGTAACCTAATAAAAGACAGATTATACTGATATACTGTGAAGTACAAGGGATAATTAAAATATTAGTTTTTATTACATTACTTATAAATTTATTTAATTATTTATATTTATTTAATAATTTAATAATTATTTATATATTATTGTTTTTACATGTTTGCTCCATAGGTTTGTGAGTTATTCCAGTACTACAGGCAATGTAGATAATTTTATGTTATAGGTACAGAACATTCATGTTTTTTAAAAATCATATTTGCCTTTAGTATGACAGAAAGGGAACTTTGCCTTCAGTCTTGAAGCCACAGAGACTCACAGTCGTTTGGCATTTCTGCTAGAGGAATCTGTCTAAAGGCAGAGTCCCTGGAGAAGCACTGTCCTGCATGGCTTTTGGCAGGAGACCATGCGGATGCTGCCCTCAGAACCAAAGCTGTCTTGCAGGCAATGTGCAGCTGGCCACTCTGGTTGTGCCTGATGTGCCAGCAGGCTGCCTTAGGCCACTCTAAGCCCCTGGGCATCCTTGGATGCATGCCTGCTGTCCCCCTTCTTCTGTAGGGACAGAGACTTCTCCAGGCATCCTTCAAAACTCAGTCAAGACCTTTTCATTGGCTTGCCAGCACACTTTAGGTCACTACTGAGGCTGTGGATTTCAGTCTTTGAGAAAGTTTCAGTGTCAAATAATTTTCCTTTACATGAGAACATAGAGCCCATGGAGGGCTCTGAAAGGAAAAGCAGAATAATTTCATTCTGATTTAACAGTTGCTGTGATGTGTGTTGGGTCACTGGTGTGGCTGGAAGAGTTGGGCTGATGCACTTTGAACTCGCTGAAACAAGTCAGGCTTCAGTTAAAAATGGCAAAGCTGTTCTTGCAGTGGCCAAAGCTGGAAGCTGCGCTTGTAAGAAAGAGCTTTAATTAAATCAAATCAGGATGGGACAGAAAGGTTACATAGTGACTGAAATGATAGAAAATACTCTGCTATGTAGTATTCTGATTTCAGTAAGTCAGCTGCACCATTTTGCACTCTTAAATTCTTTCTTACTTCTTAGCAAGTATTAGAAATCACCCAATTCTCTCAGTTACACTGGAGTCATGGAAATAGTTATGGGATCTCAACATACTGAGAGTAAAAACATTAATTTAGGAAAGTTATCAGCAACCAAAAATAATGTAAAAATTGTATCAGACTAGACTGATAGTACATAAGGATAATCCGAACTGTATATATATATATATATATATATATATATATATATATATATATATACATATATACACACACATATATATATTATTATAGTGTATTCACTATATATTATGATTTTGAACACATCTATGGGATATTATTTCTGCTATTTCTTTTATGGACCTGTTACATTGCAATGACCCTGGAAAGACAAAAAGTTTCCTCCAGTCACTGTAGGAGGAATGGGTGAATGATGGAGACACCATCCAGGCAGTCCAGGCTGTTTTTCCAGAGAAGATGATACATAGGTAAGTTAAGTAATTACTGGTGCAGGTATCTGAGGCAAAATTTGGAATGAATCTCAGGTATGCTGAGTCCTGGTTCTTACTATCATTGCTAGGTATTATATACAGCACATTTACAAGTCCACTTTATGATATTACTTACAAAATGCAGTGGATAGAAATTTGGTGATGTTTAATACTTCACCTCTAATACCCTGATAGTTTGGAAGGCTATGTTAAGTTTTCTGGAACAGATCTACAGAACTGCATGGAAATGCAATGTTTATGAACAAACCAGTGCTGTGTGGTGCATGTTTTAGTCTGCCATCAGTATCTTCTGCTGCAATGTTTCTTTCTTGCTGTGTGACCTCACATGACTGCTAACTCCCCAGCATGTGACAAGACCCACAAGGACGGTCCACAAGATTTCAGCAATGGTTCAGTGCTCCAGAGAAGTTTGGGAATTTTGATTTGTCCCTCAGATAGAAGGGGATTATCAAAGTTTTCAACTGTTTTACTCTCCTGTTAATTGCTGACGATGTTTGGGGAAGAATAGGATCACTGTCTTTTCTGTGCAATCAAATGCTTCTGCAGCTGGTGACAAGGGTGGAGAAGAACGAGACAGCACCCCCCCTTTTCTCCCCTTTCTTTTAGCAGTGCATTTTAATTCTCAATTCATTTTTCAACTTCGTAAAGAAAGCTGAGATTGGATCTGTGAAAAATCTCCACAACTTTCTTCCTTTTCCTGCAAAGTTAAGATTGTATCTATGCTCAGAAGGAAACTTGAGGGCTTAGTTATATCTCATGTATTGTTTTCTGGTTTTATGATACTTCCTTCCCCCTGGCGATGTTGAGAAATTTGTATTAAACTTTAGGAAATAATAAATGCTCTGTTGTATGTTTAATGGACTAGACATGTTAGTCCTTGTCGTGGCATGTTGTGGAGGGAATAATATGATGTCGACCTTGGATAATCGAAATATACTCACTTGTAGGCATTTCTAAATCTTCAAACCAAGGGCACTGTAACAAATAAAGCAAATAGCCCCGAACTGTGCACCAAAGCCCTACTTCAGAAAGTTCTTTCTTGCAAAGCCCTTTTCATCTCATACTTTCTGTATTGTGCCAGTGGGCAGTCAGCAGTGTTTCAGCAGTCAGCAGTATTTCTTTGAACATACAGGTTTGAAAGGCCTCATACAGGCAGTTTTTTTCACTATCTTGGCGATGGATCTGTTTTATCAACATGGATGAGTGGATTAGTTTTGTGCTTGAAAACGATCAATTTTATGCAGTGAGATACAAGGGGAAGTTAGGCTGAAACTCAGTGATGGATGGTGTTTTATTTTTACTCTGCAGCTATGATGTTTTGGTCCCTTACAAAAAGTGAGTGATGGATTCAAGTGGAAACTTGTGGAGAAAGGGGCAAATCACTCCTGGAGATCATCTTGAGGGTGTTGGAGGAGAAAAAAGCTTTTGTACACATTGCTTGAGCAGAGGAGGGATGTCTGAGACTGAAAGCTGTCCAAGGAGCTGGGAAATGGCTACAGAGGGCAGGGAGCAAACACACAACTAGCCCTAAGTAATTCTCAGGACTGGGGGGGCACTGCATAGAGTTGAGCTCCAACCTCAAGAAAATAGAATGTTGGGCTGCCAAAAAGCCTAGAAGAAAGGATGCACTTCAGGAGAATAAGATAATCAGAGGAACTTTTGTTGCAAATAAGTTTGAAATTTCATTTCTGTCTTACCTAATGACTTGATTTATACCCGTTATAAAAAGTTAACTCTTCTTGTTTGCGTTTTACTAGAACCTGGCATTTCACTTGACAAGTCTTTCAGTATTTCAGGAGCAAGGGAAGTTCTTCCTGCAAACTTTAAGCAAATCTGCCTCACAGCTCTTTAGAAGTTTAGTCTTCACTCATCTGAAAAGGGATTTTCAGAAACTGCTTCTAACTTTCATTTTTCTAAGCACATGTAGACTGCATCATGGCAGTGCAGGTTTAATTTGCAGGCTTAATAATGGAATACAAAATCTGTCGGGTTTTTTTTTTGGGGGGGGCGGGGAAGATGAGCATCTTTTCTGTCCTTTAAAGGAGATTCCTTATTTCATTAGCTTTCCACATGAATCAAACATTTGCAGAGTGATGCTAAAACATATGCTGTAGATTAAACTTTGTTTTCAGTATGGAACTTTTCCTGAAGAAATACCGGTACTATATAGAGCCATTCATATGTGACACAAAATTTGAAACGTTTTCTCTTCCAAGATTTATCCACAAGTAATACTTCTTGGTAGAACTACAACTTTATGTACGTGATAATAATATGGTCTCTTTCAGATGAGAAAAAATTAAATCAATTAAGTTGGAAAGGGTATATGCTTTCTTTCTGGCCACAATCTCAAACTGGGAAAATATCTATCTGCTAGCTGCTCATTAGAACAACTTTGAGAGGGCATATTGATTAATTAAAAAAGAAGCACTTAAGGACCTGTATTTGTAATAATTGCAATTGGGAAAAATACAGTGCATTAGAATTTTTTGTCTTTTGAAAACATATAGTTATTGATACTCATAAATCTAACACTGATTTTGCAGAAAAACTGGTGGGTTCCTGATCCGCTTGCACAGAGAAGTATGCTGTACATAAGTTATTACTGAGATTAAAAAGAAAAGTGCAATAATGTTTATTGTAACTTTTTTTCAATGGCAAAAAGATTTCCACAGTTGCAGGAGATCTTTCCTCAGCATTGAATATTTGGAACTACTGATGCATAACTCCACAAAAGTATTATCTCAGCTGTCAATTTAAGATAAATGTGTTAACTAACTGTGCAGTTGAAGGGATCTTGAAAAGTTTCCTCACTATTAAAAGTTAGTATTCTACTTTAGGTGAAGATTGCTTAATTGCAACATCTTCTAATTTCTATAAGGGTGAGGAGGATGGGAATGATGCTTTCAATGACTAAATAACTACTTAAAAGGTTTTTTAAATGACACACTTAAAAAATCATAACAACCTGCTCTTCTGTGTGCTGAAGTTAATGATGTCATACTTCTTCTGAAGGGTAATCTAGGAAAAGAACTGACAACTGATTCATGCATCACAGTCTAATTCTTAAATATACTTCATATGAAAGCAGAAAAAACAGCCAGCATTTCATTCATCTTTCAAACACCAGAATTTGTAGGAAAGCCACGACAAACAAAACGAAATTTAAACGGAGACACTTGCTTCCTCTGGAAAAAACATTGTCCTTCAAGGAAGTCACAGATGTTTGAGACAGGCTGAGCTTCCAAGTCTGGAAAAGGAACCTTTCACTGAAGAGTTTTGTGGAAGGCAAGTGTGTCAATAATACACCTGTGGCACGAGCCTTGTGTAAGGAAATTGTCTACGGCTCTGTCTTTAAGCTCTTGCTATCTCTATTTTTCTAAATTCATTGACTTTAATATACCCTCTGCTGACTTGAGTGCACACTCTGGAGAATATTTTCCTTTTAAAAACAGATGGTCTGGAAATTTTTAAAGTATTGCGTCTGTTAAGCCCAAACTATATATTAATGATAACTTGAGCTGAACAAGTGAAAGGATGTGCAAGTTTATTTTAAAAAAGAAACCTTAAGAACTTATATATATAAAGGTATTCACTAGTGGATTTATCTCAATAAATTTAATATGATAGTATAACAGTGAAGGCAATAAGAATGCTGAATGAGAGCAAATTGGAATGGAAACAGTATTTCCCTTCTCTATATGTCTTCATTCATGAAAGATGATGAGCCAATTTCCAAGGCAATTAAAAGCTATGTTGTCAAGAATATGGCATCCCATATGGATCTCTGGTAACTGTACTGCTGGTCTGCCCTTTAATCATGAAGAGCCTCATCTTTTTAAGCTGCACCTTGAATATAGGTATCCATATTAAATGGCAATAGTTTCAATCTTGTTATATTGTATTTTTGCTCTTTAGAAAGCTTCTGCTCATAAATAAATTGCATTTATTTGTTCTAGTCTTTGTTATATTGGCATGTGCAGAGGCTTTATTTAGGTGTGCAGGGACAACAACTGAATGCATCTAGATAAACTTCATAGGTTATATTTTTTGGCATATTTTTGGGGGATTCTTTTTCATAATCAGTTTCTAGAGCTGTGGCACTCAAATCCAACTTCTTTATTGCAATTAAGGCCTAGTCAGTGCTGTCTAGACTGCAGTAATGATGTTGGTTATTTTCCTGTAATAACCCTATTGATAGACTTCAAAATAGCACTGGTCCTTTTTTTCAAAGAGCTGACGTTTGCTGACTGTACAAATAGTGGACTATCAGCCATTGCATGTAGTCTGTCTTTTGCTGTAATGGGAAGCTGCATTAAAGATAGAAATCATCCTATAAGTAAAGGGAAGGCTTTAGGCATGAAGACATTTCTCAGCCCTACTTTGGGAAACTGTCATTCAAGCTTTCCATATCAGGGTCATGTCATTCTAGGGTGTGATAGCTCCTGTTCTTAGTCCCTCAAGGCAAAAGGGTGAAGGTGAGGGCTGGGGTCTAATGAATTGCAGGCTGAGGGCAAATTCACTTTCCTGTGAAAACTGTGGTTTAATTATTTTTCAACAAATTGGACATGAACCTTACTGTATTATTTCTTGCTGTTTTACTAAAAGCCATCTTAGTTAACTGAAGCACTAAAAAAATGTTTCTGGACACTGAGAGTCATGCATCTCTGCTAAAAGTTGGACTGGTGTGATGGAAGGTTGTAAGTGCCTTGTCTGGCACTTTAATGTCTGAGGAGGACGTTCCAGAGAGAGTTTTGGCATGGCAAGAAGGATTTCTGCAGTAGCTCTCCATGGTGTCAACATGTTCATACTTTTCTTCAGTTTGGAAATCTCCAAACCACTTTAGTCTGAATGCTAGTCTTAAGGGCAGGAAAGTACAATTGAACAAAGCTGTTGCAGGGGAAGACATCCAGCATTGCTCATTGCCTTGGGGTCTGCCATGAGTATTTTTGCATGTGAATCACTTTCTCTTTTGTATAATTTTGTTATTTATATTGTTGCTGTTGCTGTTTATTTTTTATCTCATTGCCATTTCCAGTAAATTGTTCTTATCTCAGCCCATGATCTTCATCTTTTGTGCCTCCAATTCTGAACTCCATTCTGCTGTAGCAGAAGGGGCAAGGGAAGGGGGAGTGAGAGGGTGGCAGGTGGTTTGTAAGAGTCTCAGTGAGGAGGGCACTGAATTGGGGACTACCATTCTCAAACCATGACAACTGCACAAAAATCCTTTGCACATGTATCTTTGGCTGTGAGAGAGACTTGTCTTCCATTTACTTGTCATTGGGGTTTTTTCTCCATTAGTATTCATCAGTTAATAAAGCAATATACTTGTATCTTGAATTGCAGTACTTGTTACAGCTAAGGAATCCACACAAAATCACATGAGAGGAAGAAAGGGACATGACCAGCTTTGAATGTGTGCTTCCCACACAACAGAAACCCACAAATATGTGCAATTAATGAGCAGCTAAATCAAGTGCTCTGTTGGTCACTCTATTGGCTCACATAAGGTGGTCTGCTTGACAAGCACTCCAGAACTAGTGCTGTAATATCTGCTAGGAGTCTGAATTTGTTTCAGACCTTCCATGGTGCTTGGGACAGTAATCCCACAAAGAAAGAGATACCAGTCCTTGGGAATGGGACTATTATGTCAGACTGAATAAAAGCACATAGGCTTGAGTTGACTTCTGCTGGCTCATGGGCACATCAGGCAGGGTGACAGAAATCAGTACACTCTTCCTGACTCTGCCAATGATCTTCAGGTGTTTCCTGGCAAATCACTTTATCTTTCCCTGTAGATTCAAACAAGGAATAATGTTATCCCTGGGAAAAGTTTCACCTAGAAGAACTAGGAAGCTCATTATTAACAGAAAGGTCTGTGCCTTTGATGTTCTTATAGAAATTGCCATAAGCTTGTTGCAGAAAAAAGGTTCCTTGCCTCTAAACCATCCCTTTCCTTTATGCTTTTCCACAGTGGTTGATCACGGATTCAAGCTATTCAATTTTAAAACAAGAGAGGACTGAGTGGCTTCCATGAAGATGCATTCAGTCAGAGACACAGGTGGATAGAAATGGCACACAATGCAACTGTCTTTGTAAGATCAGTTTTTGCTATCAAGGACTCACTAAAAATAGAAGATAATGCTATTTAAATCTATTCTTATTGGTGAGATTTGTGCAAATATAAGATTTGGGGGAGGTGTCATTTGGTTTTTTTGTTTTTTTTTTTCTAAAATTGGTATTGCTCCGGGGAGAGCAAAGCTGTCTTGGTAAGAAACTGACTAGGTCCTGGCCTGAATTTAGGCTAACAGAGAGATTGCTAGACTTCAAATTAGAAGTTCCTGAACATGATACAATAAAGCAAGAAGCTGGCAAAAGCTGAAGCTGATACCATCAGGAATGGCTGGATCACCTGGATTAGAGTATGAAGGTGTTTATGTAATGACACTGGTGCCTGTGGGAAGAACAATAAGCAAGGGTGGTTGGTGTTTATTTGGGAGAGAATGAGAATGGTGAAACAAATGGGAGTGAGATGGAGAAAAGGGAATGTAATAGGTAGCAAGCTGTGATTAGTGCTGTCTGGGGATACCTGTTGGGAAGTCTTGTACTTTATCACTGTGGCCTAAACTAGGGCCATAAACCAAACTTCTTGTCCTGACCAGAGTGCATGTAATAAACCTGCTTCCCTAATGAGGGGGAGCAGGGGGAGCAGCATGCTTTCCTTAGGCTGCCAGGGAACACCTGGGTCAGATTAGGCATCAAGGTATGACTATGCCTGTGCCAGGCCTGAGGGCACTGGCATCCTCCTCAAGACTTCCTGCCAACATCCACAGGTGCCAGTGTAAACCTTGTGCAACAAAACCCAGTAGTACCTTTTGGGACTGTTTCTTCATGCTGCTGGTAGAATGAACTTCAGGAACCATATGAGATTATGAGAAGGACCTCTGATCACTGTCTGTTCCTCAGTTTGGCTAAATGGAATTCCCCTAAAATGAAGAGAGTTCATTAATGTGCCATGTTTGGAAAGCATTGGTTCATCAAAAGAGCTCTGCAAAAACTTCGGATAGGAGTGAGACTTTGAAAAATATGAGTAGAAGAATCAGCTTTGCATTGTTAGAATGAATCTATTGCTTTCTTTCTTTAACCTAGTTTAGTGTTAAGAGTGGTCTCAGAAGCTATTGCAAGAATCAGTAGAGTAGATGCAAATAAAGTCTTTTGTTATCTGAAGCCTGGGCAAATGTAGTCAGCCCTGTGTTGTCCTCCCAACAAACCAAAAGGCACAGTTTGAGAGCCAATGGCCCCAACAAGCAGAGCTGATCTGGTGAGGGACAAGTAACAGGGAGGGAGCCCTACACTTTGGAACACTCTAGGTTATCACCAATAACTGTAGGAGATTTCTTATGCAGCGTTGTTTTGATTTTTGCCATGTGAATGACCATGCCTTTTGGATGGGGAAGTGTCTGTAATGGTAAGAGGTGTCCATACTCGTGCACTTGATACCTCCTGATGAACTATGCACCTGTCCCGATGGTAGTTTTAAATAGTGAGGCAGAACTGTCAGCTGTAAATTAACTTGCCCTTTGAAAATCTCACTGCTAACAAGGCAATTTTCACCTGTCTGGGAATGATGGTAAGATGGGGGTGCTGCTGGGTGAAACTCCTGTTTGCCATGTGGCAACACCATCCTGGCAGAGCCACCTAAACCTTTTAGGAGAAAGCTGGAGATTGTGGTGGCAGTGAGACAAAGTGAGGCAGAAACTGCTTTTGGGATCTCAAATGGTTAATATTGCCAAAGATATCTCTGTTCTGGTTTACTCAAAACCAGACAGCATAACAAGATTTTAGAGTTTGAGATGGATCATTTGAAAATTAGTGTTTCTCCTCTGTGGATGGAGCAGAATAATTTTTTCCCCTCCAAAGGACCTAGTTTGCAATTATCAAACAGCCCTGTCTGCAGTCACCTGTGAGTTCATAAATGCCATTTGCAATCAAGTATTTATAGCCTTGTTGTCTAACAGAAATATTTTTCAGGACTTGGAAGATACTACTACTTGCCCACTCCGACATTGACTATGCTTGCTGATATGCCTAGATGCATGGAAAATTTATGAACTTTCACCATCCAGAATTCTGCCACCTCTGGCAAAAACTGGCTGAAATAAATAAATTTTAAAAAGGCTTAAGTTTGAGTTTTGATTTGTGTGTAGTTTTAACAAGGTTCTTAGTTTCCCTCTCTGCAACATTTTAAAATCAATTATAGAACTTCTCAAAATTTCACTAAGTTAAAGAGCTTGACAGTTTTGTGAAGGAATTCTCCCTCCTCCTGTCTTGTTTTGTCACTGTTGTGACAGACTGTAATGGCTTGTAGGATGGTGGGAGGCAACTCGGAAGAGCAGTGAACTCAGGAATACTGTGCTTATCCTCTGTAAGTTCCCAAATGATGTCCCAGTAGACTGATGGAATAGTGCTTCTTGAGAGCAAACATTTTCCCTTTTGGAGGTCAGTGTATCCATAAGGCTTCATAGTGATTTGTGCAGGAGCAGGTTAAGCTGGCAAGGAGGGAGAGCTACAAACTGGTTTATGCATTTTCATTTGAGAAGAATCCACTGGTCAAGAGATGGGAACTGTGCCAGAGAATGTTTGGAGCTGCCAGCTTGGTGTAAGGGGGCTAAGAAGTGGATTTAACTGTGGAGGTTTAAAGGATGGCTGGTCCCCAGCTGTATCAATTCCCAGGGATTATTGCTTCTGCTGCAAAGGTAGCAAAGCAGCATTCACATCAGTCCTTTGGCTGCCCCAGGTCACTATCTAGTATTTCAGCATAAAACCCACCTCAAACAATTTATAAAATTGTGTTAGGTAGTGGACTGACAGGCAGACCCATGTACTCTACCACTGCCTGCTCTATTGGGGTAGCAATCCGTGGCAGGAGGTGCAGAAAAGAAGCATTCAACAAGCTACAGATATTTTTATCTCAGCTAAATAAATCTTCCAGAGTTTGTCTGCCACTCATCTTGGAAGAGGTGGAATCAAGGGAGAGCCTGGTAGTGAGTGGGGGCCAGCTGGAAACCACTTCTGCCTTCTCCTGTACCATTGGCACACTTCAGAGTATGAATTTCCTAAAATAGACACAGGGTGCTCTTGAACATCCCTACCACACTGACCTGCATAATCTGAGAAACTTCTGTCTGAGTTTGGTTGTTGTTATGAAGTTCTTATTTTACTCTGGCTAGAAATATTGTTGTATCATACATGCTTTTTTTACCCATGTGCATTCATTTTTGTAGGTGAGACTCTGTCACATCCCTTCAGATGAAAAACAATTGTTAGCTCCTAAGTTTTGATGGTTAGTGATTGAAATATAAAATATATGAGTCAAGGATTGAAGTTTTTTTAGAACAAACCATTCTGGCTGTCTTGTCTTTAAATGTATGGGTTAAAAGAAAATTATCAGCAATAGAAAAAAAATGCATATAAATGGGGAAACACAGGGAAAAAGTACTGGAGACATGTAAAATGCTCTAATGGTCAGGTTGGGTTAGAAAAAAAAGGTTGGTTTGGGAGTTGTGTTTCAGGAGAAGGATGTGATCTGATCAGAAATTCCAAAAGAACTGAACTCAAAGAAAGGCTCTGATAGGATGGTGAAAAGGAGAAAGGCCTTGTTCTTTTATAGATCCATGTATTTATTGTGGCATGAAGTAAGTAGTGATGGAATCTTAATGATCTGTGTCCATATGCCTGACGTGTTTTTTGTTTACTTAACTCTACTGAGAACTTGTAGAGTGCTTGTAGTGGAGAGCTTGCACTTCAGGAATAAGTTCTGGGAGGTAATATATTTCAACCCTGAGAGACCAGCCTTAAATCCTGTGGGGACAGAAACTGATTCCATCTTTTGGATGCCAAGGAGAGGATGCAGAAGCTGAAAACTAGAGACATCAGGTGAGTGAGTAAGTGTGCTGATCCTTCCCACATTCCAGAAGGTTTAGATTGGAGGGAGGTCACTGGCTGCATCTTGCCCTGTTTGGCCATGCACAGCTCTATAACAACGAAGTCTTGCTCTGTTCTATGTCTTCCTCTAAAAATGCAAGGTAAGCCTATTTCTATCAACTCATAATTATTTTATGCAAGACACTCCATGTTTATTCCTTATGGCTTTCTTTCCCACATTTTACTTGTTGTGGCAAGGGCACGAGGCTGTTCCCAGGATCTCACTAAGTTTGCATTAACAAACCTGTGATCCAGAAGAAAAGTCTTAACCAGGGAAATGAAATATGGATGAGGGAGGCTTGAAAGGCTACTGATAAAATGCCAAAGCATGGCCAGATATCTCCTGCACGTGTGTGTGGGTATGAAATACTGGGAAAACCTAGGACAGGAGTCCTCTATTTGCCATACAGTGGAGGGAAAGGACAGTTTGAACTGTGTTTTCACTGTCACAGAACACCCAAAATAACCTGAAGCTTTAAGTGCTGGTCCTGTATATTCCTTATCCTTCTCTAAAAATACTCAGTGGTCCTTAGGATGGCTCCTGCTGGTGTTTGCAGGCTTGACCACTTAACCCTGATGTCTGAACCACAGTTTTTCAGGAACCTTCCTGCCTTTAGGGTGGTTTATTGGATCTTGAGTGTAGTTGCAGTTCCCAGAAGCAGTAGAGACCCTTCTCTGAGTGAATTGACTTCTGTGGCCTACTCATGCTCACAAAAGCATAAAACTGCAAGGAAATGGCAGTTTTGATAAAAAAGCAGCAGGCTGGCGAGAACTGAGCAGAGAGGAACTTGCTTAGTGCTGCAGGGCTGCCTTCAGTAGGAAATAAAGTTAATTGTCATCTGGCCTAAGTTAAATGGATGACCTCATGAGCAATAATGTGTTTAATCACAAAGCCACTAGAAACATCTTGACATGAGATGGAATTGCTTTGTCAGAAGTTGTTCTAAAGGGATCACGAACAGAAGCAGTGAGGATAAAACATGCCGTCAGTACAGAATAAACTTTGCTGTGTCTCTCCTTCCTCACTGGCTTGCTGTGAAACAGTGGAACAAAGGTGCTGCCATCTGAAAGGTACAACCTGCCTTGAAAATTTAGATCAATTGCACAGTAGAAAGATGGGGACCATAAAAAATACTTAATTGCAGAGCCCCACTTCATGTCTGAGATCCTGAGTGATATTTTAAAAATATATCTGAATGAATTACTCACCACTTGTGTGGTGGCTGGAACTCTGAGTTAATTGAATAACCTAGTGATTATGTCCAGTAAAGAACAAAAAATGAGAGAGAAGGGAAGAGAAGGGAAGGAAAAAGAAAAGGAAAAAGGAAAGGAAAAAAGAAAGGAAAAGGAAATACAGTCTTCACAAATCTCTCAAAGAAACTATCATTTTCTATTATTCTCTTGGAAGAACTGCTCTTGAGTGACTAAGTTAAATAACACAAGCAAAAGATGATGATTCATGCTGCTTTTCCTGATAGTTTCTAGTGTTCAAAAGCCAGTATCACAGCTGCAGCTTTGAATAAATGCGTGGGGAAAGGAATAAAATTATAGTAGGTATGTTAGCGTAATGTTCCCAATGTGCAGCCTGTGTATGTGATTACCTAATATTCCTTACCAGCTGTTTCTTAACATTAGTCATAGTGATCTAAAACAACCACCCTCTCTTCATTTATCTCAGTAAACATTGTTCTTTTTTTTGAAGAGGTAAGCTGTTTAGGAACAAAAGTTATTCCCTCCTCCCCTTCAGCTTTTTCGTCTGCATGTCGTAATTGTCTTGAATTGGAAACAGCTATAGCTGACCGTGTAAGTAATAAACAGTGAGGAAATATTTAAATATGGTAATAGCTATATTTGAGTATCATTATGAATATGTTTCCTAGTAGCGTCTAGAAAATGCAAGGCTCTGTTCTCATGCCAGGACAAAACTAAGATAAGAGGAGGAAATGTTTTCATTTTCTTGTTTAACACCACACTTCTGTCTTTCCAAATGGAATCAAGATACTCTCTATAATTCAGTGTTTATCTTCTCATTTGAAGCTGCTTGTACTGTGCAAGCATTTTGGTTTTATTTCAAATGTGCTTTGTCACAATTGATAACCTGTTCATGCTAGCACTTTCCTAAGTGTCTGTCCTACTTACTGATGGTGAGCAGTGCTTTATTACTGCAAAACTCCCACGAAACTCAGTGGGATATATGTTTCCAAATACACTGGGACACATTCAATGGAGACAAGTGCTGCTCAGGGTGAAGAGAATCTGCTCAAGGTCTGTCTGAAGAGGAAATGACAGGAGTGCTTGTGAGACTGAGAAGAGGCAGCAAGTGGATCTCCTCTCTCTGTGGCTTCAAGTACACTCTCTAGGTTGGGTGGTGATCTTCAGTGACAAGGCAAGCTGCACACCAAAACCTCTCTGTAGCTGAAACCACAAGACTCCTTCCTATCTCCAGAAGAAGGCCAGAGTCAAGACATGAAATGATAATGGGTCATAAGCTGATCATAAGCAACCTGGGTTGGACCATGTGATCTCTAAGAGAGCTTCTTTGTTTTTGTATTGCATCAATGTGAGCAAGGCTGCAATTCCGTCCAGCACTTAAAAGCAATTATTTCTCCATGGTTTGTCTAAGGAAAGGCCATATTAATCTATATTCTAGGATGTGTGTGGCACTGAAATGAAAGCTGAAATGTCCTACCTGATCTTGAGCACAGAAATGATTGACAGGAATTCTTTCTTGTCAGCTGTCAGTAACAAGACACCTTTGTGCTCCTCTGCAAAAATAAAGAATTCATGAAACAGAAATCAATTCTATCTGAAAAATTTTATGAATAAGAATTTAGAAGAAGCAATTAAAAACCCTGAACAAAAAGAAACTCAAAGGATTAACCAATGTGGAGAAATAATCAAACTGGGCATATATGGAGGGCAAAAATACCCTATTTGCAAGTTTGAAAGCTAGTACAGATATCAAGGAAGAGTGTAGAGAATGGCTCAGCTGGGGTTTGATTAAAGATCAGTGAGGAGGTCTCATTAACATGTAATGTGCAGTGCACATAACTCTTTGTCAACATGTATCTGGTGCAAAATCAAGGTTGATTTCTGCAAATAAAACCACTCATTTTTTCTTTTATCTTACTGCTAGCCTACTCAAACTGTGTCTTCTTATTCTGTCAGTATCATGTTCCTGATTAAACTGATGGACAACACAGAAGAGGAGTCTTCTAACCTCAGATTATTTGTTCTTTTTAATTTTTTTTTGAAGAAAAATCAACAGCTAAGAGAAATTCAAGTATTTTTTTCAGTACCTGCTGCTGTGTAGCTGATAGCCAAAGCTCTTTATAGAAAGCAGTGTTAAATATGAAGTCCCAGAAAATCAAGCGTGCCATTCATAGACAGTAAAGAAGCCTTCAAAACTGCAGCCCATTGATCAGTGCCACACATTCTGCCCTTAAAGTTGTTTAATGTGTGCAGAACACCGGCGTGAAGCATGTACAGTCATTGTTTCTCTTTGTACTTCCATTTATATGTTTGGTGCTGCACCAGAAAGAGATGTGTCAGCTGAAGCATATGTTGGGATACCTGACAGAGTAAAATTCCAGACACAGAATTCAAATACCGAGTTCAGGTCTTTTTTTTGTGTAGGTAACCAGATGCTATTTAACAAAAAGATGCCACATAATTATTCACAGGGAAAATATTTGTAGTGAACACATAAGCAATGAAAGCACGCGTTCTCGAATAGTTTGAAAACAACAGTGTAAATGCAATTTATTTCTGAGGAAGTTTAATCCAGCATACTGCCATACCAGCTCACACTCCTGCTGTTGCCTGTACATTGTGTTTATGAAAAGTAACAGCTGCAACATCTGTTATCATCACAGCATATTTTCAGCACAGCATTAACCCACATTTATACCATTTACATGGTCTTTCTCTTCTCCTCGTCTCTTTATCTGAGACAACTACCAATCCTTCAATGCAAACACGCTGTGCTTAAATAGCCTGAGCCTCCAGAAATTGAAAGACATTTGCAATATATCGGGATCTATTGCCAAATCCTTCTTGACTGGGAACATACAGAAAACTCTGGCTGGGAAAACCTCAGCAATTAAAAGCATTCAGGGTTCTTGAAAATTAATACTTTCTTCATTTTAGTTTATCTGATTCAACAAGGATGTCCCCTGAAGTCAAAATGTCAATATTTCTGGTGTGTCAGCAAAGACAGTAACCTATCTCCTGAATTTCCACAAAGCATGTTTTCTTCTTAAACCAGTTGAATCAAGCAAGGGATTTAAAAGCATCTTCATTTTCACTAGTTTGTGGTTTTGTTGGTTTTTTTATTTTTTTGGGTTTTTTTTTGGGGGGGGGGGGTTGTGTTTTTTTTTTTTTTTTTGTTGTTTGTTTGTTTGTTGGTTTGTTTTTGTTTTTGTTTCTTTCTTTTCTTAAAAAAAATCTTGGTACTTACCAGGAAGGAACAGTAATCAGCCAGCTAACAGGTAAGTCATACATTAAAATTTCATGGTCCTCTCACAATGTCCTCCGTATTTATAAATCTGCTGTGAAATTTACCTCTAATTTTAGTAGGGCCTTGTCTACTGGAAAGATGAAGAAATAGCAACTGTTTGTCATCAGGCTGTTACAGATGAGGAGAGCTGAGTCTGATGACATATCGTTGGTGTCCTTTTTTCACTTTCATTCATTTGTGGGTGTTTGGTTTTCTCTCCAAGCCTGACAGTTTGATTCATGGGTTATTTGAGCTGACCAGTGTTGTGTAATATCAACCTCTATGCAACACACAGGGTCACACCTGCACATTTAGCTAGCTAGGTCAGCGTTGCTCCATATATCCTCCTTCACCACTCAAATATAGAAAGAGTTCATTACCAATGTGAGCATAACATGGTTTCAAAACCATTCCAAAATGAAAGCCCCAGCATTTAATGATCTATGACTAATTGCTGATGTCTCAGGTGATTGCTTCCCTCCGTAAACTCTGCTAGAGTTTAACTCTTGATGGTCATTGACAATATTGATAATTATTGATAGTCATCTAAGATTGCTGTCTGTGTTCACCCTGTCCAGGCAAAACAGCCAACTAAGAAACTCATATGTTTCTTCCTAATATGATCTGAAGAGGGTATAGTTGAGATGTCTGTACTGTGGGACTGTTTGAAATTGTGTTAGTGTTCAACTTGGGTCACTATCTGTGATCTGTCTTGTTATTAAATAGGCATAGTAGCATCTTCATGGAATAATAGTACTACTCAGAACCTCATATTAAAATAAGTCTTGTTTTTACATCTACACTATAAATATCTGCAAAATCCCTATGACTTAGTAGTAATTTTAGTAATTTAGTAGTAATTTTCTGAATGAGAGAGTAACAAGCTGTTGATTATATACTTCAACCTGTATATCACTGCAAGCTGCTTACTCCTTTGTTACTAATTGTTAGCTTGCTATTAAACAATACTGTGTCAGGCATGGTGCATCTAGAGAAAACTCTAACATAAAAACCTTATAGAAATCATATTTCAGGGAAATCAGGGGTGCATATAGTTGCAGTTCCTTTCCTATTCAGTATCTGAAAGTATATTGTTCTCATCATCCTGTACTTAGATTTTTCACCATAGTCTCAAGTACAGCAGCAGTTTCTGAAAGTCAGAGATTACATTTCATATAATAATGAAATAAAAGGTAAATAAGGATATGAAGGTTTGTATACTTATAGATCAGGATGGAAGTTTTTGCTTGCACTCATTTCCATATACATTTCTGAACTGATCATGCTGCTATAAGAGCAAAAGCCCTTCCCTGAAGAGTTTAATAAACAGCTGTCCTTGTTTCCAGAATGCATGAAGCTTAAGGGGAGAGGAGAGAGTCATAGTTTCAAGCAACATTTTAAACTGTCAATAAAAATCCATAGACATTATTGAGTGATTTTAACAAATATTGGATACCCAGTTTCCATGTAATGCAAGTAATATGCTGGGAGGGAAGGGTGATAGGGCTAAACTGAGACCTTTGATTACATGGCCACCTGTTCAGGTAAGGGAAAGGTGATTCACTGGGTGGGAAAAATCTGCCTTTGCTTCCTGTGCCACAAGGAACCATTGTGCTACTTGAGCAAGGACAGTCAAAATGAAACAGGGTGAAGCTGTTCACTGTCTGGGAGGTGTAACATATGGGGTCAGGCCAGAGCATGTGCACAGCTGCTTCCCTGCTCTGTGCCCCAGTGTGCATGTGAAGTCTCAGCCAGGTTTCTGCAATGCCTTCAGTGGAAGGGAAACTTGTTCAAACTCGACGTACGCTCTTCTATCTGCATTTAAGTTACAATTAATAGCATGAATTATTGTTTAATCTTCTAAAGGATTTTTTATCATTTAACAGAATGACTGCCATGTGAAATATAGACAATAAAATATTGATGGTGTTCATGCAGTAGCTGGGAGCAACACTCCTTTAGCTCAAGAAGTTGCAGGATGAAATTCTGTGTCTGGTGTTATACAAAGAGATCAGAACACACTGGCCCTGTTGGCCTGAATAATCTATGAAACACCTCAATAAAGGTAGCACCTTATACACTAAGAAGACAAATCTCAAACCCAGACATTGATTTTTTTTTTGTCTTTGTTTAATAGTGTACAAGGATAAAGAAATAAGAACAGGGATGAAAAAAATAATGGCACTTTGAAAGTAGAACATATAAGAACAAGAGACAATAAAAAGTTATGAGAACATATTAATCACACACACTCTCACCATCTGTTGACTCCATATATATACCCCATCCTACTACTCCATATGCTACTTGAAGATAAATACATATAATGATGGATAACAAGCAAAAAATAGCACACAAAAGGTCTAACATACACATAGTAAATAAGCATATGGCATAATGACCCCATTTTGGTGTATCTGGTGTGACCTCCCAGAATATATAAGCAAGAAAAGGAGCTGATCAGTGACTGAGCAAATGTGGCATTAAGGAGATCTAGTGACATCAGTCACTGAAAACTCAAAAAAACTCATCCATGGAAGAAGCCTAAACTAAATAAACAGTCTAGGAACATTAAATAATTGGACATAATACCAACACAGGGCACTTCCCAATTCCTGTCACTCCTCTTCCATCATCCTCTCTCTCCCTTCCATACATGTCCAAATATGAGTGACTTTCTTTGGTCATGAATCCTATTTTGCTCTGTCAGTGGGTGTCTTCAGTGATGGAGTCACATTTGAGGAACTAGAAATATGTGAGGGTACTTTTCTGTGAACTGTGGAGCAGAGGAGAGAGGTGGAGAGTCTTTTCCTGCTGGCTGTTCCCTGTGCAAGGTACAACATCCCTTAGCTAAGAGCAAGGTCCTCTTGCACCAGAGAACAAGGTTGGCCCCTGTAGGGCAAGTGGAAGTGATACTGCTCTGAAGATGCTTGGTGCTCCAGAGGAGCTGGTAATTCTCATTTTTATTTCCCTCCTCTTGCTTCTCCAGCCTGTCAGGTTCTGGGTGGGAAATAAGTTGAACTCTCTGCAACATGATGGTTAGCTTTGCATCCAAGTTCTGCATTATCTTTGCAGTCCCTGCCAGAAAAGTAGGGACTTTTCCATCTGCGAACTCTGGGCACCAAGTAGGGACATCTTCAGCATTTCATTCTGGTTTGAAAAGCTGGATTGACAAACAGCCCATGGTTTTTCTCAGCTGTTACTTTTGTGTCCTCTAGTCCCATCACTGCTTGTTTGGCCAAATATATAGTCTCACAGTGTTTCATAATTTATTGTATGTGTAATTAATGAATGGATAGGCTGTTTAACACTGTCTACATTTCCCACTCAAATATAAATAGAACCAAGGATAGAATTTGTCTTGCTATAAGTGATAGCAGTTCCTAAATGTATTTTCATTTGAAGATCATCTCACACCAAGGACCTGGACTGTGCCAAACAGATGCAGATCTGATAGCAGCTATCAGTTCCCAGTTCCCAACAGCCTTTCTGATTTGTAAGGAAGCAGGCGGCAGCCTGGTGTGTAAATCCCACTGGTAGAGAGGGACTTTCCTTCACCTCTGTGGGCTTCCATGTCATGCAGAAAAGATGAGCCTTTGGCCGTTGGTTACTGTGGTTTTCATGGCAGCTACAAAGATTATTTTGGAAGGCAGTTGACTCAAGCTGGGAACTTTGATCTTTATTTCTTAATGACCTGCGTTCAGTGTACAACTATTTTTATATTTCTGCTCCTGTTACAACTCAGAGGTGCTTGCTTTTTTAGTGGGAATATTTTCAACCCAGCAATAAAGTTATGCCTGTGCCTGAAGGAAAGCCACTGCAACCTGTTAATTTCGTAGCTTTACTGTTGGTATTGCTGTGAGCTGCATGTCAAGGGACTGACCACTCTCCATTCACTTGCCTGGTCCTGTGCAAATGACAAACCTGGTGTGTGCTTGGATTCTTCTTCTGGAATGTGGAAGAAGAAAAGTCCTGCTGTAGTGCTCTTACCTTTCTCTGTGAGTAGCTCCAACATTTAGAGCAAGTGAAGTTGCTACCCTTTTACAGAAGAAGGGAGGGGTTTAAATCTGGTTAACTTCCTAACTACTTTTGTGATTAAAAACACAGAGCTCTTGTTAAGCTCTGTTTACTGTTCTTAGTTGTGTTTTCTTTACTTGCAGCTATGTGATCCTGATGGACACTTATGGCTGCAGATTATCTCTATATCACTTCTGTTGTCAGAGCAGTAATATGTGTTCTGCCAGGCAAAATTTAGGGGTGTCTGTCTTTTTGTGGCAGAACAGTGATCTAAGAGAATTTTATGAGGGCGTTTCTTATGAAAATTTTCTACTTGTTGACCACAGGTAAAAGATGAAAGATCCAATAAGAGCTTTCATTTCTCTCTGGAAAAGTGACCTTTTTTTTTTAGTGGTTGAGTGAGCTGCCTTCACAGACAACTATATTCCCTGCCTTTGCCTCAGGCCAGGTCTGGGTGGGTTCTGTTTGGTATGCTAGCTGTAGAGTCTGACAGACTTTGGCATTGGCAGGGTTGGGGAGAAGGATTTCAGTATGGACAAAGAAGAAACAACCTCAAGAAATCCTTTGCCATTGTGAACAATAACCATTGTGAACTATAACTATTCCAAAAGGCCCCTATCTAGAGTTACACTCACATAACCTCAAGAAAATAAGACTTTTTCTCTGTAATATTTTTATTTTACTTTGCTCTATTTTTTACAAAAAGAGTTAATACCTGGCATCTGAGCTGCCTATAATGTGCCATCACAGGGTACACACTATCAGCCGTTCTACCTGAGGAGATGCACTCAGACCTAGGCTCTGAAAAACTAAGTAGTGTAAATGCATATCTTTATCACGTCTCCTAAGGTCCACAGCCCAATCTTTCTCCCACCAATACCCTACCTGAATGTCTGATTGAACCAAAGCTTTTCAGAGAAGAATCCAGTTATAACAGTAATATGTATGGTGTGTAGCAGAACGGCCTGTTTCTCCTGTTAGACCTTTAGATTCCAAATAAAGAGTATTAACACAAGCAAGAAGTAAATGTCCCGTGATTATAAGCGAAATTTTTTCAAATGGATCCAATGTCACGCTTATTAACCAAAACCTTTGACTGACAGAAGAAGCTGGCATCACTTCCCGATTCCTATTCAGTTAGGAAATGTCTGTGGTCAGAGCATTTTCATTTATCATGAACCCAGGATTCTAGGTTAAGAGAAGTGGCTAAAATGGATTTTTGTAAATTCAGTGCAAATGCCACTATTTTGAGGAAGTGAATTTCTGCTACAAGGTGCACTTGTTTGCTATCCAGGTTTCCTGATCTAAATGATTTACTGTTTACTGCCTCCTGAGAGCTGAGAAATTTCATTCTTACGATGACAACTCTTGGGGAGATGCACTCATCTGTAGAGTGCTTCAGTTCAGATGAACTGTGTGAGTGTGTATGTAGCAGTACCAATGACAGATTTCCTTGGTTGATTTTTTTCCAATGTACACTTGTGTATTTTTTCTTTTTATAAATTTTTATTTTTGGGGCATAGTATCTGGGGATTATAATCTTGATTGGGACTTCCAGTTCACAAAGGGAGCAGTAATTCTTTCCTTTGTTTGACCAGTGTTTATCAGAATGGTGCTTATTTAACCTCGTGGGCGTTGTCGTGTGATACCACTTTTGGGTCTGACGGGCTCGGGAGATTTCCTCCTCTACCGCCTATGACTTAGCTGTGCAAACGAAAAGGGGAACTTAGTTTACTTCAGGGAACAACTTGCTTCTAGTCTGATAAGATTTGGTGTCTTTCACCTCTAAGCTTAGCCAGAGTTCCCAGAGATTAACTGTGAGGGTAAACTGAGTTTAGATGAGCTATGTTTTTAATCCTGCCATTTAAAAAGTAATACTGAACACTTTAGGAGTTTTGTTTATCTGTTTGGTTTTAGTTTTTGATTTTTTTTTAGCTTTGTTTTGTTTGTTTTACAAGTCATCTAACAATCAAGGAAACTTTTGATATGAAGTGGAAATATTTCAGGCCTGGGACCTGTCCTACAGTGTACTTTCCCCCTTTCTCCATTCCTTTTCCTCCTTCAATAGCTTCTTAGACAAGCAAAGGTTTGAGGTCCAAAAAAGGTGTTCCCTACAGAAATCATGAAGTTACATGAAATAGAACAAGGTTATGTGTGCTTTTATTGAGATGTTGACATTGGTGACCTGGTCTCTTTCTGGACACCAGAAGGTCAAAAAGAAGAACCTTTTAAAAGCCCCAGTCATGAGAAAAGCTTCATCTGCCTCTCTTGCCTAATTGGATTCCAAACTCAGACAAGTATAAATCTGCAGAAAATGTGAGTCTGGGTTGCTGGAATGCTCTCTCAAGGCTCAGTCTCAGCTGAAGATTTTCCCTTCACTATCTCCATGCCTGTTCTCTTCTCCCAGCCCAGATGAGGAGGAATTAGTTTTGCTGTCTGTTACTGCGCTTTGAATTAATCCCTTGGGCTTCTGAAGGAAGCCTTGTGCTAGAGTCTGTGCTGCTGGTGCTCTGCATTGGCTCTGCTGTGGGACATTGACTTATGTGAGAGGTGTAAGAGCTCTGCAATGGGGATGCCTTGGACCACACAGTATCTCTGGGGCACGGATCACACCTGTTCTTCTTTAAAAGATCTTGCACGTTTTTTTGAGTTCTGTTGAGAAGTGTTGAATAACTACATCTCTACTCTGTGTTCTGTGTGGGGGAGAAGCATTAAGTCTCAGCCAAAGGACAGCAACGAATGTAATTTTGAGACCATATGTGACAGGTAATTTTCTCTCCAGGCAGATCAGGAGCGTGTGTCAGCTGTGCTGTGTAATATGTTAGACCTATACATAGTTGTCTGTAGAATGACATTCTTGCCTCTTCACTTCAAGAAGGCTGCAGGTTAAGTCCAAATTTCTGTTAACAGAAACCATACATTGTGTAATTTGTAACCTCAGAAAACTCTCTGAAGTGTTTGCTATGAACCCAAGCTATCTTTTATTTCAACTACGTTTCAGTGCATATCTCTTGCAGCAAAGTGTAAGTCTGGGAGTTACTGGCACTCTGTGGGAAAAAAAAGTCACTAAGAATTTAATCAGTGGGATCTTGTCCATGATTTGCAGTTTGTGTTAGAGCATTTTTGGAAAGGGGTGCTGCACAAACAGTAATGTTTTCTTTTGTGGTTTAAGTCCATGTTTCATAAGCAATTTGAAAACCTGGATCTCTCAGAATGTTTCACCCTTATACACAAAAATTACAACACTTGTTTGAAAGTGATGTCACGTAACAGTCTTTTCTGTACAAGGACAGGGTTTTAATTTTCCCTGATTTGTGATGTAAACAAATGGCAAGTGGCTTTGGTACATGCATCTTTAATAGGTCAGCCAAGGAGTAGAGATGGCTGCTCCTTCTGTCTCATTTTCTTAGCTTTTGCAAGTTTCCTACAGTAGAGGAGGCAGGGCTTCTGCTGGGGCAGGCACTGCTAGCTCCACTAATGAATGGAAAGTGATGTCTGACCATGTGATACGGGAACAGCACTTTCCATGTTTGCCTGATTATCGAAGAGCTGGAATCAGCATTGACGAAGATAATGTGATGTCACTCTTTAATCTGGCAAGCCTGCAAAACCACTTCCTCCTTGTGTAGGCTGGAGGTCTCATGATTGCCATTTCACTCTAAAGCATTCATTGAAAGTGATGTAAGACAGAAGAGCTTTGACTCTCTCCTGTTTTTTAAATGAATGAATGCTATTGTGAAATTCCTTGCAGCTATATTGGGAAATACACTGGTTATTCAACAGAATATAATGATTATCAAACAAAAAGGGAAAAAACTCTGAAAAGATTAGCTTCTTTAAAAAGTTTAGATTTCTATTTGAGCTTAAGCTTTGATTTCATTTAATATAGATTAATAGGCCATCAAGTTAAAATTCTTAATTAATAGCCATCAAGTTAAAGTTCTTGTTCTGAAGCACCAGAGCCTGGACATATCCAGGATTTAAAGAAGCTGGTCACCATAAAAATGTGGGAGAGGTGGGTATTTTATACCATGAAGATCCTGTCTGTAATTTTATCTTAATATAGTTTTAGTAGGAACCCTGGGATAGAGCAGTTCACATTTCTTGAGATTTCTAGATGGAAGACCTTGCAGGAGATTACTCCTGTCAGGGTTTTGTACAGCTGTGACTCATGTAGTGGGGTATGTGCTTTTGCAAGGAGTAGTCCCAGGCTACTGCTGATAGTTAGGGTCAGCTAGGGATGATGGTGAGGTTTCTTAAGTCCTTTTACACTGCACGGTGGCACAGATGTTGTTGAGTGCACACTGCTACTGCAGTATATATACATTATAACGTAGTGATATAATTAATGTTTTCACATGCATTTCATTCCTAGTGGAATGCACTCATAAGAGGAGCTGTCAGCAAGACTTCTAACTGTCCTCTCATGCTCTTCTCAATCTCCAGTCTTAGTCTCTCCTGCCATTGAGGGTTGTGGGCTCCTTGGCTAGGATGGTAGCTTCTCCCAGTAGCTTCACCATACATATAGAAAGTGCAACTGATTTTTTGGGAGGCCTTTGGAACCTTATGTACTACAAACATTAATTTCTGTTTCCTTATTAAAATAGCTTAGTTTGCTAATGAAAGTGTAAAGCAAAACAATTAATGTAAATCCTGAGATTTCTGTTTGAAAAATAGGATGAAGGATGGGAAAACCTTCAAACTATTTTTCTCAACATGAGTTTGAACAAGATCCCTAAAAGACCAGCAAAGCAAATGTTGGATGCTGTTTGAAGCAAATGATGAAATGAAAGATGCCACAGCAGTAGATCACCAAATTAATTAATTTTTCCATTAATGCGTTTTAAGGAATGTAGTTTGAAATTGTGATTTACATTCTTCAGGATCTTCTGGCACATCATATAGTAAAACAAAGAAGGTATCATCTCTTTAAAAGATAGCTGGAAAATATTAAATCTGTAGAGGTCATTTATTCTAGGGCCTTTTCCTTTGGGGTAAAAAAGTATGATCGCTACTTATATGATAGATACTTAAGAGTTGGACTAGATGATCCTTGTGGGTCCCTTCCAACTCATTTTATTCTGTGACCCTGTGATACTTTTGTTGTTGAAGGAAGCAGGGGAATTGAAGCAGAAAAATTATATTCTGCTCCATAAGAGTATAATCTAATCTCTATTTTTTGTTTGCTTAGATTGCTGAACTAAAAAAATAATCAGTTATTGGCCTAGCCCTGCTCAATTCAGGCTTCTGTGAAAGCAGGCAGCAAGAGGTTCTACGAGTTGTATGTATGTTGCAACTGTTAAAGAACAGAATTAAAACTGAAATGATTCTTTATTATATGTGACACGAAACACAAGCATGCCTGCAGACGGACTGGGACAGAATGTGGCACGGAGTCTGCTGGCAAGGTGTGCTGGGTGCAAGCAGCAGAGCTGGAGGGCACAGCGAGCCCTGTGCGGTCACACAGCGTGTGCTGCTCGGACGCTGCCAGGGCTTGACACTGGCCCGGGGCTCTGGGCAGGACACGCTGCTCAGAGGAGTGCACAGGGACAAGGTGCTCTCCTGATGGCTCAGGGAGAAAAGGGAAACATAGGCACATCTAGAAGGCAAGGATTTACAGCAGTGGTTTGTTTTGAAGCTTCACCCTGTGTTCAGAGAGACTGCCCATCAGTTTCATAATCTTCAAAGTCACTGGATTTTGTGACATCAGTTGAGCCTGAGGCTTGCTTTTCTTAGAGAAAACTGAGGAGTCTGAGAATTCTGTTATTCAAATTCCTGGCCAACACCTGCCAGCTACTTAAATTTGGATCCTTTCCCTGTCTTTAGTGTCACCAGTGGCACAACTGAAAGTGCCAACAGAAATAACTTTTGAACCCCAGCCCAAGCTATTACCTGGCAATTCATCTTGTGGAGTTATGCAAGGTCTGTGATGCTGAGCAGCTACCAGCACATTCCTGAGGTAGTGTTGATGATGCCTGTGAGAAAAGCTTATTCTTTCATGGAGTTGGTGCTAAAACCACAGCAACAGAATGTATGTTCAGGACATTTCAGGATGGGTGTCCAGGAGGAGTGGTGTGCTGCAGTATACCTGGCTGGTGCAGAGAAGCAGGAGTGGCCTAGACAGCTTTTTATTAAATAAAGCATGTAAGGGCCTTCTTGACTTCATACATAGTACAGGATTGAAAGACAGAAACGTGCTTTGAGAGGTAGGATAGCTATAATATAATGCCCTTAAAAGTCTAACTAAAAGCATTAAACAAAGGTAATTTTATATCCTTTTTTGAAGTTTCTCTGGCAGCTTTCTTCTGCCATTCATACCTTGCTCAGCTTCTGGCAAAGTGCCTTATTAAAAGATACCTCTGTACCATGGAGACTCCTAAAATTAGGGATCCCCATACATTCTTCATTTTCTTCCTAAATAGCTGAGCAACCTCTTCTTCTATGTCTTTCACTGATTCTTTCTGAGTGGTTTCTTAGTCCTTGAAACTTTTAGCTCTGGACACACAAACCAGGCAAACTTTTAACTGCACAAAATGTGAGAAGCCAGAGGAATTCATTTGGAGAAGATCACAGAAACCAGTCTTTGTGAGCACAAAAGGAAGTCTATCTTCCTCACTCTTTGAAAGATCTGAAGAATCAGTTCAGACCATGCAAGAGCTCTACAATCAGCTTGTGAGGGAGCTTCAGGTGCAACTGCCTGGCTCTTATTTTCTTTTTTCTCTCCCCTCCCCACAGCAATGACAGCACTACTGAGTGGACCATTGAAAACTAAGCAGCAAGATGCACTATGTGAGGAGGTCCTCCCACTGACCATAGCTACAAATCCAGCAGTTTGGCAGTTTCTGCAGGAGAATCTTCCCACTTCCTGCCTATGGAAGTCTTGAAATTCCTCATCTTGTGCTGTTGTAACTGCAGGGAAATTTCCCCTCAACATGTTGGAAATAGAAATAAATAGAAAGCATTGCAATTAGCTAATGATCAAAACTGATTTATAAATCTGTTCCTGTCCCCCCACTTTATTCTTCTATGGCCTTCACTACAATGGGATGCCTTACAGTATGTTCTAAGTATATTTAAAACTATTGTTTTGTATCTCTTTTTGTATAGCTAAACCAGCTCACTGGGATGCTGTAGTTAAAAGTTTAGTGTCACTCTGGAGCTTTAGGGGAAGAAGGCTAAGAATGTGGATGCTTTGGGATCTGCTCTTCTAGCACATGTCTGAATGACTCACTAAGGCTAGTTTTAAATGCTGGTGGCATACCCTGTCATGTTGGCTTGTTATGGCATTATTCTTTAACCCTGAACCCATGGCCAGTTGTAAGATCTATGTCCTGCTGTAGTCTGATGGTTGGTGTTAAAAGTTCACATCACTGTCCTCTGCACAGTTGTTTCGCTGCAAAGTCTTCTAATAAAAGTCTTCAGAGTCCAAGATAATACCAAAGCTCAGAAAGAGGTCAGATGATGAGCTTGTACATACCAATATTGTGGTTGACAGAGTTATGTTGATTTTTACAGGAGAACAGAATATCCAGCAACACTAGAAGTGTTAGATGTAGTAATTCTTGACTTTTCCATTGAGTTCATTTGTTGTGCTCATCTTTCAGAGGAATCTGAAAGGTACCTTCCCTACAACAGTTCCCAGTTTTGATCTGATTTTAGGAAAGCCATTACAGAATGCTGCTTCTTTCAAAATTTATTTTCTTTATCTGCCTTCTAGGGTTCTCTTAGGGCTTCTATATGGTGGTTGCCTTACTAACATTAATCTCGACAATTTCCTGTGAGAAGACTTCAGCAGATATTTAGATATCTGTCACAGAAGTCTGATTCTTTGAGTCATTTGAGTTATTCTGAATTCTTTTGTTGATTGAGAGAGCAGAATTTTTTTAATGTTTCGTGTATATCCCAAAGCAGACATTTTTGCATTTCAACAGGAACCAGAACACAGAGGGACTTATTGTCTTGTTCTTTGTGACATGGAAAGCCAGTGGGAACACATATTTTGTAGCCAGATCTCTGTTCTGCCCTGGGACCTTTTTCCTGGCTTTTTAATACCTTATGTCTGAAGGCCAGATGTCAGGACTTTAAGAAATGGAAAACTGTCATGATTTATTACCATGGAACGTACTTGATGAGCTGACTGACCACTGTTGCCTTCCGTCCAGGAATGGTCTTCTACTGTCATCTGTCAGATGTCAGTTATGGTAGCTTGACTTGCAAGACAGGAAAAGCGAGCTACAAGGCTTTCCTTAGGAGACATGAGCTGAGAGCCTGCATCTCTTCCAGACCCTGCCTGGTTTTAACTTGCAGTGGGGAGTGAAGTCTGTCCTGTCTGGCATCTGTCACTGGCTGGGGTGTGGGTCTGTGCTCTGAAGCAGGGATGTTGTGTGTGAGAGCTGTGTCTCCCTAGGAAGTATTGGGGGACACTGCCATCTACTGTCTCCCTTACCTGAAATGACAGTTTGGTTATTGACTTTAGAGAAGAGTTTCTTCTCCTGCTGCCACAAATAAATTTTTTTAATAGCTATTTTCAATTTTTCGAGTTTATTACTTGCACATCTCTCCTAAATGTGGAGGATCCTTTTTGACATGCAATAGAGAGAACATGAAGCTGGGATTCAGGGAGAAGAGCTCCTATCTCCACCACTTGGCATATTGGAAGACCTTAGGCAAGTTCCTCTGCCCCTGTTTCCATCCTGCTAAATGAGATGAATGATGTTGATCTGCCTTATAAACTGCATTAGAGTTTTAGCAGCAGCATGTAATTAATACTCTTTTTAATACTTACAGATTTGGACTAGTCCAGAGGAGGAGTAGCTCTAGTCTGGGAAATCCATGCACAAGTGTGAGGGAAGTCATTGTCACAATATTTTTTTTTTGAGAGAACTAGCCAGCATGCTTTCTTTCTTTCCCGCTGGTGGTGAGGACTGTAGAATGGCATGTTATCACACTTCTTTTTTGTCCCTTCATTGGTCTCTGTACCTTGCCCTTGGTCAAGGCAGAGACAGAATCTCCATCCTCATCCATCCAGTGGGAGCAGCATGTGTACAGCAGTCGAGGGGAGCAAGTGGTTCCAAAATCATGATATCAGAAAGTGTTTGCAAGACAGCACAGCCTCCCCAAGGGCCTAGGTTAGTCATACTGCTCGGTACAAAACCAATACAAAGAATGCTGGGTTCAGTTCTAATTATCTATTCACAATTAATTCATAATTAAGAGCAACAAATGGCAGTGCTTTCCCACTCATTTAATGCCTTCAATATTGAAGGCTCTGAATCAAATTTTGTATGTGTTTGTCTCAAAATACACTTGTGTGAAACAGCTATAACTCAGCAATGTACTCATTTTGTGGAATTGATTATCTTGGGCAGTAAAGCTAGGCATTCATGATGGGGAATAAATAAAATTGCAACTCCTTGTAGAGGGTTTATTAATTTTTGTGGATCTAACTTCTGGACACTAGTTATCACTGGGCAGTAAATTACTTAGATCAAGTCCCAAGCACAAAAAGGCAGAAAAACTGAGAGCAAATATTCCAAGATGTTCTCTTCTATTCTTTCTCTTCTATTCTTTCTCCATAGGCACATGTAGCTGGTGAGAGCTGGATGCATTGCTCTTCTCTGCTGGTCAAGCTAGATTTGCAAACCTGAGTGTTTCCAGGCAGTCAGCACTACAGGGATGCTCTGGGCATGTGCCATTGTCTGACAAAGTCTTCACATGGCTGGAAATTAACTTTTGTACCTCATCTATAGCAAATAATAGCTAGAGGCCACCAGGTCACAAGAGTTTCCTGGTGCTCAGATAGAAAAGTATGTATTTTCTTGTGTGTCCATTACTCTTGTCCTGTCCCTGGGCTATAATGAGAACTATCTGGCTCCCTCATCATTCCTCTGGTCAGATATTTACATGTTTGATAAGATTCCCCCTGAGCCTTGTCTTCTCTAGGCTTAATAGTCCCAGCTGTCTCAGCTTTTCCTCCAGTCCCATAATCATATTTTCTGCCTTTTTCTGGACTTGCTATTGTAAGTCTGTATTTTTCTGTACTGTGAAGCCCAGAGCTGGATGCCAGTGTCCAGACATGGCCTCACCAGTGCTGAGCAGAGAGGTTGTCTTCCTCTTCCTGTTCCTAATGCAGAAGATTGTGCTGTATGGTCCTGGGAGAGGCTCCTCCAGATGACAGCGACAAGTAGTTGTGTTTGAGTGCCATGATGCTGGACATGCTTGCTTGAACTCCTTGTGTTTGGTAAAGGAAACCATGAAATCTCTTACCTTGATCATTGCAGTACAACTCCTCTTTGTCTATCACTTTTGCATGGAATTTATAATCCACAGATCAAGGTTTCTTAGAACTTCAAGACAAAATTCTTATTTTTCTCTATTCTCACTTTTTCTCTTCCCTCTAATCCACCTGAGTGTTTGAAGGTTACATTTGTATTTTCAGATGTATTATGGAAGAAGCAGATAGGTGATGAGAACTGTGAGGGTTCTGAATCCAACTATTTTTCAGTGTGAGAAGCATAGTAGATTTATAGAACTAGAAAAAAATAATGTCCTGCATATGTTTCTCAGCTTCCTCATCAGATTATAACATCTTAATGAGTCCTATAGGCCATCCATAATACTAAATTTTGCATCTCAGAGCTTCTCCTCAGACTACAGTGTCTCTCTCTCACTTTCCCACTTTCTCCTTCTCTGTCCCTTCTCTCCTTTGTCTTCTGTAGGCAACTTAATCTTTTGACCATGACTAGCCTAGAGAGTCCCATATGCTCCTTATGTTACTCTTGCTGGCTCTTTGCTTAGTTTCTAATGCCTTAATTCTTTCTGTGCTCTTTCTGTGGTTCTAGAACTAAAAATCTCAAGGGAGTTAAAAAAAAACCCTTAAAGACATCCTGTCTTTCTGCCTATGCTAGTGAATGGTGTTTCTTCTAGAGAAAGATTTGTAGCTATGGCTCTCCCATCTCCTTAGCACAGACCATGAAAATCACTTGTACAGCTGTCTTCTAACCATGAGCACCACTTTCTGCAGTACCCAGATTTACTGTCTGTCTTCACAGAACTACTTCTGTGACCTTTGTTTCGTCTCGAGTGTGATAGAGTTCATCAAAAAAGTTTATGAGAAAGTTAATAACTGATGATTAGATACATGAAATCAAATTTTGGTCTTAAAAAGCAGTGACATTATTATGGATGATCTGTACAGACTGGAAGGGAAAAAAGGGACAGATTTTATCTGTGATAGATTAACACGTCTGTGGACACCCGCAAAGTAATTCTCAACATCTGTCAGTAAATACTGATTTTCTGTTTATTGTGTCTTTAAGGAGAATGTCAGCTGAAGATAAAACATGAGGCAGCTTTACTTATCTGAGATGAAACCTTTCATTTTCTGTTAAGACTGCAGAATTTATAATAAATAAAATGGCAGGCTACATTTTTTTGCCGAGTAGTGCCACATTTGGGATCAAAAGTATATGAGGGATGTGGTTCAGAATTCAGTTACTGAACTGGGCAATTGTGATAACATCTTGAGGGTCTTCCTGTATCTTGTGGAATTATCTATAGAGCCAGGGAATAAATGCTCTTCATCTCTTAAACCTGCTGCTGTAAAAAAGACCTGACTCCCTGGGAGCTTCCCTGTTTTGGTGACATATGGTTAGATCTTCAAGTGTTGACCAGATAGTAACAACTACTGAGAGTATTTTAGAGGATCCAGACCATTTAAAGTTGGTTGGTTTTAGTCAGGTTAAGTGTCTTTGGGCATGTAAAAAAAACCTATAAAGTATTACAAAACTCAACTGTGCTATCAACTGCGTAGCAAACTGGAAAACAGTTGATAACATACATAATAAATGTTGTGATGTTTCCATCACTGTGCAAGATTATTTGAAGAATTACTCCTCTCATCCCTTGAAGTGGTTTGTGGCATGTACCACTGTGATGTAGGAAGTTGTTTAACCAATGAGCTGGTTATAGCCTCAGGCATTTGAGTCTGAATGAACAGAGGGCAAAATCCTCTTTGTTGAGTCCAGATAATCCACCCAAGTAAAGGGTCTTAGCAGTGGAGCACGACATACTCTGATCATGAGGACTCTGACATGGCAAAGTCAAGAGAGGACATGTTTTGTTCAGTGTAGTTTCATTCAGCACAAAATGAGAAAGTGAAGTATCACACATAAGGTACCAAGAAACGATTGTGCATAATGCAACTTGGACAACGAGGCACAAGGCAAAAGAGGAAGATACCATAAAGAATAAGTCAGTCAGCATGAAAAAAAGTCAATAAAGCCTGAGGCACGGTGGAGACACAATATAGAGGACAATACTGGTCCTCAGAGCAGTTAGCACAGATGAACTTAGCAAGTCAGTATCTGTGAAGAAAGCCCCAATTGTCTTTACAACAACAACAACAAAATTACTTTAATCAAAGAACTACTTGAGGCAGTCTTAGCATTCATCAGTAGCCGTGTAACTACTACATGAAATGCATGGTATTAGTAGTTTCTGCATAGCCTTACTCATGGTAGCCCATGCAAATATTCTCCAATTTCCTTTTAATGGAGGATTACTGTTCAGTGCAACATTTCACAGTTTAATATAGATAAATCTCCCCCCTTTCTATCTTAGAGGTAAGCTAACCTATTGATTTGAAAAGCAGCCACTGAAGACTGAAATTTGTTTTCACTGTAGAGTTTGCAAGATACGTGGATCATGCTGGCAATCAGGAGTTGTCATTTTTTGTCCCCTAAGTATGAAACCTTTTCCAAAATTGCCTGTCACTGATGATTCAGGACACAGAGAAATGAAGTATTAATGCTTTTCTAGCAAAAGCCTAAGTAGTTGCAATGTAACTACAGTCACCTGGATGTCAAGTGACCCTTTATGACAGTGTTTTGCTCTGCAAATAAATATTCACTATGCTGACATTTTTATAATGTAATAAATAGTCATCCAGAAATACTGACTACTCACTACTTAGCCAAAGGCTCTGTAACTGCTTCTGTTGGGCATTGTCATTGTTTTAGTGCAAGGATTCTCAAGGTTAGTCTTGGCATAGCCACAATAACAACTGTGTGTTTTAAACCCAGTCTCTGAGTTGTTTATTGCCTGCTTTTTCATAAAAAAACAAAGTTCCATAGCCAAGAAACCAACACATCTTGGAATTTAGGCAGCTTTCTGTAGGCACCAGCCCTGCTCTTTCCTACGACAGTTGGGCTCTTGTGGTTGAAGGTAAAGCTTAGTGTCTGTGCCTTCAGCTCAGCTGTGAACAGCAGTTAACTATCATTGCATTTCCCCTGTGCTTTGCCCTCAGATATGGGCAGAACGCTCCTCACATTGACACAGATCATAGAGTCTCTGTCAGAACTGATAAGCTCAGCATCCAAACCCCTCCTGAGCCATAAGGAATGACATACAAGCCTGTTGGTCCTGTTGGCTGATCTCTAAGAATAGCTGCACCAGTGCCCCTCTTCTGCAGCCAGACTCTTATTAAAGACATGCTCAATCACAGGAAAGATGAATCTTCCTGAAGGGTGCATGATAGCATTTCCCCTGACAGGTCTTATTCTCTAAGCATATTTTTGATTTAATGGCTGCTCTCTATCAAACTCTGAAACATGGTATTCCAGCTTTATCTGATATTCTGACCTGGACTTCAGAGAGGGATGAGTAGGAATGTGACAGTGTTCTGCTTTCACTGGGGGAAAAAAGGAGGAAAAGAGTGTGTGGGCTACTTTGTCTTCCTTGCAGCTTTTCTTCATTTAGTTATAACTCTTTGGATAAGTCTTAATTTGCCACTTTATGGACTGTGCTTATATGTGAGGAAGTACTTAAGAAATACAAGCTTGAGCCTCTGTCCCCATCCCACCAATCAAAAAAACCCCCGAGAAAATGAAATTGACCCATCTGTTGTTCAGTGTGCTATTTTTCTCTTAATGTGCATGATTCAACTGAGTAACAAACACCAGTTGATGAAAGAGTAAAGGAAATAATCAGGGAAGCAGATTGACAGAGTAACATGCAGTGTCAAATGATGTTTTTCCTCAAGTCTAGCTGTTCACACTGTTCCTCTGCTTTTTTATTTGGACTGCTGATAGCTCACCTCATGGCTTCCCATTTCCACTGCTAGCAAGCCCCAGCATCATAACACCAGAGGGAGGATGGCAGAGAGGGACAATTGAGAACAAGGTGATGTGTTAACTTCTCTTCATGACCTGTCTCGTGTGCAGATAATAAATGGAAAAATACTGGACCTATAAAAATTATGAAGACACTGGATCAAATCCAGTTCTGTTACACAAAGGACTGTGTATTATGAAGCCCAAAAATGGATCCAGCTAAATCTTTCTTCTGAAAGTTCTCAGAAGACTAGGGAATTAATATATTGTCTTTGGTATACCTGTTTTCCTGATCAGTGACTGGCAATGCCGTTGGACCACTCTGGTGGTGACAGAGCTGCCACCAGAATGGAGCACCTCTGTGTTTGTCCCTCTTTCTCTCTGTACACACACTATGTGTTGGTGGATCTGTCACATCCCTGCACATTAACAGCATATCAGAATTCTTTCTGTGTTCAAACTGATAAAAACTCCCTATGATAAAACTCCCAATGAAGCAGTTTGTAAACTGGTCTCTTCCAAAAAATTAGTCCGAAAATATCTTCAAGATCTTTCCTTTAGGATGATGCAACCTTATGTCATCAGGAGTGCAAGAGCACCCACAGAAGCCAGCTTTGTAAAATCATTCTTACAAATTCCTGAAAGGCTTCCAAGAACTGATGTAATTTGTTTAGATCTGTGCTAGGAGAGGTAAACTAGTACAGTAAGCTCCACCTTAATACTGTTTATGCTTCAGTCCTTTCTAAAGACTTAAAAATATTATTCACACTTCTTTACTGACCATTAGAGAATTTCTAGGTAGTCAGCAGAGCTCACTGTTTTTCAGGAGTTGGAATTAATCGTCATTTATTAACACTGCAACATTGTCTCCTGCTGGCCACTGGCAGAAACAGAGTCGATTCTTTGGTGTGCCAAATCCCACCAGATCCCAGCCCATTTCTCTGCATTTCTAAAACATGCTAGGAGTGGACTCCCTTGAACTCACAAAGAAAATTAAATATTCACCAAGGAACACCCTCTCTTCCTTCATATCTACATGATGCTTTAATGATGCAACAGTGAAAAGAAGGTAAATAATTTTTGTGGTTTTGGGGATTTTTGGCTATTCATATAGACCATTCTGCTTTCATGTTCAACCAAAGGACAGGAAAGAAATAAGATTTATTTTTAGCCCGCTTCTTCGAATGTAATAATTGGTGGCTGTGACAAACTCCCTGGGGAGCCTTGAGTTGGAGCATCTGCTCCCCACAATCTTTTCACAGAGACAGCCAGAGAGCCTCCTTGGTTACTGCTGCCCGCCAGAAGACACTTATGCATCTCCAGACTCGTGTGGTCCGGAACTAAGATTTCTGCTTGTTCCCTTCAAAACAAAGCCAGCAATGTCAAAACAGCCCAAAGTAGTTATATTCTTGAGCAGAACTGCTGTTCAATTGGGGTGCTACAACTTTACTTATATTCTATATACTTGAGTATTAAATATGTTGTCAGTACTTACCTAGCTTGGAATTACTCTTAACTCATTATTTTAATGTAAATGCAAATACAAATTTTCAGAGAAGATGATGTAATTACAAAAATTGGTGACTCTTGCTTGAGACTTCAAAGATCATAAAATAATAACAAAAGGCATGATAACAGGGTGACTAATCCTTAATGCTTTTTCTTCTAGACATATTTGAGCAGTGAGTAAAAAAATCTGCAACACTTCCATGCTTTTCTTCATATCTTAGGCAAAATTGAAAAATCAGAATAAAAGAAGGCGGCTTTCTTGTGTGCTATTTTGACATTGCATTTATTCTCTGTTTCTTTCATTTATCGGGACTGACATTGTTCAGAGCTGGGAGATCCATGCCTTGGTCTCAGAGTGACAGGTTGTATTTTATCTTTGAGTGCATGGTGAAATTACACAATTGTTTTAGTGAGAACATTAATGTAGAGGTAGAATAAAAGGGCCCAGAGGGCCAAATTGTGCACAGACTAACACCTGTTTGCCTTAGAGATTTAAATTAAGACAGAATTTCTTTCTTGTGCTAAATTCATCTCTCTTATGTGCAAGAAACTTTCACTTAAGCAATTTTGAGTTATGCAGATCTAGCAAAACAAAATATGGCTTTTTGAGAAGAAGTGCCAAGTTTTATTTAATTTGAAACCCCACTGACTTCATTTGTGCTACACAAGTAAAGGAAAGCATTTTTAAACCCAGAAACTTATTGGTGAATTCATTATGATTTGGAATACTTACACACTGTCACTTGTTCTTCCAAAGGAAGACTTTTTCAACCACTTCACCAGAAAGTAATTCAATGGGTTAAGGCTATAAACAGCTCAGCTTTAAAATCCTTCCTGCTGCTGTGAAGAATAAAATCAGAAGAGGAAACTCTCAACCAGAATTGATGGTGGACTGAGTTTTAATTGAAAAAAAAGTGGAAAGGATGAATTTACATCCCTAGTTCAGAAAGTTCTCTGAACTAAAATATTTTAGTGGAGCCTAGTGGGGCCTTCTTAGACATCCTTTCAAATTGAACTAAGATGAGTAATTGCAAACAAAGGCTGCAACAAAATGTGAAATGATTGAGATTTAAAAAAATTCTATCAGTGTTCAATATCCATAAAACCTGGCCTCTAACATTTTGACATTGGTTCCATGCACTCTGGGCTCTTGCAGAAAAAACAGATTCCCACATTTAACCATTAAAGTTGCTGTCATCTTAAAAGCTGTCAAAAAAGTTGTAGTGAGGTGCTGAAAATAATGAATGCTCTCCTCTTTCTAAGGGCTGGTTGAACTGCCAGGTGCTTGAGTAACGCAGGCAAAGTGCTGGTAACACGTGCTGGTAACATGCACAGCTGCTGCTAGGTATACTCTTATGGAAATTATTTGCCTTGATTAAAGAGTTTTCAACCATATTTCAACAGCTACTGAATGCCTGGAAAGGGAAGATGACTTTCTAAGTAGTTTAAGTGAAGGGATTAGGCTATGAAGATTTGCCCATCTCCTAAAAATAGACAATAAGGTAAAATGGGTGTGAGAGAAAATTATATTGCATTATTATTTTATTTATTTATTAACTGTATTCAATCTTATTCCCCAACCTGTGTGTGTTATAGGAGCCATGAACAGGTGCTGAGTTCAGCACATACATTTGGCAGCCAGTGATTGGTGTCCTGTGGCTATTTGGGATACATACAGTAGCTCCAGTAAGCTTTGCCTAATTGCATGTGCCTGGGACCTTTTCTGAAGCAGACAAACAGTGAAACAACATTCTATAGGAGAAGTATGGTCAATCTACTGGGCAATGTTTTTTGTTCTGGACTCTGAACTGCAGCTTGTGTGACATCAGACTGTAATTTGCTTCCATAAACACTTCTTTTCCGAATCAGCACTAGCAAGAAAGGAAGGAATGGATGTGATTTTTACAGCCTTGATTGCAACATGCCTTCTGAAAAGGAAAGGTATACACGCAGCTAAACTATGCTTTCACTTCTCCAAATTCTAAACTTTGCCCAAAGGCTTAGTCATTGCTTGAGAGGCCACCCAGACCTCTGGGCAGCAGGGGAATGGCAGGTGAATTGGCAAGCTTTCCAACCAAAAAGGCAACATTTACAATACTTGTGATAACGTGACTATTTCAAATCATCCAGCCCATTGTTTGAGATTCTTAAATTAGTTTATAGAACTTGTACTGAAAGAGAATTTAGTCCTGAGAGCTCAGTGGAAGAGAAGTTGCTTTGCTGTAGCTTTTCCTTTGCTGATCAGTTCTGAGGAAAAAAAAATTGAAAAAGCCTCCTAGTTGAACAACATTGCTAAAATTATTTTCTATTTTGAGCATGTGTTTAAGCTAATCCTTTTGTTCCATTCAGAGCTCATCCGGTGATGCAGTGTTCCCTTTTTTAGTTCTCAGAATTGTTGCCCATGGCTAATTTATGCTCATATCTAAGCCTTTAGTGTTTATCCCCTCTGTACATGGACACCTCTGATTTCAGCCAACTGGACTTTGTGAAACTCTAAATGAATGGAGTGAACAAGGCCCTGATGGCAAGACATCTTGTAGGACATGCAGCTAGCAGGAAAGCATGAATCATGAAGGAGAGAGTAAAAGCCTCATCTCTGGTCTAATTTATGCTATAGCCCTGCAGTGTTTTGGGCCTCTGTGTAAGGATAGGCAACCCTCAGATCCTTCTAAATTTTCCTTATACCCCTTAAAAGAACATTCTGCTCCTTTCATAGTAAGCAACTATCATCATCCTCAAATTGCTCTGATCTGGATAGATTCCTATGCCTAAAACATAAAAAGATATTTAAGAAAAGAAAAGTACTTTTTTGTTTTGGGCTAGATTCTTTTAGCTGGCTTCAGTGCCTACTCACATTCCATGTATTATGTAAGGTCAGTGCTTAAAATTACCTTTCCAAGAGAGACTTCCATTTCTCAACTGCTTTGTACCACCCTGCTGTTCCACTGTGTGGCCTTAGCTCCCAGCTACATCCTACACCATTTCACCATTTCTCCCACTTACTACACTGTCATCTAAAAATAAAAGATGGAAAAAACCTCTGGATTGTGACTACTTTACTGTTATCTCCAGGCATTGATTTGTTTCCTATCCTGCTCTATGTGGCAGCATGCAGCAACAAAATCTCAGCTTTTAGGAGCAAGTAAAATAACTCTATGCTTCCAGGAAGAAGAAGATCTGTGTTTTGGAATCATTGAAAAGGTTTGATGAAAGTGAAAGTTTTCTTCTAGTTTTCTAGTCCTTATGAATCTGCTGTATGAGCATAATACTACAGGTATCTGTGAAGGTGCAAATAATGTTATACCAGCCATCCATTATCTCCCATATTACAAATTCTCCACATCTCTTGGAATTTCCCAGTAAATTTTTAATTCATCTGGAGCTACTTCCAAAATACAGCAGCCTGTCCCTTAATCAGTCCCCATAAGTCTTGAAGACTTTTATATTTCTCCAATTTCCAAATGTTTTAAATAGATTATTGCAGTGCCTTTGTAGCACCACGAAACATCCAACCCCTGCTGAGCAGGCGAGTAACTGGGGATATCCAAGGATCCACCATAAGCAGGAAGATACTCTCTGTTTTAGCAGTGCTTCAAACCTCTTGTCTCAGAGGCTAGGTGCAACTCAGATAACTGGATGCACAATCCTAGTCCATGCACAATCTGTTTTGGGCTGGGAGAGGCAAAGGGAGCAGTGGCAGCTATTCCCATGGGTGCTCTTCTGTTAGCAAAGGGCATGTTACATTCCTCTTATTCTGTGGTGTCTTGTAATACCCAAAACTGCTCTAAAGCAGTGATCCCTGAATGGGCTTCCAAATAGCTGGCTGTGGTCTTGTTGTTATATCTCTTGCCAGTTGAGACCTACATCAGTAATTTCTCTTACTGGTCCTGTCAATTGTTATGTACTTTATTATAACAATAGTCTTAGAAAAATGTAAAGCTACTCAGTGGTTAAGGTAAATGGATTAGGTTCTTATGGTAAGGATAAGAGTAAAAAGAAGGGATCAATCCAGTCTTCCCATTTAAAGGTTTTGTTTTTAATACTAATGCCATTTACCAAGTGATGCCTTAGGGAACATTGTACTCATACTGTGAAAAGTAATGGCTTATGCTAGACACAGCACTTCACATGCTCATTATGACACAGCCTTTTCTGTTACTGAATGTTGTTAAAAATGAGCAAACAAATTGAGACTACACATATGTAATGTCATGAAAGATACAGAGGAAATGCAGTGCTCAAGATTCAGATGAATTTTTGTAATAGGTATCTATACAAAAAGATATTTTTTCTTTAATACATAATGACAAAATATATATATAATAAACACATGACAAAAAGGCACAAAAGTAGGTATATATCAAATTCCATGCTTTATAGGTAGGACTTGGAAATTTTTAAAATCTCCCTGAGAAGTTTCAACAGTACTGACACTCAGTAGGAGCACTTGGAGAAGCAGAAACGATAGTCAAGTGCCTGAAAAGGATCTCTGCATGATATCCTGAAATAAGTACAGTAACTTAATACTGCCATCTATTTGTATGCACATAATTAGATATCCATACATAGAACTAAGAAAATAGGCACCTATATGATTGAGAAGTGACCTTTTTCTTTCCTTCTTATAGGTTTTATACTGCAGTTGCATCGAATTTGCTGTAAATAACTGTGAACTATTACTTAACATTCACAGACTCTACCCATTCATCTCCTCAATCTGCTTAGGCTGATGCTGTCAGCTGCCATTGCTTTTTTGCCCACTGTAGATACTGCAAAGATCTTTCACACTCCAAAAACCCGTTCTGTTTTGGATGTCTAGGAGGTAGAAAAAACTTTTACAACAGTTACTGACATCTATTTTAGCAAGTCTATAATATCTAGCCTCATAGAATTTCCTCTTTTACCAGTGAAGATATTGTTTTAGAATTTCCTCTTTTACTAGTGAGGACACTGTTTAAAAATATAGATAAATTTGAGAACACAGCAACTTATATTTTCCTACCATAGAGAAAATGTTCTGCATGTTTTCATCTTTTTTATAAGGCTCAATAAATTGAAGATGAATATAAATCCTAGGTTTTACCCCAGGAAAGATTCCTTCCATCTTCAAACAAAGCCAAATCAGAGTATTTTAAAAAGGAGACACTTCCATTTTTTTGGTTGTTGTTGTTGTTGTTTTTTTTTTTAATTTTAATTATTCCTGATAGAATCTGGAGGCAGAAAAAATATATTCTGCATCAGAATGTTTATTTGCATTTATTTGTCTTGTTCCTTCCTTCCTCCTCAATTCCATGCACAATTTTTTGATAATTTTCTGCTGTACTGCTCATCATTGGCAATTTTGTGGGCAGGTGAAATGTGCTCTTCTCAGGTGTGCCTGTTTCAGTCACTTGCCCCTTAGAATACACTTTAACAAACTTTGTTTTGTAGGGATAAAGAGATGCCTAAGCAAACCCCAAAGGTCAGTCCTGGGATGCAGTCAATGGGAATACTCCCACTTACTTCAGTGGAAGGGAATGAAACATCACTTCAATGAACCTCCAAGACTGAAGTAGTTTAGGTAGCTCTTTTCCTCCAGCTGCATCCCTGCTGAGCCCACCTCTGGATACACCAGCAGTGGCTGCTCTCTGGCCATACTCAGGTTTTGCATGGAGCACTTCAGAAATATGTTATGGGGACACACAGAAAAATCTCACAACAGCTGAACGCTAAGGGCAAAAGAAAATTGTGGTTTTGAGGAAACTTAGTGTGTGAGGAAACAGCTGACAGGATGGCAGGGTGTGACCCTCTTTCCCTGAAGCCAATGGATCTTTTGTTATTTACTTCAAGGGGTG